>NC_133406.1:49203333-50511666 GCF_049350105.2 Macaca mulatta
CCCAATCTATTTTGCAATTAAAAGAAATAAGATTAAATTAGCAAACACTTTTACATATTATATTTTATTTATTATTGAAATAATCTTATGTAATATGTCCTTAGTACCTTCGTTTTGCAGAAGAAAATTGAAACTGAAAACTGAAGAGCATTGAAAACTTATATAAATTATTTTTATGAGAATCAAGCATTAACATATTGAAGAGGAGAAATGGGATTATAGCATAAAATTAAAACTTACTCTGAAGTATCTTACAGTTGGCTCTGAAGTATCTTACAGTTGGAAAACTTCTACGTTTCAGACAGGGTGGTTTAGCCATATTTCTTCACCTACTATATTTTCCAACCCTTGAAATATGAAACATTGTCTTCCTTTATACATTTCTTTAAAAAAATAAATAAATCTGTGGTTGTGTCTTTAATATTTTTGACTACTTATCATAAAAAATTTACTGGGTCTCCTACTTCACAATCAGTTGCAGTGACAATGTAGATCATAGAATTAATTATGCTTTTTTCAGTGATATATGTTGATATTTTATGTGATATATATAATTATGATTTGTTATATTTTGATATAAATCTATCCATATTATGTATGATAATATGTATAATATATGTTCAAATATTTTTTAGTCATTGCATTATAAAAAACAATTCCTAAATTTACACAAGTATTATTTAAAGGTAAAAAATAATTACTCTCTTTAATGCTCCTGTGATGCTACCCACTGAGGTTAGTATAGAGATATTGTATTGTAGTAGACAAAATTTCAAACTGTAAAATACTATTCAGGGTTTTGAAGTTCAATAAAGCTGTGATCATATCAGCAAAGTGAAAATAACACTACCTCCCCCAATTTGGTAGTTATAAGTATTGTAAAAGATGGTCCCAGTAGAATGATTGGCACATTGTGAGAGTATAATTAATATTAGTTTTTGCTTTGATGATTATTTTGGTGGGGGTGGTGGTTTTTATCAATTACATCTATGTGTATCAATTACATCTATATTTATACACATACATGTATGTGTATCAATTACTTTTAGTATATCGTTTGACTCTTATGCCAAAAAAAAATTAAAAATTTCAGAGAAAAGGTGTGACAAAATGCAAGGTACTTTTATCAGAATTAAATTGTGTAAACCAAACCCAAGTGTGTATGTTAACAGGCACACACAGAAATTCCTCATAGGGGTTTGCCTTCCAGCACTTGTGGGAACAAGATAAGCAGTCTCCATAATGCTGCTGTCCTGAGTCTCATGCTGGAGCTTGGCACCCAGTGGGCAGGCAGTTGTTAAGAGTAGACGAATTTAAAATAGCACAAGGACAATCTGGAACCTGCAAGTATGAGTTAGAACCTACGAGGATAGATTGAAAACTGTGTCAGTACTTACTATCCCCGATACTGAAACATGTGAGTTTGAAAACAAAACAGAAATTCTGGCATTGTTCATTAGGCAGCAAAAGGCAAACCTTGTGCAGGAGTCAGGAAGACTGAAGGGAAATTCAGTAGAATATAGAATGTGGAGCAGTTACAACCTTGACCAATGCCCCATACAAAATGAGGTGACCAAGCAGATAAGCCACAAGTTATGAGCCAAAAAATGGTTGCTGTCTTGTTTCTCCCTTTAAAATCTCACACAAAAATCTTCTGTAGTTCACTGTACTTAGAAATATACATGGAAGGGAATTCAGTGAAATGTAATTCAACTCAGTCAAACTGACATATTACACAACCGCCACATTAGTAAATATTAAAGTAAAAAAGATAAGATCTTCCTTAGATTGTTAGAAAAAGCTAAATTTCCTTTTTCCAAAAGTCAAAAGTGACATTTTGCCTTATACAAAGTAGATGGAGCAGAGATCAGTTCATTCCACGAGCCACCAAACCTAGCTCATGTTTGTATGTTTGCTTTTTTGCCAAGAGAAGTGAGATAAAAGGGAGAAAGCAAAAGACGGTCTTAATATTCCAGAATATAACTTTGAATTCTTTATGATTTCAGATTTTTAAGTTAGTATTAAAACAATTCTATTACCATCAAATTCAAGAATAAGCAGCAGTTTGACAAAGTTCTTCATGAATACCAACTAAATATCCTATTGAACATATATAATCAAAATTGGCATATTAAATTTTGACTTACAATCAGATAAATTGAGCCAATAATTATGCTTTATTTTTAACCCAGATTTGTTTTTGTATTCTCAGTATTATTCTTTTATTTTCACAAAATCTAAAGCTGTATCACATATGGAATACTATTTTTTTATACTGGAAATAAACTATTCTTGAGACTAAGCAATTTAAAAAATCTCTTCTCCCTTTTCTTCTAATTCAAAATAGACTCAAATTTAATCTTACTCAACAGATTGGCAGAAAGCATTAAGCAGACACATTCTTAAGAATATTCAGCCCAAGTCGTGTTTTTTTAATGTGATAATTACAATAGAATGGTTAGCTTGAGGCTTGAGCCAATAAACTGACTCGTATTCTACTCTGTTAGTAATAACATTGTTATTTGAGTCCCTTTTTTGCAGTGGCTTCACTAATAACAAGCTATACTATTTGTCTCATAATGTGTTTTATCTTCAAGACTAAATTTGCTATTAGAAAACATTTCCCAATTAAAAAATATTATTTCCATAAAACAGCCAAAGCTTAAAGTGAAACAGAGATTCTGTATCGTACTCCCCAGAAATATTGAAACTTAATTATACTGAACATGAAATCACCTTGCATTTAAGAATATACTGAAGTTGGCTACTAGTAGTGTGAATGAAAGCTCTGGATACACCTCAGTAAAGATGAGAGATAGGGCAAAATGAAGCAAAAGTCTCAAAGTAGAGATTAAATCACTAATCTGCTACTTAAAATCTCGAGGGTTGGTTTCTTCAGGATAATTAACGAGACAATGGTTTGGGCACTAGAGAACAAAATCTTTACTAGAATAAATAACTCCATATAAATTAACAAAATAGTCAAACTTTATTGCTTCTTTTTTTCTCTTCAAGCTCCAGTAGGAATTAAAGCTGATTATTATAAAAGGTACAACTCTAGCAATCAATGATCTGATGAATTTTTAAATATATGGGCAGAGCTTCTTAGTGGTATGAATTTTATTTCTATTACTTAACCAAGTTTCTTGGTATAAATCTGAAATTAAGAAATTTACTTTATTGTACATTTGTAGCCCAAGATGATATTGATTTAAATGCATGATTTAGTCCAGTGCAAACTAGTTTCCTGCAATAAAACTCATTTATTTAACTAGGAAAAAATCTACTAAATTTTATCTATCATAATTGATACGAAAACTTGTTTTGTGTGCAATAAAGATTTTCATAGCTTTATGAGGAGTAAGGATGCCTTTTATACTTTTACTATTAAGATGCTTTAAAATTTTTCTGATATCCTCATTATACCTCAGTTTACATAAATGTTATAATCATGCTTATAAAAAGCAGCAACTTTTGATGAAGTAAGAATGATGTTTATATTGCTAAATCCAAAGAATTAAAAATATGAGACATTTAGGACTTGTTTCTTGGTTATTGCCTAGTTAATAACAAGGGAAGGAGAAGATGCCATATTGGTTTTAGGGAAAACAGGAAACTGGATAATTCTCAGAAGCAGAATTTTGAATACAAAGCACAGTTCTAAAGAGAATAAATACAGTATGATATCTTTTTTGAAACTTTGATTTATGCAAGAGACCTTACATTGTTTAATTATGACAACAATGTAGCGAACTGGAATTCTAAACATAAAATCAAAGTAGAAGTGAAATGAGGTTGGGAAAAGTAGAGGATTCAATATTATTTAATAGTAAATCAATTTTTACTATGTTATACATAATCTTTTTTTAGATTTAATAAAATTTTTAATAGTTTTTTTGTTTTTTTCCTCTATTTTTTAAATAGACATCTGCAAGAGTTTGCCAATTGTATAATTAGAAATACACAACGCGACTCTCACTTCTGTCATCAACCACAACTTCAAGAGGTTCACAAAACCTCTTAGGCTCAATAATTCACCTGCCGAATTCACAGAACTCACTGAAAGCTGTTACATTAAAATTGGCCAAGGCAAAAAGCATATAGGGCAGAACCCAAGAAAAATACCAATGCCATACTTTCATTGTTCTTTCTCTGAAAAGTCATGACTGTGTTGCTTTCAAGCAGCAGTGTATGACAATACCCACGGAAAGATAACAACCAGGGAAGCTCACGTGAGTCTGTGTATCCAGGGTACTTATTAGGGCTCCATCTCATTGGCCCAACTTACTGACCACCTGGCTACTCTCAATTTCCAGCACCTCAGGAGAGCTAACTGGTGCCACAAGATCCAAATATCCCACCATAAATCAGACTGTTACCTCACTGATTGTCCCAAGGTTCCCAGGCAAAGACATTCCCATAGAGCATGAAATTACAAGGACTTAAATACTACTTCCCAGAAGCCTAGGGCAAAGGTTAGAACTTTCTTTGGGCAAGGTTAAATTCTTTACTGTACATCTCAAGAAAACAACACAAAATTTATAAATTATCTGTAATGTGGATTATGGGTGAGTTTAACTTTCTGTAATGTTCTGATGTTTATAATTAACATTTACTTTTTTTCCTGTGGTAGAGAAAAAAGACCCTTTTCAAAACAGAGAGAAGCTTACATAATTCTGAGATTGGCCATCAGTTGTCATCCTGGGAAAAACATGAATCTAAAGGTTTTGGCCTTGGCTTTCACACCAGTGTAAATACTCAAACACTTTAGTATTCAATATATTGTCTACATGAAATACCTCCAGAATTAACTCTTTTAACCAACATTTAGTGATTTTGGTACTGGCTTTATATAAATAGATGTATCTACTTGAGCAGGGGAAAATTTAACTTTGATTTGATAAGCTATGCATAACCATTAATTTTTAATTTTTTCATCAATCATATTTCTCCAAAAATTTTAATCAGATACTTCTAGAGGAAAGGTGCTATTTTTTACCTGCTTTTTCCTCTCTTTTGTTTACTTATTTTTCTAACTATTCCCTCTACCCCCAGCCCCCACACCTGGTGTGTATGTGAACATGTGGTCGTATGTCTAATTCGAATACATTCGTTTTTATAGGGTGAAAAGTAATGTCTCAAGGGCTGACTATTGCTTCACTCTTAGTAAATTCTGATCTTAGAGAATCCATTCATTGTCCTTCTGCTCCAAGAATACAATAAAAAAAATAGAAAAATAAAAATAATGTGTAATGACTGATAGACCAGAATCATTTAGTTTGGAATTTGAGAAATTACATAAATGGTAGTTTCTTGGAATCAAGTAATTCATAAAAGCTAAATATTTGTAGATGAGTGAAAAATCAAAGATATACTTTGAAGATACATTCTACTTTCATTTTGTTGTTGTTGCTGTTTTGTTTTGACTGAATCATGTCAAATACTAATAGATTTGTCATATCATAATGAAAAAAAGTTTATTGCCATCCTCAATTTTACATTGCTCTTTGATTCTTATTGTGTATCTTTGTATGTGAATAAAAGGAGAGTAATCTCCTCTTCCCTTTCCCAGACATTAGAAAAATAAAATAAGAAAATTCAATTGCAGCCTGAAAAATTTACCCTCAATAAATATGTTAAATATTGAACTGAAATGTTAGGACATCTTTCTAATTTAAATAACTTGAAATATTTGTAAGTCTCTGTGGATAAAAGAAGTTCTAAAGACTCCTCAAGGTATCTTCTATAATCTTTTATCTTTGGAGAATCTGTGACATATTAGGAAAAGTGAAGTAAAAAGGACAACTGATGGACAAAAAGAGCATCAGATTTAAGCTAGTAGATTTCAACAGACAATTTAACATCGTGCTGATAAATGCTTGTCAGCATTTGTCATTCATCAGGGATTTTAAAAGAAAAAAAGCCCTTGTGTGTTCCTTGAGGGTTCTTGGTTTAACAAAAATAAATCTCTTTTGGAGTGAGGAGTCCAAGGTGAAAAGGATTCAAGTGCATTGATGTTGATCCTGGATCTTCTTGCAGAAGAAAGAAAAACACTGGAGCAGATGCCACTATCTCTTAAGAGTTATCCAGTAAATATCTGTCAAGTAGAATAAAATTGAATCGAACTATTATTTGTGAAGTCATTTTAATTGCAGTATATTGAGAAATAAGTAAAATTGTCTTCTTCACTTGTTGAATATTTCTGATGATTTGTAGGATAAACTATCACAGTTGATGCTAAGCATATTTGTTTTTTTTAGAAATAACATTAATCGAATCAGTTAAAGTATAGGTATAAAAAATACAAAACAATATAAAATTAGTAAGTGTACCTTAAGATATTTTATTAAAACTGAAAACAATGCCAAAATTTAAAACTGCCAGGCTATACATTTTGTTCTTAGATATTTAATGTAGATCCAATTGATAGATCCAACTTACAGATAGATACTATGTTACTCTTGAATTGAGCTACTCAACTTACTAAAGTTCATCTCATGTTAGGAATAGGTTAACTGGAAAGAAAGGATAATAAGCTTTATGGGTGAAGCTATTATATTTTCAACTGTTCTAATTTAATTTTAAAGAAGAAAATGTAAAATAGGAATGCATTAGGCAATTGGTTAAATGTTTCAGAACAATTTTATTTTGAAAACTTTTTTGAGTATTATGCCAATTTTATTTATTTTATTTTTTTCAACTTTTATTTTAGAATTAGGAATACATGTGCAGGTTTGCTACAAAGATATATTCCATAATGCTGAGGTTTAGAATAAAATTAGTACTCAGTAGGTAGGTTTTCAGTCCTTGCCCCCTTCCTCCCTCCCTCCCCACTCTAATAGTCCCCAGTGTTTATTGTTCCCATCTTTGTGTCCATATGTACCCAATATTTAGCTCCCACTTATAAGTGAGAACATGAAATATTTGGTCTTCTGTTTCTGTGTTAATTCATTTAGCATAACGGCCTCTAGCTACATCCATGTTGATAATCTTTATTTTATAATATAAGTAAACTTTCTTCAAACTAAACAATTATATATTCCACCTATGCTTGCCAATTTGCTCTAGCACTTTTTAAGGCTCCTGGGCCTTCTGGGCTTAGTGAGTTTTATCTTTTATTCACACAACAATATAAGCATCAGTCCTTGGGATTACCAAGGGAAATGAGAAACAATTTTTCCCTTATCATGAAGCTTACATTTGAGAGCTGCAAATTCTGAGCACAAAAAATTCTGTCCAGCTCCCTCATCCTTACTCCCCCACCACACACACACACAAACACTAAGAGACCAATCTCTAGCATAGATATGTAGGTTGTGTCCCTAAAATAACCCCAGCTCTTCTCTTAAAATGCCTGTCTGAGAAAGCTCAATGTTGCCAAAATAATTTGTTTGTTCCAGCCAAAACTTGACTGCGGGCCACTGACCTCTCTTTTCTTAGAACATTTACTTTAAAAAACTTGCAATTAGAAAGCTTTTCTTTTCCCCTTTGAAATGTAAATCTTCTGCAGTCCAGAAATGTCTTTCTTAAGGACCTGGAAGTCACCCCTTTGAAATGTAATCATCAAGAAGGATAGGCCCCTCCTGTCTTCTAGTCTCTGTGAGACTCTAGAGGCCAACCATTGGTAAGGGACAATTAGCAAACACAGATGGCCGAATCACACTGATCAATCTCCCTCCTCCCTCAGTGTCTTTCAATACCTTAACTTTTACACATCTTAATGTTTGCAAAGCTTTCTGGCCTTTGTTTTTGTGGAGTTGAGCTTTATATGGGAGTTTATATGGAAGTCTCTCTCCTCTGCTGAAGCAGTCAGAATAAAATGTGTCTTGCCATCTTTAATAAATGTCTGGCTTTGTTACTCTTTGTGGTATGGCAGCGGAATAAATAGGCATTAGTCAAATAAACAGATATATAATGCCATAACTACGAGTGGTAAGTTATGCTAATCATGAAAATAGCAGGGTACTACAGTGAAGAGTAAAAGCAGTTCTCTTCAGTGCTGGATTGATCAGAAAGGTGATGCATGAGTTGAAGCAATAAGAAAGAGAAAAATCATATAAGTAGGCAGATACGTATTTTTCCAGGCATAGAAACATAAAATGAAAAATACAAAAAGTGAGAAAGAGGCTTGGGTATGCTAGGAATGACATATGATCTTGAGCCTTGAACATGTACAGAAATAAGGCATAGTATAGCTGGATAGTTTAGTGGGGTGCATACAATGAAGTACCATCTTGGTCATTGAAAAAGTTTGTGTTTTATTATGAATGCTTTGGAAACCATTGAGGGAAAGAAGTGAAGAGATAATTTTTTTTCCAAATTTTCAGAGTATGGCCTATATGTAGAATGAATGGGAAAAGAGCAAATGGGTAAGTAAGAAGAGCTGCTAGGTTAACTGGGTGGTCTAGGTGATTAGACTGGTGGTAGCTAATAACAGATAGCTTTGATATATGTTTTTTAGCCAAGAACCATCAATTGGATATTCGGGATAAAGGAAAGGCAACACTTAAGAGATTTCCGAGGTTTCTGGCTCTCATAACTAGAGAAATAATTATTCCAGTTCTTGAGATAGGGAGAAAAATTGGCTCTTAAGGGGGGGGAAAAAAAGCATTCAGTTTTGGATGGGCTAAGTTTAGAAATCTATGAGCTATCCAAGTGGAAATATCAACAGCTCAGTGAAAATATCGTGACTGGAGCACTACATGTGAAAGTGTATGGACAGTGTTTAAGTGAATAAGATCATTCTTAAGTTATAACGGAGGAAAAAATGTTCTGAGTATCTGAGTCATTCAGAGAAGAAAGATGCTAGAAAAGATGAAGAAGGGTGATCAGTGAAACAGTGATACCTGGAAAGGAAACCTTTGCAAATGGCAGGAACAAATGTCTAACAGTGAGGGTACTGCCAATCCTGTCAAATGCCACTACTGAGTCAAATACAAGAACTTTAAAACATGCATTAGGCTTGATTAAAGGAGAATTCATCACTGACCTTGATCAAAGCAGTTTCACTGGAGTTGTGAAACCTCCACAGATTGCAATGATTTGGAGAGTAATTGGAGAGGGTGTTGTAGCGATATATCATTCCAGGATGTTATAACAGGAAAACCTCATACTACCAATATCTAGGAGTACTAGATAATTGCTACTTTCAAATAATTTATTGCTGTTGCAGCAAAAAGTAAAATGCCTATATATATATAAGAAAACAAGAGAGAAGAGTCCATGAACTGTTGACATGGTGAGGTCCAAAGTTAAGAAAGGAAAGATACTACATTAGTAACTTGGGTATTGCCTTTTAATGTCATATTGAAACACACCTGCCATTTATCTGCATGATTATAGAGCACATTCTTATCTTTTCTAATACCTTGTTTTTTTTTTACTTCCAGAAAGAGTTTGTGTGGGCTGGGTGTGGTGGTTTATACCTGTAATCCCAGCACTTTGGGAGTCTGATGGGGGGGGATTGCTTAAAGTTAGGAGTTTGACACCAGTCTGGGCAACAAAGTGAGACTCTGTGGCTACAAATAAAAATTATTTTCAAACACAGCCAGGCATGCTGGCATGCACCTGTATTTCCAGCTACTCAGGAAGCTCAGGTGGGAGATCACTGGAGCCCAGAAGTTCAAGGCTGTAGTAAGCAATGACTGCAATTTGTATGAATTATGAATAGCTTCCAGGGCTCTGTGTTATTATCCTACTTAACAAAGTCACTAATTATTGCCCAGACAATAGTGATAATCTCCTAACTACATATATCTCACTCTCATTACAAAATGTTCATCATTACACACTTTCTTTTTTTAAATTTTAATTTTTGTGAGTACATAATAGGTGTATATATTTATGAGTTACATGAAATATTTTGATACATGTATGCAATATGTAATAATCACAGCAGGGTAAATGAGGTATTCATCACCTCAAGCATTTATCCTTTGAGTCACAAACAATCTAATTACACACTTTCAGTTATTTTAAAATATACAATTGAATTATTTCTGATTACAGTTACCTTGCCATGCTGGCAAATACTAGGTCTTATTAATTCTTTCTAATTTTTTTGTACCTGTTAACCTTCCCCACTTCCCCTCACATCCCACTACCCTTCCTAGTCTCTGGTAACCTTTCTACTCTCTATGTCCATGACTTTAGTTGTTTTAATTTTTAGCTTCCACAAATACGTGAGAATATGCGAAGTTTGTCTTTCTCTGCCTGGTTAATTAAACTTGACATAATGACCTCTGTTCCATCCATGTCATTGCAAATGCAAAATCTCATTGTTTTTTATGGCTGAAGAGTACTCCATTATGTATATGTGCCACATTTTCTTTATACATTCATCTGTTCATTGACACTTAGGTTGTTTCCAAATATTGGCTATTGTGAATAGTGATGCAATAAACATGGGAGTGCAGAAATATCTTCCATATACTGATTTCATTTACTTTGGCTATATACCTAAGAGTGGAATTGCTGAATTGCAATGTAGCTTTAATTTTTGTTTTCTGAGGAATCTCCAAACTCTTTTCTAAAGTGGTTGTGCTAATTTACATTCCCATCAACAGTGTATGAAGATTCCTTTTTCTCCACATACTCACCAGCATTTGTATTTTACGTGTATTTTGGATACAAGCCATTTTAACTGGGGTGAGATGATACTTCATTGTAGTTTTGATTTGTATTTCTTTGATAATCTATAATGTTGAGGATCTTTTTATATACCTGTTTGCCATTTGTATGTCTTTTTTTGAGAAATGTCTACCCAGATCTTTTTCTCATTTTTAAAATTGGATTATTAGATTTTTATAGCATTGTTTGAGATTCTTATATATTCTGGTTATTAATCCCTTATAAGATGAATAGTTTGCAAATATTTTCTGCCATTCTGTGGGTTGTCTCTTCACTTTTATTGTTTTCTTTTGCTGTGCAAAAGCTTTTTAACTTGTGATCCAATTTGTCCGTTTTTGCTTTGGTTGCCTGTGCTTGTGAGATATTACTTAATAAATTTGTGACCAGTTCAATGTTCTGGACAGTTTTTCCAATGTTTTGTTATAGTAGTTTCATAGGTCCTAGATTTAAGACTTTAATCCATTTTGATTTTATTTTTGTATATGGTGAGAGATAGGCATATAGTTTCTTTTCTTTTTTTTTTTTTTTTTTTTTTGCATACAGATATCCAGCTTTTCCAACATCATCTATTAAAAAGTTGTTTTCCCAATGCATATTCTTTGTACCTTTATCAAAAATGAGTTCACTGTAGATGCATGGATTTATCTCTGCATGCTCTATTCTATTCCACTGATCTATGCATCTGATTTTACATCAGTACTATGCCAGTTTGGTTACTATAACTCTGTAGTATAATTTAAAGTCAAGTAATGTGATTCCTCCAGTTTTCTTCCTTTAGCTCAGGATATCTTTGGGTATTCTGGGTCTTTTGTGGTTCCATGTAAATTTTAGATTTTTAAAACATTTCTATGAAGAATGTCATTTGAATTTTGATACTGAATGCACTAAATCTGTAGATTGCTTTGGGTAGTATAAACACTTTAACAATGTTAATTCTTCCAATTCATGAAAATGAAATATCATTCCATTTATTGTGTATGTCTTTAAATTTCTTGCATCAATGTTTTATAGTTTGAATTGTAGACACCTTTTACCATTTTGGTTAATTCCTAGGAATTTTATTTTATTTGTAGCTATTATAAATGGAATTGCTTTTTTGATTTTTTTGTTTTAGATTGTACAATGTTGGCATATAGAAATGCTACTGATTTTTCTATGTTGATTTTGTATCCTGCAACTTTATTGAATTTGTTTATCATTTCTAATAGTTTTTTGGTGGAGCCTTTAGCTTTTTTCAAATATAGGATTATATCTACAAACAAGGAAAATTTAGCTTCTTCTTCTCTTCCTATTTGGGTGCCCTTTACTTCTTTCTCTTTTCTGATTGCTCTAGCTAAGACTTCCAGTACTATGTTGTGTAACAGCAGTGACAGTGAATATCCTTCAGGAGTTCCAGATATTAGAGGAAAGGCTTTCAGTTTTCCCCATTCAGTATGATACTGGCTATGAGTCTGTAATGTATGACTTTTATTTTGTCGACGTATGTTCCTTTGATCCCAAGTTTTTTGAGTTATTATAAATGGATGTTGAACTTTATCAAATGCTTTTTAAGCATCAATTAAAATGATTATATGGTCTTTATCCTTTATTTTGTAAACATGATGTATTGCATTAATTGATTTGCTTATGTTGAACCATCCTTGCATCCCTGGGATAAATTCTACTTGGTCTTGATGAATGATCTTTTTAATGTGTTGTTGAATTCAGTTTGCTAGAACTTTGCTGAGGATTTTTGCAACAATATTTATCACTAATATTTGGCTATAGTTTTCTTTTTTCGATGTGTCTTTGTCTGGTTTTCATATCAGGGTAATACTGACCTCGTAGAATGAGTTTGTAAACATTCTTTCCTCCTCTACTTTTCAAAATAGTTTGAGTAGGAGTAGTATTAGTTCTTCTTTAAATGTTTGATAGAATTCAGCATCAAAACCATTGTGTCCCAAGTTTCCTTTACTAGGATGCTTTTTGTTACATCTAGCTCTGCTGCTTTTTGATTTCCATTGGCATGAAATATCTTTTTCCATCCCTTTGTTTTCAGACTATGTATATATGTCTAGTTGAAGTGTTTTACTTATAGGCAACAGATCATTGACTGGGTTTTATTTTTTTTATCCTTTCAGCCACTCTGTGTCTTTTGATTGGCAATTTTAGTTCATTTACATTCCATGTTATTATTAATGAGTAAGCACTTAACTCCTGCTATTTTGGCATTTGTTTTCTGGTTTTATTGTTCGCTGTTCCTTCTGTGCTTCCTTCCCATCTTTTATTGAAGGTGATTTTCTCTTGTGGAAAGATTTATTTTTCTGCTTTTGTGTGTGCATGTTTTGTTATATGATTTTTTGATTTGAGGTTACAATGACTATATTATAACCCAATAATTTAAACTGAAGCTGACAACAACTTAACACTGTTTGCATGAACAGACAAACAAACTCACAAAAAGAAAACTCAAAACTCCACACTTTAACTTTGTCCCCCAGCTTTTAAACTTTTGGTTGTTTCTATTTATATTTTATTGTACTGTCTATGTCTTGAAAAGTTGTTGTGGTTAATATTTCTGATTAGTTCGTTGTTTAGTTTTTCAACAGGCTAGGTGAGAGTGTCATGGCATATTTCAAGTACTGAAATGAAAAACATATATATACCTTTTACCTTAGAATAGTATATCTGGTGAAAATATCCTTCAAGAATGAAGAGGAAATAAATATTTTCCCAGACAAAAGCTGAGGGATTTACAAATCACAGTTACAGTATTAAAATAATCTGTGTTTTCTATGTGACTACCATGACTAGTTAGTTTTGTACCTATAGATGATTTATTGCTCATTTACATCCTTTTCTTTCTTATTGAAGTACCCACTTTAGCATTTCTTTTTTTTCTGTATTTATTTTAAGAAAAAAAAAATACATGGGCAGAACGTGCAGGTTTGTTACATAGGTATAGGTGTGCCATGGTGGTTTGCTGACCCTCCTCTAAATTCTTCCCCTTAACCCCCAACCCCCAACAGGCCCTGTTGTGTGTTGTTCCCCTCTCTGTGTCCATGTGTTCTCAATGTTCAATCACCACTTACAAGTGAGAACAGGCAGTGTTTGGTTTTCTGTTCTTGTGTTAGTTTGCTGAGGATGATGACATCCATCTTCATCCATGTCCCTGCAAAGGACACGATCTCATTCCTTTTTATGGCTGCATAGTATTCCATGGTATATATGTACCATATTTTCTTTATCCATTATATTATTGATGGGCATTTGGGTTGGCTCCATGTCTTTGGTATTGGAAACAGTGCTGTAATAAACATACATGTGCATGGGTCTTTATTATAGAACGATTTCTATTACTTTGGATATGTACCGAGTAATGAAATTGTTGGGTCAAATGGTATTTCTGGTTCTAGATGCTTGAGGGATTGCCACACTGCCTTCCACAATGGTTGAACTAATTTACATTCCCCCACAATGTAAAAGTATTTCTATTTATCCACAGCCACTCCAACATCTATTGTTTCCTGACTTTTTAATGATCACCATTCTGACTGGCATGAGATGGTATCTTATTCTGGTTTTGATTTGCATTTCTCTGATGATCAGTGATGTTGAGCTTTTTCTCATATATTTGTTGGCCATGCAAATGTCTTATTTTGAGAAGTGTTTGTTCATATCCTTTCCCCACTTTTTGATGGGGTTGTATTTTTTATTGTAAATATATTCAAGTTCCTTGTAAGTTGTAGATATTAGACCTTTGTCAGATGGGTAGATTGCAGAAATTTTCTCCCATTCTGTAGGTTTCCTGTTTACTCTGATGATAGTTTCTTTTGCTGTGCAGAAGCTCTTTAGTTTAATTAGATCCCATTTGTCAATTCTGGCTTCTATTGCAATTGCTTTTGGCATTTTAGTCAAGAAGTCTGCCCATGCCTATATCCTGAATTGTATTGCCTAGGTTTCCTTATAGGGTATTTATAGTTTTGGGTTTTGCATTTAAGTTTTTAATCCATCTTAAATTAATTTTTGTATAAGGTGTAAGGAAAGAGTCCAGTTTCAGTTTCCTGCATATGGCTAGCCAGTTTTTCTAGCACCATTTACTGAATAGGACATCTTTTTCCCATTGCTTGTTTTTGACAGGTTTGTTGAAGATCAGATTGTTGTAGATGTGTGGTGTTATTTCTGAGGTCTCTGTTCTGTCACATTGGTCTATATGTTTGTTCTGGTGCCAGTCCCATGCTGTTTTGGTTACTGTAGTATTGTGGGATAGTTTGAAGTCAGGTGTCATGATGCCTCCAGTTTTGTTCTTTTTACGTAGGACTGCCTTGGCTATATGGGGTCTTCTTTGGTTCCATATGAAATTTAAAATAGTTGTTTCTAATTCTATGAAGAATGTCAATGAAAGTTTGATGGGACTAGCCCAGGACCAAAAGGATTTACAGCTGGATTCTACCAGAAATACAAAGAAGAGCTGGTACTATTTCTTCTGAAACTATTCCAAACAATTGAAAAGGAAGGACTCCTCCCTAACTCATTTTATGTAGCCAGCATCATCCTGATACCACAATCGGGAAGAAACACAACAAAAAAAGAAAACTTCGGATCAATATCCCTGATGAACATTGATGCAAAAATCCTCAATAGAATACTGTCAAACCAAATCCAGCAGCACATCAAAAAACTTATCCACAACAATCAAGTTTTATTCATCCCTGAGATGCAAGATGTTTCAACATATGCCAATCAATAATGTAATTCATCACACAAGCAGAACCAAAGAGATAAACCACATGACTATCTCAATAGATGCAGGAAAGGCCTTTGATAAAATTCAAAATCCCTTCATGCTAAAAACTCTCAATAAACTAGGTATTGATGGAACATATCTCAAAATAATAAGAGCTATTTATAAGAAACCCACTGCCAATATCGCATTGAATGGGCAAAGGCTAGAAGTATTCCCTTTGAAAATCACTACAAGACAAGGATGCTCTCTCTTACCATTCCTATTCAACATAGTATTGGAAATTCTGACCAGGACAATCAGGCAAGAGAAAGAAAGAAAGTGTATTCAAATAGGAAGAGAGAAAGTCAAGTTGTCTCCATTTGCAGATGACATGATTTTATATTTAGAAAACCCCATCATCTCAGCCCCAAAACTTCTTGAACTGAGAGACAACTGCAGCAAAGTCTCAGGATATAAAATCAATGTGCAAAAATCACAAGCATTCCTTTACACTAACAATAGTCAAGCAGAGAGTCAAATCATGAACTCCCATTGACAATTGCTACAAAGAAAACAAAATACCTAGGAATACAGCTAACAAGGGATGTGAAGGATCTCTTCAACGAGAAATACAAATCACTGCTCAAATAAATAAGAGAGTAAGTAAACAAATGGAAAAAACATTCCATCCTCATGGATAGAAAGAATTAATATCACTAAAATGACCATACTGCTTCCTTTAGCCTTTCTTGTAGGATAGGTCTGGGGTTGATGAAATCCATTAGCTTTGTTTGTCTGGAAAGAATACTTTATTTCCTCTTCATTCTTGAAAGATATTTTCAGCAGATATACTATTTTAGGATAAAAGTTTTTTGTTGTTTTGTTTTTTGTTTTGTTTTGTTTTCTTTCAGTACTTTAAACATGTTCTGACACTCTCCTGGTCTTTAAGGTTTCCACTGAAAAATCTTCTGTCAGACATATTAGGCTTCTTTAGGTTAAATCTGCTTGGTGTTCTGTAACCGTCTTATATTTGGATATTGATAACTTTATCTGGGTTTGGGAAGTTCTCTGTTACTGTCCCTTTGAATATATTTCCTACCCTTGTATCTTCCTTTTTCTCATCTTTAAGGCCCATAACTCTTAGGTTTACCCTTTTGAGGCTATTTTCTATATCTTTTATATGTGCTTAATTCTTTTTATTTTTTTTTCTTTTGTCTCCTTTGACTGTGTGTTTTCAAATAGCCTGTCTTCAAGCTTGCAAATCCTTCCTTCTGCTTGATCAATTCTATTAAAAGACTGATATATTCTTCAGTATGTCAATTTCATTTTTTCAACTCCAGAATTCATGCTTTTTAATAATTATTTTAATCTCTTCATTACATTTATCAGATAGAATTCTGAATTCCTTCTCTCTATTATCTTTAATTTATTTGAGTTTTTCTCAAAATAGCTATTTTGAATTATCTGTCTGAAAGGTCACATATCTCTGTGTCTCCAGAATTGATACCTGGTGCCTTATTTAGTTCATTTGGTGATGTCATATTTTCTTGGGGTAATCTTGATGCTTATGGATGTTCTTCTATGTCTGAGCATTAATGAGTTAGGCATTTACTGTAGTCTTCACACTCTGTGCTTTTTTTCCCCATTCTTCTTGGAAAGGCTTTCTACGTATTTGAAAAGACTTGGGTGAGGTGATCAAAATTTTTGATCACTGCAGCTCTGTCTGGACTGGGGGGAACCCCAAGCCCAGTAACACTCTGGTTCTTACAGACTTATAGAGATAATGTCTTGGTGGTCTTGGATAAGATCTGGACGAATTCTCTCCCCTGACCTTCTCCTAAATAAATAGTGTTTCTCTGTGCTGAGCAACCTGGAGCTGGGGGTAGGGTGACACAAACACCCCTGTGGCCACTACCACTGGGAATACAGTGGGTCAGACCTGAAACCAGAACTGCACTGAGTCTTGCCTAAAGCCTACTATAAACACTACCTGGCTACTGCCTATGTTCCCCCAAGGTTCTAGGGCTCTACAATCAGCAAGTGATAAAGGCAACCAGGCTTGTGTCCTTCCCTTCAGGGATGTGAGTTCACCTAGTCCCTAAGCAGGTCTAGAGGTACCATCCTGGAACCATGGACTGGAGTCAGAAATCTTGAAAGTCTATTTGGTATTCTATTGCTCTGCAGCTGAGCTGGCACTCAAACCATGAGATGCAGTCCTTCCCACTCTTCTCTCCCCTTTCCACGGGCAGAGGTGTTTTGTCTCATGACCATCATCCCCACAGGCCCACAGGGAGTACTGCTAGGCGACCACCTATGTTTCCTTAAGGCCCAAGGGCTCTTCAGTCAGCTTGTAGTGAATGCTGCCTAGTCTGGGACTCACCCTTCTGGGCAGTTGGCTACCCTCTGGCCCAGGGCAGATTCACAAATACCATGCAAGAGCCAATGTCTGGAATCAGGGACTCTAAGAGTCTATTTAGAGCTCTGTGGCTGAGCTGGTACCTAGGTGCAAGACAAAGACCACTCTTCTTTTCTCATCAGAAATAATCTCTCCCAATAGCCACCACAACTGAGAATGTTCTGAGACTCACCTGAAACCAGCAAATCTCAGAGTCTCACCTAAGGCTTACGGTATACTACCTGAATATTGCTCCTGGTTATTCAGGTCCCAAGTCCTGTTTAGTCAGAAGGTAATGAGTCTTTCCAGGACTCGGTCCTTTCCTTCAAAACAGTGGGGTTCCTTCTGGCCCACAGTGTGTCTAGAAATGTTGTCTGGGAGCTAGGTCCTGGAAATGGGGCCTCACAACTGACTGGTGCCCTATCCTACTGTGGCTGAGCTGGTATCCAAGATGCAAGACAATATCTTCTTTATTCTTTTATCTCCTCTTCTCAAGTAGAAGGAAGGAGTCTCAGTTGGATCCTCCATCTGTGCAGCCTGAGGCTGGGAGACAGGAGGCACAAATACTCCCTTAGCCACCATGGCTGGCATTTCAGTAGGTCACATGTCTGACTTTGAGCGCAGTTAAGCCCTAGGACTCACCGAGGAATCGCAGTCTTAGTGGCCTACACTGCCTTTCAAGTTTATTTGGGAGCCTCAGAGCACTTTTCCCTGCAGTGACAGTGAATTCAAGTTTCTGCTGCTGAAATGGGTGACACCCCTCTGGCTAGGGCTGGTTGAAATACTCCCTCAATAGGCAAATGTCCTCTGAGTTCAGCCTAGTTTTGCTTTCTACTATGGCAAGGCAGCACTGAGGGCAATGCACCGTCTCACAAGTATATACTCACCCTCTCCCAAGTGCTCAGATTCTGCCTCTGTGCCACATGGTCACTGCTGGAGTACGGGGTCAGGGTGGCATTGGCAATTCAAGACTCTTCCCTATCCTCTTCAATGCCCCTTTTAGTTATACAAAGTTTTAATGTGCTAGGTACGTTCATTGCATTTAAATGTCAAATTAGTCCCAGTTGAAATCATTTCTTACAGTTATTCTTGAGTCTATATTTGTTTTAATCAATCCTTAAAAGTATTTCTGCTTTCTTTTAGCATTTCAATGTACTTGCAAATTACATCACTTTGGAAACATTTGGTTTGAAGTTAGAAAAATCCTACATTAAGTAGCTTTAAACAATAAGGAGAATCAACCGAAAAAAAAAAAAAAAAAACACAGCAAAGCATATAGAATTCTGAAAAGTAATGTGATTAGCACTATTGGATCTAATTATTCAAGATAAAATATATTACTCAATTTTTGTTAAGGTTTCATTGATATGAATTGAGTCACATGTCAATCCTTGTTTCCAGGAGCAATATAAAGCAATAATTGGCTTAGGCCTGCTTTATGAACTAAGGGCTTAAAAAGGAGATTGCCTTACAATCATGAGTGACAAACTTTGCACCTGAATTCTGATCCCTGATGGTTCTAAGGTAATTCCTTTATTTTAAAACAATGGGAGAAGTTGAGAATGTTATTAAAGAGGTAAAACAATGTTTACAGCACCTGTGATTCTTTACTTGTATCTAAATACTTAAAAGTATACATTAGGGCATGTGTATTTGGGTTTTTAAACACATACTTAAACTTTATCAAAGATTAATGTGTGCCTGGGCTGTGAAAATCAATGCTGTTTTTGAACACAATTGATGCTTGTTATTTCTTTTTGAGTTTACCATGAAAGAAAAATGACACTTACTAAATATAGAAAAAGAATTTTATTGTATGTGATTTTATCACATAGATGATTAATATTCAAAATTCATTTTAGTAACATACAAATATATTCTTTTTTTTCACACAAAGTATCTAATTTGAACAAATACATTACCCAGTTTGGGGTAAATAGTTAACACATTACCAATGTAAATTTGGCAATGAACTAACATTGAGAAGAAAGTAGCAGCAAAGCAAGACATGTGCATGCTTTGGAATGACTGATTATTGCAAAAGTTTGATTATTTATTGCATATAAATTAACAAGTAAATTAAGGTTTACTATTTTTCTTTTATTTCTACATTTTTCTCTCTCAAACAGTAACAATAGGATTCTTTTTATACTTTATTTGAAAATAAAAGAGTGTTAAAAATTCAAAAGTCAAACATTAGGCAATAACATACATTAAATTGTGTTTTTATCTGAGATATTTTGGAAATTTCTCTGCCAAGTAAGTTCGTCTGTTGTGTTAGTAGCAAACATTAGGCAATAACATACATTAAATTGTGTTTTTATCTGAGATATTTTGGAAATTTCTCTGCCAAGTAAGTTCGTCTGTTGTGTTAGTAGCAAAGGTAAGTTATTATTAAATAGTTATTTTGCAGAAAATACACTTTCCAAATAAACTCTGAAACACCCCCTCAAAAAAAAAAAAAAGTCTGTGCTAAACAAAATATTATTATTTTTACACTGATTTATAATTTACAAAGCACATTCACAAATAGGACCTCATTTTTATTCCTTAAAAATTCCCAGCAAAAGAGATATTGCTATTCATATTTATGAATGAGAAAACTGAGAATCACAGTGATTAAATTATGCATATGAGACAACAATAACAGAAAGTAAAGCTGAAACCTGAATTTAGACTATTAATTAAATGTCTAAAGCAACTTTCTCTACCATTGCATACCTTTATGTCTCCAACTTATATCTTTGAAGAGGATTTATTGTATTTTCACAAACAAGATTACTAGACAAATTTTGGGCAACACTAATACAAATAAGATGCTAGCTACTTTAACAGTGGTATAAGGAAGAATAAGATAAAAACTACAAAATATCAGAAGTATGAAGGAAAGGGAGTAAAGATTATTGCAGGTGGATCAAGAGAGTTCAGAGCGATTAAGCCAGTAGCTCCCACATGCTTAATTATAAATTCTGTTACTAGGGAACCCATGCTAACTCAGCATAGAACAAAAGAAGTAATGTCACTTCTATAGAGTTTCCCTTTAACTTGGCTTTCTGCTGGATGTGAGTTTTATTTAAAAATTAGGATTTTATGAGACTTTCACCAAGACAACATAGAACTATCACAATTTTTGACATAAAATGGTCAAAAGAGAACATACCTTAAGTACCTGCAATCAGAGTAGAATATTTAATGCTTCTAAACATTAAAGAATTCCATGGGGAATTCTTTGTTATCTAGATATTTCTAATGGGAAAGTGATAGTTTCTTCCAGATGTAGTAAAGGTAAATGCCATAGATATGGTAGTGCTGGAAATATGCCCCTGAAAGAATATAAACATATTCAAACAGTGAAGGTAGTTTTGAATATGGAGTTACACACATAAATATTTTAGTAAAAAAATATATATATAAGTAAAGGCAGACACTTTGCTTCTCCTGGTTGTAAATAACTGACCATAATATTTTTAGAACAAAAAACCAAGAAGCAGCCTAGTAAGTTTCCATTAGATTTGTGTAAGGAAGAAAACATTCAGGTACAGTGGAACAGGATCATGATTGCAGAAAATATAATAGTTAGAATTCCTCATCCAAATCCAGTTTCCAAGTCAGTTCACACACCCTGATCCCCTGTAATAACATGGAGGTTGAGCATTATTTAAGGATAAGTTTGTAGTTATTTGACAAGTAGCCTCTGTGAATCTCACTCCTGGCCTTCTATTAACAGACATCACAACATTTAAGAAGAAAACAGTACCATAGTTTCATTTTCTCTGTATCCTCATGGGCTTTTTAAAAATTACAGCCATTCTCACAGGTGTGATATAATATCTAATTGTGGATTCATTTTGCAAGTGATTGGTGATACTGAGCATTTATTCATGTTTCTGTTGACTATTTGTATGTCTTCTTCTGAGAAATGTCTGTTGAGGCCCTTTGCCCATTTTTTAATTGCATTGTTTGATTTCTTGCTATTGAGTTGTTTGAGTTATTTACATATTTTTGATATTAACTCCTTATTTGATGTATGGCTTGCAAATATTTTCTTCTGTTTTGTGGGTCCTTTCTTCACTTTGTTTCCTTTGATGTGCAAAAGCTTTTTAGTTTACTGTCATCTATTTTTGCTTTGTTGTCTGTCACTTTTGGAGTCATAGCCAGAAAATCATTGCCCAGACCAATGTCATGGAGCTTTTATCCTATTTTTTTTTTCCAAGTTGTTTTACAGTTTCAGGTCTATATGTAAGCCTTTAAACCATTTTGAGTTGATTTTTCTGGATGGTGTGAGATTCAATTTCATACTTCTGCATGTAGATAACCAGCTTTTTCCACATCACATGTTAAAGAGACTGTCCTTTTCCCATTGTTTTTGGTAGCAGATTGTTGATGGAAATGTAAGTTAGTGTAGACATTATGGAAAACAGTAGGAAAGATCCTCAAAAAACTAAAAAATAGAACTACCATTATTCAGTAACACCTCTTCCGGGTACATATCACAAGATATTGAAATTATTGTGTCAAAGGGATATCTACACTTCTATGTTTATTACAGC
Source organism: Macaca mulatta (assembly GCF_049350105.2). Classification (NCBI taxonomy): domain Eukaryota; kingdom Metazoa; phylum Chordata; class Mammalia; order Primates; family Cercopithecidae; genus Macaca; species Macaca mulatta. The sequence goes on from NC_133406.1 coordinate 49,225,613, forward strand.
ATTGTTTACAATATCCAAGATAGAGAATCAACCTAAGTTTCCATCATCAGGTGAACGGGTATAGAGAAACTGTGATATATGTGTGTAGATAGATAGATAGATAGATAGATAGATAGATAGATATAGATATAGATATCTCACACTATATTACCATGATCACTATAATCTCTCTATCTACATATCTATATCTATATATCTCCTTAATATATTTACTATGTCTATACACTCCTTGTATGTAGACAATGTTTTCCACAGAGAAAGTATTCAATAAAAACATGTTGAGTAAATAAATAAATGGAGAATACACTCATATTTCTTTTCAATTTACATTACAGTTAAATATACATAGTTATCAATTCAGAATGATAGTTCATGTATTCTCAGTGAACATCTTTGTTGTGACTATAAATCAAGAGGTATGCATGCACGCAATGGAATACTATTATTCTGAAAACAGAAAGAAATCCTCTCATTTGCAACAACATGGATGAACCAGGAGGACATTATGCTTAGTGAAATAAGCCAGTCACACAGAAAGACAAATATTGCCTGATCCCATTTATATGTGAAATCTAAAAGAGTTGAACTCACAGTAGAGAGTAGAAAGGTGGTTACCAGAGGCTGAGGTGGTAGGAGAGGGAGAGAAGTAATGGGAAGTTGTTGAACAAAAGGTGCAAAATGTCAAATAGACATTATGAATACATTTTGAGATACAGAGCCAGGAGTAACTGTGGTTAATAATAAAGTTTATGTATTTAAAAATAACTGAGTAAATTTCAAATGTCTTACCATAGAAACAATATTAAGGCAAGGTGATAAATATGTTAACTAGCCTGATTTCATCACTTCCCATTGCATACATATAACAAAACCTCACATTTGTACCCCATAAATGTATACAATTATGATTTCTCAATTAAAATATTAATTAAAAATTGTTAAAAAGGTAACAGTAAACTCACAGGGTAAAATTTCAAATAATTTGTATACTATTGAACATTGATTCTAACCTTAATTCCTAGATCTGTGATTGGATTCATGGAACTCAGATTTTTTTGGGGGAAAAAAGAGGAATTTCTTGAGTTCAATGTCTTGATGTCTGTGATCATATACATTGTTCCATATATGATCCTTTTTCTGGAGAAATTTCATGTAGGATAGTTATCTTGATAATTATTTCTTACACCTGAAAATAAATGTTTGTTCTCATGTGACAAGAAGAATAGCATATTTTGGGTCCTAGCTCTCAAAAACTTCAATTCTGTTGTAATGGAGTACATTCAGACTGAAGTGTCTATGGGACTTTTTAAAATTTATTACAGTGATTATTTCATATTTGTGTATAGTATAGGAAGTGAAAATATCTCAGATTGCTTTATAATATACATATTTGGATAGAATATAAATTAAGTTTTGAGAAAATAAAAGGTCTATGTAATTAATGTGTCAGTTATAGTGATCTAAAGAATGTCAGGATATTTACTCCAAGAGAAAGAGCAAGTTATTTTCCCTTTTATCCCTACAAATCAAATGAATTTTAATTAGCAGATCTCTAGACTTTGGAGAAAATATATATGACATTTGGGTTTCTGCTTCAACCCACAACCAGGGGAACTCAGCTCACATATTGCCTGCTTTGATTGAGGTACAAAGCAAAAGAAGTTTTACTTGTTAGTCCAGGCTAGAGAATTCACAAGACTGCCATTTGGATTTTATGACCCTGCTGTTGCTTGACTTAGTGTCTAGGGAGGTTATAAATTCTACACGTATTTGATAGATAACCATTATAATCTATGTATCTGTTTACATATCTATATCTCTATATCTCCCTAATATATTTACTATGTCTAAATATCCTTGTATTCAGTAAAAACATGTTGAGTAAATAAATAAATGGAGAATACACTCATATTTCTTCTCAATTTACATTACAGTTAGATATACATAGTTAACAATTCAGAATGATAGTTCATGTATTCTCAGTGAACATCTTTGTTGTGGCTATAAATCAAGAGGTCAAGATTTCATTTGTTTTAATTTATGTAGATAGAACTTATCTGTCTATTAAAGTAAAATTGATAGCAACCATGGCTTAAAAAAAGAAAAGAAAAAAAGAAAAACTATTAACTAGGACCAATTACAAAATGTGTGAACTCCAGAGGAGCTCAAAGCTCTCTCTTCTCCTGTTTCTTCAAGATTGGGGGCAGTGTTAATCAGATCCCCTGGACCATGTGCTAGACGAAAGCATTGAAATGAATGCTTCCTGTAGTGGATTTCTCTCAAGCTGCCCCTGCAGGTCTTTGGAGGCGAGGGCATCTCTTAGTTAATTTTTCTATGTGGGTTTTTTCTTCTTTCCTTGGGATCTCTCAAATAGTCAAAAAGGTAGGAGAGGGCCCAACACTCCCTATGGAAGAAAGCAGCTCTTCCATTACCTTTAAAAAGGTAAATATATCAGGTGGACCCAAAACATGTTCTCTGGGATAGGCATTTTAGGTCTCCTCGTGTTTAAGTAATCAGGAAAGTTAACTTATTTATGAATCAAACTAGTCCACCGGGCAAACCTCAAAGGCCGCTGGTAAAATGAAGAATATTAATTTATTGGCATAGCCCTTTCATTTGATTTTTTAATAATTATAGGCAACTTAGGAGTGTCCAGTCCTGACTACCTTCGTCACATATATTTCAGTGATGAGTGATAAATAAGGTTTGTTGTCACACCTCCAACTCAATATGAAAGCATATTTTTTTCCTTCATAAAGCATTTACTAACAAACAATTGTTGTAAATTAAGAAGATAATAAGAGTCCAGTAGGCCAAAGACATAACTACCCACTGGAAAACAATGCAACTATCAAGCAAAGAAAATTAAAAATGCAGTATTAACCCAAATTTTGATACAGACAAGAGGCAGGGAAATACTGGATAGAAGGTGGTTCCCTGGCAAAGGCCTCACCCTCAAGCCTGGGAACCATGGCCCTAAATGAGGACAGTTATCCCTGTTTTCCTGATCAAATGTTGCCATTTTCATTTACCCCACCCCCCATCCTGTGTCCCTATAAACCCCAGACCTCAACTGGCAGAGGCATAAGCAGCTGAAAGTTGAGAGGAAAAGAAGCAACTGAGCATTGGACACTGTGAATAGATATAGCTTAACTTCAGATGGCACAAATTTGGGGAGGAACTTGGTCAGAAACAGCCAGGCTTCGGGGAAAGGTTACCTTCTTTCCACACCATCCCCTTTCCAGCTCCCTTCTGCTGAGAGCCACTTCTGCCACTTAATAAAATCCTCTGCATTCATCACCTTTCAAACAGTTCATGTGACCTGATTCTTCCTGGATGTCAGACAAGAATTTGGGACATGCTGGGTTTGGGAATCCAAAAAGACTGTCACACTGAATCTTCACTGAGCTGCTTAACACTTAGCCATCCACAGACAGCAAAGCTAAACAAAGCATTAATTGTAACACACTCCTAGACACTGCCATGGGGCTGGAAACCAAAAGTGCTCACCAGGCCACAGTACCCACTGGCCTGCATGCTCGCCCTCCTGCAAGGGGTTTGAGCGCAGTGGCCGAGTAAATGAGCCACACCCCTGTCACAAGTCCCATGAAGGGGTCAATGTCTCTCTTCCTACTACCTGTAATTTCATCCTGTGTCTATTATCTCCACATGCCTTCTCTCTCACCTTCTTCCCTTCCTTTCTCACTCTTATATGTTTCCTCCTTAACCATTTATTTCTTCCTCTCTTCTACTTTTAAAAAGTTACATTTCCTTTCCTACTTTTCAAGGGAGGAAGAGTATGAGCTATTTGGGGACAGAGTACCAAGAAGAAAACCTTTAACCTCTCCTCACCTAAAAATAATTGAAAATCTTCAAGAAATGACAGCATTTGAATTGTATTCTATATTGAGGTTTATGTTAAGGTCAGAAATCTGGGCTGAAATTTTTCTAGCTTAAATCAGGAGAATAAAAATGCCAACCTGCCTCAAGCCTTTTCTTTGAATGTAATCTTAACTTGCTTGCTTTTAGGATATTTCAATTGTCTAATATAACTTTCTAATTAAAATGTTCCAACTGTGATAGAGTTTTGATTGTGGAAAATCATTTTCATTTTCTGGCATTAAACGTTTAAAAATATCTCTGCCTGTAAGTGTCATCTCATCCCTTCCTAAAATAGGCAACATATTTGACTGTTATCCTGGGGCATTTTCCCTAATGTGAAAGCAAAACTGATGGTTGTATCATCATCTACTATGTTGCATTTAAATTCTGAAGCTTTTTCAGGCAGCTATTTTAGAACATAAATTTTGGGGACCCTCTGTATTTTAATGGTTTGATTATTGCTTCTGTTCACTAGTGTATTAGTCCATTTTCATGCTGCTGATAAAGACATACTTGAAACTGGGAAGAAAAAGAGGTTTAGTGAACTCATAGTTTTACAGGGCTGGGGAGGCCTCCCAATCATGGCAGAAGGCAAAGAGGAGTGAGACATGTCTTACATGGATGGCGGCAGGCGGAGAGAACTTGCGCAGGGAAACTCCTATTGATAAAACCATCAGATCTTGTGAGACTCATTCACTATCATGAGAACAGTGAAGGAAGAACCTGTCACTATAATTAAATCACCTCACACCAAGTTCTTCCCATGACACACAGGCATTGAAGGAGTTACAACGCAAGATGTGCTTTGGGTAGGAACACGGTCAAACCATATCATTCCACCCCTGGCCCCTCCCAAATCTCATGTCCTCATATTTCAAAACCAATCATGCCTTCTCAATAGTCCTCCAAAGTCTTAACTCATCTCAGCATTAACTCAAAAGTCCACAGTCCACAGTCCAAAGTCTCATTCAAGACAAGACAAGTCTCTTCCACCTATGAGACTATAAAATCAAAAGCCAGTTAGTTACTTCCTAGATACAATGGGGGTACAGGCACTGGATAAATACAGCCATTCCAAATGGGGAAAATTGATCAAAACAAAGTGGCTACAGGCCACATGTAAGTCTGAAATCCAACAAAGTAGTCAAATCTTAAAGCTCCAAAGTGATATCCTTTTACTCCATGTCTTGCATCCAGGTCAGGCTGATGCAAGAGGTGGATTCCCATGGTCTTGGGCAGTTCCACCCCTGTGGCTTTGCAGGTTACAGCCTCCCTCCCAGCTGCTTTCACTGACTGGCATTGAGGGTCTGTGGCTTTTCCAGGCACACAGTGCAAGCTGTCGGTGGATCTACCATTCTGGGTTCTGGAGGATGGTGGCCCTCTTCTCACAGCTCCACTAGGCATTGCCCCAGTACAGTCTCTACGTGGGAACTCTGACCCCACATGTCCCTTCTGCACTGCCCTACTGAAAGTTCTTCATGAAAGACCTGCCCCTGCAGTGAACTTCTGCCTGGACATGCAGCATTTCCATACATCCTCTGAAAAAAAGGCAGAGGTTCCCAAACCTTAATTATTGACTTCTGTGCACCCGTAGGCTCAACACGATGTGGAAGCCGCCAAGGCATGGAGCTTGCACCCTCTGAAGCCATGACCTGAGCTGTACCATGGCCCTTTTTAAGCATGGCTGGAGTGGCTGAGATGCAGGACACCAAGTCTCCAGACTGCACACAGGATGGGGACCCTGGGATCGGCCCACAAAACTATTCTTTCCTCCTAGGTTTCCAGGTCTTTGACAGGAGGGGTTTCCATGAAGAACTCTGACATGCCCTGGGGACATGGACATTTTCCCCATTGTCTTGGGGGTTAATATTCAGCTCCTTACTACTTATGGATATTTCTGCAGCCTGCTTGTATTTCTCCTCAGAAAATGGGATTTTCTTTTCTATTGCATTTTCAGGCTGCAAATTTTCTGAACTTTTATGCTCTGCTTTCCTTATAAAACCGAGTGCCTATCTGCCAATCTCTGAGGAAAAAAGACAGGATGAAGGTTTAGATGATCACCAATAACCAATAATTTAATCAGTCATGACTTTGTAATAAAACCTCCATTAAAACTAAGAAGGACATGGTTTTTAGAGCTTCCAGATGGCTGAACTTGTAGAGGTTCCTGGAGGGTAGCGTTTCCAGAAAGAAAACATGGAAGTTCTGTGTCCCTACCCCACCCCTTGACCTATGCATTTCTTCATTTGTATCTTTTGCCATATCTTTTCTAATAAACCAGTAAACATAAGTAAGTTTTTCCTGAGTTATGTGAACTGCACTAGCAAATAAACCCAACCCAAAGAGGGGTCTTGGGATCCTCTATTTGTAGCCTTTCAGTAAGAAGCACAGATAAAATAACCAAGAGCTTGAGACTGGCATTTAAGGAAGAAGAGACAGTCTTGTGGGACTGAGTCTGAGCCCTCAACCTGTGGGATCTGATGCCATCTCTAGGAAGATAGTGTCAGAATTGGACTGCATTAGAGGACACCCAGCAGGTGTCCTCTGCAGAACTGATGGCTTGCTTGTTGGGGGAGAAATACTCCCCACACATCTGGTCACAATAAATCTTCTGTGTTGATTGTTGTGGTGCTATCATTGCCCAATGAGTGCTTCCTACCCGCTGCCCATGTAGAGCGGTTTGATTTATCAAGGCAGAGAAATTGAAAGCACCATTGCAAAATTATAACTGAGACAGTGAAAGAGATCTGACCTAACCACTTCCATCTTGCTTCTACCTTCCAAACTATCCTTGTTCATTCCTGGTCATGGGCTGACCTAGCTGTGGGAGAGACTTAGTTTATGATTTAAAACAAAGACACTAGCAAACCTTTCCCTAAACAAACCTTCTTGTCTGGGGACTAGACTGCCTTTGTAGGACTAGCAAATTAGCCATAAGACTAGAAATTATGGTTTTGGAGTCATGCAGCTGGATACATGTTATATTAACCCCAACTTGGCCGGGCGCGGTGGCTCACGCCTGTAATCCCAGCACTTTGGGAGGCCGAGGTGGGCAGATCACGAGGTCAGGAGATCGAGACCATCCTGGCGAACACGGTGAAACCCCGTCTCTACTGAAAATACATAAAAATTAGCCGGGCATGGTGGCTGGTGCCTGTAGTCCCAGCTTCTAGGGGGGCTGAGGCAGGAGAATGGGGTTAATCTGGGAGGCAGCGGAGCTTGCAGTGAGTGGAGATCGTGCCACTGCACTCCAGCCTGGGTGCCAGAGCGAGACTCCGTCTCAAAAAAAAAAAAAAAAGTGAACTGACTCAGTCTGCATACTTATGATACTCTAGAACTGTCATATCAGTTTTGGACTGCCTACCTCCTAATTTATTTGTTATGTTAGACAAATATACCATTCTCATGTTCAAAAATTTTTATTTTAGATTTTTATGTTATAATAAGCTGAACTTGTTTAGAAATTGAATCACTTTTTACTGGTCCACAGTTAGAATAATCTTTTATTCTGCCTTAATTTTTTCTATCTACTTCTAATAATTAGCTGACATGTTAAAAGGGAAACAATCAGTGACACTTTCTGCTTCCAGGCCCAATCCAGATGCAGATAAAGGAGCAGGGTAAAAAAATAAATCCTAAGAAGATGATGGTAGTTTTTCTGACTGAGTTGAGACAGACATCAAGGATCAGGAAATCTGAGGGGGCTAGAAATTTCCAAGCTTGTGAAAAGTCTGGACATAAATAGTAAAAACGGTCCAGAAATCAGCATAATGGGTTGCTGTTCTCTGCTGAATCCTAATGCAGAAATATATGGGTAAATTTCATAATGCTAAGCATAGGGAGAAGAAGGAATTGTGAGGCATTGGACTGGGAAATATTTAAGATCCTAACAGCCATAGTGGCACAATTATTTGATTACTTATGGCATTTAGTAGAAAAGTAAAAAGGAAAGACTTTAGTGGTAGGGCTAAATAATTTTCAGGGTAGATGTTACTCTAGACCTACACATACACAAACAAACTGATTAACTAGACCTAAAAGAATCATACTGAATCACATGAAACTTAATAAATGTGGTTGGAAGAACTAGATATTCCTATGGGAAAAAATAAAGCTCGATCTTTATCTTACACCATACACACAAACCTTGATTAACAATCTATCATGGACCTAAATATAAGCGCTGAAACTATAAACATATAGAAGGAAAAAATAAAATAGAGGAGAAATATTTTGCAAAATTTGGATAAGCAAATATTTCTTATACAATAAATACAAAAATTAAATTAAAATAATGATACAACAAATTTTTATTTAAATCAATGACTTCTCATAAAGTTACCATTGTCAAATAAAATTTCAGAACCCTCTAAATTTATTATGCCAAGAGGGAAGTTAAGCCCAGGAGATTAAGTCACTAGCATGTTTGAAATTTCTGCTTCTTAGGCTACAGATTAACTTTGTCCTTCATTGTTCTTATTCTGTAAATGACTGGAAAAGATTAGAGACCAGATCTATTCCCATTCTAAACTCTGATCTTTGTTATAGATTAACTGCCTTCCTTATTGACCTGTACCTGCCTAAGACAGGATGGCACAAAAGACCCCAGGGTTGTTGCATCTTTAGTATGAAATTTTAAATACACATTTCCTGAAAGAAAAAGACCACTTCAACAAATCAAATCATTGGAACTATGTGTTAATCCTCATACAGACAAATTTTGAAATTCTCTTTGGCTTCCCAAAACTTTGTCTATATAAATGATCTCAAACTTCTATTCTTTGGAGCACCTGTAAACAGACAGGGAGGAATTATAGGAATGTAGTCAATTAGAGCAATCAGCCTGTTTTACAGCCTGCTACCCTTCAGCCTATTCTTCCCCAAATCCTGGATGGAATCGTTTAAACCATGGTCACCTTGTTGGTTTAAACCAGCTCCCGAAAGACCCTAGGCAATTTACAGAAAAACCTGAGCTCTCCTCATGAGCATGCTAAAGTCTTCACCTCAGGGGGAGGTATAGCTTCCTTACCATAACATGTAATTTATGTGTTGACATGATGACTCACTGTGTCTGCGCAACTGGAACCTCTCCTCTGCTTGCGATGATGTCCCCTCTTCCCTCTCCTTTGCCCTGTAACGCCCTCTTTTTACCTTTTCCAAGGGGAGACACTGTTTTGAAGAATTCTCCCAGTTTTCCCCTCCTGCCAAGTAATAAAAATCCTATTGATCATAACCTATGTTATCTTGGAGAATCTTTTGTTACTTCGTAGTTTAATGATGCTGGTATTTGGGGGGTAACATACAGACTTCCATTTTTTGGTATCTGTGCTTCCTAGACAGCTGTCCTCAAACTTTGCACTTGAATAAACTCTCTTTAAACTAGATTCGGACCCTTTTGATTATTTTAGTTTGACAGACTGAAAATAAATCTGCCTGCCTGCCTGCCTGCCTGCCTGCCTGCCTTCCTTCCTTCCTTCCTTCCTTCCTTCCTTCCTTCCTTCCTTCCTTCCTTCCTTCCTTCCTTCCTTCCCTCCTTCTTCTTTTCTTTTCTTTCTTTTTCCTTTCTTATTGTCATCTATCTTTCTAATCTATACATTTCTGATAAAGTATTTTCATATAGGATATATATACTACTTTGCACCTAAATAATAATGAAACAAAATAACTCAAAACATGGACAGAATATTTAAGCAGAGTTCAGAAAAGATAAATAAATGCCTACTGCACACATGAAAACAAATGCTCAAAATCATTAGTCATTAGGGAAATGCCAACAACAACAACAACATCAAAAACAAAAGATACCACTGCAAATGTACTAGATTGTCAAACATTGAAAAGACTGATGGCTGGGTGTGATGGCTCATTCTTGCAATCCCAGCACTTTGAGACACCAAAGAAAGAATTGCTTGAGCCCAGGTGTTCCAGACCAGCTTAAGCAACATAGGGAGACCCTGTCTCCACAAATAATTTATTAAATTAGCCAGCTGTGGTGGCTTGCACCTGTGTTTCCAGCTTCAGGTGGCTGAGGCAGGAGGATCACCTAATCCTGGAGGTTGAGGCTGCAGTGAGCAGCGATTATGCTACCGTAATTCAGCCTGGGCAACAGAGCAAAACCTGGTCCCCTCCAACCCCCACCCCCCCAAAAAAAAAGATTACAGTAAGTAAAACTCTAATGCATTGCAAGCCAGAATATCAATGCGTACCATCACAAAGTATTTTGATTGTTTATAAAATTAAAGATACATTTACCATATGACTCAGCAATTTTTCTCCTGGCTATTTATACACATAAAATGAAAGCATATTTCCACACAAAATCTTTCACACAAAAATTTAAAGCAGCTTAATGTATAATAACTCCAAACTAGTAAAAAGTCAAAACTAGAAACAACTCAAATGTTCATCGGCCAGCAAATTGCTAAACAAATTATGGTTTGTTTATACAACTGAACACTACTGTATATTAATTATGCAACAATAGGAGCAGCTGTTGAAGGAAACCAAAATATTTCACCCCAAAATACACTTATTTAACATAGTTTCAGATTTGCTATTTAGAAGGCCTGGAAATACAGTAATTGCTGAAAATCTTTTTGTTGGGGAGATTTGTGTCTATAGAGAAAAATCTAAAGTGATCAAGCCAGGCTCTCCCTGAGACCTTCCCTTGTTCAGATCTAGAAAACATTAACCAAGAGTCTGACACCTTAAATGTTCTGGGGAAAAAAAAAAAAAAAAAAAAAAAACACATCATATTTATCATCTGTTATTTCTGAGCACTTCTACCTACTAGGTTTTGCCCATATAACAAAACTGCTTTTACTAACCAGGCCTCCTCTTTTCCCCACTCTCATAGCCTGTTTTGCCAAGTTCCAAGCCTCTATTCTTTCTGTAACCTCAAGATGGTATATAAGCCTCCGTATTCCATTGGTTTCATAGCCCTTGTAGTTCTCCTCCATGCTCATTAAGATATGTGTGTGCTTTTTCTCCTTTTAATCCACCTTTTAACAGTTGATTTTTCAGAGAACATTGAGAGAGCAAAGGGGAAGTTTTCTCTTGGCCCTTCCAATGTTCAAAGACTGTATGCAAAGTGAATATAGACACAAAAGAGTATATCTGATATAATTACATTTATAAGAAACTCAGAAAAGAGAAATCTAATTTATAGTGGCAGCTGGTAAATCAGTTTTGTCTGGGGCTGGGCGAGGAAGGTAGTGATTGACTGGGAAGTGGCATAAGAAAAGCTTTTGGGACAACACAGATGTTGTATAATGTGATTGTGGTTGTAGTAATAACAGAAGTAATTGATATACATAGATACATGTGTATATATTAATCAAAACTTACTGAATTGTACTTATTGTATATGAATTATACTTTATTAAAATTGATTAAAAATATTAAGTCTGCAACTCGTTTTTCCTTCAAGTTCAGCTACATGTGACCTTCTATGGGAATCATTGCTTGATTTACACAGGCTGGATACATGATTCTCTTTGTATGCTTACATCACATGATTTCCTCCATTTTTTTAATGTATCACATGCACGGCATCTGTGCCATGATAGTGCTCAACACAGTAGATAATAAATGGTTTCTTAATAAATATTTTTTAAACACTTCATAGTCGCACAAAATAATTAAGAGTTGATTATAAGGAAACATCTGGCATTTTGGAAAATTATCTTATATAACATAACTAGGCAAACATATTAACACTCTGAAAAAACAAAAAAGAATTGAAATACAGTTGACCTCAGACAAAGACAGGTATTTAGAGACTCACATAAACTGTACAGACCACGGCAGTAGGACTTCATAAATATGAACTCCAATCTATGTCTTAGTTACTGATTCCTTTATTTGTGTCTGTTCTTTATTTACCCTCTGAAGATTTTTCATTCTGGTAGACTTCAGTAAAACATGATTATCCAATAAATATATCTTAATTTGACTAGAACATTTCAAAACAAGCTCTCTTGGAAGTTGGTGGAAAAAACATAAATTGGCTGTTGTGAGGTCAGTTGTGTGTCCTCAGTTCATTCAGTTTGATTAGATTGGTCACATGATTCAGAATATGCCACCCACTCTCTCTCTCTCTCTTTTTTTTTTTTGGAGACAGAGTCTCGCTCTGTCACCCAGGCTCCTAGGCTGGAGTGCAGTGGCTAGATCTCTGCTCACTGCAACCTCCCCATCCTGGGTTCAAGGGATTCTTTTGCCTCAGCCTCCCAAATAGCTGGAACTACAGGCATGCACCACCATGCCTGGCTAGTGCCACCTATTCTCATGGGATATACTATTCTGCTTTCATCAGCTGAGGCTGTGGACGAGACAATAGGAGGTCTTCAAATAACTCATTTGCATGCTCTTCCTATGTCTGTTTGGGTTTTCTTCTGGTCCTCTAGTTTCTTCCCCCTTCCCAAAGATGAGCTGTGGGAACAGACTCTGGCCCCCATGACTTTGGACTGTAATAATTGGGTAAAAAGTCATCTGACTTGTTTTTATTTATCTTTTCTAAATATATGCATAGCTTACATTTATTTCAATGTTAATATTAGAAGTGTTTCAGATTTTATTTAGAAGTTTGGTAAGTTTTTGTGATCAGAAATATGCTATAAGAACTTAACTCTTGTTAATATCAATTAGCATATGGTGAAATTGGTTTTATTATGCTTAACTTCACTTGAAGTCACAGTTACCAAGAACATATCAACAACATTTTGTAAGGACTTACTGTATTTGGTTTAGAAGCATCCTTAAAAATATTAGATACCATGAATAAATTAATTAGTGCAAAATCATGAATGAAAGAAAGGGGGAAAGGAAGAAAATAACATTATATGATTGACTTGCCTATGACAATTCAAACAATATAATGAATAAAAAAGGAAAAATTAGGTTATTCTACTATTTGCATATACTAGATTACATATATTAAAATAATGAGATATAATAAAAGTACAATACAACAATGGAACTGATGGTCATCAATTTTTCTATCACAGTTATCTATTGTTGTACAGGTATAAACAGTTTCTAGTTGCACAGATCTGTAATCTACATTCTTGGTTATTTTAGAGTATTATAATTGACATTGTCTATCATTTCCATGACATTGTTCTAGATGCTACCATGTCTTCCAAATAATTTTTAATTCATCGAACGATCATCAACACTGTTTTAGTTTTTGAAAAGCACCATATACATTATTATCTTTCAAGTATAGACAACTGACATCAATTGTAATAATAAAAAATCTATGGCTATTTTAGGGCAAAATTTTATGTTTCCTAATGTAGCCATATGTATTTCAAATAAGTGGATATTTGTATCGTTAAAAGAATAAGTTGGTATAATTACCACAATACAGTGAAGAAAATTAGCCAATCTTAATTAAAAAGTATATCTATGTGGCTTAATCTATTTCTATTGCATATTAATATTATATTTTCCTAGACTTAGCATTCATTAGATTTTACTTATTTTTTGTGGAGACTTTATGCAAGTGAAATGAAAGGCTCTGAACACAGATTCTACCATGCACAAAACATCTGCGATTATTGCCACTATGTAGCTGATGGACCATAAAGCATGATGCTTTTGAAAGGCCAAATATAAAGTAGAGCTGTTAAAATGTATCACACCATTTTATAGATTAAGAAAGTGCTAAAATGATATGGTATTTTATATGATATTTGAAAGATGCCAAAACAATTAGACAAAATGACCCCACAAAGCATTTGTTAGGTTTAAAAAAGCAGCCCCTCATAATTTAAATCACTTGTTTGACATTTTACACAAAACCCGGGGGCAAACCTCATTTTTATGGGCAGAAAAATTATCAAATGCCTTGCACATTCCTTTCTTGATTCAAGAAGATCTATTGAATGTGAAGGAGAACAGTCTTATAAGTCCAGCAAACTTGGCCAAATTGTATACCACCCAGAACTGACTTATAAAATTTCCTGGAGGTAAAATAAGTTATTTGAAAATGAAAATACAGGTGCATATGAAGACTTAATATATGATATCAGGCACACAACAAATATTTCTTCAAACCTCCCAGGACTGTAATATAAAAACTGGAATATTTTAGTGGTTGTAATTGAGTGTGGTGGCATGGTATACTGCATGGAAAGTGGCTTTTTGGGATGGGCTTTTTGTTGGGTTTGGTTTGTTTTATTTTAGGAATAAGTTATGCCAATTTTGGAATTCTTAGACTTTCGTTTTTAGGCATCCAAAAGTAAAGCTTAATGTAATTAGATATTTGTCATTAATTAAGTGAAATAATATATTTGAAATACAACAATAGCAATTATTTTAGTAAACATAATTATGTTCTCATCACATTAAAAATTTTCTAATAGAAATACTTTACTTGCATAACATTTTATAATTTATAAATCCATTCATATATTGTGTTATAGATTACTTTTGATATCTTTTGGATTATCCCTAATTTTTTTTTTTTTTTTTTTTGAGACAAGGTCTTGATCTTGCTCTATCAACCTGTGCTGGAGTGCATGGCTCACTGCAGCTTCTACCTCCCAGGCATAAGTGATCCTCCCTCCTCAGCCTCCTGAGTAGCTGGGACTACAGGCATGCACCACCACACCTCACTAATATATAAAATATATAATATATATAATATAATATATATATAGTGTGTGTGTGTTTGTGTGTTGTTTTTGTAGAGACAGGGTTTCACCCTGTTGCCCAGTCTGCTTTTGAACTCAGATGAGTTCAGATGATCTGCAGGCCTTAGCCTCCCATAGTGCTGGGATTATAGGTGTGAGCCACCATTCTGGCCCCTAACTGCCTTTTTTTCCACTCTCCAGATTCCCTGTTCATTCTGGGAGACACAAAACTCCACATGTATACTAGATTCCATATCCTTCTGTCGCATGGCTTTCATTTCTTCATCTTTAATATTTTCATATCACTCTAATTTAGCCATGTTTTCTCATAATTATTGTATTAATTCCTTAGGGATGCTCTAACGAATTACCACAATGTTTTTGGCTTAAAACAACAGAAAGTTTATCCTCACCGTTCTAGAGGTCATAGAGGTCAGAAATTCACAATCAAGATATTGCAGTGCTACACTCCTCTGAAGTCTGAAGGGGAGAATCCTTTCTTGCCCCATCCACATTCTAGTGGCTCCAGGAATTCATTGGTCTGAAACTGCATAATTCTTTTTTCTTTTTTTTTTTTTTTTTTGAGACAGCATTTGCCTTTTTTCTACCAAGCTGAAATTCTATGACTCATCACATAAACTCTTTTCCAATAAATATTTCTTTCATCATGATATTGCAAATACTTAGTAAATCTCTGACCTTAAAAAAATTTAACCAACTTCTCTGATCTGCACACAGAATTCTGAGGGCTGCTGAACTGAAGTGTGTGCATACACACACATACACACGCACACACACACACCCCACTGCATTCTTGGGAACTCATGAATTCCAATGCCACCAGGCTTTATGAATTCCAGTGCTTACAGTGCTTTATGACAATCCAGTTATATTTTTCTAATCAATGCTCTTAATCTATAGTCATTATTTTTAACCTTCATTTTTTACAATTACCTAAGATCTTCTGGTGCCCTTTCAAACTCAACTTCCTTCAGTAAAACCTGTTATGCTAACCTGACCCCTACCTTCCAGTTACAGTGGAATAGGCATCCTTTACCTTTTACTACAACCTGTGCTTTTCATCCACGGTGTTACCAGGCCTCAGGACCACACCAAGTTTCAGCAATTCAGTAGAAGGGCTCATAAGACTCAGCATATAATTAAATTTATGGTTACTACAGAGGATAGGATACACAGGAACATTAGCAAAAGAAAAAGGGAAGGGGGCAAAGTTCAGAGGAAACCAGGCACAAGCTTCTAAGGGTCCTTTTTCAGTGAAGTTACACCAGACACCCTTAATTCCTCTAGCAATGAGTTGTGATGACATGTGGGAAATGTCTGTCTACCAGAGAAACTCATTAGGAACTCAGTGTTAAGTATTTTTTGTTGGGGGCTGGTGACACAGGCACTCCTTTCCTAACATGTATCCAAATTTCAGACTACTAGAAGCAAAGTAGGTCTTCATCATAAACCACACTGTTTGAACAAAGATCTTGGGCATTGTGAGACACGCTGATTATTCCTGAGAATGGTGGGAACCGTCCTGAAATCCATATTCCCTGATGCCAGCCGAAGGCCAAACTTGTAAACTTTGTAGAACTTTGTAGGACTGCCATTTCACGCTTTTCCTTTTCTGAATCTGTGGTCTTCCTTTCTTTCCTCCAGAGGCTTGCCCTTTGTCTATTAGTTTCTTTATTTCCTATACTCCTCTGCTACTACCCTCTGTCCCTCTCTTTTTGTGTATTCCAAACAGCATTTAAGCAATCTCAGTTCTTTCACAACTTAGAAGATAAGAATAAAAATTCCATTAACTCATGTTTTTCATGAGCTATTAGTATGCTCATCTTTACATATAAAAATATTGAAAGAATTCTGAACCATGCAACTTGCACTCACCACTTAACTCGTATTCACCCAACCACTGTCTCACTCTATCCATAAATATCTCACTGTAATTGCTTTACTATAAATCACCCACTGCTAAATCAATCACTGATGAGTGATGTTCTCATTGCTAGATAAATCCAAAACTCTGATCATTTTAATCTGTCAGCAGTAGGTAAACTGTTGACTTTGCATTCCCTTGAGATTGTTTTGTTTTTTTTCCCATCTCTGAAATCTCTTCTCAGGGATCTTTTTCTCTGTTCATCCCCTAAATGTTGACTTGGCACAGTGCTTTGTCTAAGCCCACTTAATGTTTCAATAGATTGACAGGCTATTCTTTGCCGTCCATGGATAAGTTGTTGCCATATAGATGAACATACCTCAATTGATTAAAAAAAAAAAAATGTAACCAACCTACATTTCTCGTGCGTTAAAAACATTTATTAAGAAGCTATTTGGTAAAAGGGCATACCCTTAGTTATTTATTTTTTTAATCTATCTTAAGATCAGACATTCTCCAGCCAAATCTAGTAGGTAACTGCCACAGGAATTGGTCCCTGTCCATTTCTGGGATCTCATCCAGACATCTGATTAATCAGATTCTGTTTGCCAGCCTTTGTATTAGCCACTGGTGGCAGGCACATTTAATTACTTACACAGTCTTCTTTTCCCTTTTCTCCTTACTAACAGTAGGGACTTCCGAGTGAGCATGCAGTTTCTACACTGCACATCTCCAGGGGTCCTCGTGTGCAACAAGGTAACCCTGGAACATGATCCCTATTTTATTTAAGGCAGCAATAAACCTAGCTCAAGGCTTAAACAACTGAACCCATAAATCAGTATTTTTAAAGCTCCTTGGATGTTTCTAATGACTGCTAAATTTAAGAAATACTGTCAAAATTAAGCTTGATGATATCATTCCCCAGCTTCCTAGACTTTGAATAGCTAGGAGTGACCAATCTGGACCAACAAGTCTGTAAAATAGCTGTCTGGATGATGTTCTAAAAAAACTGTTGCTTTCTTGATTAAAAATGGAGTGCAAACTGCTCATATGGTCTTTCCCTTTAGTCTCTCTGTGTCATTTCAAGCCAGACATGTTTGGAACCGAAGCATTCATCTTGAAACCATCAGGCAATGAAGATAATGACTAAAGTCAGCACATTAAAAACAGCAGAGCAGAAAGATGGGAAAAGTCTGTGTCCTTAATTGCATTGTTAAGCAACTGAACCAACTCTCTACCTATAAACTTCTTGAGTAAGAAAAAGAAACTCCTTTCTTTAAGCCACCATTAATCATGAGTTGCATTATTTACAGCTTTGAAGAATCATTATTTGACTCTTCTCATATTCGTTGGTGTAAACTGGAAATTCCCTACATAAGGAGATTCCATCCTTTAACAGTGCTGCATGCAGGAAAATAACAATCAGTTATCGTCAGCTTACACATACAGACACACGTTGCAAACATATATGGCCCTTGATATTCGGTAGTAGGAACTGAAGCAGCCTCCTAATTGTGAATCTACCCTGCATCCAGGGACTCTTAGGAATAGTAGAATTAGTTATAATAATATAATATCCAATATTTATCAAGCACTTATATACCAGTTATACACTAAACACTTCATATGCATTATTTCCATCTAATTCTGACAACCACTAATTTTATTTTCTCCGTTATAGACATAAAGGAATGAAGCTTAGATAGAGTAAAATTAGCTTTCCCATAGTTTGACAGCTGTTAAGTGCTGTAGTTAGAAATTAAACATAGATATTTTGGATTCACAGGCTGTACTCCTAATCGCTAAGAACTTCTGTATCCTTATCTAGCCCAAGTTTATTCTATAAATTCTAGAACAATGTGTAGCTGTGCACTAGACACTTCCGATAATAATTTCAAGTGATGTAAAAGAAATATATATAACCCCAAAGCTAAGCATCCATTTTGAAATAAATTGAGTTCTAATCTTTATATATTTGTCTGAACAAAAATTTTTTCTGCCATCTTATATTCCTGCTTATTGATCCTCATATCCAATCAATCATAAAGTCACATAGATTGATGATTTTTGTCTTTTAATATGGTTACATAAAAGGTAGTAAAATCAGCTGAGTGGATCATAGTGAATATTTTTAAAATGCAATAGAAAATGTTAGAATAACATAAAATTGTCTGAAACTTTCTTTTTACAGATACACCTATGAGACAGAGAGAGAGAGAGAGAGAGAGAGAGAGAGAGAGTATAGTGAGAAGTGATATTAAATACATTTTCTAAATACATTAGGTTGTGGCAAAAAATATCTATCAGACTTTTGTCAATGGTATCTCCATATAACTCCTAAATCCACCCATTTCCTTTCATTTATTTGCATTTCTACTCTCCTATTTTAGGACTTCCTAAATTTTTGACAGACTTCTTAATTGTTCTTACCACTTCTGGTTTTTCTACTTGCTATCTATTTTTTTCTACTGCAGCCCTGATTAATTTTCAAAGGCAAAAATCAAACAATATTACCTCTCTGCTTAAGAGTACTCAGCATTTTTTTTTACATTGGCCTTAAGTTTAAGTCTAAAGTACTTAACATGGTATATAATGTCCTTTAAGTTCTAGAAACTTCTTACCTCTTCAAGCTCACAGTCTCATCTCTCAGCCCCTCATTTTATATAATCTAGAACAGATGAGAGATGAGACTGAAGAGGTAAGAAGTATACAAATGTACAAAAGTCAGGTGAACTATTGGTCAACTGTAAGCTGACCAAACATGCTCTTCAACCTCTGATTTTTCAAGACAATTCTACTAAGTGGTAAGAAATAGCTGATGAGCTTTATTTGCTATGTTACTATTTCATCCACCTAGAACAATCTCGCTGTTCATCATCTCTTCCTTCTTAGATTAATTACTACTTAAAGTACTTCACATTGCCTCTTCCTGTAAGATTTTCTTGTGCATTTTAAAAATCTGCTTATCTGGCCAGGCACGGTGGCTCACGCCTGTAATCTCAGCCCTTTGAGAGGCCGAGGTGGGCGGATCAGCCAGGTATAGTGGCGAGTGCCTGTAATTCCAGCTACTCGGGAGGCTGAGGCAGGAGAATTGCTTGAACCCAGAAGGCAGAGGTTGCAGATCATGTCACTGCACTCCAGTCTGGTGACAGAGCAAGACTCAGTCTCAAAAAAATAAAATAAAATAAATATGTTTACCTTCTAGGGTTTGGTGCATCCAGAACTCTTTACAAGCTCACATTATGGCTACTTAAGCTTTATTTAAAAAGATGTTCTTTGTGTATTCAACTCATTTGGGCACGTATCTTGGGGGACTGGACAGCATCCCTAGAGAGTAAATACCCTCACAATCACACATACACATACGCACATGCCACTGATGGCATATGGTCTATACCATAGTCCTTGCCACCATAACCTGCCATTGCCTGTTTACTTATATGCATTCCTTACTAGACAGTAAGACTGTGGAGGAGAAAGCTTTATCAGCCCCATTCATCTGATATCACCACTGCCTACTGCAGTTCCTGGCACATTGCAGATACTCATTCCTTTATTCAATAAGTATGCATGGAGTATCTTTCATGTGCCAGCCAGTATTCTAAGAACTGGGCATACAAAGGTGAACAAAATTATCAATATTTATGCTTTCAACGAGCTTGCATTCTAGTAGAGGATATCAAGGAAAAATGTAGTTCATGTGACTCAGATTGAGGTTAAAGGCTCAATTCACCTGATATGAATTAAAGGAGCAGCTGAAGACTAAGTAATTTCCTGAGCCAAAGCATGCCTAAAGTTTTACAGGGCAAAGAAGAGAGAAAGTGTGTGTGTCATTGTGCTCTGGCTCAGCTTGCAGTTTTGCTCATCTAAAAGGGCTGGAAACTCTGATTGTTCCAGTTTTCTGCCCTTTCTTTGATATTATTGGTGCAATCTCAAAATAGTTCCTTCCAGAGCTGTTTTTTGTAAGCTTTGTAGGGATCAGGTGAGGAATAGGTAGCCAAGAAAGAAAGAAAGAAAGAAAGGGAATTAGGAAGGAGGAAGAAGAGGGAAAGAAGACATGCATCTATCATTTCTGATTTATTTTACAAATGATAATTATTCACATTTTTCTGAGTGCTTGACAAAATCCTTTCCTTATTGTGCTAAGTGCTTTATAAAATCTGATCATTTAATACAACCACCTCATTAGGAGGGTTATAGATGAGAAGACTGAGTCATAGAGAGGTTAATTAAACTGTCCAGGGTTCTATATCTAGAAAGTTGCAGAACTGCAGAACCAGACTGTGAGAGAACCTATGCTCTCACTCACTAAAATTAACTGTTCCCCAATAAATAATTATTGAAAAAAAAAAGTATTTTTCCCTTAGAAGCTAGAAACAAACTCTCTTAAAACCCACAATGCTAATCAGGCATTTTACGGACAACCTAGTTTTAAGAAGCTGATCTGAGCACTAGCTGCACAGAATCTACTTAGTATTCATGATTTGAGGACTTATTCCAATCTCCCTAGGATTCTTCTCTAAAAGACTGTCTAAGGCATACTAATATAAACGAGAATTATTTTATATCTTCTAGCTTAAAATGGAAAGCATAATACTATATAAATAAAATATTATAGATAGTACTTTACTGAACATAAAGACAATTGTTCTTTTTTATTATATCATTAATAGACATTTAAATTTCCTGCTTGAAGAAAAAATGTTAAATGAAGTAGTAATATTTGAGTTTAATTGTAATGCAAAATGTGCTTCCACATTGATAAAATGTACGTTAATGAGCCTAGCTCATTCTATCCTACTCTTAGAGAGTCTATCTTCAAATAACATGGAATTCTTCTTAGTCTGACATGGAGACTGAGAAGTAATCACTAAATTCAGTATGTAGAGTTTGGCACAATGCGTCCTCTGAACTTGTAATGCAAAGTAATATAAAGTGAGGAAGAATCATAATCTGGAAATCTAAACTCTGTATTTTTTTTGGTTTTTTTTTTTTTTTTTTTTTTTTTTTTTTTTTTTTTTTTTTTTTTGCTATTTGCTTGACGTTATTTAGGTAAGATGTTTGACTTTATTTACCTTTTTTGAAAAATGGGTGAATTGTAACTGTTTTCCTGTATCCTAAGAGGCTGAAAATCTTCTATAAGACGTAAAAGAATCTTATATACTCTAATAAGCTTATAATTATATACACGTAGAAATAAAATTACAAAAGTATATATCTCTCTAAGGAGACTTGAAGAAAGTCTTTTAACCATTTAGTTTCTAGTTTTCTCATTTGTAAAATGAATGTATCATCTAGATTACCATTAACGCTACTTTGAACTCTAATTTTCCAGGTATACAAATAAGAGGACCATGTAACTTTGAGTAGGAAAACGAGGGTGAAAGAGTGATTTGGTTCACTGTGTTTCTACAAGCTTCTCATCGCTGGTCCCACTCTTCCCCCCAGGCTTCACACTAAACCATATCTCGACCTTTTCTCACTTCAGTAATTCCCCCTCATGAGTGTCAGAATCATTCAAAAAGGCAAATGTGGAAATACCAGTTCTCTTTTCTTTTACAAGTAAATTTTTTACCACAGAGGAAAGTTTGAATTTTTTAGTAGAGCATTAAAAGCTCTCTATATTATGCATGCATTTCTAGTATCATCTACTACAATTTTCTAACCTTAGCATTTGAGGTAACATTTTGTAGAGTCTTAAAGACCATAGTAAAAAAAGTTTACTTTAATTCTAAGATTGATGATAAGAAGTTGGCAGTTTTAAGTCTGGGAGTAAAATCATTCTCAGTTTTATTTTAAAAGTCCCTCTCACTGCTGTGTGACACTTGGAATATAGAGACATAAATTTAAAAATAGGGAAAGGTAGAAGCAATTTGATAATTCAGGGTTTTTGTGGTTTACAATAAGATAGTGGTAGAAGAGGTAAATAATGTGAATAGATTTAAAATATATTTTAGTAAAGTTCTTGTCACACAATTTGATTTTAGATTGAATACAGGATGATAACTAGAGAATTGTTCTGAGCTTCTGCTATTTAAAGAGAGAACATTAAGGGACTTTTATGTTGGAGTTTGAGGTGACTATTAGACATAGAACTTTTAAGTGGGCAGTTTGAGTTCAGTGTAAAGATCAAGTGAGAGAGTGGGGAGGGAGTGTTACCAACATAAAGAAAGCATTTAAAACAGTTGAAACACAATGAGATCACATGGAGAGTTCACAGATGATGACTAGGTGAAAGCTCAAGACCAAGCCCTAGGGAGGAGACAGCTGGTTAAGAAAAGCTGAAAAGATTAGCCACTGTGATACAAAGAAAAATCAGAATATTGGATGACATAGTAGTTGCATTCGTTTCCCATTGGTGTTGTAACGTATTGCTACCAACGTAGTGGCTTAAAGTCACTGGCTTAAAGAAGTCAGTGGCTTAAGGAAGTGTATTGTATTTTATTGCATTTCTAGAGGTCAGAAGTCGAAAATAGGTTAGCAAGTCTGCATTTCTTCTGAAAGTTCTAGGGGAGAATCTGTTTCCTGATCTTTTCCAGTTTCTAGAGTCTTTCTGAATTCGCTGGCTCATGGCCCTGCATCACCCTGGCCTCTACTTCCATTGTTACACCTTTGACTCTGACCCTCCTGCATCCCTCTAAAAGGACCCATGTGGTTACATTAGTCCTACCCATATAGTCCAGAATAATCTCCCCTTCTCAAGACTAATTTGAGTCACATCTGCAAAGTCATTTTTATCATGGAAATTAACATATTTAAAAATCCTAAGATTAGACATGGACATCTTTGTTTGGGGGAGGCATTACTCAGCCTACCATAGTAGCAGACATTCAAGTGTATCATAAAGAGAAACTGGTCAACTCTCTTAAATATTGGAGAGACGCTGAGTGAAATAAAGACAGAAAAGTGACTCTTGGATTTGGCAACTGAGAGTATTTTTTAACTTTTGACAGCTATGTTTTTAGCACTAGATTGAACTGGATTAAAGAATAATTGAGAAGTAAGAAAGTAAAGACAATGAGTATAGAAATTTATTTTAAGAAGTTTGGTTAGGGAAGGGAATAGAGAAACAGAAATTGGAAGAAGTGGAGTTAAAAGAGAACCCGTTTTAAAGATGAAGTTACTAGATGTTTTTGCATGTGAATATGCATGATCTAACAAAGATGAAATGTTTTGTGATATGCAAGAGGAATAAATAAATGCAAAAGTGACAGTCATGAGAAGGAAAGAGAAAGGATCAAGGGAATAATTGGGTCATTGAACAGGTTAATTTTTAAAGATCAGAGACACGTCACTTCTTTCATCCATAAAAGCATCAGGCAAGACAGAAAACCTTTACAGATGCAGAAACCTGAGAATTTGGTGGTTGGAACATGAGTGCACACCGTTTACATACATTCTCTTTTCTCAAAGAATTTTAAGACAATTTCCTCAGCTGAGATTAAAGGTGGGTTGAATTCTAGCGGGAAAGCTTGTGTCAGAACAGCATTCTCAGATAGTGCATGGAAAACTAAGTAACATTGTTGAGCTGTGTACTCAGTGCTTATTTGAATGTGTGGTCATTAAAGTTAAACAAGTTGTCATAGTTATATGATTTTTTTCCTCCAGTATCTGGCTGCCTGTAGGTAGGCACTGATACATTTGATCATTATGATTTAATCAAATTTGGCTTTTGAACTGGAAGAAAAATGGGGAAAAGAAGTTGATAACTTTTTGTGGATAAATTGTGCCACTATCCATCTGTCGATCAAACCCCACATCTAATCCATAGTGAAATCCCATCACTATGTTCCAAGTAAAACTCAAACTCAATCTCTTCTCTTTATTTACCTTCAATCACCACAGTTTTAATCCAACCTTGCATTAATTTTTGACTAGATTACTTCAATATCAACTTAACCAGCTTTTCCTCTCATCCATTTGCCATTGCAAACAAAACAGAAATAAACTATTAACTTTATCCTGTCCCCCTCCTATTCCCACCTTGGGAAAAATGCCTTGGTTATTCTTCATTGCTATTAAAGACAAAAACATTTACATATCCCTTTAAGGCTCTAACTATTTTGATCTCTTCATATGAATGGCATATCATCCTTTTCTTCATCTTGCTATCTCAGTATTCCAGCCACCCAGAAATTCCTAGTTCCTCAAACAGTCTAAATTGCTGAAGGCCTTACTGATGTTTTCTTCTTCAGGAACACAAATCATTTCTCTCTTAACCTAATCACCACTTACTCAGTTCTCAGATACACCTTGACTGCTTCAAAGAAGACATATGGGACCTTGAACACTGTGATATTGTGATATAATAAAATACATATATGTTTTATTATATTATATATATTTGATATTTGTATGTGGTTCCTGGAACAAGAAATTTTAAAACCATCAGAATTTCCCATGTGATCAAGATGAGAGAACCATCTTTTGTTATTCATAAAAAGCCCTTTTCTTGGGAGGTTGAGGCGCGCGGATCACCTGAGGTCGGGAGTTAGAGACTAACCTGACCAACATGGAGAAACTCCATCTATACTAAAAATACAAAATTAATCAGGCATGGTGGTGCATGCTTGTAATCCCAGCTACTTGGGAGGCTGAGGCAGGAGAATCGCTTGAACCAGGGAAGCGGAGGTTGAGGTGAGCCGAGATCGCACTATTGTACTCCAGCCTGGACAATAAGTGTGAAACTCCCTCTCAAACAACAACAACAAAAAGCTCTTTTCAATCTTACCTGAATTTATGCTAATGAGGTAACTCTTTGTGGGCCTCTGGATAGCTTCAGGATGGGGAGCTGGTTGCCTTCGGAACCATTATTAGAGAGTTGGAACTTTCAGTCCCATCCCAGATGGCTAAGGCTGGAAGAGGGACTAGAAATTGAGCCAACCACCAATGGCCAATGATTTAATCATTAGTGCCTATGTAACAAAGATTTCATGAAAGCCCTGTAGAAGAAGGCTTGAAGAGCTCTCGGGTTAATGAAGAAACTGGAGTACTGGAAGGATGGTGTGACCAGACAGGCCACAGACAATCAACACCCCTAACCCTCATACTTTATCCTACGCATCTTTTAATTTTTGGCTGTACGTGAGTTGCATTTTTTATAATAAAATATTAAATGTAAACCCAGTATTTTCTTGAGTTTGGTAAGATTTTCTAGGGAATTATCAAACTTGAGGAGGGGGTTGTAGGAAACCTCCTCCTTCACCAATGACTTTATAGCCAGTCAGTAAGAATTACAACCAGCCCAGACTTGTTTTCAGCATCCATAGTTGGCGCTGTCTTGTGTGACTAACCTCTTAACCTGTGGAGTCTGCAATAATCCAGAGAGTTAGTGTGAGAATTGAATTAAATTGTAGAACACCCACTTGATGTCGGGAGAGTTGGAAAATTGATTAGTGTGAGAAAAAAGCACATAAACATTGGTTGTCAGAAATGTTGAGAAGAGAAAATTGATCTTAGTAGCAGTAAACATAAATCAGGACCCTGAACCCAATGGTTATTTACTTAAAATCACATATAAAGGTTTAAATATATACATATATACACACACACACACACACATATATATATAATGAATTTATATAACCAATGACCATCCCAATGCTAGATTATAAATTGCATAAGGAGAGGATCAGTTTCATTTGTACCCAACATTTTGTCTTTAATGCTTAGTATATTGTCTGGTGTATAGCGTTAATAAATATCTATTGGGTGAACACAAGCCATCATTAATATGCAATACCAACTCTGCCCTGATAGTGAATCTGGTACTCTCGTTATTTTAGATGCCAACATTATCAAATGTATTTGACATGCATGGGCATTAATGGGCACTATATACTTGGATATTTATATATATTCTATTTTTATGTGTATATGTATATACATACATAATATATAACTTCTCAGGAATATTCTTGCCTAGCATATAAGTTTCTGTTGTTATATTTTTCAAACGAAACAGAGGGCTTCAGCTTGTAAGAAAATGAGAAAGAATTAGCAATCTTGAATTGAGTTACAATGAATAATCTGCATTCCTTTTCAAATAGCACACACACAGATATACATATATTCTAAAATATTTATATATTATATAATTTATTTTATATCTCATACATGTGAATTACATACTACAAGCATACCTCATTTTACTCATTTTTGCAGATATTACATTTTTAACAAATTGAAGGTTTGTGGCAACCCTACTGGAACCACTTACCAGTGCCATCTTTCCAACAGCATATGCTTACTTTGTGTCTCTATATCAGCAATCTTTAGCAATAAAGCATTTTTAAGTTAAGATACACACATTATATTTTAGACATAAGGCTGTTGCACACTTAATAGAATACAATATAGTGTAAACATAACTTATATTTGCACTGGGAAACCAAAATATTTGTGTGACTCACTTTACTGTGATATTTGCATTACTGTGGTGGTCTGGAACCAAACCCACAATATCTCCCAAGTTATGCCAGTATATAACTTTATGTATTTCATGTATATAAGATGTATTTAATACACATTTTCTATTCTGAGTTCTTTACAGATTCATTAAAAGAATATATTCCAAAACTGAAGAGAAAAAGCATGAAGGGAGAAAGTGGGCCAAAGCTGAATAAAAAATGCTACTTTACTTTTTTTAAAAGTTTATCGGTAATATTATAATAGTATCACACTTTTCTGTATTTATGCTTTTAAAATATATGACTATCTTTTCAAGCAGCAGTAAAATTTTGCCACATGTGTTTGTACAGAAATAATTTCTGAATCTAAATGCTATTTAAAATAGTACACAATGATACTTTTGAACTACAGAATGTCTCAAAAAATTAAGAACAGATGTTGCTTAAAATTTTCAAAAAAAAGAGAAAATTTAATTCATACCCAAATTGAGGAAAAGATTCACAAACAATTTTTCTAGTATGAATAATTTAAAATCATAATTTCAGTAGAAAAGTATACACTTTAAGTGTCTTTTATATTGCAGATATCAAATTGCTTTTATATATAGATATATTTGTATAAATGTATATATGTTTGCATGTGTGTATGTATATTTGAACACACACACATATAAATATGTGTGTGTATAATCAGCAGATATTTAGAGATATGCCTGGGTCATGTTATTTATTCTTAATAACTAGTGTTACACGATTTATTTTGAAAGAAGACTTGACAGTGAAAAAAATGTTGTGAATATTTATTCTAGATTTGCTTTTAAAGAAGTCCATTCTGAGCAATATGATATGTCTGATTTTTTAAGAGAACAATCCTCCAGCAGCTTTTGAAGGCGCTAGTCTGTCATTCCATATCATTTTTTAAACCCATCTGCTCTTTGCCTTTTGGATTCTAAGCAATTATGCATAGTCAACTGCAATACCCTACAGTATTCTGGAGTTTCTAATCAGTTGATCAGTTTATGTTTATAAACATATAACAGACGTCATGTCACATCACCAAATGTATTTGAAACAACTAAGCCAAAATGAAATATGGCTAAATGACTGCTCAATTAAAAGGACACACATAAATCTTAAATATGTGTTTCAATTTTGCCACTGCAATTTTAATGAAAATTAATAAAAAATTGGTTATGTTTGTTAAAAAATGCAAAAACTTCTATTTTTTCTTTGTTGTCAGTATAGGTCGATTGCTCTTAATGATGTTTTGATATTTTGCTTGGTTTGCTTTGGGTTTCAAATTAATGATTTATTTGTTTATTTGTGTATTTTGTTTATTTATTTGTTTATTTATGCAGTCTCCCTCTGTCGCCCAGGCTGGAGTGCAGTGATGCAATCTTGGCTCACTGCAAGCTCCGCCTCCCAGGTTCATGCCATTCTCCTGCCTCAGCATCCCGAGTAGCTGGGACTACAGGAGTCCACCACCACGCCCAGCTAATTTTTTTAAATTATTATTTTTAGTAGAGACAGGATTTCATCGTGTTGGCCAGGGTGGTCTCAATCTCCTGACCTCGTGATCTGCCCTCCTTGGCCTCTCAAAGTGCTGGGATTACAGGCGTGAGCCACCGCACCCAGCCAAATTAATGATTTATTATTAATAATCATTAATAGTGAGCATGCCTCATAGCATTCAATAAAGAACTGATTTCCTTCCAGAAGTAGAAATAAAGATCCTGATGAGAGAATACCTTCACTTGACCATGACACTTGACCATGTCACTTGACCATGACAGAGAAAAGACATGGGACAACCAAACTTGGAAAGAAGGACAAAAGGACAAAGGAAGAGAGGGAGGAAATGAGGGTAGGAGACAGGTAGAAAGGAAACAAAGGAGAGAAAGAAAGAAGGCACAAACAGGCATGTGTTTCTAGATTATAACTTGCAAAGGCATTAACTATGCAGTGTTTATATTTTAGCATTTAGGTTTCTAGCAACTTGACAAGAACTGATAGACACTAAAGAAATGATTGTTGGGCTGCCTGTAATCCACACTTTGGGAGGCTGAGGTGGGTGGATCATGAAGTCAGGAGTTCCAGACCAGCCTGATCAACATGGTGAAACCCTGTCTCTACTTAAAATACAAATATTAGCCAGATGTGGTGGAGTGTGCCTGTAATCCCAGCTACTCAGTAGGCTGAGGCAGGACAATCGCTTGAATCTGGGAGGCGGAGGTTGCAGTGAGCCAAGATCACGCCACTGCACTCCAGCCTGGGCGACAGAGCAAGACTCTTTCTGAAAAAAAAAAAAAAAAAAAAGATTTTTGACTTTAACAAGACGATTAGCCTTGGAGACTGAAAAGAAATATCCCTTTTTCTTGGCATCAAGGAAACTTTCCTTTTCCTTTTACCTATTGCTAATCTTATCATTGAGTGCTTTTCTAATGCACAATCTATTTTTGTATAAGACAATGCCTCAAAACTTAGTATTTAAAGACAACAAATATGTATTATTTCATAGTTTCTGGAAGTCAGGATATCAGATGTGACTTAGCTAAGTGGTTAGGAGTAGGGTCTCTCAAGAGGAGGTCATCAAGCTGTTGACCAGGATTGAGGTCAACTGAAGGCTTGCCTGGGTCTGGAGATCCCTGCTTCCAGCCTCATATCTGTGGCTGTTTACCGGAGACAGTTCCTCTCCGTGTGAATTTTTCCATAGACCTTCTCACAACCTGGTGTCTAGCTTCCTCCGAAGTGAGCAATTAAAGAGTGATATTATAAGAGAGATATTGACCAATAAAGAAGCTCAGTGTCTTTCATAAACTCAGAAATGACATTTCATCATTTCCACTGTATCCACAGAAAACACTGGTAAAGTGTGGGAGGGGAGAGAAATGGGGCCATGTTGGAGGCTGACTACCACGTTGTGCCCTTTGCACATCGACGGCTTATGCCTGTTCCCCATGCAAATGCACTCATCTCTCAAAAGACCTAAAAGTCTCATCATATTATGATATCAGCTCCAGGCTTAAGCTTCTGTAATCTGTCTTAGGTTCCCTTGATCTATAGACAAATTGACTTGGATCTAGACAAAAACCACACCCACAAACCTCTTCTAGTTAAGCCCTTCTCTAACTAATTTGAGCTTCTGCTGAGAGACAATACCCCTTAGCTTTTCACAAGTCCTGTTGTTACGCTGAGAATATCTGTGAGTTGTTCCCTTAAATTCTTTAGAGGGAGTTTTGTCTAACTGAACAATACTCTAAAATATCACTATTGGTTAGACTTAAGTATTAATAAAAATGCTATCATACTCTTGGCTTTATATTTAGTTCCTGCTTTTTCATATAGAGCTCTAGACTTAATCTTTGCTCAAAAGGCATTTTTAAATTTTAGCATTATTTGTCATTGGGTGAAACTGACAGTTTTCAAAGCTATCGTTTCTATCTCTATCATGTTTGAAAGACCTCTTCCTTTAGTTTAGCTCTCCACTCTCATATGTTACTAACCACACCAAGGAGATAGTAGGAAGTACCTTCTACACTCTATCTAGGAGTATAATTAGCCAAATCGCCCAGCTCTTTTGATACATTTTTAATTTTCTGCAAACTGTAGGCAAGAATGTTGCTAGCTTTTCTGTCAACACATACAAGGAAATTCTTTTCTTCCATTTCTCAAGAAGATTTGCCTCACATTCTTTAAATTCTCAGTGGCAGCCTGTTAAAAGACCAAAATTTTTCTAATGCTTGTTCAATGCAATTTAGACTTTCTCTCACATTAAGGCATTTGTTACAAAGCATGATAATTCCAGGTATCAAAACCTATATTACTTAGCTATTGCTGAATAACAGATTACACCAAATTTTAGCAGCTGAAGACAAAAATTATTTTTATCTGTATTTGTTTCCTAGGACTGTCATAACAAATTACTACAAACTAAGTGGATTATGACAATAGTGATTTAATCCCTCACAGTCCCAGTGGCTAGTAGTATAAAATCAAGTTGTGAGCAGGGTTGATTTCTTTTGTAAATTCTGATAG
Source organism: Macaca mulatta (assembly GCF_049350105.2). Lineage (NCBI taxonomy): Eukaryota > Metazoa > Chordata > Mammalia > Primates > Cercopithecidae > Macaca > Macaca mulatta. The sequence continues at coordinate 49,256,461 of NC_133406.1, forward strand.
ATAATCAATTCCATGCCTCACTCCTAGCTTCTGATGTCTCTGGCAATACTTGAAGTTCGTTTACTTATAGCCTCATCACTTTAATCTCTGCCACCATTTTCACATTGCCTTTTTCTAACTTGTCTTTTTTCTTCTTTCCTCTCTCATCTTATAAGGACTTATGGGATTTAAGGCCCACCCTAACTTATGGTCATCTCATCTCAAAATTATTAACTCAATTACATATGCAAAAGATACTTTTTCCAAATAATGTCATATTAATCAGTTCTAGGAATGTATCTTTTGGAGGCCACTATTCTACCCGCTACATTGTTTGTACAGTTTCTGAGGACCAGGAATTGGTATGTGTCCTTGCTGGGTAATTCTAGTCTCTCGTGAGCTTTAATAAAGCTTTCAGCTAAGACTGCAATCAACTGACAGCTTGAGCGCAGCTGGAGATGGGCTTTCAAGCTGGCACACGTAACTGGAAGGAAGGCATATTTTCTCAGAAGGTAGGTTTCTCCAAAGGGCTGCTTATAACATGGCAGCCAGTTGCACCCAGAGAGAGTATTAATATTTCTAGAGAGGAATAAAGAGAGACACCAAAAAGGAGGTCATCTTTGCCTTTTATACCACAATCTCAGGACTTGGCATCAGTTTTGAGATATTCTATAGTTACTCTGACCAACATTTGTCACTGGTACATTGGGGGAGGAGACACAACATTAGTGTAAATATCAAGAGATAGGGATCTCTGGGGGCTACCAAACACATACTTCTGTTTATTACAGATTGAGTCTCAGTTTTCCATGCTATTGGTTTAAGACAATTCAAATATTGTGATAATCATGGCATAATTATCAAGGTTTATGATACTGCGTCAGTGAGGGAAGACATAAAATGCTTGAAGCCAATCAGCATTCTGAAAAATAATTTTAATGGTAAACTATACAGTGCTTGACCCACGGTAACTACTTAATATATATTAATGTATGCCATAGTGTCTCCCTCCTCAAGCTCTTCCTTCCCTACCCTACTTGCCCAAAACTCCACTTTATCTCAGCCCCATTTCCAATGACACAGTATCTGTGACATTCTCTATTTGGATGGAATAAAAATAAGTAATCATTAAGCCTAAGGTTGTCTCTAAAAATGAAGGTAATTCTTAATTAAAATCTCTGTGGAACGAAGAATCAAAATCATTTACATCCTCCTCTATGTTGTTTTTTCTGTGAAATGTAAAAGGGATATGTATGCATCTGTATGTATATAACCATATGATAAGGAAAATATACATGTCTATATCTATCTATAGCTAATTTATACCTATCTACTATCCATATATCAAAATTAAAGAGAGAAAGAAATACGTATCTACTGAATGGCAAGTATCTAGCCTATAAACCCCAACCTGGCAAAACAGAAAGTAAGAAACATTGGATAATATTCAAAGGAACAAAAAAATGAAAACTTGATTATATGTTATTGAGAGCCTAATTTAATTTCTCAAAATACAACAGCCAAAACTTTGATGCCTGTAATACTCTAGGGACTTAAATTTGAATAGTTTTTCAGTCATTGTTTGTTTTACTCTTTTTCTTTATTTCTGTCTGAATAGAACACACAAGCATGCATACTCACGCATACACTCACATCATACCACAATTTAACAGAACTGAAAATTTCTGATTACTTTCTTCTAAAATTTAAGAAAGTAGGAATCAAACTGTGAGACATCATTCTATTCCTCAGTTAATCAATTTGGTAAAAGAAAACAACTGAGACGAAGGGAAGTCATTCTCTGACATTGATGGGGGAGATGGTTTCATAAGGGTTCAAGCTGAGAAAAATCATCATTTTTCAGAACAAGCATTTAAGAATCACTTCCCTCTCTAGTTGCTTGTTTATGAATTTCTTTGAAACTCTGACATTGCCCTAACTAGACCCAGTTCCAACACATATTTCTACAATGCAGCTCTTGGTGAATACAGCAATGTTTTGGATGAGAACAAATTCTTATTCTAATAATCTAGCAGGTAATTAACTGTGTGGACAAAGAAGTTACCACAGTAGGAGATATGTACATCCCACCTGAGAAAAAAAAACATATGCATATTTTCTAATGGAATGCATATTTTTATTGCTTACAGTCACTATTATATTGTTGTCCCATTTTGGCTCATCTACCATTTTAATGCAGCATAAACTGGTCTAGATATTTAGGACTATAACAACGTCAAATGAAATGGGAGTATTGTCAAAAAGAATGACAAGAGGAACAGAAAGGAAAAGAAGGAGAAAAAAGAGAAAGAGAGAGGTACGGAAGAAGAGAGAAAAATATAGTCATCCCTCCATACCTATGAATTCTACATCTGCAGATTCAACCAACTGCAAATCAAAATTGCACTAAACCATGTTATGTAAGGAACTTGAGCATCCAGCAGATTTTGGCATTTGTCCAGGGAATATACCAAGGGATGACTGTTATTCAAATTTATAAGCTTCTTGAAAAGATCCAGCATTACATGTTACACATATTTTAAAATTTTTTAATAATACAAAAAATAGGCAGAATGGAAATAACTTTCTATATTTCTCTACTATGCAAAGACTCAGTTAATGAAATAATTGATATCAATCTACCTAGTTACTTTTTAAGGCCTCTGCATTTATTCAAATACCTGTCTAAGATATGAATGTTAAGTTCTGAATAAATGAAGGATGTGCCATCCCCAAATACGATGAATTGGTGTATTGATTATCTCAAGTTGAAAACATTGGAGAAATTGTAATTTCAGAAATGGCTAGCTGACCCGTCTCTTCCTGCATGCAGCAAGCTGTAAAGGTTCATCTGGGGTCAGGAGTGGTGGCTCATGCCTGTAATTCCAGCACTTTGGGAAGCCGAGGTGGGCAGATCATCTGAGGTCAGGAGTTCCAGACCAGCCTGGCCAACATAGTGAAACCCCATATCTACTAAAATTCAAAAATTAGCCGGGCATGGTGGCAGGCACCTGTTATCCCAGCCACTCAGGAGGCTGAGACAAGAGGATGGCTTGAACCTTGGAGATGGAGGTTGTAGTGAGCCAAGATCATGCCACTGCACTCCATCTTGGGCAACAGAGCAAGACTCCATCTCAAAAGAAAAAAAAAAAAAAGAAAGAAAAAAGAAAAGATTCCTCTGGCAGAGACACCCTTCCTATACCAGGGTGAGAAAACAGCCCTTTTCACCAGAGACTTGAAATTGAAGACTGCCATGGACCTGAATAAACATACTTACTGAAGTAAACCTTGTCTTCCACTGGTTTTACACCTCCCCCACCCCATATATCTCTTAGTGATTCCCCTCAAAATTTGCTATCTCTAGATAGATTCCCTTTGTCCTCCAATTTTTTCTCAAATTTATTGTTCTTTGCCTAAAAAATAAAATAGCATCTTGCTTTGGCTACTTCTTTGGACTTCATTCTCTTTTGAAGATTCCTGTGTATGTGCAAAATTAATAAAAATTTGCACGCTTTTTTCTTGTTAATCTGCCTGGTGTCAATTTGGTTTCTTGATCTAGACGAAGAGTACACATAAAAGCTTAAGGGGGTTTGAAGGGGATCTCTGGCCCCCCTACAAAAGCATCTAACACAAGTAAAATAGATTTTGCATATGCAGTTTTCTTATACATTTAGTATATTGGTTTATATGTGATAAAAATGTCTTTTAGGTTGAATTTTTATTTTCCTGTTGTTTGAATTTCAAGGAACAGCCTTTAAACTCTAAATGAACAATGGAATTTAGAAAGGGAAGCATGTGTAACATAGCTTTCTTATTAATGTTTGTCACAAAAATTCTCAAAGAACTGATACATAAATATGAAAAAGACATTTATTATATAGGATTTTATATTTTATTAAAATTAATAATGCTAGAATTTCCTCTACAAGTAACATAATAATAAAATCAACATAGGTAGTTAAATTTCCATAAATAGAGTATAATTGAAAAGTAATGTAGAGAAAGATGTGAAGACGTTAAATTCTAAAAATTTAAGTGATAATCTACAGATGGAAAGGAAGCAACCAGGTTGAGGAGGAAAAGGGACCTGCAGTTGAACCCAAGGAAAAGGCATAGACAGAGAAGTAGAGATAATCCATGTAAGCCCCATTATTTACTAGAGAAATGAAGGTTTGATGGAACTGCATTCTGACAGTAATCTAAACAATACTATAATTATAATGCAACTATGTATAATTATACATATAACAGAATAGATATAATAAACTGAGAAAATCAGTGAAGTGGTTGTCAGATGACCACAGCAAGATAAATGTTGAGGGGGACCTCAAAGATCATTAATATTTTTCATGTTTCATCCTCAGGAAAGCAATAGGATACTCTTTCTGTTCTGACACTAATAATTATTTTAAAAATATTAAATATGTCATTTAATATAATAAACGTAACTGCCAGAAGAAATAAAAATAAATTATATGCTTTAATGTGACAGAAGAAAAAGAAAAAATATAAAAAAAATAGCATGCTAATGAAAGAAAAGCATAAGATGAGAGAATCAAGTCAAAGATGTATTTGAAAAACTCACTGTATTAGTCCATTCTCACAGAACAACTACCGAGACTGGGTAATTTGCAATGAAAAGAGTTTAATTGATTCACAGTTCCACAGGTGTACAGGAGGCATGGCTGGGGAAGCCTCAGGAAACTTTCAGTCATGACAGATGGGTGAAGGGGAAGGAAGCACATGTTCACGTGGTGGCAGGAGAGAGAGAGAAGGCAGAAGTGCTATACACTTTTAAACAACTAGATCTCATGAGAACTCTCTCAGTATCACAAGAACAGCAAGGGGAATATACACTCTCATGATCCAGTGACCTCCCACCAGGCCACTCCTCCAACACTGAAGATCATAATCCAACATGAGATTTGGATGAGGACAGGCAGTCAAACCATATCATTCTGCCCTCAGCCTCTCCCAAATCTCATGTCCTTCTCACATTTCAAAACACAATCATACCTTCCCAACAGTCCCCCAAACTCTTAACTTATTCCAGCATTAACTCAAAGTCCAAGTCCAAAGTCTCATCTGAGACAAGGCAAGTTCCTTACACCTATGAACCTGTAAAACCAAAAACAAGTTAATTACTTTCAAGATACGATGGGAATACAGGCATTGGGTAAATGCTCCCATTCCAAATGGAAGATATTGGCCAAAACAAAGGGGCTACAGGCCCCATGCAATTCCAAAACCCAGTGGGGCAGCCATTAAGTCTTACAACTCCAAAATAATTTCCCTTGACTCCATGTTTTACATCCAGGGCATGCTGATGCAAAAGGTGGGCTCCCAAGGCCTTGGGCAGCTCCACCCCTTGGGTCTACAGGGTACCAGCCTTGCAGCTGCTTTCATGAGCTGGCATCAAGTGTCTGTAGCTTTTCCAGGTGCACGGTGAAAGCTGTCAGTGGATCTACCATTCTGGGGCCTGAAGGACAATGGCTGGTGGCCCTCTCCCGACAGCTGCACTAGTCAGTGTCCCAGTAAGGAGTCTGTGTGGGGGCTCCAAACCCACATTTTTCCTCCTCACTGCCCTAGTAGAGGTTCTCCATGTGGGCTCTGTCTCTCCGGAAGACTTCTGACTGGACATTCAGGCATTACTAAACATACTCTGAAATCTAGGTAGAGACTTCCAAACTTCAACTCCTGCCATCTGCATACCCACAGACCCAACACCACATAGAAGCCATCAAGGCTTGGGGCTTGCACCCTCTGAAGCAATGGTCTGAGCTATACCTTGGTGACTTTTAGCCACAGCTAAGGCTGGAGTGGCTGGGACGCAGGGCCCCATGTCCTGAGGCTGCACAAAGCAACAAGGCCCTGGCCCTGGCCCATGAAACTATTATTCCCTCCTAGGCCTCCTGGCCTGTGATAGGAGGGATGGCTGCAAAGGTCTCTGAAATGCCTTGGAGGCATTTTTCCTGTGCTCTGCTTCCCTTTTATATGTAAGTTCTAGTTTCAGGTCATTTCTTTGTTTATGCAAATGAGCATAGGGTTTTAGAAGCAGCCAGGCCACCTCTTGAATGCTTTGCTCCTTATAAATGTCTTCTGCTAAATACCCTAAATCATCCCTTTCAAGTTCAAAATTCAACAGATCTCTAGAGCAGGGGCAAAATGCCACCACTCTCTTTGACACAGCATAGCAAGAGTGACCTTTACTCCAGTTCCCAGTAAGTTCCTCGCCTCCCTCTGAGACCACCTCAACCAGGACTTCACTGTCCATATCACTACCAGCATTTTGGTCAAAACCATTCAACAAGTATCTAAGAAGTTACAAACTTTACCTCATCTTCCTGTCTTCTTCTGAGCCTTCCAAACTGTTCCAACCTCTGCCTGTTACCTGGTTCCAAAGTCACTTCCACATTTTCAGTTATCTTTATAACAATGTCCCACTTCCCTGGTATGAAGTTTTTTGTATTTGTCCATTCTCACCCTACTATAAATAGCTACCTGAGATTGGGTAATTTATTTTAAAAATTGGTTTAAATAACTCATAGTTCCACAAGCTGTACAGGAGGCATGGCTGGGTAGGCCTCAGGAAACTTAGAAGGACAAAGGAAAGGCAACTACATTTTCCTATGGCAGCAGGAGAGAGAGAGAGTGAAGGGGAAGTGCTATATACTTTTAAACAACCAGATCTCATGGATCTGATAAGAACTCACTCACTATCACAAGAAAAAAAAAAAACGGGGAAATCTGCCTCCATGATCCAGTCACCTCCCACCAGGCTTTTCCTCAAACACTGGAGATCATAATTCAACAGGAGATTGGGATAGGGACAAGAGACAGACAATATCACTCATAAATAAATGAAACAGCAACAATCTGGTTTCAAGTTACATAATACAAATGTGTAAATGAAAGTAACGCAATAAGTCCGAAAGCAAAAAGATGGGCATAGAACACTTCAAATAAATTTATTCAAAATAAAAACAAAATTAGAATATTAATAGGTACTAAGAAACCAAGCCTAATAGTAAAATAAATAATAAAATTAAAAATCATAAAGATGTTTTAAAATCATGAATTCAAAATTTTGGTAAAGACACACAAAATTATATCAATATTTATAAACTGCAGATAGATTACAGATCGAGGTTCTAAAAATAATGGAAGAAAATGTACAGAATATTTTGTTGCTTAGAATGTAAAATGTACGTTTTTAAGCATGACTCTAAAACCAGAAGACCAAAGTATATATTTAATCTACTAATGAATGAAGTTTACGTTTTATAAAAATACAATGAAATTATTCACGTATCTAGTGAGCAAAGATTCAAATGTTTGAAATTAAATTCTATTTATGAGAGTGCAGGGAAAAAGGAACCCATATATTATTGTGATATAATAAGTGGTTGCAACTTTTTGGAGGACAATTTGCCAGTATTTGACTTACCAACTTCACTGCTTGCAATTGACACTACTGCTATAGTGACCGATGGTATGCTGAAAAGTGTCCTCCTGAAATATCCACAGCCTAATCCCTGGAAATTGTGAATATTAATTTATTTAGTAAAAGAGAATTTGCAAATACAATTAAATTAAAGTATCTTCAGATGGGAGATTACCATGGAATATCTGGATGGGTCCTAAATTTACTCAGAATTTAACATGTAGGCAGAAGGAGATTTGGTCAAAGAAGTGGAGAAGGAGATGTGATTATGGAGGTAGAGACAGAGTGATGCAGCCATGAGTTAAGGAGTGTGGGGACTTCCACAATCTGAAATAAGCAAACAATGCAGTTCCCTGCCAAAGTTCTGCTGGTATCCTAATTTCAGCCCCATAAAACTTTGCTCAAGGTAGTGGGCTCCAGAACTTTAAGAGAATAAATTACTGTTGTTTTTTTTTTTTTTATAAACTGCTAAAATTGTGATAATCTGTTACAGCCTAAATAGGAAATTAATACATAATCCAAAATCTTAAAGATACAAAAGCAAAACTTTTCTTATTGAGTGTTTAAGAAAAAAATCCAGAACAGACTAGATATCTATCAAGAGAAAACCAATAAACAGAAAATTAGTGAAATCAAAAGCTGACTTCTTGAGATCAGTTGAAATTCACAAAACTCTAGCAAGACTGATCAGCAAAAAAAAATAAATAAATAAAAAATAAAAAACAAAGTGATAAGACACAACTTACCAAAATCAGAAATGACAGAGGCAACAGTACTACAGAATATACTGATATTAAGTGAATAAAAGGGAGTATTATGAACAAATTTGTCCCCATAAATTAAACTCAGGTGAAATGAATACATTCCTTAAAAAATAAAAGTCATCAAAGCTATCTCCTGAATAAATATATTCCCTGAGTAACACTGTATCTATTAAGGTAATTGAAATTATAATAAACAACAAAAACTTTCCCAAAAAAAAAATCCCTTGTACAGATTGCAGATGAATTCACTGATTAATTTTGTCACACTTAAAGCCTAATAGCAGTTCCATATAAACTCTCCCAGTAAACAAAAATATTTTTCTGAGTATTGTACCTGATGTCCCACGTATTAACGTATCTCTTCTTCCTGGCTGATGAATACATAGTATCTGTAAGCCATGTGTGAGCTTCAGTGATTGATTGTTCTGCTGATTTTTGATGATTCTTTTCCCAGCCTTGTGGAGGTTCCCACCATGGATGTTCAAGTGCATGCTTAGCCAGAAATGTGAAGGCTACCTCTACAGATCTGTAAAATTCTTTTTACTGCTTCCTTCTACTCAAACTAGACTTAACAATCTCTGACTCCATGACTCAGCAAGACTTTGAGACTCCCTTTAAGTTCTTCCTCCCTCCACTATGTCTTGGAACCTACTTCTAGCCAGGGCACTAGAGCCATTAGGGACTTACCCTCACTGTTTTTTCTTTCCTCAGAGATCACAGTCCTTATGGAGCCTATTGTACAATGTCTGAAAAAGTGTTGTTTAAAATATTTTCTCTGCCTTTCTAGTTTGCAGTAGGAGTTCAATTTCTATAGCAGTTAATGCTTCATGGGCCAAAGCAGAAATTTCATTAAGTTTTAAGAAATTAAGGTTGGGGGGTCAGGAACCATGACAAAGGTACATTAGGCTTTTATTTAGGTTGTCATAAATTTAAGAGACCACTTTTGAGAGACAATTTAGTCTCAAAGTTCTAGAGCATGATATTCTCTAGAAATGTTATCCATTGAGTAATGATGAAAGCCCATGATAAAGCTGAACTTACCGGGTAAGGCTATCCTGAAAACCATCCAAATGCTTTAACTAGACTATAAAATTTCTGAATTTTAAATATTTCTGTAAATCTATTACAATACACAATCAGAGACTTTTAATAAACAGGCTAAATGAATTTTGTACTGATGGAATAGCTATCATATAGATATTAATATTTTCTGCTAAAATAATTGTAATTATAAAAATACTAACAAATATTCAACTAAAGGAATAGACATCACAGATATTTTCAAATATGCTATAGCAGGAGGTTCCATATATTTTATTATATCCTAGATTGAAACTACTCTAAAAGGTGAAGTATAAATAGAAGCTTTTTAAGGGTAGTGTTCTCACAGCACCAATTTTGTAAGCATTTTATATCAATTGTACTGACTGAGCTGCACTGTTTTAGTATTCAGAGTTGTACGTTTTATTCTATTTATCTTCCTAAGAAAATTCTCTGTACTAAATGGCTTTTACATATAGCCCCAAGTTAGAAACAGCAGTTATAAATACTATCAGTCACTAAGAGCACGAACGGCCTTCCTTTCTACAAGAATGCCATCTTGGGATCACTTACTATTAGGAAAAAATAATCTTTATGTAACATTTGGAAGTACCCAGCCACAGAATGATCTTAATTCAACTCATTCCTATCTATCTATCTATCTATCTATCTATCTATCTATCTATCTATCTATCTATTGATCAACCTATCTATCTATCTGCCTTTTTATATATGTACTTTATTATTTTCTGGAGTATTTAATAGCATACCCTATATATTGTACAATTCCACCTACAACATCTTAGTGTGTGTTTCTAGTAGATATATATCTATCTTTTCAAAATAGAAACCACAATACCATTTTTACACCTTGCAAAAAAGAACAATTTTTAATATAATTTGATAATATATTTATCTAATTATGTATTAAAATATTATTTTCAGTTCTTTCTAAAAATAAAGTCAATTTATGGCATTTGTTGATATTTTTTCAAAGTCACTTTTAATCTCTAACAGTGTCCACATTTGATGGGGTGCAGGGGTTCAGATCCTTGCTTTAATAATATAAAAAATATCTAAAATCGCTCCACTGCAGTACATAAATCCTTCCTCGTTATTTTTTATCTTTTGAAATTACTTCAGTGAGAAAAAGCTGTATGTATTTAATTTATATATGTCCACGAATTTGGGGATAGGTATACCTCTGTGAATCCATCAGAACTATCAAGGCCATAAATGTATCCATTATTTCCCAGTGTTTACTCCAACCCTACTTATTACTATTATTATTTTATTATTTTGTATTTGTGTGTGAATGTGTGTGTATTAAGAACACTTAACATAAGATCTACACTCTTAGCAATTGTTAAATATGCAATACACTATTGCTAGCAATATGCAGTTTGCAGTATACTAGTTGTCTAGAACTAATCTGGCATAGCTGAAACTTTTTACACCTTAACTATCACTCCCCCATTTCTTCCTCCCTCATCTCCTAGCAACCACCATTCTACTCTCTACATCTATGAATTGGACTATTTTACATTCTACATATAAATGAGATAATACAATATTTGTCTTTCTGTGATGGGTGTATTTCACATAGCATAATGCCCTCTGGATACATCCATGTTGTCACAAATGGCTGGATTTCCTTCTATTTTTTAAGGCTGAGTAATATTCCACTGTATGCATATACCACAACTATTTATTCATTAATTCTTTGGTGGACACTTAGATTGTTTCTATAACTTCACTGTTGGGAATAATGCTGCAATGAACATAGTAGTGCAAATATATCTTTGCTTATGATTTTGATTCCTTTGGGTATGTACCTGGCAGTGGGGTTGATGGATCATGTGGTCGTTCTACTTTCAGTTTTTTGATGATCTTCCATACTGTTATCCATAGCTTCTGCACCACTTTACATTCCTACCAACAGTGTTCAAGGGTTTCCTTTTTCCCACACCCTCCCTGATACTTGTTATCTTTTGTTTCTGTAGGAATAGCCATCCAATCAAGTGTGAGGTAATATCTCATTGTGGTTTTAATTTGAATATCTCAAATGATTAAAATTTTGAGCAATGTTTGATATACCTATTGAAACTTACATGTCTATTAGGTTCTTGGCCCAAATTTTAATTGGGTTATTTTATTTGCATATTTAACTATTGAGTTGTAGGAGTTTCTTATACATTTTAGATGTTAAACCCTTATCAGATATATGGTTTGCAAATATGTTCTCCTATTCCATAAGTTGTCTTTTTATTTTGTTGATTATTTTCTTTGCTATGGAGAATTTTTTGTTTGTTTGTTTGTTTGTTTTTAGTTTAATGTAGTCCCATGTGTTTATTCCTGCTTTTGTTGCCTGTGCTTTTGGTTTGATATCCAAAAAAAATCATTGCCCATGCCGGTGTCAAGGAGCTTATTTGCTACACTGCCTTTAGGAAGATTTATTGTTTCAAGTTTTACATAATTCGTTAATTATTTTGAGCTGATTTTTGTGTATGACATATGATAAAGGTCCTATTTAATTCTTTTGCATGGGGCTATTCAGTTTTCCTAACACCATTTTTGAAAAGACTATTCTTTTCTAGTTGTGTATATTCTTGGTGCATTGTCAAGAATGTGTTGACTATATTTCCAGGCTCTCTGTTCTGTTCCATTGGTTGATATATTTGCTTTTGTACTACTACCATACTTTTTTGAATACTACAATGTTGTAACATAATTTGAAATCAGGCAATGTGATGCCTCCAAGCTTGTTCTTGCTTAAGATTGCTTTGGCTATTTGGGATCTTGCATAGTTCCATATGAATTTTAGAATTACCCTTTCTATTTCTGTAAAATTGCCATTGGAATTTTGATGGGGAATGCATAGATTTCTAATAGCATTCTCTTTTAAAGGTATTTATTTTTTGCAGAAACTTCCCTGTAGGATTTTCCACATTCTAGATTTGACTGACTATATCTTCATAGTGTTTGCTGAACAGATTCTTCTATCTATAATATTTTTCAAAAAGTGTTATGACTCACAGATCTAAAAGCTTGACGAGATTTGGAAAAAATAATATTTGTAACAATGTTATAAAATTCCGTTCCATTCATCACTCTAGAAGACACTCAGTACTTGCCACATAATGAATTTCTGAGCCTTGAGAAAGAGAAACAATACTTATCTAGTTGGCTTCCTGGGTAATCAGGTATTGTAGATGTTAACAATAATAACTACAGAAATAGCAAAATCTTATCACAAATTTCTAAACTAGTGATTTCGCTTTAACTGCTTAATCATATTTAAATAAAAATGTAGATAAAGTATGTGTTCTTCAGCTAGTACTCAACATCAAACAAGATACAACCTCATTGCCATCTTTAGAGTCACATGACAATCATCTAGTTTTTTTCTATCAGCCTAATACTTTGACTATAAAATTTATATATTTAATAAAGAATCATTTTATAATGCATGCTATAAAAGAATCCTTAAGTATTAGTTGTAAATTTAATCTCAAATATTTTAATCTTGACTTCCACCTGATTAAACACTCACACTGTTGAATTTGAAAAAACATTCCAAGTATTGTATATGGCAATATGGCTCTATGAGAGAGCAAAGATATGGTGATCTCTTTCTCCAAGGACCTTATTATCCAATGTGTGCATATGCATGTGACAGTGTGTATGTATATTATGTAGAGTGAAAAGGACTAATGGTTATTAATATGTCAAGCATGATATTAACTGTGTCATAACATTTGTTCTATTAAAGTGAAATCTTAAGTGGATATTATATCATATTTATAATACATAAAATGAAACATCAGTAAAGACATTTTCCCCAAGTACTGAGATCTAGTAAACTATGAAGTTGGAATATGACCCTGGTATGTGATTCCAAAATCCATAGAATTTCACTTATATCATGCTATCTTATAAGATAATGCTTGACAGACTTATTATATACACATACAGACATACATGTTTACATTTGCATATGCAATTCTATATTCAATTATACTATTTTATATATGACTAAATACCATTAGGAGCAGTTCAAATATTTACCTTTGGTAGAAATCAGGCAGGTGATATGAATACCTAGGAAAGGAAACTGGAAAAAATCTTTACCCTGCAAGATCAAGTTATTCATTTGACAAATACTTACCAAGAGCTTTAACTGGACAGGCTTCATTCCAGACACTTGATATATATAATAGAGGGAAGGTTGCAACAGTTCTCTTCTCCTCCTGTTCAGCTATACAAAATAAGCAAGAGTATAATAAATTGAGTAGAAGTATAGGTTCAGGCAAGAGAAAGAACATTAAATGAGAACAGGAATAGTTGTCATTCAGAGCAGCCTCAGAGGTTTTGTAGAGGATGGCCAGTCTACAGTGAGTGTGTTTTACTGGGAGAAGTAGAGGAATATCAATAGTACATTATACAGGGGATAAAGGAGGGGAGTAGTTTAGGAGAAATGAAATGCATACAGAAATTTGGCTTAATGTTTGAGTCATGAAAGCTTTCACGGGACCAACACTTGCAAATTTTCTCTCCACACAGAAGTACATTGGGAAGTCTCCACACTTACACACTTCAAAGAAAACATTTTGAAATATTAATCTTTGTTTTTCTTTCACATTCACTTATGAAGAGAATTAGACTTGTGAGAGCAGGAATTTAATGTAAAAGAAAGGTAATATTTTACTTTTGACTTCCAAAACAGACTCTTGAATTCTCTGTAAAAATAAAAAAATTGTAAATCCATTTTTGTTTTGTTTGTTAAAAATAAGATATGTTTTAGAGAATAAGGTTCTTTATAAAAGGGCAGAACTTTAATATTTAACAAAATATTACAAAGAAATGAGAGGAAAACTGATGCAGACTCACCCTCTCTGGACAAATTTTATGTGATCAGGAGGAGAGGAGGAAAACTGAACAGGGTGTGTGAATATATAAAAGGTAGGAAGGGGCTAAGACAAGGAGACTGGGACAGGAGATCCTAATGGAGAAAATTTGAGGAAATTCATGTGAAAAACTGTGCACAGGAAAATCTGTCAAACTATATGCAGCTTTTGTGTATCAAAGTCAGTATAAAGGCAGGGTCCAGAACCAGGGACTGTGTAACACCAGGTCAAGGCACCTACATGATAGACAAGTTGATGATGGCAGAGTCACTATCACCATTCCAATGACTATCACATATTACCTGTGCTAACGTTAACTATGTTCACTACTGTTTAATGAGACGCTTCTATACTGTTCCTAAGTATCATCAGAGGATTGTCCTGCAGAAGTGAAATCTACTCATGCCTGGAGACTTAGATGAGATTATGTGAATTTCTCTTCTCAATGGTCCCTCAGCCTTGTAAAAGTGTGTAGGTTGCATGATACTCAATGAAGTTCTGGGTGTATGGGAAGGAAAGGTCTCTGGTAGTCGCTACTCTTAGGTAATATTGATCAGCTCTGAAACCCACTCCAGTTACAAATGTCAATCTGTCACTGTCTGGCCAGTCTGTCACTGTCTCCTGGTCTTTATGGATCCCCATTCACTTCTTCTGTTCCACACAGAACTGGGTCTCATGCCCTACAAATTGACGCATATATTCTCTTTATTTTTAGAAACAGAAAACCACTGCTTTCAATGAAATGACAATCTGAGTTACACTAATTTCACTTACCTTTGATACTGAAAACCCTGCCCGTCTTCACTTGACTCCCATGATTAATGATTTGTCAGTCACAGGGATGGTAATAATTAATAAAACTTATGATGTCATCGAGGTCTGAGAATATTAACTGGCAGTTGGTAGAAATAAGTAATGACATACATTGACAAATCCAAAATCAAAAGTTAGAGGTAAAATTCTGTCACTATTAATATTTCTGTATTGCATAAGAGCAGGCTGATTGATAATATTGTTTCAGACTATAAATTAAGGTGCATGCTTTTTATATAACTCAGTCCCCACCTCTTCATGAGGGAACACCTGGTGAACTGAAGCAATAAATCACTAAAACTGAGATGATTTTCATCCCAGGAGATTGTTGTGCATCACAGAGCATTAATTACAGCTACTAAGGAGAGAAAGACAAATGTCCATCAAACTCTCAGATGAGAATAATTACCAGGATTGGCAGGTAAGAACTCACAGAGAAAAGGTTTTTTAGAATCTTTTTTTTTCCCCCATCATAGACAGGAGCCAGAGAAAATGTCATACCTGGTCTTATTGTTTTACCTGGAATCTGTGTAGCAAAAAGTTCAATGGCTACGTGCATACTTCTGTTAATACAATTTAGCTTAGAATTTAGGAATAAGATTTTGGAGTGTGATAAACCAAAGTTTTGATCCCCCACTAAACGTTGTGCAATGCAATGGACATTTGTTTACCCACTAATCAAACACCCCTTTCTTTTCTTGATAAGGGAATCTCAATTATTTTGATATAGTTGGATGCCATATCAGCCCCAGTCCTCTAAAAGCAGAGCCTGAGACAACAATTAAATTATAATTACTGGAGACATGCTAGTCAGGGAAGTAAGTCTGAGGACAAAAAGGAAGTGAGGCAACGAAAGATCAAAAGTTCAAAAGCTATTCAACATTTTGCCAGCAGTGATTACTGCTTCACAAGAAGCTATGGAGGGACACAACAGGTGTGAAATCCATTTGAGGATTTATTTGGTAAATTGGCAAGAAGAAATAATCTCAGAGCAGTTCACTGCAGGCAGAAGAAGGAGGATTTGTCTATTGGATTCTCTCCTAACTTCCTTTTCTTATCTCTTACTGGTTAAAGTTTATCTCATGGTAGCGCTAAATCCTCCATGTTTCTGGGTTTGTCCAGAGGCTTCCCAGCAGCTTCTCTGGAAGTCAGACCCCATATTTCCTCAAAACTTGAAAGTGGAAGTGTGACAAGAGGGGAATAGAGCATTGGCCAAGAGAAAGAAAGAAGAAGTTGGATGAGGGAATCTGAGAAAGTGCAAAGGGTTTTTTTAATACTATAACACTGTGTCAAACTCCAGTAAATGGTCCATGGCTAAATTGGGGTTGAGATAAGTCATTTGTAATAGTTCCCTTAACATTTACTGGTCATTGGGTCAGGGGTAAACGAGCCATCCTCTTTTGTGGGACTCTGTTAGGAGTGTTCTAAAAAATATTTTTCTTTTCCATTTAAAAGGAACTGTGACCAAGAAGAACCTATACTATTCTGTCTTTATTTTTTAATGCTATATTTGACCAAATCTAGAATGTATGAGAGTGGATGTGGCATCGTGTTTAAGGACATGAGATCTAGACATTTGGTTCAGATCCTGTTTTGCCATGTACTGAGACTCAAAAAACTTGCTAACCTATCTGTGCATAATTTTCCTCATATGTAAACTAATAGTGACAATAGTAGCTATCTCATAATATTATCATGAAGATTCAATGAGTCAGCATATAAACTGTTTATAATGTAGTAAGTGAGCACTGAGAATTATGTATTTTGTTATACAGATACACTCTCTAATTCCAGTGTTTATAGGTGCAACTTAATTTACCTCATTGAATATTATGTAAATCACTCATCAGTAGGAAGATCTGTGAGGGATCTCAGATTTGTTCATAGTATGAGACTCTAATGAGTGATCCGAAATGCTTGGGAAGAATGAATTTACCTGTAAAAGTAAGAAGTTTATTATCTATTGTCTGAAAAGAAAAGGGCAGCAGTATTTAAAGTATGTTGAGTCTCTTGGAAGAAGGAGGTCTTATAAATCCAAGTTTTTATTTTCTTTCTTAACTTCTTTAGCTAAGTTATTGGTTGATTGGAAGCTTTTTGAAAAGTAATCTGCTCCTCTCTGAACTCACATTTCCTCAGTAAAATTCATATCCTAATGAAAAATATTGCTAAATGTTAGCTATCTGAATCATCCCATCATCCCTAATGCTAGTGCCCTATTTATCCATGTTTGACATTTCAATATTTCTGTTGATTTCTGTCTCAAGTAAAGTTCTTAGGAAATAAGTTATTTTATTCATCTATTTATTCTCCCTCTAGCTTTCTGCCTTTTATTCTCTGTTTCTTCAATTTTATCAAGACCATAGCTTATTCATATTTTGGCATTTTCACCTAAATTCTTATATTAAATTTATCTTATATTATAAAAATAGAACTGAATAGTTTCCTACTACATATTTCATTCTTTCTTTTAAAAAATACACATCCTTTTTTAAGGGCACAGATACGTATCAATCTGCCTACTGCTGTCCTCTTTCATTATCTTTTCATGCTAGGAGGAATGTATTCTAATAGCAACGATCATTATCACTGTTAAAAAATAATAATTCTCTATTCGTTCTGGGAGGATTCTTTCTTAAAAGAATGCCTCGAATATTGCTTATTACCAAGACACGTTGGAAAGCCACACACTTTTTAATGGATTTTCTATTCCAACCAACATTTTTCAAGAGGACACTTCAATCTTTTGATAAAGGAAAAACTCCATCTGCAAAATTAAGATGTTTAAGCTAGTTTAACACTACGGTACAATCTTTTGTGATGATTCAGGTGATTAATTATACCATTGCACTTTTTAAGAAGAAATGTGGGTCTTGAAAGTTTATTTGACATTTTGTTTTACCTTAATAAAGAAACTATAATTGTTGAGATTTCAAGGGAAAATGTACAACATTTGTCTGATTTGCTTGTTCATAAGATGACCAAGCATTCACTTCTGTGCATTATGATTCTGAGCTTTTGTGTTTAATTATGAACTGTGAATAATCAATGAGAGTGCTGACTGAACTTCAGGGAAATTATAAATGCATTGTAATGTGCATTATTACTCTAAAGCAGTAAGTAGAGGGAGTGGGAGCCTCTTAGGAGGATTTGGGTTACATGATTCAACTATTATTTTTTGTTACATAATTTCTATCTCTACAAATTTTGTAATCTGCTTTGAGTCTTTCCAGATCATTTTTTTCTGGTCTTATCAGTGTAGTTATTGTATTTCTTTTTGACAGTTCATTGCAGAGCAATTAATTTTTCTTCCAAATAATCTTTCCAGTGGCTATAGGTCCCCCACAATGGACCTTTGGAAATACCTTTACTCTAGCAGACGTTACATTGTTCCTTGCTTTAAAATCTGCCCTCCCTATAGCTCAAAAGCAAGAACTCCTTATATTCACCTCTATAGCATTGGTTCATATATGTAATATTGAGAAATGTTATGGAAAATGGCAGAGTACCAGGGCAAAATTATTTCAACAAAAAAGGAAGTGTATTGATTTTCGTAAGTGAAAATTCCAGGAGTATGTATGATTTGAGACAAAATTGGATCAAGTGTGCAGAATGATTTTCTTAAATTATTATTTTTTGTCTGTGCTCCTCCCCTTCCCATTTTATTCTGAAGCAAGCATGGTCCTGAGGTTTACATTTCCCCAGGTTTAACTTTGACTGCTTGGGCTCACCTAGAGGCAATAAAAATCTCGCATCTCAACTATTTAAACAAAATTCTTATAATTTGTCTTTAATGTGGACAAATGCTTATAATGAGCACTCGGTGTGGCCAAGGCCATGAGAGACACTGAATGGTTTTTAGCACAGGTCCAGTGATCTCTCTAGGAACATCTAGTTGAGTCACTTGAGCTCTATTAGAATTCTTAGTTGTGAGTCAAATAATCTACTCCTGCTAGATTAAGCAGTTAAGAGTTTATTTGACATTAGTGAGAAGATTATAAAATTTTGATGAAGCTCTAGGGTGAGCTTCCCAGAATGATTCAAGAATTACACTACAACACCATTCTAGCAAGAGTACTGAGGCTGCTGACAATACCAAAACTAAGTTCCCTCTGCTTCAGTCAAGAGCTGCCACCTCCCATCCATCCCAGAACTGCACCTTCTCTGCTGCTACCTGCGCCCAATACAATGCGTGTCATGCACACTGCTGTCTGCTCACTTGGCCAGTTTCTAAATATCAGTCTCAAGCAGGTACATTTGACTGATGGCAATTACATTGCATGTCTTCCTATGAGCATATAGGGGTGATTGTAAAAATAGCTGTTTGGTTATTATCTTAGTCTGTGCTACTAAAATGAATATCTGAGACAGAGTAACTTATAATTAACAAAAATGTATTGGTTCACAGTTTTGGAGGCTAAGACGTTCAACATCAAAGGGCCAGCATTTTTGAAGGCCTTCTTGCCTTGTCTTCACATGGTGGAAGGCAAAAAGTCACGAGAGCAAGAGAGAGCCAAACTTACTCTTTTCAAATGCCACCAATTTCACTCATGAGGGTAGAGGCCTATTAAAGACCTTTTAATATTGTTACAATGGCAACTAAATTTTAATGTGAGTATGAGAGGAAAAAAAATTCAAATCATAGCAATTATAAATTGAGAAGGCAGAATGAACTCTTAAAAGAAATATTGAGTTATTTAGAGGGTATTAAGGGATTTAGGACAACTGTGAGTTGCATAAGACTGGGTCTTGGGGCATAAGAGTACATACTTTTTCACCATGAGATCACATAGTAGACCTGTTTGGTGTACAAGATATACTTTCTGAAAGATATCTTTGACCTTAATAGGTCATGAAAAGTCAAACGGGGATGAGGTTGAGTTAGTGCTCTAGTTGTGAAAGGAGGTTAAAATAGTTCATTTATGGTCTTTCTGCTGTAGGGGATAGGAGAAAAAATTAACAGAGGCTTTTCTTTTCTCTACTATTTTTTTTCTAGCTCTATTTATCATGTAACAAATTAGATGCTTGTTTCAAAACTCCAGTTAATAACAATGAACTGAGCATATATCATTTGAGAGAAAAAAAAAAAACTGGTTGTAGTTGGTATTTGAATTGGGTACTAATTCTAGAGAGAGGACTTGGATGGAGGTCACCCAGAATGCCCCTCAAATAAATTTACCCTTTTAAAATATTGTACATTTTTCTCAAAACAAGAATAGCAGAATAGGTAACAAATTTTAATCAGAAAGAAAACTGATACTTCTTTATCTCATACAAATTTTAAGAATTACTGTATTTTATTTCCACTTAATACATTGCCAAGTTTTCTCAAAGAGAGATTCCCATTATCATTTTAACATGATTGGCAAATAAAATGCTTCATGATCAATTAAGTTTGGGAAAAAAAGCATAGAACATAATCTTCCTGCATACACATACCATAATCCAAACATTAAATTCTGTATGAATTTCTGCCAATAAAATCACTATATTTAGACAAAATATAATGTTTTGTTTCCTTCATATAAAAGCCTGTGATCTCTTTTTATTTACCCAACTTTACAAAATGTATTCATTCAACATAATTTACTGTGGATCAAAAATGTGAAAGATCAGTGTCATAGTTAGCAATAAATAACTTAAAATTTTATTTATTATGCACATTTAGAAGAAAAGCCACTTATAGCTACACTATATTGAAATACTATTTGTTCTAATTGTTGCTTCTACATATTTCTGTATAAATTTACTTGCATAAATATAATACTTTATAAGTTACACAGTGTCTTTCAATGAAAAATATTGGTAATGCAAAATTATTAGGATTCCATAGTTTAAACTGGTCAATTCTTACAACTGTTTTGTTTTCACCGCAATAGGATTTGATGCAATCACATAGTTAAATAGTCACATTTTTCTGAAGGAAACTTTCAAAGTATTTCTACATGACACAACAAATTTCACTAGAAAGTAAACAACTAACCCAAACGATACGTTTCACTTTTTACAAGTCATTAGTGATTTTTTTCCCAAAAAGAACATATCTCGTAAAAGTAATTTTTGATTTAGTGATTCAAATCAAAATGGTAAACACTCTAGTGGATATAGAAGTAGTACTGTATAGTCTAGCACTTTTTGAATTTAAATGCAGTATAAAAATAAGATTTAAAGTTTCCAATGATGCATTTAATTTAGCTTTAATAAGATATTTGGATCAGGAGCACTGGCTCATGCTTGTAATCCTAATACTTTGGGAGGCCAAGGCAGGAGGATAGCTTGAGCCCAAGAGTTTGAAACCAGTCTGGGCAACATAGTGAGACCTCGTCTCTACTAAAAATACAAACAAAACAAAACAAAAACCATGTGTGGTGGCTCGTACCTGTAGTCTCAACTACTCAGGAGGCTGAGGTGAAAGGATCATTTGAGCCTGGGAGGTTGAGGCTGTAATGAACCCTGATCATGCCACTGCACTCTAGCCTGGGGGACAAAATAGGATCCCATTTCTTAAAAAAGTATTATACCAATGAATAACAAAAGCATATCTAAATATAATAGCAGCCGTGTATAAGTACTAGCTAAAAGCATTTGAAGTTTCTAATGATTGTTACAAAAAATAGAATTTTCTGAACTTTGTAGTCAATATAATGTAGTATAAAGAACATAGGAATAAAACTGGAGACTTCTGGCTGACTTGACCAGATCAGATGTTATCTTATTCTGGAGTAAGAACATCAAATTACTGAAATAAATCCTAGATTTCTGAATTCAAGAAAAATAAAGTATTGGCAAATTTAAAGACAAATAGTAAAATAGCTGCCGATTTCTGATGACAATGAAATTTCTGAAATCCATTCTCATTTCTCTCAAGGTGTTCTCAATACTCCATTCTAGGTCAAAGCGGAGAAAGACACTGAAGATAGCTTCTCCCCCTCTTTCCTTGGCCTTGCTAGGTCAGACTGTTTTGTAGCAACAAATGTGCTTCTGCTTTTAAAATAAGCTTCAAACATGCATCTCAAATAGTAAGTTGGGATTAGTGAGATGCTATGGCTAAATGTTCAGCATCACAAATAATTCAGTAACTTGATCCCATCGGAAAATACACTACACACTAAATGGCACAATTTTCACATTTATGTTGAAATGTAAATGTGACAGTTTGATTTTCAGGAAGGTGCATACGACCACAAGAAGCATCAAATTGATTGTCACTAAGCTACACACAAATAGAATTGATAATATAATAGAAAATCATGATCCTCATTCTTAAAGAACACGACTTTAGAAAATTCAAGAACGCTTCATGTCCACACACAGAAACAGACAGACAGACACACACACACACACACACGCGCGCGCACAAAGATGCAGTTCACCAATATAGGAATGATGGAGTAAGACTGCTTTGGTGAATTCAGACTTACCAAGCTTCTTGGTCTCCTACAAGAAGAAATGATTTCTACATAATGCTCTTCAAACATGTCATTTCCTTTTCTGGGCCTATTTTCCTCATCTCTCATTATGCTAAAACTCCCCAAATATGCCACAATTTATCCTTATGCTTCCAATTTGGATATTATTGCTTCTAGAAAGCCTTTTCCAATTCCTCAAGTCCCCTCTGTGTTTGCAGAGCACTAGACAACCCCTTAATATGGCAGTGAGTACTTAAACATTTTAACATCCTGCTTTCTGTTGTGTTTTAGTACTGTGTCTTGAACACTAGACTGTAAGCGCTATAAAGGGTGGAGTCCTGTGTGCTTTGTTTATGTGCATATCAACAATGCCTCGTTTTATACCCAAAGAATAAATGACCCAACAAATAAATGATTAGGAAGTCCAAGACTAAAGCAACAGGACAATGGCGAGTAAAACCAGTCTATCTAATACTGTTAGCTAACTTAAGGCCTAAGATTTCTTATAAAGCTTGTAAAACTAAAAAATTTTTAAAAGGTTAGGATAATCTGGATACTTTTAAAAGCTTCATTAAGTTTTACACACAGAGACTAGATTACTCACATTTTATTGGGTAAAAAAATCAACGATTGAAGAGCAGTAAGTTTCAGTATCTTCACTTATGATAATGAAAATTAACGTGTGCCATTTTCACACTGGGCCATATAAAGGTAAAATAATATTTTAAAAAAGTGATTCAATTTTAAAAAATAGGCTAGAAGGACTGCAAATCTACGTGAAATAAATTTTTAAAAGTGTGTATGTATACATATCTGTTTATATATGTGGGTGGGGGTATATACATGTATATTTCATGAAAAATTAATTCATATTAAGATATAACTAAGGAAAAACTGACTCTGAGTGTTTGAAGAGTTGGCATAGAACATTTTAGTTCATATTCCAATATATTGACCATTGCTCTGCACATGATTTTATGGTGATATTGATTCTGTTTGGTGAATTATAAATCTTGGAAAACGTACTGAGTCCTGCTGCTATTCAACCCTCTCCATGTTACTAATCAGTTTGAGCTTTAATTTTAATCATGTAATTTACTACTAATTTTCATTTTTTGTCTATGTAGATTTTCTGTTTTTAGTTTGTACTTTTTTAGTTCATTCATATTGTAAAATAGTTTTTACAAAGAGGAGCAAAAAGGCCATGTAAATTATTTTTTAAAAGCTTAATTGGCTAGGCTCGGTGACTCACGCCTGTAATCCCAGTACTTTGGGAGGCCGAGGCAGGCAGATCACTAGGTCAGGGGATCCAGAACATCCTGGTTAACACGGTGAAACCTCGTCTCTACTAAAAATAGAAAAACATTAGCCGGATGTGGTGGCGGGCACCTGTAGTCCCAGCTATGAGGGAGGCTGAGGCAGGAGAATGCCGTGAACCCAGGAGGTGGAACTTGCAGTGAGCCAAGATCGTGCCACTGCACTCCAGTCTGGGGCACAGAGACGCCATCTTAAAAAAAAAAAAAAAAAAAAAAAAAAAAAAAGCTTATTGAATATTAACTTCCCCAAAGTCACCTGAGATGTGCTAAATAATTTTACATCTTTTACCTATATTTACCATTGACATGTAAAAGATGAAATTATCTTTCTGAATTTTCTGTTTTGAAACTATATTTTTAAAATACTTGAGATCTTTGACATCCCTTTTGACATTTTAAGGGATAGCACATATCTAGTTATTGAAAATAATTTAAATTTTTTGAAAAGTCACATAAAGTTAAGATGGTGAGTAGCAAAACAATATAATCTTAAAAATCCCTTTCTCAATTGTCTCAATCACATTTTTATACACACATAAAAATCCTTACGTATTCATACTTACAAACCATCAGCCACATCAAATATGTTATGAGTATAAACAATTAAATATGATTTTTAACAGATATCAAAGTCTAAAAGCAATAACAAAACAAATATCAAAATGCTAAACAAATGTAACAACATTTGATCATGCCTCTCATGTTAATTACTTTTTGTGGTAATTATATATACACATACATTTTTTAATCAAAAATACAAAAAGCAAACTTCTATTTTTTTTAGCATACATCATATATTTACTCATTTATAATTTTGACTTTCCTGGGCATTTAAAAAGATAAAAGTCTACCTCAGTTAAGCTCTAAGAACTCATTTTAATTATTTTCTTAGGTAAATTGTCCTTCTCTCCATCTTTCATCCATTTAATTCAATTGTGGTTAGTTGAGTTTGGTTGGCTGTGGAACATTTAGCCTAACAACAGGCATTAAGTAAGTGTTTTCAGGCCACTACTGTGGCAAAGCTAACTTTGTCCTTTGCATTAATATTCACACTAAACAGATGATTTTATTTAATGCAGTGGTGCCTTAAGGAAGGATGCTTGTCCTTCACTGTAAACAAAAGGGAGGGAGGGAGAGAAAGAGAGAGAGAGAGAGAGAGAGAGAGAGACTGAAATGAGAAGAATAAAGAAAGCTGAAAATATCTATAACACCATCAGATTAGAAACATCATCACTTAAAGCTATCCAGAACCCACTTTGAAATACTTGGCAGTAGAATATTTGAAGGTAACAAGCTTCTGAAATTTTCTTGAAGTATGTAAAATTTGAATGTAGATTTCTTATTCCTTACTTTTTCTACAGTAATTTCAAAAACAACAGGTAAAATATTCCTGACCACTCAAAAGATATTTCTATTATATAACATCAACTTAGAATTCTATGGAAGGTAAAATTAAGTTAAATTTTACAGTATTGAGATCATCCAAAACTATAAAACTGTCATACCCAAAGGTCTTCTGAAATAAAAATAGACATAAAGACTATTAAAAGTACAAATCCTTTTAACGTCATACCAGAAAGTAGGGTGTTCTATATTTTAAGTCCTCAAAGCTAATTTTAAACACGACTGCCACTGTTAGAAATTATGTTCTAGAAATTATGTCTGTGAACTATGGAGAAACTGGACACTGAAAAAATTTTGCTTTCCTAGGTTACCTAGAAAATTATATGCAAAATTATTTTAAGATATTATTGTCTAATACCTGCATTCATTAACAATCAAGTTAATTTAGTACTGCAGATATTTCAGGGGTTGTAACAAACACTGAAGAGAAATTGATGAGCAAGAAACTCACAGAATTTAAAAAGAACAGAAAAGAGAAACTTAAGCTAATTATACATGCAATGAAATAAAACTTTGGGATAATGGAAGTACCTAAACTGGTTTACAAGTAAGGCATGAAGGAGCAATGAATAAATGTAAAGATTTTTGAGAAAAAAATAAGACAGTTATTTTCAGGAACTGAAATATTATCTGTATGATTGAAGCATAAGAAAAGAAAAAATGCTGTACAGGAAGAAGTTGCAGACTTAAATTGTACTCAGAT
The DNA here is from genome assembly GCF_049350105.2 of Macaca mulatta. NCBI lineage: Eukaryota > Metazoa > Chordata > Mammalia > Primates > Cercopithecidae > Macaca > Macaca mulatta. The sequence continues at coordinate 49,282,238 of NC_133406.1, forward strand.
CATATAAAACTTGCTAAAGTTTGGTGGTTTTTTTAGGTTGCTAGTTTTTTCATTCTGAGGTTCATGACAAGTCATTGAAGAGTATTTTAGCAGATAGTGATAGTAAGATTTTTATTTTTATTTATTTATTTATTTATTTATTTATTTGAGATCCAGTCTTTCTCTGTCACCCAGGCTGGAGCGTGGTGTTGGGATCTCAGGTTCACCGCAGCCTCTGCCTTCCAGGTTCTCATGTCTCAGCTTCCCGAGTAGCTGGGACTACACGCACGTGCCACCATGCCCAGCTAATTTTTGTATTTTTAGTAGAGACGGGGTTTCACCATGTTGGCCAGGGAGATCTTGAACTCCTGACCTCGTCATGCACCTGCCTCGGCCTCCCAAAGTGCAAGGATTGTAGGTGTGAGCCATCATATCCGGCCGATAATAAGATTTATGTTTAATCTCTAGGTCTCTGTGGTATAGGAACTAGGGTAAAAGGTAGATGGCCAAGACCAACTAGAACACATTTATTTTTTAGTAATCCAGGGAATTGATCATTTCTTGGAGAAATCAAAAGTATCAAGACATAGGAAGTAGTTTTGGTAGATTCGTGGTTTGGATAGATTGGTGATATGGTTTGGCTCTGTGTCCCCATCCAAATCTCATCTCAAATTATAATTTTCATAATCCCCATGTGTCAAAGGAGGAGCCCAGCAGGAGGTGATTGGATCATGGGGGCGGTTTCCTCTATGCTGTTCCTGTGATAGTGAGTGAGTTCTCATGATATCTGATGGTTTTATAAAGGACTCGTCACACTTCGCTTTTCACTCTTGTCTCTCCTGCCACCATATGGAGAAGGTTCTTGCTTCCCCTTCCCCTTCAGCCATGATTGCAAATTCTGGTGATATCTGCTTATAGGTGTTTTTCAAAAGCATGGATGTGGATGAGAAAATCCATAAGGAGAATGTAGCGTGAGAACAAAGGAGAAATATATGGGGCTCGAAGAAAAAAATAAACAAAAAGAAAAACAGCACAACTAACAGAGAGAAAATTAGCAGAAACCCTGTAAATGAGAAAAGCTAAATAGCCTCAGAGTTTAAAGTAGAAAAATAATTAGTGATGCCTTTAAATCCAAGAAAGGAAAGTTCCAAGAACACAGTCAGTTGTGTCACTGTGATAGATTGTTTGCAAAAATGTCTGCAATTACTCCCCTTTTTGTATCCAGAATCCTTTCCCATATAATTTTGGCAACTTCTCTCATCAAGGGGTGGATTCTTTTCTTTCATTCCTTGAACATGAGCTAAATTTGTGACTTGGTTGACTAATAGAATACAGAGAAAACAACACCATGGGAGTTCCAAGACCAGACCTCGAGAAGCCGTGCTCCTTTCCTTCCTTCCTTCCTTTTCTTCTGCCTCCATCATGAGATCAAGCCCAGCCAATCCAACTCCAAATATTTAAGAGATTCTAAATTGGAACTGACCATAAATATCTGTAAATGAATGTTTGGATTAATCATAAACAAGAACTACCCAGTTGACATGAAAATGTGTGAGAAGTAATAATTGCTGCTCTACCTTTGGTAACTGATACAATATTGTATTTTATTGAGCTTCAGGATAATGAAAAAGAAAACTGGCCATTTAAAATATAATTTTTCGTATTTTTGCTAACATATGAAAAGAATATACTCCTGCTAACAAAGAAGAGATTACTTTTGTAAATTTCAGCTTTTGCCACATGCCTGAGTAACATCCAAGTGAAAATGTCAAATATGAAGTGTGATATATGTTCTAGAACCTGCAGGATAGCTCTGTTGATATCTGCTTATAGGTGTTTTGCAAAAGCACGGATGTGGATGAAAAAATCTGTAAGGAGAATGTAGTGTGAGAAAAATGTAATGTTATTCACTATCATTCAATTACAGTTGTATAAATGGAAGTCAGATTGTAATAGACTGGGATGAAAAAGGGGGTTGGATAAATGGATATAGGACAAAGCCAGGGCTTTTGAAACATTCTTTAGAGAGGAAAAAAAAAATTGAATCAGTGGAGATTTAGGAAGTATTTTTCAGCAATAAGAGTTCACTCAGCTGGGCGCAGTGGCTCACGCCTGTAATCCCAGAACTTTGGGAGGACAAGGCGGGTGGATCACGAGGTCAGGAGATCGAGACCATCCTGGCTAACACGGTGAAACCCCATCTCTACTAAAAAATACAAAAAATTAGGCGGGCACGGTAGAGAACACCTGTAGTCCCACCTACTCAAGAGGCTGAGGCAGGAGAATGGCCTGAACCCGGAGCTTTCGTGAGCCGAGATCGCGCGACTGCACTCCAGCCTGGGCGACAGAGTGAGACTCCGTCTCAAAAAACAAAAACAAAAACAAAAACAAAAACAAAAACAAAACAAAACAAAACAAAAGACTTCACTCTAAGCTGATTGCAGTGACTCTAGAACTACCCCTATTGATGGATGGCAGATGCTAGTTTGGATGAGAGAAATGTGGTTTTATTTAGCTGATCAATGAAAATGTAACCTACAAATGCAAGATGAAAGGAGAAGTTATTCACAAAGAATGGGTGCAGAGGGAGAACTTAGCTTAGAGAAAGGGAGAAAGGTAGATGACTTAAAATATTCATTTAGTTATCAATAATTAAAAAACGAAATCAAGATTCAGAGCAGAATAATTAGGTCATGGGATAAATCAGTTAACAAATCTTTGTGCAAATATTATGAACCAGGTACTCACTTAATCCTCTTAACAAGATGAGGAAATTGAAACTCAATTATGTCAGTTTTCTTTCCAAAGTTTGTACAACTAAGCAAAAGCTCAGATAACAACATACAGAGTTTATCTTACTCAAAATTCATTGGCAAGTTTGAAACTGTAATCTATTTCTATCCAATAGTATATCACCAGTGCTTGCTATTATAAAGTTTTTACTAAAACCAAGGAGTTCCAGAATTGAGTTCACTAATCAATGATCCTTCCCTGAACACTTTTTTCTTATTATAAGAAACAATTTTAAGTGAATCTCCATAATTTTAACATGGAGCAGATCTGAATAACATTAATTAAATATATTATATATTGAAGTTATGTGTGTTTGTAATAGTAATTATATGTACATTCAACGGGAATATGGTTATTCATATTTAATTCCAACCCAATTTAAAATTGAATTTCTTTGCCAAACTTACAACAACTTACGACATTGTCTCAATTAACTTTTCAAAACTATACATATTAGAAATGCGTTTCTTTTCTTTTCTGTCATTAGAGATTTTAGCTCTCATTGTATTTAGCTGAAAGAACCAAAACTTTGCATGAGACTGCCACCCTGATTAGAGGTGAAGTGACACTTCCGACTAGGGAGAAGATGACACTGAAGTTTCCTTCTATTTGCATTTTATTTAGAAAATCTCAGGAGAGAGAAAAGACAACTCTGATTCAGGAAAGGTTTCAGACTGAATGAATAGTTAAAATAAGTTTACTCAACTCCTCCTCCAGAGACATGTTAGGTCATGAACCTTATTCATAAAGTAACAAAGAGTACACGTTGTGCACCCTTAATGTGCAACTGCAGTGGTTGTTTATCTTAATAATGAGACTTGCTAAAAGGCCAAAAAGAGACTGTATGTTAGGCCACATTATGCATCATTCACTCCTTCTCTAATGCAATTGTGTAGGGCAAAATGGGTATAGAATTCTGCATATGTACCCCAGAACTTAAAGTGGAAGAATTAAAAAAAAATGCAAACTTTACTTTGTAGGAATCATTGCTTTGAATAGAAAAATAAATCTGTAGTTAATAGATTCATCAAAAAAAGGGTATAGAATTCTTTAGTCTTGTTTTAATGTGGAAATAGAACGAGATTGATTTTTCAGAGAAAATATTTTGGGCCAAAAGCAAAGCATAGAGTATTGCATAGCAAATACAAATATTAAATTTGAAATAAGAAAAAACTGTTCAGAAAGAAATTAAGGTGTGTGTGTTGCAAGGTTTTCTTTAACAATAATCACTGGATTCTTCTGCTTATTAATCTCATATAGTTATTATGCAGTGTACAATTTTGTTTATTTCTTTAAAGGAAGCTGGGGTATTAGAAATTTCAGGAAGCACTCTCTTTTATATGTCTGTTCCCATAGGGGTGATGCTTCTCAAAATCATTACAATTTCCTAATTGCTTTATTTTATTACATTTTTAGTGCCTGGTACTTTCACATACTTTCTTTGCTGTCATTTAGCAAAATTTTATCTTACAGATTTCATTTCTTTTATCTCACTAATTTATATAAGCAACTGATAATAGATTATAGGAGAATAGTATTTTTAAGTATTGGTGGATGTTTTATGGTAAAGAACCCAATGTGTATATATGTGACACCTCTATCTGGAATATATAATGCATAATACCTCTGAGAATTATTTCATTAAGGAATCCCATTTAATTTGCTTAATCAATTTTTTCAAAATATTTAATCATGAGACACTCTACCTCCATCTCCTCCACTGCTGCAGGTTACCGATTAGTGTCTTTCTGAAGTTTATATAGCATGATATCATTGCAGGAAAAACCTAACTAAAAGTAGTCTCACTTCTGGAAATAATAGCTTAAAATGACAAGAATGCTTCAAAATTCAGTAAATAGGAAAGGAATTTATAATTATTGAGCCCCTGCTATGTGCCAGATGCTGTGATGAGCACATTTCATGCTATCATAATTAAGAAAAGTATGCTTTAAAAATCAATTCTGGCTTAGAATACATCAAGGAGGAAAAAGTGTTGCTCCCATTTAAAAATAAAAGAAAACCTACAAAAACTGGAAACAACTTTTCTTAAGCCTATCAAAGAACGGAGGTCACAGGACAAACTGATGATCCAAAATATGGAGTGATGCTTTTAACTGTAGGTAGTAACAGGATCAGAGCATTTACTTACCTGGAAAATACAGCATGAAATGCTATAAAAGCCAACAAGAATTGCCAAAGACATATTATGGGCTACTGTACAAATGCGAAGCATCAGGGGCTGTAGATTGGGGGAGGGGCGTTCACACTATCTGGCAGGGGCTTACTTCAGGACCTCTACTAGGTGCTTACATGAAAGATGACACAGATTTCTGAGAATGCTTTCCCAAGGTGCTAGCTGGGGGAAAGGAACAGTAGCCACTGCCTAAATCCCCCCAGACCTATCTCTGTGATTCCTCTGAAATAATTTGAAGGACGAAGGACAATTGAAAAATGTACTTCACGAGCTCTTGTAGAAATTCATTATATCTGATGGAGAAAAACTGCAAAATAAGTAAGTAAACAAACAAACTTGTTCTCTGCTCTATGAGAGGAGCAGAATATCCACCTCCAGGAAAATAACCAGACCAGCATTGCAACTGGAGGAGAGCTGGAAAGGTGTGAAGAGCATGGCCCTGAGATCCAGGCTCACAGACAGCCAAAATCTAAGACTTAATCAGATCACCAGAGAACACCCAGACTCCACCCTAGTCACCACCACACTGATAAGCATCATGTGAAGTAGCAGTGGAATACATCTGGGAGGGCTGCAAGATGCATGTCCTTGGAAACAGTGCAAAGTGAAGACACAAGAAAAGTGAGAAGGCTCCAGGCCAACTGGGATTAGACTCTGGGACAAACTCCTAAAAAAATAGCTAATACTGTAAACCCAAGGTGTAATCAGGGGAATAGAGGCCTCTTACAAAAACCACAGCTATAAAAACTTTACACACAGAACAACTTCTGGCTAACAAAAACCCTCATGTCAAAGGCCTTGCAAAAGGCAAAGAATCTGTGAATTTGAAGATGTGTTCATAGAAGTTGACCAAACTGAAATACAAATAGAAAAAGAAATCACACACATACATACACACACACACACACTCACACACACACACACACACACACACACACACACACACACACACACACAGAAACACCATTGCATTTGTACTACTCTGGCCAACCTGCTGAGGAAACTGTTAGACAAATCCAGAACTGAAATATTCAGCAAGAAAACTAATTTGGGCTTTTGAAAAATCTCATATTGGGGATCTGTTTTAGATGGATGAACAACAGGTTAAATAACCAAATGCAATAAATAAACTTTGATGATTGCATCCTGTTAGAAAGATTAGAGTGAGAGAGAGAAAGAAAGAAGCAGCTTGATGAAATTAACCAATGCAATATGGGTATTGTATAATATTAAAACTTTTCTGTAAGGTTGATAATTCTTCAAATATAAAGAGAAAGTGATTTATTTTCTTTTCCCTGTCCTTCTTCCTATACAACTTTTAGCACTATGTCAGTCTCATAGGATATCAGAAATTATTGGTAAATGAATAAATGAATTTTTGAATCAATAATATAAAATACATTTCACTTTTGGAATCCCATTCTAAAGGAGAAAAAATGTCATATTGGATCATTCTTTTTCTATGCTGTCAAAATATAACAGCATAATTTTTGAGAATACTTTTTCAATTAATGCCCAGATATGTCAAAATTTTAAAAACTCAGAATGACATAAACAAACATATATTTTGTGGTTTTTAAGTCCAGTCACCGTTAATAATTCCTACCTTTCTTTTCAGGTTTTCAGTAAAAGTGGGTAATAATTAGCTAGTAATAATATTCAGGATATTTTGTATATACAATGTATGTGGAATTGATTGGAATTGAACAATTGAATGATGGATTAATTAATCCAGATTAGGACTAAGGAAGCATTATTTTCAGTAAAATTTATACATCAGAGAAGAATGTAAATAATCATATACATTTATCATCTGGAAATTTAAACGAGTATTTTAAAGAACCTGGATAGTCTTAGGTATTGGTTGGAGGCAAGCACAAACCAGAAGTGGAGAAGGAGGGAGGACAAATGTGAACATGTTGAGTAGGAGGTGAAGGAGAGTGGGTGGAACCTAAAAGTGAGAAACAGAATAAAATACTGTCAAAAGAGGAAAATAGATTTGTGTCTATTTTCCCCAGAATATTCTTGTTCAAAGAAAGCCCCTTTAACTATAATTATACTACTAGGATACTTACTACTTTCTAGAAAGTTATAAGAATTTTCAAAATGGTTGTGTAACTTCACTGTAAGAGATGAGACAATTTCAATAAACTTGATTAGATGCTACTCATTACACATATATTTTACAAAGTTCAGCTTCTTATGTATAATTTCATGCATAGTATAAAGGCTCCAATATTTGTTATTCATTTTTAGGTATGACTTTTTATTCCTTTTCTTAAACTTTTTGTCCAGCCTTCTCCATATCCCTTTAAAAAATTTTTATTTTCTTAATTATTTGTGCATGTTTTGATTTTTCTGTTGGATTTTCATGCAATTAATTAGCTCTGATATCAATCAACCATTTGCACATTAATATGTAATTCCATATTACATATAAATTTGACAGAAGGGTTACATGGTTGGGGCAATCAAACTTTCTCAGTGTATTGAAATGAAATGGAATAGTTTATAATTTATGTATATACATATTCATTGTGAGGAATTATTGCAATTAAATACTGATACAGTTTGTCTGTGTCCCTACCCAAATCTCATCTTGAATTGTAGTTCCCATAATCCCCCGTGTTGTGGGAGCAACTTCATGGGAGGTGATTAGATCGTGAGAACAGTATAGTTCCCCTATGCTATTCTTGTGATAGTGAGTTCTCATGAGATCTGATGGTTTTATAAGGGGCTCTTCCCCCACTTTACTCTGCAATTCTCTTTCCTGCTGCCATGTGAAGAAGAACATGTTTGCTGCCCCCTTTTCCACGACTGTACGTTTCCTGAGGCTTTCCCAGCCATGTGGAACTGTGAGTCAATTAAACTTCTTTCCTTCATAAATTACCCAGTCTCAGGCAGTTCTTTATGGTAGTGTGAGAACAGACTAATACAAATACCATTTATTTTGAAATGATATTTTAATGATACCAATACCAACACAGCAAGCATGTTTATTTTACCTTTTTTTTTTTTTTACAATTTGGAAGCAGTTAATTTTATTTAAGTTTTTATTTGTGCCAACATCCTCATAACACCTTATAAATACATGTGCACTACCTGCAGTTTTTAATGAGGACTGATCCTTTTCACAGCAATCACTTCAGAACATCAGTCCAAGGGATTGTATTTGGCACACCAAGCTGTTAAATTTTCCCATCATTTATATGTGTTTTTTAAAGCACTGCCTGTGGCTTTACTGTTCATTATTAAAGGGAAAGCACTACCAGAATTTCAATTGGTTTCTTCTGCCTGAATACCAATTAAAACCTGTTTAATACAAAAATGGAAATGTGCTTCAATTCAAAACCTTTTTTAATAAAAGAATGTCTTGGTTCTAATAAGTCTGTTTTTATAAACTAAAATATTTATTAGCATATTTTTCAATTCTGCAGAATTATATCTGGTTAGGAGGAAAAAATATTAGTCAAGCTATACAAATTAGCTGTCCAACCAAGAAAGAATTCAGCAGCAAGTCCACCCTTTGTTCTAATTAGAATTGTGTAAGGTGGCAGTGAGTCATGAACTTGAGTCTAAAGACACTGAGAAAATGCATTAGCACATGATTCTGTGTTGAAAAAGGGAGATAACAGGAAAGGCCTTCATCAGGAGTTCCATTGAAACACATTAAAATGTGGCAATTAAAAAATAAATAAAATAACAATAAAATAATTTTAGAAAAATGCTATTACCTTTGCCTTTGAAGGGTAGATCAGGATGTTTTAGGAAAACTGAAAAATATAATGCCTAGCTTGTATAGTTCAACTTGAAAAAACTACTGAAAATCTACTTAATGCAATATAAAAAATGAAAAACATATCCATATATGATTTTTTAATGAAATGATATATCTGATTTAATAAAAATGATATAATTGTGTTATATGTGTTGAGAAGATATAAACAAGTTTTGAAAACCCTCAAAAACAGCAATAAATAGCTCTTCTATTTTAAATGTTCTAGATTCAAAAACTCCTAAAACCATTCTATATAAAGGTTAAATTTTCTAAAAAATAATCTGAGAAAATGACTATGTAATTCATATGTAAATAAGCATAATTTACAGCAAAATCCATCAATGTAAAATGTGAAAACATTTTTTTTCAGTGCCTATAATTATTGAACTTTGGTGAGAAATAGATGTTATAGATATTAAAAAAACAAACTCTATATCATTTGGAAAAATCTTTTAAACACTACAATATCTAGATTTTAACTTAAGCAAATGAATAGCACAGTTCGTTAAGATCAGAAGGTTTAAGAGAGAAACAAGTTTTGGAGCAGGTTTGAGGGGCATGAATATTTTGTTTTAGACATGTTACGTCTGATTGCCCTTTGGACATGAAATAGAAGACCTCTATGAGGCTGATGAATATAAACTTCAGAGCTCTGAGGAGGGGTCAGGTTTGAAGATACCTGTGTGGGACTTAACACCAGGTACCTGGAATCAAAAGCTATGAGACTGGACTCCATTTTCTAGAATGTAGTGTCAGAGAATAGATACAATAAGAACAGATAAGAAAATGGTGGCTGAGGGATGAGCTCAGGGCTATTCCATCATTTGTTAGGAAGTAGAGGAAGAGCCAGCAAAAGACACAGAATAAGGTAGAAAAGAATATAGCCATCAGGAAAAAAAGACATGAAAAGACTTTAAGAAAAAAGACAGAGTTAAATTTGTTAACTGCTGCTAAGGTTTATGATAAGGACAAAATAACAGAATCCTGCATTTGAACAAAAAGTGGTGGCAGCTTAACAAGAAGAAACTTTGCAGAGTTATGAGTACTGAAGCCAAACTGGAATGAGATGAAGAGAGAAAGGTTAGCTAAAAAAAATGGAGACTGTAGCTACACTAAACTCATTAGAAGTCAGTTACTTTGAAGGACAGTAGAAAAAAGGAACAATGGCTGAAGGGTAATTTGAGATAAATTGAAAATTATTTAGATATGACATATGAAAGTAGGTTTCTGTGCTAACAAGAATGTCCAAGTCCAAAGAGGAGAAGTTATGATATTAAAAAAAAGAGTGAGAGAATTAATAAACACAGAAGCAAATCCTGCTTATTCGAAAATATTTTAGAGTCATATAAAGGTAGATGACATTCTGCAAAGATAACTATAACACTTACACAAATGGTCCTAGCTTTGGTACAAAAAAATAACCAGGTTCAATTGGAATAGCATGGACTTAGACCATTAGGTCTCAGGAGCAAAGTCTTACTATTGAAAACCAGCACAATGACCTGTGACTAGCGTGGTCCAGATAGATGGCTCTCCAGCTAATCCACTAATAACTTCATCAAACCCTTAGGGAAAATTTGTAATAAACTACATTCTTTTCATTGTACTTTGTGTTCTTTATATGCTACTTGGTAATCTAGATGTAATGAATTCCAGCATACCTATTCCGGGAGGATGTCATTATTTATTATTTTGCTACGTTTTAAAAATGAATCACACGAAAATTATTCCTTAGGGAAATTTTAAGGAAAGGTACATGAATTAGTAGTCACAATTTGTTTGTTGTTGGTATTTTTCTTGGTTTCAAAAGTTTCAAGTACCTCTGTTGCCTCGTTGAAAGTTTCTCTTCCTGTGTGTAGTTTATCAGTCAAAATATGATCACAATGCTTGCTAGAGAGTCCAATAATTTTTTTAAAAACTGGAGGCTGAGGAGGGTGGATCACTTGAGCTCAGGAGTTCGAGACCAGCCTGGGCAACATGGTGAAACTCAATCTCTACAAACAACAACAACAGCAATTAGCTGGGTATGGTGGTCTGCACCCATAGTCCCAGCTACTCCAGAGGCTGAGGTCAAAGGATCAGTTGAGCATGGGAGGTCAAGGATGCAGTGAGCAAATGCACCTCTGCACTCCAGCCTGGGTGACAGAGTGAGACACTATCTCAAAAAAAAAAAAAAAAAAAAAAAAAAAAAAAAAAAAAAAAGTTCCTGGATATTTAAACTTGATGCAGACACTTGTTTCATCTTTTACCCATCAATTCCTTTTGTGGTCCATAGTGTTTATCTTCTGCAACTAAACTTCTTTCTGTATCATCCTCCTCCACATAGCAACCTGAACCCAGACATCTCTCTGATGTGTAACAGATACTTCCTAGAGATATTTGATGGGCTAGTCTTAAAAGTAAACAAGTAGGAAAATAAAAGCATAATACACAAATACACTTTATTTTTGCTGTTCATTGAGTCTTATTTTCCTGCCTTTGTTTGACATTTTGGAAGATGTCATGAGTTTTCTTGTTACTATTAAGTATTAAGAGCACTCTTGTTTTTCAAGGATTAAAAATTCAAATCCAGCTTAATAAAAGCAAGCCTTACTGACAATTCCAAATGCTGGCCAACAGGAGGTCTTACTTATTACTGGTGGGAATGCAAAATGGTACCCTCTTTAGGAGACAGCTGGAAGTTTCTCAGAAAACTAAATGTACTCTTATCACACAATGCACAAGTTGTAATCCTTGGTATTTACTCAAGTAAATGGAAAACTTATGTCTACACAAAAATCTGTTTTAGCAGCTTTATTCATAGTTGTCAAATTACAGAGGCAGTCCTTTGATAAGTGAATGGATGAATAAATTCTAGTGCATCCAGACAATAGAATATTATTCATCACTAAAAATGAATGAGCTATCAAGCCACAAAAAGACATGAAGAAAACTTAAATGCTATTATTCAGTGAAAGAAGTCCATCTGAATAAGCTACATACGGTATGATTCCAACTGTATGACATTCTAAAAAGAGCAAAACTATGGGGCGAGTAAAAAGATCAGTGTTTGCTAGGGACTAGGGATATGAAGGGATGAATAAGCACAGAGGATTATTATGGCAATGAAATTACAGTAGTCCTTCTATATCTACAATTTTGCTTTCTACTGTTTTAGATCCTCATGATCAACTACAGTCCAAAATTATCAAAAGAAAAATTCTAGTAATAAGCAATTCATGAATTTTAAATAGCATATCATTTCAGAGTAGCATGATGAAATCTCATGTCCTCCCACCTCATCCTGCCCAGGGCATGAGTCCTGCCTTTGTCCAGAGTATCCACACTGTGTATGCTGCTTGCCTGTGCGACACTTCGTAGCCTTCTCAGTTATCAGATGGAGTGTCATGGTATCACCATGTTTGTGTTCAAGTAACCCTATTTTACTTAATAATGGCCCCAAAGCACAACAATTTATAAAGTTCCCACTTTATAAATTAAACTTTATCATGGATATATATGTGCAGAATTAAACACAGTATCATACGTTTATACATAGTACACATATCTGTGGTTTTAGGCATTTACTGGCGGTCTTGGAATGTACCTCGTGTGAATTAAAGGGGGAGTATGCTACTCTGACACTATAATGGTGAATATATATCATTGTATGTTTGTGAAAACCCATAGACTGTACAACACCAAGAGTGAACCCTAATGTAAACTATGAACTTTGGATAATAATGACATGTCAATGTAGGTTTATCAGTTGTAACAAGTGTACCACTCTGGTATGAAATTTTGATAGTGGGTGAGGCTGTAGAGAGTGGGGCAGTGTAAGTAGGAAATTATTGTATTATAAATGTTGATAAAACAGAAAAACAATTTTAAAGAGGCTTATTTGGCTCAAGATTATCTCTCCCTCTTTTTTATAAAGATGGGGTCTCATTACATTGCCCAGGCTGGTCTGATCTCAAGCTCCTGGACTCAAGCCATCCTCCTGCCTTAGCCTCCCAAAGTGCTGGTATTACAGGACTGAGCCATCTCAACCAGCCCAGAAAAACATTTTTAATTTAACTGTTAGATAATTACAAATTCACAAGCTGTTGTCAGAAATATTTGAGATTCTATGCATTTGCTACTCAGTTTTTTTCTAATAGTAATAACCTCTTAAAACTGCAGTTCTATATTACAACCAGGATATTGACATTTATTAGCCAAAATACAAAACATTTGCATCATAAATATTATTTATATGTTGTTAAAGATTAGGAAATTTAGTCTTAGGTGGGATTAGATGGAAGTTCTTTCTGTGGTATTTTTAAGGATGTCACCTGCCCTGTTAGAGCCATGCCCACTCCTCTCCCATGCCTACTACCTCCTTAACCCCTCACAACTATGAATCTATTATTTATTCTATTATTTCATAATTTCAAGAATGTTAATGTATATAGGTTCATATAGCATGTAGCCTTTTGAGACTGACTTTTATTTCATTCAGCATAATGCCCTTGAGATCTACTTAGGTTGTTGTGTGTATCAATCATCATTCTTTTTGTTGCAAAGTAGTATTCCATGGTATAGATGTACCAGTTTGTTTATCCATTCACCTGTTGGAGGACATTTGGGTCGTTTCCAGTTTGATGTTATTAAGAATAAAGCTACTACAGATATAAAAAAATTTAAGCCTTTACCCAATTTAAAAATTCTTTTCCTACAGCTCAGGTCCAATCTGGGAGCAGAAACTTATGGTGAGAAGGAGCTGTGGTCAATTTCCTCGGCTCTGGTTCCTCTTTCTCTTAGTAGCCAGGAATTCTGGGTGAGGGCAATTAAAGAGGGGATAATAGAGATTGAAGGACACATTCTTATAGGTCACATATTCTTTATAATCTGCTTTTGTATATTCTGCAGGGCAAATGCTGGGTTTCCTCAGGGTAGTGAAAACTCAGATTCTTCAGGAAATTTCCAAACTGAAGTCCACAACTTGAATTTTTTTTTTATTATCTCCAGGACTTACTCCCCAGGTGCTTTTCTTCAGACAGTACATCTGACATAGATCATCTCTGTGAGGGCCACATTTTCATGGCATGCTGCTTTATGAGTGGTGTCCTTTCATATTGATTTAAGGGCAGTTATCTATTGTTTGCTTTGCAACATCGGGAAAATTCATTTTTTTCTACAAGACATTGGAAATAGTTGTCCATGTGCTAAAACTCTCTCTTCCTGTGTTTGTTAATAGAAGTAGCTATACCTAGTCAGCCTGACTTTTTTTTTATGAAATATGGCACAAAACTCTGTGCACACCCAGCTCCAGAGACACATGTTAAGTCCTCCAAGTGATTCTTTGAAAGTCAACTCACCATCAGTCAGCCCGAGTTAGGCAGAAGAACACCCACTATGGGGAAACACAGAGAATTCTAACAACTTGCTTCCAAGGAATTCTCTATCAAAGATTTATTATTTTGGTCCCCTACTTATCTTACACACAGAATGGTTTAAGTGATAGGCTACAGTTAACAGAAATAGATTTGTGAAACCCAATTTACAAGTCCTGAATCGATCATCTGGAATGTAGGATGCAGTTGTTGGCAAGTATTATCCCCACTTTTGGTGCCTCAAAGGTTTAAAGAAGAAAAGTTCTATTTAACAAACGATTTCATTAACATGCTTGATTTTACTTTTTCACCATATACACTCAAAGTTATAGTTAAATATCATTCTCCAGAATATAACAACTTGTCCAGAAGGAGAGATTAAAAATTTGCTATCTTATACATTGCATTACATACAGTTTGTTCAATGTTTAAAAAAATATTTCTCTCTTACTGATTTTCCTCTTATATAATGGATTGGTAAAATATTATTTTGTTCATGCTTACCTTTGGTTAAGTTATAATCTCAAATGAAAAATTGTATATGTGGTTTGTCATGTTGATGATGCTATTAAAAACTCACAAATGGATTTGTGATACAATTGACAATTTCCATATACAAAAAGGTAAAATTGATATAATCACTATTTACATATATGTGTATATTTTTATATATTTAAATAGTAGAAGAATATAGGTACGGATACTCAAATAATTGTCGTATTTAATTTCTTTTTTGATCACTCACGTGATAGTTGAGAGCTCGTTTAAAAAATATGATAATCTATCTTCATTTGCCGTCTCAAAATTTGAGCTATTCTGTTGAAATCTTAGGAATTCACAGTAAGTCAAGGTATTCTTATATGAAATATAAAAATATTCTTAAAAAGGTATTAAATGTCAGTAGATGAGACACAAGTGTTAGTGTTTTTTAATGATAAAGTTTTTCTTTATTTTAATAGAGTATCAAATGAAGTACAATTGCTTTATTTTCTAGGTTATGGTCATGCCACAGATAATTTTGTGTGTGTGAGAAAGTAGATAGAATTCAACCATTGCTTTCAACCATATGTGGTAACATTAGCATACACACAGAATATCAAATGAAGTACAATTGCTTTCTTTTCTAGGTTATGGTCATGCTACAGATAATTTGTGTGTGTGTGAGAAAGTAGATAGAATTTGACCATTGCTTTCAACCATAGGTAGTAACATTAAGCCATTTTAAAACAGTAATAAATGAATTTTTGAGATCATGGAAGTTAATTTTTAAAAAGGTGACTGTATATCTTTTAAAACAGATACATTTGTTCAGATCATAAATAACCTCAAATTTAAGACAAAGTGATAATTACCCCTCAGTACTGTACAATACTGTTATGGTAGTCAAATCAGCTGTGTTGATAGTGCTGCTGAAATAATAGAGGTCATGGGGCTATAATTTTATCATTATGTTTACTAGAGCTGTGCATCTGTCGAACAATCAGCAGCTCTTCCTATAAATTGTGTTTGTTCTTATCTTGTAAAAATCTTATACTGACAGACATGTTCATTACATTTTTTATTTGAGGAGAAAATGTCTTTATCCTGTCTCTTATGTAATGGCTCAGTGCCCTAAAACAGTGTAAGACTGAAAACTTCAAACAAAGTGTCGATGTTGCATAAACACTGTATTAGAGTTCTTTAGAGACACATAAACTATAGGATATAGAATGGATGACAGGTGATTGATGGATAGATAGATAGATAGATAGATAGATAGATAGATAGATAGATATGAGAGGGGATTTACGAGAGCAATTGGCTCATATGTGATTATGGAGGCTTTGTGCAAGCTGGAGACTTTGAAATGCTGGTAGCGTGACTCCAAACCCAAATGCTTGAGAACCCAAGTAGCTGCTGGAGTAAGTCCTGGACTCCAAAGACCAGACAACATGGAGCTCTGATTTCCAATGACAAGTGAAGGAGAGTGTATTTTAGCTCCAGAAGAGACCTGTTTGCCTTTCCTCTATTTTTGTTCTATCCAGGCCTCCAACCACTTGGATGTTGCTTGTCTGCATTAAGGGTGGATCTCTCTCACTTAGTCTACTCAGACTCACACTCCAATCTTCTCTGGAAACATCCTCATGTATAATGTTTTACTCATTCTCTGGTCTGGGTATTCCTCAATCCAGTCATGTTGACACCTAAAATTAACCAACACAGGTACTATATAAGATTTTTTTCACTATAATAGGTAAATATGTTGATTAAAGATGTAATGGGAGATTGTAATCCTAAGATAATATGATTTTTATCTACATAGTATTTAAATAAATCTATTTGCCATTTCAATCTTAAGCAAATTTGCATTTCCAAAATTATTTAAGAAAAATATAGTACAGTCTCTCTGTATTTATATCTTGTGAAATTTTTATACTAGAAATATAAATCAATATATAGATTTTTACATCTATAAGGAGGAGATACATATGCAATTATCCCTTGGTATCCATGGAAGAGTGGTGGTTCTAGGATCTCCCTTGGATACCAAAATCTGAAGATGCTGAAGTTCCTTATATAATAAAATCGCATAGTATTTGCATATAACCTATGCACATCCTTCCATATATTTAAAATAATCTCTAGATTACTTAAAATACCTCCTATTTTTGAAATGCCATGTAAATAAGTCTTTTTTATTTCAATTATTATTTTTATTGTTGTATTGTTAGTTATCTTTTTTCAAATATTTTTAGTCTGTAGTAGGTTGAATCTGCAGACAGAGAATCCATGCTTATGGAGTGTGGACTGTGTGAGTGTGTGTGTATGTATTCACACACACACATAAAATAAATGGTCATACATGGTAGGAAAATACAGGTGTGCATAGGTACATATATGTATCTATACATACTAATTCTGTGCTTTTTTTTTTTTTTTAAGTTGGGTTTCTCACTTTGTTTTCCAGGCAGGGCTCATACTCTTGGCCTCTAGCTATCCTACTGCCAGTGCCTTCCAACAGGCTGGGATTGCAGACATGAGCCACTACACCCAGACTTATCTGTGACATTTTAATGATACTTCAGATTATCCATGCTTTTTTAACATAGAAATTTCTGAATTAGGCTGAACATGGTAGCTCACACCTGTAATCCCAGCACTGTGGGAGGCCAAGGTGGCCGAGGTGGGCAGAAATTGAGATCATTCTGGCTAACACAGTGAAACCCCGTCTCTACTAAAAATACAAAAAATTAGCCAGGCATGGTGGCGGACGCCTGTAGTCCCAGCTACTCTGGAGGCTGAAGGAGAAGAATGGCGTGAACCCGGGAGGCAGAGCTTGCAGTGAGTGATGCCACTGCACTGCAGCCTGGGTGACAGAGCGAGACTCCGTCTCAAAATAAATAAATAAATTTCTGAATTAAATAGTGAATCCTATAGTAGATGAGTTATCTAAATCCCAAATTATCATAAATAGATATTATGCAATCAAAGGTTAACTTGCTTACATAATAATCAAGTGTTGAAAGTAAAATGAATTTAGTTATGCAACTGAGTTTCCAAAAAAAGATTCTCAAAATTAAAGCAAAAAAAAAAAAAAAAAAAGGAAACCTAAAAATAAAAGTCATTACATATTGATTTTTAAAAGTCAAATTATAATTAAGGTTGATCATTGCAAATACGTGTATGCTTAATAATAGAGCCTCACAAAATGATTTTAAAAAATGTAAAAAAGCAAAACCACAATTATAGTGAGAAATTTCACATATTTCTGTCAGTAAATGATAGATTAAAAAAAAGTAAATTTTAATTCATAAAATCAATCAACTATTTGTGTCGGCCTTATTTAAAAGACTGCATGAAAAGCTTCAGAATGCAAATATTTTTCAAATTCATATGGAAAATATATTGAAAAATGAAAAATGAACTAGAAAATAAGACTTATTTTATCTAATAAAGTATATCTATCATTCCATAAAATACTACAAACGGGACTCTTAATGGTAAAGAATATTAAGTATCCTATATAAGAACAGGAACCATATATGAGTGCCCACTTTTCTTGAATGTTTTAGAATAGTAAAATGTTAGAATAGTAAGGCAAGCTTTAAAACAAAACAAAAAGCTTGCTCAGTATTCAGGGAAAAATACAGTTATTTATAGATAAAAATGTTCTACAGTCTATATAAAATCTACAAATAATTAAAATACATGAAGTTAGCAAAGCTATTAATTGTAAACTTAATGTGTAGATATTAATTGTATTTCTTCACAGCAACCACAAACATTTCAAAATTGAAACTTTAGAAAGAACATTTATGTAACATCAAAATATAAAAAGCACATAGATATAAACTCAATGAAAACGTTTTTCTTGAAAAAATGATAAATTGTTTTTAAGCATATTAATGAAGGCAAATGTAAAGGAAGAAATATTCAATGTTCATGATATGAAAGACTAAATCATAAATATGCAAATTTTCCCCAAACTGATCAAATTTCACCTACTACTTATTCTCTTTTTTTAAATTTTATTTGATTTGGAAACTTGACAGGCTTATTATAGATTGTATATAAAAGTACAAAATTTCAAGAATAAGCGTGACACATTTGAAGAACCAAGAGGGAAGAATTGCCATATTATATAAAAATATATACTTGAAAATTACAAAATTTAGTATATCATTGTATTTCCAGAAGATACATAGAACAAGGAAACAGGATGGAGAACCCCCAAAGAGCCATGCATGTATCAACACGAGATAAATGAGAACAACTGCAGGTTATTATGAGAAGCATTAAGAGTGCTATGACAACGGGCTTCTACATTTTTAAAAATTGACCCTTTGGGTTATTTTTCTATTTGTACCATCGTAACAGTTCTCTGGCCTTTTCTACCTTTTGGTCCCCTGGGAAAGCTTACTTTATGAACTGTCTTACGTAGGCTTCCTTGGCCTTTGGCTTCTGATTAAGTTCAGCTAGTGATAAACACCAGCAGAAGATCAAAAGGTAAGAGACAAAGACCTAAATATATTTTCCTGAGCAGCAGTAGCTTTATTGCCTCAGCAATGTCTGCCTCTCTGAGAGCACAGTATCTGTTCCGTGGCCCCTTTTGTTTTACTCACGTTAATACCCATCTCTTTCATATTACAGGTGGCAATGACTTCACACAAACTGCTGAAATCTGCATCCCTATATCTTTCTTATTTCTTTCTTTAACTCTATTCACACTTCTGTAAAAAGGCTCTGAATTAAACCCTTTCCCAAATCCAGAACCGGACTACATTTTTCTGAAATTTGACAGCTGAAAGACTTAACCCTCACGTCTCTCTTTCTCTTGTGTCTCTTACCTGGAAAAGCTAATAAGAAAACCTGGCTGCTTCCTCCTTTGTTACTGGCAGGAATTCAAACCATAAAAGACTGGACCATGTGTGAAAAATCTTACTCCATCTCCACCCCAACCACAGTAGAAACTCCAACCCAGTCTTTTTTTCCTACTTTCTGAAGTCATTTCAGACCTGTTTGGGATACCTCTCTTGTTCTTCCCACAAACCTCGTTATGCAAGTCAGATATTTTTATACCCTCTTGGTATATATGTGGTATTATGAGTCTCAAATTCTAAACCAAATTTTTGGGTCGGGGTTTATCCTGACTTGGCAAAGTTGTCACAAGAAATGGCACTATGAACAGGATTCCGAGATAATGGTCACCATCACTGAGGATGTTATTTTCTTGCTTGGACTTGCTAACTGCCTCTTCCACTTGATGGCAAGCATGTACTTGGAGCTACTACCTGCTGGCTATCTTGTCCTTTGAGCTGTGCAGTTTTGTGTTTTGTTATTGAGTCCTACTGAGCCTCTGTTATAGATTTAGCTGACCTAAGTCATAAATTGCTGTATTTCAATTGTTGACTTGCTATAAGACAAGTAGGATTAGAGCATTTCTTAAAGTGGCTTTGGGTCATGTGTCTCAGTCTGGACCCATCTCTATAATTTAAAATGAGGTTGTGACTGATACTATGCTCAGAGGAATGACTGTGATCAATTGGTCATGTATCTTAACCACGCATTGACCCTTGATCTATATAGCACTGAAAGGAAAGACACACAGTGGGAGATATGGACCCATCAGGTTGTCGCTTCTGAAAGATAACTCATTAGGAAGTTAACAAAAAAGAAAAAAAAGAAAAGGGGGAACAAGAGAAAAGGAAAATAAAGTAGCTATTATGTGGTGTGCTAAAGTCCACACTTCTAAGAGCAAGGGGCTCACCAGGATTCTTACATATCTGCTGATGCTGCCATGCTTCTGCTGCAACAAGTACCCCGACTCAGTTACAGAATAAAACATCCATAGCATCCCCATGGCACAGCAAAGGATGTGATACAAAGTCAATTATAGTCCAGGATCATTGAACTCTATAAAGCAATCATTTTCATTGAGGAGTTTGTTACCCTGATGATATGAATTTTATAAGGAATAAATTTATAAGTATGATCATGGTGGAGTGCCCTTCCACACAGAAATACATCCAGGGACTAAAAATAAATAAGTATTTAAGAAGAAAGACAAAAAGGAAGCAGATATAGAGGAAAGAAACAAAATTTAAAAAAAACTGAAATGAAGGTGCACAATATGATCCAATTAGAAATCCAACATTTATTACAAGAATTTATACAACAGAGATGATAGAAGTCATCTGTTTATATCCCCTCATAACAACAAGAATTATTTACCTATCCATAAAAAAAGAATCTCTTTCTAGAAGCCTCAGGACTCAGGTAGTAGCCTGTGGAACCCCGGTGTAGCCCAAGACCTAAAAGGATCATTTTGAGAGTGAAGACCTGCACTCAGGTGGCAGACCTGCAAATCATGCTACTAGTTCAAGCCTAGAAATAACCAGAGTCCCCAAAAGGCTGCCTCTAGCCCTTTATGACCTTGTACTTGCAACTAAAACCATCTGCCAAGGGGCTGAGAAGAAATCATGCACACTAGTGCCTTGGTGAAGAGGATTGTCTGCCTGCTGACATTTGTCTTGGCAGTGAACCTGAAAGTCACTCTGTGGCTCAGCTCAAGTCCCCTTGGCTGTTGTACCAGGCTAGTATTACTTACACAAAAACCCAGAGGAAGACTTTCCTATATCTTGCAACCTGGGTGTTAACTATTTGTCTCAGCTTTGATGATGGACTTGCCAATCTCCAATTCACAGTAAATCCTGAGGGGACTCAGTTTCAGCTCAGACCCTTCTTGTTGCAGTCAGAAAACTGCAGGAAACTTCTGGGAGATGTGTCCCTATTGGGGCCACCAGGGCAGACTCACCAGTCTTCCTCCCACAGAAGATCCTAAAGGGTCCCAGCTCAGGTTCCAGCTCTTCTCAGTGAATTCTAGAAACTGTCCCACCTGTGCAGGGAACTGACAAGAGGCATGACCATCAGGGCCACTGGGTCCCTGCCTAGCTTTCCCACATAGGCTGGGTACCCGCTCCCCCTAGGTCTTCTGCAACTCCATCGGGGATTAGGCATCCCTACAATTTAAGAATTCACATCAAGACTCATGGAAAACCTGGGCGTAGGACACTCTCTAGTGCTAAAACAGCTGCAGCAGTCATGACTTAAGGAACATATTCTGCTGAGAATTTCTGGGCAAATATTCATTTTACCTTAATTGATACAGACACATGCTTATGGTACGTGTTTGCTTTTTGTACCCATAGACCCACAGTCAGCACTATTATCTGAGGGCTAACGTGTAATCCATTGATGTGGAATTCTATATATTCAATATTTCAATATATTGCATTGGATTGGTTTAAGGAAATTACTTTACAGTAAAGGAGATAAAGTAATGGATGCATGCTCATGGATTTTACTGTATTAACTTATACAATATCATTCTGGCCTCACAGGATAAAAGCTGTTGGCCTCATAGGATAATAATGTGGCCTATGGAAGAAACAGTTGATGTGCCAAGTCAGAGGTTTTAGTCTTCATGAATGGCCCCCATCATTTAGGATGTAGCACACATTTTACATCAATGACAATACTATGCTGTTTTGTACACAAAAGTAGAATACATGGAGCTTAGAACCTAAGCAGTATAAGGAAGAGTGGTCTAACTTACTATCAGTCTCAATGACCAATTTAAAGGATTTCTACTGCTCATTTTTGTAACTTTGAACTCTCTTTAGAAGTCTTGTCTTGCAGTAGGTTAAACATCGGACTTTTATTATCAATATGATGTATACATACCATTATATAATGCAGACAGGAAAGACCTGAATCTTATCATGAGTAGGGTGTAGTTGTCTGGGTCTAATCAGGAGATAGAAGCTATACAGTAGGTTAAGCAGAATAATTTTAATATGTATTATTAACTCTGATAAAAGATAAACTACAAGATATAAGGAAAGTATAATAACCCAGAGTTCAGAGAGAATAATCAAAAAAGAACAATCATAGTAGGGCCTCTGATCTTATTGGATAGTGCACCAGAGAGCAGAATGTTTCTCTGATTTGACCAGATCAGAGCTGGTCATGAGCTGTATAAGTAATAGGCAACCCTCCACAATGCGAATGGAAGAGTAGTGATTAACAGCTGACGGCATGTGTGTACAATAGAAGTCTGGGTGCTGGTGGAGACAGGAAGACTGTAGAGCATGCAGGTCATGTAGGGGCTTGCAGATAGACTTCAGGTGCTGACCTTCAGATCACATGGATCACACAGGGACTTTGGTTTCTGTGTCAAGAGAGCTACAGATAATTTACTGCCAGGGCAAGGCTGCAAGGTTGAAGAGGGAAAATATTCTACGTTCGTTGCTTGGGTCAGAAAGCATGGCTGCCCTTATATCCCTACCATCTACCCCTAGCCAGCACTGAACACAGTAGGAGAGCCTCTTCCTTCTGCGGATCCCTTCAGAGCACTCTCCTAAGAAAGCTTAACATTGTTCTCTCTTTAAAGAAGGAATACTTAAAAGAATTAATTGGTTTATCATACAGTATACATTAAAGATAGTATTAGGGCTGAAAGGCAATACACTGATAATTGAAACACAAAATTTCTGTCCCTTCAGGGATAAGGGTCTGTTTGGGTTACCCCACTGATCAAGCAGCAATACTACTCAATGGTGAGAAGAAACAAGAATACGGAGTAAAAAAAAAAAAAAAAAGGTGAATATCAGTTGGGATTGTGAGACCTAGTTGCAAAGTTAGGCACTGGCTATACTTTTTTCATTAATCATCTTTATATTAGACACCACCTCTCAGAATCTTAAAAGAACTGTTCCCAGAAATTATGTGAGCCAAGTGCAACTAAGAGGTTCAATGGTTGGATTGCAGTGGATACTATGGTTACTCACCACCTTCCCCTCCTTCAAGACTAAAGCATTCATTTCCCCAGCTGCTGAGAGTATTAATAATTGATGTATCATAGCTGAATATTCCTTTAGAGATTTCCTTCAATTGAAGAAGCCACCTCATGCAATGTCATGTCTCATTCTCAAGAGCAGCTCATGTCCAGTGACTATTGATGAGACTTATTAAGGTATAGCCCCCTTTGCCAAATTTGGGACAACACTGGTGGTTCATCACAGCTACAGTTTCCCTCACTGGGTTGGCTGTGCTCTTTGCTGTGACTGAATTGCCACCAAACACCTCCTTCAGACTAATGTCGATTCTTTTAATCTACACAATATGTATCCTCAAAGCAACCCACAATATCATTTCTGCATGTCGATTTCTGTTTCAAAGTTCGCTTCACAGAAAATCAGTTTAGGTCAAGTCTTTGCAAATTGCATTTTGTCACAGAGTCCCCAAATTTTTAAATGTAAATATCCAAAAAAGCACCTGAAAAAACAAAAATTGTTACCAATGATGCTCTGTCACAGACATTCTCTGAACTTTAAAAAAAGGAAAACTAGAAAATGAAAAGAAAGCACTGAAGAAACCCTTTACAAGTTTTTGCCTTACTCATTGCAAACATCGAATGCTGTGTTTTTGAGGATGAGGAGTCTATATTCAACGACATACATTAAATAAAGAAGAAACTCAGCATTTGGTATAAAAATAAAATGGCTAGTTTTCAGATTGCCTGTTACTTGAAAATAAATCTCCTAGTGCTGAGTTAATATTAACTCTCTCTTAACTACTGAGTACTAGTAAAGGCACTACTAATTATTGGTTCTGAGGTTGTTACTCTTCATCTGTTACATGCTTCTTATCTGTAGGATGCTTATGAAAGAGTTTGGAAAATACAGTAGCACCATTTAGTTACAATATGATGTACTTTAGGTCTTGAAGTGGTCATGTCTTTTTAATACAGGATCCACCAAAGAGAGCATGTTTTAGAAAGCATTTTGGTTTTACTGTATTTAATTTTTATTGACAAGAAATTGTGCATTTTTATGGTCTACCTCATGGTGTTCTGATATATGTATGCATTGTGGAAAGACTAAACAAACTAATTAACATGTTCATTTTGCTTTCTTAAATTTTTAAATAATATTCCACAACATATAACTTTAAAAATTTTTGTCTCTCTGCAAATGTCTTTAATTCATACTAATTTTTGAAAACTATCTTAAAGTTCATCTAAGAAATCTACTTCCTAAAAATCCCCACAAAATATTGTGATCAAAATTAAGTAAACATTACATAATGAAATAAGACAATAAATACACCAAGAAATACACCAAGAAACATTAATGTTAAGGAACATGACATGGTTTGAATTCCCTGCCAGCACCAAAGGAAACCAATTGAGTTTTCTTCTCAGTTCTCCCGGATGTGGGGCAGGAAGGAAGGGAAAATACTGGGGCTTGAAAGTCACTGGCAATAATAAAAATGGAGTCGCACACTTTAATATTCTCCTCCACCAAATAAAAACTCATAATCTTGCCAAACTGAAATAATAACTCTGCTAGACATGCATTCGATAACATATTTATAGATATAAAGTACTTAGTTAGTTTCTAATTCCAACAAAATCAAACCTTCCTTAAACTTTGACTTTTCTCCAAATCAGTTTTATTCCTTTTCATGGGAATAACATCTTCTGCTATACTTTTATTAGTAACAGCTTTACTAGTTTAAAAATATGCACTTAACATTCCACATCCAAGAAAAATATCAAAGGACAATGCTTGCCTATATTTTTCTAAGAAAACAATCTTCTGATTTTTTTTAAAAAAAAAAAAAGAAGAAGAACTATGGTTAAAAAAATTGAAATCTGAAGCAGTACTCTAGAATCCAATAGTACAAACTACATAACCTCAAGATTTATCTGACTTCAACACATTCATGCAAGAGAATGTCAGGGAATATCAGATTCAAAGAAGGTATATTTCTGGTTATTGATAGAGGACGATGAGTTTACCCTCAAGACTTTAATTCTTTTCTGTGAATCTGTACAGATGAGCCCAACCCAATTTAGAGTTCAACACACACAGCATGCAATTACCTTCTGAGCATCAAATCCCAAATAACTTTTGAATTTCATACCTGTCAGCATGCTTACTTGGTATTTTATGAGAAACATTAAGATTTTGCATTTGAAAAGTGATTCATATAAGCAATTTTGAAGATGTTTTTATTTTTGAGTAAAAAGGGAAAAAAACTTTCCACTTAGAACTTTTTTAAAAAAGTAATTATTGACTTAGGATAGGGACTAATTAATGTTTACTTGCTGTTTTGGTACTATTCTTCCCACTAAATTAACTCTATATGACTCAACAATAGTATCAGAAATAAAACTTAACTCGGTACTACGTGTTTGTATGTATAAATGAAGGGTAAAATATATTTGGTAAGTTATAATACAAAGCAAGTGTCTCTCAATGAAGTAAAATGAAACATTTCAAAGCTAAGCGATTGATCCAGGTAGGATTTCTTCGAAAAAAGCCAAAGAAAGGGAATGTTCAGCTCCCCATAGTATGTAAACTCCAGAAGGAAATTTCTCTTCTTTTTTATTTCTCCTCCTCGTCTTCTCCTCATGAGATAGTCCTTTGCCAAGTTGGTAATCAATAGTATATTAACAAATGATTAATGAGAAATAGATGTTTCACAAAGGAGATCACAATCTCTATTATTGGAAGCTGCAGAGGAATCAAACAGAATCAACATGAATAAGAGGAGACGATGACATTTGATATATTTCTTTCTACTCAAAAATTAGCATTCAGTTATAACTTGAAAATACTAGTTCAGAAGATATGTACAAATTAGATATTTGTGGAAAAGAGTTTGAATATGAGTCAGAATAAAATTATTTTACTGAATAGTTAAGAATGATACAGTTTATTTGTAGATGAAATCATCTAGTGTTGTGTGAAAAACATAGAATGGTAAACTCGTAACAGGGGAGATGCGGTGACTTAACTGAATAGTGCAGCCCTTCTGTACATTTCCATATTATCCTGCCATCTAATCTGTACTTAATGAGCCTCCTGGGCATCTCCAAAGTTCATGACTTTGTATTAGAAGCTGCAGTAAAGAAGCACAACAGTGAAAACCATGTACTGTCACAATCACGGGCTTAATATTTTAGTTTAAAACATAAAAACATGTTCACAAAGAGCTACAATAGAAGGCAGAGAAACGTTTCCACCTGCAGAGAGAAACCAGTGTCCAGAAGAGAGGTAGCTCTATACAGAAGTATTATTATTCTCAACAATATTCTAAGTTATACAATACTACTGTTTTAAGCTTTCACATAGTGAGTGTTCTGGAAAATCTTTTAAAGTTCTTATTTGTAACAAAAACAGCAAGTTTTCTTGTGAAAGAATCCATTAATATATTTAATATTTTGATATTGTTTATAAATTAAGCAGTTGGAATATTTTTTGTTAATAATGAAAAACACAGAAAAAGTTGTCTCTACACAGTTTAAAACAAATGGCACCAAAGGATGCATGGATGCTTTTGCCATTATGTATTACGAATTCTAAGTTTTAAAGATATGACTTTAAACTCAAATGTTAGCTATTTGCTTACATAAAAATTAATCAAATAGTATTAATAATCTAACCAATTTCTAACCTTAATATTTTCTGTAGGAAAAATTGACCCCTTTATTAGAATCCCTGCCATCATCTGGCTTCTAACATTACATATGTAGCATCATTTTTCACTGCTTTCACTTAATAAAACTACCATTCATTTAGATTACTGCTGTTTCCAACATGTCGTGTTTATCTACTTCTATGCCTTTTTTTGGTACATACACTTTGATGTGATTAAAATACTCTGCCTCTTCATAATCTGAAAAACTTATACTTACCCTTTACAAAACCTACTTCAGATGCCATGTATACATATCAGGAGTTCCAGTCCTTCGTTAGAAAATTCTTTCTTCACTGTTCCTTTCTATATAGGCTTTGTTTTGTTAATTCTGCTAGTGTAGCTGTAAGCTTCCTAAATGGTGGGTAGTTTATCATGCTTTTCCCTAAGAGAACAGATAGATTTGTATTTATATTTATATTCTTAGACTTTCATTGAACCTGACATGTAATTTATATGTTTAGTGAATTTAGTCATATGTAACTTTTCCAATGTAAACACACCCTTTATTCTCATGGTAAAATGTTCTGTCGGGAGGTTGGCTGTGCTGGGAGAAAGATCTGCGCTGCCAGGTGTTGGATTTATCCAATTAAAACAGCAAGCCTGAAATGAAACATTTAAGCCTTTAATCACTTTCTGTAACGGTGTAACCAAGAGTCCAATCTGGAGAAAGCACTAACTCCCCATGTTTCATCTCTCGCCATGTAACTGCTACCTGGAGTGTGACGGGGGGACGGTCAGGTAGATTAGTGCAGAGTTTGGGGTCATCTGACCGTTGAAGAAGCTTGAAACAAAAGGTTCCAATTGCTTTTTGGACCATGAGGTTGGGGGTGGATGATGAGTATAATGGATGAAGGCCTGTGAGTGGAAAAGTATTGGGTACTGAGTCACTGAGTCAGAGTGGGGAAAGGTGTCTTCAAGGTATCCTTCTTCTTTTTCCATAAGGAAGCCCTGGCAGAGGAGCCTGAAGAGACCTCTGCTCAAAATCTCAGATAAAAAGGCTTAGAAATGAAGGCACCAGGCTAGGAATGCAAATATGGGAAGAGTTTGACTGGCCAGGGGGCTTGAATCTTTGATTCCAACTTTCTTCAGAGACCAGTATGCATTAGCTGTGCAATAGGTCTGTTGCAGAGAGTGCAGCTTTCCCCTTGAGGCTTGTCAGGTAAAGCTTTGTAATTGATTATGATTGGGCCTGAAAGATCACACATAGGTTTTTAATCAGGAGCTGGATTTCTACGCTCTTATTCATATATTCTGCTAATATTATACATGTTATTAAAAGATGTTTACAGTTTTCTGAAGGGACAATAAACTAATGAAAACTTAATTTTTTTTTTTAAAGAGTTGACAATACTAAGTGTTGGTGAGAATGCACAGTAACAGAAACCCTTTCATATAGACATTGTCACCATTTTAAAAACTGACAGCTTCTACCAAAGTTCAACAAATTCATATGTCATATATACTTAAATGAAAACATTTTCTAAAGTGTATATTAAATTCAGTTATGATTTTGATTCTTTTCATATTAACTGCTACAGAAAAATGGACTAAGTTATTTAGGTAACAGTTAGACAATACAGAGGTAGAAGATAGTAACAGTATGCTGGTAAGAATAATATGCTATGAGAAGAAGCAAGCGATATACAAGAAATAAAGAAGAAAGGCATCATAAATGTGTATAGAATAGAAAATATTTGGATGAGACAAGAGATGGAAATCACAGATAACAGTTGTCTTTGTTGAGAATAGAGACATATTAATTGAGAGTGGAATCAAAGGAGAGAAAAATTATACAATTGATCATTTAGACATATATAATAATAGCATGTTGGGATTTTACGAGTTTAGAAGGATGTCATTTATTTACTTTTCCATAATTGTTTAGGAAATGGAAAATCACCCAATAAAAATAGTATTTTAAATTATAGTTTTATATATTAAATATAGAATTTGTATATTTTATCAAAATATGTTACTTTTGGTGTGACAGTAATAAAAAGTTCTAAATTTTGATGAATATTTGCTCAACTATATAAAAAACCTGATTTTTCTTGAGAGAAATACATTTTAATGTGATATCAAAGTTGGTAACATTGATGCAACAGTCCTTTATGTTTAACCTGCTATTCCTCAAGTTAATGTAAGTATAGGGGAATGGAAAAAAAGATGGCAGGAAACGACATTTATATGTCTTTGTGATGATTTCTTACAGATGCTTCCCACAATTTCCAACATTTGGAATTCCTCTGTACAAATTGGAGGACAATTTTATTGAGAAAACTGAAAACATTTTCTACATTTTTCTATGGAACCATGTGTTTCACTACAGGATAGAATGATTGTCAAATTGAGAAAAAGTAGAAGAGAAAACTGTTCAATGGGAGAATAACCTAATGATTGGTGCACTAATGTGCAAATGCTTTGGGGATAGAGATGCTTTGACTCCAAAGGGCCTTATTCTGACTTCTTTCTTAGCTCACTTGGTGACTAAAAGCATAGAAACTGTAATCTCATGAACAACTACTTCAACAGAGTATAACCACATGAATCATTCAAGTAAGACATCATATAATAGCAATTTAAGCATAAGAAGCCTTCAGTTTTTCCTAGAATGTCTTGTCCCACATCCCCTCATTAGCAATAAGGCCAGCAAGGAAAGACTATTAAATGGTACAATCTGGCCCTTTATTCTCCCATAGATGAACTGGTAGAAAAATTGAACTGAAGTTTGTGGGTTCATAATGTGCTGTGGGAATAGTTATTTGTCACACATTTGTCATGGAAGAGTTGTTCCTTTAAGAGCCATTTAGTTTATAATTGCAACCACATTCAGCTCAATTCCTTTAAGGCAGTCACTGATCACTGGAAATAAGTCAGCACTTCTGGAGTGGCATTAACTCTTTGGCCATCATGTCCATTTTATGCATGAGCATTAACAGTTCACTAAACAGAACCCTGGTGTTCCAAAAAAAAAAAAAAAAAAAAAAAAAAAAAAAAAAAAAACAAGGTGGAATGCACTGGAAAGAAATAGTTGTCTTAGTTCATTTAGTGTTGCTATAACAGAATACCCAAGGCTGGACAATCTTTTTTAAAAAAGAAGTTTATTTGGGTAATGATTCTGGTGACTGGAAAGTTCAAGATTTGGCAGTTGCATTTGGCAAAATCCTCAGGCTGTTTCAACTTATGATAAAAAGTGGAAAGTGAGCAGGTGTATGCAAAGAGATTACATGACAAGAGAGGAAATAAGAGAGAGAAACTAAGGAAGCCAGACTCTTAATCACTTGCTCTCATGGGAACTAATTCATTCTTGCAAGAAGAGCACTCACTCACCCCTATATCCGGGTATTAATTTATTCATCAAGGATCTGCCCCCATGACTCAAACACTTCCCATTAAGTCCCACTTCCCAACACTGCTACATGGTAGATCAAATTTCAACATAGTTTTGGTGGGAACAAATCACATCCAAACCATAGCACTAATAATAAATATCTTAGTTTACTTTAAACATATATATTTGTCAATTGTGAAATAAAAATAATTTTTGAAAGAAAATATATTTAATTAAAAGGAGCATATTGTCTCTATATAAACATATTTTACTGGCTCTTATAAATTATTTTAATCATATTTTTATAATTTTTATTTTCTATTTGCTTTGTTAAGACAAACATTAAATTTGAACAGAAATGAAAATTGACAACTATTAAATACATGATCTCGGCATTGATTCATGAACAGATTGTCCACAATGTGTGATAAACAAATACTTCATACACTTATAAACTACTACATTTTATTGGAAGCCTTAGAGTCTACGAGTACTCTGGGTAAGCAGGTATAGGAAGATTTCCAATGGCAGTTCTTTTCAGAATTTTTCCTGCCTCTTTACTAGTGAATTCACTTCTTAGGACTTTGTTGTACTGAATTTCAACCCATTGAGAACAACAAGCTTGGATTATCAAGTTCTGTTTTTTGTCTCTTAGTTTAGTCACTTTTAGATTTTGAACAGCTGCCTGTGACTATCATTTTCTACCCTTCCTCTTTCCAGTAAAATTCTGAGCTGATAATGAACATTTTAATTATTCTACAGGATTATTTTTTTCTTAGAGACACATTCTAACCTACTTAATTTCTTAAGGTATTTTTACTTTATGTTATCTTATTGTTAAATCTTTAAAAATTTTGATTCTCTTTTGATCATTTTATCTTTTTTTTGTATTTCATTTATTTTTATTTTTGTTCATACTAGATAGGCATAATATATCTGATGTTCTAATAACCTATTTTTTTTTTAATTTATTTATTATTATTATACTTTAAGTTGTAGGGTACATGTGCATAACGTGCAGGTTTGTTACATATGTATACTTGTGCCATGTTGCTGTGCTGCACCCATCAACTCGTCATTTACATCAGGTATAACTCCCAATGCAATCCCTCCCCCCTCCCCCCTCCCCATGATAGGCCCCGGTGTGTGATGTTCCCCTTCCTGAGTCCGAGTGATCTCATTGTTCAGTTCCCACCTATGAGTGAGAACATGCGGTGTTTGGTTTTCTGTTCTTGTGATAGTTTGCTAAGAATGATGGATTCCAGCTGCATCCAAGTCCCTACAAAGGACTCAAACTCATCCTTTTTTATGGCTGCATAGTATTCCATGGTGTATATGTGCCACATTTTCTTAATCCAATCTGTCACTGATGGACATTTGGGTTGATTCCAAGTCTTTGCTATTGTGAATAGTGCTGCAATAAACATACGTGTGCATGTGTCTTTATAGCAGCATAATTTGTAATCCTTTGGGTATATACCCAGTAATGGGATGGCTGGGTCATATGGTACATCTAGTTCTAGATCCTTGAGGAATCGCCATACTGTTTTCCATAATGGTTGAACTAGTTTACAATCCCACCAACAGTGTAAAAGTGTTCCTATTTCTCCACATCCTCTCCAGCACCTGTTGTTTCCTGACTTTTTAATGATTGCCATTCTAACTGGTGTGAGATGGTATCTCATGGTGGTTTTGATTTGCATTTCTCTGATGGCCAGTGATGATGAGCATTTTTTCATGTGTCTGTTGGCTGTATGAATGTCTTCTTTTGAGAAATGTCTGTTCATGTCCTTTGCCCACTTTTTGATGGGGTTGTTTGTTTTTTTCTTGTAAATTTGTTTGAGTTCTTTGTAGGTTCTGGATATTAGCCCTTTGTCAGATGAGTAGATTGCAAAAATTTTCTCCCATTCTGTAGGTTGCCTGTTCACTCTGATGGTAGTGTCTTTTGCTGTGCAGAAGCTCTTTAGTTTAATGAGATCCCATTTGTCAATTTTGGCTTTTGCTGCTGTTGCTTTTGGTGTTTTAGACATGAAATCTTTGCCCATGCCTATGTCCTGAATGGTACTACCTAGGTTTTCCTCTAGGATTTTTATGGTATTAGGTCTAACATTTAAGTCTCTAATCCATCTTGAATTAATTTTCGTATAAGGAGTAAGGAAAGGATCCAGTTTCAGCTTTCTACTTATGGCTAGCCAATTTTCCCAGCACCATTTATTAAATAGGGAATCCTTTCCCCATTTCTTGTTTCTCTCAGGTTTGTCAAAGATCAAATGGCTGTAGATGTGTGGTATTATTTCTGAGGACTCTGTTCTGTTCCATTGGTCTATATCTCTGTTTTGGTACCAGTACCATGCTGTTTTGGTTACTGTAGCCTTGTAGTATAGTTTGAAGTCAGGTAGCGTGATGCCTCCAGCTTTGTTCTTTTGGCTTAGGATTGTCTTGGAGATGCGGGCTCTTTTTTGGTTCCATATGAACTTTAAAGCAGTTTTTTCCAATTCTGTGAAGAAACTCATTGGTAGCTTGATGGGGATGGCATTGAATCTATAAATTACCTTGGGCAGTATGGCCATTTTCACAATATTGATTCTTCCTATCCATGAGCATGGTATGTTCTTCCATTTGTTTGTGTCCTCTTTGATTTCACTGAGCAGTGGTTTGTAGTTCTCCTTGAAGAGGTCCTTTACATCCCTTGTAAGTTGGATTCCTAGGTATTTGATTCTCTTTGAAGCAATTGTGAATGGAAGTTCATTCCTGATTTGGCTCTCTGTTTGTCTGTTACTGGTGTATAAGAATGCTTGTGATTTTTGCACATTAATTTTGTATCCTGAGACTTTGCTGAAGTTGCTTATCAGCTTAAGGAGATTTTGGGCTGAGACAATGGGGTTTTCTAAATATACAATCATGTCATCTGCAAAGAGGGACAATTTGACTTCTTCTTTTCCTAACTGAATACCCTTGATTTCTTTCTCTTGCCTGATTGCCCTAGCCAGAACTTCCAACACTATGTTGAATAGGAGTGGTGAGAGAGGGCATCCCTGTCTTGTGCCAGTTTTCAAAGGGAATTTTTCCAGTTTTTGCCCGTTCAGTATGATATTGGCTGTGGGTTTGTCATAAATAGCTCTTATTATTTTGAGGTACGTTCCATCAATACCGAATTTATTGAGTGTTTTTAGCATGAAGGGCTGTTGAATTTTGTCAAAAGCCTTTTCTGCATCAATTGAGATAATCATGTGGTTCTTGTCTTTGGTTCTGTTTATATGCTGGATTATGTTTATTGATTTGCGAATGTTGAACCAGCCTTGCATCCCAGGGATGAAGCCCACTTGATCATGGTGGATAAGCTTTTTGATGTGTTGCTGAATCCGGTTTGCCAGTATTTTATTGAGGATTTTTGCATCGATGTTCATCAGGGATATTGGTCTAAAATTCTCTTTTTTTGTTGTGTCTCTGCCAGGCTTTGGTATCAGGATGATGTTGGCCTCATAAAATGAGTTAGGGAGGATTCCCTCTTTTTCTATTGATTGGAATAGTTTCAGAAGGAATGGTACCAACTCCTCTTTGTACCTCTGGTAGAATTCAGCTGTGAATCCATCTGGTCCTGGACTTTTTTTGGTTGGTAGGCTATTAATTGTTGCCTCAATTTCAGAGCCTGCTATTGGTCTATTCAGGGATTCAACTTCTTCCTGGTTTAGTCTTGGAAGAGTGTAAGTGTCCAGGAAATTATCCATTTCTTCTAGATTTTCCAGTTTATTTGCGTAGAGGTGTTTATAGTATTCTCTGATGGTAGTTTGTATTTCTGTGAGGTCGGTGGTGATATCCCCTTGATCATTTTTAATTGCGTCGATTTGATTCTTCTCTCTTTTCTTCTTTATTAGTCTGGCTAGTGGTCTGTCAATTTTGTTGATCTTTTCAAAAAACCAACTCCTGGATTCATTGATTTTTTGGAGGGTTTTTTGTGTTTCTATCTCCTTCAGTTCTGCTCTGATCTTAGTTATTTCTTGCCTTCTGCTAGCTTTCGAATGTGTTTGCTCTTGCTTCTCTAGTTCTTTTAATTGCGATGTTAGAGTGTCAATTTTACATCTTTCCTGCTTTCTCTTGTGGGCATTTAGTGCTATAAATTTCCCTCTACACACTGCTTTAAATGTGTCCCAGAGATTCTGGTATGTTGTATCTTTGTTCTCATTGGTTTCAAAGAACATCTTTATTTCTGCCTTCATTTCGTTATGTACCCAGTAGTCATTCAGGAGCAGGTTGTTCAGTTTCCATGTAGTTGAGCGGTTTTGATTGAGTTTCTTAGTCCTGAGTTCTAGTTTGATTGCACTGTGGTCTGAGAGACAGTTTGTTATAATTTCTGTTCTTGTACATTTGCTGAGGAGTGCTTTACTTCCAATTACGTGGTCAATTTTGGAGTAAGTATGATGTGGTGCTGAGAAGAATGTATATTCTGTTGATTTGGGGTGGAGAGTTCTATAGATGTCTATTAGGTCTGCTTGCTGCAGAGATGAGTTCAATTCCTGGATATCCTTGTTAACTTTCTGTCTCGTTGATCTGTCTAATGTTGACAGTGGAGTGTTGAAGTCTCCCATTATTATTGTATGGGAGTCTAAGTCTCTTTGTAAGTCTCTAAGGACTTGCTTTATGAATCTGGGTGCTCCTGTATTGGGTGCATATATATTTAGGATAGTTAGCTCTTCCTGTTGAATTGATCCCTTTACCATTATGTAATGGCCTTCTTTGTCTCTTTTGATCTTTGATGGTTTAAAGTCTGTTTTATCAGAGACTAGTATTGCAACCCCTGCTTTTTTTTGTTCTCCATTTGCTTGGTAAATCTTCCTCCATCCCTTTATTTTGAGCCTATGTATGTCTCTGCCTGTGAGATGGGTCTCCTGAATACAGCAGACTGATGGGTCTTGACTCTTTATCCAGTTTGCCAGTCTGTGTCTTTTAATTGGAGCATTTAGTCCATTTACATTTAAGGTTAATATTGTTATGTGTGAACTTGATCCTGCCATTATGATATTAACTGGTTATTTTGCTCATTAGTTGATGCAGTTTCTTCCTAGCCTCAATGATCTTTACATTTTGGCATGTTTTTGCAATGGCTGGTACCGGTTGTTCCTTTCCATGTTTAGTGCTTCCTTCAGGATCTCTTGTAAGGCAGGCCTAGTGGTGACAAAATCTCTAAGCATTTGCTTATCTGTAAAGGATTTTATTTCTCCTTCACTTATGAAACTTAGTTTGGCTGGATATGAAATTCTGGGTTTAAAATTCTTTTCTTTAAGAATGTTGAATATTGGCCCCCACTCTCTTCTGGCTTGGAGAGTTTCTGCCGAGAGATCTGCTGTTAGTCTGATGGGCTTCCCTTTGTGGGTAACCCGACCTTTCTCTCTGGCTGCCCTTAAGATTTTTTCCTTCATTTCAACTTTGGTGAATCTGGCAATTATGTGTCTTGGAGTTGCTCTTCTCGAGGAGTATCTTTGTGGCGTTCTCTGTATTTCCTGGATTTGAATGTTGGCCTGCCCTACTAGGTTGGGGAAGTTCTCCTGGATGATATCCTGAAGAGTGTTTTCCAACTTGGTTCCATTTTCCCCCTCACTTTCAGGCACCCCAATCAGACGTAGATTTGGTCTTTTTACATAATCCCATACTTCTTGCAGGCTTTGTTCGTTTCTTTTTCTTCTTTTTTCTTTTGGTTTCTCTTCTCGCTTCATTTCATTCATTTGATCCTCAATCGCTGATACTCTTTCTTCCAGTTGATCGAGTCGGTTACTGAAGCTTGTGCATTTGTCACGTATTTCTCGTGTCATGGTTTTCATCTCTTTCATTTCGTTTAGGACCTTCTCTGCATTAATTACTCTAGCCATCAATTCTTCCACTTTTTTTTCAAGATTTTTAGTTTCTTTGCGCTGGGTACGTAACTCCTCCTTTAGCTCTGAGAAATTTGATGGACTGAAGCCTTCTTCTCTCATCTCGTCAAAGTCATTCTCCGTCCAGCTTTGATCCGTTGCTGGCGATGAGCTGCACTCCTTTGCCGGGGGAGATGCGCTCTTATTTTTTGAATTTCCAGCTTTTCTGCCCTGCTTTTTCCCCATCTTTGTGGTTTTATCTGCCTCTGGTCTTTGATGATGGTGATGTACTGATGGGGTTTTGGTGTAGGTGTCCTTCCTGTTTGATAGTTTTCCTTCTAACAGTCAGGACCCTCAGCTGTAGGTCTGTTGGAGATTGCTTGAGGTCCACTCCAGACCCTGTTTGCCTGGGTATCAGCAGCAGAGGCTGCAGAAGATAGAATATTTCTGAACAGCGAGTGTACCTGTCTGATTCTTGCTTTGGAAGCTTCCTCTCAGGGGTGTACTCCTCCCTGTGAGGTGTGGGGTGTCAGACTGCCCCTAGTGGGGGATGTCTCCCAGTTAGGCTACTCAGGGGTCAGGGACCCGCTTGAGCAGGGAGTCTGTCCCTTCTCAGATCTCAACCTCCGTGTTGGGAGATCCACTGCTCTCTTCAAAGCTGTCAGACAGAGTCGTTTGCGTCTGTGCAGAGGTGTCTGTGTGTCTTAGTTTACTGTGCCCTGTCCCCAGAGGTGGAGTCTACAGAGACAGGCAGGTTTCCTTGAGCTGCTGTGAGCTCCACCCAGTTCGAGCTTCCCAGCAGCTTTGTTTACCTATTTAAGCCTCAGCAATGGCGGGCGCCCCTCCCCCAGCCTCGCTGCTGCCTTGCCGGTAGATCACAGACTGCTGCGCTAGCAACGAGGGAGGCTCCGTGGGTGTGGGACCCTCCTGGCCAGGTGTGGGATATGATCTCCTGGTGTGCCTGTTTCCTAAAGCGCAGTATTGGGGTGGGAGTTACCCGATTTTCCAGGTGTTGTGTGTCTCAGTTCCCCTGGCTAGGAAAAGGGACTCCCTTCCCCCTTGCGCTTCCCAGGTGAGGCAATGCCTCGCCCTGCTTCAGCTCTCGCTGGTCGGGCTGCAGCAGCTGACCAGCTCTGATCGTCCGGCACTCCCCAGTGAGATGAACCCAGTACCTCAGTTGAAAATGCAGAAATCACCGGTCTTCTGTGTCGCTGGCGCTGGGAGTTGGAGACTGGAGCTGCTCCTATTTGGCCATCTTGCTCCGCCCCCCTAATAACCTATTTTTATATCTTTCATACATTTCTTTAAACAAAACTTATTTTTCTCCTAGTTTCTTTGTGAATTTAGCATCCCTTATTCTAAGACTTTGATTTACATCATTTTAAATAGATTATATATTATTGTGATTATGTTGATTCATTCAATTTTTATTTAAACATTTTAATTTTTTTATTTTTTACTTTCAATTGTGTATTTGTTTACCACCCAGTTCAAAAATGGGTGCAGGGCTTTTGTTCAGCAAACATACAAAAAGATATTCAACATCACTAATCATTAGGAAAATGCAAATAAAAAACACAAGCAATGCAAATCAAAGCCACAATGAGATACCATTTTATACCCACTAGAATGGCTACTATTAAAAAAAAGAGAGAGCAGCAAGTGCTGGCCAGGATGTGGAGATATTGAAATCCCTGTACATTATTGGTGGGAATGTAAAATGATAAAACAGTTTAGTCGTTTCTCCAAAAATTAAAAATGGAATTACCATCAGATTCAGCTGTCCTCTTCTGAGTATATATCCAAATGATGTGAAAGCAATCTTGAAGCGATATTTGTACAACCATGCTCATAACAGCATATTCACCATAGCCAAGAGGTGGAAGCAGCCCATGTCCATCAACAGATGAATGGGTTAAAAAATTCATATATACATACAGTGTAACACTATTTGCCTTAAAAATAAATAAAGTTCTGACACCTGCTACAACATAGATGAATTTGAGGACATTATATTAAGGGAAATAAATCAATTACAAAAGAAAAATGCTATGTAATTCACTTACATAAAATATCTAGAGTAGTCAGTATCACAGAATCGAAAGTAGAATGGTAATTGCCAGGGACTGAGGAAAAGGGGAGATGGGAAGTTAGTGTGTAAAAGGCATAGATTTCAGTTTTGTGATACGAAACAGTTCTGTAGATGGGTTGCAGAACAACGTGAGTATATGTAACTCTACTAAACTGTACATTTAAAAATAGTTAACATGATCAATGTTTCTGTTATGTGCATTTTGCCATAATTTTTAAAATAATTAAAACACTTAAAAATTTAAATATGGTAGGAATTGATTCAACCATATCCATAATGTTTTTAAATTGAACATTTTAAAAGTAACAGTTAAAAGACACAGATTGTCGTGGCTTAAACATAAACAAGACAAAAATTTGTGTTGTTTATAAAAATTCTACTTTAAGTATAAAGACTCAGATTAAAAGTGAAGACACAGAAAAACATACACCAGGCTAACACTAATAAAAAATATATTGAAGTAGCTATATTAATTGTAGCTGGGACTACAGACTCCCGCCACCACACCCGGCTAATTCTTTTTGTATTTTTAGTAGAGATGGGGTTTCACCGTGTTAGCCAGAATGGTCTGGATCTCCTGACAGCGTGATCTGCCCGCATTGGCCTCCCATAGTGCTGGGATTACAGGCATGAGCCACTGCGCCCGGTCTTACTTTTTAATTTTTTTGTTTTGTTTTGTTTTAACTCTCCAAAGTGACAATGGAAACTTTTACTTAAAAAAAAAAAAAATTAAGGATATGCTCCCCAATCCACTTTTTAGGCTCTTGCTTTTTGATATAAGGTAGGTATTCTCGCATTTTGTATTACTCCATAACATTTCAGAATGATTCCCTCTGAATGTGTGCAGAGGGTGGCATTTAAGAAGCATGAAAACACGGGGACTTTAATTTATTAACAAATAAAGGTGCTCTCTATTTTCTTCAGAAGATACACAAAGACAGTGGAGGCACAATATTCTCCAAGTAGCCAAGTCATGCATAAGTTAATTGGGCTTTAAATATATGAACATAATGAGAAAAATCACATGCAGTTTTAAAAACATGACAAACCAACTAAAAGCATAATATTTTGCAATAACATAGATAAATTCAAGACATTAACACATAAGTTGAAACAGAAATTTTCCGATTTTGTTCATCTTTGAGATTCTTTCCGATTTTATACTACATGGTGATGTACAGTGAAACTAAAGATTGCTTACAAAATTAATTCAGGAAAAAAGGAAATATATCAATATTTCAGATGAATAATTATAATAAAACTTAGCAGAATAAATTTTTGCTAGAAATTTCCTGCAAAAAATCTACTCTAAGAACTTAATTTGTCATAATTAGCACATTGTGAAAATAAAATCTCTAAACTAATAAATATACTTCACTAATGCTTATTCAAAAATAACATTTTGAAATTGAATGCTATATTTCAGTTGGTTAAGAAAGAAGATACGTGCTTTGAAATATTTTACAAGTAATTTAAAGACGTGCCACAAAATTTATAAGGTGGAAAATTTGGGATACTCTCATATTAGTTGGTAGTAATTATAAAGAGTTTTATATAGTGATTCAGGAAATGTAACTTTAGACAACCTCAGAATAGTAAAAAAATAAAATAGCAATTTAAAATGTAAGAAAAAGTAAAGTATGACAAAGGGAATGCAACAATCTGTAATTGTTTTTTTCTTTCTCTCATTTTAATTTCAACATGACCTAGAAAGAATCAGACAGAAGTCTGAAATAGAAGAATGAAACCATCTGCTGGAATAAAACTATTCCAGGAGAACATAATTAGCTCTACCAGGGCAGAGGCTTCAACTTATTTTGATCACTGATGGATCTTACGGCCTAGAGCCGTGGTTC
This sequence comes from Macaca mulatta, assembly GCF_049350105.2. Classification (NCBI taxonomy): domain Eukaryota; kingdom Metazoa; phylum Chordata; class Mammalia; order Primates; family Cercopithecidae; genus Macaca; species Macaca mulatta. The sequence goes on from NC_133406.1 coordinate 49,322,490, forward strand.
TTACATTTATTTTTTGTTTCTGGTCCTGATTAAATTCTTAAACTGTATTGAGAACCACAAAATACTTTTGCTTATGTAGTATATATAAATATGTGCATTTATAGGATTACAAATAAGATTTAGGCATTCAAAAATATCCATTTATTAATTCAGTGTAAATAACAACAATAAACCTACTACATGCTACTGTAAACAACATTTTAATGAAATACATTGTAGCTTACAAAGCCAAACAAATAATGTGAAGAGTGACTCATATATTTTTAAGTACCTTAATGTAGGACTAAATAAAAGATGGAAATGAAAAGTGTTTCCATATGTTTTGCTGCTTCTGAATTCAGTCTGCCCTGGTATATTACTTTGATCGAAATATGCAGTTAATCTATACTCATACAGATATGTAGTTGGAAAAGGCAGGAGTCCCTAATAAACTTTATAATAACTTTGATAATTATCAATTTGAATCTACAGCAAAATCAGCAAGTAATAGTTTTTTTTTTTTTTTTTGAGACGGAGTCTCCTCTGTTCCCCAGGCTAGAGTGCAGTGGCATGATCTCGGTTCACTGCAACCTCTGCACACTGGATGCAAGCGATTCTCCTGCCTCAGCCTCCCCAGTAGCTGGGACTACAGGCACGAGCCATCATGCCTGGCTAATTTTTTGTATTTTTAGTAGAGACGGGGTTTCACCTTGTTAGCCAGGATGGTCTTGATCTCCTGACCTCGTGATCTACCCACCTTGGTCTCCCAAAGTGCTGGGATTACAGGCATGAGACACCCCGCCCGGCCCCAAGTAATAGTTCTTAAAAGTAGCAATGTAAGAGGTGAAACCATTCTGATTAATTTTCCTTACTATGTTACATATAAAACTATTAGTATATCTCAAACTTTTCTTCATACGTAATCTTGAAACATCATACATTCATCTTTTAGAAATTGATTCAGTGGATTATGAAGATATTTCAAATGTTGACATCATTTTCATTATGTAATATGAAAAAGAATCACATGCGCTAATATCAACTTCAATCTTATTAGAAAAGTGCATTAAGAAGATGTCATGCTTATTTTGTCAGATGCAAGTTTTCTAACACTTAATTTGTCTTAAAATGCAAATTTTATTATTGACAACAAATACGGTAGGTTGTTTTATTTGGCAGTAACAATGCCAGATTGTTTATTTTTGAGAAGATGTCTGCCGAATACCCAAGGTTTAAAAACTCTGGTGTTCTGTTTCCTGTTCTTTGTGGAAGAAATGGTGCTTCATGAACAAGTGGCTAGTTAATTTCCTCACAATAGCAATCACACAAAAGTCCTCCCTCAAGATAATCATCCTACTTTGATGTGTAGCAGAAGTTCATTATGTTATTTTTTTTTCCATTTTATCACTCAAAGTATAAAAAGATATGTATTTATGGGTGGAGCTTTATTAAAATTATTTATTTGTGATTCATCAAACACATTCTTTTTGAAAGCTGTCTTCTGTTTGTTTTCTTTCTTTTTTTTTCTGTTTATGTTCACAAAACAATATATTGACTTCTAGGTATAGTTTGGTGCCACTGAATGACGCCAGCCACCAACAACCAGCAATTGTACCTACCATCAGGGCAAAAGTCCACACAATTGTTCCAGGATAACTTATGAGATTCAAAAAACTTATTCAAAATTTTCATTTGTGTTTACTTCCAAGCATTCATTAAAAATAAATTGTCTAATTTATTAATTGGTGTTAATCTTAGATTAATGTAAATACAGCAAGTCCAGCCATGCCTGTAGGTTATTCATTTGTAAGACAAAAACACTAATCTACAGATTGGGTACTAATTCAATCTTGATGTTTATAGTAAGTCTTCAATTCCATGAGTTACAGTATTGTTAGAAAGTAGAAGTGCCATGATTTTGTTAATTGACTTTTCATCTAGCAGGCATTCAAGGCTTTGTCTTACAGCTATTCTAAGTGTTTCTCCAGCCAACAAAATATAATTTTCCCTGTAAGATGCTTCAGTGGATTTTTCGTTTTTAGTTTGAAAAGCTATAATGAATAATTTTTGTTTTTCAAATAGCTTATCATCTCTACATTTAAAATACTCTATTCTTTTAATTCATGAATTGACTAGATTTATCTCAAAATGATCCACAAATTAACTGACAATATAATGTTATTCAAAACGGTTCTTTTGAATAAGATACAATATACTAAATTATCAACACTCTAAAGCTTAAAAAGATAGCTTTCATCAGTTCCCTTTCTTACTTAAACTTTTACCTAGTATCTTTAGAATAAATTCCAAAGAATAGATTGTCTTACATATGTCAGGGAATACTCTGATATGTCAGTTTCTTTGTATTTCAGCATCTTTAGGAATAGATAATGCAACTGTGAATTGAAGAAGTCAAGTCTCATAATCCCAATTGTAGTCATCAACCAAATCTTAAATATGCAAAATGTATAAATACAATTATTTTAATAATAAGTAGTTAAATTTCAAAATAATAACATATATGGATACATTTTTCTAATTTAGAAAAGTGTTCTACTTTGTAAATAAATAATCTTCTCATAAAATAAATCAACAAAATTTACTTTCTTGTATTTTCATGTAGGCATAAAGACAATAATTTCAAAATAATTCATGGGAAGATAATGAGTTTGCAAAGATTATAGTGGTGACAATAAAAAGAAAGAACATAAAGTTCTAAGAACCAACTGCATTAATTCCAAAATACATACAAGTTATACTCTAAAGCCACTACCTTAGAAAACTACAGAAACAAAAAAATAGAAAAATGCATTCCATTAGCAGTCAGAGCAGTGACAAGTGACATCATTACAGATCATGTAGCCTCAGAAAAAAATCTTCTGTATACTTATGATAGAGGAAAAGACAAATAATATATCTGCATTTCTATGAACATAATTGTGACATTACAAACCACTTAAATAGCTTGGGAACCACCAAGGGACTCTTAATAACTTTTGGAAAACCACTAGCCTAAAAATGTGTCAGATAAGTAATTGGCACTAAAAAACAATCAAATAAATGAAGAAAAAAGTACTTCAGTAGATATATTTGTGTGTGTATTTTGCAATTGTATTTGCAATTAGTAGATATATTTGTGTGTATACTTTGCAAATTTCTTGTTTACTTAAATGATGGAGTTTAACATGTACATTTTAAAAATCATATTTTTATAAATTTTTTCTATAGGAGCAACATATATCATCTTTTTCTTTTTTACAAAATAAAGCAGTCATTATTATACAGATTTACCCTCTCTCATTTTTACTTTTTAAATTTAAAGTCATAAAAGAGAGAAGTAAAACAGTTGTTAACATAAGCCAGTGCTTGAATGCATTATTTCTTACTTTCTACAGTCTTACAGTGATGAATAATTTATGTTCCTGAGTTTTCGAAGCATTTGCACAGATCCCATAAATGTGGTAGGATGAACACATACAGTCATGTATTTGGTGATTTAGTGCTGTTAATGCCTAATAAGGGATTTTGGATTTTTATAACTTATTCTTCTATGACAAAATGATCATATGGGTTCTTAATGTGGAAGCATCCATACACATAGTTTATCTTGACTACTTTGACTACAGTGAAGGGTCTATTCCACTGAGGAGATTCATGAGTCCAAAGCTCTGTCTACCTAATTCATCATTGTTCCAGGAAGTAGCACAGTGCCAGACACATTACTACTATCAGTGAGTATTTTCATTCCAATGAACATATTTTGAACTCATTAAATTACAAAGTAATTGTTCTTCCATAGGGTGGGCTAAAGTAGACTACTCCTTTCCTTTTTTGTGTCCATCTCTTTAGATATAATATGTTTGATCTTTGGAAAACACTTCATAGAATGCCATAGAATAATTGCAGGCAACATTTTCAATCAACATATTTGAATCAAAATGGCTTATATTTTTGTTACTAAAAGAAAAAATGCACATTTTTATAAAAAGAGTTTTTTGTTTAGTATTTAACAGCAAAAAATAATTTAGTATTGAACCTGAAAATATGTAATGTAATTAATTATATAAAGACAATTTGTACATGCTTATCTTTTGTTAGTAGAAAACTAATTATAATATTCTCTAAAGTAGGAGCAAATGAATTAAATATTGAATTAGTTAATTCTCATGTCAGGAGTTAAAATTTAAAAAGTAACATCAGACAGATATGCAATTAGATGCCCATGACACAGAAAATCTTGGGTTATCATTTTGGGTATCAGTAACTATCTCTGTGACCTTGGGCATGTTATTTGTGACAGACAGTCTTATGATTAATAACATTTTCAGCACAGAGATAAGAAATATTTGTTTCTTCTTTTTGGATTTTACTTGATGAGGTTGCATATCCCCTGAAATATCAGGTAAATAAATATCAGACTGGGATTTAACCTCTGAAAGTCATGTTTTAATAGTTTTTTTTTAAAAGGAGGAAAAAACAACTGCTTTTGAAGAATTCCCATGATAATCAAAATTGGCTTGTGAACTTTTAATTATATAACACTTAAAAATTCTAACATGACATCAATTACTCAGAAGATATATAGAAAAATATGGCGCATAATGCACATATGACCAAACTCCTGGTTAATTGCACAACTTTTCAGATCCTAGAAATCAATTAACCTAATTGTTTAACTGAAATAAATAAAGTAAAATAATTATTTAGCATAACCATTTTCCAGAAGCTCTATATAAAACGGTGGTAAATTGTTACCCTATTGCCATTTATCCTATAGTTAGAAACAAAGCTCTTATTTTTGAGAAGACACATTAAGACCCACTTACATAGATTTTAAGTAAAAATCAAGCAAGGAAAGAAGAGGTATGCAGCAGATAAAAATAAACTTTGCTAAAGAGAATAGAATGTGACAAGAACCACAAAGAACAACCCCGACAAGCATATCTGACAATTAATATTTTGAATAATATCCAAATAAGATTATAAAGATATTTGGCATCCAGAATTCCCAGAAGCTATTTGGAAAGGCTTATGATCTACATAGAGTAGCTCTTGAATATTTTCCAAAGTAAGATGTAAAAGAGGAACATCAAGGGCATCTCTTTATAACCCAGCCTAATCAGTAGTCTCTATTACCAGGAGACAACAGTTAATTTCCTTTGCTTAATAATATTTTATGCCCAAAAATGTGTGAAATTTTTTGTTTCCCTTTTGATAATTAATGTATGGAATAACCTCTGTTTAATATATGACCTTGAGAAACCATACAATTCTAAACAATAGGTAATAGATTTGAAGTGGCATTTTACACACAGTGCCCCCCCAATATAACAAAAACATATCTATCACCGTAGAGATTATATTGTCTCATGAGAGATGATTATTAATGTCTGGAGAAAATTATTCCTAGCCTTTGCAATCAACTACGAAAAAGCTGCAAGAAAAATATTGCCAAATTTTCTCCACATCTACGCCACCGCTTATAATTGTCAATTCATTTTCATTTTATTCACTCTTGTAGGTGTTAGCAGTCCTTCAATGTGGATCAAATTTTGCATTTCCATAACAAACAGTATTTTGAGCATTTTTAATATGTTCATGAGAATTTTACATAGTTCATTTAGTGAAATATCTGTTCAAATGTTTTGTCCCTTTACTATTATGATGTTTGGTTTACTACTGAGTTGTAAAGTTACGTATACATTCTGGACACAAGCCCATTGTTAGCTATATGCATTGTAATGTTTCTTCGTGTGGGTTGTACCTTGTTCTTTCCTTAATGGTGACTCTTGAAGAGAAATTTTAATTCTGATGAATATTAAATTACAAAGATTTTATGATTCAGATTTTTGTACACTAAGAATTATTGCCCAACTCAAGATCACAAATAATTTCTCCATATTCTACAATCTGGTTTCAATTAATTTAGTATATACTGATATATTTTTTTTCTTGTCTAATGCAATTTGATGCTGTAAATTTCCTTCAAAATGCTTGTTTAACTACATCATCACATATTGATATATTGTGTATTCATTTTCTTTGAGTTCAAAATATTCTGTGATTGTTATCTCTTTTCTACTTTCTAAATATTTGTAGATTTTTTTTCTATTTTGGTTTTTTTATAAATTATACTTTACGTTCTAGGGTACATGTGCACAATATGCAGGTTTGTTACATATGTATACATGTGCCATATTGGTGTGCTGCACCCATTAACTCGTCATTTACACTAGCTATATCTCCTAATGCTATCTCTCCCCCTCCCTCCACCGCACAACAGGCCCCATTGTATGATGTTTCCCTTCCTGTGTCCAAGTCATCTCATTGTTCAATTCCCACCTAGGAGTGAGAACATGCAGTGTTTGGTTTTCCATTCTTGTGATAGTTTGCTGAGAATGATGGTTTCCAGCTGCATCCCTGTCCCTACAAAGGACATGAACTCATCCTTTTTTATGGCTGCATAGTATTCCATGATGTATATGTGCCACATTTTCTTAATCCAGTCTGTCACTGATGGACATTTGGGTTGATTCCAAGTCTTTGCTGTTGTGAATAGTGCCACCATAAACATACATGTGCATGTGTCTTTATACCAGCATGATTTATAATCCTTTGGGTATATACCCAGTAATGGGATGGCTGGGTCAAATGGTATTTCTAGTTCTAGATCCTTCAGGAATAGCCACACTATCTTCCACAATGGTTGAACTAGTTTACAGTCCCATCAACAGTGTAAAAGTGTTCCTGTTTCTCCACATCCTTTCCAGCACCTGTTGTTTCCTGACTTTTTAATGATCCCCATTCTAACTGCTGTGGAATGGTATCTCATTGCTGTTTTGATTTGCATTTCTCTGATGGCGAGTGATGATGAGCACTTTTTCATGTGTTTGTTGGCTGTATGAATGTCTTCTTTTGAGAAATGTCTGTTCATATCCTTTGCCCACTTTTTGATGGGGTTGTTTGTTTTTTTCTTGTAAATTTGTTTGGGTTCTTTGTAGATTCTGGATATTAACCCTTTATCAGATGAGTAGATTGCAAAATTTTTCTCCCATTCTGTAGGTTGCCTGTTCACTCTGATGGTAGTTTCTTTTGCTGTGCAGAAGCTCTTTAGTTTAATAACATCCCATTTGTCAATTTTGACTTTTGTTGCCATTGCTTTTGGTGTTTTAGACATGAAGTCCTTGCACATGCCTATGTCCTGAATGGTATTGCCTAGGTTTTCTTCTATGGTTTTTATGGTTTTAGTGCTAACATTTAAGTCTCTAATTCATCTTAAATTAATTTTTGTATAAGGAGTAAGGAAGGGATCCAGTTTCAGCTTTCTACTTATAGCTAGCCAGTTTTCCCAGCATCATTTATTAAATAGGGAATCCTTTCCCCATATTTGTAAGTGTTTAAAATGTATTTTCTATTAATATATAATAGTTGTATAATTTTATGGCATACATGTGGTATTTCAATACATGTATACAATGTGTAAAGATCAAATCTGGGTATTTAGGACATCTATCACTTCAAACATTTATATCTTTGTGCTGAGAACATTTCAAATCTATTCTTTTATTTTGAAATATACAATGCATAATTTTTAACTGCAGTCACCCTACTGTGCTATTGAACACTAGAACTTATTTCTTCCATCTGACTTTATGTTTGTACTCATTAACCAACCTCTCTTCATTCCCCCACTTCCCAGCTTCTGGTAACTACCATTCTACTCTATCTCCCTGAGGTCAATATTTTGGGTTCTCATATTTGAGTGAGAACACACAATATTTTTCTTTCTGTTTCTGGCTTATTTCATTAAAAGCCTCCAGCTTCATCCATGTTGCTGCAAATGACAAAATTTCCTTCTTTTATATGGCCAAATAGTATTCAATTGTGGGTTTTTTGTCCGTTTACTTTTTCATCTATGTATTCATCTATGGACACCTATGCTGATCTATGTCTTTCCTACTGTGAATAGTGTTGCACTAAACATGGATGCACAGTGTAGAGGACTACGTGTTCACAAACAGGGTGTTACCGATAAGTCCTGCTCTCGCAAACGAAGCAGGGCGTTCCCCATAAGTCCTGCTCTTGCAAACGAAGCAGGGCGTTCCTTCCCTGTTTACAGGGAGGACAAAGGAGCCAGCTGCTAACAGCAGACCCTGGGTGCTTGTTTATGTGTAAACATCTTGAAAATCCAGAAAGTCAGGGAAAGGTCAGAAAAACAACAATGTGTCTTGTGACTTGGCAACATTCCACAAATGACTGTATAAAATAAAGCAGAGCGTGCCATTTGAGGTGGCCGCCATGTTTGTCTTGTCTTGTGTTGTCTTGTGTGTTCATTCCTTTGTTTAGGAAACACGCGGACCCCAACAGCACAGGGATCTCTTTGATATACTGATTTCTTTACTTTGGGATAAATACCCAGTAGTATAATTGTTGAATTATTTTAATTTTAGAAATAATTCCAAAATTTTTTGAGAAATTTCTGTACTATTTTCCATAATGGCTGTACTGATGTTACATTTCTATCAACAGTATGTAAGGGTTCTCTTTTCTCCACATCCTTACCACATTTGTTTTTTGGTTTTTTTTTTTTTTTTTTTTGTCTTTTTGGTAATAGTTGTTCTAACAGGGTAAGATATCTCACTGTGGTTTGATTTGCACTTCTCTGATGATTAGTGATGTTGAATCTATTTTTGATGTACCTCTTAGCCATTTGTATGTCTTCCTTTCAGAAATGCATATTTTTGTCAGTGGGGCTCTTGGGATATAGAGATGGTGAGGCCTGGTATGTGGTATCCAGCCATTGTGTGGATTCCAGGCAGCTCCTTCACTAGCCTTAGGGCCCACAGGGGCCACGGGTCTCTCCCGTAGCTAGGATTGCAGTAGTCTGTGGTGGAAATGTGTTAATGTGGACCTCTCTTCACATTTCCCTGTAATGAGTAGTTTCCCTTGACTCCAAGCTGATTCCAGCCACGCCAGCTGTTTCTCTTTCTTCTATTTCTGTGCCTCAGAGTTTCCCAGTGACTTTCCTGCTGAATTCAAGTGAACTCTCTTAGACATTCCACTTACCATGTGATTATCTCCTGACTGTTTTTGTTCTTCTTCGTGGAGGAGGCCAGTGCTGGATGCCTCTGGTTAGCCCTCTTAAAGACTCTGGTAGATTTTTTTTAATGTATTTTTTTCTGTTATTTAATTAACAGAAAAATTTTGTTGTGATAAGCAAAATACTTTGCATATTTTGTTATTGTTTAATTTATTGAGATTTTATATGATATATATGATGTATCACATGGTCTATCTTGATGACTATTTCATAAACACTTGAAAAAACTAATATTCTGCTGATATTTATAAGATTGCCCTATTATTTGATAGCATTCAAATCTTCTACCCTTACTCAGAGGAGGTGTTTAAATTTGCAACTCTAATTTAAAATTTATCCATTTCTTTTTCAATTTTACCAAGTTTTGCTTTATGTAAAGCCATTTGTCTTTATCAGATTTCATACTTCTTATGTATAAAGATTCATGGCCCTTAAAAATTTCTTTATTTCTGCATCTCTTATTAAATAGATGTTGAGTTTATCATATTTTAAAAAGAATTATTCTTAATTTTCACAACGCTTCATCACTGTACCATTCTATTTGCCATTTTTGGATATTTTTCTCAGGTATTTATTTTAATATAAACTTCTTTTATTATTATTTTGGGGGTTATATTTGATCCAATTTAGTTTAACTGCAAATCTTAACCTCCACGATTATATATTTTTTCTCTTCTTGTAACTACATTTTATTTTTAAATCTGCTCTTTAATTTTAACTATCATGTTCTTTTTAGAGATTAAATCCGTATTTGAAAATTTTATTAGTTAAACACACTTTAAAAAAATCTCGCATCTAAATATATAAACGTCTATTTCTAGTGCTGTAAGTGTTGGCTATGTTTCACTCACTAAAAATTACATTTCTTAAGTATTTTGCAATAGTTTATTTTCAATTTGACACTCCCCCAGGGAGTGTTTTTTTGTGTTGAATACTCTGTGGTTAATGAAATTGATTGTTCTCTTTTCTTCACTTATTGGTTCAGTAATGGTTTTGAAATAATTTTGCTGCAGTTTATATAACATTTCTCTTTGTTTATACTGTGGGATATTTTATATTAGCAAAATGAAATATTCAAGAAACATATTATTTATACATTTCTTCTCTGATATGGTTATAGAATTGGGTAGGTTCTAAAATATTAACTACAATTTTAGAAAGTAGAGTTGAAAAACGTGCGTTTCAAGTTTTGAAAATAAATTTAAAGTGTAGGAACAATGCACTCCAGTGTGTGTTCAGTATCCACACATTTCCTGGAGAATCAGTTAGTCAGAAATATTTTTATAGTGAATATGGGGCTAAAATTTAGGCCAGCTTAATTTAATAAAAGTGTATTTTTAAAACAATAAGGGGAAATCAATTTGTTCTTTTTGTTCATGTGACTATTTTATGGTTATCGTTATTTTTTTCTTCTATAGAGAAGTTCCATTACTCAGCTTGTAATGAAACCAAACCTGAAAACCAGGAAACAAATTACTTTGTAGTAGTGTGGGTGATGACTGGAAGCCTCAGTATGGCAGTGGTTGGATCTAATGAGGTCGATTATTGGATACTTTGAATACATCTGAGGGAAATAACTGCACCATGTATACAATTTTAGAATAATTTAGTTGGGCCTTGTTGATATTTTTATTTTAAGATATAAAATTTTACTTAATTTTTACAGCAGATTTCTTTATGCCAGACCTGAATCCCAAAGGAAGCGTTAAATTACATTAGTCTGATATAAATAAGGCAGATTTAAAAGTAAGCATACTTAGTTCAGAAATCAACTCAATAAACACAAAAATCACAAATAATTGTACTCTCCTATCCATAATTAATGATGCTATTATCTCACTGAAATCTAGGAAGTCTACTTCATTTTGAGAATCAAAGGATAATTTAACTTTTATGCACATATGTATGATTTGAATAGTATAAATGAACCCTCTGATGTTTAGACAATTAGAACCAGTTTTTCCTAGTTAATTTTAATTTCAAACTTCTATCACTATGCTAAAATTATCACATAATTTTGTATCTTAAAATTGAGAAATAAAGTTTAGTAGTGTTAATATTTCCCTTATGACTTATTATAAGCTCAACATTAGTTCATTCTACTGAATAATTAGGAGACTCAATCAGTCAAAATTAGTTCAAGGTAATTAATCATTGCACAACAAAAGCAATCAGGAGTCAGAATTAGTTTTCCAAGCTGGTGAGAAAAAAATTGATTTGAATTAGGGATCAAGTAGATATGAAATACTTGAAGCAAGCTCAGGAGAACACAAGATTGAAAACAAATTTTTAAACCAAAATTCAAAAAAAAAAAAAAAAAAAGTAAGAAACAAGTCAACCTTTCTTATAAGCTCATCTCAAGATATTTATGGTGCAGAAATCACAGTGGTTCAGATTTACAAACTGGTTGAGATAAAACAATTAACATGAAAGTAATTGACAAAAATGTCTGAAATTAATACATGTTTGATAGTAACTTTAACCTTCTCATCACCAGAAATTAATCTGTATGGAGACAGGCATGGTAGCTCATGCCTGTAATCCCAGAGTGCTTTGGGATGCCAATGTGGGAAGATCCTTGGAGGCTGGGAGTTTGAGACCATATTAGTAAACATAATGAGATCTCATCTCTACCAATTTTTTTTTTCTTAATTAGACATGCCTTGTGATGTATACTTATAGTCCTAGCTACTCAGGAAGCTGAGGCAACAGGATTCCTTGGGCCCAGGATTTCTAAGTTACATTGTGTTATGATTGTCCTACTGTACTCCAAGGTGCGTGACAGAGTGAGATTCTGTGTCTAAAATAACTAAGTAACTAACTAAATAACAATGAAAAGTACTCTTCATGTGTCAAGCTTCTTCATAAATTTTTTAAGCAAAACTTTTTTTGTTGCCCTTAAAGTTTTTACAATACACAAGCTGAAGATGACTTATTATTCGCTTTTTCATTCTGGACTACAGTTAATGTATAGAGCTCATACTTCTTGAAATTGTAATAAAATAACTGCTTAATACCTTTAACATTCCAATATCCCTTATGATACTATATTTTAAAGAATGAGTTTTAAGTAACTTGTAGTTTCTTCATCTCAATTCACCATTAAAATGGATCATGAACATGAAAATAAATTAAACTTCAGCAAATGGAGATCTGAACAAAAAATAAAAATTATGCCATAAGATACAAAGCAACTGCAGCGTGACAAATTTGGGATGAGCTTTTGGTGTGTATTTTATTTAATTAAAAGATTAGGTTTGACTGGAATTATTTTTCAAAGTAGTTATTACCATTGTCTTTGAAAGATAATGTTTTATCTGTATACACTAGTTCCTAAATACTTCACCTTAGCTATATATCTTTAAATTATATGTTTTCATTGCCCATAAATATGGCATAATAATAATAAGAATAACAATTCAGCACATGTTAACATAAGGTTTGCATGCATGAAACACTGTTCTAGATACCTTACATGTTGTATCTCATTAAATTCTCAGAATCACCATATGAATTCTTGTTGTATTAAGTGACAAATGCCTATAAACTACTTAGAACGATGATTGGCAGAAGAAAAGGGAGAAATAAAGAGGGAGGTGGAATATAAGAGGCAGAGAGGGAGAAATAAATCAAAATTAGAAGATGGAAAATATGCCAAAGACCATAGATCAATGTTTTAAAAATTTCGTGTTCCCAATTTATACTAGTTTCTTAGAGATTTCTAGTTCATGCTAACCTGTGTTAGCATACTCTTACTGGTGCTTGACTTCTATTTGTACTTATTTTTATTCTTTATCTGACTCTGCTAATACTGTTCTACATCAACATAGCAACCAGTCTATTGACTATAAACTCAAAAAAAAGGGGAAAAATAATCTTGTTTTATAATATCATTTTCTCAGATATTTATACATAAACTTTTTAAGTATTCATATAACGTTAATTGTCAACTCTCCATAAAATTATTGTGTACTAAGTGATCATTCAAAGCATCCAGTATTCAATATGAAACGTAAAGGAGAAGCTGATTTTACATAATTATTCAAAATGTTTTACTCTAGTATCTAATTTGATGCATTAAATATTTTTACAGTGTATTCTCCAAAGGTAAAGGCACTAATTACTTTAAAATATTTTTCTGAAACATTTCTACTTTTAATGCATTTTAAACTAGCATATAGCTCACCTGTCTATAGATGTATTGGACTGGCAGTTTAATTCATATGGTATTACTGTAATGTGAAAGTGTGACACACTTTCTGTTAACAAACAAGGCCTTAAAAAAACAATTTAAATCAAGTTAAAGTATAGATAGAGCAGAAAAGTCCTCACAAATAGAGGTATACTTTGCATAATGTTTGATTTCTAACATATTTATGTTTTAGAAAACTAAGCAGACTAAGAAGTTATTGGATGACAACTAATATTTGATATATTTAAAATAAAACACAAACAATCATAACAACAAAGAAAGCAAAATCTTTGTCAAGCTATTGCTTGTTCTGTGACAATAAAAGCAAAAGAAAATAAATGAGAGCAAAATAAACCCAGATATATTTTTATCTGTGTAATGAATGCATCACATATGTGCTAAAAATTTAATAACATATCCATTATTTATTAAAGCAGACTATTGTTATATTTCTAGAATGGAAAAAACATAAATTAACCGAATACATTGTGCAATAATAATTTACTGAGATTGCTACTCTGTTGGGTCTAAAATATGTGGCTTTGTAGATATCAACTGTCAGTGTCCAGTGCTCCTACCAATCCAAAAATTCACCTACTTAATTTATCCTTAAAAGGAATTACATGCTGACTAATATCGCAAGGTGAGATAGTATTATTTCCTTTAAAAACTATAATAAATATTCCAAATATCATTTTGTCTTAGAAAAAAATATTTACCATTATTAAGCAGGAAATCAAACAAACAACTAAGACCAAAGGAAATTCTATAAAATATCTGCATGATGTGTGGTTGTATGAGTGAGATGGAAGAACATCAGCCTGGCCTAAATTTCTTACACCAATAGGAGGAAAATACTGGAATTTCTTCTTCTTATTATTATTATTATTTTGTCATTGCTACTGAGGTCATATTAATTAGAAATGTAAATGGAGCATAACTTCCCATTTCTTAAGTGTGGGCTACACACAGTGACTTTCTTCCAAAGAGTACACTATGGAAAGGGTTATAAAAGAGTATCTTTCAAATGGAGAAATCTTACAAACACCACCTCAGCCAAAAGTTCAAGGTCAATACCAACACTTATAAGTCATGTTGATAATATGTACTTTTCATACAAAATGATGATGAAAACGATACTTGGCTACTGTAGACTTTTTTTCTAACAACACATAATCGTAACCTAATCAAGAGAAAAACATCAAATTTATTTCAATTGAAGGACATTCTCCAAAATTTCTGATGAGTACTATTCAACACTGTCAAGGTCATCAAACACAAAGAAACTATCACAATCAGGAGAAATCTTAGGAGACTAAATGTAATATGGTATCTTGGATAGAATCCTAGAACAGGACAACAACAACAAAAATAGGCAAAAACTAAGATATCTCGGCTGGGCGCAGTGGCTCACGCCTGTAATCCCAACACTTTGGGAGGCCAAGGAAGGTGGATCACAAGGTCAGGAGCTCAAGGCCGGCCTGGCAGATATGATGAAACCCCGTCTCTACTAAAAAAAATTTAAAAAAAAATTAGCCAGGCGTGGTGGCCAATGCCTGTAATCCCAGCTACTGGAGACGCTGAGGCAGGAGAAGTGCTTCAACCCGGGAGGGGGAGGTTGCAGTGAGCTGAGATGGTGCCACTGCACTCCAGCCTGGGCAACAGAGTGAGAATCAGTCTCAAATAAATAAATAAATAAAAGAGATCTTAATAAAGTTAGAGTTTTAGTATATAATAATGAATTAATATTTGTTTATTAATTATGACCAATGTATCACATTGGTCTAATGAGATATTAATATTAGGGAAAACTGAGAGTGGGGTATATGAGAAAACTACTGTTTTTAAAACTTTCCTAAACATAAAACTATCCTAAAAGAAAAAATAAGTTAATTAAAAGCAAAAAAAGAAGAAAATATAGAACATAGTAGAAATTGAAGTATAAAGTGTGTTTTTAAAACAACACTAATATTTAAATAATCTAACATGAGTAAACCTCTACATTATGCCAAAATTAATAAGCAAATGAGGAGCTTTTATTGGAGAGTGAACAGAAACATGCAGACTTGTCGGGAATATACACAGAGAAGGAGAAGATAACTAGCTTCTGGGTTTTTTGTTGTTGTTGTTGTTGTTTTTATTTTGTGTTATTTTTGCATCTTTCAAGCATGGGTTTGCCAGCAGTTGACTGGAACATGCCAGATGGCAGCAGTGACACCAGTAGAAACACCATTATCTTTCTAGCTTGGGGAAAATAAAAATGCCTATATAATTCTATAATTTACTAAAAAAAGAAACAAACATAAAACCAAGAAAATAGAAAGAATTAAATATTTTTCCACAAAGATGGTGTTACTAGCTTCAAGCAACAAACCATCTCAATCATATTAAGCTCTTCTAGATAATAGAAAGAATGAAAAAAAGTCCTATGTCCCAGTTCATTTTCAACGTCAGCATAGTTCTGATAAGGTCAATATAGCAGAGAAACTCTGTAAGTCCATTTCATTTATTAAAAACATGTAAAAATCCAAAACAAAATATTAGCAATGAAATGCAACTGTACAAAAGGTAATAAAAGATACATTGGATTACTTACTTAGAATATGAGAATATGAGAAAACACCTAAATCTAATTCATGAAAATGTTAAAATACAATATTAATTTGAGCCTCTCAATAGATATAGAAAAAATATAGAGCTTATTATATATTTATGATAATAATTAAATAAATTGGAAATAAAAGATATCTCCTGGAAAATTGTATATATTAGAAAAAAAACTACACACACCATCTTAGTTGAGTAGAAAACATTCCTTAAAATAAGAAACAAGACAGGAATATTACTATAAGCATATACTATTGTTGGAGTGAGCTTAATAAGGCAAGATTAAGAAATTAAAGTATTTTTAATTGGAGTGTAGAAAAACAAAACTTGTAATATTAACCTAAAAACAACAAGGGCATTATAATATCACAACAAAACACTAGAAAATATAATTTAAAAAATTCAGTTTTCAATAATATAAGAAAGCAAGTACCTAGAAATACATTTTATAAAAGATATGCAATTATTCTTTTTGGAAAAAGGTAGTTTGATTGTAAGATATTTTAAAAGCCAAACATGGATACCCAACATTATAGGCAATGAAATAATAGATTTTGATGCCATGTTGCGGATACAGAAAATAAATTTTGAAGTTCCTAAAGTCTGATATTTTTAATTTTTTTCTAAGATTTTATATCTTTTTTTTTTCCTTTAGTATAAATAAAATCTGCCTTTTGGATTGTTGATATAATAAAACCATAGTAACGTTTGTAAATCAAAGCTCATTGTTAAATAATGTTGAAGGTTCCTTGGCCACTGATTTGACTTGAGTTTCTAATTTATGCTGAAGATATATCTTTGCTAATGTTGAGGTTATTTGAGGAAACACAAGTATCAAGTGAATATAAGCATTTCTGCAATGAAAGCACATAGATTTTTTTTTGGTAAATTCTTAAATGATGATATTAACATGGTGAATATTGAGCTGCTCCTTACCTTCACTGTCACTAGCAGCAGTGTGTCTTCATTCAGAGTCTGGGAATGTGGAGAATCCAGACCAGGACACGCCACATCTCTTCTTGCTTAGTGTGGCTATCTCACTTCCATTAAATGCCTATACTAATGGCTAAGTTATCAGTGGAGAGACTTTATCTTATAGTGTATGTATATATATGTGATTTCTCTCACCACAATAAGACACTGCAAATATTAAATGACAGTGTATTATAATAGGAAAGGATATTTACAAAATGATTAAATACATAGAGTGGGAATTTTGAAAACTTAAAATATGTGTGTTTTCTTGGTGGTTTTTATCAGTTAGGTAATTATGTTTTATAATAATATTTAATTGAATTAACTTTTAATAAAACTATAAGGTCAAGTATACATTTGTTTGAAAACAAACTGTGTCCAAAAGAATTCCTTATGAGTAGGTCATATAAAAGGACTCAAAACAATGTAAGTGATTGGTGCAATTTTACTACTCACTGCTCTTTCTTGACAAATTGGATAGCAAACTATAATTAGCAATCAGTTGCTGATTTTTACATGACAGCACTGTGCCAATATCGAACTCTGGTCTCTACAAAGACTAGCAATCAGTTGCTGATTTTTACATGACAGCACTGTGTCAATATAGAACTCTGGTCTCTACAAGGACTGTTCTGTAAAGCAACAACACAAAACAAAAGCACCATTAACCCAAGAGGCTTGCTAAGAAACTTTTTGGAGTAGATAATGTAAAACGACATGATGAATTTGGAATACAGAGAATTACGTTTGTTATCTTTAAGAACATAAAAATTTCATTTTCATTTTCATAAGTCTTTTGAAAAAAGATATCAATGGGTTTCAGTTATCCAGTCTAGGTCATTTTCACTTTGTCATTTGTATTGGTGCTGGGTGTATAAACATATGGTGATGGAGAGCAACTCTTGATTAATTCTGTATCACAGACCAGTGTATCAGAGGAACCAGTCCCCAGTATTTCAATGTAGGTTATTTTCTATTTTCAATAAGGGTCAGTCGGTCTGAGAAATAAAGAGAAATAGTACAGAGAGAGAAATTTTACAGCTGGGCCTCCAGGGGTGACATCACATTTTGGCAGATTCCGTGATGCCCCCTGAGCTGCAAAACCAGCAAGTTTTTATTAGGGATTTCAAAAGGGGAGGGGGGGCATGTATAGGGAGTGAGTCACAAAGATCACATGCTTGAAAGGGCAATAAAAGATCACAAGGGCAGAGAGGCAGAGCAAGAACACAAGGCCAGGGCAAAATTAGAATTACCAATGAGGGTCCATGTCCTGCTGGGCACGCATTGTCATTGATAAACATCTTAACAGGAAACAGGGTTTGAGAGCAGACAACTGTTCTGACTAGAATTCTCCAGGCTGGAATTTCCTAATCCAAGCAAGTCTGACGGCACTGCAAGAGACCAGGGCATATTTCATCCCATATCTTCAACCGCATAAGAGAGACACTCCTAGAGCGGCCATTTAGAGGCCTCCCCCCTGGGAGTGCATTCCTTTCCCAGGGTTATTCCTTGCTGGGAAAAGAATTCAGTGATATTTCTCCTATTCGCTTTATGCAAGAAGAGAAATATGACTCTATTCTGCCCGGCCCCACAGGCAGTCCGACCTTACATTATCTCCCTTGTTCCCTGAAAATTGCTGTTATCCTGTTCCTTTTTCAGGATGCCCAGACTTCATATTGTTCAAACACACATGTTTTACAAACAATTTGTGCAGTTAACACAATTATCACAGGGTCCTGAGGCGACATACATCCTCAGTTTACCAAGATGACAGGATTAAGAGATTAATGTAAAGACACATAGGAAAATATGAGTATTGATTGGGGAAGTGATAAATGTCCAGGAAATCTTCACAGTTTATGTTCAGAGATTGCAGTAGAAACAGGTATAAGAAATTATAAAAGTATTAATTTGGGGAACTAATAAATGTCCATGAAATCTTCACAGTTTATGTTCTTCTGCCACGGCTTCAGCGGGTCCCTCCGTTCGGGGTCCCTGACTCCTCAAAACACCAGTGGTTAAGTCTTTGAAAAAAAAGAGTATAAAACTGTTCCTAGCAATCTTCATGGATGTTAAATAAAGGAAAATGTCCCATTCACATTAGCTTCTGCTGAAATCATATAGCTAGAAGTACACTAGGAAGATAGATAAAAGCTCCATTATAATTGAAAATATAGTTTGTGCAACATCATAAAACTTTAAGAGAGCTGAGTATACTGGTGGATTATGTAATAAAATCATTATCATGGTCAAGCTAAAACTATTATGATTATTACTTGAATTTTGCACTCACCACTGATGGCTACTCCACCTGGGTCTGGAAGAACTGATACTTTAAAAATTGCTTAATGCCTAAACATTTTAGCATGTGGTAAAAGATGTCCCTGTTTTTGATAGAATCCCTTGATGGACCTATAATTGTAGTCACTAAATTTAAATGTTAAACACTAAATTTAAGTGCTTCTAATCAGATTTTCCTAATATTAGACAATGCAGAATTTCTTCCATTGGTAAATTATTTTTTAAAATAAAACAAATCAAATTAACTGCAGGTACTTTATTTGCATATACAACTAATATATTTTTTAAATATTGGCTTGAAACTAGTTTAATGTTATCCTAAACTGAGTCCACATAGTCACAAATGTATTAAACTTTGGATTGTATAATTGTATATACTGTTTAAATTCAGAAATATCATATTCATTCATTTATTCATTTTACAAAATGTTATTGAGAGCCTATTTTTCATTTATTTATTCATTTCATAAGATGCTCATTGAAGGTAAGAAATAAAAATAAGTTCCTAAACCCCAAAATACTGAACGGACCATCTCTTGGACAAGGAAACTCCAAAAGAAACATTAAAACTGACTTCCTGGCCATGATGGAACAAGAGATCGGATATGCTTCAGCATGTCCCTTTCTTACTAACCTTCAACCAGAATTCTTTCCTAAAGAGTAAGCAGAAACAAGCTCTGGAGAAGAGGAAACAGACAAGTTATTCCTTTATCACCTTAAGCCAAACATCTGAGACTGCCAAGGGACTCCCCCTTCCTTTTACAGTTTTGACATGACAGCTTACCAGTTTCATGACGCATCCCTTCCTAAAAACTAGCCACTATCTCCAGCTTTGGTCAAAACTCTCAAGGGATGCACAATGAGAGTTTATGCATCTTCTGCTTCACATGTTGACATCAGAAAACTGAAAACTCTCCCATTCGATCATGCAAACATTGTCAATTTTTTGAAAATGTGACCATGAAATTGCATGAAGTTCAAATGCACATGCACATATTTATCCTTTCATAAATATTCGTGACTCATATAGCTTACTGAACTTGTATATTAGCCAACAATTTCAACATAAATTCCTGTTCCTCTTACCCCTCCCTCAAAATGCATGTTCTTAGCTTCTGCTGGAGGCTATAACCCCTAGCTTTAAGGATGGCTAGCCTGTGGGCTGCAACCCTTTTTGAGAAATACAGTATTTTCCCAAATTTATAAACCTTGAGATTCTTTGGTTGGCAATACCTTATTATATGCTCAGGATTGCATTAAATATTGGTGATAAAGATGTCTTATATTGGTGTAGATGACAAGATATTTTATCACAAATGTCTTTACTGTCCAATCAAGACGGCTTATATAAAAACAACTACGTGCAAAAGCATGTAAAAGAATTATATAGCATGTTTATATGGGAAATTATGCCTTCACATGGGAATACAGGGTAAAAAGAAGCCCCGGTGGCATTCATCCATAATTACCTCAGCAGGATGGCAGCATAGCTACTAGGAATAAAAAGAAGACTGCTGAGAGATTTTAGGCAGAAAGATGATTTCAAGGGTTCCATGTACTGTACACAGAATTTAGTATTCATTATTGCTTTTTCTGCATAACATCTTGAGAGTCAAGTGATCCTTAACTCGATTTTGCTTGGACTAGATAATTTCAGCAACATTAAAGTAACAGACAGCATAACTTAAAATACTCAAAATCATATGTAAATATAAACACATATGAGGAGACTGAAGAATATATATACATGCTATGGAAAATAAAGGAATATTACTGACCATGCTATTTTCAAATAATTACTAGTATACTCAAGACTTCACCAGGTATTTCTTTGCAAGCCCATGATCTAGAGTGTGAGCAAAAACAGCGGAGTCCCTGCCTTTGAAAATTAACTTAGAGATACAACCAAATGTTCAATATGCTTAAATTTAAAATACAGTTGCCCCTTGAGCAACACTGGTTTGAAATATGTGGGTCCACTTATACGTGGATTTTCTGCTGCCTCTATCACTCCTGAGACAGCAAAACCAACCCCTAGTCTTTCTTCTCCTCCTCAGCATACCCAAAGTGAGTAGATGAACATGAAGTCCTTATGAGGATCTACTTCCACTTCATGAATAGTAAATATATTTTAGCTTTTCTATGGTTTTCTTAATGATATTTTCTTTTCTTCAGCATTCTGTTTTGTAAGAAGACAGTATTTAACACATATACAAAATATGTACTGACTGTGATATTAGTAAGTCTTCTGGTCAACAGTGGGCTATTAGTAATTATGTTTTGGGGGGCCCAAAAATGTTCATTTTCAACTACACAGGGGGTTAGTGTCTCTAACCCTGTCATTGTTCAAAGGTCATCTGTAACTGAAGAAGTGTTATGTACAAAAAAAAATGGGTGTCATGACAAACAATAATAATAAAACTTTATTTAGACTGGATTGGTGAAAAGGAAATATCTCTTTAAGACAGTAGTAGTTAAACTGAAAACTAAAGGATAGATGGGAGGTAACCAGAATAATTAATAAAGCAAATTATGTCTCGACCTGGGATAAGACATTATTAAATAAATAACACTAATAATATATTCAAATTAACTACCTAAAATGAAATTCACATGTAGATTAATGAAAACAATACTTTTAACTTTTATAGAGATCACATATTTCATTCAGATCAGTTGAATTTGAGACTGAATTTCTTAGGTTCAACAGGACTGAATTTGAGAAGTTCTCCACTAAACAGTGTAATAGCTTCCCTTCTGTTTTCTTTCATTAAAGATCTATTAAATTCCTGAAGAGCCAAGAGTGTTGCTAAATGTGGAGAAAACGTTCCCTGAATGTATAGACTTCTCACTTTTTAGCACGGGAGACAACCAGAAAAATGTAAGGGTGTTAACTCTGAAGTGCCAATTATATATGGTCAGTAAAATAAGCAGTTGCAAATAAAGTTCTTGTGTTAGCAAGAAAGTTTAGAGCTGAAGTCACAGTTGAGAATGGGTATTGCAGTGGAAGATGTGAAAACAAATGCTTTACCCTCCCCAAGTGGTGTTAGACAGAAGTGTGATATACGTCCACAAGAGGAGTCATTTACTGAATCCCCCTGTTCATTTTCTGTCAAAAATTCTAATCATAATCCTTCAGCCCTGAGCATAGGTAATTGTATGAGGCAGAGTTTTTCCAGAGAAATAAAATCTATAGTAAAGGGATAAGTAATACCAGAGAAAGAGAGAGAGAGAGAGAGAGAGAGAGAGAGAGAGAGAGAGAGATTGATTATGAAGGACTGACTTACAAGATCATGGAGATAGAAAAGGCCCACAGTCTGCTGCCTGTAAACTGGAGATCCACAAAGTCAGTGGTGTAGTTCCAGCCCAAGCCCAAAGATCTGTCAATCAACAGAGCTAATGATATAAATCCCAGTCCAAATCTGAAAGGATGAGAACCAGAAGCACTGATCAACCAACAGAGCCAATGATATAAGTCCCAGTCCAAATCTGAAAGCATGAGAACCAGAAGCACTGATCAACCAACAGAGCCAATGATAAATCGCAGTCCAAATCAGAAAGCATGAGAACTGGAAGTGCTGATTTCCAAGTGCAGGAGAAGATGGATGTTCTGACTCAAACAGGAAGCACACTTGATCTTTCTCCACGTTTTTATTATATTTAGGACCTCAACATATTGGATGGAGCTCACCCACACTGATAGTGACAATCCTCTCTATTCAGTTTACTGACTCAAATGCTAATGTTTTACTGAAACATACTCACAGCTATACGCATAAATAGTTTTACCAGCTATATGGGCATTTCTCAGCACAGTCAAGTTGACACATAAATTAGCCATTCTAGTAATTACGAAAACTACCTGTCAGGGCTAATGTGGAAAGCTGCCTCTTCATGCTAGACTTGCTGCACAGCCAGTGCATTTCAGTCTCTGAAAGGAATTGTAATCAGGGACTCAGGCTTCTTTGACCAGCCATGTTCTGATGCTTTTCTATATTCTAACCGAACCACCTTCATTCAGAAGCATCTTTATCAAGGTGCCTTGGCCTAGTCCTTTCCCAGACCCCTCTGATGGGAATACTTATGGAAATTCTTATGTTGAATTTTGAAGACAATTTTCTCCATCCTGATTCAGTACTCAGTACTCTTCTGCCCTTGGACTTCCCCCTTTCTCTTTTCCAGACTCCCAGGTATATCAAATGTCAGGAGACACAAGTCTATCAAATGTTTGGTGCTCTCTCAGCAGTGAGACATACTCCACGTCTGCATGAATATATCTGAATCTCATCGCGTGCATCCCATGTGAATGAGACAAAACACTGAGGAAGGTGGTGCTTTCTCCTTCTACATATAGTATAGAAATAAATATTTACTTATTGCCTTAATTCACTTACTCCAAAACCTGGAAGCTCTACTTTCTCCAGGCCACCTCAGCTGTTGATACATAGCATATTTTTATAATCACTTCATGTTGATTTTGGATAAGTCTCAAAACACTTTCAAACAGTTCTTTATTCTGTCAATACCAACTGTTTAAGGTAAGCATACAAAATACGACCTATTCATTTCTGACATATATATCTCTCTTCCAATATATACATACAGATGTATCTATCTTATATGTCTATAGATATATTGATATATACGTATATCAGAATAGATATATATCATAAATAAATAGGTTTATATCCATATGACTATTTATTGATATATTTATATTGATATATCTTTATCTGTATCTATAGATACTTAGAGATAGAAATATAGATATGTATTGAGATATATAATATATATAAAAATACAGATGTATAGGTTTATAAGATAACAATTATTAAATGACTGGTCTGTTGAGTTGAGTGGACAGAGGAGCATAGTTTAGACTATTCCAGAGTATTCTGTCCTTGCAGTAGTATTTTAACTATTCAAGAGTATTCTGTTCTTGCTTTAGTATTTTAACTATTCGAGCCAATTTTATTGTTGTGAACTTTAAAAGCAATAATTTAATTATAAAACTATTAGAAGATCTTATCAGATAAAGGTAAATGGTCATTACAAGCTGGGACATCATTAAGTCAAAAATTTAAGGTAGAGAGTGGGTTTGTGTTCTAGATAATAAAATAAATTACCTAAGGAGAAATAACAGCTGTAAATAGACCTAAGTTACCACATTCTCATTGTAGTAACAAGTGTGAATAGCTTTTCATTCAAGAGGCAAAGAAACTTTACTGAGTTGCTTTGTAAAGTTCCAAACTCAGTAAAGTTTGGAAGTCATTTGTATTAATTGAAAATGGTACTTTCTAATGTGTGCTCTCTGTGTGTGTATATATGTACACACACAGAGAGCAAGTATATACATATACCATTTCTATTAGAATACCCTTCTTTACAAAACTGCTTCAAATCCTTCAATGAAATGAAATCTCTCTCTCTCGATATCCTAAAATATAATTTTGTGTCACCTGTTTATTGTATTTTTCATCCAACAAGAAAATAGCGTGTATTATAGACATAAATTGATACACACATATACATATCTATCCATAAGGTTATATATATATAACACATATTTATATGTATATATATGTGTGTGTTACATATTCACATATATAACATGTACATATGTATACATGTATTATTTATATACACATATATATTCAGACACATATATAGCATACATACATTGGAGAAGGATGTTTATCTTTTCTCTTAATTTTTGTTTATTCAATGAAGATAATTTCTAATTAATAGAACTACACAGAGATGAATGAGTAATGTAATGTACTTTGTGCCAAGAACTCATTATCAATATTAGATAGGTAGAAAGGAAATCAGTATATTGAAGAGATATCTGCAGTCCAGGTTTACTGCAGCACTATTGACAATAGTTCAGATATGGGATCAGCCTAAGTGTCCATCAACGGTTGAAAGGATAAAGAAAGTGTGGTACATAAACACAATGGAATATTATTCAATCATAAAAAAGAATGAAATCCTGTCAGTTGCAACAACATGGTTGGAAATGAAGAATATTATGTAAGTGAAATAAGCCAGGCCCAGAAAGACAAATATTGTATGCTGTCACTCATATGCAGAAGCTAAAAATGTTGACCTCATGGAGACAGACAATAGAATGATTGTCACCAGACAACGGCAAGTGTAGTGGAAAGGGTGGGGGAATAAAGAGGGTTTGACTAATGAGTACAAAATATAGTTAGATAGAAAGAGTAAGATCCAGTGTTGATAGCATTATATGATAATTGTAAATAACAATAATTTAGTTTACATTTTACAATAACTAGAAGAATGAAATTGGAATGTTTCTAACACAAAGAAATGATAAATGTACAATGATAGATATCCTGGTCACCTTGATTTGATTATTACACATTGTATACTTGTGTCAAAATATATGGACTCCATAAATATGTGCAACTATTGTGTATTCATAAAAATACAAATTAAAAAATTATATAGAATAATGGATAGATATGTATATGTATGTATCAATTTATATATCCAAAATACATGCTATTTTTTGTTGGATGAAAAATACAATAAACAGAGGACACAAAATTGTGTGTTAGAATATTAAGAGAGAGAGAGATTTCATTTTATTGAAGAATTTTGAGTCATTTCATAAAGAGTATTTCAATATAAAGTTTGAAATAAATGAGGCATTTAACTGCCAAAATACTCAGAAAGGGAACTGATAGATAAGAAAACAGCATGAACAAAGGAATAAATGCCTCTGGCACGATGAAATAATAGCAATGTTAAAATGTTACTTTGCTTTAAGTATTTTCTTATTAAGTGATTTAATACGAAAACTGCCACATAATTAAATTTAGATAAATAAGTAAGTAAATATAAAGTGGAATGATAATCTAGACTTGAGTGGTTCTTCCTTTCAATAAATTAGAGCAGCAATACAGAAGGCACATTTAAAGTGTTATTAATTTACATTATTTTAGTAGTGTGAAATTTAGCTTTAGGAAAAATATATGCTTTAAAAGGTGCTTTTGGTAAATGAAAAATTTTGCTATAGATGTCAACATTATTTTTTTATTTTTTATTTTGACACGGAGTCTCGCTGTGTCACCCAGACTGGAGTGCAGTGGTGCAATCTTGGCTCACTGCAAGCTCCACCTCCTGGGTTCACACCATTCTCCTGCACCAGCCTCGCGAGTAGCTGGGACTACAGGCGCTTGCCACCACACCTGGCTAATTTTTTATATTTTTAGTACAGAAGGGATTTCACCGTGTTAACCAGAATGGTCTTGATCTCCTGACCTCGTGATCTGCCCGCCTGGGACTCCCAAAGTGCTGGGATTACAGGCATGAGCCACAGCACCTGGCCAACATTTATTTTTTAAAGAACAATTATTTGAATACTATACAAATAGTTATTAGACACTTTTTTCTGTGCTGCACCTGTTCTTTGTGTACTTGTTCCTTGTGCACTTATTTTTTTGTCATTTTTTGCTTTCCATTTTTATGATATTCATCAATTCATTTATTCTAATCATCAATAACTATTATTTCAAAATGAAAATAAGAAAATGGGTCTTTAAAAAAATAAGCCTATTTCTATTTATCCAGGTTTGGAAAGTCATGGTTATAGTTAAAGTATGGATTGTTATTAAATTGTTATTTTAAAAATATTATTTCACCCTTAGATGTAGTAGCTTTCATTAGCGTATGCTTTCTGATGCAGTACACAATTCCAATATTCCAGGAAAATTATATGTCAACCAAATTGGCTGAGTTTCCCATTTTAAAAAATGATCCCTGGTATCTGGCTTTCAAAAGTCATTATTTTTTAGAGGTCTCCTGTCATAAAATGTATTGACAATAATCTCAGAACTCAATGTGTGGCAAAGCACATGGTTAATCATTAGCTTTCTATCCAGGAAAAGACAAAAGTGTAATCCCCCAAAACCTTTCCCAGATACATGTCAGGAAATGCTTAGGTAGGACCACCAGGTGGAAATAAGATGACACCAAATCAATGGCAGGGAAACAACTCTACAACCAACCATTTCTTTTCGCTTCTAACTTTAAGCAAGGTATGTCCAGTGAGTTATGACACTCAAGGCCCTACTTACAGAGGACTGGACTGGCACAATTTCCAACCTCGGAAATAAAATAAATACACACTTCACACATCTGTTTTAACATAGGTCTGATTATGAAGCATATTGATACAACATTTAAAAATGAGGGAAGGTGATATATTTGGGTACTTGTCACCTCCAAATCTCGTGTTGAAATTTCATCCTCAATGTGGGAGGTGGGTGTTGGTGGGAGGTGTTAGGGTCACAGAGACAGATCCCTCATAAAAAGATTTGGTGCCATTCTTACAGCCATGTCAGAGTGAGTCTTTACACCATTAATTTCCAGGAGATCGAATTGGTAAAAAGAGCCTGGCGCCTTCCTCTCTGCTCTCTTCTTTCTTCTTTTGCCATGTGAGGCCTGTATCCCTTCACTTTCAGTTGTGAATAGAAGCTTCCTGAAGCCCTCATCAAAGGAAGATGCTGGTTCCATACTTCTTCTAAACCACAAAAACCTCTTTTCTTTACAAATTACCCAGGTTTGGGTATTTTTTATAGCAACACAAAAACACAGTAAGATAAGGAAGAGTAATTAAAGAGTTCATTATGGGATTGTGCGAATGTAATTAAATGTAAGGTTTTTTTTTTTTACTTTTTCCAGACGGGTGTGTGTGTGTGTGTGTGTGTGTGTGAGAGAGAGAGAGAGAAAGACAGAGAGAGAGAGAAACTGAGCTAGTCCCTTTTCCCTGAAAAAGTGCCCCGCCACACCAACTCCCTTCCCAAACACTACTCTGTGTTTCAGTAGTACAACCCCCTCCAGACCACTTTCCAGTTTATCAACTTAATTCACTGAGCTCTAGGAAAGCTTGCAGACTGAAGGAAGAAAAGAGGAAAAGGGTTAATTTCACTCTTATTTCACCTCTGTATCTCTGCTGATTGCTTTTCTAAAGAAGCTATTCCAAATGACATCAGTATAAGTTAAGTGTTCTTACAAATATAAAACAAAGAAGTCTACCATGTTGTTAAGGTTTCATAAGGTCTGCTTGCCATATTAGAACACAGTCTTCTCAGAATGTCAGATCAACTACACTTTCCTTCAGCCAAGTGCATTTACGCTTCTACTTTCTGGCACCCTGCCACAACTGAGTAGCTTTTCATTTATCAAACACTGTAGCACACCACTCTAACTAGGCAACTGCTCCTCATTTCTGCCCAAATCTCTTTATCATGGAATTGGGTTCATTTCAAAAAGTTTATCATTTTGAGAAGGAACTGCAATGCAAAAACAATGCCATTTATCAGCTTAGGCAAGGGGACTGCTAGGAAATGATAAATTTCCTGTATGTGGCTTTAGTTTATCACCAGTTTATTTTAGCTTCTTGAACTTGCTGAATACACTTGTATGACAGGTAAACTTTAAGTGCCTCTTGCCCTTCTTCCCTGATAAATGTGCTTAATAATGTAGATGTGTATTTATAAAGTTGTCTTTCACCAGAGAATATACAAGAAAGGGAAACTGTAAGAATTATAGAATGCTTTTAAATACATGATCTTAAGAATCATGAAGTCTCATCTTCTAATCTATAAAAAACATCCGTGAAACCTTGAGTGATCAAATAAGCAATGTAAAATCATGGAGCCAGTTTATGGCAGAGCCAGGAACTGAACCTAGAATAAGACACTTTCACTACTCCACATGAGTAAACTATTATGGTATGATAATTAGTTTATTAAAAGATACTGTATTAGGGTTCTCTAGAGGAATGAACTAATGGAATATATACTTTTACAAACTATTACAGATTCTAAACTAATGGAATATATATACTATTACATAAAGTTAACAATACTTATATGCTAATGTGAAGTCAATAAATCTTATTTCACATGATGAAGATATTTTCTTAGTACAAGTTTATACATGCACAAACATGTTTTTAACAAAATAAGGAAATATTCATGACAATTACATAACAATTTTATGTATGTATATGAGTTTATTAAGTATTAACTCACACAATCACAAGGTCCCACAATAGGTCATCTGCAGGCTGAGGATCAAAGAGAGCCAGTCCTAGTTCCAAAACTGAAGAACTTGGAGTCTGATGTTCCAGGGCAAGAAGCATCCAGCATGGGAGAAAGATGTAGTCTAGGAGGCTGGGCCGGGCTCCTTTTTCACACTTTTCCATCTGCTTATATTCTAGCTGCAATGGCAGCTGATTAGATTGTGTCCATTCAGATTAAGGAAGGATCTGCCTTTCCCAGCCCACTGACTCAAATGTTAATCTCCTTTGGCAACACCCTCACAGACACACTCGGGATTAATGCTTTGTATCCTTCAATCCAGTCAAGTTGACACTCGATATTAACCATCACAAGTCCACCCCTTGTCAACTTGAATCTATACACATCTCCTGAAATCATACATAATCTTGAAATAAAGGCAATAATAAGGTCATAATTATCCCTAGCATAATACAACTATCCTTCATACAAGCGGAAATGCCCAAATCCCCAAACCAAATACTGTTACACAAAGTTAACAGTACTTAAATGCTGATATGATATCAATAACTCTTATGTCACATGATGAAGATATTTTCTTAGCACAAATGTACACATGCAAAAACATGTTTTTAACAAGAGAAGAAGGAAATACTCATGACAATTACAGTCCTCATCTCTTCATCTGGTCACGTGTTTGTAGCCGGTATTAATGACTACCATTTTCTACTACCCATTCTGTGTTCCCTTTCCCTTCAGCAAGCTTCTCAGCAGGTCATGTTTTTTGTTGTTTTTGCTTTGTGTTTTTTCTTTTTTTTTTTTTTTTTTTTTTTTTTTTTTCTGGTGGATTGACCCAAACCTTCATTCCTGAAGGATGTGGGTCATTTGTATTCCTGCCTGAATTGTGCTGTTGTAGTTTCCCATTGAGGTAAATCATAGGGCATGGCAATACTAAGAGATGCCCTAATTGATCTCCTGTATTCCATGTGTGCTCGTCCTTACCTCTGTTATGGAGTAGTAGACTGATTTCATCTTGATAGTCTGGGTCAGTCAGCCCAGCCAACACTGTATGTCTATTGACGTAAAGGTAGAAGCCCTAAGTGTCCAAGTGTCAATCTTAACTTCCAGTGTGATGGAATTGATGTTATGTCTCCTGGTGGCAGCATTCCTCCTTCTGGATCTAAGACCTCTAGGCCAGCAGAATGTAATGTTGTGGGAACAGGAAGCAAAAATTTCACTAGTGGATCACTAGGGGTGATGATGAGTGGTGCCACTTCCACTTCCACCCCTTGATTCCTGGACCCGTGAATCCCGGCTATGGGAGAAACAATACCATATATTGGACACTGATTCAGAGCTTAGAAGGCTTTCTGGAGAATTTTGTCCACCACTGAAAAGTATTGTCACCTAGTTGACGTTATAATTGTGACTTCAAAAGGCCATTACACCATTCTATATCAATCCAGCTACTTCAGGATGACAGGGAACATGGTAAGACCAATGAATTTCATAATCACGAGCCCATTGCCACAATTCTTTAGCCATAAAGTGAGTGCTTTGGTCAGAGGTAATGCTTTGTGGAATACAATGACGGTGGATAAGGTATTCCATGAGTCCACAGATGGTAGTCTTGGCAGAAGCATTGTGTGCAGGATGGGCAAACACATCCAGAGTAAGTGTGTATTCCAGTGAAGACAAAACTCAGGCCTTTCCATGATAGAAGAGGTCCACTATAATCAACCTGACATCAAGTAGCTGGCTGATCACCCCAGTGAATGGTGCCATATCAAGGGCTCAGTGTTATTCTATGCAGCTGGCAAATTGGGCACTCAGCAGTGGCCACAGCCAGATCAGCCTTCATTAGTGGAAGTCCATGTTGCTACGACCATGCATAACTTCCACCTCTGCCACCATGACACTCCTCTCACCCCCACTGGCTATTAGGATCCACATGGCAGGAGGGTGAGCCACCCCCCGCCATATGCGGAGTAATAGCACCCCCATGCGATGTGGATTGTAATAGCCTGGGAGGGGGAGAGAGGTTTTTTATTACTCTCCATATAGCAGGGGTGCCTCACCCTCCTGCCATGTGGATCGTAATAGCCAGGGGGGGAGAGGGGATTGCTATTACTCCCCATATTGCGGGGGGTGCCTCACCCCCCTGTATCGCGGGGGGTGACTACTACTCCCTGTATGGCGGAGGGTGACTATGTGTGTCCATTATTAGCATTCTCTTTTTTCCTGGATATTAGCAACAATTTCACAGGGTGTGTGTACACAGCCTGGGATATGAAAACTAATATCATCCGCTGCACCTCCGGATATTAGGAACCATATCATACATTGGGTGTACATTTTTTGCGAGATTTGGGGTAATGTCATCCTGTGTTTCCCTGAATATTCGGAGAAATATCACAGGATGGGTGTACACCCACTACTCTCTTAGGAGGAGCATCATGCTTTACCTACTGGAAATTAGGAGCAATATCACAGACGGGGTGTAAAGCCATTGTCATACTTGAAGTAATATCATGCTCTCCTCCACTAGTTATAAGGAACAGTATCACAGGAGGGTGTATACCTTCTGCGGTTTGGGGAGTAATATCATCATCTGTTCCTTTAGATGATAGGAACAGTATCACGGGGGGGTGTACACCCCGTGTATTTTTGGAAGTAATGTCATTCTTTCTTCTAGATTTTACGATTCATATCACAGGCAGGGTGTACACTCCTTGTTATATGGGGAGTCATCTCATCCTCTTTCGACTTGTATATTTAGAACAATATCCAATGTGGGCTGTACATCCCTTCAATATCAGTAGTTATAGCATCTTCTTCTTTCCTGGATACAAGAAACAATATTACTGGTGTGGTGTACACCACTTGCAATACTGGGAGTAGTATCACCTCTCTCCATGCGGTTATTGAGGACAAAATCACAGGGTGGGTGTACAGTTCCTACGTTATTGGGAGTAATATCATCCACTCACCCCCTGGATATCAGGAACCATATCACAGAAGAGGGGTACACCCCCTTCGATATTGTCAGCAATATCATCCTCTTCCCACCTGGATATTAGGAAAAATACCGCGGTGGAGGTTGGGGTATACACCCACTGCGATATCGAAGGTAATATCAGTCTCTTTCCCGAAGGATATTAGGAACTATATCACAGGAGGGTGTGCACCTTCTGCGATATTGGGAGTAACATCAGCCTCTGCCCCGCTGCATATTAGAAACAATATACGGGGGATGGTGGGGTTACGCCCCCTGCGATATTGAGAGTAATATTATTCTCTTTTCCCTATACATTAGGAACTATATCACAGGGGTCTGTACACCTTCTGTGATATTGGGATTAATGTTATCCTCTACCCCACTGAATATCAAAAACAATATCACAGTAGGGTGTACAACCCCTGCGATATGGCCAGTAATATCATCGTCTCTACCTCTGCATACTAAGAACAACATCACAGAGGGTGTGTACACCCCCTGCGATATTGGGCATAACGTCATCCTCTCTTCCCCTGGATATTAGGAACAATATCCCTAGTGGGGGGAGAACAGTATCACCGGGTGGGTGTACAGCCCCCGTGATATTGGGTGTAGTATCATCCTCTCTTCCCTAGGATATTAAGAACAATATCAGAGGAGGGGTGTACAGTCCCTGTGATATTGGGACTAATATCATCCTCTCCCCCTCTCAATATAAGGAACAATATCCCAGGGTGGGTGTACATACCCTGCGATATTGGGTGTAATGTCATCGTCTCCCAACGTGGATATTGGGAATAATGTCACAGGGGGGTGTACACCTTCTTCGATATTGGGAGTAATATCATCCTCTCTCCTCGGGATTGTAGGCAAAATATCAAAGGGGTTTTACAACTCGTGCGATATGGCCAGTAATACCATCCTCTCCCCACCTTAATATTAGGAATTATGTCACAGGCGGCTGTACACTTCTTGTGATTTTGGGAGTAATATCATCCTCTCCCATCATGGATATTAAGAACAATATTACAACCCCTGCGATATTGGGAGTAATATCATCCTCTCCCCCGAATATAAGAAACAGCATCACAGGAGGATCTACACCCCCTGCGATATTGGGAGTAATATCATTTTCATCCCCTCTGGATATTCGGAACAATATCACAGTGGGAGTGTACACCCCCTGCGATATTGGGGGTAATATCTTCCTCTCCCCCCTGGATACTGGGAACAATGTCACAGAAGGGGTGTACACCCCCTGCTCTATTGGGAGTGATATCATCCTCTCCGTCCCTGAATATTAGGAATAATATCACTAGGGAGTGTACACCTCCTACAATATTGAGACAAATATCATCCTTTCACCCCGTGGATATTAGGAACCATATCACAGGGGTGGTGTACACCCCCTGTGAAATCGGAAGAAATACCATCCTCTCCACCTTTGGATGTTAGGGACAGTATCATGGGGGAGGTCTACGTCCCCTGCGATATTGGGAGTCATATCATCCTCTCCCACCCAGGATTCTAGGAACAAGATGATCAAAGGGATGCACACCCACTGCGATATTTTCAATAATGTCATCCTCTACTCCCTGGCTATGAGGAATAGCATCATTGAGGGTTATATACTTTCTGCAATATTGAAAGTAATATCATCCTCTCCCCCCCCGGATATCAGGAACAATTATATTAATGATTAATATTAATAATTATAATAAAATTAATAGTAATAATCGATATTAATTGCAATAAAGATAGCAAAAATTAATACTGATTTTAAATGCTAACGATTACTATTAATAATTAATAGTAATATCACTATGACTAATAACATAATAATAGTAATTAATGTTAATTAAATCAATAAGTGATGCTGTAATAAAATATAATTAATATTAAGATCAATAACAGATATTGATATACGACATTAATATTAATAATTAAATCTAATCATATATTTAAAATAATTATTAATATTTAATAATAATTAATAATAAAATGATTATTAATATTAATAATGTTATACAGTTAATTGATGTTTAATAATTAATGTTAATATTAATACTCCTAATACCAGAGGGGGTGTACACCTACCTGAGATATTGTTCCTAATATCCAGGGACAGAGAGCATGATATTAGTTTTAATATCATAGTAGGTGTACACTCACCCTGTGACACTGATCCTAATATCCAGGGGATATGGTCTGACATGACTCCCAACATAGCAATGAATGTACAGTCACCCGGTGATATTGCTCCTAATATTCACGGAAGAAGCGTATGATATTACTCCCCATATCGTAGGGAGTATACACCACTTCTGTGACATTGTTCCTAGTATCTGGAGGGGGAGAGGATAATAATTTCAGTAGCACAGGCTGTGTTCACCCACCCTGTGATATTTTTATTAATATCCTGAAAGGGAGAGGATGATATTACTCCCCATAGAGCAGGAGGTGTACACCCACCCTAGGATATTGTTCCTAATATCAATGGAGGGGAGAGGCTGATATTACTCACAATATGGTAGGGAGTGTACATCCACCTTATGATATTGTTCTTAATATTCAAAGGCAGAGAGGTTGATATTACTCCCAATATCACAGAAAGTGTACACCTCCTTGTGATACTGTTCCTGATATCCAGAAGGGGAGAAGATGATATTACTCCCCTTATTGCAGGAGATGAACACCCACTCTGTGATAGCTTTCCTAATATGCAGGGGGAGAGAGGATAATATTATTCACAATATTGCAGAAGATGCACACCTCCCCTACCCCCGTGATGTTGTCCTTAATATTCCAAGATGGAGAAGATGATATTACTCCCAATATCACAGAAAGTGTGCACCCCCCAGTGATATTGTTCCCATGATCCAGGAGGGAAGAGGATGATATTACTTTCAATATCGCAGGGAGTGTACATGCCCCCAGTGATACTGTTCCTAATTTCAACGTGGAAGAGGATGATATTACTCCCAATATTGCAGGGGTTAAAAACACTCCTTTGATATTGTTCCTAATATCCAAGGGGGGAGAGGATGATATTCCTCCCTATATTGCAGAGGGTGTACGTCCGTCTTTGATACTGTTCGTAATTTCTAGAGGGGGAGATGATATTACTCACAAAATCGAAAACACGCTATGTGTCCACCATGGATCCTAATATCCAGGGAGGGATATTAATCCCCATATCATGGGGGGTGTCCACCCCACCTTTCATATTGTTTCTTATATCCAGGGAGGAGAGGATGATATTGCTACCAATATCGAAGAAGCGTACACAACCCCTGTGATATGGTTCCTAATATCCACGTTGGGAGAGGATGATATTACTCTCAATATCACAGGGTTTGTACACCCTGCCTGTCATGTTTTTCCTACTGTCCAGAATAAGAGAGAATGATATTACTCCCAATAGTGCAGGGGGTGTACCCCCCCATGTGATATTTTTCTCAATAGCTAAA
Organism: Macaca mulatta; assembly: GCF_049350105.2. NCBI lineage: Eukaryota > Metazoa > Chordata > Mammalia > Primates > Cercopithecidae > Macaca > Macaca mulatta. Next base: position 49,358,167 of record NC_133406.1, read on the forward strand.
GGAGGAGAAGATAATATTATTCCTTGTACTGCAGGGGATGTACACCCACCTGTGATATTGTTCCTAATATCTAGGGAGAGAGAGCATGATATTACCCCCAATATTGCCATGGGCATACACCCACTTTGTGATATTGCTCCTAATATCCAGGGGGTAGAGTATGACATTACTCCCAATATAATAGTGGGTGTACATTCACCTCGAAGATATTGCTCCTAATATTCAGGGAAAGGGAAAATGATATTACTCCCAATATCACAGAGAGTGTACAACCCCTCCGTGATATTGTTCCTAATATCTGGAGGGGAGAGGATGATATTACTTTCAATATCACAGGTTTTGTACAACCACCTTGTGATATGGTTCCTAAAATCCAGGAAGGGAGAGGACGGTATTACTTTCCACATAGTAGGAGGTGTACACCCATGCTGGAATTTTGTTCCTAACATCAAGCAGGGGAGAGCATAATATTACTACCAATGTTGCAGGGGGTGTACATCCCCCCCCCCCGAGATGTTGTTCTTGCCATTCAAAAGAGGAGAGGATGACATTACTCCAGATACTGAAGAAAGTGTAATCCCCTGTGTGATATTGTTTCTAATATTCAGAAAGGGAGAAGAGGATATTAATCCCCATATCACAGGAGGTGTACACTCACTCTGATATTTTTCCAAATATGCAGGGGGGAAAGATGATAATAATATTGCCAGTATCGCAAGGGTTATACAACCCCGTGTGAGATGGTCCTTAATAATATTCCAAGGCGGAGGGGATGATATTACTACATATATCGCAGAAAGTGTACACCCCCCAGGGATATTGTTCTCATGATCCTGGAGGGAAAAGGATGATATTACTTTAAATGTCTAAGAAGTTGTACACGCCCCCAGTGATATTGTGTCTAATTTCAGCATAGGAGAGGAGGACATGACAATCAATATCGCAGGGAGTAGAAACACTCCTCTGATACTGTTCTTAATATTCAGGGAGAAAGAGGATGATATTATCCCAATACAGATGGGTCTATATCCTCTGTAAACCAAGGGTATACACCCGTCTGTGAAATAGTTCATAATTTCCAGAGGGGGAGATGATATTACTCACAATATCTTAAACAGGCTGTGAGTCCACCATGGATCGTAACAGACAGGTGGAGAGAAGGGGTTGCTATTACTCCCCATATTGCCAACTTGTTCATGAACCCATTGGGTGACGACATGCGTGGCTGTGGAAAGAGGCTGAATGGTGTTAACAGAACCGGTATTTCTATCCACTTGATTATTAAAATCCTCCTCTGCTGAGGTCATTCGTTAGCGAGTACTCACATGAGATACAAATATCTTCACAGTTTTTGACCACTCAGAGAGGTCCATTCACAAACCTCTTCCCCAAAATTCTGTCACCAATTTTCTGATCATGCTTCTTCCAAGTCTCTGACCATCCAACCAAACTATTGGCTACAGCCCATGAATCAGTATATAATCGCACATCTGGCCATTTCTCCTTCCATGCAAAGGGCACAACCAGGTGCACTGCTCGAAGTTCTGCCCTCTGTGAGATTTTGCTTCACTGCTGTCTTTCAGGGATGTCCTAGAAACGAGCTGTAGTGCTGCAGCTGTCCACTTTTGGGTGGTGCCTGCATATCGTGCAGAACCATTTGTGCACCAGGTCCTAGTCTTCTCTTCCTCTGTCAACTGATCATAAGGAACTCCCCATGAGGCAATCAGTGCAGGGTGGTTGCAAGAAGGCCGGGTGTCAGAAGTAGAGACCATGGGCATTTGAGCCACTTCCTCATGTAACTTACTTGTGCCTTCAAGACCTCCTCGAGCCCAATCACTTATATACCACTTCCATTTGATGATGGAATGCTACTGTGCATGACCCACTTTATGTCTAGATGGGTTAGAAAGGACCCAGTTCATGACAGGCAGCTCAGGTCATGTGGTGACTTGAGTCAAATGTTCAGTTTTCACCAAAGCACAGTAACAGGCCGAGAGCTGTCTCTCAAAAGGAGAGTAGTTATCTGCAGAAGACAGAAGGCCTCGCTCCAAAATCCTAGAGGCCTCCACTGTGATTCACCTTGGGAACCTGACAAAGGCTCCAAACAGAATTCCTATCTGCCACTGACACCTCGTATGGCCCAAGAGGCAGAGCAGCTTGCCCAGCAGCCTGGACCTGTTGCGGAGCCTTCTCTTGTTCAGAACCCCCCTCAAAACTGGCAGCCTTTTGGGTCACTCGATAAACGGGTCAGAGTAACACACCCACATTAAGAATGTGTTTCCTCCAAAATCCAAATAGGCCACTAGGCATTTTTTCTCTTTCTTGGTTGTAGGAGAGGCCAAATGCAGAAACTTACCCTTCACCTTAGAAGGAATATCTCACAGCCCCCACACCACTGGACCCCTAGAAATTTTACCAAGGTAGAAGATCCCTGAATTTTAGTCAGAATTAATTCCCTTCCTCTGGAACACAAATATCTCACCAATAAGTCCAATGTGTTTGCTACTTCTTGCTCACTGAAGCCAATCAGCATAATGTCATCAATGTAATGGACCAGAGTGATATCTTGCAGAAGTAAAAAGCAATCAATATCTCTTTGAATAAGATCATGACACAAATCCAGAGATCTGGTACACCCCTGAGGTAGAACAGTAAAGGTATATTACTGACCTTGCCAGCTGAAGGCAAATTGCTTCTGGTGGGCCTTTGGACAGGAATGGAGGAAAAGGCATTTGCCAAGTTAATGGCTGCATACCAGGTACCAGAAGATGTGTTAATTGCTAAAGCAACGAAACCACATCTGGTACAGAAGCTGCAATTGGAGTCACCACTTTGTTAAGCTTATGATAACCCACTGTCATTCTCCTAATCCGTCTGTCTTCTGCACAGCCAAATGGGAGAGTTGAATGGGGATATGGTGGGAATCAGCACTGCTGTGTCCTTCAAACCGTTGATGTTGGCACTAATCTCCACAATCCCTCCAATGATGTGATGTTCTTTTTGATTTACTATTTTTCTAGGTAGAGGCAGCTCTAATGGCTTCCACTTGTTTTTTCCCACCATAGTAACCCTCACTCTATCAGTCAGGGAGTCAATGTGGGGATTTTGCCAACTGTTAAGTATGTCTATGCCAACTACGCATTCTGGCACTGGGGAATGACCACCAGATGTGTATGGGGACCCACTGGACCCACTGTAAGTCAGGCCTGAGCTAAAACTCCATTAATTACCTGACCTCCATAAGCCCTTACTTTAACTGAAGGACAATGATGATGTTTTGGGTTCCCTGGAATCAACATCAGCTCAGAGCCAGTGTCCAGTAGTCCACAAAATGTCTGATCATTTCCCTTATTCTAATGCACAGTTACCATGGTAAAAAGTCAGAAGTCTCCTTGGGGAAGGATGGGAGAAAGATTCCCTGCATAAACATAGTTGGGCCCTTCCTCAAGGGACCTGGCCTCCCCCTCATTCAAACAGATCTGAGTTTGTAAACTGTCTCAAATTTGAAAATTGATTGAGGGGCTGTGATTCTCTGTTTTTATAATTCAAATTAGTCTCTTGTCCATTCAACCTAGGAGTTTTCTGCTTGTATAAATTAAGTAGGAATGCAGTAGGCTTCCTATTAATTTCACTTCTAGGAACACTGTGATTAATTAGCCAATGTCAGACCTCTACATGAGATAGACTATTCTGATTGCTTCTTTGCCTCTGCTGTCCATTACAGCAGCTATGCCCACCTTGCCTTTGAAGGTTGAGTGCCACCACTTGGGCCCTGCCACCTCAGGATCCAATTATTCCCACTGTATTTAAATTCTGTAGTTGAGTGACTCTATCTCTATATTCCTTCCACCATTATCCCACACCCTCAATATCCATTCCCATGCCTGTTCTCCAGGTTTCTGTTTATATACATTAGAAAACTCAAGCAGTTCTTTTCTAGTGCAGTGCACCTCCTCATGGGTCACACTCTCAACCTCACATCTTGGTGCCAACTGGGACTTAAGTCTAGCTATAGGTTTAGAAGCAAACAGGGGTGTTGGGGGTGGTTGTTGAAGAGAATAAACATTATCTTGCCTGGCAACTGCCTCAGAGGAGGTCACCACTGTTGTCTGAGGCAGTACAGGGTTTACCTTCTTAGACAAAGGTGGAAAGGCTGATGGCAGCATGGGTCAGGGAAGGCATGTTGCCACCACTGGGGATGGGGAAGCTGTTTCTTCTGGCAAAAAAGTGTTCATCAGAGTTTACAAACTCAGTGTCCCCAACTTCATCAGGGTCCTCTCACACATCCCCATTCCAAGTTGCAGTGTCCCATTCTTTTCCAATCAATGTCCTCACTTTCATAGTAGACACCTGGCGAGGCTGTGCATGCACCTTTCATTGTAGGCCAGTCACTCACATGGTAAGTGCTTGTATCTGTTTTTCCACAATTTCAGATTGTGGAAAAGGAGAAAAGACTCTTACTCAGGGCACTCTTAGCAGATTTGAGGCTCAGTGTCTGCTTCTGAAGCCAGGGGATAGAATCTCTGGGTTCATGATTTTCTTTCATTACTTTGTCCACTGAACTTAGGAGCAACCAACTAGCTTCATTATATTCCTTAGTTCTCCACATATGGTCAAATGTATTATGTATAGAGTCACTAAACTCCTTGCCTCTCATGATCAATGGATCAGGAGTGTCAAATGCATTTATTTTGCATACTCACTTAACGGTTCACACCAAGGACTATCAGTATTCTCCATACTAATAGAATTAGAGTACTTAGCATTTTTGGGTCTAATCATATTAAGTTGCCAACTCCAGAAACCCCACAACCAAGGAAGGAACTCCATCCTTAATATTCTGTTCCTCTAGAACCACTCCTAATACCAAATCTGTATTGTAATGGAATATTACATACACATAATATTTATATACATATATTATATATATATTATTATATATGGGAGTTTAGTAAATATTTATATGTACTAAATATATATGGGGGAGTTTAGTGTGTGTGTGTGTGTGTGTGTGTGTGTATGGGAGTTTAGTAAATATTAACTCTATTAACTCACATGATCACAAGGCCCCACAATAGGCTGTCTGAAGGCTGGGGAGCAAGGAAAGCCAGCCCTAGTTCCAAAGCTGAAAAACTTGGAGTCTGATGTTCCAGGGCAGGAAGCATCCAGCCTGAGAGAAAGATGCAGTCTGGGGGGCTAGGCCAGTCTCCCTTTTCATATTTTTCTGTTTGCTTATATTCTAGCCAAATTGGCAGCTGATGAGATTGTGTCCATTCAGATTAAGGGGGGGTCTGCCTTGCTCAGCCCACTGGCTCAAATGTTAATCTCCTTTGGCAACACCCTTACAGACACACCCAAGATCAATACTTTGTATCCTTCAACCCAATCAAGTTGACATTCAGTATTAACCATCACAGATACCCGCTGAAACTCTACTTGGTGTCATACCCTAGTTAGGGAATAAAGGTATATATGAATAAGGAAAATAGATTAATGCTTTACAGATTTTTATTTTTATTTTTATTTTTTTAGATGGAATCTCACACTGTTGCCCAGGCTGGAGTGCAGTGGCGCGATCTTAGCTCACTGCAACCTCTGCCTCCCAGGTTCAGGTGATTCTCCTGCCTCAGTCTCCTGGGTAGCTGGGATTACAGGCACGTGCCACCATGCCCGGCTAATTTTTGTATTTTTAGTAGAAACGGGGTTTCCCCATGTTGTTCAGGCTGGTCTCAAACTCCTGACCTTGTGATCTACCCTCCTCGGCCTCCCAAAGTGCTGGGATTACAGGTGTGAGGCACTGTGCTTGGCCTGGAGATTTTTATTGTAGAAAGTAAGTTATCAAATAGTTGCAAACACAGTATTTCTGATAATCACATTAAAGGTGCAATGAAAAATCATAGTCATGTTCTCTTGGAAATTATGAGGAAGTAGACACTAGTGGCAGATGGTCAAGGAAAGATACTTTGAACATGTGATGAGACAAAATTTACCTAGGATGTTTTTTGAAATGAAAAATTCTGAGCTATGCGCTCTTAACCCTCTTCTCCTAACAGTTGGATGACTATCCCCTGTTGATACTTTATTTGAACATCAATTAGTCAAATACCTTCCAAAACATTGATCTCTAGGATGTTACTTTCTGGCTGTGGGCTCTAGTGCTTCTGCTTACTTAAAATTCTTTTTTCACTAATAATTCTTGAACATCTCTGGGACCTCTTCTTAAACTTGAAAGGCATAGCTATTGTTTGTTCAATATCTCCACTTCAATTTTCAATAGACATATCAACATTTCACATGCCAAACAGATTTTAAAATGTATATTAAATCATAAAGAGCCAAGAGAAGAGATTTCTGAAAAAGTGAAACAAAAAGGGAAATAAATTTATACCAGCCATTGGTACTTACAGTTAGCTGAACAGAGGGTTCAGGAACAGCGCAATGCCCATGTGGAAATTTGAATCATGAGAGAGATGTAAAGAAAGATCAGAGAGGACAGGGCAGCCTAGTCAATAAATATTTTTTTAAATCTTTATCTTTATGGAAGCAATCTAAACTTTAAGTTGCTGAAGATAGATCAATAGAAAATGTCATACTGAAGTTCAAAGAAAAAAAGAATGAGAAAATAAAAAGCAGGTTATAACTGTAGGCAATTTCAAAAGATGTCACATACAAATAGTTGGATTACCAGAAGGAGAGAAAATGTAGAAAAAAGTTTAAAGTAATGACTAAGAACTTTCCAAAATTAAGGACAGACATCATAGCCTGGATCCATGAAGCTCTCAGGGAACATCAAGTAAGACAAATTTAAAAACAAACATACAAATAAAAGATACAACTATACATATTCAAATTTATAATAAAGCTTCTGATTCCATAATTCTTTGATGTTTAACTGGGGGCAACTTTCGTGCTTTGCCTTTCTTCTTCATCTACTGTCTTATATCTGGGTAAGCCAAGAAAGCCGTAGTTCTCCTTTCTTTAATGCCATGGGTGATGCAAATTCCCCAAGTCCCTTCTCATGCCCCAGAATGTTCAAACCAGCCCCACCCACTAAGCACCATGTAAAGCCTAAATCAGTCTCTTTTCTCCAATTTCTGAAGCCATTTTAGGACCAGCTTCAGTGGCCCAATATTTTCTTCCAAGAGATTTCCTTATGTTAATAACGAACTTTTTCATACTTTCTTAGTGAGTGTGTGGCATCATTGGTCTTAGTATCTGAACCAAATTTTGGGTATAAATTCATCCCATGATTGCTGGGTTGCCTTAACAAAACTGTAGAAAAGCAAAGACAGAAAAATTCTTGAAAGAAGTTGGAAAATGAGATGTGAGATAAAGCATCTTATAATGGAACTTAGATTCTAAATATGGTGACTTCTTATCAGAAATTATGCAAAGAAACAAGTACAGTTTAATACTAAAATGTTGAAAAGAAAAAGCAACCACCAATCTAGAATTCTACACATAGTTAAATTATCTTAAAAAGTTATTTATTTTTTTTTAACTTACTTTGACAAAATAGAAATCTGAGCAAATATATCACCAACTGATTTTCCCTGCAGGAAATTCTAAAATATCTTTGGGAAAAAAGAACATGATACATATTAATGATTCAAATCTACATAAATCAAGAGCATTGAAGAACAAATAAATGGAGGTAAAATAAAATATTTTCTTTTTTGGATTGATCTAAATATAATTAATTATTTAAAATAATAATAGTAATAATAAATGAATTGAGTGATTATAATAGCACCAAAAAATGTATGAGAAAACTCAAGAATGAGAAGTAAAAGTGAACACACATAAAAAATGATGGAAGTATGCCAAAAGGACCTGAAAGAACTTCCATTAACCAAAGGTGGAACAATTTTCTCAAAAAGAAAATCAAATAGTATTGGATTGTAACTCACATTGTAAAATAAATACCTATGAGTTCATATTATTGTAAATAAATGATTGGATAAATAAGTATTGTAGATGTCTTGGTCCATTTGTGCTGCTATAACAGACTACAACACACTAGATAATTTATAAAGAATAGAAATACATTTTGTCACTCTTCTGGAGGTTAGAAAATCCTGGGTCAAAAGGCATCAGCATGATCACTGTCCAGTAAGAGCCCAGCCTCTGCTTCCAAGATGATGCCTTCTTACTGCATCCCCCTAAAGGGAGGAATGTTATATCCTCACGTGGTAGAAGGTGGAAGGTTTTATCACCTAAATTTTCACCAGAAGAGGAGCCCTCATGACCAAATCATTTCTTAAATACCTTATATTGCCCATTAAGTTCTAACACCTGAATTTTGGAGGGGACACATTCAAACCATAGTAGTGGGAAAAGAATCTCCCAGGCAGAGATTTCCAAGTAATTTATGTAAACACTCTGCTTTGAAAGAAGTGGAGCATGAAGTGTCACTTTTTAAGAGTAGGTTGCATATAATGACTTCCTTTCAAAGTAGTACAGAAAGGAGATAAACAAATAACTTTAAAGTGGAGAAACCCTATTAGGGTGTTAGAACTTAAATCTTATTCAGTTTATCAAAACAAAACAAAACAAGACAAAAATACAAAGCAATACGTCATTGCTATGGTTTGAATCTGTCACCCAGAATTCAAGTGCTGAAAACAATCTCCAATGAGACAGTGTTGGGAGGAAAGGCCTAATGGAAAGTATTTAGGTCATGAGGGCTCATGAATAGATTGTCATAACAAAGACTCACAGGAATGGGTTTGTTCTCTTGTACTTCATCCTTTCTTTTTCTATCATGTGATGTTGTAGCAAGAAGGCCCTCACTAGATGTCAGTGTCTTACCTTGCACTTCCCAGCCTCAAGAACTGTTAAGTATATACATTTCTGTTTTTGTAGATTACCTAGTCTCAGATATTTTCTTATAGCAGCACAAAAAGAACTAATACAATCACATACCCTTAATATGAGGTGATGAAAATGACACAGAACTCTGTGGTCCTCCTCACTAAAAACCATTAATCCTGTCTAATTATAAAACAAACGAACAAACTAAAACCAAAAAAATGGACACATTTCGCTTGAGAGAAACTCTACGAAATACCTGACCAGTGTTCCTTAAAACTATCAAGGTTATCAAATACAAGGGGGAAAGTCTGAGAAACAATCAAAGCTGAGAAAAGCCTGAGAAGCATGGCAACTAAATGTAATACAGTATATTGGATGAGATTCTGGAACAGAAAAGGTAATTAAATAAAATTAATAGAATCAAAATAAAAATGGACCTTAGTTTATAACAATGCATCAATATTGGTCACATTATGATATGGTTTGGCTGTGTCCACACCCAAATCTCATCTCAAATTGTAGTTCCCATAATCCCCACATGTCATGGGAAGGACCCAGTGGAGGTAATTGAATCATGGGGGCAATTACTCCATGCTGTTCATGACAGTGAGTGCATTCTCACAAGATATGATGGTTTCATAAGGGTCTTTTCCCCTTTTGCTTGGCACTCCGCCTTGCTGCTACCATATGAAGAAGGATGTGTTTACTTCTCCCTCTGCCATCAAGTTTCCTGAGGCCTCTCCAGCCCTGCAAAACTGCAAGTCAATTAAACCTATCTTTTTATAAATTATCCTGTCTCAGGTATGTCTTTATTAGCAACATGAGAACGGACTAATACATATTAATAGTGGCAAATAGACCATACTAATGCAAGATGTTAATAATAAGGGAAACTATGTGCGCCTATGATGGGGGTGTGGGGGGAGCAGGTAATATGAGATGCTGTACCATGTTTGCTATTTTTCTGTAAATATAAAACTGTTCTAAAATGTAAAAGTTAGTGTAAAAATTAAAATGTTCTTAATAAGAAAAATAGGTAAATATACTTTAGTAGATCTTATAAAAATATTGTATAAAGCAGTGAAAAATAGATGACTAAATAACAGCTACTCTTAACAGAATATATGAAATATACTCATATGGAAAAATAAGAAACAATTTTTTACAAAGTTCAAAAGTATCTAAAAGTCAAAAAATTTACTTTAAACATATATAAAAAATTGACAAAAATCAGGATAATTATATTCCCAAAATTCTGATAGTGTTTATCTCCGATGGAAGGATGCAAGTTTCCAATACAGAGGAGGGAAGACACTTGGATAGAAACAGTTTTTAGTTTTTTTGTAATTGGATGTTATCTTTTAGTAAAAACACACATTGTACATATTGATATCAATAAATAAAAGAGGTTATGCATGGAGCTACAATGAAAGCACAATATAAACAAGATTATTATAAATGAGTGCACCTGGGGTCAACAGCAATAACAAGACAAAACCTAGTTATACTTAAATGAGTATTAAATATATTTCTCTCAATTGCATACTTTATCTTTAAATAGTTATGGTAATACTGGTTTCAGTACATTTCTAATTATGTGGTTATGCTTACTTTTTTACTTTTATTATTAATTGACACATAATTACTATACATATTTATGGGGTACAGTGTGATATTTTGATTTATGTATGTGATGTATAATGATCAAATCAGAGTAATTAGCATGTTCATCACTTCACACGTTTATCAGTCCTTTGTGTTGGGAACATTCAAAATCTGCTTTTCTAAATATTTCAAAATATATAAAAAAATTGTTGGTAGTTATAGTGATTCTATAGTCCTGTAGAAGATCAGAACTTTTCTCTCCTATCTAGCTGTACTTTTGTATCTGTTAACCAACCTTTATCTATCTTCCTCTTCCTCCTACTTTTTCGTGCCTCTAATAACCACTCTTTTACTCTCTACTTCTATGAGATCAAATTTTTTAGCCTCCACACCTGAATAAGAAAATGTGGTACTTATCTTTCCGTACCTGGCTTATTTCACCTAACCTAATATCCTCCAAGCTCATCCATGTTTCGACGAATGACAGAATTTTCTTATTTTGTATGGTGAAATAATATTCCATAGTGTATATATATACCACATTTCCTTTATCCATTCATCTGCTGATGAACACTTAGATTGATTTCCATATGTTGGCTCTTGTGAATAGTGTTGCAATAAATGTGAAAATGCAGATTTCACATACTAATTTTTTTGACATTCTACTTTCCTATTTTTTGGAAAGAATATGAGATTGGATCCAGTACTGGCATTGCTGGATTATATATTAGTTTTTCTTTTTTTAGTTTTTTGAAGAAACTTCATTCTGTTTTTTGTAATGGCTGTACTAATTACATTCTTACCAACAATGTATACGAGTACTTCTTTCCACACATCCTTGCCAGAACTTGTTAATTTCTGTGTTTTTGATAACAGTCATTTGAACTGGAGGAAGATACTATCTCATTGTGGTTCTGATTTTCAATTTTCTGATGATTAGTGATGCTGAACATTTTTATGTATATTTATTGTCTATTTGTATGTCTTCTTCTGAGAGATTTCTGTTCAGTTCATTTATCCATTTCCAGTTGGATTATTTGTTGTTTTTTGCTTTTTGTTTTTGCTATTGAGTTTTTTGAGTTTCTTGACTATTCTGGGTATTAATTCCTTGAAAATTTGCATGCATTATGTCAGACCAAAAAGAAAAAAATAATATCAAAGAAAATTTGTTTCCAAAATATATTTCTATGTCACTGAATGAATTACAGTATTGCAAAATATTAATGGTATACACCAAAAGTGAAAACAGTATTTAGTATTCTCAATGAATCAGCATCTGACTACAAACAACAGAAACTTACCCTCTTAATGAGAACAACAACAAAAAAAAATCATGAATTGTTGCTTGAAAGCTTGCAGAAGTACCAGAGATGTCTCCAGGGGCTGGAGTTCCAGATTACTTCATCAGAAACTAGTGTATTTTAGGATTGGTCTTTGGTGACAACAATAAGCCCCCAATAGGTGTAATCTCTCACTGTGACACTTAAGCCTCGGAAACTGGATGACCCCAAAAGATAACCCTCCAGAAGAGATTCTGTGTGGTGCCTTCTTCAGTCCGTATCTCTAGATTCTATATTGTAGCTTTAGGTAAAGCCTAGGTTAGCTGTCTGGGCTCAAGAGGTACTGAGGTTGGGAAAGAGAGTTCCACTTTAGAGAAAAACTGGAAAAGCTTCTACTTTAGAGATACATGGATTCATATCATAAAAATATCCTCAGTCTAAATGGCTTTGTTTAAAGAAGACTTGAAACCAAACTTAAATAAATAGGTAGTTACATACATTTTCGTTAGCATGACTCTGGGAAAATTGATATCTGTTTGCAATTGTTTACCTGAACATTGGCATGGCTGAAGACAACTAAATCATGTTATTTGTGTATTTCAGCTAACCCAAATGATATCAGATAATTAAGAAGTAAATTCAAAGAAATAGGATCAGAATCCATTCCTATGTCATAATATATGGTAAGAGATTTGTCCAAATAATACTGACTCTAAACAAAATACCATTTTAAAGGAGAAGCCTGATGTATAAGAAGCTCATACAATTTAGTTTGTGATTGATTCCTGAAAATAAGTCAAAGTTTTATAAACGCTCAAAACAATTACATTTCTCATAATAGAGCCCTCCACAGAGTTGCTGCCTGTAAAGACGGCTTTTAGAATTTTGCTTGATAACTTTTGCAATCTAATAAGTAATTAAGTGGCATAAGTATCTTACATAAAAACTACTGTGAAGATTTGTATGATTGAAGAAAAAAGAAAGGAATATTTGGATTTGAGTTGTGACTAAAACCAAAATCTAAGATAGTTGTATTGTTATTTTAGTGTTTTGACAGATAGGAAACATGAAAGGGGGAAAACAGTCTCCCCACCTGAACTGGAGGACAGTATGTTAAAAAGGTTGCCCAAGTACTATGGTCTGAATCTGTGTTTCTCCCCCAGATTCACATGTTGAAATCCTCAGCTTCGAGGTGACGGTATCAGGAAGTGAGTGAGGCTTTTGGGAAATGATAAGGTCATGAGGGAGTAGCCCTCATGAATGGGACTAGCATCCTTATAAAGGAGACCCTAGAGAGACCTCTAGCCTTTCCACCACGTGAAGACACAGTAAGAAGGCACCAACTGTGAAAAAGAAAGCGGGCTCTCCCTAGACACTGAATCTGCTGGCGCTTTGATTTTGTACATTCTAGCCTCCAGAACCCTGAGAAATAAAATTATCTTGTTTATAAGCCATTCAGTTTATGGTATAGCAGACCCTCCACATCTGTGGCTTCTGAATACCTAAATTCAACCAACCTCAAATTGAAAATATTTTTTAAACGTGCCTGTACTGAATATGCAGAAACGTTTTTGGTCATTATTCAATAAACTATTAATAGAGTATAATAATTATTTACATGGCATTTACATTATATTAGATATTACAAGCAATCTAGAGATGATTTAATGTATATAGGAGGATGTACAAAGGCCACATAAAATACTCTGCCATTTTATGTAAATAGCATGAGCATCCATGAATTCTGGTATTCATAGAAGACCCTAGAACCAATCTCCAGTGGATACCGAGGAACAACTGTATGTTTGTTATGACATCTAGATAGAATAAGATACTGAGATAACTTGAAAGGTGCAACACACCTCCCCTGGGCATTTAAATCTAAGTAAAGAGGTAGGAAAACAGAATGTCATTGATATATACTATTTTTTATTACTTATGTTGGCAAGATATAAGAAAAATGTTTGCTTACTAACAAGTAAAAAAACGAAGAAATTGGATGATTCTATAAATCTGGGGCCTGGAAAAAATGGAAAACCAGCTGCTTTTAGATTCCAAAGAGCTATTGAGAGGACTGAATAAGATTTTGATTGGCCAAAACAGAAAATGTTTCAATTGAACAATTCCTTGCGAAGCTTAAATTAGGTGATTCCCTCAACCAATGCCTTATGATCCTTTAAAATAAATATCATTGAGAGGCAAAAGGAAGAGAGGGAGAAGGAGAGAACAGCGATGGTGGGGGTGGTCAGGTGAGCAGAAGAAAAGAGAGAGAAAAGAGAAAGGCACAATTATAAAAGTAAAAAATAATTGAGAAATTTGTAGAAAAATGTTAGCTTTGTTAATATAGAAAATGAGACTGACGGCCGGGCGCGGTGGCTCAAGCCTGTAATCCCAGCACTTTGGGAGGCTGAGACAGGCGGATCACGAGGTCAGGAGATCAAGACCATCCTGGCTAACCTGGTGAAACCCCGGCTCTACAAAAAAAAAAAATAATACAAAAAACTAGCCGGGCGAGGTGGCTGGCGGGCGCCTGTAGTCCCAGCTACTCGGGAGGCTGAGGCAGGAGAATGGCGTAAACCCGGGAGGCGGAGCTTGCAGTGAGCTGAGATCCGGCCACCGCACTCCAGCCTGGGCGACAGAGTGAAACTCTGTCTCAAAAAAAAAAAAAAAAAAAAGAAAAGAAAAGAAAATGAGACGGACCAAAAAAATTATATTTGTTGTAATTAAAAATCTGAAGCAATCTATATTTCTACAAACTAATTTTGGTATAACTATACAAAGGAATACTACTCAGTAATAAAAAGGAGCAAACTACTGATAGATGCAGCTACATCGATGATCCTGAAACACGTTATGCTATTAGAATGCCAGACACAAAAGAATGCATTATATATGATTCCACTTAGAGTAAATTCTAGAAGATTATTCATATATAGTGACAAAAAATCCATCAGGGAATACTTGTGTTTTGAGTGGCGAAATTCTGACTGCACAAAATCAGTACAAAAATTTGGAGATGTGAAGAGACTGTTCTATATCTAGAGTATGGTGTTGGCCACATGGGTAAAATTTAATAGAATTTTTCATTTACCTTAAAAGAAGTGCATTTTATTTCATCTTTTAAAATTTATTGACTACATTTTTAAAAGGCATTTGCTTATTCTGGATATTAAACCATCTTCAGGCTCCCATACTTACTCAACCTGAAAGTAGGCGGTATCATTTCTCATCTCGGAAGCAAGAAAAACTAGTTACCTCTTCAAACCAGGGTAAGGGAAGTGGAGGGAAAAGAGAGAGTATAATTGGGGACCAAGGAGAAAAATAAAGTACTTTTGCCTAAAGACAAGAATCAGAGCCTGTTGGAGGAATTTCTGCTCCACCAAGGTTGAGACCTTTACCTTGTTTTCCCAGAGAGATGTCACAATAATTTTGGATGAATAACTCTTCTGTGCATGCTGTATTTCTATTTTTGGAACATTCCGCTTTAGCTTACTCTCTCTGTCTTTCTGTGTGTGTGTGTGTGTGTGCGTCTCTGTGTGTGTATGTGTGTATGTGTGCATGTGTGTGTCTGTGCATGTCTATGTGTGGAGGATTGAGGTCGGCTAGAAATAGCTTGTTATTAATTCATAACAGCCAGATCTAACCCTAATATAGAATATAGCACAACATCCAGAACTTCTGGCCTTTGGGCAAAATTCAACAATTGGGTGGAACTTTGATTTACCTGCTTTGGTGAGCGAGAGAGAATGTAATATGTATTTGGGAAGAGAACAAATGAATAATTGGTGAAAGAAGGGTAGTCTGTAGCAAGAAAAGGTATGCTTATCATTCTCTATCTCATTTTCTTTCATTTACACAGAGCTAAAATACGTTTTTCAGTCTGCTTTTATTAAGTGGAGCAAAAACACTTGGTCCTGGACAATGGAATGTTAGCAGAATGGACATAAGCAAATTCCAAGCCTACCTTTAAAAACAACTCGTACAATCTTTTATGTATTCCCTTGGCCCCTATCTGGCAACTAAATTTCAACCCAAGATGACCCTGAGAGTCACATATTGAATAAGGAAGAGTGGCACAGTTGAAGATAGAAGGTTCCGATTGATTACATGAAGCAGAGCTCTCCCAGAAATCTGCACTGGACAATATGTTTGAGAAATAAACTTTTGGTTTTTAGATGATTTTTCTTTGGTATAGCACTTAATGTTGTTCACCCTGAAACAGATTAGTGTTAAATCAGACAAAATTATACCAGAAAAAGTTATAAAAATATTTTAAAAATTGTAATATTTGAAGCCTATCATTTTAAGTTGCTGAAAACCTATGTGGACTAGAAAAAATATATTTAATATTTTATCTTTCAAGTAAATTGTATTGACTAAGAAAGAAATTTCTAGAACTGCTCAAAAACTTTTGTAGTGCAGTTAACCTTGACTTGTAAAGCTGAGAAAAATAAGCACAGCTGAAAAATCTAAATTCCTGCAATGGCATTTCCTAAATACATGCTCTAAAATGTCAGTTCCAGGATCACTCCTCACTATGACTCTATTAGCCAAACCTAGGTCCTCACACTGATGAAGGAGCTGTGTTCTTTTTATGTGAGATTTTGAAATAAAATGCTTTTTAGAGTAACATTTAATAATACCATACTGATGGCCTCTTCTACTTTTTGCTTCAGAGCTCTACATTAACATTTTCAGTGTCTGTTCATTTATTTGTTTTAGTGCCTGAATGTTTTACAAATTGCAAATCCTTTCCTCACATTTTTTGAAACAAAACTTGGATAAAAGAAGCTTTTCAAATATGAACAGTTCAGGAGAGGATAAATTCTCCCTTGATACACTTGAGGGAGATTTAAAAAAAATCTTTCATGTAAAATTTGTTTTAAATTGCTTTACTCTTTACCAAACATAATTATTTCATGAAGATTGTGTCTTAACTAAATAAAGGAGCAGTATCCATTCCATTATGAACAAGTTAATGTTCATAAGAAAAAAGGTAATAAATAGATAATGTCAAACAATAATGGAATTAAAGTATAATACACCTGCCCATCGAGCGGTGCAGAGTTTTTTACACATTAGAGAGTCCAGCCTGACAAAATAATTTCACTGGGGGTCTTGGGAAAAATGCGGCAGGTTTGTCTCACACAAGAAGGGTTCACCTTTTTGTCCATAAAAAAAGGAAAGTTTCTTCCATATGGATCCTGTCTCTAGCATTGATGTGTCATTCTCGAGTGTATCATATAGAAAATAAGTAATCTTACAGAAAATGGCTGATAGATTACTCAAGTGATGAGGAGATTCTGAGGATTCTTTGTAAAGTGAAATACAGGTCTAAACTAATAAGCCTGGTTGTGGGTACTGTGGCTCAAATCACACCGGTTCATTTAAGGGTAGCTTTTGTCTATATGGTTGAGTCCTGAAAGGCAGAAATGTAATGGCAGAGAACTACTTTAAATTAGTAGTAAATATTTATGAGTATTGAATCAGTGTCACAGTGAATGTAAGCATGGAGCCTATTAAGCAATGGCCTTTATACAATCCCAGCTCACACACTTACCATATGAGTAATTTTGGCCAAGTTATTTAACACCTCTTTGCATCAATATTTTCCTCAAAATAGGGGCTAATAGAAGCATTTACTTCATAGGAGTGTTGTGAAATTGAATAAGCTAATACACAAAATGTTTCATACAATGATTTTTATAAGATTATATGCTCAAGAAATATAAATTATGTGTCCACACATTCTTTTATTTATTTGATCAATATTTATTGAGCACCTATTTCAGGTACTGGTCTATATGTAGGGGATATAACAGTGAATCCTACACACAAAAATATGTTTGTATTTATTTTATATTTTACTGGGAAGAAAAAGAATGAAATGAGTAAAATAGGTAGTATATTAGATTATGATGAATGCTCTGGAATAAAATAAAGAAGACAAGTAGTTAGAAAATGGTAGAAGAAATTATAATTTTAAATGAGGTAGGGAAGCGTATAGGCTGTCATAACAAAATACCACAGACTAGGGGGCTTAAACAACAGAAATTAATTTTCTCACAGTTGTGGGAGCTGGAAGTCCAGAATCAAGGTGCCAAAATAGTCAGTTTCTGGTGAGTGCTCTCTTCCTGGTTGCACGCTTCTGCCTTCTCACTGTGTCTGCACATGGTGGAGAGCGAGCCCTGCTGTCTCTTCTTCTTCTTTTAAGGGCACTAGTTCCATCAGAATGGAATCTGCGGGTATAACCTCAGCGAACCTTAGTCATCTTCCTAAAGACCCTATCTTCAATACAGTCACGTGGGGTGTTAGGGCTTCAACATATGAATTCTGCAGGGGATACATTCAGTCCATAGCAAGGAGTAAACAAACCATTTAAGTGAATATGTAAGTATGTAGAGGAATGACTAGATGATTATGTTGAGCAGGATAATTCAAGGAAGAAGACAGTGTAAGAGCGACGATCCTGAGGTGGGAACATGCTGGGCAACTGAAATAGGTGAAGAAAAGAGTAGCAGGAAATGAGATAAAAGGAAACAGGAAGGTTAGATCACACTTGGCTATTACACCATTATAAAGATATTGATTTTACTTATGAGTGAGATGGGAAGACTTGGTAGCAGATAAGAAACAAGTTGTGACGAAGCTTTAATAAGGCCAATCTGATGGCAATATTGAGAATAGACTAAAGGGAAAAATGGGAAGTAGGAAGACTAAATGGAAATCCATTGGTCCAAGCAACTGCAAGCCAGAGATTACAGTGGCTTGAACTAAAGTTGCAGCAGTAGATAAGGTGAGTAACTGTCAAAATCTGGAAAAAAATTTCAGGTAGAAAAATAAAGATCTTTTCGTGGATGATATGTAGGTTGTGAGAAAACAAGATAATTGAAGAATGGGTCTAATTTTCTTGAACGGAGCACCAAGAAAGGGAGTTGTTATTTAATATTTAGGTCGATATTGCAGGGGAACAGTTTGAAATAATTTGACTCTGACATTTGGATACATTAAATTTGAAATGCCCATTTGATATGTAAATGGTGATGTTTCATGGATAGTTGACTATAAACAAAAGGAGAGAAGATTAACGATTAACTATGCTTTGCATATAGACTTATCATCAATATGAAACTGAATTAATTCATCAAAGGAGTAATTTTAGATGGAAAACAAGCCTAGGTCTGAAGACCGACCACATAATACTATAACTTTAACAGTCAGTGAGATGAAGAGGTACCAGTAAAAGAGAATGAGGAAAAGTGAGAGAAGAAGAAAATTAACAGAACACAATTTTTTAGAAGTCAACATACAAAAAGAAGGTGGAGGAGTTTGCAAAAGGAGATAGTGATCACTTGCATCAAATATTACTGAGAAACGAAGTCAGAAGAGAATTAAATAGTGGTCATTGTTTTTTGCAACCTAGAGGTCATTGTTGATATTGAAAAACAGTTCAAATGGAGTGCTGGGATCAAGTACTTGATTGGAGTGAGTTCAACATAAAAGAGTTGGAGAAAACTAGAAAAACAGCAGCCAGTAATTATATACAAGTATTTCAAGGGATTTTGCTATCAAAAAAGGGGAGAAGGCTAGACAGTAGCTCCAGGGATAAGTGAGTTTAAGTAGGGATCTTTTACAATGTTATGATAGTAGAAATAAAGTTCATTTGTAAATTAATAGGAAATATCCAAATGTGTTGTAAGGCTTTTCTTTTACAACCATAGTGAGAAATATAATGGCAACATATGCCTCAAACCAAATAATGTCCCTGACTCTGCAAAGAAGGAAAATAAATCAGAAATGAGAGCACTATATAAGTGGCATTGATTTGCAATCAGTTCAAGAATCTAACCATGGACTTCCTATTGTACCTCGTTCCATAAACAGTTATTGGATTTAACACCGTTTGGCTTCTCAGAGTTCATACAGGGGCTATTGCCTGCTATATCACTCCCTGGGAATGATTACCCTGTGTGATTTCTTACCTTTTTGGCCATTTGGTATAATTTTCAAACACCAATGTTTGTGTTTGCTGAACACGATATATTTCGAGAAATGAAAGTCCTCATCTAAGTAATAATGGTGTGAAATGTTAGAAGGCAATCCCATTTCAGTAATTATTTGAGTATTTAATATGTATACTAACCAAGTGTAGTTACTTGTTGATCTGATGATCATCTGACTCACCTAGAGTCTTCAAGAGGACGGTATTAGTATTTGTATGATTAATTCATTGGAGGAACACTGTATTTATGTAACACAGAAACATTGCACTAGCCAGGCTCTAATTTTCTCCTACCTATACTCATAGCTTTATAGCTAAACTTACTAATAGATAGTTATTATAAAAGAGAAAAACTATTAAATATTAAAAATGTTAAAAATCCCTGGGCTTTACCACAGAACTTCTGAACTTATAACCCCTGAAGTTATTGCTCAGGCAGCTGAATTTTAACATAAAATAAAGAAAAATATACAGCAAAGATATTATGTGAGAATAAAATAAAAAGAGATATCAAAAATAAAGCTATACAGGAAATTAAAATTTTAAAATTAAAATGAAGAGTTTAAACTTAAAAATAAAAAGACCAACTATATAAAATTTAAAGGCAATTTTTTAAGAGATAAAATAAATTGTATTTAAGAATAAAACAATAAAATAGCAGAAGTCAATTGGAAAAGATATTAAAAACAACAAAAAAGGATTGGTTACAACTAAATACATGAGAATGGTACTAAAATTCATGAAAATTCTCAATATAAAAGTCAATGCAATTGTAGGTTGATCACAAGAATTAATGTCTGAAAAATGTGTAAACATTTTGTAAAATGAATTAAAGACCACTGAAAGAAGAAAGCTTGGTGTTTAGGAGAAGAGATACTTAAATTATAAATATAATAATAAAATAAGACAATACATTTTTTAAAAAAGTTATCAAAGTAGAAATATTTAACCCTTAAAAATGTCCAAAATATTCATTTGCTTATTAATGTTTGTTCTATTATAAATCACAATCCCCAGGGTTGCACTAGACAGAAAGTTTCCTGGGCTCCACTACAGAATTTCTGAACTTATAACCTCTGGAGCTGTTGCTCAGGAAACTGAATTTTTTTTATTTTTATTTTTTATTTTTTAGATGGAGTCTAGCTCTGTTGTCCAGGCTGTAGTGCAGTGGCGCGATATGGGCTCACTGAAAGCTCCACCTCCTGGGTTCAAGCCGTTCTCCTGTCTCAGCCTTCTGAGTAGCTGTGATTACAGGCACCCGCCAACATGCCCAGCTAATTTTTTGTGTTTTTTATTAGAGACGGGGTTTCACCATGTTAGCCAGGATGGCCTCGATCTCCTGACCTCGTGATCCACCCGCCTCGGCCTCCCAAAGTTCTGGGATTACAGGCGTGAGCCACCGCGCCCGGCTAGGCAGCTGAATTTTAACGTTCATAGGAAGTAATTATAATATACATCGTTGTAAGAACTATTGCTTTAAGGTGAAACATACATGCAAACCTGAAAAGAAAACGGTAATAAAGAAGACAAATCAGTAACACACAAGAAATAAGATTATTTTTAATCTTTAATAAGGCTTAGGTAGCTCTGGATTCCTGGGAAATATAGGTTTTTATTGCAACAACCTCTATGTTTTTAGTCATTAAGTTTGTGATAACTTGTGGTTGTTATGTAGTAACAGAAAACTAAAATATAGAGCATACAAGGGAAAAGTAATTAGGTTGTTGATGGCAAATACTGTTGCTCATATATGAAGGCAGATGCTCTGAAAGATGCCAGCCCTCTATCTTTCTGGTCTTGTCTGCAGCCTCAGAACCTTTCTTAACAAAGTTCTGTGAAAGCAATATGCTCTGTATGATATGTTGAACTTATTTTCACCTTTCCATGAGACGTTTGCAATAGCACAAATGTGTAAATATATCTTGTATCTTGAACATTGTAGGAGTGAAATTGTCAGGGTGGGACTAATCTAAGAAAATTTCAACTTTTTGTTAAGTGAATCTAGAAAAAATACCCTTTTTTACCTAGTGAAGCAAATATATAAATATAAATATATATGTATGTGTGTATATATATATATAGAGAGAGAGAGAGAGTGTGTGTATTCAACAAAAGCCTGTTCCTCTAAGCTAGTATGAATTGTGCTATTTTTTCCCAAGGGGAAGAGGAAGATATGATCTTATTTTTGAAACATTCAAAAAAATCATCCCTTCAATTTTCTAAACTATGAAAGAAACATCAATACATATATCAGGATTGATATAAATGTTTCATGGATTATATTTCAATTATAACATTATTATTTTGTGTTAGTAATTTTATGTATCAAATTATAATAAAATTATAAGGTAGGTCAAACCTTTAGATTACATATTGTCAGAATATATAAAAATGCCCTTCAACACCTGTCAGAAATAAGCATTTTTCCTCTGTGCTCACACTTCAACAACAATCATCATCAGAAGACTTCTGTGACCAAATGTGTGAGGTTTTGTTTCCACACAAACAACAGAGATGAGCTGAGTGTTTACTTTACTTCAATTCAATTCTGATGCTATCTTCCCAGAGATAGCCTTAGATCCCACAGGCTGAGGGCTCGGTCCCCAAAACTGCCTTCACTTCAGGCACCAGTTGTAAGTCCAGGCTTCCAGAACTGTCTAATCAGCCAAAAGTTGGGGTTCCACAACCCCCTCTTTGAGTTTGATTAATTTGCTAGAGCAGCACACAGAACTTACACAAACACTTATTTACATTTACTGATTTATTACAAAGGCTATTAAAAGGATACAGATGAACAGACACATAAGACAAGGCACACGAGAAGGTTTGTGTGGCTTCCATGCCCTCCTCATGTTCCACCCTTCAGGAATCTCCAAGTGTTCCATTATCTGGAAGCTCTTTGAGTCCTGTCCTCTTGGGTCTTTTGTGGAGAAAACTGGATAGGCATGACTGACCACCATGTAGAATGTGATTGAAAAAAAATAAAATGACGTGATCTAATGCTAATGGACTGAGTGGGAAACCCAGCAAGGCCTGTTCATAGTATTCTGCCTCTCTGTGCAGCATTCTTTCCTCCAGGGTATGGGGCAGGACCCTGTCCGGAATGAGAGTCATGTGCCCCACAATCAGATTAGGGTTCTGTTTTGAGCAGGTGAACAGAGGGCAGCAGAAGACCAAATAGAAAGATTCTATTTTCTGAAGTCTTCTTCTGAGGCCTAAAGTCCCTCAACATTATCACAAGCGCTATGGGAGTTATAAGCCAGGAACCATGGACAAAAACCTATATATGTACATACATACACATACACAGATAAAAACCTATATATGTACATACATACACATACACAGATAAAAACCTATATATGTACATACATACACATACACAGATAAAAACCTATATATGTACATACATACACATACACAGATAAAAACCTATATATGTACATACATACACATACACAGATAAAAACCTATATATGTACATACATACACACACACACACACATAAAATATCACATTCACATCACTCCAAATATAAATTATAAGAGCTACACATATAAGAACCATGAGTTCTTAAATAGTTTCAGGTTTATGAACTTAACATATTTATTTGCTTTTTTTTCACGAATCTGATGGAAATTTTAGCACGTAGAGTTAGCTTAGATTGTCTTCTGACTACTATGTTACAGTCAATAAACACATTAGTTGAGTACTAAAAAATTATCAAATACTTGGCAGCTTAAAATAGTATGCATTTATTATCTTCCGGTTTTCCTAGGTCAGGAGTTCAAGCAGGAATAACTGGACCCTCTGCTCAGAATCTCATGAGGGTGAAATCTTTGAGTTGGCCATGCTGCGCCTCTTCCAGGAGCTTGCGGTGCTCTTCTAAACTCAAGTCGTTATCAGCAAAACTCAGCTTCTTACAGACTCCTCGTGTCCTAGTAGCTCCCACTCTTTCTTGAAATGTGGGACTCTTTAAAACATGTCAGATTGCATCTTCAAAGTTTGTGACTTAAAGACCCCCTTTGAAAGAGTTACCTAATTAGTTCAGGGACACTAAGGGTGATCTCCCATTTTATTAACACCAAGTAAATAGATTAATTACCTTAATTACATCTGAAAAATTCCTTCTTGTTTGCCATATAATGAAATAGAAGCATGGGAGTTAAATCCATCATATTCATGTAAGTTTCACATATATGAAAGGAAAATGAATTATATAGGCATTGTATACCATGGAGCAGAAATTTTAGGAGCCATTTAAAATTCTGTCTACCATACTAAATTTTGGCGGGAAATATTCATTGGATATTGAGAATGTCCTTTTTTTCCTTAACATATGACTTTAGCTCTGAGAAGAAATTCAGAATGAACTGAATACAGTGGTGTTAATTAAATTAAATCAAGTATATTTAAGTAAGAAAATTGGTAATGGCTTTCACACAAAACTTTTAAAACCTCTCTGAGTATAAAAGTGTTCCCTGCTCTTCCAAAACACACACATACACACACACAAAGTTGAATTTTCAAACATAGGATGGGCTCTCAAACAATAAAGACTATGAAGGAGGGATGCAAGCAAAACTTATAAATAATTTATCTTATCAGTGTACATTTAGACTCTTTAAAAATTTATAATAAATGTATTAATGTGTAATAGTGGTATATAATAAATAATATTATAGCAATTATCAACATTTGATACATTTACAAGTAGAAGCTAAGCTATGAGGATGTAAAGGCATAAGAATGAAATAAAGGACTTTGGGGACTAGGAGGGAAGAGTAGGAGGGGGGTGAGGGATAAAAGACTACACATTGGGTACAGTGTACAATCCTCAGGTGACAGATGACGGGTGCACCAAAATCTCAGAAACCACAACTAAAGCACATGTCCATGTAAACAAACATCATCTGTTCCCCAAATACGATTGAAATAAAAAATTCATAATCAATTTATAATAAATTTTTCTTAACACATATAGAAAATAAAAATAAGTTATATTTTAAACATGTAATCATTTTTATAATGTTTATACAACATAAATTATTACTATTTTTGGTACTGATATTATGCTAGATGATTATAGCCCAATATTGATTCACATGCTGACTTACAGAAGTTCAAATTCCTTGAACTATTTCAAAGCTTTCTCCAGGCTATTTATCTTTCACATCCAGGGGTAAAGGCCTATATATCATACTTTCTTTTTCCTTAGTCTGGCAAGTATACACAATTTTGTAAGCATAGGCAATGTGCGCCATTCATGCAAATTAGAGTATGTAACTGTGTTGTACAAGCTTAGCATTAATTTACAATCTAGTTTAATATTGCCCTTAAGATTTGCAGTGTAAGGCAATTTAATAGAATTAGCAGAGAAAAACATGTTATGAAGCCCTATGAAACTCATATTATCATATTTTTGACCCAGTTAAAATCACAGCATATTGAAAATCTCACACAACTTGTAGTGGTTTTGTAGTCTCTGAGTTTGTGTATAAACTAACTTTTATTGTCTTGTTTTCTGATTTAGATTTCTCCAAATATACACATTTTATGACAAAATAAGTGAATAATGATAACCAAAGTATAAAATGTAGCAAAATACCCTCTATTGACTTTGTGCTTATCTTATGATGAATAACCAGTATTAATGACATGTTTTGTATATATATCTTAACGGCCACATAAATGATTTAGTTTTGTTAATCTCTGCTATGAAAGATAAAATATATAAAATTTTAGTATGACAAAATATTAACACTTTAAGACATACAAAGTAGAATTTTTGGTCTAAAAGCAACAAGGAATAAGTTGAAGGAGGGTATAGATGCATTGTAAAATATTTTAACTAATGTTTGTCTAGCATTTAAGGAGTACTTGGCACTGTGATGTTTTGCCATTGAAGTTTCATTTCTACCTAAAAACTATCCTATGAGGTAGGTATTCTTTAGAGATTTAGAAGTAATTGTAAGAGGCTAAGTACTTAAATCATGGAAGTAGCAAGAGATAATTGTGAGATGTCAGCCTGTTTTGCTTTGATTCTAAAGTATGAGCCATTAATCATCATATAACGTTGTCCCACAATTCTTGCATTTTTGGTACTGTGTAATGTAAGAATCCCTAAAAAATCTAAAATCACAAAATAACCTTTGAAAAAAGTAGTTTCGGAGAATTTAATTTTTTAAAACTTTTATTTTTTAGATTTAGATCACATTTCAGGAAAATTTTTAAGCACTTTATATTGTTTCAATCACAATTTCTTTAAAAAGTTTTATAGGGTTCTTCCTAGGTATCCTTTAGTATGTAGCATGGCCATGACTAAACTTCTAAAATGCAAGATATGAAGAAGATCTCTATGGTAACACTCCTGCCTCAGGACCTTGTCGCTTGTTTTTACCTTTGCCTGAAAGGCACCTTCCTCATCTCTCTGTCTCACTTCTTTCAAGTCTATGCTCAAATATCCCTGTCTTCCCAGGTCACTTTGTTTAAAATGCTACTCCACATTAATACTCTCTAACCTTCTCTCTCCCTTTGATTTTTTTCCATAACACATATTAACATCGAATGTAGCACAGTCAACCCTCCATATCCACATATGTGGAGCCTGAGTATATTAGAGGGTGGACTCCAAGGGACTTAAGCATCCACAGATTCTGTTATGTTGAAAGGGGTCCTGGAACCAATCTCTGACAGATACCGAGGGACAACTGTATATATTTTGCTTATTTATCTTGTTTATTCTGTCTTTATTTACTAGAAAATAATTTACATTGGTGCCAGCATGTTTGTCTTGTTTTTTACTGTTTAATCACAGCAACTGAAACAAAACCTAGAGTATAGTATTTAATCGATGTACATTTGTTGGAAAAAAAAGAAAACAGAAGAGAACAACAAAAAAAAGGGAAGAATTTCTTTCTCGTTCTTTACGATTTTTCTATTCATTTCTCAACAAAGAGGACACAATCTAAGAAATGCATTGTTAGGTGATTTTGTCCTTGTGCAAACATCACAGAGTGTATTTAAACCTAGATGGTATAGCCTACTACACACCTAGGATACATGATATGGTTATTACTCCTAGACTACAAACCCATACTAAATACTCTGGGCAGCTGTAATGCAATGGTAAGCATTTGTGCGTTTAAGCATACCCAAACATAGGAAAGGGAGAGCAAAAATATGCCTTAAAAAATATAATGTGTCTGTGTAGGGCACTTGACCTGCAAAAATGGAGTTTGCAGGCCGGGCAGGGAATCTGGATGAGTCACTGAGTGGGTGGTGAGTGAATGTGAAGGCCTAAGACATTGTACCCTTATGTAGACTTTATAAATACCGCATACTTAGGATATAGTAGATTTATTTAAAAATTTCTTTAAAAGTAAATTAGGATTAGCTTACTGTAATTTTTTTACTTTGTAAGTTTTTAAAGTTTTTAAAACTTTTTAGCTATTTTGCAATAACAATTTAAACATAAACACATTGTATACCTGTATAAAAATATTTTTTGTTTATATCCTTATGCAATAAGACATTATCCTATTTTTGTACTTTTACTTTTTACTTTTAAAAATTGTGTCATGAGCTAAAACACAACCTCACACATTAGCCTAGGCCAACACAGGGTCAAGATAATCAATATCATTGTATTCCACCTCCAAGTCTTGTTCCAGTAGATCTTCAGGGGCAATAACACCCGTGAAATTGTCATCTTCTTTGATAACAATCTCTTCTTCTGAGAATAGCTGCCTGAGGCTGTTCATAGTTAACTTAAAAAAAAATACATACAAAGAGTGTATTCTAAAATAAGGATAAAAAGCATACAATATTAAATACATAAATCAGTAACATACTTAATATCACTATAAAGTACTATCTACTGTACATAATTGTATGTGCTATACTTCTGTACAACATTCAGCAAGTAAATTTGTTTATACCGGCATCACCACAAATTCATGGGTAATGTGTTGTGCTATGGTGTTAGGGCAGTCATGATGTCACTAGATGTTGTAAATTTTTCAGCTCCATTATAATCTTATGGGACCACCATCTTATATGCAGTGTATCATTGAACAAAACATTGTTGTATTGCTCACAACTGTATATTTATTCATTCATTAAATGTTTATTGAACTCCTACGCCATGATAAATATATTTTGTTGTACAGGAAAATAGTAGTTCAGGAGATACAAAAGCCTTATTTTCTATAGGCTTATCATCTAGTCAAGGTAAACGGGCAAAAAACAAACAAGCAATTTTTTAAACATGTTCCAATGGTAGTAATTATAGTAAAGGAAACCTAAATGGGGTGCTGTGTTAAAGTGTGACTGTGTTATGGGATGCGGGGCTAGCTACATAGCAAGGTTAGAGACAGCCCCTTTGTTATGTAAGTGCTATTTAAACTGAGGCCTCAAGGATGTAAATGAGACAGCCAAGTAAAGATATATGAGAATATTGTTTTCTACTGAGGATAAAGCAAGAACAAAATAGAACAGGACAGAGCAGCACCGTATTTTTTATTATTATTGTACTTTAAGTTCTAGGGTACATGTGCACAACGTGCAGGTTTGTTACATATGTATACATGTGCCATGTTGGTATGCTGCACTCATTAACTCATGATTTACATTAAGTATTTCTCCTAATGCTATCCCTCCCCCCTCCCCTCTACCCCACAACAGACCCTGGTGTGTGATGTTCCCCACCCTGTGTCCAAGTGTTCTTACTGTTCAATTCCCACCTATGAGTGAGAACACGCAGTGTTTGGTTTTCTGTTCTTGCAGGAGTTTGCTCAGAATGATGGTTTCCAGCTTCATCCATGTCGCTACAAAGGACATGATAAATTCATCCTTTTTTATGGCAGAGCAGCGCAGTATTTTTAAGAAGCAAAGGAGCTCAGTGTGGAAGGACCATGCAACCAAGGGGGACACCGATAAATGAATTTAGATAGAAAAGTGAAAAAAAATTTAACTGGTATTTTTGAAAGATAATGCTGGGTGTTCGGTGGAGAAGGAGTTACAGTGGAGCAAAAGTGGGAGCCAGGAGGTGAGTAGGAAGCAACTATTTCGTTCAAGGCTGTTATGCTCAAGGCTAATTTTAAGGATTAAGGTAGTAGCAGTGGAAATTAAGAGAAATGCACGCATTTGAGAGACATTGGAAGTAAAGTCCACAGTACTTGCTGATGGATTGTATGGGAATAAAGAAAGAAGGTAAATGAATAATAACCTTCAATTTTTAGGCCTGAGCAACTTCTAAATTTTAATATGCCCTTTAGGGAAAATCAAGAATGATGTTTAGTATACATTATGTTTGAAGTACCTATTAAACATCCTAGTTGAGATGTAAAGTGGGCAATTACAGGCATCTGGAAGTAAGATGAATATTGAACTGTACCTGCTGGCAATCTTATTTGTTACTTTATTTCCATGGACTAGATCAGTGCCTTGCACATAGCTGAAAATCGATAAATATGTGTTGAATCGAACACTGCTTCTTCACCCTCCAACTTTGTATGCAGAAAATCTTATCTCTGTTTATAAATAATTTCTACTCTTTAAAATATTTACAGATTTCCGATGTTTCCAATTTTTTTCTTACCTGTTGGAATAAACTGATTACAATCCAAATCTTTAGTTTTCTCAATTTTTTGAAATGACTGACAACTACATTTTTCTGAACATGGGGCAAAATAATGCTAATCCAGCCTAAACTCCTCTTGTTTGAAAGCACATCATCTGCAAGCTCTGAAATTATGTTAATTAATGCTAGCTTTAAACCTTTAAAAATCAAAGACTGTACCTTCTTTGAGTTTCCTTTTAAGACCAGTATTTGTTTTTCTCTTAGATGTTTTTTTCTTAGTGGTTTTACTCTTTTAAATATAATAAAAGTTTAGTATAAGTAACAAAAACACAACACAAAACTTCTATTCTGCTTCAGGGTCTAAAATCCAATTATATTTTATTGTGAGAGTTGGAATAAAGTAAAAGAAAAAAAGTAGGAAACACCAATACATCTTATAAGTAAAGTGAAGCAATTTCCCTGGAGACAAGAATAACGCATATCTTCCAACCTCATCTGTCTTAGTATTCACACTACTGGACACTGGAGAGACTTTAAATAAAACCAATAGGCATTTTCATTTCTTAAAACATTATTGAACCTAACTAGACTTCATTAAATATTGTGAGATGCATAATATTACTTCCTACCCCCCTTCAGATTAGGTACTTATTCATTCAAAATTATCAAATAAACTAATGATATCTCTGTCAAAGAGCTATATTTCAGCTTCCGATATCATGGGCCACGCACTTTTAGATTTGCAGATGTTTTGAGAAGGGCTTTCTAACTGACTTAACATCATCATATCATTCTATGGTCAGAACATAAAAAAAAGTAGGACAAAATCAAAGGAAATTGGAGAAGCAGAACTGGCATTGTGAACCCATGTACACATGTTGTGTGTTTTCTATGATACACTGTTGCTTAACATAATACACTGTTTTATTGGAATATTTTAAGACTGGTGTAGATATCAGATTTTTTTAGAGATTCTAACAGGTTAGCAAAGTGGCAAAGGCAGCTCTGTTTTATTAAATTATTCACTTTTACCTATTTTGATCAAACAGGCTGATCTGACATTGTTTATTATATTACACAAGTGAATTCCCATTTGAATTTACAATAAGAAAAACTAGAATGTAAGCCAAAAAAATCATAAAACTATATAATTAGGAAAAATGTGATAGACATATTGGAAGACTAAAGCAAATTAAAAACATGTCAATTAGACTGTACAAAATATTATTCAATCACTGTGTTTCTGTTTTGCTATATTCAAACACAATTATCAGCTAGAGTTAATATTAAATATTGAAATGTGTTTCAAAAATCAATCATTGTTATTTATTTCTTCTCTTTCTTACTGTTCACCTCCACCTCCATCCCTGTACTCTGGTGTGCAGAGGCCCTGCCTTCAAAGAATGTCTTTCTTCTCCCTGCCTATCCCAATTTTTCCTATCCTTATGTCAAGCAGAAGTTCAGTTATCTCTATGAAGTTTTCTATTTCTTATTGACTTTTCCTTCCTCAATAACTATAGCACCTTGCTTTCTTTATACATTTTCAAAAAAAAAAAAAAAAAAAAAAAAACTTGGAATGAGAAGAGGCCTTCAAAGTTATTTAACTTATCATTAACATATATTCATTATTCTTTATCACACCATTAATAAACATCCTACATTGATAATCATGACGTGGACCACAATATATAAGGGATTTCCTTTATTTAACACAGTTATTAAGTTGCTTTTTAAAATTTGGTTTCTTTTTTCACTTTACTGAATCAGACTCTACTTCCTAGGTCCTAACTGCTTAACTGCTTATCTCTTCACTCTTCACTATATGACACTAGATTATAGATTGCTAAATGGGAGGAATGCAGTATAATTTGAATAGTGCCTTGCAAAATGGGGTAAACAAGTATTTGCCAACTTGTGTTTTAAAATATAGATTCTAGTTTTGGCTCAGTGCTCTAGGTGCTGTCTGAGCAGCACATATAAGAACAATTTACTTTGTGATGAATACCACACATGTACTTCCGTGGACAACAATTATGCTAGTCAGTTTGACAGAGTCATCACACCACTGTTAAATTGTACTGAATATTTACTTAAGTAAAATCTTATCATCCTGCAAATGTGTTGTGATATTTAGTCATCCATCTATTAATTTGAGTCATTTTAGCCTGGAGTCAATGTTTCTTCCTTCTTTACATAGGGTCTCATACAGGTTGAATGTGTCTTATCCAAAATGCTTGGAAACAGAACCATTTTGGATTTTTTATAAGTTTGAAATATTTGCATATACGTAATGAGATAGCTTAAGAATAGGATCCAAGACTAAACATGAAATTCATTTTTTTTATAAACACATAGCCTAATGGTAATTTTAAATAATATTATAAATAATTGTGTTCATGAAACAAAGTTTTGAGTGAGACCTACCACATGAGGTCAGTGTGGAATTTTTCATTTGTGGCATCATGTTGTCACTCAAAACATTTCAGATGTTAGAGCATTTTAGATGTCATATTAGGGATACAAAATCTGTATGTGACAGAAACTCCATACTTGCATGGGATTAATGTTTAGAATAAATAAATTTAGGAAAATATAATTTTTATATCTTAGGAGTTAATGAAAGTTTAAAAAATTTGGGCTTTCTCATATTTTCTTTTTTTATTCATTATATGTATCCTAAACTTTAAAAGTGAAATCAAAAGTGTAGAAAAGTAAAACGAATGCAATCTTATGTGTGCTCAGTATGTATATATAAGGAATATATAAAATATTACCAATAAAAATCTTTCGGGGGGCGGAGCAAGATGGCTGAATAGGAACAGCTCCAGTCTCCAACTCCCAGCGCGAGTGACACAGAAGACCAGTGATTTCTGCATTTTCAACTGAGGTACTGGGTTCATCTCACTGGGGAGTGCCGGACGATCGGTGCTGGTCAGCTGCTGCAGCCCGACCAGCGAGAGCTGAAGCAGGGCGAGGCATTGCCTCACCTGGGAAGCGCAAGGGGGAAGGGAATCCCTTTTCCTAGCCAGGGGAACTGAGACACACAACACCTGGAAAATCGGGTAACTCCCACCCCAATACTGCGCTTTAAGCAAACAGGCACACCAGGAGATCATATCCCACACCTGGCCGGGAGAGTCCCACACCCACGGAGCCTCCCTCATTGCTAGCACAGCAGTCTGTGATCTACCAGCAAGGCAGCAGCGAGGCTGGGGGAGGGGCGCCCGCCATTGCTGAGGCTTAAGTAGGTAAACAAAGCTGCTGGGAAGCTCGAACTGGGTGGAGCTCACAGCAGCTCAAGGAAACCTGCCTGTCTCTGTAGACTCCACCTCTGGGGACAGGGCAATAACAAACACAGCCGAAACCTCTGCAGACGCAAACGACTCTGTCTGACAGCTTTGAAGAGAGCAGTGGATCTCCCAACACGGAGGTTGAGATCTGAGAAGGGACAGACTCCCTGCTCAAGTGGGTCCCTGACCCCTGAGTAGCCTAACTGGGAGACATCCCCCACTAGGGGCAGTCTGACACCCCACACCTCACAGGGTGGAGTACACCCCTGAGAGGAAGCTTCCAAAGCAAGAATCAGACAGGTACACTCGCTGTTCAGAAATATTCTATCTTCTGCAGCCTCTGCTGCTGATACCCAGGCAAACAGGGTCTGGAGTGGACCTCAAGCAATCTCCAACAGACCTACAGCTGAGGGTCCTGACTGTTAGAAGGAAAACTATCAAACAGGAAGGACACCTACACCAAAACCCCATCAGTGCATCACCATCATCAAAGACCAGAGGCAGATAAAACCACAAAGATGGGGAAAAAGCAGGGCAGAAAAGCTGGAAATTCAAAAAATAAGAGCGCATCTCCCCCGGCAAAGGAGCTCAGCTCATCGCCAGCAACAGATCAAAGCTGGACGG
Source organism: Macaca mulatta (assembly GCF_049350105.2). Classification (NCBI taxonomy): domain Eukaryota; kingdom Metazoa; phylum Chordata; class Mammalia; order Primates; family Cercopithecidae; genus Macaca; species Macaca mulatta. The sequence continues at coordinate 49,391,365 of NC_133406.1, forward strand.
AGAATGACTTTGACGAGATGAGAGAAGAAGGCTTCAGTCCATCAAATTTCTCAGAGCTAAAGGAGGAATTACGTACCCAGTGCAAAGAAACTAAAAATCTTGAAAAAAGAGTGGAAGAATTGATGGCTAGAGTAATTAATGCAGAGAAGGTCCTAAACGAAATGAAAGAGATGAAAACCATGACACGAGAAATACGTGACAAATGCACAAGCTTCAGTAACCGACTCGATCAACTGGAAGAAAGAGTATCAGCGATTGAGGATCAAATGAATGAAATGAAGCGAGAAGAGAAACCAAAAGAAAAAAGAAGAAAAAGAAATGAACAAAGCCTGCAAGAAGTATGGGATTATGTAAAAAGACCAAATGTACGTCTGATTGGGGTGCCTGAAAGTGAGGGGGAAAATGGAACCAAGTTGGAAAACACTCTTCAGGATATCATCCAGGAGAACTTCCCCAACCTAGTAGGGCAGGCCAACATTCAAATCCAGGAAACACAGAGAACACCACAAAGATACTCCTCCAGAAGAGCAACTCCAAGACACATAATTGCCAGATTCACCAAAGTTGAAATGAAGGAAAAAATCTTAAGGGCAGCCAGAGAGAAAGGTCGGGTTACCCACAAAGGGAAGCCCATCAGACTAACAGCAGATCTCTCGGCAGAAACTCTCCAAGCCAGAAGAGAGTGGGGGCCAATATTCAACATTCTTAAAGAAAAGAATTTTCAACCCAGAATTTCATATCCAGCCAAACTAAGATTCATAAGTGAAGGAGAAATAAAATCCTTTACAGATAAGCAAATGCTTAGAGATTTTGTCACCACTAGGCCTGCCTTACAAGAGACCCTGAAGGAAGCACTAAACATGGAAAGGAACAACCGGTACCAGCCATTGCAAAAACATGCCAAAATGTAAAGACCATCGAGGCTAGGAAGAAACTGCATCAACTAACGAGCAAAATAACCAGTTAATATCATAATGGCAGGATCAAGTTCACACATAACAATCTTAACCTTAAATGTAAATGGACTAAATGCTCCAATTAAAAGACACAGACTGGCAAACTGGATAAAGAGTCAAGACCCATCAGTCTGCTGTATTCAGGAGACCCATCTGACACGCAGAGACATACATAGGCTCAAAATAAAGGGATGGAGGAAGATTTACCAAGCAAATGGAGAACAAAAAAAAGCGGGGGTTGCAATACTAGTCTCTGATAAAACAGACTTTAAACCATCAAAGATCAAAAGAGACAAAGAAGGCCATTACATAATGGTAAAGGGATCAATTCAACAGGAAGAGCTAACTATCCTAAATATATATGCACCCAATACAGGAGCACCCAGATTCATCAAGCAAGTCCTTAGAGACTTACAAAGAGACTTAGACTCCCATACAATAATAATGGGAGACTTCAACACTCCACTGTCAACATTAGACAGATCAATGAGACAGAAAGTTAACAAGGATATCCAGGAATTGAACTCATCTCTGCAGCAAGCAGACCTAATAGACATCTATAGAACTCTCCACCCCAAATCAACAGAATATACATTCTTCTCAGCACCACATCGTACTTACTCCAAAATCAACCACGTAATTGGAAGTAAAGCACTCCTCAGCAAATGTACAAGAACAGCAATTATAACAAACTGTCTCTCAGACCACAGTGCAATCAAACTAGAACTCAGGACTACGAAACTCAATCAAAACCGCTCAACTACATGGAAACTGAACAACCTGCTCCTGAACGACTACTGGGTACATAACGAAATGAAGGCAGAAATAAAGATGTTCTTTGAAACCAATGAGAACAAAGATACAACATACCAGAATCTCTGGGACACATTTAAAGCAGTGTGTAGAGGGAAATTTATAGCACTAAATGCCCACAAGAGAAAGCAGGAAAGATCTAAAATTGACACTCTAACATCGCAATTAAAAGAACTAGAGAAGCAAGAGCAAACACATTTGAAAGCAAGCAGAAGGCAAGAAATAACTAAGATCAGAGCAGAACTGAAGGAGATAGAGACACAAAAAACTCTCCAAAAAATCAATGAATCCAGGAGTTGGTTTTTTGAAAAGATCAACAAAATTGACAGACCACTAGCAAGACTAATAAAGAAGAAAAGAGAGAAGAATCAAATCGACGCAATTAAAAATGATAAAGGGGATATCACCACCGACCCCACAGAAATGCAAACTACCATCAGAGAATACTATAAACACCTCTACTCAAATAAACTGGAAAATCTAGAAGAAATGGATAATTTCCTGGACACTTACACTCTTCCAAGACTAAACCAGGAAGAAGTTGAATCCCTGAATAGACCAATAGCAGGCTCTGAAATTGAGGCAATAATTAATAGCCTACCAACCAAAAAAAGTCCAGGACCAGATGGATTCACAGCTGAATTCTACCAGAGGTACAAGGAGGAGTTGGTACCATTCCTTCTGAAACTATTCCAATCAATAGAAAAAGAGGGAATCCTCCCTAACTCATTTTATGAGGCCAACATCATCCTGATACCAAAGCCTGGCAGAGACACAACAAAAAAAAGAGAATTTTAGACCAATATCCCTGATGAACATTGAAGCAAAAATCCTCAACAAAATACTGGCAAACCGGATTCAGCAACACATCAAAAAGCTTATCCACCATGATCAAGTGGGCTTCATCCCTGGGATGCAAGGCTGGTTCAACATTCGCAAATCAATAAACATAATCCAGCATATAAACAGAACCAAAGACAAGAACCACATGATTATCTCAATAGATGCAGAAAAGGCTTTTGACAAAATTCAACAGCCCTTCATGCTAAAAACGCTCAATAAATTCGGTATTGATGGAACGTACCTCAAAATAATAAGAGCTATTTATGACAAACCCACAGCCAATATCATACTGAATGGGCAAAAACTGGAAAAATTCCCTTTGAAAACTGGCACAAGACAGGGATGCCCTCTCTCACCACTCCTATTCAACATAGTGTTGGAAGTTCTGGCTAGGGCAATCAGGCAAGAGAAAGAAATCAAGGGTATTCAGTTAGGAAAAGAAGAAGTCAAATTGTCCCTGTTTGCAGATGACATGATTGTATATTTAGAAAACCCCATTGTCTCAGCCCAAAATCTCCTTAAGCTGATAAGCAACTTCAGCAAAGTCTCAGGATACAAAATTAATGTGCAAAAATCACAAGCATTCTTATACACCAGTAACAGACAAACAGAGAGCCAAATCAGGAATGAACTTCCATTCACAATTGCTTCAAAGAGAATAAAATACCTAGGAATCCAACTTACAAGGGATGTAAAGGACCTCTTCAAGGAGAACTACAAAGCACTGCTCAGTGAAATCAAAGAGGACGCAAACAAATGGAAGAACATACCATGCTCATGGATAGGAAGAATCAATATCGTGAAAATGGCCATACTGCCCAAGGTAATTTATAGATTCAATGCCATCCCCATCAAGCTACCAATGAGTTTCTTCACAGAATTGGAAAAAACTGCTTTAAAGTTCATATGGAACCAAAAAAGAGCCCGCATCTCCAAGACAATCCTAAGTCAAAAGAACAAAGCTGGAGGCATCATGCTACCTGACTTCAAACTATACTACAAGGCTACAGTAACCAAAACAGCATGGTACTGGTACCAAAACAGAGATATAGACCAATGGAACAGAACAGAGTCCTCAGAAATAATACCACACATCTACAGCCATCTGATCTTTGACAAACCTGAGAGAAACAAGAAATGGGGAAAGGATTCCCTATTTAATAAATGGTGCTGGGAAAATTGGCTAGCCATAAGTAGAAAGCTGAAACTGGATCCTTTCCTTACTCCTTATACGAAAATTAATTCAAGATGGATTAGAGACTTAAATGTTAGACCTAATACCATAAAATCCTAGAGGAAAACCTAGGTAGTACCATTCAGGACATAGGCATGGGCAAAGACTTTATGTCTAAAACACCAAAAGCAACGGCAGCAAAAGCCAAAATTGACAAATGGGATCTCATTAAACTAAAGAGCTTCTGCACAGCAAAAGAAACTACCATCAGAGTGAACAGGCAACCTACAGAATGGGAGAAAATTTTTGCAATCTACTCATCTGACAAAGGGCTAATATCCAGAACCTACAAAGAACTCAAACAAATTTACAAGAAAAAAACAAACAGCCCCATCAAAAAGTGGGCAAAGGATATGAACAGACATTTCTCAAAAGAAGACATTCATACAGCCAACAGACACATGAAAAAATGCTCATCATCACTGGCCATCAGAGAAATGCAAATCAAAACCACAATGAGATACCATCTCACACCAGTTAGAATGGCAATCATTAAAAAGTCAGGAAACAACAGGTGCTGGAGAGGATGTGGAGAAATAGGAACACTTTTACACTGTTGGTGGGATTGTTAACTAGTTCAACCATTATGGAAAACAGTATGGCGATTCCTCAAGGATCTAGAACTAGATATACCATATGACCCAGCCATCCCATTACTGGGTATATACCCGAAGGATTATAAATCATGCTGCTATAAAGACACATGCACATGTATGTTTATTGCGGCACTATTCACAATAGCAAAGACTTGGAATCAACCCAAATGTCCATCAGTGACAGATTGGATTAAGAAAATGTGGCACATATACACCATGGAATACTATGCAGCAATTAAAAAGGATGAGTTTGTGTCCTTTGTAGGGACATGGATGCAGCTGGAAACCATCATTCTTAGCAAACTATCACAAGAACAGAAAACCAAACACCGCATGTTCTCACTCATAGGTGGGAACTGAACAATGAGATCACTTGGACTCAGGAAGGGGAACATCACACACCGGGGCCTATCATGGGGAGGAGGGAGAGGGGAGGGATTGCATTGGGAGTTATACCTGATGTAAATGACGAGTTGATGGGTGCAGCACAGCAACATGGCACAAGTATACATATGTAACAAACCTGCACGTTATGCACATGTACCCTACAACTTAAAGTATAATAATAATAAATAAATTAAAAAAAAAATCTTTCAATAAAAAAAAAATCCCAGGCACAGAGAAATATCGCTAGGGACTTAAGATCTAAAAAATATAGAAAATTAAGTATATGAAAACTCAGATATCGTTCAAGGAGAACTTACAAAAGTGAGATTCTGGTGAAGATATAGATTAATAAGCCCTGAAGAGGAATCTCAGAGCAAGCTCAGAAACATAAGGTTCTACAAATTGTGGAGTCACACAAACCAGTCAGGTAGTCATCAATGACAAATTTTTCCCCAACTTCAAAAACTTCCAGCTTGTACTCTATTTAGAAAGTTGCTTATAATCCTTAAAGTTTTTAATTCTTTAGCTTGTATTTCCTCAGTTGATATTTATGTTTTAGTCTTTCTTTATGCCTAAGTGCTACTTTCATTTATCAATTTTCTATTTAATAGTTGAACAGAACTGCATTTTCTACCAATCAGATGATCTCAAAAGTTGACTTGACCTTCTGAAATGTTTGTTATGTTTCCAAATAATGCCAATAGCATTTCAATCTTTATGTTCAAAATACTGTTTTAAATAAATGAATAATTACTAAGCAATTTAACAACTTACAGAAAAAGATTTTCTGTCAGAATTACATGTTACTAAATTACATATGTTGGGAATAGTAGTTTAGTTACACAGGCACCCAACTCTATTATCATCCTGTTGTTACCCCAGAGAGGTCAAGAGTGACTGTCAAATACCTTGCAGAAGTCCAGATGAGTGGTATACAAAGAATTTGCTGATTTACCAGTGTAATATTCCTACAGAAAATGTTTAGAGCATTCTAAGGAATGCTCACAGAATGGATGAATAAGATTCCTATTTGTTCTGGGACTAGAGACAATTTCTAAATTTCTTTGGAGAGTGAGATATTGATGGGTTGCATTGAGGTACAATAGGACTAAATGCAACAAGAACAAATGGAATTCAGACATACTTGGCTCTCTTGTCCCTGTGGAACAGGAATGTTGGCCTTCAGAGTTCATCACTGAATAATTCCCATCAGGAATTGTGGTGATATGGAGGTTTATTCTACCCTAGCTTGATTAAAAGTATTGCCAGCGATAGTCACTATATAAAATACTGATGCTTTATGGCAAGCTTATCCAACTTGCGAATTGCAGGCTGCATGCGGCCCAGGACAGTTTTGAATGTGGCCCAAAACAAATCTGTAAACTTCTTTAAAACATTATGACTTTTTTTTTTTGCATTTTTAAATTTTTTTTTTAGCTCATCAGCTATCATTAGTGTTAATAATGTATTTTATGTGTGGCCCAAGATAATTCTTCTTCCAGTGTGGCCCAGCCAACAGATTGGATACCCTTTCTTTAAGGTCCCCAAACCCATCTGAAACTTGCAAGGACCTCTGGATAGTACACATCACTTAGATTCACATTACGTACAATATTTTTTTCATGGCCACGCTCCTAAAATTTATCAGGAAAGTAGTATTCAAAGGAGACTCATAGAGAAATGCAAGAATAGGCACGGAAGCAAAATCATTTGTATGGGGATTTCTAATTCATTTTATTCAAATGTTTGTGTCATTGTACACTTAAAATTAAGTGTACAGAAGTGTTTCAGATATTGTTGCTAAAAAGAAAAAGATGTATGGTTACAGTCTGAGAGTTATAGCACCTTTTTTTTATTTCTCCATTATCTTTATTTTATTTCAGTTATGATCCATTAATACTAAAGATTCAGTTCCCTATCAACTTTTAAAGTCCATTTATAGAACTTCATCTGGGTATCTTAATTATCTCTGTGAACATACTAGAGAAATGATGTCTTCTGCTTCCGAAAAAAATGTAAACTTACAAGTATAATTTTTCACACTAGGCAAGTACTTCTTTGCAGTTATTTTCTTGAGACAATAAGTTACTAAATATAATTTTCTTAGATTTTTTTCGGCTTTAGGAAAGCATAAAGCACAATAATATGTGTGTTTTGTTCTTTCAGGGATAAGAGATGATTGGAAGTAAACAAAACGCTTTGGGAAAAATTAACTCCCTTCAAATTAATGCTGGTTTGTGAAGCTGCAGTTCATAAATCAGCACTGAGAGCAAATCTTTCTCTCCAGAGTATTTACCCCTGGGAGTGACTTGTAGATAGAGAACCCTTGAGTTGTTGTCTTTAAGTATAAAACTTTGAAAATGTTTATTACTTCAATTACTGGATATTAATTAAAAAGAATAATTTAGTAGTAGGTTAGTGTCACATTCTAAATAGATCAATGAAATCTAATTCCTAGTCCTACAAAGTTTAAGCATGTAAGAAACCACCATCACTCAACACATTAGAAGTTTTGAAATCTCTACTTCCAATTCACCATAACTTAATTGACATGACTCTGAAATTGTGAAGTTGCATAATAAATATTGAGTCTGTGAGCAAAATTTTAGAAGAGTAACAGAGCTCAGTAAAGTTACAAATAAGTCAGTTGAGGTCAGTTCCAAATGTTTCAAAGATCTTTCGGTTTGTATTAAACTTTTTTCCTTCCTTCTTGCTTTTCTTTCTTCTTTCCTTCTTTCCTCCTTCCTCCCTCTCTCTCTCTCTGTTTCTGGGTGAATGTCATCATGTCATTGGCATCAATTTAAATTGTGTGTGTATGTTTATAAATACATACAATGTTTTTAAAACCTAGACATAGCCTCTTATATATTCACTTAGAATTATGTGAAAAATTTTACCTCTATCATAAAACAAAAAGGTTATATTTAAATTAATAAAAAGGTAAAATAATGTTCTCAGAAATAATACTGCAATAGTTTTAAGCACTATAAACATTTTAACATAAATGACTGTGAAATCATTCTGAAATTGAAAGGCCCTTAAGGACTTCAACTTGTAGGCAAGTCCTAAGCCCAGAGACAGTCAACTTGATATGGCATATGCCATACTGAGACACGAGCTGGGAGGCTAAGGAAGTGCTAGCACCACCAGTCCCCTAACCTCAGGCTGCACAGCTCACTGCTCCAAGAGACCCCTTCCTTCCACTTGAGGAGGGGAGAGGAAGAGTGGGGAAGGCTTTGTCTTGCCTCTTGTTTATCAGCTTAGCTGAAGCAGAATTGGGCACTGGTCATATCCATGAGACTCCCATGCGAGGTCCTAGGTCTCAGATAACATTTCTAGATACACCTTGGGACAGAAAGAAACCCACTGCTTTGAAGGAAAAGACACGGTCCTGGAAGCATTCATCACCTACTAACTGAAGAGCCCTTGGGCCCTGATTAACCAACTGTAGTACCCAGGTACTATGTCGAGGGCCTTGGGTGAGCCTCTGAGACTTGCTGGCTTCAGGTGAGACTCAGCACATTACCAACTGTGGTAGCTATGAAGCAAAACTCCTTCTGCTTTCTGCTTGAGAACAGTAGAAGGAATAGTAAAGAGGACTTTGTCTTGCACCTTAGATACCAGCAGGAACACAGGAGGATAGAGCACCAAGTGGGCCCTTGGGGTCCCCAGTTTCAGAACTTGACTCCTGGATGGCATTTCTTGACCTGCACTGGAACAGAGGGGAGTCCACTGCTATGAAGGGTGAGTCTAAGGTCAGGCAGCGATCGCCACAAGTTGACTTAAGAGACCTTGGGCCTTAAGGGATATCAATAGTAGTTTGGCAGTTCTCCTCATGGCCTGGGGTGGATATAGGTGAGGCTTCTCTTCCTTTGAAAAGGGGAGAGAAAGGTGGGAGGAACTGCATCATGTGGATTGAGTGCCAGCTCAGCCACAGTACAAGAGAACACCTGCTAGACTTCAAAGGTTGTTGACTCTAGTCCCTGACTCTCAGATGGTACCTCTGGACTCACCCAATATCTGGAGGACCTCATCACCTTGAAGGGAAAGACACAGGCCTGTCTGGCTTTGCCATCAGCTGATGGAGCCCCAGGGCCTTAAGAAAACATAGGCAGTAGTCAGGGAGCTTTGACATCAGGCCTTGGGCAAGACCCAATGCTGTGCTGGATTCACAGTGTAGTCATAGTGGTGGTAGCCACAGGGGTGCTTTTGTCACTCCACCCACATCATTAGTTCACTCAGAACAGAGAGAGAGAGAAAGAGAGATGATGTCTGTTTGGGAGACAATAAGGGAAGAAAACAAGAGTCTCTGCCTGGTAATCTAGAGAATTTTATTGGATCTTGTGCAAGACCATCAAGGTGGTGCCTCTATGACTTTGCAAGAATGACATTACTGGTCCTAGGGTGCCCCCTAAAGCAGATACAGCTTAGATCACAATATCAAGTTCTATGAAGTATCTGAAAAAACTTCACAAGAAGGTTGAGTACAAATAAGCACAGACAGCAAAGACAAAAAACACCAAACTTTTCAATGCCCAGACACTGAAGAACATAAACTAGCATCATCACCAGCCAGGAAAATATGACCTCAACAAATGAACTAAATAAGGCACCAGGGACCAATTCTGGAGAAACAGAGAGATGTGTAACCTTTCAAATAGAAAATTAAAAATAGCTGTGTTGAGACAACTGAACAAAATTCAAGAAAACACAGATAAGAAATTCAGAATTGTATCAGATAAATTTAACAAAGGGATTGAAACAATTAAAAACAATCAACCAGAAATGTTGAAGCTAAAAATGCAATTGGCATAATAAAGAATACATCAGGGTTCTTAAGTAGCAGAATGGATTAAACAGAAGAAATAACTAGTGAGCTTGAAGACAAGTTATTTCTTATCTTCAGTCAGAGGAGACAAAAGAAAAAAAAAAAACAGTAGGATCTAGAGAATAGCTTCAAAAGGGCAAATCTAAGAGGTATTGGTGTTAAAGAGGAGGTAGAGAAAGAGATGGCGTAGAAAGTTTATTTAAAGGAATAATAGCAGAGAACAAACCTAGAGAAAGATATTAATATTAAAGTACAAGAAGGTTAAGGAACACTAAGTAGATTTAACTCAAAGGTGACTACCTCAAGGCATTTAAATTCAAATAGCCAAAAGTCAAGGATAAAGAAATGACCCTAAAAGCAGCAAGAGAAAAGAAACAAATGACATACAATGGAGCTCCAATACATCTAGTAGCAGACATTTCAGTGGAAATCTTACAGGCCAGGAGAGAGTAGCATGACATATTTAAAATGCTGGACAAAAAAAAAAAAAAAAAAATTCATGCTAGAGTAAAATATCCAGTGAACATATTCTTCAAACATGAAGGAGAAATAAATATCTTCCCAGATGAACAAAAGCTGAGGGCTTTTATCAACACGAGACCCATCCTACAACAAATGCTAAAAGGAGTTCTTCAATCAGAAAGAAAAGGACATTAATGAGCAATAAATAATCATCTGAAGGTACAAAAGCACACAGAAAAACACAGAATACTTTAACACCACAACTGTGGTGTGTAAAATACTCTTATCCTCAGTAGCAAAATGAAATGATGAACCAATCAAAAATAATAACTATGATACAACAACTTTTCAAGACACAGTACAATAAGATAAAAATAGGAGCAACAAAAAGTTGAAAAGCAGTAGCATGAAGTTAAGGCTTGGAGTTTTTATTAGTTTTCTTTTTGATTGTTGGTTTATGCAAACAGTGTTAACTCATTATCTGGTTATAAACTAATGAGTTATAAGAGAGTATATGCAAGCTTCATAGTAATCTCAAATGAAAAAACATACAATAAATACCCATACACACACACACATACAAACACACACACAAAACAAGCAACTAAATTAAACCCCAGAGAAAATCACCTTTACTAGAGGAAGACTAGAAGAGGAAAAAGGAAGAGAAGACCACAAAGCAACCAAAAAACAAATAAAATGCCAGGAGTGAGTTCTTACTTATCAATAATAACGTTGAATGTAAATGAACTGAACTCTGTGATCAAAAGACAGACTAGCTGAAATGAATGAAAAAACAAGACTCATTGATCTGCTGTCTACAAGAAACACACTTCACCTATAAAGACACACATAGAAGGAAAATTAAGGGATGGAAAAAGATATTCCATGCTAATGGAAACCAAGGAACAGCTAGAGTCACTACGCTTATATCAGAAAAAAATAGATTTCAAGATGAAAACTGTAAGAAGACACCAAGAATGTAACTATATAATGATAAAGTGTCAATTCAGCAAGTGGACATAGCAATTTTAAACATATATGCACCAAACATTGGAGCCCCCAGATATATAAAGGAGATACAGACCCCCAAGACAATAATAGTTGCAGACTTCAGCACTTCACTTTCAGCATTGGATAGATCTTCCAGACAGAAGAGCAACAAAGAAATAGACTTAATCTATGCTATAGATGAAATGGATCTTACAGATATTTACAGAACACTTCATCTAATGGCTGTAGAATACACATAATTTTTCTCAGCTCATAGATCACTCTCAAGGATAGAGCACACATTATATTACAAAATAACTCTTAAAACATTCAAAAAATTGAAATAATATCAAGCATCTCCTCTGACCACAATGGAATTAAACTACAAAGAACTAATAGGAAAAATGTGTAACCTACACGAAGACAGGGAAATTAAACAATATGCTTCTGAATGACCAGTGCGGCAATGAAGAAATTTAAAAGGAAATTGAAACATTTATTGAAACAAATAATAATGGAAACAGAAGATACCAAAACCTATGGGATCCAGCAAAAGTAGTACTAACAGAGAATTTTACAGCTATATGTGCCTACATCACATAAAAAAAGGGAAAAAAATCAAATGAAGCATCTAATAGTGCAACTTAAAGAACTAGAAAAGCAAGAAAAAAACAAATACAAAATTTGTAAAAGAGAAGTAATAAAGATTAGAACAGAAATAAATGAAATGGAAATGAATATTAAAAAATGCAAATTATCAATGAAATAAATAGTTGGTTTTTGGAAAAGTTAAACAAAATTGACATATCTTTAGCTAGACTAAGGAAAAAAGAGAGGAAATCTAAATAAATAAAATTAGAAATGAAAAGAGACATTACAATTGATACTGCAGAAATTGAAAGGATCGTTAGTGACTACTATGAGCAACTATATGCAAATAAATTGGAAAATCTAGAAGAAATGTTCAACTTTCCAGACACATAAAACCTAACAAGAGTGAATCAGAAAGAAATCCAAAAACTCAACAGACCAATAAGAAGTAGTAAGATTGAAGCTGTAATAAACAGTTTCCCGGTAAAGAAGCCCAGTACTTGATGACTTTGCTGCTGAATTCTACCAAACATTCAAAGAACTAATATAAATCTTGCTCAAACTATTCAAAAAATAGAGAAGGATGGAATACTTGCAAATTCATTCTAGAAGGCCAGTATTACCCTGATACCAAAACAAGACAAAGACACACAATAAAAAAAAATACCAGTATCTCTGATGAATATTCATGCAAAAATCTTGAGCAAAATACAGTGTACAAATAGTGGCAAACCAAATTCAGCAGCACATTAAAGAGATCATTCATCTGACCAAGGTGGATTTACCCCAGAGATGCAAATGTTGTTCGATATATGCAAATTGATAAATGTGATACATTATATCTACAAATGAAGGATAAAGATCATATGATCATTTCAATTGATCCTGAAAAAGCACTGGACAAAGCTTAACATCCTTTCAGATAAAAACCCTCAAAAAACTGGGGAGAGAAGGAACATACTTCAATGTAATAAAAACCATATATGACAGACCTATAAGATAGTACTGGCATAAAAACAGATATATAGATCAATGGAACAGAATAGAGGACCCAGAAACAAATCCACACACCTTCAGTAAACTCATTTTAGACTAACGTGCCAAGAACATAGTCTGAGAAAACAAAAGACTCTTCAATAAATAATCTAAGAGGCCTGGGTAACCATATACAGAAGCAGGAAACTAGACCACCTATCTCTCACCATATACAAAAATCAAATCAAAATGAATTAAAGATTTAAATCCAAGACCTCAAACTGTAAAACTACTATGAGAAAAAATTGGGGAAACTCTTCAGGAAATTGGCCTGGGCAAAATTTTATTGAGCAATACCTCATAAGCACAGGCAACCAAAACAAAAATGGACAAATGAGATCATATCAAGTTCAAAAGCTAGTGTACAGCAAGGTATACAATAAGCAAAGTGAAGAGACAACGCACAGATTGAGATAAAATATTTTCAAACTACCTTTCTGACAAGGGATTCTTAACTAGAATATATAAGAAGCTCAAACAACTCTACAGAAAAAAAAAGCAGCTAATAATCCCATTTTTAAAATGGGCTAAATATTTGAATGACATTTCTCAAAAGAAGACACACAAATGGCAAATAGGCATATGAACAGGTGCTCAACATTGCTGATCGTCAGAGAAATGCAAGTCAAAACTACAATGAAATATCATCTCACCCCTGTTGAAATTGCTTATATCCAAAAGGCAAGAAATAACAAAGGTCAATTCCATATCTCTGCTATTGTGAATAGTGCTATTGTAAACACATGACTGCAGGTATATTTATGATGCAATGATTTATTTTTCTTTGGGTACATATCCAGTAGAAATGGCAATTCAAATAGTAGTTATGTTTTTAGTTATTGGAGAAATCTCTATACTCTGTTCCACAAGGTCATAATAATTTGCATTCCCATCAACAATGTATAAGGATTTTCTCAGGATCTTTGCTGACATCTGCTATTTTTTAGTTGTTAATAATAGCCATTCTTACTAGTGTTACATAATACTCACTGTGGTTTTAATTTGTGTGTGTTTTTTTTTTTTGATGATTAGTAATGAAAATTTTTCAAATGCTTGCCAGCCATTTGAATGTCTTCAATATGTCTTTTTATGTCTCTTGATTATTTTTTAATGAGATTCTTAGTTTTTCTTTTATTTAATTGCATTGAGTTCCTTGTAAATTCTACATACTTGCCTCCAGTAGGTTGCATAAATCCTGTGATAAAACTGCACTTGGTCTGAGAGTGTAGCGGAATCATGTTACTGCAGACTTCAATAGAGGAAGTCTAAGGAGGCAGTAAACCAAATGGATTATTATACTTTAAGGTAGATATTACCATATATTTTTCTACCAAACTGACATTCTCCATAGATTGTAAGTGTGTACAGAGCCAACATCATTCTGTACCTACGAGTTTCTGATGTTAAGCTGTGGAGAAAGGGAGGTAGTTCTTAAAGAGATGCCAGTCTCCATTCAAACGGTGTCTGAGAAACTCACGTGGAATATTTTCCACCTATTCTTCAGTTTGTTGATTTTGTACTTGAATCTGGAAATTGGATTGAACATAGAGAAATAAAGAAAAAAAGGGACTAAGAGGCATCCAGAATACACACTCTCAATGCACACATTTAAGTTGGAGCTACAAGAACATTAAATTACACTGACTGCTTGCTGCAAGATCACATCAGTTTTTTCCCACAATCTGTGGGTTGTCTCTTCACTTTGCTTATTGTATACCTTGCTGTACACTAGCTTTTGAACTTGATGTCATCTCATTTATCCATTTTTGTTTTGGTTGCCTGTGCTTATGAGGTATTGCTCAATAAAATTTTGCCCAGACCAATTTCCTGAAGAGTTTCTCCAATTTTTTCTCATAGTAGTTTTAAGTTTGAGGTCTTGGATTTAAATCTTTAATTCATTTTGATATGATTTTTGTATATGGTGAGAGATAAGTAGTCTAGTTTCCTGCTTCTGTATGGTTACCCAGGCCTCTTAGATTATTTATTGAAGAGTCTATTGTTTTCTCAGACAATGTTTTTGGCATGTTTGTCTAAAATGAGTTTACTGAAGATGTGTGGATTTGTTTCTGGGTCCTCTATTCTGTTCCATTGATCTATATATCTGTTTTTATGCCAGTACTATCTTATAGGTCTGTCATATATGGTTTTTATTACATTGAAGTATGTTCCTTCTCTCCCCAGTTTTTTGAGGGTTTTTATCTGAAAGGATGTTGAGCTTTGTCAAGTGCTTTTTCAGGATCAATTGAAATGATCGATCTTTATCCTTCATTTGTAGATACAATGTATCACATTTATCAATTTGCATATGTTGAACAACATTTGCATCTCTGGGGTAAATCCACCTTGGTCAGATGAATGATCTCTTTAATATGTTGTTGAATTTGGTTTGGTATTATTTGTACACTACATTTTGCTCAAGATTTTTGCATGAATATTCATCAGATATTGGTATATATTTTTTTACGGTGTATCTTTGTCTTGTTTGGTATAGGGGATTACTGGCCTTGTAGAATGAGTTTGGAAGTATACCATACTTCCATTTTATATTCTAGAGAAGTATGTAAGTAGAGTGAATAATGTTGGGTTCTAGTAAATTATATCTCTTTAATTTTATGGAAACTTGAAAAGGAAGACAAACAGAAAATGGAAGTTAGCAGTTGATGTTATATTCCCCACAATTCAGTATTTTTGTTCACACTAGTGTTTCTTTTTGCTTTGCTGTTGTTAGTGTTTTTACTTCAAATCTCTGCCTGAGGTTTTCTTTGGCCAAACAATCCTTCTCACTTATCAATGACAAATGAAACAGTCAATAAATAAACCAGTTTTCTTGTCTTTTGAGTGACAAAACTCAGAGGCATTTTCTTTTTAACAGCATTTCCAAAAGGTCCGGAGCATAACCGAGTTCTAGTCATCCTCAGTAGCAGTATGCACAGTAGTAGTACCTCACCTTTGTTCACTTTCTTCTCTTCCTGTGTCACTTCTTTGTTATCCTGCTGGTTTTTCTGTATTACTTCTAACAATTTCCACTCTCTAGAGATGATTTTGGGAGAACCCATCCTATGGCAAATTTAACCAAGAAGAGGAAAAACTAAAATAAAAAATACTAAAACACCTAAAAGTGTTAAGAGAGAAAAAAAGGAACACAGACTTGATAGCAAAAAAAAAAGAAAAGAAAAAAAATTGGATAATAATATGGTAGATTTTACTCAAATATGAAAAAATTTCAAAACCCAAAGAAGCAGTGTATGACGTTAAAGCATTTAGCAAACCTAGTATCTGAACACAATTTAGACCACATGTTTACATTTTGAAGACATTTGGACGTTACCAATAATCTTCAAAACTGTTTTTATCTTTCAAAGATTAGTGAACTAAAGTGAACTAAAAGACATTACAGCTTTATTTTCCTTAAAAACATTTGACGTAAGTACTTGTTATCTTTAAGCCAATCAATTAGAGCTCTTTTTTTATATAAACATCACAAACATAATACATATATAACTACAGATAGACAAAAGAAGATTCAGTAGTTTTAAGGTTTTTCATCTGCCAATCTCCTAAGTGGATTATTGGTCTCAGGTTGAATCCTTCAAGAAACAGAACAGAAAAATATGCAGTTTCTAGAGTCTAAAAACCAAATATATCTGGAAGACAAAAACAGATTTTAAGGATCTATCGCTTTTAATTCCTGAGGTTCCATGAGGAAAACAGAGGAGTTTTTTTTCTCAAATGGGGTCTGTGGTGCCTCTTCTGTTTTTCCCAAGGAGTCCTAGGCTATCAGAAGTTATCTTAGGGCCTTTCATGCATGCTTTAAGAATTGCAAGACAAAATGGAGAAAAATAATTCAGTCAACTGAGAAGAAAGAATATTTTTCCAGCAAAACAAGATCCAAGAAAGAAAAGACATAGAGACCTTTTTAAATATACCTATAGCCTGGATATCTGCTTTTAATTAAGCTGATTTTCAACCATAGCACTCTTTTAAAAAATCCTCTTAAATTTCTAATTACCAGAATTTAGCCACACCAGGTGGCCAATATTTCTGACTTTTGAACTTTACCAAAAATAACCTCACCGGTAAAACTAGCAAGCCTCGACTATGGTTATGACTTAACCATGAGAGTATGAGGTATTTTTAAAGACATGGTAACCAGTTTTCACAAAATCTAGAATCTTTAAAGGTAGTTCAGAGAAAGGAAGATTTAAGAGAGGAAGCTAGAAGTTGCTGATGGAGGGGAAGAGAATCAGCAAATATTAAAAGTCACACAGATACTAACCAGAAATACTCATTCCCTAAGCCAGGATGGAACCCGGGCTACAATTGTAAGATGGTAGAGAACAAAAGATAGTACTGCCACGGGGTTACAAGTCCAAGCTTCCAAGGACATAAAACAAGATGGAGACCTCATCCAGTTTTTGTTGTTTGTTTTTGTTTTTGTTTTTCAGAGACCTGTAGCAAAATTTGTTATTGATCAGTTTGTGAGGCTGGCTTGAACAGCAGGCTTATGGGGTCCTAGGCCTGTGTTCTATCCTAAGGTATTCCTCCTTATGACAGAACCATAGGAAAAGATACACAAAGCACACCAGATTGGCTACAGCTTAGGAAGACTAGCCTCACAAATCCTCTGTCCATTAATCAAAACCTTACAGAGAATATAAACTGATTTTTACCATTCCTACAACCACTTTTCACAGAGAGAGAGAGAAGCCAAAAGACAGACTCGGTAAAAGAAAAAAAAAAAATTACCCTTTTACCTTTTTGCTGCCATGTCAGGTTTCTGATTTCCCCAGGTTCTTTAAAGGGGAAACAGACGAAGAGGATATTTACATACTGTAAACGTTGTCCTCCTAAAGAGATTTGCTCAGTTAGATCCATAATTTCTTCCCAGTACTTTTTTTTTTTTTTTTAAGTCAAGCAGTTTCAGGTTTGGGGAAATTAAACTTTTCCCAGAGGGGAGTGTCCTGTGATACAGAGATGCAATTATCCATCCGTGAAGAGAGAATAGAGGAGAAAACAGAAAAAATAAGAGAGGATAGAGGAGGAATAAGAAAAAATAAGACTTTTTTTGAAGGAGTCCCAGTGATTCAGGATGCATTCACGAGAAGTACAGACTGAAGGTGGTTGGTTACCCATCCGGAAAGAGGGTAAAAAGGCATCCCTTAGTTATTTTCTCTTTCCAGTGAATACCCAGGGTGTGTGAGGGAGAGAAAGAAAAGGCGTCCCCTTTCTTTCTTCTGCCTTTATATCATCAAGTTCTGGCAACCTCAGCAGGGGCCACATGCAGCTTTCACCCATGTTAACAGGGAGGCCTAGCAGGGAAGGAATTACCTGCACTCACCTATGCTCTGGCATATACCCACTGCTGTCAGTAACCTTATTTATGCCACGGACACAGGCATAACCTCCACCATGAAACGACGGAAGGGGCTCCTAATCAGCAAGAATTAGTCATACTCACCTGTGCTGTACCCCTTGACTTCCATTGTTGTCTGCCTCTGGATCCCTCAGATCCAGTTTTCCTTATTAGAGCTAAAGTCCTAGAAGCTTGGATTTGAGTTTGGGACAAAGAGATGTCTCAGCAGGGTGCATAGACTCATTCAATTAACTCCCAAGTGGCCTTTCTTATCATAAGCCAAATGCTGAGTTGAGACTGTGGAACTGGGATCTCCTCAAAAAAGGGAGAGGAAAGGGAGTCCCATGAATTGGGATCCTGGCCTAGTAAGAGGCCGTCCAAAATGAAAAAATTCCTCTCCCATAGAAAAGATCCCTGTAGTTTCAGGGCTGTATTAACATCTGACATAGTGGAGAAAATTTTAAAAAGCAGCTTAAGAGCAGAGGATGGGGAGGGGCCTGGGCGAAAAAGCCTCTTACTCTATGCAAATGGTTCCTTCAACAATAACAACAATAACTTTTATTTGCTGCCTCCTTTCTGCTTCTAATACACGGAAATTGAATCATTCTTAATTGCATATCTAATGGCTGGGGCAAATGCTCATTCTACCCAGTAATATTGCTGTAGTTTGCAACAACACCCCCGATATTTTAAAAGAAAAGGTAGCTGCCATCATGACCATGAAAGAAAGATGCCACATGTGCTCATCATTTCTCATATCCTGGACAAGTCCCCAGAAAACAACACAGGAGTTTTCTCGGCCACTTTGCCAACAGGAGGTCTCTGTGGCTGGTAAAGGCCCCTACCTCGCCTGGGTCTTGCTTGGCCCCAGGCCTGCTGCTGGAGGCGCCCCACCCACTCGGCCAGCCTGAGCTGTAGCTGGTACCCACATCCAGGAAGAATGAGGATACGGTGACAATTCAAAGGGTGAAAAAGGGTGGAGAAGAATTTTATTGACTGACAGAACAGGTCTCAGCAGAAAGGTGGTGCAGGAGTTGCTCTCCCACCCCTACAGTCAGGTGGTTTATTTCCCAGTGTGGCTGAGTTCGGGGCTTTTATTGGCTCAGAATAAGGGAGTGAGGCTGATTCGTTAGTGAGTATGCAAAAAAGGTTAAAGCAAGGACACCACTCAAAGTGTAGAAAAACATTTAGGAAAGGGTAGGTATGTGTAAAATAGATGAAGGATGGGGATCAATCGGAAGAAAGTATGCCAAACAGGAAGGCAGGTTCTCAATCTGGTCCATGCTTTGCACTTGTAGCTTGGCTTTCAGGCTTTAAACTGTCTTCGGCTTAGAGGTGGAGTTTCACTGGGGGCCTGCCCTTATCTGCCTAGGCATTTGACTTCCTCCTGGCACTACCAATATTAGCAAAACAAATCCAGCAAAATATAAAAGCGTAATACTATTTAACCAACTGGGGATAATGTCAAGAATGTAGTGTAACAATCAAACATCAATCAATATTTATCAGTTAATGGAATTGAATAAAGGAGAAAATTATGATTATTTTAAGAAACAGAAAAAAATGAATGATAAAATTCAATATTTATAATCATTTATGAGGAAAAATGAAAATAAAATTGTAAGAAAATTTGCTATAAAAGGGAACTTCTTAATTTTAATGATACCACCTATAAAAATTTAGTTAATATCATCATAATAATATATTAAATATATTATGCCTTAAGATTAGAAGGCAAGAAAGTCCTCTCTCAGGATTTATATTATTATATTGAATATCTTAGCAAAAAAGATAAGACAATAAATAATCAAAAGCAACATATTAGAAAGAAATATGTGAAATCAGTATTACTCATAAAAGACACAACTGCATATGAAGAAAGTCTCAATAAGCTCTAAAACTGCATTTAGAAAAAGCTACAGTATACAAGTTCAACATACAAATACTCTAGCACTATACTCCAGCCCTAAAACTGTTGAAAATAAATAGAGGTATCATTTCCAATAAAATTAGCAATAATAATATATGTAATGACTCACATTTGACAAAGATGATTAAACTTAACCATAATAGTTTGCTGAAAAATATAGTTAAGACATAAATAATTCAATAGATATTTTTCTTTCATTCATGAAAAGATTCAATAAAAATAAAATATAAATTTTCCCCAAAACTGGTCTATAGATTCAGCTTAACTTAAAAAATATTCCCAAAAGTACTTTTTAAGAAATCGACAAGCTGATTTTAAAATTTAGGCAAATATTTTAAGCATATAGAATAGCCAAAACAGTCTTTAAAATGAACAGTTAGGGAACGTATTTGTCTCCATTTCAAAGCTTACCATGAAGTTGCAGTCATTAAGAGAGTGGTATTCAAGAAAAAAAAAAAGTAACAGATCTATAGGACAGGATATAGAGTGCAGAAATAGATCCAGTTGATTTTTTGAAAAGTCACCAGGTCTATTTATTGGTGGATGTAAATTTTTTCTCTTTCTTTTTCAAAGAATGGTGTTAATAAAATAAGACAATCACATATGGGCAAAAATTCTTGACCTCACACCACAAACAGATATTAGAATAAATTATGGATATAAATAGAAAAATGTAAAACTTATGAAGTTTTTTTGCTTTGAAATATGCAAATTTTCTTAGGGAGAATAGAAAAATAGTAAACAAATGGAAGAAAACACGGTAAGTTTCACTTCACCAACCTAAATCCTTAAGTTTGCCAAAACATAAAGGAAATTTTAAAAACCATCAGAGACTTAGAGAAAATGCTTTTCTGTCTATTATCTGACAACAACTTGTACCTAGAATACATAAATAATTCCCACATATAAATAACAACTTACTAAAAAATTGGGCAATAGACTTGAAAATATTTTTAATAATATCACCAAAAAGATACACAAATTGCCAATAAGCACATAAAAACATGCTAACAAACTATAGTATATGCAACAACGTGGATGAACCTTAAAAGCATTATTCTGAGTGAAAGAAGCCAAGACATAAACAGCACATTTTATAATTCCATTTAGTTGAAGTTCAAGAGTAAATAAAACTGATCTATAGTCATAGACAATCACAAAGTGGTTGTCTGTGATCAATGTG
This sequence comes from Macaca mulatta, assembly GCF_049350105.2. Taxonomy (NCBI): domain Eukaryota; kingdom Metazoa; phylum Chordata; class Mammalia; order Primates; family Cercopithecidae; genus Macaca; species Macaca mulatta. The sequence goes on from NC_133406.1 coordinate 49,412,569, forward strand.
TATTTTCTGGAAAATGATTTTAGCTATTTATTGAGAGATGAAACTACTGTATCTTTTATTGGGGTGTTGATTACATGGATATATGCATTTGTTGAAATTCATTGAATTGTACCTTGAGTTCTGAATATTTTACTGTAAGAAATTTTATTTTGATTACAAAGGTAATTTCTGCCCAGATTAATTACATTTGGTAATTAATTACATTGGCCATGTTACCAATCTGTGAGTATTGGTATTTTGAATAGAGAATGTGTTTCCCACACCCACAATGGCATAATTTGCAAGCATTCATTTATAATACTACCCCAGTTATTTTACAACCTTTAGGGAAATTTAAACTGTATCTTTCCTGGATGGGTGCAATGCCTCACACCTGTAATCTCAGCACTTTGGGAGGCTGTGGAGGGCAGATCACTTGAGGTCAGGGTTTTGAGACCAGCCTGTCCAAAATGGTGAAACCCTGTCTCTATTAAAAATACAAAAATTAGCCAAGCATGGTGGTGAGCACCTATAATCCCAGCTACTTGGGAGGCTGAGGCATGAGAATTGCTTGAACCCGGGAGGCAGGGGTTGCAGTGCGCCAAGATTGCACTGCTGCACTTCAGCCTAGGCAACAGAGCGAGACTCCATCTCAAAAAAAAAAAAAAAAAAATTAAAAAATTAAAAATTAAATGTATCTTTTCTGAAAAATAATGCCAAATATACATATATATATGTATAAATACATCCAGTGATTATTTTTCAGCCTAATACATACGATGATTTAGAAGAAATAAGTAATTTTCTTTATGTACTATAAATAGGTTGTTAAGCTGGCGTTTTAACTAAGGCAACGGGAGTCTAGAGCCTGTTCCATATTCTTTATACATTCTGCCTCCAATAAATGGTAACAGTCAAGTGAAAACTATTTTTATATTAATCCATTTGTGCTATAACAAAATACCACAGACTGGGTGACTTACAAATAACAGAAATTTATGTCTCACAGTTCTGGAGACTGAAAACCCAAGATAAATTGCTGGCAGGGTCCGTGTCTGGTGAGGGTCCAGTCTCAGCTTCCAAGTTGTTGCCTTGTTGTTGCCTTGTTGCTGCATCTTCCACAGGGGAAGCCTATGTCTTCACCGGAAGAAAGGCTGTAAAGGGCAAGAGAGCGCTCCTTTCAACCTCAAGCCGTTCTCATGAATGAGCGTTAATCCCATTCATGAGAGCGGGATGGAGACTTCATAATTAAATCACTCCCAAAGGTCACACCTTTTAATGCTGTTGCATTGTGGATTAAGTTTCAACAAGAATGTTGAAGGGAACATCATCATTCAAACCACTGAAATTCTCCATCCCAGTAAGTACCTTTTTCTCTACTCTCAACCCATCCAAATCTTACCTCTTTCTTGAAGTCTTCATTCTCAAGCATATTTTTCACATTTACGATTTCCTTTCTTCTTAATCTGCTGTGCTTACTGCCTTTACACATAATTGTGTCACTTTATTGCCTCCTACATTATATTTTGATCTCTATTAATATATATAATGGTAAATTTTATATTTATACAATACTTTAAAAAGTTTTAAATATCCAAACACATTATTTTACTCCAACTAAATTGTAATATTGAAAAATACACATATTGTTGTATATATTCTAAAGCATGTAGCAGAAATGAGATACATAGAAATTACTAAATTTTCTTTTGTGAAATGTAAAAATGCTGTCAAAAATTACTTCACATCATGATTTATTTGAACAAATTATGAATAACAGAAAAATATGTAAATGATTTATTTACAACTGTAGATAAATGCTAATATTTAATTGGGCATTTTGCCAACATTTACTATTTTTTAAATTACAGTTATTACAGATCTAAGAGTAAAATATTTTTTGGTTATAAGAGTAAGCAGATTGACTCATGCTATTTTTATCATTCCATCTATGTGCCTTGCTGTATAAGCAAAAAATACCCGCTTTGGATGTCAGAGAAAGAACATGAATAAAAAGCCATTAGCTATAGCTTTTTCAAATGTATAATAGACCGGGATTATGAAACCAACAAAACATCTGTTTTTCCTGTGAGGATCTGACAAGTTCAACTTTAGTTTTGGTGGTCTGCTATTAGATACAATTATAGTCTGCACTGATTCCGCATGCCATCTGTCATGGTGAAACTGCATTAACTCATCACTTAATTCTGTCCCCTTTTAAATTTGTGTCCTTTAATGTTAACTTCCCAAAATTGTTCTAGCCATTTGTAAAATACTATATAACTTCTCCATGTATTATGTAACAATGAGATGTATTCACTTGAGGGAGAAAAAGATTTTTATGTGTAATAAATGTGGCTTCTTTATTGACTGCTAGATATTTTCTCTTTTGTCTTCTCATCACCCTCAACAAAAGACAAAAAAAATTGACCTGCCCTAAGATCAAGTCACATGCCTATTTCTAGAGTATTCCTAGAGAGGTAGTGTGCTTTCCTCCCTAGTCTGCTCGGTTTCTGTTTGATTACATCATATATACATTAACTCCCTCCTTTCCATGTTGTTAAATGCTGTTACACTTACTGTTACCATCGCATTTATTAATCTTATGACAGATATATCATTTCTTTCAGTGTAAATGTTTTTGAGTGGCATGTTTTGTTTCTATATGGAAATATAAGCTCCTAGACGTCATTAGTCATCTTTGCCAGAGTCAGACATAGACCCTTGTTCTTAAAAAGCATATATTGAATAATGAAGAGTGATTTATAGAGGAAACCCAATTAATTATAGGTAATTATAATGGGTTAATCACAAAAAGGTAAACAATTTGACTAGATACAGATATATTTATGGAAATTTATAAATGAAGTCCAACAGCATAGCAATTTCCAGAAACACAGGTGTTCAGGATAACATTTCAGAGGAGAATGTTCCTTCTGAAATATTTTATAAAAATAAACACTGTTCTGCCTAATAATATTGTGATATTCCTTATTTATTATTATGAAATGTGAAAGTGCTCTAGAAAGGACAAGAACACCAACCAAAGACAGAATAGGTGTTAGCTGATATCTTGCATTTTGAATTTATTGAGTGCTTTACTGCTTTAGTGATGTATAGAATTTATGCTTATATTCAAGTCACTGTTACTACGTTGAATACTAAAAATAGTGGGAGGCAAATTTATGTTGTTTTTATAGCATGGTAGATACAAAGGTTTATAGCATTTTTTTCACAAAATTATGTACCTGTCACATAAATAAATTTGACAAAGAAAATGTGTGAAACTATTGACAGCCCTGATAGCTAGTGATTTTACATGATTTAGCTTGTCACCTCTTGAGCTAAATAAGGTTAGTTTAACTCCTCGTCATAGTAGTATATCTTCTTAATTTGATAGTTACTTTCTTATAAATATACCATTTTTTGTCTTTATTGTTTAAGAAATCATAGTAAGCTGATATTTTAAATAATTGTTCGTTTAGCTATTTAATAAAAGACTACTTATGCTGTTTAATAGAAAGCAGTTAAAGTGGACAATTATTCTATTAAAAGTTTTCTGTTTTCTATTATTTCTATTAAATAGGTGTTTATGAATCAAATCAATGATGTATTAGATATCAATTGGTAAAAAAGATAAAAAATCTTGCATTGACAACATTTTTTAAAAGGAGTATATTAAAATGAGTACATATTTTTACTACCTAATATTTTTACCATAAAAATTAGTATATTACCAGTATTTTTTAAAACATCCATATAAATACTACCATGTTTTCAAGAGCAATTTTTGCACACTTTTTGTTTTATTAAACCTTGATTGTTCTACAAGAATGAACTCATTTTTCTGCAACAAACCCAATACTGCTCTTCCAGATTTCATGTTTTCATCATGAAAATAAACTCTTTCTCTCTATATATATTTATATGTATGTATTTATACACACATTTATATGTGTATGTGTGTGTGGGATGTATACACACTTAATTTCATTGATTTTTCCTCAGTATTGTAATAAACAAGGAATTTTGGTTAAAAATCCTTGTGTTATTAAAAAAAATTATTCAGTTTGTAAAATTAATAGTTTTTGTTTGCTTTTTGAGATGAGTGTCCCTCTGTCATCCACGCTGGAGTGCAGTGGAGCAATCATGGCTCACTACAACCTCTACCTCCTGGGCTCAAGGGATCCTCCCCTCCTCAGCCTCCGGAAGCAGAGGTACATGCCACCTGGCTTGCTAATTTTTTATTTTTAATTTTGTAGAAGAGACAGGATCTCACCAACTCAGACTTTTCTTAAACTCTGGGGATCAAGTGATCCTCCTGCCTCAGCTTCCCAAAGAGCTAGGATTCCAGGCACGAGCCACCATGCCCAGCTAAAATTATTATTTAAGAATATTGACAATGTATAATATAATTACATGCAATCTTATAACATTTAGGAACTTTGAACTTATAATTAAGTATATAATTATAATGATCTAACATAAAATAGTTTGTAAAAAATCATAAAGAAAAATATTATCATAATACCTTGTGTTTTTATATGATAAAAAAATCTAAGAAAAATACACTTTAATTATTGTTTGCCTTTACTGAACCAAGCTAAAAAAAGATTTAATTCAAATGCCACTATAAAATAATTTTAGTATATGTTATGACTAATTCTTATGCATATATTTATCTTTATAGATTTATAAAATAATTTTTTTGCCTTTCCAATTTAGAGGAGTGAGTATTATCCTAGGATTTATAGTTGTGTTCCTCAACTGCCACAACTAGACAGTCAAACTACTTTTATTAAATGACTAAACAAATAGAATATTTTGTCAACATATAATATAGTTTCGTCAACAAAGATCAGAACTGAGATAGGGAAATTAATAATTTTATTTGTTAGCTTCCGCATTGCAATTTTATGTTAAATCTACTTACTGATTCAGTTCCCAAATAGAAATATCACCAGGAAAAAAAGAAATTTTTATATTTACAAATTAAGAGAAAATAATTTTATAATCAAATACTTTTCTTTGAAGTTCACTGTTACATGACGCTAAATTGCAATTGAGTTAAACTTCAGTTCAACCTGCAAACTTTGAAAAAAATATGGCTTAAATCTTATCTGATTATAGACTGCTATAAAGGAAAATTCATTTATGAACCATCTAATGTCACATGTAAAATATTCTTCTATTATTTGATCTTTAATATTAAAAATTCATCTTTCTGTAATTACTTCTTGCCAAGAAATTGCAATGATATTCACATAATACTCGAAGTAGATTATATCCTATGGGCATAGGAAAGAATGCCAAGTGACTCAACTAGAGTGTTGCTTAATTGTTCCCCAACTTAATGAGGAATGAGTTCTGAATAAATATGTATCATATGTTTCTATAATTTCCAATAACCTTCCTCATCAGTATGTTAAGTTTCAAAAATTCATAGTGTCCTCTTAAAGCAAATAAATTAGGTCCTTTGGTCATTTGCATTCATATTTGCTAACTTTCTAAAGTGTAACACTAAATTGAAAAGATCTAAATTATTTTAAGAAAACGTATTTCAGCCTTGGACAAAATACAAAATTGAGACCTTTGAAATGTTATTTAGTATAAATTAAATATTATAAAAATATAATTTTAGAAATACATATATTTGAATATGAGCCCTATATGATTTTGTTGTCACTGCGTTATACAAAAAAAAAAAAAAAAACATGGAGATTGCAAAGGATGCTATAGGTAACTTTCAACACCAATTCTACTGTGTTGTTTAATTGTCATTAGCCACATGGGTTTCTCACATACGACTTAGCTGGGGGACATATACTATCCATTTCTAAGTCACACCTGTTTATGAGGAGTTAAATGAGAAAGAGGTAAAGTGACAAATTTGTTAACATTTATTTAGCATCTACCATTTTCCGTGCAATGTACAAGAAAATAATATATTCCTCATCTCATTTATTTTATGCAGTAAATGAGGTAAGAATTCATATACCTTATATAGGGACACAATTACATCATAAAAGTCATGGTACTTAGTAGCCAAGCTGAAATTCATACCAGGCAGTATTAGCTTTCCAGTGCTACAAAGCAGTATTACTACAAACTTAATGTCCTAAAAAACACATATTTATCTCACAGTTGTTCTGGGTCCCAAGTCTGGGCACAATTTAGATACATTCTTTGTATCCAGGTTGGCAAAGCTGTAAGCCTAGTGTTGACTGGAGTTCTGGTCTCATCTGAGGCTTGACTGGGAAAAGGATCTGCTTCCAAACTCACGTGGTTATAGACAGCATTCAGCTTCTTGTAGGCTACTTGACTCAGGGCTTGTTTCTTGCTGGCTGTTGGTTGGAGGTCTCTCCCTCATGTGGCAGCATCCTACATAACAGATTGCTTCTTTAAAGCAGGTAATAAAAGATAATTTCTTAGCTAGGTGGGTTACAATTGTGTGTAAAATAATTATGTACACACATAAACTTCTTTATAATATTCTGTTGGATAGAAGCAAGTCACAGGGCCTGTCTACATTCAAAGGGAAGAGATTACACAAGGGTGTGAACACCAAAAACTGGGGATTATGGAGGCTATTCTTTAGATCATACTGGCCTATCTAATTCAAAATCTTGAGATACAGGCATTTTATAAAGTTGTCTCACTTCACTGAGCCTCCAAATCAACTATTATTGGGACACAGATTAGATAGCCTGCCTATAAAGGTAAGATACAAACTGAAAGAAATAGTCTTTCCTTCTGGGATGTATTTCATAATACACAGACAGAAAATAATTTATTTTCTTTTTAAATCAAATATAATATGTACAATAGTCAGAACACAAGAAAATAAATTAACAGTAGTAGGATTAAAATGAATGTATCATGGCTAAAATGATGAATAACAAAAGCAGTGAAGCTAATCAGAGAAAATTCAATAAGAAAGATATTAATGCAAAATTTTTGGAAATAGGTAATGGTTTTAACTTCAAGAAAAAAGTTATCTAGATGGGGCAGTGGAGTCAGAAATGATTTAAACTTTTATTTTCTTCTGTTTTTTTTTTTTTTTTTAAGTGCTGAGAGTAAGTTTACATTTTACTAAAAAATAAATATAGGTTCTGTAGCAGTGAAAAGGTTTGTACTTGAAAGTTTACTTTGGTCTCCATGTGGATGATAAGGTATAAAATGGAGAAGAGTTGATATTTAGTTTTTAAAGAAGAGAGACAGGGGGTAGAATATCGCCAAGTTGCATAATATGTAAAAGGGCACTCTTATACTAAATGATAATAGTACAATAATTGGAGTTAATTCTAGGTTTCACCATACTAGGAAGATGAAATTAGTTAGGAGTACCAACTATAGAAGAAAATGTAATGAATTTGAAAGCATTCTGAAGAGAGCTAATGAAACTCTAATGCCCTCCAAAGCAGGAAACTATCTTTTTCATTATGGCATAGTCAACATGTTATATTGCCTGAAACAATCCCATATATCCAACAGATATCTGATGAATCTATAGGGACACTTGTCTCTTTCAAAGTGCCAGACTCCAGAACATTCTGAAAAGGGATAAGTAGGCATCATAGCTCACAAGATAAAGATGTAGTCTCACAATTTTAGAATTTAGTTTATCCCTGAAAGGGTTAAAACCTTGAAAAATATGTATGATGTATAATGCTTATATACATGTAATCACTTGTATTTTATGTCACTATAGAGATAGAGATATATAGATAACATATATACATTATACACACACACATATACATGCGCTTAAGTAAAAAGTAAGATAAAAAGGCTTCTAACTCTCTATTTGCATTCTGTTTTTCTAATTTGACATGCATACATCTTCTGCTTTATTGCTATTCTTTGCTTGATTACTCCATTGCTTATTACATTTTGTTGAGAAACTTTGTGTAGATACAATAACATGGTTGTGCTGATTTCTGAAGAACATAGGAATAAAGTGCTGGGAAAGCTAAAACAATGTTTTTCCTCAGTGTATATTAATTCCGTTTTCTTTGGCTGTTGGTGGAGTTGGGTGTCTTTTGGTTGTTTTTTGTGTTGACAATCCCTAGCCTACAAATAAAAGTCAAAATTTTATACAATGGGGCCCCATTTTCTGTGGACTCAAGTAGATAAAGAACCATTTATAACGGGAGATCAGATCTGCTCTAGATAAGCTAAGGAACTTTTAATGAAATGAATGATGTAAAAGGCATTATCTTTAGAATCTCAAGAGGAAACTCATAAATGTGAATTTTATGGGTTAAAAATAATGTTTCATAACTGTTAAATTACATTTGTATTACCAGCACTTGACAATTACTTATTCAGTGTTAACAGCTTTTCTGATGCAGAATTATCAACTCTAGAAAATGGAGCCTAGATCTCTCAAATAATCTGAGATTAAACTATATAAATAGATCATACCATAACCCACCATCCAACAGGGACTGAATCAGCAACAATTAGCATGCCAATAAGTAGGTTCTAATTCAAGGATACGCCCTTTGACAGTTGTAATTTTATTATCATCAGCAAACTCATATTTAATAATAATCCCAAAGTTCCCCATCCCAACTAGGGGAGAAAATATAACAATTCAAGGGATAAAGAGAAAGAATACTAATTATACTTTAGTGTTTGTGTGTGCGTGTGTGTGTACATATATATATATATATAAAAATATATATACATATATTACATATATATGTATAATATCAAAATAATACAGCATAATAGTATCATGGACATTTATGCATCCAAACATGCAGCTTAAAAAGTAGAACATTCATAATATATTTGCATCTACCAATATGCAATCAATCTACATTTAATCTACCTACTCTCCTTCCTCTGAAGCCAACACTATCCTGACTTTCATGTTTATTGTTCTGTTACATCTGGAAAATACTTGTGTTATTTATGTCTTCTGTTTGCAATTGAATGTTATCAAAATAGTTTCATAATATGTATAATTTTGAGAACCCTGACTTTTACATTCAATATTATGCTTCTGTGATTCATTAATGCAGCATGCAACTGTGGTTAATTCATTTTTCCTCCTGTAAGGTACTCTTTTCTGTGGACATACCAAAATGTATTCTTCTATTGATGGACATCTGTTTCCAGTTGATTTACTATTACAAACAATGCTGTTGATAATTTGTTTGCATATATCAAAACTTTCCTTGTTGTAATAGGATTATAATGCTTATTAGTAGAATATACAAATAATTTTTTATAATAGTCCCAAATTATTTTCTAAATTGGTTGTATAGTTACACACTTCAACAATGTATGAGCATTCATTGTTCCCTATCCTTGGCAACAATTGGTATTATAAGAATCCTTAATTTTTATAAAATGGTGGTTGCAGAAATGATTTTACATTGAGTATTACTTGTCTTATTTTCACATTTGTCTCATTTGATACATTTATAATTATTAGAAATATTTTCACCCTTCCCACTTGATATTTGATTTTTTTTCTTACTGATGTGTATTGTTTTGTATAGTTTGGATAAAATCCTTCATCATCTATAGAGATTACAAAAGTCTTTCCTCAAATTTCAGGCTCTATTTCATTTTCTTTTGGTGTCTTTTGATGAAACAGGATTGATAACTATTATATTTGAATTTAACTTTCTCTTATTTTTTGTTTTGCATTGTTTCTGTTTTATTTAATAAATCTAACCTAACCCCAATTCATTTAGATATTCTCCTGACTCATCTCATAATAATTTTAAAGAATTTGTTTTCATATATACATATACACATACACATACATATATGAGCAGGTTAGAGTTTGCTTGATACCCCAAAGACATGAAAGAACCAGACATACAGGTTTTGTCAAGAGTGCTGCTGGATAAGGGGAGATCATTGCTGAGACACTGGAATTGGAGAATAGTCCACCCGCTCAAGTACCAGAAAGAAAAAGAATCAGATCTCAGTCAGGTGAAAGCAAGGAGAATGGCAATGGCCAGAAACCTGTGTATTGCCATTGTTACTGTATGAATGAGATTCAAAAAGAGGGAAAATTCTTTTTCAAGATATATATATATATATATATATATATATATATATATATATATATATATGACTTTCTTTCCAGTCAAACGAGACTTGCATTTCTATTAAAACTTGTCCTATTGTTGTTTCCATTAAAAAAAAAAAAACCTAATTAAGTGTCTGAGTCTTCCCTTCATTTGAGCAATTTACCAAGCTCTTTGCCTGATTTTCAAGTTTTTGTATGAATTTACATTATTCTTCTGAGAATACATATAGGTTACTCTCAGATATCGACAGCATTCTTCCAATTTTTTGATTAAATTTTCTCTTTACACTTCTAATTGAGTTCTACCACTTCAAATATTGAATTTCTCTAACAAGCTTTACCTTTTATTACTTTTTCTAGGAAATACCATATAATTCACATTGTTCCATCACACTTTATTTGAAAGTACTAACTGAAATATGATGGAAACCTATCATTTCATCTGTCATGTAAATCCAGTAATTCATTTTTTCAGTATTTTTTATTATTGAAAGTACTCCTTTCCTTAGTAGTACAAGTGAGCTCTCATAACATAAAAGGAAGTTCAAGCAATATAGAGAACTACAACAAAGAAAGTAACCATCAGCCCGAATCACACTATAATGTAGTAACACAGTTATCACTGTTTGTGTGCATAGTTGTGTGTATATAGTCATGCATCATATAATGATGTTTTGGTGAACTATGGGCCACATATGCCATGGTGGTCTCATAAGATTATAATGCTATATTTTTATGGTACCTTTTCTATATTTAGATATGTTTAGACACACAAATATCACTGTGTTATAATTGCCCACAGAATCCAATACAGTAACATGCTGTGTAAGTTTGTAGCCTAGCAACAATAGGCTATACCATATAGCCTGGGTGAATTAGTAGGCTATACTATCTAGGTTGGCAGAAATACACTCTTTAAAGTTCAAACAACCAATTTACCTAAGGACATATTTTTCAGAATGGATCCTATTGTTGCAAAATTCATGACTATATACATAAAATTAAAACATTCTATGCACAGGTTACTTTTATCAACATATATATAATGGGTATCTTTCAGAATTATTGTATGTAGAGTGCCATAATCATTTTAACAGGTGCTTAAAAATCTCTTACAAATATTTATAATGATTCATTTAACCAGCATTGTAAGTATGAATAAAGTTTCTCAAGTCTTTTATAATATGAATAAACTATGATTGTGGTGATTAAACTATATGTACATATTATATTTCAAATATCATTGTGATAAGTTCCCAGTAGTTATTTAGCTTGGTCAGAAATAACTACTTTTAGTTATGATACACATTTACCCACCATTAATGGGTAAATACTTGGATCAACTACAATATTCGTATTAACTTGCACTCCCAGCACACTGAATGAAATATTTCTTCACTCTCTTTGTTGGCTCCATTAACCTCAAAATTACTTGAATTATTCACCAATTCAAAACATACAAACTGTAGATTAATTTCATTAAGTATGCTATGAAATTTACATAGTACATATTTCCATGAATATAACAATCTTATCATGTATATTTTTAACATAAATGCTATTTTAATGTAAATGCTTAAAGCTTTTTCCCATTTTTTGTTTTAATATCCTTTATTTTATGCAGTATTTTATTTTGTGTTCTTCTTCTTTTGTCATAGGTAAATATTTTCCAGGTCTTTAATGTGTCATGCAAATATTTATCAAATTCTTATATTATACAATTGTAACATTTGTGTTTAATCAAAACTTTAATTACAAATTTTATATGTTTTAAATATACATATAATCAAAATGATTTGCCAACATTTAAATAAATTATTTCATTTTCTATATTTACATATTAAAATGGACTAAGACTTATTTTTATAAAATAACAATAAAGTAGATTTGTACAGTGAGCAAACTGTGAATAATGTTCTTCAGAAAATATGAGCACTTATTTTGTTTCAGCAAATACTGTCTGCTCTCTATTTTAAGTTATTTTAGTTCAAGGTTGACGTCTGTAAATGTACTTTTACAAAATGATCTGTCTTAACAGCCTTTGCATACAGCATGATATTCATGATATTTAATAAGCAGTATCAGTCAAGGTGAATGCCGGCAGGCCCAGAAGAAGAGTGTTGGGGAACCCCTGCTAAGGGGTGTCTCAATTCCTTATTGTACGATACTAAGGAGGGCCTCAAAAAACTGTATGGCTAGAGTGGCCAGGGATGGGGGAAAGGGAAATATTCGGGGAGATCAGTATGAAAATAATTCAATATTTTACCATGCATTACAGATACCAGATACCAAAACACACCAGATGAATAGCAGATTGTTTCTTCTCAATATTCTATTTCATGGGGATAGAAAGCTGAAGTACTGTATTTTTTGTTTAAATTCAGAATTTACTCTTACTTTTTATGTCAGATCTATAATGATTTATATTTCATTCAAATAGTCCTATTTTCTTGTTAGAGATGATGACCATCTGATTTTTCTATTTTATTTTAATGCTATTTAGTAGTTAGTTGAAACTCTCAAATGACTATTTTTGAAAGTGAAAGTGGTTATAAACATCCTTGTATTGTTCTCACATGTATACATTAGTAACTTATTTTATACAAACTTGGACTATAAGTCCCAGTAAGCAAACCACCTAACTGGGGAAGATTAATAAAAAATAATTTTAAAAAACCCCACAAATGCTCAGCAACAAAAATATATTCAAGTACATCAAGAAAAATATACAGCTTTTATTCAAAACTGTGACTCAAACAATATTAAATATAAAATTTTGATCTGCTACTTTGTGTGAATTGTTTATGTAATTAATGGGCATTAAGTGTATCTAATAGGTGTCAATTTTGTGGCCAGGAGCATATTTGGGTCTTTGTCTCAAAAAGATACAAACATAGAAAAATGGTTTTTTTTAATTGGATTATTTCTAAATACTGAGAAAAAAAATCACATTTCTCAAAGTCAAAATTTAGTCTAATTAAAGAAATAACAAAAGTCTGGGTTAACCTTATATTAATAGGAATAACATTAATAATTTTACTTACAACAATTACAGTTTTCTTTGTATTTTTCCATTTAACATAAAGCTTGATCTTCAAAAATAAACCTCAGAGGTAAACAGGACAGTTTTATTATCACGAGTTTTCAAATAAAATGCGTCTCCCAAGGTCAAAAGCCTGGAAAACGTCAGATAAAGACCTAAATTGATGTATTCTATCTTTCCTTGTGCTCTGTTAAATTCACCATTTTTATTTTAAAATACACCTAACACAAATATGAAACATAAAAATTGGCTCAATTTTCAAGTGAACTGTGTTTCTTAATACCTGATTCTCACATTTTTTCCTGGTATTTTATGTAAACTATATTGAATTAAGATCAACTACATATATGGATTCAAATAAAGCAAAATCTTTGTGAATCTCACTCTATTCATTTATAAAATGGGGATTATTATTACATTGCGATGTGACTAAATGGTTTACCTTACACAAAGTTTTTAGAGCAGGATCTGAAACAAATTAACTTCTGTAGCTGCACAAAAGTGGTTGCAGTAAGAATGGTTTTCCAAACAAGTAATTATGTAACACCAAGGATATGTTGAGTATAGGGTTAAAATAGTCTTAGGTCTGGCATGTACTTGTCGCATTTGCCAGATATAATACCTGCTCAAAATGCTATTACATAGATACCACTTTAGATATAGGATTTGAAATTGCCAGGTCAGTTTTTCAACCCCTAAATCCTAGACTCTGATGGCCACTTTTCTTCCAGAAAATATTACACAGATTCACTGAACGTGCTGCAGACTATATATGAGCTCAGGCTATTCCATGCAACTTTCTTTTCTTTGATTTGATTTCACTTGCAGGCTTTTTCACTCATCCTCGCAGCATACCTATTAATAGTACAGGCCAATTATTCTATATTTAAATATTTAATTTCAGCTTTTGAAATGGAGTATATTTTGATTAGAAAACTAAAAAGAGTCAATGTATTTAGAGCCTCCAACAAATAATATTAAACGGTTTTTGTCCACTTCATTTACAAAAGTAGAGCAATTTATTTCACTGGCCTCGAGCAAAATTTGTGTCCTAACATCCTATGTATGATAAAAATATAGTAATTACTCACTGTGTATGAATGTTTATTTAGCATATTGTCAGCTAAAGTAAACTAACTTTTCCTCTATTCATGAGCTACTTCTATGATGATCACACTCAGCTGACAAATAACCAACTTGTAATGAAGTGGAATTTGATGTCTAATGACCTCTCTCTACTTTTGTCTGCAAGCCCGGTTGAGTCTGGAAATAAGTAAGATAAGACACAGACAGACATCCACATTAACTACTGAAAACTAGAGCAGGGCGCCTCTTCCAAAAATGGAAAATTGTAAACAGAAATCAGCTAGGATAACAGCACAACGAAATAAAGTGTCATTTGGCTGCCATCAACTGGGCATTAAGCAAACCCTTTAAAAGAGTAAGTAAACTGCTAACAACTCAAGCTATTTGCTTCTCAGAACTCACATCAGATACGTCTTCTCAGAACTCATATCTGTTTCTCTGTGGTCTGCTTTGCTTTAGGGAGGCTGAAATCCCAAAAGTCTGTTTCAAAAGCTCTCTGGCCAGCTGTTTGCTGGTTGTTTCCTGAGTGGGAGGCATTGGTGGAAAGTGACGAAAGAGAGGTGACTCTTATGCTGCTTTTGTTGGCCGCCTATCTAGCTGGGTGCAGACTTTTAGATTGGCAGGAGTTTTGTTTTTGTTTTTTCTCCCCCTTTAACACTTTAAAGACATTTTTCCTTTGTTTCTTGGCCTCCATCATTTCTGCCAAGAAGTCATCCATTGGTCTTGTCACTGTCTGTATGTAACGTCTCTTTCCTCTGGCGGCTTTTAATATTTCTTCTTTCTCTGTGCTCTCACCAGTTTGAACACAATGTGCCCAGGTATAGTTGGGTTTTGTTTTGTTTTTTTATTTATTTTGCTTTAGTCACTGCATTTCTTGGATAAGTAGGTTGATGTTTTCATAAATTTTGGAAAATTCTCAGCTAGTGCCATTTCAGATTTTTTTTTTTTCTGCCCTTCTCATAGTCTCCTCTCCTTCTAGGCATCAAACTACATGCATATTAGACTAGTTGACATTGCCCTACAGATGCCAAATGTCCTGTTTCATTTCTGTTTTCTCTCCTAATTGTAATTCAGTTTGAATAATTTATGTTGACCTTTTTAGCAAATTCATTGATTCTTTTCAGCCTACTCTTAGTGTATCTAACAAATTTTTCATTTCTGATATTGCATTTTTCACTTTTAGCATTTCCTCATATTTCTTTCTTATAATTGTCATCTCTCTCTGATTAAACTTCCTATGTGATAATGGCTGTTCACCTTTTCAAGTAGGTCCGAGTTAGTTTCAGATCCCTGGCCAGTGGGGAAGAAAAAGAACATCTGGAACTCTTGGACCTTTTCTGGCTCTCCTGGTACACTTTTATTTCCTGTTTTCCATCTTTATCAAGGGTCACATTTTCTTGCATCTTAGTATGTCTTCTGATTTTTTAAAAAAGCATTTATGTAAGACAGAATACATATAAAAATGACACAGCTCAGAAACTCAAATAGTTCATGCAAATAAAATAATGAAAAAAGATAAAGCTTTAGAAATAGAGAACAAATTAGTGATTTCCAGGAGCTGAGTGTCAAGACAGTAAGAAAGGCAGTGACTATAAAGGGGGCAAGGGGAAAGTTTTGGGAAAGTGGAATATTCTGTGTATTGATTGTAGTGGTGATTATATAACTTATGCATTTATCAGAATTCCTATAACGTGAACCTAAAAAGGCTGAATTTTACATTTCTGTACATATTGTCTCAATAAATCTGGCTTTAAGATTGTTTTGTTAAACTCATACAAAGCTTGTGAGCTTTCTAATATTTTGAAATAACTAATTATATAAATATTAGGAAGTAGAACAAGTGACTCCAAAATCAAAACAAGATCTTAACTTTTGTCCAAATGTATCCCCATTTATAAATAAAACTTTTTCATGGAAACACACTTGTGTTGGGGAGTTAAAATGTCTTTATTCAGAAACCTAGATATTTTATCATTTAAGAAACATGTTTTCAACATATTTGCAAAAATTTTTTAATATAAACCTGCTTATAAATATTTACAATAAAGTAGGAATATATCCTACTATATTTTCCCCTTTAAATTTATGAAATTATAAGGCTCTATTTCTTACTGCCTCACAAATATTGTCTATTTTTTTTCTCATTCTTCAGGTTCAGCTTAAGTTTGGGCTTAAAAATGCACATTTTCTAGCAGATTGACTGAATTGAAATGGTTCTTCCAAGAGGATTTGGGGACATTTATTAATTCTTATTTCAAAATGTTAAGTGTTTGGCCCACTGTCTTAAGATCTTAAGCTGTTAATTCCAAACAGCACAATAAACTGATGACACTAAACATTAAAAAGGGAAACATATCAGTTATATATTTTCCTAAGTATTAAGTGTTTATATTATAGATTATTGAAAGTTTTAAATTAGCCTCTAAACACCTTCGACTTGATAGTCACCCTTGTCATTTAAAATTGTTTTATAAAAAAAGTGTTAGGAGTTATTCAGAAAAAACCCCATAGCGAGTCAGATTTATTAGTCTATTTTATGGATTAGAAAATTTACCAAAAGCTGGAAAATGAGTTGCCTTAAGTTACATACTGATTCAATGGCAGAATAATCTACTAAACTCAAACCTTCAGGGATTGCTTATTTCATTATGCAACAAAATCTTCTTTTGCTTACAGTTTTCATGGAATAAATTTAAATAATGTAACCTATTAGGTACATATTAGTTTAAGGAAATATTCATTGTCAGAATAAACACTAATTTATTTAAAGAATGAATAAATAAATCACTGCATTGAAATAGTTATCAAGGAATAGGATTGAATAAATCTTAATTTCTTCTTTTAAAAAAAAATAGGATGTGGGGAGAAGCTGTCTTACTCCAAATTACAAAACAGAAAGCACACAAAAAGCAATGCCCAGACTAAAATCCCAACAGAATCTTTGGTACAACTGTTAACATATCCACTTAAGGATTGCTATTTGGAATCTGCAGTAAATAAAAGTATTTTAAATATTTAGAATTACAGGCAGAGATGTAATTAACATACCTATAACTTTGTCATAGCAATATGGAAAAATATCTTTAAAATCCAGATTGTATTTAAGTAAATAACATTTTTAAGTGAGGTAAAAGTTAGTAAACTACCAGAAAAGAAATTCAGATGCCAGTACTTAAAACTTACTTTTGTCCATATATTGTTAAACGCCTATGAAGATAAAGAAAGACATAATTGTGTGCACTAGTGCCAAGAACAGGTCATCATCTATAAGTTTTGAAGCCTGCAAAATTTTTGGCAATCTGGGTACTAGTCTAATAGTTTCCTAGTTAATTCTCCACGTAGAATCTTCAAAACTTTCAATCTTTCTTCACCTCAAACCCCATCTCTCACCTAGTCACACAGAAAATGAGAATACCTAATCACATCTCCTTCAATTTCCCCCCTTGGAAAACCTAAACATTAACCATCAGAGCCTGTAGTTGGCTTTTGTTGTCAAGTCTAAAACCTCAGTGTTACAACTCTTCTCCACTTAAGGCTTAATTCTAGGAGTGCTTAGCATAGACCCTATTGCATCACCGTAGACAGGATGATTCTTCAAAATCTCATTATATAAAAACATAATTTCCTTTCACAACTAAAAACAACAGAAATAAAATGTTCCATGGCCGTGCTTTGTCAGCATACTGTTATCTTCTCTCTTTCCTTCTCTTAGGCTCCCTGAAAGACTTGCCTCTGAAAGTTAGAGCTCCGTCACTCCAGTTTTATCGAGGTATAATTGACAAATAAACATTTTATAAACACGGTATATATTTAAGGTGTGCAACATATTTTGATATTTGAATATGTAACCAAAGGAAGGTCTGGATACTCACCACTTGCAAAGTCCAATTAACAAGATTGAGGTGTGGTAGAAAGAAAGTGATTGTATTAACCGAATCTAGTAATGAGGAAGTGGATGGATTCCTATCCAAAGCAACCAAGTTTTAGGGGGAAGGAAAGGGTTTACAAAGGTAAATCTTAATATGGAAGTCATGCAAGAATTTTGCTGAGTACAATGTCTGTGTGTCTTGCTCCAGTGACTGTCTTGGGTCCCACTCCACCTGGAGGGCAGGCTGGTGTCATCTCAACAGCGACCTGGTGGTTAACTAGTCCCCTTAAAGTATCTCTGGAATTTTTCAGCTGGGTCTGCAGGCTTGGTCTGTCTCTCTCAAGATTAGCCCCTCTAACTTCTAAGAAGGCACATAATTACATACTAGCATACAGTTAGATAAATGTGAAGGGAGTATATATGGTGAGAAAGACAGGGTTGTGGAGTCTATTTTAAGGCTAAGGGAAAAGGCTTCTGCTGTTTGTTTCAATGTTATATCTTAAAACTCAAGAAAAAGGAAAAAAAAGAGTCTTAAAATCCATTTTGAAATTAAGCTGCTCAGTGATATACACATTGTGAAATGATTATCACAATGAGGATAGTTAACACATATACCATCTTGCATAGTCTGTGTGTGTGTGTATGTGTGTGTGTGTGAGAGAGAGAGAGAGAGAGAGAGAAAGAGAAAACATTTAAGATATACAGTCTTAGTACATTTCTAGTATGCATTACAGTATGATTAACTAGAGTCATCATGCTATAGCTTAGATCTCCAGAACTTATTCATCCCGCATAACTGCAATTTTGTGCGCTTTGATCAACATCTTCTCCAGAGTTTTTTATTGTAACCAACGTAAACAACTTCTGGCTAGTTCATGCAAAACCAAGAGATCTTGTTTTTAAAAAAAGTTAAAAAAAAAAAAAAAACTAAAGAGCTTTCACAATTGAGAAGAAATGGAGGCCCTGTAAAATAAGTAGGAGGAATAATTTGTTCAGGATATCAGCTCCGCTCCTTGTGGACATGTGGCTATACCCCTCTCTTGGCCATGGTTACGTGCTTCATTTCTCCTGGTGGAAATGCATTTTAAAAACATCTTTTTCTTTTGTGTCATTTACATCGATTACCTGAACCTGTCCTGTGTACCTGTGCCTTGGCTGGTGAGGCACTGAGAAAAGAAATCTCTCCTTTTAGGCTGCTGTAGTTAGAGCTGTGCCGCAAAACGAATTCTTTTTAATGTTGAAGATCATGAGAAAATTCTTTAGAAATAGGAAGGGATAGACAATCTTATGCTTAGCCCATTCAGGCTTTTATTTCAATATGGTATAATTTTGGAAACTTATAAACAACAGAAATTTATTTCTCACAGCTCTCGAGGCTGGATATTCCAAGGTCAAGGGGTCAACAGATTTGGTATTTGGTGAGAGACTGCTTTCTCATAGATGATACCTTCCCTCTTTGTCCTCATATGGTCGAAGAGGCAAACAAGTTTCCTTGGGCCCCCCTTATAAGAATACCAGTTCCATTCATGATGGGTCTGCCCTCATAACCCAATTACCTCCCAAAAGTCATACCTTCCAACACCATCATTTTGGGGGCTAGGTTTCAATATATGAATTTTGGAGGATGCAAACATTCAGACCTGTTAACTTAAAAAATCACACAATTTACACATTTAGAAAGGAGAGCTTGACTTTTTAGAAGGGGATTACAGCCTGCAGGCAAGAAGCGTGGCCACAGGCTGAGAATCCAAAAGTAAGCCCTTCAAGGGAGGGGAGGGTGGAACAGTAATTTATGTTAAACGGGTTGGCCAAGTATAAATATTTAACAGGTTACAGGAGGAAATATGACTATTTATGAAGGTAGTCATAACACATGCATAGTAAATAGACATGTATGCTACAGATGACCCAAGTTCACTTGTCAGTGGAGAAAACATTTAAAGGTATTAAAATTAGGCCCTATATATCAAAAGGTAAAGCAGGGACAGGAAGGCATTTACACGCACAGCCTCTGTAAAACTGGCCAGAACCAGTCTATAGGTGGTGTTCTCTTACCAGGAGAAAGTTGCAGAAATCAGTGTCCTATTCAACCAAAGCTGTAGTTACGGTTTATGAAGCGGGTCAGTTAGCAAGTGTCTGGCGGTGAGCAGCAATTGTTTTAATATTGCTTATCTCAAAGCCAGTGCTTGTTTAGCTGCTAGAGGAGAAAACAACAACAAAACAACAACAGCAATAAAATCTTGTGGCAGTTAGAACATAGTTTATTCTTTAAGCATAGAGGTGAATGGCTTAATCGTTGCCCGGTATCACCTTAGGTCTTGTTTATATCTAGGTATCTTCCTGCCACAAAAAATCCGTTCTGTCAGTCTTGTGATCTCTATTTTAACATTAATGTTCATCAGTTGTGTTTAATTCACAAAAGGTGGGGAGTGTATAATGAATTGTGTCCAACCTCCTGTCCCATCATGGCCAGGAACTCAGTTTCTAAGGTTTCTCTTGGTCCCTCATGGCCAACTGGAGTCTGTTCAGTCGGTTGGGGATTTAGGATTTTATTTTTATTTCATAGACCTTAGCAGATTAGTGCCCAGCCTTTAATCTCTGAATCTACTTGTCAATAGCATTCCTTATTTCTAAATGTACTACCAGATGGCTCTACCCTCCCACCCTGCTCAAACTGTTTCTCTTAGTGTTACCAATGATCATTTGTAAAAACAAGGAACATTTCTCAGTCTTTATAACATTTGATCTTTTAGCAATATTGGTTAGAACTGACTGACAACCACCTGCTTTAAACACACTTCATCCTAGTGTCTTCACTAGACTCCTTTTGCTTTTTTTACTCTACAAACATTTCTTCAAAATCTTACTTTTTGTCCACATACTGCTTCAGGATTTTGATGCCTCAGTACTATGCCTTGTTCTCTGTCCTTCTTATTTCGCATTTATATACTTTATATTCTTAGGTGACTTCATTTATTCTCATAATTTTATTCATGTCAAATCACTTATCCAAATGATTCCCATGTTTATTTCTAGTCAAAAATCTCTTCTGTAGTCATTATTTATTCAATTGCGTGATCCTAAGTCTCATATTTCACTCCTTGGTTTAAATTTCCTGTCCTCAAAGAAACATGTCCTCTTTTCTAATGTCCCCATCTGACTCCCTATTACTAGTTATATATATACTTCACAGCCTTGATCAAAATATATGTTATGCACATGTGTCTCTTCCCATACTATATATATGTTCATGAAAAACCTTTTATGTCAGACAAAATTGCACCCTGTAAATCGTCTTGTAAACAGGAGCATTTGTAACCAGAGCACTAAAACAAATAAACAAATGAAAACAAATAAAAAGGTAGCATATTTAAGTCTACTCTAGCATGTGGACCCAGCATCATAATCAGTTGATTATTTTCAGCCTTAAAATATGTGGTGTGAATTTTTCTCCTTTGAGGTAGGTAACTGATGGCTTTTGTTTTCAATACATATCAGTTTTATCAAAAATTAAAATTGCAATCTAGAAACAAAACATCTCCATCAATTTTCTTTTAAACAAAGGAAAATAGTTTTACAGGTTCTTTTCTGGACTCTAAATCAGCAACAAAACTATCAACCATTTGTATCCAGGAAAAGAGCTTCTACAGGAGCTTAAACTTTTACTTCAGGCTTTCCCTTAGATGGTGAGAAAGCTCACCTTGTTCACCTCTAAACATTGGTGTGGCGGTGGGGGATGGGCTATGTATGGACCAATAAGACTATATATTAATTATATTGTTATCATTTAATTGTATGCAAATCACACATTAGCTAAAAGCATTTAAAAATAAAACCACATTTCCTACAGAAGAGCATATACTTTTTCTATTTCTTCCATTTGTTTTTATTCTCCACACAAGTAGGAAATTTCTATTTTATTTACCAATATTTACTCAAGTTCCTTGTTCAGTTCTTGGAGCACCAGTAGACATTGTATTTATATAAAGTAAATGAATAACTAAGATCTTATATTCTCTTTTTCAGGTAATGATGTCCCCCTTTCTAACTCTACTTTGACTACACAAATGAATGTCCTCATAATTTCTAGCCCATGCCCACACAATAGCATCATTAGTAATCCCTTTGATTCCAATCCAGTTCTTTTAAAACAGTATTCCATTTAACTGCACTGCTCTTGTAAAACTGCAAACCAGATGGTGTTCCAACTTCTTAAAAACTTCTTAAAGGATCCCAATTTACCTGCTGGGTGAAATAGATGTTTTCTTCCTACAAGATTGCCCATCATCTAGACAGTATCTGTTCCTCAGACTTTATGTTATGACATTCTGTTTCCCAGTTATCTCTCTAGTAGAACTAAATTGGAATAAGATTTGTGAAAATGTCCTGCCATTTCCCTCTCATGTCCTAGCCTCTATTAAATCCATTTGTACTTATTCTTTAAGATCTTCACCAGGAGGCCTCCCTGGCCCATGCCTGTTCCAGTCAGTTACCCTTTAATTGACTCAAAACTTCTGCCATCAGTATATCTAACATTGTTATTAGTGCTTTCTATTGTAGAGCATAACATTGATCTATTCGGTAGTCTCACTCCCATATTAAACTATAGACTGAGTCTTATTAATTCTTGTATTCTCCTATACAAAGTGATGACTCTCATAGATCCAGCAAACAGGGTATGTTTAATTAATCAATATGAATTAACAATATACTTTCTTGGGTGCCCTGATGTTAAATCTAAGTGTTATTCTTAGCTTACTCTTCTAAATTCAAAATTCATATCTTCAATTACCTTAAAGGAATATTCAGCAGTAATTTTCACCTCCAGTTCTGTGTTCTTATCATCCCTTCTACATGAATTTTTCCACATATATCCTCATAACTCCCGCATTCACTTCCTTCCAAACTTTTTTTTTTTTTGAGACAGAACCTGGCTTTGTCACCAGGTTGAAGTGCAATGGTGCAATCGCGGCTCACTGCAACCTCTGCTTCCTCACTTCAGGCAACTCTCATGCCTCAGCCACCCAAGTAGCTGGGATTACAGGTGTGCACCACCATGCTCGGCTAATATTTTTGTATTTTTAGTAGAGATGAGAGTTTCACCATGTTTGCAAGGCTGGTCTTGAACTCCTGGTCTCAAGTAATCTGTCTGCCTCAGCCTCCCAAAGTGCTGGGATTACAGGCATGGGCCACCAAACCTGGTCCCAAACTTTTCAAAATCCTCCTTAGTCTAAGAGACCATTGTATCCCCACATAGAATACCATTCTTCATCTCTTTCTCCCCGCTTTAACCTGCTCTATTATTGTTATATTACTCATTTTCACTAATTAGCAATTTTTGTTTGTTCATCTGCTTCTCCTCACTAGCATATGAGTGTCTTGTAATTAAATTATTTTTTCAATGTTATATATTCAGTTTTGCTAGCCATGTTTGCGAAAGTATACTCTTAAATATTAATGGAAAGGAATAGAAGATGACAGGCTTCCCTTAATTCTCTTTTACGGCAGACTTTCTATAACCCCTTCCATCAGAATTTTGAAGTGTAATGTTGTTTACTTGCCCAATTTCTTACACCCAATACTTGTGCAATAAATCCGTCAGTGTGGCAAGATTTGAAAATTATGCAGGTCCAAAATATAACTTACCTATGTTTACTCCTCTCCTTACTGCCAAATGAACTTGTCTTCTTGTCATCACTGTTTCTCTTTTATAATGTTATTCTCCAAGGCATCCAGATGGAAACCTTGGACGATTCCCATGTTAGTTGGTCCTGATCAGCTCACACCCCATCTTGAATTCCTTGCTGATGAGATACAACACGTAAACACCTCCAGTCAAGTGGAGAACTAAGTATAGGTAAATATTTTGTATTGGATACTGACCAAGAATGCAATTTGGAACTAGAAATTCTCCTAGGAAGTAAGATGATGTGTGGTGTACGGAGGCCACTATAAGATGTGCCTCTTTATTTTATTTTATTTTTTTGTCTAAATTTGTCACATTTTTCCCAAGCATGGTCATCAGAGATAATGATAAAGGCAGGAAGCAGAAAAATGCCCTCCGCAGATAGGGAAGGGTCTCCAGTGAAACCTCACCTTCAAACCTAAAACAGCTTGAAAGCTGAAAGACCTGGCTGTTGGTCCCAGATGAAACCCGCAACCCAGAGGAAAACCTTCTGCCCGTTTGCCCACCTTTCCCGATGGATTCTTTCTGAATAATACCTTTTAACCAATTGAATGTTGCATTTTCCGAAACTATCTATGGCTTGCCTGGACATGCCCATGTGTGTACTGGGGAAATGGGGTGGAGCCACCTGGAATTCATGCCTTATGTAGCAGGGGAGCCTGGCCTCCAACTCATGTGTAGTGGTCCTGGTATTCAATTCATGAGTTGGAAAACTGCCTGTAGGACCCCCTCTCTTTGTTGAGAGTTCTCCTTTTGCTTAATTAATTCCACCACCCTCACCCTCCAGTGTGTCTGCGTGCCTAATTCTCCCTAGTTGTGAGACAAGAACCTGGATTAGCTGAGCTAAGGAGCAAAGAATCCTGCTTTAGTAGGACCAAAAGAATGGCCAGTCTATCTCTCTCCGTCAGTTTCAGTCCAAGCAGAGTGTACACCATGGATGAACATTATCTCTCAAGGAAGCAAGGCCACCCTCCAGCAATACATAACTTAATAAACTTGTAGCTTTAACATCTTCCATGAGGTATGTAAAGAGAGTGGAAAGAAAGGCTGAAAGATATTCTTCACAATCATTTACAAGTTAGGACAATATAGAAGTTAGAAGAGAGAAAGTGCCTGTCCTTGCATAAATAAATAAGATATTCCTCACATTTTAGTTCTCTTTTCTTTTTTTCAGTGGCGTGATCTTTGTTCACTGCAACTTCTGCCTCCCGGGTTCAAGCGATTCTCTTGCCTCAGCCTCCCGAGTAGCTGGGACTACAGGCGTGCGCCATCACATCCAGCTAATTTTTGTATTTTTAGTAGAGACAGGGTTTCACCATGTTGGCCAGGATGGTCTTGATCTCTTGACCTTGTGATCCACCCACTTCGGCCTCCCAAAGTGCTGGGATTACAGGTGTGAGCCATCGCACCCGGCCTAGTTCTCTTTTAATCCAATGATCTTAACAATCAATCTTAAGGTCAACCAGTGTGTAGTTCCCTCCCAGAGGAAGAGGCTGGCAGGTTATACAAGTAATCATGGTCTGCCCACTTTGTAAGATGAATTTAATAATAACTATCATTGTTCCTTTATTTTTTTTTTTTCTTCTGGGAGCAGTAAGAAGAGCAATTCTGCTTTAGCTTTCAGAAGGCTCTGAAATAGAACAGGATATTAATGAACTTCATACTGCAACTGAACCAAAAAAGAAAATACCTTCTGTTTTCAGCCAGATTATCTAATAACACTCATCAAAACTTATACAATGATTCAAAACTGAAAAAGAAAGAATGATGAAAATTGAAACAGAAACCCTTTCCCGCTATGATATCCCCAACAGAATTACTGTTTAAAAATTCAAAGTAATAAATTCTCCGATAAGGTTTTACTCAATTCATTCTTAGTTAATACAATATGTCTAATTGAAATCATTAAATATTATGTGTTTATCGAACCTTAGAATGTTGGTAGACATAACACCAATATGTATATATTGAGCATTTTTATAGGTGTATTGGGAATGGCACCAATCTCCAGTTGGTGTCATTTTGCCACTTCAGATTCACTTTAAATATCTCATACTAGGCTGATCACGGGGCTTCATGCCTGTAATCCCAACACTTTATGAAGCTGAGGCAGGAGGATCATTTGAGACCAGGAATTTAAGTCCATCCTGGGCAACATAGTGAGATCCCATCTGTATAACATATTTTTTAACAAACAGACAAACATTAGCCAGATGTGGTGCCATGTGCTTGTCATCCTAGCTACTGGGGAGATCAGAGTGACAGAGTGAGATCCTGTCTCAAAATCCAACCAACCAACCAACTAAACAAACAAAAACCTTATATTATGCTATTCAAGGATACAAATACTGATTGCAATGTATACTACAGTTTTCTTATTTGTAAAATGTATACAGACCAGGTGTGGTGGCTCACACCTGTAATCCCAGCACTTTGGGAGGCCGAAGCTGGCAGATCACGAGGTCAGGAGAACAAGACCATCCTGGCTAACACAATGAAACCCTGCCTCCACTAAAAATGCTAAAAAAATTAGCCGGGCATGGTTGTGGGCGCCTGTGGTCCCAGCTACTCGGGAGGCTAAGGCAGGAGAATCTCTTGAACTCAGGAGGCGGAGCTTGCAGTGAGCCGAGATCACACCACTGCACTCTAGCCTGGGCAACAGAGCGAGACACTGTCTCAAAAAAAAAAAAAAAGTATATAAACATTAGTTATTCCACAGTGTGAAGATTAAACATAAACATATGAAGAACATAGCACTGAAGCTAATCCATGACAAGGTATTTTCCTTTCCTTTATCTTTGTCTTATTTTCATACTTAAAATTTTTCTAATTTTCATGGTCAGGGCCATGAGAAATTATTATGATAGTTCGCATCACCTCTTTCTCTCCTGCCCTACAGCCTCTTCCTTTCCTTTCTCGTCATGTCTGTTTAAATCCAAAGATTAAAAGAAACAAAGATTTTCTCTTTCTTAACTGATGTGCAGCAGGAAAAATGGCCTTTGAACCCAAAGAAGGGAAACAGTTTTCTTGAGTTTTAGGGCACAGAGCTACTCTGAGGACAGGGAACAATGATTTGGGGGATAAAATCACAAATGTCAGTCATTTGGGAATGCAGAATTCAGAAAAACACAATACTTGTTGACATGAGTCATAACTGAAGGGTCTTTAACTGTCTTCTACAAAAATATTTCAGTATTTTTTTCTCTGTAAGTTGGCATTAAATTTTGGGTCAGGTGGAACTTTTGAGCATAGATAAATGAGATCTGCAAACCATCGTAAGAACAAGAAAATTCTTTCATGTGTTTTCTCACATATGATTGTATGGTCTTCAAATACTTTTATGGTGTTTCTTCACAGTTCTAATAAATAGACACAAACATGTATACATCTATTATGTATGTATACACACACATATGTACATATACTTAAAATATTAATTTGTCTTGCTAGATTTATTATCTATGTAATTACCAGAGACAGTTTATGTAAATATGAAAACTATCACAGTCATGGCAATAGTAATGAAAGAATGCAGCTCATGTTTAGAACTTAAGTTTACATATACCTTGTTCAGTTCACTTCCCAAAAATTCATTTGAGTCTTTTGAACTGGAAAAAAAAACAAAAACAAAACAAAAAAAAACCATAAATGTCTGAACATAATATAAAATGAGATGTATGCTTGTATGTTTGTGTGTGTGTTTTATAAAACTTCTACAGGATAAATATCAATAGATAATAAAATTATGTGACTATAGTCACTATGCTAATAAATACCAGTTACTTTCAAAGCTTTACATTTATTCTGGT
Organism: Macaca mulatta; assembly: GCF_049350105.2. NCBI lineage: Eukaryota > Metazoa > Chordata > Mammalia > Primates > Cercopithecidae > Macaca > Macaca mulatta. The sequence continues at coordinate 49,440,097 of NC_133406.1, forward strand.
ATTTTTGAAAATACTGATGACATTTTGTAATATAACTGTTCATGATATTTGTGTATTAGAAGTAGTTCTACATAGTCAGAATTTTTACAGGTTAAACAATATTTATAGGAATCCACTGGTTTGGTCAAATCTCCTGCACTAGGCCAAACTGACCAAACTAAAATGGAGTCATTCTTGCTAAAGTTGCACATCATCAAACCAAAACTGATCTGTTTATCTGACCTCTCAAGTAATCAGAATGAGAGACAATAGTCAAATTCCCAGTCTAGTTTCAATTGACCTGTTAATAAAGTTTCCTCTGTTTTTAATTCTTCTAAAAAATAACAGGAAGTAACCTGGCGTCAACAACCAATTATTTCACTATTATTCTGTCTCCCTTTCCTGTCTTACAAAGAAAGTAGCTCTAAAATGAACAATTCACTTTTTGTTCTTTGTTTCTGCTTTCTCCAGCCCACCTTTATCTATAAAACCAAACTGCTCTGCTCAGAACATTGGGAAGCTCATTCTGTTTTGTAGAATAAAGTGTTGCCTGATTGTAGAATCGCAAATAAAGCTAATTAGGATCTTTAAACTAAATTTGTTGTAATTTTTTCTTTTGATAATGGCATTTCAATATCAGGAAACCAAATTTATTTATTGTTGCTTGTTTTTTACACAAGCATGTGCATGTGTTTTTTAAACTATATTCCACTATGAATTTGTTTTTATTTCCCTAAAAGAGTAACTTTCATATATTTGTCATTGTTGCTTTTATACCAGGGTATTCCATAAGAAAATTGCTTTCGTTTCATAAAGAGTTAATTTTATTCTATAAACATAGTGGGGATATTTTTGTTGTCGTTAATTCCATAAACTTTGAGTAGTACATCTGCTTTCGTGTCATAAATCTTAAGACTAAATCGCAATTTCCTCCCAAGTGGGATGAAATGGATTTGAATTGGACACCAAAAAAGAAAACTGCTGTGCTATTTGTTACAGCTGGCCAACTTTGTTCAATTGAAGCAACAGGGATGTGTTGAAAAGCAGTCTGTTTCCACAGGTCATTATGAAGCTCACTCATGGAATTGCCAGTGGAAAATTTCAGAGAATCCTCCCATGGAGCATGGATGTTTCATTACAACCAAGGTAGTAATCTTCTATATATCCACAGCTAAGCACAGCAAAACTTGTTATCTAAAAGAAATTTTGGAGACTGAGACATAAATTATAATGGTTATAAAGTTTTGGATAGTTATCTTCTAATTCCATTATTTGATATTAAAGTAATATAGAGAGAACTGTATTTTTTAATAATATTATATTATAGAGCATCAAATTTGTCTGCAGATAGGTTGATTTTTTTACAGTCTTTCAGAGGGAGTCAAGAAAGAAGTAAGGAAGCATGAGTCACTATGAAAAAAAGAATTAGATATTCAGGAATTCTTTAAAAGTTTTCTTATTATGGTACCAGTAAAATAAGTATGTTTTTTATTCATACTCACTAACATTTATTTTGTTTTTAGTACTACAGTAATCAAAATATAAGTTCACAATGTAAAAAAGAGCTTATGAGGTTATAGCAAAATTATAAGTTGCCAATTTGGGTGTGTCCACTGATAGCAGTTGTGTTTCACTGGAGATATTTGAAACTCTCTCATAACATTCACATAAATGTCTTTATTAGTTATTGTTTTAGTTATGTTCAAAATTATATTCCATGAAGTCTAAACCTATGTTCACTAACCACATTTTTGAGAAATAAACTTATCAGGCAAACATTTAGAAATTGATGGGTAAAATAAAATAAACATTGTTTTTATAAAGCTCTGATTGCAAAATGATAGGCGAACTTGTTTATATGTCGCCTGTGTTTAAGTTTTTTTTTGTAAGTCCCACCCAGCACACTACTGTTTGCCTTTTCATTGCCTTTAGGTCACTGTTTATGGTATCTAAGCAAGCAGGAAAAAATGGCAACTAACACAATGAGCAGATGGCTCACACAGTCCCCTCCATGTGACTCCTGCTAACATAGAAGTCTGCTCAAGACTACATGGTAAATAGTGTTTATCATAGGTGGGATCGTTATCCCTTTAGCCGTTTCATTAGTTCTTTGACCCCTACAGTTCAGCATTAATGAAACCATAACTTCTCATTCTTGAGGCTCCTGTACTATTCCACCAGTGTCCTCGTAATGGAGTGTGTGTTTACTGCAACTACATTACAGAGCTTCATATGGCATGCCCCTAGCATCAGCCTCACACAGTTGTGGGTCTTTGACACACACTGGTAAAGTTCTGCGATGAACTGTGCTTATTAGAGCCCACCAGGAAGGCGAGCTTCTTAGAATAATTAGCTCCCCTGAGAACAATGGCTGCCTTCACAGCTGGAAAGCTAGAAGAAATTTATTCTAAAGTATAGGAAGCACTGAAAAGGCACCTGTAATTAAATTTCCTTTTCTGCTTCCTTCCTTCTTTCTTCTTTTTTCTTTCTCTCTTTCTTTTCTTCTTTCTTTCTTTCTTTCTTTCTTTCTTTCTTTCTTTCTCTTTCCTTCTCTTTCTCCTTCCTTCCTTCTTTCTTTCTTTCTTTCTTTCTTTCTTTCTTTCTTTCTTTCTTTCTTTCTTTCTTTCTTTTTCTTTCTTTCTTTTCTTTCCATATTTATAGTTTGAGGTTTTTTTCTTTTAGTTTTTATCCATCTTAACAAAATATAATTATAATATTTGATAATTATGAAAATTACCTGCTGAAGGTCATGTCTTTAATTGCTATATGACTTTAATAATGTTTTGCTCTTTCAATGCAAGTTTAGTAGAGAAATACACACACACACATACTTGTGAGAAATAAATGGTTGTTTAGAATCTTTACTATGTAGACAAAATGTTTGAATAGCTATATTAGTCTGTTTTCACACTGCTAAAAAAACTACCTGAGACTAGGAAATGTGTAAACAAAACAGGATTAGTTGACTCACAGTTCTGCATGGCTGAGGAGGCCTCAGGAAACTAACAATCATGGTGGAAGGAGAAGGGGAAACAAGGCATATCTTACATGGCAGCAAGTGAGAGAGAGCAAGGGGAACACTGACAAACACTTTTTAACCATCAGATCACATGAAAACTCACTGACTATTATGAGAACAGCATAGGGGAAACCGCCCCCGTAATCTATTCACCTCCCACCAGTTTCCTCCTAAGACACATGGGGTTTACAATTCAAAATGAGATTTGGGTGGGGGCACAGAGCCAAACCATGTTATTCTGCCCCTGGCCTCTCCCAAATCTCATGTAATTCTCACATTTGGAAACACAATTATGCCTTCCCAACAGTCCCCCAGAGTCTTAACTCATTCCAGCATTAAACCAAAAGTCCAAGTCGAAAGTCTCACCTGAGACAAGGGAAGGCCCTTCCACCTATGATCCTCTAAAATCAAAAGCAAGTTAGTTAATTCTAAGTTACCAAGGCTGTACAGGCATTGAGTAATGCTCTCGCCCCAAAAGGGAGAAATTGGTCAGAACAAATGGGCTACAGACCCCATACAAGTCTGAAAACCTATAGGGCAGTTATTAAATCCAAAACCTCAAAAAAAATCTCCTTTGACCTCATGTCTAAAACCGAGGACACGCTGATGCAAGAGGTGGGCTCGCAAGGCCTGGGGCAGCCCAGCTCTTGTGGTTCTACAGGGGACAGTCCCTACACCTGCTTTCATGGGCCATTGTTGAATGCCTGTGGCTTTTCCAGTATCACTGTGTAAGCCATTGGTGGATCTTCCATTCTGGGGTCTGGAGGAAGGTGGCCTGTGTTGCACTAGGTTCTCCATAATGGCTTCATCCCTGCAACAGACTTCTGCCTGGACATCAAGGCCTTTCCATACATCCTCTGAAATGTAGGTGGAGGCTCCCAAAGCTCATCTCTTGTCTTCTGCACACCTGCAGGCCCAACACCATCTAGAAGCTACCAAGGCTTGGGGCTTGCACCCTCTGAAGCAATGGCTGAAGCTGTACCTTGGCTCTTTGTAGCCACAGGTGGACCTGGAGTGGCTAACACAAAGAACACCCTGTCCCCAAGGTGCACAGAACAGCAGGGCCCTGAGCTCAGCCCATGAAAACATTTTTTCCTCCTAGGTCTTTGGGCCTGTGATGGAACAGTATATTAGTTCATTCTCATAGTACTACTCTAAAGAACTATTGAGAGTAGATAATTTATTTTTAAAAAAAGAGGTTTAATTGACACACGGTTCTGCATGACTGGAGAGTCCTAAGGAAATTTACAATTATGACAGAAGGAGAAGCAGATACTTCTCGCATGGTGGCAGGTGAGAGAGAACAGAAAGCCCAGGGGGAACTGCCATTTATAAAACCATCGGATCTTGTGAGAACTCCCTCACTATCACAAGAACAGCATGGGGAAAACTGCTGCCATGATTCAATCACCTCCCACCAGGTCCCTCACTTGAAACATGGGGATTAAGGGTATTACAGTTACAAATAGGATTTGGGTGGGGATGCAGCCAAACCATATTATCCCTCCCCAAGCTCTCCCAAATCTTATGTCCTCACTTTTCAGAACCAATCATGCCTTCCCAACAGTCCCCCAAAGTCTTAACTCATATCAGAATTAACCTAAAATCCAAATCCAAAGTTTCATCTGAGACAAGGCAATTCCCTTCTGACTATGAGCCTGTGAAATCAAAGGCAATTTAGATGTTTCCAAGATACAATGCGAGTGCAGATATTGGATAAATGTCCCCATTCCAAATGGGAGAAATTGGTCAAAACAAAGAGGCTATACAGCCCCCATGCAAGCCCAAAATCCAACAGACAGTCATTACATCTTAAAGCTCCAAAATTATCATCTTTAACTCCATGTCTGACATTCAGGACATTCTGATGCAAATGGTAGGCTCCCAAGGCCTTGGGCTGCTCTGCCCTTGTGGCTTTTCAGGGTACAACTTCCCTCCCACCTGCTTTCATGGGCTGTCGTTGAGCATCTGCAAGTTTTCCAGGTATATGGTGCAAGCTGTCAGTGGATCTACCATTCTGGAGTCTGGAGAATGGTGACCCTCTTCCCGCAACTCCAATAGGCAGTGTCCAGTGGAGACTCTGTGTGGGGTAACACCCCATATTTTCCTTCCATACTGCTCTAGCAGAGGTTCTCCATGAAGGCACAGCCTCTGCAGCAGACTTCTGCCTGAACATTCAGGCATTTCCATACATCGTCTGAAATCTATGTGGAGGTTCTCAAACTTCAATTCTCGCCTTCTGTACAAGCTGTACCTTGGCCCCTTTTAGCCATGGCTGAGACACAGTGCACCCTATTCCAAGGCAATACAGAGCACTAGTGTTCTGGGCCTGGCCCAGGAAACCATTTTTCCCTCCTAAACTCTGGGTCTGTCATGGGAGGGGCAGCCACCAAGATCTCTGACATGCCCTGGAGACATTTTCCCTGTTGTCTTGGTGGTTAACATTTGGCTTTTCATTACTTATGCAAATTTCTGCAACCAGCTTGAGTTTCTCTCTAGAAAGTGGGTCTTCCTTTTCTATCGCATCATCAGGCTGCAAATTTTTCAAACCTCTGTGATCTGCTTCCCTTTTAAACATAAGTTCCAATTTCAGATCATCTCTTTCAAGTTCAAAGTTTCACAGATCTCTAGGGCAGTGGCAAAATGCTGCCAGTCTCTTTGCTAAAACATAGCAAAAGTGAGATTTTCTCTAGTTCCAAATAAGCTCCTCACTTCCATCTGAGACGGCCTTAGCCTGGACTTCATTGTCCATATCACTGTCAGCATTTTGGTCAAAACCATTCAGCAAGTCTCTACGAAGTTCCAGACTTTCCCACATGTTCCTATCTTCTTCTGGGTCCTCCAAACTCCAGACTGTTCCAACCTCTGCTTGTGATCCAGTTCCCAAGTTGCTTCCACATTTTTGGATCTTACTATAGCAGTACTCCACTCTACTGGTACTAATTTACCATGTGTTAGTCCATTCTCACACTGCTATGAAGAACTGCCTGAAACTAGGTAATTTATAAAGAAAAGAGGTTTAATTGACTCACAGTTCTGCATGGCTGGGGAGGCTACAGGAAATTTAACGTATGGTTGAAGGGTGTCTCACGTGTGTCCGTGTGAAGAGATCACCAAACAGCCTATGTGTGAGCAACATAGCTGTTTATTTCACCTGGGTGCAGGCAGGCTGAGTCCGAAAAGAGAGTCAGCAAAGGGTGGTGGGATTATCATTAGTTCTTATAGGTTTTGGGATAGGCGGTGGATGTCACAAAGTACCTTCTCAAGGGTGGGGAGAATTACAAAGAAACTTCTTAAGGGTGGGGGAGTTTACGAAGTACATTGATCAGTTAGGGTGGGGCAGAAACAAATCACAATGGTGGAATGTCATCAGTTAAGCTATTTTCACTTCTGTGGATCTTCAGTTGCTTCAGGCCATCTGGATGTATACATTCAGGTCACTGGGGATATGATGGCTTAGTTTGGGCTCAGAGGCCTGACAAAGGGGAAGAATACATGTATTACATGACGGTAGGTGAGAGAGAACAAAAAGCCCAGGGGCAACTGCCATTTATAAAACCATCAGATCTTGTGAGAACTCACTCACTATCACAAGAATAGCATGAGGGGAATCACCCCCAGGATCCAATCACCTCCCACCAGTTCCCTCCCTCAACTTGTGGGAATTATGAAGATTATAATTCCAGATGAGATTTGGGTGGGGACACAGCCACACCGTATCAGATAGGCTACGGTGAAGATTTCTGAAATGTCATGGAGATGTTTTCTCCATTGTCTTGGCTATTAACACTCCGCTCCTTGACACTTATGAAAATTTCTGCAGCTAGCTTCAATTCTTCCTCAGAAAATGGATTTTTCTTTTCTACTGCATGGTCATGCTACAAATTTTCCAAAATTTATGTTCTGCTTTTCTTTGAAACTTAAATTCCAATTTCAGATCTTCTGCTTGTGAACGCATTTCACCATACACTTTCAGAAAAAGCCAGACCATATCTTGAATGCTTTGCTGCTTAGATATTTCATCTGCCAGATACCCTAAATCATCTCTCTTAAATTCAAAGTTCCACAGATCTTTAGAGCAGTGGCAAAATGCTGCCAATATCTCTGTTAAAGCATAGTAAGAGTGACATTTGCTCAAGTCACCAGTAAGTTCCTCATCTACATCTGAGACCACCTCGGCCTAGACTTCATTGTCCATATCACTGTCAGCATTTTGGTTAAAACCATTCGACAAATCTTTAGGAAGTTCCAACTTTTCCCACATCTTCCTGTCATTTTCTGAGCCCTCTAAACTTTTCCAGCCTCTGCCTGTTACCCATTTACAAAGTCACTTCCACATTTCTAGGTATCTTTATAGCAGTGCCCCACTCTACCAGTGTGTTCCAAGACCAAACTGAGAGTTGTGCTGCTTATTCTCTTGGTCTAATAATGAGATGCAGATGAACTGAGAGAGAAGAGAGTTTTTATTTTTGTAATCAGTTACAGGGAGAAAGCCTAGAAACTATCGCCAGACTAACTCAAATTACATAGTTTTCCAAAGCTTACATACCTTCGAAGTTCAATGTCTATGTGTAAGTGTGTATTCATCTAAAGACATAAGTGGTTAACTTCTTCTAATCTATAACTAAGATCTGAGTACCAAGACCTTACCAAGACCTTCCTCTGGACTTCAGTAAATTTACTTAATCAGAATGGGTCCACGTGCTTGGGTAATTACCCTTATCTTGTCTCCTGCTAAATCATGGAGGTTTGGGGAGTTCCTTCCTACCCCCAATAAAACTTGTTTAATCCTACATGGGTCTTGTTAAGAATTCCTTCTTTATTTTGTCATGCTTCAAGGTCAAGGAAAGGCCTAGGCGAAACTCTTGGTGAACTTTTATCATGTTCCAGCCTTTGTATGAGGGCACTGGCTCTATCAGCTTTTACTATTTAACCTAGCCACTTAGTACTGAAACAGTAGTAATGGAGGCCTGCACTAATGAAACCTGGCCAGCCACACCAGTACCAATTTTCTGCCTTAGCCCATTTTCACACTGCTATAAAGAACTATCTGAAACTGGGTAATTTATAAACAAAGAGGTTTAACTGACTCATAGTTCCACATGGCTGGGGAAACCTCAGAACACTTACAATCATGGTAGAATGCAAAGGGGAAGCAAGGCAGGTCTTACGTGGTGCCAGGAGAGAGAGTTAGTGTCGGGGGTGGGGGTTGCCACTTTTAAATCATGAGATCTCATGAGAACTTGCTCACCTTTCCAAGAACAGCATGGGGCGAAACTGGACATCATTCTGCTATTTCCACTGAAGCTTGGTCTTGATTTTGGTATGAGATTATTCTCTGTATTACTTCTCATTTCCCCCTGACATTCTTCTATTCTTTTCCTTTCTGCTTGATAATTTTCCACTCTATCATCCCATGACAGACTTCTTGTTGATAGCTGACTGGCTACCAATGTTTGCTATGAACATACCAATTATTATTTTAATGATTTTCAGCTTCTTTCAAATGTTATGGTAAGCTATGGAAGCAAAGCATAGCAGGTGGTAAAAACAGCATGTTTTCAGAAATGTGAATAAGCACAACTCATTTGACTGGAACTCAGATTATATTTCACATTCACATGAAAGATATGAGATAGGGTTCTATGCCATTCACTATAATGTGCAAACATTTATCTAGTAAATGGTCATCTCTTGAGGCACATCACTGGTTTATATGTGGAACTGGGATTGTAATGAACATCTAAGCAGTCCTTAGTACCTTTGTCTAGACTTGGGAAATCATGTATTGAAGGTCACTGGGGAACAAATATGCTAACGACTATGCTAATTAAAAGTATCTTGCAGTTCCAGAGTTCTTTGGTAAACATCTTACTGAATCGACTAAGAATACAATAGAAGGCAGACTGTTCAAGTAGCTGACATTATAGCCTCAGAATCTCTGAATTCAGGATTTTTAAGAAGTCTACAATAAAGTCAAGATTTTTACTCCTTAATTTTCCTGTTCTGAGGCTATATTTGCACAACACAATCAACCCTGCTGTTTCAATCAAATCAGTGAGAAAAAAGTCAGGAGAGCCAGATGTTTGGCATTTTATATATGAAACAGCTGCTTGATTGTCTGAATTTTTCCTTTTTGAACTAATCTTGCTGTCATAATACAGAAACATCCTGAAAATGGATTTCTTTGCTTGTGAAATGTAAATAGCTTCCTTTAGAGAGATTCTATGGGTTTAGCTACCTTAGGTTTAATAAAGAATGGTTTAGATTGGCTAACATTGCGAGTACAGATAGGAAGAGGACACAATGGTGTTCAAGGAAAACTAAATTGTTAATCCTTATAAGCACTGCTACAAATTTTATCTTAAATTCTATTCAGCAGTACCTTTATAAGTGCAATAAATAATCAACTACTAATTGTTTTTATTTTCAAAAGGAGGTTATAAGTCATATTTTCTGCTTCTGGAATTAATAATTAATTGTTTGAAACTGTGATTTTGCCATGATGGAATTTGGGTATAATTTAATACCTATCCTTTTTATTACTATTGTTTTTTATATATGTAGAATTTTATATTTCTTAGAGAATATGTGTTTTTTAAAGTATTGTTCGTTTAACCCTTAAATGAATCAATTCCAGCATCATATAGAAAGTCTTACTTTAGCAAATTATAATAACTATAAACTATAGAAATAAATATGTTTTTGAAAAAGATACAATAAGGTTAAATAGCTGTTATCATCAGTTTTCCAAACAAATTTTTGTTGGCCTATAAACACATAGTGGTTTCTAACATCTGAACCTTTGCACTAAGTATTTGTTTTATATTTACCTACTTACTATGTACTCATGTCAAGCGATATAGTGAAAGCAAACAATTATTTGGATAATTCAATTCAGTATTTTGCTTAAGTCATTCAATAAATCATCAATAAAATACTTCTGAAAAATTGTTATACTATTTTGTTAGGCACTTTAGAATGTAAATGTGGATGTATAGTAAGTCCTGTTCAAGTAATAACAGTATAAAACATTAAATATATACAATAAACAAGGCAAATAACCAATGCATTTAATTTTTAGGGAATAATTATTTTATTCTAGTGGCAATTAGGAAAGTGCAAACGGCATAAGCTAGGTATTAACAGTGAATATGTTGTAATTCTGAGAAAGGGCAATGAGGGGATGACATTTCAGATAGACTGAACAAAGAGAATCAAAGCACACTGAGGAGAAAGCATGATCAGAGGTGATCAGTTTATATATGGCACCAATAGCACCAATTACTGCAAATGTATGTAGAAACGAGAATGCAAGCTACTGGTGATTAATTCTGGAAGTGTAGAGTGTGTTTAGTAAGCAGACAGAATTCAGTGCAAAATGTATATGATATGATATAAGGAAGTAAATATGTTTACAATCTTAACAATGTAAAAACTCTTCTTTCCTTGCCGGTTGTTACGGGTTGAATTGTGTCTCAAAAAAAACACAAACCCCAGTACTTCAGATTGAGAGCTTATTTGAAAATAGGGTCATTGTAGATGGGATTTTCTAAGTTAAAATAAGGTCATAGGCGAAGTACATAAGGCTAAGTACGTTTAGCCCCTGGTCCATTATGACTGGTGTCCCTTTAAGAAGATGACATTCTAAAGACAGATACACACGGGAAGAACATCATGTGAAGAGAAAAGCAGAGATTGGAGTTTAATAGCTGCAAGCTGGATAGACAAAGATTCCTGGTAAACTAATGGAAGCTAGGAAGAGGCAAAGAAGGATGGTCCTATAGGTTTCAGGAGGTGCATGGCCCTGACAACACTTTGATCTGTAACCTCCAAAAGACAGTAAATTTCTTTTATTTTAAGCTACTCAGCTTTTGGTACATTGCAGCAGCCCTAGGAAACGAATATACTGGCCATGCAAAAACAGACCTCAGGCCATAGTTTGGTGATCTGTGTCCTTGCATATAACTGCAGGAATTTCAAGAAATTGGAATTCATTTCCTTTGCTGGTTGGTTTGATTTGGTGCTATTTTAATTCAGTCCTATCTTGGAAAGGCAAGAAATGCAAGTTGAGAAATTATGAAAACATTGTAAGATCATTCTCAAAAGATATTGGCTAACTATAAATATATGTATTGTACAATCTAATGCACCAGTATCTAAACATAGATGTAGATACCAAGAAAAAATTTATATCTGAAATTAGACTTACTATATCACAACAACCAAAAAGATATAGAGGTTAAGGAGACTAATACTTTATTAAACAAAAAAAAAAAATGCTCATCTAAACCTAAATATGTTGTTTTATTCTAATTGCTACTCCTAGAAAATATATAGGATCATGAAGTATACATAAAAGGAAAGACTCCAAGACAAAAGGTTAGAAATGATCTAGTTAGAAATATAGCTATATATCTGTAAAACTAATCACTCAATCTTAGTAAATACAGAAAGAACCATATGAAAATAAAATACTAGTACTAATGATGCATATTTAGGACAAATCAAAGCTGTACATTTTCTCCAAAATTTTGTGTTAGTAAATATGAATAGCTTTTAAAATTATTTTGATATAAAGTAAAAGTAACATTCACTGGCATAAAGAATATAAATTACTTAAAATAAAATGAAAAGTTTAATAAGAAAATTTGAAATTTCATAAGATTAAAACATGTTAAATAATTAGTTTCTGATTTGGGGTAATAAGAGTAATAATATATAGCTAATTTCATTGTTTTCTTTATATAAGATACAATTCTAAACATACCATAAACACTAACTTTAATTTTCATATAACATTCCTTGAGATAACTATTAACACTATCTCCATTTTTACAGGTCAGAATACTAGGGTCTAGAAAGTTTGGGTAACTAGCATAAGGTCACTTAGGTGTTAAGAGGGACAACTGGAATTTAAATCCAGACAGTCTGGCTCCAGAATCTTTAAACCAATGTACCACCTCTCAAACTGTTAAAAGATTCACATATATTAATCAATTTGTTGTCAGCTACAAAAGGTAATAGATATTGACTATTTAAAAAATGGCAAATATAGAAAAGTTCAAGGGAGAAAATAAAAGCAGGTATACTCCTGGCACTCATAGTTAAATTATATTGTCATTTTGATGTTCCACCAGCCTTATGTATAGATTTTGGTATGTTCACGTGTACATATGTGCATGTGTACATTTTAAAAGGCACTTAAAAACATTAGGACCAAACCGTATATCTGATGGCTGGTCTCTATCATTTCTGTTGATATATTTTGTTAATAATCTATGTTTTTCTTAATTTTCCAGAACCCTAAATGGCAATGCAATTTGATCTTTAAAGGATTTTAAATATTAATTTCTGATAGAAAAATTTTGACAAAATATTTCTATTTGAAAACTCGTTTATAAAAATAAATTTTATGAAAATTTAATATAATTTATGCCCATGTCCACATGTCTATTAAAATAATAACTTATCTATTATCTAAATATTGAAAATTAACATAAATAAAATAAAATATTTGCATATATGGTCATGTTCTTTAAACAGTTTTACAAAGAATACTTTTTTCAATTCATTCTTTAAACATTTCAATAACAAAAAATGCAATCTGTTTTCAAGACTGCATATTAAAAAAATATTTACTTTATTTTATTATGGTAAGAACAATTAGCATGAGATTTACCGTCTTAAAAATTTTGGAGCTTACAGTATATTATTATTTATTATAGGTACACTGTTGTATAGCAGATCTTTGGAACTTATGCATCTTGTTTGAGTGAATACTATACCCCCTGATTAGTAACTCTCTCTTTTCCCCCACATCCCATCCTCTGGTAACCACCATTGCACTCTTTGACTCTCAGAATTTGACTATTTTATATATTTCGCATAAGTGGAATCATGCAGTATTTTTCTGTGACTGTCTCACCTCATTGAATTTCCTCCAGGATTATCCATATTGTTTCATGCTGTAGAATTTTCTTCTTTTTTAAGGCCGAACAGTATTTCATCATTTATGCAGACCATAATTTATTTATTCATTCATCTGCGGAGGGATATTTGGGTTGTTTTCACATCTTGGCTATTGTGAATAGTACTGCAATGAACATAGGAGTGCTCATATTTCTTCCAGATCCTGGTTTCAATTATTTTGGATGAATAGTCAGAGTGAGGTTGCTGGGTCATATGGTAGTTTTATTTTCAGTTTTTTAAGGAACCTCCAAACTGTTTCCCATAGTGGTTAAACCGTTTTGCATTCCCATCAACACTGTACAAGAGTTTTGGTTTCTCCATGTCACACTGACAATAATTGTATCTCTTTTTTAAAAAAATAATAACCACCCTGACAGGTGTAAAGTGACATCTCATAGTGGTTTTCATTTGCATTTCCCTAATGATTAGTGATGTTGATTGTTCTTTCATGTACCTCTTGGCTATATTTTTTCATGTGCCATTTGTATTTTTTATAATGTCTATTTAAGTCTATAGCCCATTTTGAAATTGGGTTATTAGTCTTTAATGAAAAAATTTGATATATACCCAGGTAGAGTGATCAAAATACAATTTTTTAATGAAAAGCTAATATTGAATATTTAAGAAAAATAATTCAGCAGAACTATTTCTTTCTTTGTTTCTGTCATCAATGTGGTTTTATTCTGCTTGAAATACATTCAAATTTTTGTTGCACTTTGTTTCAAACAACTACAATATTCCACTAAACTATTAATAAATGGAATTCCAACAACTTTCGTGTTTTGCAGTGTTAGGACGTAACACTTATTGAAAATGGAGCATGTAAGCATTAAGACGTTGATATTTGTACATAGTAAAGCAAAGGAAGAACTCAACAAACTATAAAGTGAGAACTCCAGTGGTATAGGAGGCTTAATTTTGAATGTAATTAAGGAATGTGCACATATAAGTTTATTTTGGGGGCAAATTTCTAAAAGGAAAACTACTCAATCTTGAAAATACAGGCATTCCTCGACTTACAGTGATTTGACTTACAATTTTTTTTACTGTACCATAGTGCAAAAGTGATACTCAATCAGTATGTCCCTCAACTGACAATGGAATTATATCTGGCTAAACCCATGGGGAGTTGAAATTATTGTTAAGTTGAAAGTACATTTATCCAGACATAATCCCATTGTAAATTGAAGAACATTTATAGGCACATCTTTTAGATTTTAGATTTAAATGGATTTCCATAACATTTATATCAATTTTTACCAGCAAATACTGTTTATAGATACTGTCCCTGAGTTAAAATTACTCCTGAAAGATGATATCAGTCATATAAAAATGTTATCTCAAAAAACACAGTGATACAATAGACATTAATTAATTAGTGATTAATTAATATTAATCATGTTAAAAGTAATCTGAGAGATTGTATTTATTTTTTATTTTTCTTCTTTTATTCTTGAAAGTCCTAATTAAACTCACCTAAGTGAAATAAAAGAATGAAAACACAGTTTCAAACTTCAATGTTGATGGGAAAAGTGTATTTTATAGCACAAACCATAACTTACTTTGTCACTTTTATGGTTATCTTCACCAAATGACAACTGAAAGCTTCAATAACTTCTCCTTCTCTGTACTCTTACTAAACTTTATCATCAGCACTTAATTTATTTCTTCACCCATTTCAAATAATTTTATATTTCATCTTTTTTGGTTCAACTTATCTAGACCAGTATATGACTAATGTTTTAGATCACCTGCCATTTTAGTAAAAGAGAAGTTGAAGCAGCACATTCAAAAGTGACCATTTATTTATTTAATGGTTTCTGCTGATATAAATAGTATAAGTACATAATACAGCATGTACAAAAATATTGAAAAGATTATACGCATGTACACATACATAGAGTTCAAATGTTTTCTCCTTGAACTCTGATAACTCAATTTAAAAACAAATCAATATAAAAGTCGTAACTCCAGGCCAAGTGTTTGCAAACTTTTAAATTAATGTGCCATACAATCAAGATATTAAAGTTTGCAAGCTACATTATATCTCTGTTGCATTTAAAAAATTTTTTGCCACAACCAATTAAAATATAAGAAACATTCTTGGCTCTTAGGCCTGTAAGAACAGACCAGAAGTCAAATACCATCTGTGCTTTGCAGGAATTTGGCAACACCTGCTTTAGACTGATTTCCTTCAACTTGAAATCATTGTGTCTTATTTTTCATGAGCTTTCAGGAATTATGTTTCACTTTTTATGTGTCATATCCACAGCATAGGCTATAAGCCTTAAATAAATTATTGTATAACCACACTTACTTATATAAATAATAGAAAACATACACGCAGGACAGGCAACATTATTTGGGGGAGCTACTTGCTCAACTACATTGAGGCACCAGAATATCGACTCCAATACATTGGCAAGTACCTCTTATTTCAGACATGTAATGATAACATGAATACCTGATGAAACAGTTTCTAATGTGGCAAATTGCTTCATTCGTTTCAGACTTTATTTTTCTACTTCTGCTGATCTTCTCAGTGCCTTATTCTTATTGTCCTAATGCTATGTGTGGCTATCTGGTCATGTCTTTGATACAACACCTTCATTATTATTTGTATAAAATAGTTCCTCTTTGTTCATACATCTGTTCACAGATGGTTTTACCAGTTTATGGTATCTTTAGTGTCTATTCACACTAATATCCAGAAAATAGTGTGTTGCTAGGATAATTTTTGTTTGAATTAATTTTTACCAAAGGTATGACTTCTCTGTAAGGCACTGCTTTGTCTATCTTTCAACACAGGATATTTCCTGCCATTCTTTTATTAATGTGCCAGCAATTGGGTGGTCATTTTAGACTCAGTTATTTTTTTGAAGCATGGATTCTAGACTGGGTGAATTACATTTAGTTTCATCATTGGACAGAATATGAAAACCATGGCACTTTTTTTTCTGTGTAAAATTGAAGCAGTTTTCCTTCACTATGTATTGAATAGAAGATATGGTTCTATGTGAATGATAAGCACTGCTCTTGCTTTTTAGGAGAACAATAGACTGAGGAGGAACCACTGGCTTTTCTATCTTGCTATTTTCTCCCAATCTTTCCACCAGTGGCTTTTATTGTTGCTGCTCATTTCTGTGTGATGTATAAGGGCAAGTGTGCTCCATATTCACATGCATTATTTTATTATGCTATTTACTTTCACAACATTCTTAAAATACCAGATAGACTTTATTAGAAAGAAAAGTAACTTTTGCAAAGAATTATTCTAAATACACACCAACAAATAGCTGTGTGTGGGAGCACGCATGCCTGTGTATGTGTGTATTGGCATGAAAATCACTGTGGGATAAAACAATGAATTCAACAATCGGATGTTCAAGTTGGGTATACATTTACTTAGGTTCTGTACCTCCCACATAAAATTTGAGGCAAATCAAATTTTCTAATTATGTGAAATTATTTAAAGTGCATTATTATGTGTGCTCATATATCTATTTTTCATAAAAGTTTTTTAAAATCTCTGAAAACTTTTTCACTGTCCTTAAGGATTCTCTAGCATAGTGGTGAGCACACTGTGATTCCTGGATGAACAGCAGCAGCACCTCCTGGGAATGTGTTACAAATGCAGTCTGTGGCCCTATACCAAACACACTGAGCCAGAAATCTGAGGATAGAACTGATACATTCATTTGAGCAAGTCTTCCCCGTGATTCCATTACACGCAAAAATGTTAGAACCACTACTATAGAAAAGCTGTAAAACAAAGGTAGCTGGCCCCCAGGCAGCAGACTGCTAAGAGTCCTTGGCCTGTTAGGAACTGGGCTGCACAGCAGGAGCTGAGCCACTGGGTAGCAAAGCATTACTGTCTGAGCTCCACCTCCTGTCAGATCAGATCAGCAGAGGCATTACATTCTCATAGGAGCGCAAACTCTATGGTGAACTGCACATGCAAAGGATCTAAATTGCAGTGTGCCGTATGAGAATCTAATGCCTGATGATCTGAAGTGGGATAGTTTTGCCCAGAAACCATTCTCCATCCAACCTCACCACACCCCTCCCCTCATCCCCCATCCATAGAAAAATTGTCTTTCAAGAAACTGGTCCCTGGTGTCGAAACAGCTGGGGACTACTGGTGAAAAGACATGACCTCTATTAGTTGTGTCTGTTACTGGTTTCCTTCTCTACTAGCTCTAGGACCAAAATAATGGAAGCATTTTCTACAATCACCTGATGAATGCCTTTTGTTTTTGAGAATTCCTCTTCACTATAATGAAGATCCTGTAAGAGACTGTTATGGTGCATTGTTCCCTTGCTATCACTTTCAGCAGCCTAAAGTTCTAGTATTATAAAAGATCCTGGGGTGCAAAATACATTTTTCAGTCCCTTAATTATGTGCCACATCACTTGTTTGCTTAATGAGAAACAGGTGGCTTATTTTCAATTGCTACCATTTATTCCTTTGACACAAACTTGTTTTCATTACATTTTCATGGCTCTTTAATTTGCTTGTTATAATATTACTTCCTCTGAAGGTATAACTAGAAACTTCAAGAAAGGCTGGCATGCATTACCTTGTTGTACATCTGTACTAAAGTATTCTCAATGCCACTGAGAACTTCACCAGAAGAAATGGAAATAGACAGGTAAAGTGGAAAAATGAACTTATAAGGTAGATATCAAGGTGAAACTTGAACAAAGGAAACTAATTTTACTTATTTGTTTTAACCCAAAGAATAGAAAAATAATGTTATTTGGAACTAAATCTTGATTCAATTCATCACAAATTGATATGAATGTCTTTTATAAACATATCCAGAAAGTTAAAGTAATATGCAATTACCATATAAATATAAATTAATCCTACATGACCTGGATTTAAAAAGAAAAAGTAAACTAAGATGTAAAAATATTTAATTTATTTAGTCACTAGCAATAGCAGAATATAATTTAGTACATGAAATATTCCTATAAATAATCTCTCATGTAGTCATTCAAAAGAGTAGTCAAAATAAAGCACATTTATTGCATCAGTCTTTGGATGTTCGTAATATGACATGCAAATTAAGACAAGGCCAGAAGTCACATTGTAGGAAAACTAATTGCATAAAGTGAAACAACAGATTGACTTATTTTTCTCTTATCTCTTTTAATAAACTTTTGTGTTCCTTGAGAATAATGGCAATATCTTAGGTAGTTCTTTGAAAATCCCTTTCTGGCTGGGCGCGGGGGCTCACGCCTGTAATCCCAGCACTGTGGGAGGCCGAGGCGGGAGGATCACGAGGTTAGGAGATCCAGACCATCCTAGCTAACACGGTGAAACTCTGTCTCTACTAAAAATACAAAAAAATTAGCCGGGCGAGGTGGCGGGCGCCTGTAGTCCCAGCTACTCGGGAGACTGAGGCAGGAGAATGGCGTAAACCCGGGAGGCGGAGCTTGCAGTGAGCGGAGATCACGCCGGGACCCTACACCAAACACACTGAGCCAGAAATCTGAGGATGGAACTGACGCATTCATTTGAGCAAGTCTTCCCCATGACTCTATTAAAAATGCTTTATGAACATATTTTAGACTAAAATTTACCTACTAAGAAGAAAAAGGTTTATAATTATTTTAATATCTCTATAATTGCTTCCATTATCTTAGTTTTGTCTTGTTTTGTATTCTAATTTTTTCCCTTAACTCTGTTATCTTAAACTAATTATGCAATTTGGGTCTCAATTTTATCTTCTGAAAATGAGGACAATAAACACTATCTGAATGATTATGGTAAGGATCTTGGTAAAATCCAGGAAAATTGTATCTTACGTAGATGTTAGGTTCTAGCATCTATCCTTACAGAAAAATAAAAATCTTTAGTAAAAAACTACCCTTTAAACAAACCCTAAATTTAAGGTTTAAACAAACCTTAAATTTTCCACAAAGAAGAAAATTATGGTTTTGGTGATGCAATCCTTACATAGCTCCACAATATTTGTCTCTTAGGACAAGATGTGTTTCAGAATTCGGAACAGCTTGTATTTTACAAAATGAATAGGTGCAATATAACTTTTGAAGTAATACTTTACATGGGTTTCTCCCAGAACACTGTGATCAGGCACATTGATATGTCTCCAATGGAAATGTGTGCAGGAATTATGCAGATATTTATGGGAAGAGCTATTAAGCCAGAGAGAATATTAGGTACAAAGTCACTGAGTTGGAGAACATTTTGGTGTTTAGGGAAATAATATAGAAGCAAGGTGTGCCTGTGTCAGTGTGCATAGGTAGAAGAGTGAGAGAAAAATTGATCAAGGAGGTGACATGGGTCTGAACTGTCTGGCTATGTCGGCCACTGAATGGACTGTGACTATGACTGAAAATACAGTGTGAAACCATTGAGAGCTTTGAGTATGGAAGTGACATGATGTGATTTACATTTTAAAAGGATAACATTGACTTCTGCATTTACAGTAGACAGGAATATGGGTGGAACTAAAAACAAAAGCAGAGATGGGTTAAAAAGACTTGAAAAAAATTTGGTGAATCAGATTAGTAAATGTGGAGGTTTTTTTGGGGGGATGGATTTTAAGGAACAACTAATGTGGCTTTCTAATGGGTTAGATATGGGCTACAAACAAAAAATAAGTTCGCTACAGATTTTTAGTTTCAACAACTCAAAGGATAAGGTTGTAATTTACTGAGATGAAGAATATTGCAAAATCTGCTGATTTTAATAAAAAAATTATGACTTAGTTGTGACTATGTATAGTTCACATGTCTACTAGATATCTATACGGAGATATCAAATAGGTTACTAGGTCTTCAGATCAAGATAGCTCTCTAGACTGGAGATATACATTAAAGAGTCCTCAATGAGGTGATTATATATAAAATCATGAGATTGAATAATGTTATAGAGAGAACAGGTAATGACATTATGGAAGAAACAAACAAGAGTACTAGGTCTAAACACTTGGTCTAAGTTTGACCTTTGAATATATGTGAGAGTACTAGGATCCACAAAGAAGACTGAGAAAGAACAATGTACAGTGTGAGAAAGAGTGATGTCCTGGCACCAAATGAAGAACATGTTTAGAAGAGGAGGTAATGAATAGTTATGTGAGAGATCAAGTAAGACACTGACTGGGAATTGACGATTGAATAAGGAAATAAGGAAGTCACCGGTGGCCACCAAAAAAGTTGTCTCATTGGTAAACAGTAGATATTAAAGACAAATTGAACAAGTTCAAGAAAATGTAAGAATAGAAAAATTAGAAAATATGAATGTAGACAGAAATTTTGAGGTGATTTTCTGTTAGATGGGAAGAGAAATGGAATACTAGTTTTAAGGAATCGTAGGTTCAAGGGAGATATATTTTCCCTACACAGAAGCTAAAAAAATACTTCACCAAAAGTTATGGTAATGGTCATGATTCAGCAGAAGGGTCGATATATGATATAGGACAGAGAATTGTTGGATTGACTTTCCTGAGACAGGTGGAAGTAGATAGGATCCGGTGCATGAACAGAGGAACTGACATTGCTTGGAATAAACACAATACTTCTATGGTAACAGAAGGGGAGGCAAAGTGTATGACAACAGATGCAGGTAAGTGGAGACATATTAAGACAGTAATTTGTGGAATGTGATTGCAACAATGTTCTGAACAAAATAAGGAAGGAAGGTGTTCAGTTCAGAAGGAAGAGTGGGGAGACAATTTTGAAGGTTGGTGGAAAGGGACCATAAAAATAAGAAAGAGTCCTAGCAGAGTGGGTGTATTGAATAACCTAGGGACAAGTAGTAAAGCAGAAACAATAGTCATTAACTAAAATAAGAGCTGCTGTCATCGTAATGTGTTTCTCCAGTAAGTTAAAGTGTCCAAGGGGATGCACAGAGTGGGTGAAGAATTGAATTTTACTGGCATTTACTTTTAACAGGAGAATAAAATAAAGAAAGAGAGGTACAAAGAAGTGAGTGTACATGCAGGGGAGTCACTAGAATGACAGACCTTTGAATCAAACCTGGATAAAGAAGGAAGTTTTAAAAGTGTTACTTTGCTGTGAAAGTTGAGAAGAGGGTGTCCAAGTCATGGTATACCTCACATATTTAACACCAGCCCGATAATTTTTAACACTCCCTCCTCTATGTACCAAAATTATTTTGAGTGATAACCATAAAAATCCATAGAAATGATCAAACATATATACACATAAAATTGCTTAAATTTATCTTTTATTAAAGTTTCATGGACAATTATTAACTGTTATAACACTGGAAGAACACAAACAATTCCCAACAATTTCAAACCATTATGAACTTTCTCTCAAAATGAACACATGTAAATGTGTTCAAGTTTAAATGTGTGGGGGCCAACTATGTATAAGTGGGAGTTCTCTTAATTAGCTTCCATGTGCATTAAAATGTTTAATAAAAATTAATAAAACTATGTTAGTTTAAAGCTAGCTATAGATTACATTTTAAAACTAATAATATGCACAATTGATTAGAATGTAGTCCATTAAAATACTTTTGAACATTGACATTGCTTAGAAATGCTGCCACATAGTGATAATAACAAGCAGACCAAATTCACTCAGTTTTTCTGTTGTTTTAAAATCCTCCAAAGACAATTTTACCTGTATTACCTGTACCTGGTGTAGAATGCTTTCACTACTCTACTCTTAGTGTGTCCAGGAAATTGGATATTTTGAAGATATTGAAATCACTTAAGAGAAGATTAGTGGGGGAGAAAATTATAGTAGCTGGGTTTACGGTCCAAAATGAAGGGTGTGTTACCCAAGTATTCCCAGAAATACCTGCAACAAGGATAGTAATTAGTAGTGTAAGGTCATGGCACAAGCTTTTCCTATGCTGTATGTTTTAAAACATAATGTGTTGCCGTATATGAACATGGCAATGAAAAGAAAGATGTACTGTTGCTGTATTCCAGGATGAGTGATATAGGAGAGAAAGTCATTGCCCCTTGAGAGGACTGCATAGAAGGTGGTATCATCACAATGCATCTAGCATCTAGCCGTCCCAGATGTACAGGATGTGCTCACCTCCATTTATCTAGGCAGAGTAAAAAAGTATAATATGAAATAGAAGGTAAATATCTCACATAACACTGTCACCTTTATCTTCCCCTACTTGTAGTTTTTAAACATTCCCATCCAAAATAAGATGTGAGTTATGTTTGTATATACATATGTGCTAATGTTGTTTGTGGGGGCAGGGGGGCGGTGTGGTGTGGGTGGCGACTTCTAACATTTATGAGGAGCCAAAATGTACTGGTAACTTTCCATTCTCCATCAAGTGATACATGCCTAACATTGTTTTATTCAAGAAACAAAATACAGCCCAAATATTGAGGGTTTTTCACCCCAAGTATCACACTTTCCCAGTGCCTCTCTAAGTGTAATACAGATTATCCAGAATCCACTAAATGCCTTGGTTTCTCTGCAGGCAGCCCTGCTTCAGTTGCTTCCTGGGGCAGTAAAGTTTCACACCATCTTATTACCAGATACACATAGAGACATAATTTCATCTCCTTGGAATATCAAAGTTAAGTTTTACAAAGTTGGGGAGCAAGATGACAGAATATAAAGCTCCACTGATTGTCCTCCTATTAAGGACATCAAGTTAACAACCATCTACACAGAAAAAAAATAACTTTATAAGAACCAAAAATTAGGTGAGAACTCATAGCACCTTGTTTTAAATTTCTATCACTGAAACAGACACTGTAGAGGTTAAAAAAAAATCCCGAATCACTGACACCACCCCTTCCCTCACACCCAGGAGCGGAAGCCTGGTGTACAGGGCATCTCTGAGCTCTGGGGGAAGGGAGAACACAGCAGTTCAGCACTGAGCTAAACTCAGTGCTGCTTTGTTAGAGCAGAAGGGAAAACCAGACCAAACTCAACTGACACCTGCCCACAGAAGGAGCATTTAAACCAGCCCTAGCCAGAGGGGAATCTCGGCAGACTGAACTTGAATGTCTGCAAACCTTACCACCAAGGGCCACGTGCTCTCAGTCTCTAAATAAACTAAGAAGGAAGTCTAGGCTGGGCGCGGCTGCTCACCCTTGTAATCCCAACAGCTTGGGAGGCCAAGGCGGGAGGTTCACTTGATGTCAGAAGTTCAAGACCAGCCTGGCCAACATGGTGAAACCCCACCCCTACTGAAAATACAAAATAATTATCCAGGTGTGGTGGCACACACCTGTAATCCCAGCTACTCGGGAGGCTGAGACATGAGAATTGCTTGAACCCAGGAGGCAGAAGTTGCAGTAAGCCAAAATTGCACCACTGCACTCCAGCCTGGGTGACAGAGCGAGTCTCTGTCTCAAAATAAGAAAAAAAAAAAAAAAAAAAAAAAAAAAAAGAAGTCTAGGCCCTGGGAACTGAAGCTTAGGTGAGTCCAAGGGCTGAACTAGGCCCAAAGACAGTGGACTGGAAGGGCGTGTGGATTGATGAGATACCAGCTGGGGTAACCAAGGGAGTGTTAGCATCACCCCTCCCCTAACCACAGGCTGCACAGATCCTGGCTTTAAAAGAGATCCCTTCCTTCCACTTGAGAAGAGGAGAAGGAAGAGTGGGGAGGACTTTGTCTTGCGTCTTAGATACCAGCTCAGCCACAGCAGGAAAGGACACTCGTCAGAGTCTTGAGGCCCCTGTTCCAGGCCCTCGCTCCCAGAAAACATTTTGGGATACACTCTGGGCCAGAAGGGAATCTGCTGTCTTGAAAGAAAGGGCTCAGTTCTGCAAGCATTGATCACCTGCTAACTGAAAAGCCCTTGACCCCTGAATAACCAGCAGTGATATGCAGGTACTATGTCCAGGGCCTTGATAAGCCTCTGAGACTTGCTGGCTTCAGGTGAGACTCAGCACATTACCAACGGTGGTAGCTATGGGGCAAAACTGCTTTTTCCTGAGGACAGCAGAGGGAAAAGTAAAGGGGACTTTGTCTTGCACCTAAGGTACCAACACCATAAAGCGGGGTAGAGGAACAAGTAGTGTCTTGGGGTCCCCAGCTCAAGGACTTGATTCTTGGACAGCATTTCTTGGCCTTCCATGGGCCAGAGGGGAAGCCCACTGCCAGGAAGTGTGAGCCCCAAGTCAGGCAACATTCACCACAAGCTGACTTAAGAGATCTTGGGCCTTAAGGTAATATCAATGGTCATCTGGCAGTACCCCTTGTGGCCAGGGTTGGCAGTGGCTACTGAGTGAGGCTCTTCTGCCTTTGGAAAGGGGAGGGACGAGTGGCAGGGGCTGCATCTTATGGTTTGAGTGCCAGCTCAGCCACAGTACAAGAGAACACCAGGCAGAATTCTTTGGTTTTTTACTCCAGTCCTTGATTT
Source organism: Macaca mulatta (assembly GCF_049350105.2). Lineage (NCBI taxonomy): Eukaryota > Metazoa > Chordata > Mammalia > Primates > Cercopithecidae > Macaca > Macaca mulatta. Next base: position 49,464,418 of record NC_133406.1, read on the forward strand.
CCAGATGGCACTTCTGGGCCCACCTGAGACCTTGGAGACCTCGCCACACTAAGGGGATGGACACAGGCCTGGCAGACTTTGCCACCTGCTCACTGTAGAACTCCAGGCTCTTGAGAAAACATAACCAGAAACCAGGGATTTGTTATAGAGACCTTGGGTGAGACCCAGCACTGTGCTGGCTTCAGATCTCACACAGCACAGTCATAGGGTGGTGGCCACAGGGGTGCTTGTGTTATTCTACCCCCAGATTTAAGTGATTCAGAACAGAGAGACTCTGTATGTTTGAGAGATAGTAAAGGAAAAGAGCAGAAGTCTCTGCCTGGCAATCCAGATAATTCTTTCAGATCTTGTCCAAGACCATCAAGGCTGTACCTCTACAACTCTACAAGAACGACAGCCTTACTGGGCTTGGGGTGCCTGCCAAAGCATATACTGCTTAGGTCACAACACCCAAACTCTTTTAAATATCTAGAAATATTTCCCCTGAAGGATGACTGCAAATAAGCACAGACAGTGAAGATGACAATAAATACCTAACTCCTCACTGCCCAGACACCAAAGAACATCCACTAGCATCAACACCATCCAGGAAAACATAACCTCAACAAATGAACTAAATAAAGCACCAGGGACCAATTGTGGAGAAACAGAGATTGAAATTGGAAATTTGAAATAACTGTGTTGAGGGAACTCAAATAAATTCAAGAAAACACTGAGAAGGAATTCAGAATTCTACCAGATAAATGTAACAAAGATGGAAACAATTGAAAACAACCAAGGGGAAATTCTGGATTTGAAAGATAGAACCGGCATACTGACTAATGCTTAAGTGTCCTTTAATAGTAAAATGGATCAAGCAGAAGAAAGAATTAGTGAGTTTGAAGACAGGCTATTTGAAAATATACAGTCAGAATAGACAAAAGAAAAAAGAATGAAAAACAAGGAAGCATGCCTACATGTTCTGGAAAATAACCTCAAAAGTGTGAATTGAAGAGATATTTGTCTTAAAGAGGATGTAGAGTAATATATGGATTACAAAATTGATTCAAAGGGATAATAGCAGAGAACTTCCCAAACCTACAGAAAGATATTCATATCCAAGTATAAGAAGGTTACAGAATATCAAGCAGATTTAACCCAAAGAAGACCACCTCAAAGCATTTAATAATCAAAATCCCAAAGGTCAAGGCTAAAGACAAGATTCTAAAAGTTGCAAGAGAAAAGAAACAAATAACATACAATGGAGCTACAATATGTCTGGCAGCAGACTTTTCAATAGAAACCTTACAGGCCAAGAGAAAGTGGCTTGACATATTTAAAGTGTTGAAGGGAAAAACTTTTACCCAAGAATAGAACAACTGGTGAAAATATACTTTGAAAACAAAAGAGAAATAAATACTTGTCCAAACAAACAAAAGTTGAGGGATTTTATTAACACCAGACTCATCCTCCAAGAAATGCTAAAGGGAGTACTTCAATTAGAAAGAAGAGGACATTAATGGGCAATAAATACTACCCGATGGTAAAATACTTACTGTTAATAGTAAATACACAGAAAAACACAAAATATTATAACACTGTAACTGTGGTGTGTAAACTATTTTTATACTAAGTGGAAATAGTTAATTATGAATTTATCAGAAATAATAACTACAACCACTTTCCAAGACATAGTCAGTACAAAAAGGTGCAAATAGAAACAATAAAGTTAAAAAGCAGAAGATGACGTTAAGGTAAGTTTTTATTTGTTTTCTTTTTGCTTGATTGTTTGCTGGTTTATGTTTATAATATTAATTTCTTATCAGGTTAAAATAAAGGGTTATAAGAGACTATTTCCAAGCCTCATGGTAACCAGAAGCCGAAAAAAATACAATAGATACACAAAAAATAAAAAGCAAAAAACTAAATTATATCACCAGAGAAAATCATTTTCATTAGAGGAAGACAGAAATGAAAGAAAGAAGGAGAGAGGACCACAAATCAACCAGAAAACAAACAACAAAATGCCAGGAGTAAGCTCTTACTTATCAACAATAACATTGAATGTAAATGAACTAAACTCTCCAATCAAAAGACATATACTGAATGAATGAGAAAACAAGACCCAGTGATCTGTTGCCTATAAGAAACACACCTCAGTATAAAGACACAAAGAAACTGAAAATAAAGGAATGGAAAAAGATATTCCATGCCAATGAAAACCAAAAAAGAGCAGAAGCTGCCATAATTATTTTTGACAAAATAAATTTTCAGACAAAAACTGTAAGAAGAGACAAAGAACGTCACTATATAACAATAAAGGAGTTAATTCAGCAATAGGATATAACATGTTTAAATGTATATGCACCCAACACTGGAGTATCCAGATATATGAAGGAAATATTATTAGAACAAAAGAGATAGATAGAATAGACTCCAATACAATAATAACTGGGGATATCAACATCTCACTTTCAGCATTGGACAGATGTTCCAGATAGAAAATTAACAAAGAAATATTAGACTTAATCTGCAATATGGACCAAATGGATCTGAGATATTTGCAGAATATTTCATCCAAGAGCAACGGAATGCACATTCTTTTCTTCAGCACATGTTATTCTCAAGGATTGATTATATGTTAGGTCAAAAAACAACTCTTAAAACATTTAGAAAATTGAAATAATGTCAAACATCTTCTTTGACCACAATAGGATTAAACTAGAAATTAATAACAAGAGAAATTTAGGAAACCATACAAATAAATGGAAATTATAAGCTCCTGAATGACCAGTGGATCAATAAAGAAATTAAGAGGGAAATTGAAAAATTTTCTTGAAACAAGTAAAGACAGAAACAAAAGATACCAAAACAAGTGGGATACAGTAAAACCAATACTAAGAGGGAACTTTTTAGCTAGAGGTATGCACATTAAAAAAAGAGGAAAAACTACAAATGAACAATCTAACAATACATCCTAAAGTACTAGGAAAGATACAGCATTCCAAACACAAAATTAGTAGAAGAAAAGAAATAATGAAGATCACAGCAGAAGTAAAGGAAATTGAAGTGAATGAAACAATCCAAAAAACTCAATAAAAGTTGATTTTTTTCCAAAAATTAAACAAAATTGAGAAACCTCAGGCCAGACTAAGAAAATAATAAAGAAAATCCAAATAATTAGAATAAGAAATTAAAAGGAGAGATTACAACTGAGTACTGCAGAAATTTAAGGAATCATTAATGACTACTATGAGCAAATATATGCCAGTAAATTGGAAAATCTAGAAGAAATGGACAAATTTCTAGATACATACAACCTGCCAAGATTGAACTGGGAAGAAATCCAAAACCTGAAGGGACCAATAATGAATAATGAGACTGAAGCCCAGTATAGAAAATCTTGGGACCTGATGGCTTCACTGTTGAATTCTACCAGACATTTAAAGGAGAAAAAATAATCCTATGCAAACTGTTCTGAAAAATAGAGACGGATATACTTCCAAACTCATTCTACAAGGTCAGTATTACCCTGATGTCAAAACCAGACAAAGACACATTTTAAAAAAAGAAAAAAAAAAACAAAAAACTTACAGGCTACTGTCTGGTGAATATTGATTCAAAAATTCTCAACAAAATACTAGCAAATTAAATTCAACAATACATTAGAAAGATAATTCATCATGACTGAGATTTATCTCTGAGATGTAAAGATGGTTCAACATATGCAAACCAATCAATGTGATATAGCATATCAACAGAATGAAAGATAGAAACCGTATAATCATTTCAATTGATGCTGAAAAGCATTTGAAAACTTCAGCATCCTTTTATTCTGAAATAACTGAAAAATTCTGAAATAACTGGGGATAGAAGGAACACACTTCAACATAATAAAAGCTATATATGATAAATTCACAGCTAGTATCATACTGAATGAGGAAAAACTGGAAGCCCTTCCCCTAAGATCTGGAGCATGACAAGGATACCCACTGTCACCCTTATTATTAAACATAGTACTGGAAGTCGTATCCGGAACAATCAGACAAGAGAAAAAAGTACAGGGCATCCAAATTGGAAAGGAAGAAGTCAGATCATCTTTGTTTACAGTTGACATATTCCTATGTTTGGGAAATACTAAAGACTCCACAAGAAAAAAAATTTAGAACTGATAAACAAATTCAGTTAAGTTGCAGGTGCAAAATAAACACGCAAAAATCAGTAGCATTTTTATATGCCAACAGTAAACAATGTGAAAAAAAATAAAAAAGTAATTCCATTTACAACAATCACCCATAAAATTAAATACCTAGGATTAACTAAGGAAGTTAAACATTTCTATAGTAAAAACTGTAGGCCGGGCATGGTGGCTCACGCCTGTAATCCCAGCACTTTGGGAGCCTGAGGCGGGCAGATCATGAGGTCAGGAGTTTGAGACCAGCCTTGCCAGCACAGTGAAACCCCATCTCTATTAAAAATACAAAAATTAGCCAGGCGTGGTGGCATGTGCCTGTAGTTCCAGCTATTCAGGAGGCTGAGGCAGGAGAATCTTTTAAACCCAGGAGGTGGAGGTTACAGTGAGCTGAAATTGTGCCACTGCACTCTACCTTGCGTGACAGAGGGAGACTGCATCTCAAAAAAAACCAAAAAAACAAAAAAACAAAAAAAAAAACCCCTACAAAACACTTATACAAAATTGAAGAGCACACCAGAAAAAAAAAAAAAAAAAAAAAAAGGAAACATATTCCATATTCATGAATTGCATGAATTGGAAGAATAAATATTGCTAAACTCCCCAACATGATCCACAGATTCAATGCAATCCTTATCAACATACCAATGACATTCTTCACAGAAATAAAAAAAAAAAAATTCTTAAATTCATATGGAACCACAAAACCCTCATAATAACCAAAGCCATCCTAAGCTAAAAGAACAAAACTTAAGGAATCATATTACCTGACTTCAAATTTTACTAGTGCTATAGTAAACAAAACAACATGGTGCTGGTATTAAAATAGACACATAGACCAAGGGAACAGAATAAAAAACCCAGAAACAAACCCACACACATACAGGTAACTTGTTTTGGGCAAAGGTGCCAAGAACATACACTGGGGAAAAGACAGTCTCTTCGATAAATGGTACTGGGAAAACTAGATATCCATACATAGAAGAACGAAACTAGACCCCCATTTCTCACCGCATACAAAAGCCAAATCAAAATGGATTAAAGATTTAAATCCAAGACTTCAAACTATGCAACTACTACAGAAAAACTTTGGGGAAAATCTCTGGGACACAAGTCTGGGAAAAAGTTTCTTGAGCAAGCACAACCACAGGCAATCGAAGCAAAAATGGACAACTGGGATGACATCAAGTTAAAAAGCTTCTGCAGAGCAAATGATATGATCAACAAAGTGAAAAGACGACCCACAGAATGGGAGAAAACATTTTCAAACTACTCATCTGATGAGGAATTCATAACCAAAATATATAAGGAGCTCAAACAACTCTATAGAAAAAAACGTAATAATCTGATCAAAAGATAGACAAAAGATTTGAATTGACCTTTCTCAAAAGAAGACATACAAATGGCAAACAGGCATATGAAAAGGTGCTCAACATCACTGGTCATCAGAGAATGCAAATCAAAACTACAATGAGATCATCTCACCCCAGTTGAAATGGGTTATACAAAGGACAGGCATTAGCAAGTGTTGGTGAGGATGCGGAGAAAAGGGAACTCTTGTACACTGTTCGTGGGTATGTGAATTAGTACAATCACTATCGAGAATACTTTGGAGATTCCTCAGAAAACTAAAAATTGAGCTACCATATGTTTTGACAATCCTATTACTGAGTATGTAACCAAAAGAAAGAAAATTAGTATATCAGAGAAATGTCTGCACTCCCTGCACTCCTGTTGGTTGAAGCATTGTTCACAATAGCAAATATTTGAAAGCAACCTAAGTGTTCATCGACAGATGAATGGATAAAGAAAATTTGGTACATATACACAAAGGAGTACTATTTAGCCGTAACAAATGAGATCTTGTCATTTGCAGCAACGTGGATGGAACTGCAGATCATTATTTTGAGTGAAAGAAACTAGACCCAGAAAGACAAACATTGCATATTCTCACTTATTTGTGGAATCTAGAAATGAAAACAATTGTACTCATGGACCTAGAGAGTATAAGGATTTTTACCAGAGGCTGGTAAGTGTAGTGGGGGGATGTGGGGGAGGTGGGCTTGTTAATAGGTACAAAACAAAATGGTTAGAAAGAATGAATAAGACCTACTATTTCATAGCACAACAGGGTGACTATAGTCAATAATAACTAAATTGTACATTTTATAATAATTTAAAGAGTATAATTGAATTGTTTGCAACTGAAATGATAAGTGCTTGAGGGGATGAATACCCCATTCTTCACAATGTGTTTATTTCATATTGCATGCCTGTATCAAAACATCTCACATACCCAATAGATATATACAGCTGTGTACCCACAAAAAATTTTTAAAAATCAGAAAAGTTACAAAGTTGAATTTTACCATACATAAGATTCTATGTTGAATGCTTCAAACTGATGATGTCCTGCCTTCCTTACAACAATCCTCCAAGAAATAAATAATTGTTATTCTCAATTTACAAAGAAGAAGGTAAACTTTGGAGATGTAATGGAAACTACCCAAATTCACAGAGCTGGCCAAGTGATGGAACTGGTATTCATTTCTTTCCTTAACTTTTATTTTAGGTACAGAGGATACATGTGAAGTTTTGTTACATGGGTATATTTCACTCAGGTGGTGAGCATAGTACCCAATAGGTGGTTTTTAACCCATGCTTTCCTCCTTTCCTTCCCATTCTAGTACTTTGCAGTGCCTATTGTTCCCGTGTTTACGTCCATGGGTGCTCAATATTTAGCCCCCACTTATAAGAGAGAAGATCTGGTATTTGGTTTTCTTTTCCTGCTTTAATTCACTTAGGATTATGGCCTCCAACTCCAGCCATGTTGCTGCAAAAGATGTGATTTCATTCTTTTTATGGCTGAGTAGTATTTCATGGTGTGTATGTGTCACATTTTCTTCATGCAATCCACCTTTGATGAGCACCTGGATTGATTCCACGTCTTTGCTATTGTAAATATCACAGCAATGAACATACGAGTGGATGTGCTTTTTTTGTATAATAATTTATTTTCCTTTGGGTATATATCTCTATTGTATATTCTTTGAGAAATCCCCAAAGTTCTTTCCACAGTAACAAAATTATTTACATTCTCACCAACAACATATAAGTGTTTCCTTTTCTCTGCAGCCTTACCAGCATCTCTTGTGTTTTGACTTTTAAATAGCCATTCTGAGGAGTGTGAGATGGTGTCTCATTTAGGGTTTCTGTTTGCATTTCTCTTATGATTAGTGATGGTGAGCATTTTTTCATGTATTTGGTGGCTGCCTGTATATCCTCTTTTGAGAAGTGTCTGTTTATGCCCTTTGTCCATTTTTAATGGGGTTATTTGTGTTTTGCTTGTTGGTTTGTTTAAGTTCCTTATAGATTCTAAATATTGACTTTTTTCAGATGCCGAGTTTGTGAATATTTTCTCGCATTCTGTACGTTGTCTGTTTACTCTGTCAATAGTTTCCTTTGCTGTGCAGAAGCTCTTTAGTTTAATGAGTTCTCACTTGTCGATTTTTTTGTTGTTGCAATTGCTTTTGGAGACATAGGCAAAAATTCTTTGCCAAGGGCAATGTCAAGAAAGGTATTTCTGTGGTTTTTTTTGTAGGAGTTTCGTAGTTTGAGGTCTTATAGTTAAATATTTAGTCCTCCTCGACTTAATTTTTGTATATGATAAAAGCTAAGGGTCCACTTCTATCCTTCTGCACATGACTAACCAGTTATTCCAGCAACGTTTACTAAATAGGGAATTTTTTCCCCGTTGCTTGTTTTTGTTGGCCTTGTCAAAGATCAGATGGTGGTAGGTGTGAGTCTTTATTTCTGGGTTTTTTATTCTGTTCCATTGGTCTATGTGTCTGTTTTTGGACCAGTACTATGCAATTTGGGATACTATAGCCTCCTAGCATGTTTTGAGGTAAGGTAGTGTGATGCTTGTGGCTTTGTTCTCTTTGCTTAAAATTGCTTTGTCTCTTTAGGTTATGTTTTAGTTTTGACATATACTAATCAATAAATGTGACTCGCCATGTAAACGTAATTAAAAACAAAAACCACATGATCAACTCAATGGATGCAGAAATAGCTTTTGATAAAATTCAATATCCTTTCATGATAAAATCCCTCAACAAACTAGGCATCAAATAAACATTTAAAAATAATAAGAGTCACCCATGAAAAACCCACAGCCAACATCATGCTAAATGGGCAAAACCTGAAACCTTCCCATTGAGAATTGGAATAAGAAAAAAATGTCCACTCTCATCATCCTACTAAACATAGCACTGGAAGTCCTAGCCAGACCAGTCGGGCAAGAGAAAGAAATAAAAGGCATAGAAACAGGAAAAAAGAAGAATCCAAAGCATGTCTCTTTATTGATAATATGATTGTATACCTAGAAAACCCTAACAAGGCCGGGAGCAGTGGCTCATACCTGTAATCCCAGCATTTGGGAGAAGTGGCAGCAACAAAAGCCAAAATTGACAAATGGGATCTAATTAAACTAAAGAGCTTCTGCACAGCAAAATAAACTATCATCAGAGTGAAGAGGCAACCTACAGAATGGGAGAAAATTTTTGCAATCTATCCATCTGACAAAGGGCTAATATCCAGATTCTACAAAGACCTTAAACAAGTTTACATGAAAACAACAAACAACCCCATCAAAAAGTGTGCAAAGGACATGAACAGACACTTCTCAAAAGAAGGCATTTATGCAGCCAACAGACATGAAAAAAGCTCTTCATCACTGGCCATCAGAGAAATGCAAATCAAAACCACAATAAGATATCATCTTTCGCCAGTTAGAATGGCAATTACTAAAAAGTCAGAAAACAACAGATGCTAGAGAGGATGTGGAGAAATAGGGACACTTTTACACTGTTGGTGGGAGTATAAACTAGTTCAGCCATTGTGGAAGACAATGTGGCAATTCCTCAAGGATCTAGAACTAGAAATGCCATTTGACCCAGCCATCCCATTACTGGGTATATACCCAAAAGATTATAAATCATGGTACTATAAAGACACATGCACACGTATGTTTATTGTGGCACTATTCACAATAGCAAAGACTTGGAACCAAATGTCCATCAATAATAGACTGGATAAAGAAAATGTGACACATATACACCATGGAATACTATGGAGCCATAAAAAGTGCTGAGTTCATGCCCTTTACAGAGACATGGATGAAGGTGGAAACCACCACTCTCAGCAAACTATCACAAGAAGAGAAAACCAAACACCACACATTCTCACTCATAAGTGAGAGTTGAACAATGAGAACACATGGACATAGGGAGGGGAACATCACACACCGGGGCCTGTCACAGGGTGGAGGACTAGGGGAGGGATAACATTAGGAAAAATACCTAATGTAGGTGAAGGGTTGATGGGTGCAGCAAACCGCCATGGCACATGTATACATATGTAACAAATCTGCATGTTCTGCACAAGTACTCCAGAACTTTAATAATGATAATAATAACAATAATAATAATAATGAATCAGTAGCCTTTCTATACACCAATAATGTTCAGGCTGAGAGTCAGATCAAGAACACCATTCCATTTACAACAACCACAAAGAAAATGAAATACCTAGACATACAGCTAACCAAGATGACGAAAGATCTCTACAAGGAGAATGACAAAATACTGCTGAAATAAATCAGAGATGAAACAAATAAATGGAAAAACATCTCATGCTCATGGATTGGAAGAATCAATATTGTTATAATGGCCACATTACCCAAAGCAATTTACAGATTAAATGTTATTCCTGTCAAACTACCAACATCATTCTTTACAGAAGTTTTAAAAAAACTATTCTGTAATTCATACGAAACTGCTATTCAAACCTGCATTATTTCACCTTAATAAGCAAACTAAAAGTATAATTACACATTAGCTTTTGTTATTACTATTAGATATTGAGTTCTACAATGGCACACTTTTGAATATCTGCAAAGTGCTCCAGTTTGAAAAGAAAGTGCCCCTACCTTCAGCCACGAGAAAGTCAGCTTGAGAGGACAGTTATTCCAATCACTGCTTTAATAAACCAACACTGACAATAACAAAAAGACAAATAAAGACATAATCAAGATTCTTACTTAGATCTCACATGTTATCAAAATAGTAGAAATATTTTTCTTAATATTTCATAACTTCACGATATGTCACTTAGAATATTAGGGAAAAATATTTATTTGCTCATTCTATATTTAAAGTAATGTGAATCTTGTATACTTATTTCCTGCAAGACTTAGGTCTTAGGAAGTACTGACGCTGATAAAACGGTCGTGTTCTCACTCTTCTTCATCCAGGAATTGGCAATAACAAATAAGACACATTATATAAAATTTAATTTTATTAATAACATCTGGCTGAAACAAAAAAAAAAAAAATTCCAATCACATTAGTGCAATAAAGCAATTAAAGTGGCTGAAACTGTGTTCTCATTGTTTTCCAAGTAATTATAAAAATTTATTGTACTTTTCATTTGATTAATTTTACTGCAATGCATAATTGATTGATATGTATGATTTTGTCTCCCATCATATACTATAAGTGTTTAGGGTACAGGCCATTTAAAATTCTACATTTTTTTTTTTCACATTTAAATAAAGACTTAGTGCAGTGCTTCATGAATAATAGCTGTTACATAGTTGCTTAATGATATTCTAAAACTTTTGCCAAACACTAATTTGTTACATTATAGTTCTACCATCATCTTAATTTTACATGTCGTAGTGTAAGAGCTAAAACAAAAAGATAATGGATACTACTCAACTTATGATGGCATTGTATCCCAAGAAACTCATGATAAAAAATGTATTGAATACAACTAACCTATCAAACACCATAGCTTAGCCTAACATTATTTAAATGTGCTCAGAACACTTAGATTAGCCTACAGTTGGGCAAAATCATCTAACCCAAAGCTTATTTTATAATAAGCTATTGAATATTTCAGTAATTAACTGAATACTGTATCGAGGGAAAAACTGAATGGTTATATAGACACTTGAAGTACTACTGATATATATTTTTTGCATTCACACATGGTTAAATTGAAAATCGTAGCCATAATAAATCAGGGACTGTCTGTATATTAAATATCTGCACACATAAATACAGAATGTATTTAAGAATATAATGTAGACTATCCTGTGTTCCAGATTCACGTTTTCTAATGGCTCATAAGTCAGGCCCTGTTCTGGAATTGGGAGTTGCAGCTGTCATTATAACATTCAATTATGCCAAGTGTAGTGGCGACCACCTGTAATCCTAGCAGTTTGGGAGGCTGAGGTGGAAAGATGGCTTGAGGCCAGGAGTTCAAAATCAACCTGAGCAACATAGGGAGACCCTGTCTCTACAAAAAAAAAAAAAAAAAAAAAAAAAAAAAAAAAAAAAAAAAAAAAAAATAGTGGGGTATTGGTGGCACATACCCACAGTCCCAGCAACTCAGGAGACTGAGGTGGGAGGATTCCTTGAGTCCAGGACGTCGAAGCTATACTTAGCCATGACAAAGCCACTGCACTCCAGTCTGGGAAAAAGAGTGAGACCTTGTCTAAAAAATAAAATAAAACAATCAGTGGACTTCTCTTACTGACCTTGCATTCAATGGAAAATGGTAAGTGCCAGGAAAAAAATAGAAGTATTAATAGAGACAAGGATAGAGGGTGACTAGAAGGTGACAAAAGGAAGACTTGACATTTTGATTCTGTCATCATGGAAATCTTCATCGATGAGTTGTGGAGGCCTCCAATCTGAAGGTACTATAAGTATCATTTATATGTAGCAAAACCAGGGGCTACCTGGGATAAACCTAGGTTCTGTGGGTCTGAGTGTTTGACTTTCTTATTTTTAAAGTGAAGAATGCCAATTGAAACAAAATTAGCTACAAATGAGTACTTCTTTGAAATGAGAAAATAAATTACAATAAATTAGAAATATAAAATATCTGAGAAATCCATACTATGTCATTAAAAACCGGTACGACACTCTTTGTGTTATTTTGTTCCACAATTTTTAGTTGCATGCTCTTGAACCCTTCCCATATGGTCATGATTTTCTAAAGAGAGAATGGAAAAATTATTAATTCTTCCCTCTAGCATAACTGACAATAGTTGTTTTTCTCTATTGATGGATTACAAGTTTGTTTCACTCTAGTGTAAATGTCATATGAAGTTTTAGGATTACTGTTACATGTTTGAGAACTTCTATCAAGTTCTTTACATGTACAAGCTATAAAACTTCACAGCATTTTAATCGTTTTTGTAGAGTAACTGATTTTAAAAACTCTTTGAACTGACAACAATAATTAATCATTTTTTCATAGATGTGTACTTACTATAGTGCTATATTATCAGCTTCATGTTATCTTTGTTAATATTAGTATTTCATGTCAAATCAGCAGAAAATTAATTTTTTTCTATATTCTGCTCAAACTATTATCTCATCTTAGATAACTGGATTATCAAACAACTTAAGATTCTATTCATTACTTCATTTCAGAATGTATCAATTTCTTTCAGTTAATTACTGCTCTGATAGGATATGATTTTTTAATTTTTCATTTTGCTCCCTGATATCACAATAATTTTAATTGATTTCTTTACTCATCCCTATCATTTTTCTTTCAGAGACTGTAAAATTGTATCTTAATATTAGTTCTATTATAATGAATTTGAACAAAGTGCAAAAGGACTTATATACATCAAATCAGAGGTCTATAATTTCACACTTGTTTTGGTGAAATATTTCAAAACATCTTTTGATTGTAATTAAAGCATTTTGATTTTTTTTTAAGTTTTGTTTCAATTTATTTGTGCTCAATTTATTTGTATTTGAGTTTGTGAACTATTATTATTCTTGAGTTGCAAAGCTTGATTGGTATAATTGTCCCCCCCGACCCCTCTATCTCCCACCCCCATACATACGTATTCGTAGTTACTTCTATGTATAGTCAGGTTATTAGCTGTTCCAAAATAAAAAAGTCTTACAAGAACCTTCCTATTGGAGACTGCATTGACATTGCTGGCATTTTTAATGATTATAAAGAAAAAGGGTTTCTCTTAATACTTTGGGAGGCTGAGATTGGCTTATTGCCTGAGCTCAGGAGTTCGAGACCAGCCTAGGCAACAGGGTAAAATCTCGTCTCTACTAAAATACAAAAAAAAAATATCACCCGGGCATGGTGGCAGGTGCCTGCAAGCCCAGCTATGCGGGAGGTTGAGGTATGAGAATTGCTTGAACCCGGGAGGCGGAGGTTGCAGTGAGCCGAGACCGTGCCACTGCACTCCAGCCTGGGAAACAAAGTAAAACTCTGCCCTCAAAAAAAAAAAAAAGAGAGAGAGAAAGAAAGAAAAAATGTCCTGAGTTCTCCATTGTCACCTGGCAGGAGCAAATATGTAAAAGGATAAGTTAATGTGAAAAAAGGGCAATAATCCTAACCACATGTAGTTAAAGTATCTTCCTTTTTGTCAGGTGGATGTATTTTCAGGGCACCACCCAGGGTTTCAGAAAGGGCCCGTGCAAGCGAGGGGGTCTGAAACTTTAGCTTCATTAGCTGTCTGGTGCATTACTTGATACCAGTGAAATTAGAGCAGAATAAGAGTATAAACATGGATTTGGAGAAAGAGCCAGAAGGATTCTGTAACCTGCTAAGGATTATGGATTTGTCACAAAGGTAGTCAGTGGAGGTTCAGGCAGTGAACCTGGCAAGGGGAGCAACTTTATCTGATTTATTTATAAACAGAATTGCTTTGGCTACTGATTGAAAAATAGAATTTAAGAAATAAGGGAGGAATCTTGGAGATCAATTAGGAAGCTGTCGCAGTAGTCAGGTGTGAGATGTTTGGCTTACAGTATCATCAGTAATAGTGGTAGTGGTACAAAGTGCTTATATTGTTTCTATATTTTGAAGGTAGAGCTTATTGATATATTTATGAGTGATACCGAAGAAAGAAGAAAGTCAAGCAGGATAGTAACACCTTTGGTGAGAGTAAATGGGTGTACCATTCTCAAGATGACTAAGACTGAGAAGTTCTGATTTTGGGAAGAATAAATATTTTGGTTTTGGCCATGTGACTTTGAAATGCCTATTGAATAAATGAAAGAAGGTTTGAACATGTGGTTGGATACATGAATTTGGAGTTTAGCAGATAATTCAGGGCTATATAGACAGAATTAGATGTAATCAACTGTGTCAAAGCTTCAGAAATTGGTGACATAACCAATGCATGGATATAGATGGAGAAGAGAAGATATATGAGGCCTAATCCTGGAACATACCAATAGGCTGATATCAGGAACCTGAAGAAATACAAGAAGGCAAAGGAGTCCAAAAGCCAAGAGAAGGAAATGTTTCAAGAGCATTTGACCGACCATGCATGGCTGGCTTCATGGACATGCCACTTGTGCTGCCACACAAAGCATGTGCTCAGAAGGATCCTATGCTTGGTTTAATACTCTGCTGTCACCATCGTGAAATACCTAATAATTTTAATTTTGAACTAGTGTTTCATAAATGAAGCACAGTGGGAGAACAGGGTATGCATGTGAACACAGGAGATATATGAAATGTGCGTGTCTACCATTTCCCACTTGTCTATAATTTTTTTTTTTTTGATAGAGTCTTGCTCTGTCACCCAGGCTGGAGTGTGGTGGTGGGATCTTGGACCCTGCACCCTCCGCTTCCCAGGTTCAAGCGATTCTCCTGCCTCAGCCTCCCCATTAGCTGGGACTAGAGGCACCCACCACCACACCTGGCTAATTTTTGTATTTTTAGGGGAGATGGGGTTTTGCCATGTTGGCCAGGCTGGTCTTGAACTTCTGATCTCAGGTGATCTGCCCACCTTGGCCTCCGAAAGTGCTGAGATTCCAGGTTGGAGCCACTGCACCCAGCCACCTATAACTTTTAAGATGCTCAGTGAGCAGGAGATTCTTGCAACCCCACAATGTGTGGAGCTGCCCAAAACTCAAAGTAAATACAAGGGAAGCATGTTACATCTATGACTGAATAAATGGGAGTGCTGACTACTCAGGAAGCCATGATCTCTATTCAAATGAGAATTTCATTCACAGCTGAAGGCAACAGCTTTCTTAAAATAAAACATGAATAAACAAGGAAACCCTATCATATTCTTTCTTGCTTTTGTTACTTTCCAGTGTTAATCAACCAGTAATGGTGAAAATGATGACACAGAAAGAAATGGAAGATAATTTCTTTCTCTTTCAGCCCTTCTTTACATACCATTAAATCAAAGGTAGAAAGTGTTGGTAGAATTTGTATCAATAATTGAAATAAAAAAGAGTGTAGTTAGATTTTATACTGTTTTCGCTATTCTAGTAATACCATACATATGTATTGTATGTTTTATGTAAATTTGGGGATTCCACATACAAGTTAAATGTTCTTTAAAACTGCCTTGGGAACATGTAAAGATAAGATGTAAAATTCATATAAATAATTTAATTTTAATTTTAATTTTTATTTTTTACCAGGAAAGGCATTAAATAGTGACCAAACATGGTGAGTCGGGAGAGAGACTGCAGAATAAAGGATAAAGCCTTATATCGTAGTAACTTTAAAAGTTTTTTTTTTTTCCTGCTTTTTAAATGAAGAGTCCTACATTTTCATTTTACACTAGAATCTACAACTAGGCAGCCAGCTCTCAAGTATTTACGCAAAATGTTGTTAAAAGGTCCTTATGAAATGAGAAGTAAGAAGTGAAAAGACATATTTATATTTCTATGTTTTTTATAAAGAAAGCTATAGATTCTTTTTTTTTGATAGAGAAAAAATTTGTTCACCTCTGTATTTTAAGTGTCTAGAGCAGTTCCAAGCAAAAGAAGATACATGATAAATATCTGAATGAATGAATGAATGAATGAATGAATGAATGAATGAACCAATATTTGTTTAAATAAAATACAGGCTATGAATGCCACAAGAATCATTATATAGCTGTATTGGCAATTATAAATCTCTCTGTATTAGGTAAATTTTAGAGTAGTGCCTTAGTTATTAATTTTGGGAAATGTTCCTTTTAAATTTTAAACTAGTCATAATTAATATTTATTTTTAATGGCAAAATATATGTATTGATAAAAGTTCATGATGATATTAAAAAATCTGCTCACCGTTATTTGGGCACAGGATGAGTGAAGAAATAATAAATATTATTTACTACTTTTGTGTTTTAAAATTTAATATGTGTAGACTTTTCCTAGCTTTAACAAGTGAAGAGTTTGGACATTTCATCCTTAAAATAGGAAATTGCCGAACAATAAAATCAATGACTTCTCTTGAACTCATCAGAGAACTGAGGTGCTAGGAAACTCTCGTCTGGAAATTTGGAGAGACAGGTGAATTCAGAGTCGCAGCTGGGATAAGCTTATCTAGAGCAGAGCTGCTATAGTTACAAACCAGTGGAAACACTTAAATGGAAATGTTGACAAATTACTTGAGGGTAAATATAGAACACAAGGATGAGAGTGAGAACTTCCTGGGGCCACAGTCGTAGAAAGACCCCCATACTTTTATGAGTTTTATCTCCAGGCACCCCACAAGCTTTTCACTATAAAGATCAGAAGATCTAATTTTATCTGATGGGGTAAGAATAATCATTGTGAAACACACCCAGCATTCTCCTAACAAAGACCTCTTCTCCTGTACAAAATACTTTACTAGTGCCTTATCCCAGTGACAGGAAGACATTTCTCCCAATCCAGGCCCCTCTAGCCTTCCTGTCTCACCTGAATGGGAAAAACTCCACATCACTAGAGAAACACTGACGAAGGCCACATCCCAGAGTCACAGTACGCTTAAAAACTGAGATCTAATTCTGTGATTATTGAATGTTCCATTCTCCACAACTGACCACCACACCAACAGGACTTCAATTTAATAACAATAGATTACTGTGGAAAAAGCTACAAGACACAGATGCTCTCTCTCTCTCTCTTTCTCTCTCTCTCTCTCTCTGTCTCTCTCTCTCTCTCTCTCTCATTTTAAATTTTACTTTAAGTTCTGGGATACCTGTGCAGAAGATGTAGGTTTGTTACATAGGTATACATGTGTTCACCTAAGAACTCATCTTCAGTTAAGTTAGAGTTCTTAGGTCAAAGTTAGAGTTCAAAGTCAGGAAGGGAGACAAAAACAAGAAAACCAGAGGAATTTGAAGCTTTTTGGTACCTATCACTATAGCAAACATTTGACATAACCTAATTATGTTAATTTAGCCAAATTAACATAAAATCCAACACTAAAGTCCCGCCTACCTGCGTTCGTATTACCCAGTATGATATGCTTGGCTTTCATCAATAAGTTATAAGGAAAAAAGTCAAACCACACCAAAACAAAAACAAACACCCCACACAGTCTAAAGAGACAAAGCATCAGACCCAGACTCATAAATGGCACAGATTTTGTAATTGTGAGTTAAGGAATTTTAAATAATTATGATTAATATTTTAAATACTATAAGACAAAAAGTAGAAAATACGCAGGAACAGAAGAGTAATGCAAGCAGAGAGATAGAAGTTCTATGAAGAAACTAATAGGAAATGCTAGACAACAAGAATACTTTAATAGAAGGGAAGAGTGTCTTTGAAGGGCTCCTCAGTGGAGACTCTGCATGGCCAAGGAAAGACCAGCAAGCTTGAAGATAGGTCAATTGAGACTCCCTAAACTAAAATGTATAGAGAAAAAAAGCGGGGGGAAATATGGGGGGAAAAAAAAGAGCAGAGAAGAACATCCAAGAACTATGACTATTTCAAAAGATGTAATATAGGCATCATTGGAGTATCAGGAGATTTTAGAGTTAAAAAAAAAAGTATTTGAAGAAATAATCACTAATTCCTTTTTAAAATTAATAATGAAAAAAAAAAAAAAAAAGACACAGATCTAGGAAATTCAGAGAATACCAAACAGAATAAGACCTTCTCCCATCTGTCACCCACCCACCCACACACACACACACACACAGAAATCACACCTAGGTGTATTGGGACCAAACTGCAGAAAACCAACAGCAAAGTCAGTGAGAAATTCTTAGAGGAATCCAGGTGGTGGTATAGAAACATCTTTCTTGCAGAGCAACAGGGATTAGCATTAAACTGGACTTTTTGTCACAAACAATGAAAATAAGGATAGAGTGTAGTAAAATATTGAAAGTGTTGGGGAGAAGGCCCTAGAACCATATATTCAGCAAAATTAGTAGCCAAAAGTGAAGGAGATATAAAAACATTATTAAACCAAAAAAAAAAAAAAAAGGTGAGAAAATTAATCTCCAGAATACCTCCCTGCAAGTTATGTCAAAAAAATAAAAATAAAAATAAACTTTTGCAGGGGGAAAGGAATTATACAGGTGAGAAAATTGGGTCTACATAAAGAACATTGGGGAGGGAATAAATGAAGATGAAGGTAAAATAAACTATTTTATCTTTCCTTTTTTTTTTTTTTTTGAGACGAGTCTCCCTCTGTCGCTCAGGCTGGAGTGCAGTGGCGCGATCTCGGCTCACTGCAAGCTCCGCCGCCCCCTGTGTTCACGCCATTCTCCTGCCTTAGCCTCCGGAGCAGCTGCCGCCACCACACCCGGCTAATTTTTTTGGTTTGTTTTTGTATTTTTTAGTAGAGACGGGGTTTCACTGTGTTAGCCAGGATGGTCTTAATCTCCTGAGCTCGCGATCCTCCCACCTAGGCCTCCCAAAGTACTGGAATTACAGGCGTGAGCCACTGCACCCGGCCATCTTTTCTATTCTTGCTTTTTTTGTTTGAGATGGAGTCTCGCTCTGTCGCCCAGGCTGGAGTACAGTGGCATGATCTCTGCTCACTGCAAGCTCCGCCTCCCGGGTTCACGCCATTCTCCTGCCTCAGCCTCCCGAGTAGCTGGGACTACAGGCGCCCGCCACCACGCCTGGCTAATTTTTTTTTTTTTTTTTTTTTGTATTTTTAGTAGAGATGGGGTTTCACCGTGTTAGCCAGGATGGTCTCGATCTGCTGACTTTGTGATCTGCCCGCCTCCACCTCCCAAAGTGCTGGGATTACAGGTGTGAGCCACCACGCGGGCAGCCCCTATTCTTAATTGATGTAAAAGACAGGCATTTAAAATAATAATAGAATAGATTTTATGATTTTAACATATGGATAAGTAGAGTGAATGACATTGGTACATCTATATCATAAAGGATGGAGGCAAAAATTGGGATAACTGTTATAAAATCGCGACACTACAAATGTTAATTCAAAATGGACTTAGGTTAATTTAAAAGTGAATACTGGAAACTCTAGGTCAACCACTCAAAAATTTGTAAAAGAGATACAGTTGATATTGTAAGAGATGAGGCAACATGAAATTTTATAGCATGTTCAATTAAAACAAAATGACAAAGAATAATGGCAACCCAACTAATAGAAAATAGTCACCAAAATGGTAGATATTAATCATATTATATCAATAATCACATTAAATATCACTTATATAAAGTTACTATTTAAAAGATAGAGATTGTTACAGTAGAGTTAAAAAAAAGCACAATTGTTTATGGTTAATAAGAAACCCACTTCAAATATAATGACTGATAGAGTAAAAATAAAGGGATAAAAACAATATGTCATCCTACCAATTATTTTTAAATTTTGTAATATTAATTTCATGTAAATCAGACTTCAGAACAAAAAACTTATATCAGAAATATAAAAGGGGCAGTACATAATAGTAGATGAGTTAAATTCCAAGAAATAGACATATGAATTAAAAATATTTTGAAATAAAGTAAAAATACAGTTTACAGTATCTTCAGGTTGTAGTGAAAGCAATGCTTAGAGGGAAACATAGCATTAAATCCATATATTAGAACAAAGGAAAGGTGGAGAATAAAAAATCTAAGCTTAAACTTTAGCTAGAGAAAGAAAAGCAACTTAAGCCTGCAGCAAATAGAAGAAAAAAATAAAAAATTAAGAGAAATCAATAGAAATGAAAACAGAGAAAATCAATAACATGAGTAGATATTTTGTTTTTTTGAAAGATTAATAACATCATAATCTTCTGTCAGACAAATTTCAAAAAACAGAGAAGACACATTGTATCAATAACAGAAGTAAAAGAAGGATCTTCACTACAGATCCCATGCACACTAAAAGGATAATAAACACAATGAAAACTCTATAACTACAAATTTAAATGTAATTAAACAATTTCTTGAAAGACACAAACTACCAAAATTCACGCAAGTAGATACAGATAATCTGAATAGCTTCATATTTATTTTAAAAATTAAATCAATAATAATATTGCAACAAAACAAAGCAACAAACCCAAATGATTTCACTGGTAAATTCTAACAAACATTTAAGAAAGAAAAGATACGAATTTTTCTATCTCTTCCAGAAAATTAAATCACAGGGAAACTTCCTAACTCATTGCCTGAGGACAGCATTATTCTGATACCAAAACCAGATAAAACCGTCACTAAAAAGGAAAACCCGAAGACCAATATTTTTCGTAAACAAAGATGCAAAATTCCTCAACAAAACAGTAACTAATAGAATTTAACAATGAGTATCAAAAGTTACACAAGACTAAATGGATTTTATTCCAAGTATGCAAGGCTGGTTTATATTTTTAAGCCAATCAATGTAATTCAACACATCAACAAGCTAAAGAAATAAAAAATATGATCTTATCACTAGACACAGAGAAATCATTTGATAAAATTAAATGTTAATTCATGACAAAATCGCTGAGCAAACAGAATAGAGTAACAGGGAACTACCACAACATGATAAAGAAGATACACGAAAAACCTATTGAGCATCATACATAATGAGAAATTTAATGTTTTAAATGTAATATGGTAACAATTATGGGATCCTGAAACAGAAAAAAAGAACATTACATAAAAACTAAGAAAATCTAATTAACTAGGAATTTCTTTAATAATAATTAGCAATATTGGTTTGTTAACTTTGACAAATGCATCATAATAACATAAGATAGTAGCAGTAGGGAAACTCGGTACAGAGCATATACAAATTCTTTGTTCTATCTCCATAAATTTTCCGTAAATCTAAATCTATTCTAAAATAACAACTTACTTTTTAAAAGTTACACTCTATGTCCTTGTTCTTCACTTGTTATCTAGAACAAATCTCTTCTTTTTTTTTTTTAATTGGAAAATATTTTCTGAAGTTCTTGAAATTATTTTTATATACAAAATCTACCTGGTCAACATTTATGGCTGTGATTTATTAAGCTTCATATGGAAAGATATACATATCTTTGGGGGAAGAACTATACATTTATTTAATAAACAATGTAAAACTAAGTTAGAGACTAACAAGAATTAAAGATGCTTACAAACAATTTGTTGTAGAAAGTAATTTGTAGCTTCTTTGAAATGCACAATTTTTTTTCACATAAAATCTCTTGGTCTTCACATTAAAAGTGAGTTTACAGAAATGATTAAATCTCAAATATTGCTGAAAATTCAATGTATAATAAAATTCTTGCAATAATAATACTGTTAAATATTTGTGACATGATTGTTGAAGATTTTCTAAAATTGTTATTATGAATAAAGCTACTCTAAAATAAAAAAAAGTTTGAGAAGAAAACAATAGCTAAAAGTCCCTATGGAAATCCTTAAGGAGTTTCTTGTGAATTTAAGTTTTCTAGCAACTGAAATCTTTACAGAACTGTCATTTCGTCATATCTAAATGGAATTTCAACACATATGGCTTTTAAAAATATAGTATTTGCATGACTAGAAATATCCCTACACAACAGGAGCCATATTTATTTCAGATAGGAAATGAAAATGAAATGAAAAGAGGGAAAGAGTGTAGATATATATATACACACACACACATATATATATTCAAATATATATATTCATATATATATATATAAACTTACTGCAAGCAGTGCTCATGGAAAATCAGCCTGAGTAGCCTGAGAACAATGAAAGTAGTTTGTTAAGAAAAGCCATTGATTCCAGTAGGTTCGCTACCACTGATATTTTCCCAGTATAGTTTGGCAATTTTCCAAAAAAACTTGTTAAACAAATCAGATTATTGAAGACAGTGGACAGTTGTTTACTTCTGTGGAATTATTGTTAATACGATAAACACACAGTGATTTCAGAATCAGACAACGCAGATTGAAATCTTGGGAAAATGTAAATTATAGTCTCAGGATCTGGGTAACTTTGATATGTCAGTCAGTAGTCTTAATTACAAAGAACAGGATTTACTATGAATGGTATAGGGAGAAAACAACATATTAAAGAATATTTTTAGACAGCTCACAAAATCTTCAGTGAAATAAGCATGTGAAACTAAAAGATATGTACCCAGAAACAGAATGCAACTGCAGTTGACTCCTGAACAACACAAATTTGAACTACACGGGTTTACTTACATGTGGAATTTTTTTCAATAAAAATTATACCAACTGTGCCTGAGTCTCCTTCCTCCCATTCTACCTTCTCCACCTCATTCACCACTGCCACCCATGAGACGGCAAGATCAACCCTTCCTCTTCCTCCTCCTGCTCAGCCTACTCAATGTGAAGACAAAGAGGATAATGACTTTTATGATAATTCAATTCCATGTAATGAATAGTAAATATAGTTTCTCTGCCTTATGAAATTCTTAATAACATTTTCTTTTTTATAGCTAGCTTTATTGTAAAGAATATGGTATACATTAATAATACATATGACATACAACATATGTGTCAATTAGCTGATTATGTTCTCCATAAGACTTCTGGTCAACAGACTATTGGTAGTTAAGTTTTGGAAGAGTCAATCGTTATAGGCAGAATTTTTGACTGTACAGGGAGCCTTCTCTAACCCCTGTGTTGTTTAAGGGCCAACCGTATACTCCGAGATCTGTAGCACAGATAGAAATCATCATTGGCACTAATAAGCATGGAGCTAGACTCCAGGAATGTCAGTACTCATGTTCTTTAACATGCATATTTCCAGTGATAGATTTCATACTCATTAGACTTCTCACATAGTCCCCTCTAAATGAAGTATCATGCTGGAATATCTCATTGGAGAAAAATAGGATCTAGTTCAGACCTAGTAGCAAGAAAGTCTGGACTAGTGAATTTTGACTTCTACATTGGGAGGCAAATCTCATAACATGGGAATTTGTTAAAAAAGTGAAAGAATGCTCAAGAAATGATAGGCAACTGTGAACATAAAACATGTCTATTGTACTTGTTAGCTCACTTTATGTACATTGATTTTGCTTGGTATTACTTGGTAATATGTCTTTGAAAATATTATCTGGAACTGTCTTATTACCATGACTAGAAAATATTAAATATTCAAAATGTGGAGTTTATTATTAATTTGTAAAACCTTTTGTATTTATGGAATCTTTAAACATATGTAATATATAGTTGGTCAAATACTGATATTTCTGTTGATAACATTATTATAGTCAGATACTTAACCTGATGCTAGTAAAAATTCAAATTATAGAACTGGTAGATATTATTCCAAATATAATTTCACATCCCATAAGGCTTACTTACAGAAATAAAAATCATTGGCCAAAGAACATTAGTATCATGTTCAAATGTTAGCTTCATAGCATTAAAATATGTTATTGGCATTCTAAGTTTTTGCAACATCTCAGTGGGCTTGGATATTGTGAATCCTGCCTTAAGAATTGAGGCAATATATCAATGTACCAAAGGTTCAACTTTCAGAGAGGAAAAAGCTAAAGGCTAGATCCTGAGTTGTGATAAATTCAAAAAGTTAACTCTTACTTTTTGAGACCTATTGGAAAGTTAGATTTCCTTAGGCAGATCCTTCTGCCACGATTCATATTATTTCCTCAGACGTCCACAATCTACAAGAGAACTTACATTTTGGAAACAGAAATTAATAAAAACCAAGTTAAAAAAATGTTATTCAAATTTATTGTTTGCTTTTCGTCTCTAATATACATTTCATAGGCTTAAAAGGAAACCTTTGAAATTGTCAGAGACTATTTAAAATAAGTAGCTTCCTAAATAAATGCCTTGTCAGTTTATATTAGAATTGCTTGCCTGATTAAAAAAGGAGACAGTAGGCCGGGCACGGTGGCTCACGCCTGTAATCCCAGCACTTTGGGAGGCCGAGACGGGCGGATCACAAGGTCAGGAGATCGAGACCATCCTGGCTAACACGGTGAAACCCCGTCTCTACTAAAAGTACAAAAAACTAGCCGGGCGAGGTGGCGGGTGCCTGTAGTCCCAGCTACTCGGGAGGCTGAGGCAGGAGAATGGCGTAAACCCAGGAGGCGGAGCTTGTAGTGAGCCGAGTTCGCGCCACTGCACTCCAGCCTGGGCGACAGAGCAAAGACTCCGTCTCAAAAAAAAAAAAAAAAAAAAAAAAAAAAAAAAAAAGGAGACAGTAATTAAGTGTTTGCCTGTTAATCTAACTGTTATTTAGAAGTCATTAATGAAAATGGTTTATGGGTTCAAGAGGCATTCTATATTTAAATTAATTCTGTTGCTAAAAGCCAGTCAAGATTGTACAATGTTCAGAACACCCTGGGAAATAAACTGTTGAATTAAATAGGCATTGAATGAAGAGGGTATTTTACAAAGTCATGGTTTTTATTTGTTTGCAGTCTTTTAATGGAGTTCTATCTAAACTTATTAGTATTATTTTTTACAATTAGGATGATAAATCATATTATTATAAAAATTAAAGATGAAATAAAAGTGAGAAAAAGTAGTAAGAGCCCTCCGTTTATTATTCTTGTGGACATTTTCACATTAGAGTTCTCTAATTGCAATAAATTGCATTTACTTTGTCTAGAGAGAAGAGGGTTGAAATACTGCAAGAAATGTATTTTATCTTTGAAAGACAAAATTATTATTGTATTCAAATTGTCATTATGAGTTCTTATGTTTAATAATTCATCTAATGTTCATTTTCCCATCTAGGATATATATTACATTAGGCCCCAGAATACATCTTGTTTTATCCACAGCTCTAACCATTTAGAGCTCAAACCAATGAATTTAGCTCAGACCAATTAATTTTTGATTGACTGGGTGGATGTAATGTTTGAATTATGAAAAATTATAGTAAAAATTAGAGGTTAAAAGGGTCAAGATTAATATTAAATGTATTGAAATAGAAAACTTAGTGGGCTTTCAATTACTAGTATTGATTTTCCTTTAAAGGAGGAGGAAAGAGGGAATGAAGGAAGGAGTGAATAATCCTACAAATGGACATGTTAGTCTATTCATCTATAAAATGGATTTAGTAATATCTATATCAGTGGGTTTTTATAAAGCCTAATTTTAATAATGAACAAATATGTTGAGTATGAGCATAGTACTTATTAAGCAAACAAAAAAGATTTTTACCTTGAAAATTGTTGGATACTCATTGATTATATAACATAACGAGGTCATTAATCTCAAACTATTTCAACAAAACTAACAACATTACCTTGTTTAGCCACGATTGCCCTTCTGATTGATAAATTATTTCACATGGCCTAGCACATTGTCCTGTTGAGGAGTTTTATGACACACAGTAATGATTAATTTGTATCATTTTGCATGCATTACAAATCATGGAAAAAGATGATTTCTCTCTCACTCTCACACAGAAACACACAGACATAATATTAAAAAGTCAGGTTGTATTAATTCCTCAGCTTACTTTTACAAAAAAAAAAAAAAAAAAAAAAAAAAGCAAAAGCAGCAGATGACCCATCTCTCAGCACTGCTTCCTTTGCTCTTATTAAGGCTCAGAAAATACTTTGTTTACAAACACTATTTTCACTTAGGACAAGATTTTAATCATCAGACTCTTATTTCCTAATCTAGATTCAATGTCAGAGTGGCACATGTTCTCCTAGGGAAAAAGCCAAATCAAGCATTGCCAATATTTCAATTTTTCTCCAGAGAATTAGTACCCAGCATTGCTTCTGTTTGTATGAAATCCTGGAGTGAAAGTGACAGAATAAGGATTGACGTCATCTGTGAGCCCCCACTTTCCCCCGACTAGTGGAGCCTCATAATATTCAAAGACAACGAGGAGCAATATCAAAAGAACTTGGCTCTATACGAAATTTTCTCTTTTAGCAATTGACCTTTTATGTGAGCTCTGTTTTGGACTGGGTTTAACAGACATTGGACTTAGTGTATTCCTGCTACAAGGAATTGAGTTATAACTAAATATAACTCTGGGCAAGGCATAATCTACAGGTTCAAGGAATTTATATACTGGGAGACACAAAAAAAGAAAGAGGCAATAATAAAACATTGTGACAGTTACTTCTAGGTAGAGTCATTTACAGGGGGTTACAAGAGACCCCTTGGAAGAACCATCCAATTGTCTCGTGAGAGGTAAGAAAAGGCTCGCTAGAATTGGTAATGCCTATACTGAAACTTGAAAGAAACATGATTAAGTGGAGAGTATATGCAGAATTCAAAAGCTGAATGGTTATCATTGCAAAATTACAGAGATATATGAAAACATGACATACTTATAGAACTAAAAATAGGACTCTAGAACTATGGAGAAAGAGCTGATATTTACTAAGCAAATAACTTCTTTCAGTGTTTTGCATTATTTACTAATTGAATATATCAACATTACCTGGTAGGTGCAATTATTATTACCATCACATACACACACTCTCATTTTACAGTCGAGTTATCTGGGGCAACATAAATTATGTAGTCTGTCCATATCATAGAACTAAGAAGTGGATGGAGTCTCTATTTAGAACTAGGGAAGTTGAATCAGAAATCTGTGCTCTAAGGCCCTACTCTATATTGTCTAGTTCCCATAAGATGGAGAATTCTGAAAGATAGCTAGTGAGGAGGGAAAACACAATTTCAATTTTGAAAAATATATCGAATCATGTTAAAATAATTTGGATTTTATTCCAAAGACAGGACAGGCACAACAAACTGTTGTAAATACAGAAATTCCATGTCTATTGTGCTAAAGATGCACCTTTTGATTTCCAGAGTGGAAAACAGATTATAGGAAAATTATACCAGAAGGCAAAGACATCAGAAAGCGGTTGAACAGATTCAATCCAGAGACAATGGCGGCTTTAGCTGTAGATATTGAAATGAATGAAAGAAGTAAAAAGAACCATGAGATATTTAGAAGGCTTATCCTACATAAATTAGTATTTTTGGATAAAAAAAAAATAAGAGAAAGAAAGAGAAAAAATGACTCTTAGGGTTAAGACTTAAGAAATAAAGGTTTTTTTTTTTTTCTTTTTAATTTACTGAGATGATTTTTTTTCTTTTTAATTTACAATTAGACATATCACATTAAATATTTCTGAAATTATTAGTTGAAAATATATATAGGCAGTTGGACATGTGGGATCTGTTATGTGGCATGACTAGAAACAAAACAGTTCATTTATTAGCTCCACAATTACTTACAGAGTAATTACGATGTACAATAACTATTATCTTGCAAATACAGTACTAAATCTGATAGATAAGGTCGTGCTACCAGAGAAAGAAAGATGAATTATAAACAACTAGACAAGTGTGCAAGGTAATTACAGGTAATGGTTAATGCTGTGAAGAATATACAACAAGGTTACATGTTATATTACATTGTTGATAGTGACTCCACTCACAGTAGCTCCATTCAGATGGTGATAGAAGGCATCTCTTTGAAGGAGAGATCTTATTGATAAAAAAGGACAGTATAGAGATTAAGAGTGTGCTGAGTTTAGAGAACTGTACTCATGGCTCAGCCTTGTAACATGGTTACTATGTGCACTTGCCAAGATATTTAAGCCTTCTTAGCCTGTTTCCTCAATTATAAAATAAGGATGATAATAATGGTTTTGATTTGTTGAAAAGGGATTAAGTGAATTAGTCCATGTAAATCATTTAGTGCAATTCAATCATAAGGAAAATGCTCAATAAATACTGGCAAAAATAATATTTATAGGTAATAATAATTGCATTTTTGTTACTTTACCCAGGTAACCGATGCAGAAAAACATTTATGAGTTTTCTCAGCCACTTATTGAAAGTAGGAATTTGTTTACAATGTTCAATGTCTCTCTATGTATCGTCTTTGCAAATGTACAGTGGTGGTAAGAAAACTGGCTTATAGTTTAACATTGGAAACAGCAACTATCAGGCTCACCTTTGAAGAACATAAAGGATACAAGGGATTTGGAACTGAGAGACATATTGTATACAAACTGGAATTCCTTATTATATATAAATCTCACCGTTATTGTATGTATTTTCTTGTATAGAAAGCCTGAGTAAACACTTCAATGTGTTTTCTAATGACTTCGGCAACAATTAGGCTTGTTATTCATTGTTTCTAAAGACCTTTGTGGTCCAGGAAAACATGAATTGCTTCCTTATTCAGTAGGTTGATAATGACTTTATTTCTTTTAAAGTATTTCATTTTAAAAATTATTTACTGCTCTCTACTTATAAACAAAAGCATAAGCTTGGCTTTTATCCAAAGGAAGGAATAAAAGGATCTTTGATTCTCAAGACATTGCTGTGTTTTAAACAGCAGAACAGAAACTGGAAGATGGTTTGTTCAAAGTAAAATATAATTGAGTCTAACATCTCCCTGTGGTTGAGTGCATGTATATGTGTGTATGAGTTGTGTATGTGTATGTTTAATCTCTGTTCAAAATGTCTGTTTTCCATTTTTGGCAAGTGAAATATACCAAGCAAAAAGATGAAGTCAGTTAAATGCTTTCCCCCAAAATAAAATCTCAATTTATTATAGTTACAAACTAGGGAAAACACAATTATGATCATTTCTATATGTACACAATCCCATAGAAATCAAAGTCACACTGGAGTTCATAAAACATTTTTTGGTTCCATTTAGGAATTTCTCCAATATTATCTCCATGGAATATTTAATCGATAGGTATGTTTCAAACACTTTCATAAAAACAATCTTCAACTTTTCCCAGAAGTGAATATGTGAAATATATAAACACAAACACGAACATACACACACACACAAACATTTGCATATATATGAGACAAAGAGTAATATTAAAAAGCCAAACACCCACAGATGACTTTAATGCTGTAAGAAATAGAATACAATTAATATCTTTGAAGCCCTGAGGGTCCCTTCTTGATGAAATTAATCTCTAACTACTACTCTTTAAAGGTAGCAACTATACTATTTCTAAATAATTAGCTTTTATTTATACTTAAACAGAAATATAATTATATATATCAATATATACTATAAATTTAGTTTTTCATGTCTATCATTTATTAAAATATGTCATACTGTAACCTTCTGCAATATGCTGTTTTTAATGATACGTTTATTAGAGTCAACACTGTTAATTTAAGTAGTTGCAGTTGATTCATTCTCTATTGCTCCATAGTATTAATACTGCATTGTATATATATTCATATGATAGATGCATATGTAAAATATATGTGTATATATCATTATTTATTTACCTCTAAAAGTTAATACCAGAGTTTTCTTGTTTGTTTCATTTTGTTGCTATTACAAACAATGCTGCCAGGTTGGAAAATTACATAAGGTTGGTAAATTTTGTGCCAGCCATTGCAGTCATAAAATTAAACCAAATTAATAAAAGTCAGTGTAAAGTATTTTTAAGATTCTTATCTTACTCAAGCTTAACTTTACGCTGTAAAAATCTGCAGCTAAATTAAAATAAGCTATGAAAGTGACTTTAATGTTCTCATAACACAATAGCTAAGGCCCAAACTGGGATTAGATACCCCACTATTCTTAGCCACAAGCTTAAATAACTTAATAAGCAAAGTTATTCATCAGAATACTACAAGCAACAGCTTAAAACTCAAAGGACTTGGTAGTGTCAAGAGACATCTGATACATGTCTCTTAGCATGTATTATTACAGGTGGAAATTCTAGGCACTAGGGTAAGTGCCTCATCTGCTTTACTAAATAATCCTTATTTTTTGCAAAATAGTTGTAAAAATTTGCATTGCTTTCAGCAGAGTATATTTTCCATTGTTCTACTTCATTGTAATTCCTTAAGTTTATTTCTGTTGATGCTGCTCTGTTTTTTCTTCTGAGGGTTCCCTCCTTTTCCTGTAAGGTAACAGTGTGCATACACACCCCCACACACATATGTTTCTATGTTACCAAATGTATATAATAAAAATAGATTATAAAATATGTATCATGTATTTATATGTTATAAAATTTAAATGTGTATAGATCACCATTTTTATATAGAAAATATGCATTTAGGTGTTTTTTATATTTTTAAGTGGGCATATTTTAAAAATATTTTTGGCCTGCCAGAGTGTCAAAAATAAATCCACTGGATTTATAACAAAGTGGAGCTTTCCCCATTTTTCAAGGACATCTCCTCTCAACCTAATTTCACTTTTTGCTCATTATCCTATTATTTTCCTCTTTATCATATGCAAACTCAGGAGAGATACCTTCCTGTCTTCACTTCAAAGCCTTTAGCATTCCCAAATTAGACCTGATTCATCATCAATCATCTCAAACAACTATTACTATGCTTATTAATTTTCCTTAATGTCATATTCAATAGACATGCTGCGTTGACATTTTTCTTAACCCTTGGAATTATATACTGTTACATGGATTATGTAATATTTAGTGTTACTTCCTGTTTGAAACACTCCCTTATCAGCTTCTGCTAAATGAATTACATGTGATTTTCTTTCTACATTTTTAGTTATCAACTTTTCAGTATCACTTGCTTGTTTATCGCCAAATTATTAAATATTAGGTTTCGCAAGGCACGGGGAATAGCTCCTGTTTGGCTCCATGACCACTTTTTAGTAATCTCACCTATACACATACTTCAACTTTTCAGCCATAAGCTTATGACATGCACATCTATATTTTCAGACTTTTATGTTCATCTGCTTACTTGTCTCCCCAAAGATAAATCAACACATTCGCCCAAAATTTAACATGTTTAAAATAATAAAAACAAAAACAAACAAATCAACAAAAAAACCTGTCTTATTCCACTGTCCCTTATCTCAGTGTATGGCAGGTGTAACCACCCGGTCACCCAAGCCACACTCCAGGAAAGCCATCTTTACATTTTAATAGCACGCCGATATTTATTTATCTGTATTTCCCCCATTCTGTTCGTCTCCCTTTCCATTGCCTCCACACACCTTCCCCGCTTTCACTAATAAGTTCCATTTATGCTCTAAAAGAACTATGTCCCACATCTGCCATCCATTGGGCTTGTCTATTTTAAATTCCAATTTTCAGTATTGTGATGAGTGACATCACCATTAACCTATGAGTAGCATGAGGGTAAGAGGCCTAGCATGTAGACATTCCTCACTAAATGTTTACTGAATGAATCATACCATAGTGAACACCAAATCTTCTTTCTTTCCCCTGCTCCACGGCCCTTTCCATTTCTATTTACCCTTGTGCTCTACATCAATAAGGAAGCCTGGTCCCTAGTTAAATTTAGCATAAGCTAGACCTTTCTAGTCAAATTTTAATATCAAAGACAGTAAATCATTATCTCCAAAAATCAATTTGGCACACCGCAGGCATTTAGAATGACATTTATTTTTCTTCTTCCTTCTCTTTTTTTTCCTGCCGTTTCTACTTCTGCTTGACTGTGTCTGAAGCAGATTGAATCAAAAGTATAATTAAAAATAAAAGTTATGCAACACTCACAGATGCAACTTTATCTTAAGCTGGAAACTCAACTTTTGTTTGGCCTAGTTCAAGAGAAACAGTGGGCAGCAGTCTGAGACTGAGTCTATGAGCCACTTGCAATATTCAACTACAGCTGATGTATCTCAGTTTACTCATCTACTAATTCACAATTATAAGGGTTGCTATTATTGACGACATTGTTCAGATTCCTTCTCCTCATTATAAATAGTATATCATAGTGATTAACAGCACAGTTTCTGGGGCCAGACTCCTCATGTGTATGTCATGGCTCAGCCAATTAGCAGCTATGAAATCTGGCAAGTTACCTAGCCTGGCTCTGTCTTCATTTCATTATCTATATAATAGACTTAATAATAATTCTGGTTAATCACATTTTACTTTCAACTTTTACAATGTAACAGACTTAGAACAATGACCAGCACAGAGTATCAGATGAGTTATTATGATCCATCTCCAGCTGTGTTTTCTCTGTTTCCTTCCTTTTTAATAGAATGTATCCATAAATCCCTTACGTAGTATTTGATTACAATACTCTGAACTTCTTATATGTTTATTTTTCATGAGTGATATGTCTTGAAAATTCACTTCATTTAAGAGTCATGTGTTTCTTAATAACTGTTGTCCAGTTGCTACATACTTCATTAAATTGATTCAAAGGTATAGTAATAGTTTTAGACATAAGATTTTCCAATCTGGCATTTCTTTTCATGTTGAAAACTTTAATCCCAAGAAAGACATTTTTTCATTTTCATCTCTTTGACTTCAATATGAATTTGAGCCAGCAGATAATTAAATTAGGAGTGTAGTTGAGGGGTACTATTTGAATTTTTTCTTTTTTAATTACTTCTCAAATTAAAATCCAGGATAGCTAAAAGAAACCTGTCAAAAAACATGATATTCTGATAAGATTTTTGTAATCATGAAATCCCAAATAGCTGTTGTGGTTCTAACATTTTATTTCTCCACACCCTAGCCTTTCTGTCTCTTTAATAAAATTAGTTATTTTGTTGATATCTTCTAAGATTGAACTTTCATCCAAAATGCATAGATATTCATATTTCATAAATAACAAGAAATTTTATAATATTCTAGGTCATCCAGCAAGATGAATAAGTATTGAGTAAACTTACTTGGGTGTGTTTTTAGCCTTTCTAAAAGTACTTCCAGTTCCCCTCCAGGACAGATATCGGATCTACTATGTGCACAAGGCCATTTTATTCAATCCATAGGTTGACTATGTATTGTCACTTATGTTGAAAATAGTATTTGAAGTTTTATTTTTTATTCGATTTTTATCTGTATGAAAATTTATCTCAGGAAACATTGAATGCAAACATTTGTCTTTGATGAATTCCATATTATATTTAAGTTCGTGTTTACATATATCTCTCAAAAAAAGAGTAAAGTATGTTTATATTTACTGTTAATTATATTAATTATATACACTTTACCAGGAATTGTTGTCCCTTATGTAGGAAACTCTGATCATTGTGCTCAAAATTTTAAAGGAAGACACGGGAAATGGTGAAGAAATGGATGATTGACAGAGCGTTCAGCTGAGTTTCAGGTACCACAGTTTTCTCACGTATCCAATTTATTATCTTACTTTAAACATAAATCATGTATACTACAATAATCAGACAGGCATTAATTTTTATTTGAATAAGTGTGTAATTTTTTTTGTAGATTACACACTACTTCCTAAACATTAAATTATCAAAAAACTTAAAAATTGACGATCATTGAAAAATAATTCTCTTTAATCCACACTAATTTATAAGTCTTAAAATATTGGTAGATTCAATTTAAACTTGTTTTAAATGCCCCAAGATTATTTTGGCAAGTTTAAACATAAATAGGGAATATTATCTCTGTAAGCTGCTAAAATTATGTTTCAGTTTCTACTTTCTCAAAATTCAATATGCTCTTAACCGGATTAAGTTCAAAATTATTAAAATTTAAAGTTTAATACATAGTAAGTATTTTTATGGAAGCATATGCTATGTCAAAAGTTGTCAAAACATGCTAGGAGAGTCTTTTTGAGTAGACCTCTGATCTT
The DNA here is from genome assembly GCF_049350105.2 of Macaca mulatta. Classification (NCBI taxonomy): domain Eukaryota; kingdom Metazoa; phylum Chordata; class Mammalia; order Primates; family Cercopithecidae; genus Macaca; species Macaca mulatta. The sequence continues at coordinate 49,498,344 of NC_133406.1, forward strand.
AACTTTGTGACAGATTTAAGAAGCTTGTTTCATAGGTTTAAACCAATTCAACTCAAGAAAAAAACATTTATTTTACTTAAGGTATGTACTGTGTTCTTGAGACATAGAATCTTTGCTTCTGATACTGCATTCAAAAGATACTAAACTTATAGAAACTGTCATTGTTCCAATCATATAACTGATTACTGTACACAGAAATTATTTTTGGAATACTCTTGATGCACCATCTTACAAATGTAACTTAAAAAGAGCATTTAGTAAGCAAAACATCCAATTAGGCACAGCTAGCTCACCTTCTGTGATAGTTATATTCGAGAGAACCAAGTCCTTAAATGGAAAAAAGATGAGTGATAAAACTAAGCTAAAGCAGGCTATATTTCTTCGAGGATTTTAAAATTCATTTTTATGTGAATTACAATCTGTTAAAAAAACTATCTAAAATATTTGGTATGTTTGCTTTTTAACAATATAAACACAAAATCTATTTTGTAAAAGTAAAATATGAGGCATTAAGTTTTTCCAATATGTCAAAGATAGTGCTCTATCTGAAAAGTAGAGCAGATAAAGTCTATTATTTTCTACTGACCTCCAAGCACAGCTCTGAACATTTCGTTTTCATTTATGTGCAAAGTAGGGGCATGCAATATTCACCTTAAATATGATGTGACAACAAGCAGAAGATTGGGACACTGACAAGGGCAGTGCTCCTATCACGGCAACACCTTGAGAAGATGTACCTCAACTATGTAGGGAAACTATCGTTTGAGAAAATGAACTGCATGGGAAAATCGGCTGTTACTCAATATTTGTATATCTACTTGGGGGTATTTTATAACATTTGCTTTTACCCTTAATTGTTATAGAAAACTGTCATAGAACATAAATTTCAGTGGTTTCATTTTAAAATAATTTATAGAATTAAAGATTTAGCAATATCAAAAATATTTTTTGATATTTTTTGTAAAAATATCAAAAGCATTTTTTGTAAATGAGTGCAAAATGATGAATGATATATGTTTTTTAAGACTGTTTCATTTTAACATCTATTTTGTATCCAACAGTTGAAACTTGATGCCAATATCATAGAGAGAAATATGTCCAGCTGAATATTGCTGCTGTTACACAATTATATTACAAATATGATATAAACATTAAATTTAACTTTTAGTAGCAATGTTAAGTTATTGTCATATATCAGTTTGTTAAAGAAGACGTTTCATTTAAAACTATATCTGCAACCTCCTCCCTCTGCATAGCGCCAGAAATATCCACTTTATTTATTGTAGCCGTTTTTCAGTGTAGTTTTTGGGTCATTTGTATTAGAATCATTTGGGGACATATTAAAATATATTTCCTTAAGCCACATACTGGATCTATTGAGTCAAATTATCTAGTGATGGTGCTCTGGAGTCCACATTTTAAAACCATTTCCTAGATGGTGTTTTTGTACATTCATGTTTGATTAGCCCTAACTTTTTGCTTTGCATTAAAGCATTCAATTGATATTTGAAAGCCCTAATGTTCTTTGGAAGAAGTAGGCATCAGTCCATAATTACTTATCAAGTCTGCATGAATTAATGTACATAGTTTTCTTTAGTCTCCTAAAGGTATGAATGCCTGGATTAAAAAACGTTTTATTAGAGAAGGCAGATACAAAAAGGGAGAATATTTAAATTGACATTAACATTTACCTAATTTGTATTTATTTGCCTGACCTAGCTCTGAAAGAATCAGGGGTGAATAACTTAGAACACCTCTCTTCACAGAGCCACAGACCAAACACGTTCAGATATGTCCAAAATAAATGAATAAATGAATACATAAATAAATAAGAGAGAAGCACAAAGGAGAAATAAGCATTGCTAGGAAAACGAATGTTGTTTTTTTAGTGTATTAATACAGTTTTTCCATTAATGCAGGATGGGTTCTACTGACTATTGGTTCAGGCTGAAAATTAATAATAACTGACAATTTTAAGTGATAAATATTTCTCTATTCAGAAATTGCATTAGAGTACATGGCATTATATATTGTAAAGTAGTGTTATTTAAGTTCATTTATGTTACCTCCATCGTGTAGTGTGAGTTGTATTTACAGAGGAAAATTAGACTATGTGTGGCTCTTATGCTCAAAGTCAATCACAGTTTTATTTGGTACTCATGTTGGAAATACAGGTTTGTAAACATATGCTAGCATACCGAACAGACTTCCCAGCATAATTTGCATATCCGGATGTTTTTGCATAGAAACTGGCTTTTACTCTTCCTTCAAATATAGTTTTATTATTTTCATTTGGTTGGCTCATTAGCTAGCCATTGGATTTTTTTCTTTAAAATTTAAAGCTAACTTATTACCTTATAAATATTTTCTGGTTAAATTGAATTTTTAAATGTTCACTACTAAATACAAACAAGAACAATCTTTCATGTCTGTGTTTTAAATATAAAATTCTCACATATTTGATAGCAACATTTCATAGGAATAATTTTAACAGTCATAAGATTAAGATCTATTGGTCTGTTTTATTTGCAAGGTTGTTTCTTTTTACTGATAATTAAGTTCCCAGATTTATCAAAATAGTGATTGTAGAAGCAGTCCTAGATCTCATATAAGTAAAAATAAAGAATCTTTTGTTTCTAGATCGTAGCAGGCTACAGAATATAGTGTTTTAAAGTTCAGATTCAGGACAGAAGTCCTTTGTTGTATCTTGGCTCCACCACTTACTGGTCAAGAGGAGATACTTGACCTCTGCGTATCTCATCTCAGATTCCCAGTCTGTAAAATAGGGATACACTTACCCTTAGGTGTATGCAATAGTACCTACCTCACAGGGTTATTATTAGCTAATTTTTTTTTTTAATTCTAAAAGTATTTTCTGGCACATGATCACAGTTACACCGTGTTACATGAATGGATATATTAGCTTCCAAAAATGATGAATTTGCTAATACACTATAAACTCAACGCAGGAACCTCTCTTAAACAACACTGTGGCTCCAAAGTCTAATATTGTGCCTGGCATAGTTGTTTTTTGATTGTTGGTTAATTCATACGAAGAAAGAAATTACTATTTCAATGGAATTAGTCCCTCTTACTATACAAAAGGGCGTGAGGTCATGGTAGGAAAGTTGTCCAGCAAAGAAATGATACTTACACTGAAACACAAAGCCTAAGTAGAAGTCAGCCAGGCAATGAGCTGCAGAAGGAACAGCTGGTGCAACACTTGACACATGTATATATGTGCATATTCATCACATATATATGTGCATATTCATCACATATATCCGCGCATATTCATTTGCATTAACATGTATAGATGATCACAGCCACAAAATGGTGTGGCAGGATTATTGTAGGATGGATTCCAGCATCTGTGGAAGAAAATCAACCAGAGTACCATCACGAACTGAAAGCTGCTAAAGAAGGATTCTCGCTTGAGAGACAAGGGAGCCAGTGTTTTATAGAGATTTAGCAAGAGGGTACAGATGAAACTCAGCTAGCTCTGGGGATAATTGATTAGAAATAGTTCTAAGAAATTATTTTTAAATATTAGTTGGGCATTTTAGTAAAAGGAGTTGAGACGCAGAGTTAGGACCTAAGGTTATGTGGAAGGAGGATAGAGAGGAATGACTGGATGACAAATCCATGGACATGAGAAAGTCACAGTGGAACGTTTTCCATCCTTCAGCATTTCTTATATATCTAATAGGAAGATGGTCTACATGACGTCAGTCCATCTGCATATTATTTCAACCTTTTCATTCAATTAGGTTTTAGGTTTAAAATTTAAAAACAGATGTACTAAATTCTTCTTTTTAACTTTTTTTAAGAAAGCAAACATTAATGATTTTTAGAAAAGGATGTCATTTATGCCACTCCCCACTTTCTCTAGAGAGAAAATAACATTTCAAGAGAAAAGAGTAATACTTTCAGGCCCTTCCCACTCTTACTTGTTCCTGTCCTTTGCCAAAAATAAGTGATTTCTTTAATTGATGCTATAGGAAGAAAATACTGAATGAACACAGCCAAGCTTGTTATTGGCATTCACGCTCATAAACTCAATAAGCTTGCCACACCATGTTCTGTTCTAGTAAGGGAGAGGCCTATAATTTTTGCAGCTGCTGAAAATTAAAGTGTAGAAGGCATAATTTTGGCCTTGGATCTAAGATGTGTTATCCAATCAAGATTTACCAATTACGAGTCAGGTATTTGCTCTCTATTTCACACACGTCTCCTGCCCAGTTGTTTCAGATCCCACAGGGAAGAGACATGTTTTGTTGACTGTCCATTCATTCAGCGTTTGAATTTTAAAAAATAAATTCATTTTTTAATAAATTACTATGGGGACTAGTATTCCATGGAAAACACATTAAGGAAAAATGGCTTAGGAGTCTGTGAAGTAATACTGCACATATCAATGCCTTTCAAAATATGCTCCATAGAACATCCATTGCCAGTTGAGGGCCAGAAACCTATTAGACTACATGGTAGGAATCAGAATTAAAAGTCTATGATTTGTGGGAGGCAGTTCAAAATAATAATGTAAGCTTGAATCTTAGAGAATATTAACAGGGTCCAGATTCTGGCTCCTACACTTGATAGCTGAGAAGTTTTACCTTCCAAGTAAATCATGGACAAAATACAATACATATTTTGTGGTGTTGCTACAAGATTGCACATAAAAGTAATTCAATAATAATTTTTATTGAACATGAATTAAAAAATATCGGCAAACATAATGCCTGACAGAGTGGGAGCAGAGTAAATAGTAGCCCTAATCATGTTATTATTTTAATTAAAATCATTAATAATACTGATCAACAAGGCTGGTGGGTTGCCATGGGTTCTTCTTTTGAATACGTTATACAATAGTTTACTGGTGATTTACAGATAAACATCACTGCAAAACCTTGCCAGTCAACAGGAAGTTGGCAGAAGTAAAGAGGAGATGATGAATTTGTTAATAATAGATTTAAAATGCAATCAGAAGCTGGAATAATGAACAAAAAACAAAGTAAAATAAAACAAAAAGCTGGAATAATGAACAAAAAATAACTAGATAAAACATGCAAAAATTTGTAAAGGGCACTTGGGCCCTATAATATGGCAGCAATAAATGTAAAATTATTGAGTTGTCCAGTTAAATTTAAGTGCAATAGGAGTAAACAATGCTGTAAAACTACTCTAGAATGTATTATACTAGTTTCATTAATAGAAATAATCTTCAAGAATATCTAAGCAAATATTCTAAAGTTCTCTATGCTATGCAGACTGTACCTGTGTATAAAATTTAAAAGAAATACCAAACCAGGTGGCACATTCAAAAAAGACAGGCCAGGAAGATAGTAGAATCTAAACCAGCAAATTATGACTGATTTAATGATATGGGTCTGCTTATCAGGCAGGAAGAAAGTTTAGTGACAATGATAGGAATCTTCTAAATTCTTGAGCAATTGTCAAGTGCAAGAAGGTTAGATTCACTTTGCGTGACACCGGAAGTTAAAATAAGTACTACTGAGTGCATTAGATGGGTAAATCAGATTCAAGTCAGCCCTCCAAAAGCATGAAGCATTATAAAAATTGAAGAGGCTTCCTCAAGTGACTGTAAGGGGCAAATCTAAAAGCCAAATGCTGGGAATCACTTACTGAATCAAATGTTATCAGTAGGTGACTTCCCTGTCCCCTTTATATCACCAAGACTATTTCTATGACTTTTATTATCCTAACATTAGAGGATGCCAATAAAATATTTTAATCATCAGCACTTCTCCACTGTTAATAATTGCAAAGTCCAAGTGAATATTTTTCACAGAAATAATCTAATTTTTCACTTAAGGTTTACATGTGATATTTCCATATATCTAAATTAAATGGTAAATTTAATTTAACATGTCTGACATCAAGTTTCTATATAAAAAGTGTTTTCTACAAATGCAAGGTCTGAAAATGTTTATTTAAAATTTTTAGTCCCTTTAACTGTTATTTCCAAATGTAATACATCGGACAAATGCTGGTCTGATAACTGATATCAAACATTACTGTAACCTACTATTTCTTGGACATTATCTCCATAACTTAATTTCTTGTCTTGTGTCACAAGTAAGAAATTATATAAGGTGAGATGGAAGGAAATATAAAAACAAAAACACCAACATTAAACTCCCCTCCTAGAACCAACAAAAAATTCTTGACATATATCCAAATCCTGATTATAATTTAAAAACTGTAATAGTTTGTTATAATGACACAAATTATTTTTATTTTTGCATTCCTGGTTATGACAGAAAAGTTAGTATATAGGACCTGCTTTCCCACCAATAATAACTCCAAAAGCTGAGAAAAATATGTGAAACTACAGTGCTGTGTAGGAAGCACTGGCATGAAACTAACATGGCTGTGATCCTTGAAAAACAGAACACAAGAAGTGAGTCCCATTTCACCTAGGATTTATTCCGAAAGGCATTTTTTTTTAAACTGCTGTCCAGGTATTTAGAAAACAACAGACAGCATCAATGTCACATGGTTGAAGAAACAAGGGCTACCAAGAGAGATGGGATTTGGTGCCAGATTCCATGAGGAGGGAGCTACAGAATGAAAACCCAAATATCTGAGCCAAGATTTCAGAGTCCACTCAGTGCTGAAAGAGGAAGTACTAATCATGCCAGTGTGAAGACACTATAGTGGACAACACATTTCACTTGACTTCCCAGAAAGGCCAAGTCTTAGGGACAGGAATCATGTCATAGAAGTAAAGGTCATTGTATTAGTCCGTTTTCATGCTGCTGATAAAGACAAACCTGAGACTGGGCAATTTACAAAAGGAAGAGGTTTAATTGGACTTACAGTTCCAGGTGGCTGGGGAAGCCTCAGAATCATGGCAGAAGGTAAGGAGGCACAAGTCTCATCTTACATGGACGGCAGCAGGCAAAGAGAATAAGGAAGATGCAAAAACAGAAACCTCTCATAAAATATCAGATCTCATGAGACTTACTCACTACCATGAGAATAGTATAGGGGAAACCACCCCCATTATTCATTATCTCCCACCAGGTCCCTCCCACAACATGTGAGAATTACGGGAGCACAATTCAGATGAGATTTGGTGGGGAACACAGCCAAACCACATCATTCTCCCCTGGCCTCTCCCAAATCGCCTGTCCTCACATTTCAAAGCACAACCATGCCCTTCCAACAGTCTCCCAAAGCCTTGGCTCATTCCAGCATTAACTCAAAAGTCTACAGTCCAAACTCTTATCTAAGACAAGGCATGTCCCTTATGCCTATGAGCCTGTAAAATCAAAAACAAGTTACTACCTAGATACACCTGGGGTACAGACATTGGGTAAATACATCCTTTCCAAATGGGAGAAATTAGCCAAAACAAAAGGGCTACAAGCCCCATGCAAGTCTGAAATTCAATAGGGCAGTCATTAAACCTTAATGTTCTAAAATGGTCTCTTTTGACTCCATGTCTCACATTCAGGGCACACTGATGCAAGAGGTGGATATCCACACCTCGGGCAGTAACATCCATGTGGCTTTACAGAGTACAGCCACACTTCCAGTTGCTTTCATGGGCTGTCATTGAATGTCTGTGACTTTTCCAGGCACACAGTGCAAGCTGTCAGTGGATCTACCATTCTGAGGTCTGTAGGACAGTGACCCTCTTCTCACAGCTCCACTAGACAGTGCTCCAATGAGGACTCGATGTGGGGGTTCTGACCCCAGATTTCCCTTCTGTACTGCCCTAGCAGAGATTCTACGAGGGCCCTGCCCTTGCAGTAAACTTCTGCCTGGACATGCAGGCATTTCCATACATACTCTGAAATCCAGGTGAAGGTTCCCAAACCTCAGTTCTTGACTTCTGTGTACATTCAGGCTCAACGCCATGTTTAAGCTGCCAAGGCTTGGGGTTTGCACCTTTTGAAGCAATGTCCTGAGCTGTACCTTGGCTCTTTAAGCCAAGGCTACACACAGCAGAAGGGACCTGGGCCTAGCCCATGAAACCGTTATTTCCTCCTAGGCCTCTGGACCTGTGGTAGGAGGGGCTGCTGTGAAGGTCTCTGACATGCCCTAGAGACATTTCCCCCATTATCTTGGTGATTAACATTTGGCTCCTTGTTACTTATGCAGATTTCTGCAGCAGACTTGAATTTCTCCCCAGAAAATGGTTGTGTTTTTTTTTTCTTTTCTACTGCATCTTCAGCCTGCAAATTTTCTGAACCTTTATGCTCAGCTTCCTCTTGAACCCTTTTCTGCTTAGAAATTTCTTCTGCCAGATACCCTAAATCATCTCTCTCAAGTTCAACTTCCATAGATCTCTAAGACAAGAGCAAAATCTTGCCTGTCTCTTTGCTAAAGCATAAGTAAGAGTCACCTTTGCTCCAGTTTCCAACAAGTTACTCATCTCCATCTGAGACCAACCAAGCCTGGACTTTATTGTCCATATCACCATCAACATTTTGGTCAAAGCCATTCAACAAGTCCATAGGAAGATCTAAACTTTCCTACATTTTTCTATCTTCTTCTGAGCTCTCCAAACAGTTCCAACCTCTGCCTGTTACCCAGTTCCAAAGTCACTTCCACTTTTTCAGATATCCTCAAAGCAGCACCCCACTCTACCAGTACCAATTTACTGTATTTGTCCATTCTCGTGCTGCTAATGAAGATATACCAAGACTGGGTAATTTATAAAGGAAAGAAGTTTAATTGACTCACAATTCCGCATGGCTGGAGAGCGCTCAGTAAACTTGCAATCATGGCAGAAGAGGAAGCAAACATGTCCTCCTTCACATGGTGGCAGCAAAAAGAAGTGCAGAGCAAAAGGGGAAAAGCCCCTTATAAAACCACCAGATCTCTTGAAAACTCACCCACTTTCACAAGAACATGATGGGGGAAAGTGCCTCCATGATTCAATTATCTCTACCTCGTCTCTCCCTCGACACATGGGGATTATAGCAACTACAGTTCAAGATGAGATTTGGGTGGAAACACAGCCTAACTATATCAAGTACATATTGTATAATTTCATTTGCATAAAGATATAAGCAGTTACAGCTCATTCGAATAACAGAAGTTTCAGTAATCACTACATTTGGGCATGCTGGAAACGTTCCACATCTTGATCTAATGGGGGTGACATTTGGAAAACAAATGTACAGTTTATGAAAGAGGCCAATTAAGGTATAATTTACAACTAAAGACAAACAAAGGTCAACGATTGTGCCAAAAAATATGTTAACACAACATGCAGGTCTAACTGCTATTTTTCAAAAACCTGTGTACAAAATTGACCTTTAGCTAAAATCTTGGAACTTATATTTAGGAGTGTTCTCATAAGCCCCAGAAATGAAGAGTGACTTACTGAAACTAAACTGTTTATACAACATGGTTTATAGAGAATATCTGATTTTCTTCTGGAAGTCTAGAATTTCAGTACTTACCAGACAGAGGCTGCCTCTATGACCAGTTCCCAATAAAAATCCTAGGTGCTGAAACTTTTATTAGCTTCCTTGGTAGATGATATTTCCCTGTAATAAATTATAATCATGAACTACGTGTATGCTACACATATATTGAGTCCTATGAGTCTTCCTAGTGAATTACCCAACCTGAGAGTAATTGGTAACTCCTGGCAATGGGATGATGCCAGTAATTAGTTTTTGTTGTATTTTTTTATGTGGTTGGATTTTAATATTTTAAAAATGTAATAACCCTTTCTTCTTTCTATTTGGATTTCACTTACCTTCCCTTGGAAAATAATAACCTGAGTTTGGTGAGAGGATGTCTGATCTAGAGGGCACTCCAGGAGTGGGCGTAGGAGCCTTAGCTGGATGAGGAGGTCCCATGGAAGAGGATTGCCTAACACATGATTTTGAACTTCATATAAGTATGAAGGTATACAAATGGGGAGTTGGCAGCCGTGGCCTAGCTTGAGTATGGATTCTATGTGGTGGAGTAGTGGGGACAGGAAGTCGTGTGATGATAGGGAATTTGTTAAATACAAGAGATCCCATTACATAATTAGGTTTATGAAGCATATGGTGATATAGATTTCTCACTATCAGAAAAATAGTTACAAAATAAAGAAATGTTAAAAACAAAAATGTACCTTCTGTTACTGGATTTGAACTGGAGACAATAGTGTGAATTCATAATTTCAATATAGATATAGAAATATATAGCTGCACACACACGACCTTTTAGGTGTATCTACTGAATAGACAGGAAACGGTGACAGACAAATGGCATCAAGTATGTTTAGCACCCAGATACTGGTTTCAATGAACAATTCTTCATTAAAAAGAACCAGACCATCTTGGAGAAATTGCTGATTCCAGGGTTGGGACAGAAAAAGTACAACATGACTTTGGAACATTACTTTTTGCTAGAAAATAAGGTATTCATCCAACAATATAGGGATATGTTAAAGGAAAACATAAACCAATTTGAAGGGGCTTCCACTGGTCAAACCAGAAATAATTGAGGATCAAAATAAGTAGTTGTATTAATGAATTATAGCCCACTGAATAAAAACAGACAACTGTTATCCACTACGGACTAAAATAAGTATGTATATACACTGAAAATGTGATAAGGAATAAGTCTTCTCTTAAGGTACCTTTTTCACAAAATTATTATTAATTTTAAAGGGAGTGCAGAAATAATTCTAAAATGAAAAAGCCTATCACAAACCACTCTAATCAAATGATCAAGATTAACATCACCAGTAGTGAGACACAATGAAATCAGGTACCAACTGATAGGATTAAATGAGAAAACGAAATTACATCCATGTTATGTCTGCCAAAGGTGCAGAATCTGAGTCTAGTAATAAGGAAACATTAAACACATCCAAACTGAGTAACATTTATGAAAATACGTAAAAATCAAAAGAAAAGGAAAAGCTCCCTACAGAAAATAAGCAAATAGACGACCTTCTTTTCTTAAAACATTTACTTTAGAAAGCTTATAAGTCTTTTCCCTATCTCTGAGATATACATACAAATTTAAAAAATAAAAATAAAAAAAGCCCCTTTCAAGCCTTACAGACCCAGGAATGTGTTTCTCAAGGACCTGAGAACCATCTCCGAAATGTCATCATCAATGGAGATGGCACCTACCTAGCTCTCAGTTTCTGTGGGAGGGTAGCAGTCTCACTTTGGTGAGTGGGCATCTCAATCTAAGTTGTAAAACCACCTCCTGTCATAATTACAGGAGAAGTTCATTTTTCCTTTAGACAAAGCCAATTAACAAACACAGATGGTTATCCTAACTACCAAGTGTATTTGGGACGAACTATGTGTGACAAATGGTGCTGTCAAGGTTTCTTACTTGAGGACTAGTTATTGTTTGCAGGAGAATATACGTGTTGCTACTTGCTGTGTAAAAGGGTGAGATTTCCTTCTGCCTCTGCAATGTCTTAGCAGATTGCCTGTGATGAGAATCACACTCTCGTTTAATACTTACTTAGTAATAAAACTAAAATTATTTTTTCCCCTTGTAGCTTTATCGAGAAGTTTCCTGGGTTGGGAGGAGATTTTGTTGGTAATTATATTAAAAACAAACACCCTCCAAAATCCTTCTACAAAGTAGCTAACCTGTAATCATCAAAAGTGTCAAAATCACGAAAGTAAAAGAAAGGATGAATAAATGATATAGATTCAAGAAGATTAAAATGATAACAGCTAAATGCAATGTGAGATTCTAGACGAGATCTTTCCAAATTTAAAAATAGTTGAAAATTGTAAAAACTTTAATGGAAGCTAAGTATTAGACAGTAGTCAGGTACTGATATTAATTTTCTTCTTTTGATGTTTATACTGAAGAATATGTTTGGAAGAAATTCTAAGATATTTATTGTTGATGCAGCATTATTTTTAAAAGGATTAAGAAAGAAAATGTTATTTAAACTGTATTTTTCTGTAAGTTTGGAATTGTTTGAAAAGGTGAGGAGGAGAGATACAAAGATAATAGAGACACTCATATACTCATCAAGAAAATTAAATTTTGTTAAAATTTCTGCTAGTTGGTTCTTTTAAATAAATTCCAGATACATTTAAAGCTCCATTCTGAATTCCCTAGTTTTCCTTCTCTGAGATAACAATTATGTATGATTTCCACACAAACTTATATAATCCATGCTGTTGTTCTGTGTTTTAAATTACATAAGTGGTATCATACATGCATATAGTTTTGTAACTTCTTTTGGATAATGTTATTTTGGGATTCATACACATTCTTACATCTTGCTGAATTTCATTTTAACTGCAGTGTTTTATAAGGCACAGTTTACCCAGTCCTCTACTGAGAAACAGGTTGTTTTGATTTTTCCCCTATTATAAGTATTGTTGCAGCATTACATAAAGATTAAAAAAAAAAAAAACTTTTCCCAGAGTGTGGCTTGAATGCTTTTTCCTTATTCGTTGGCATCTGACATACAGGAGATTTAAATTTTATTTATTTATTTCTTAATTGAGACATATTTAGCATATTTATGGGATACATGTGAGTATTTGTTACAAGCATAGAATATGTAATGATTGAGTCACAGTATTTGGGGTGTCTATCACCTGATTATTTATTATTTATATGTGTTGGGAACCTTTCAAATCTTCTCTTCTACCTATTTTGAAATATAAAATACATTGTTGCTAACTGTAGTCACCCTACTTTGCTAGCAAACCTTATAATTTATATTTTATATTTGACTGTATGTTTGTACCAACTAACCTCTATTCATCCCCCACTTCTCACCCACACACTCTTCCCAGTCTCTGATACCTATCATTCCATTTCTTACCTGCACAGGATAAACACTTTTTAGCTTCCAAATATGAGTGAGAGCATGCAATATTTGTCTTTTTGAGCTTGCCTTCTTTCACTTAACATACAGACCTTCAGTTCTATCCATTTGCTATGAATGACATTTTTTCATTTGTTGTTATAGACAAATAGTATTTTATTTTGTATGCACATCACATTTTCTTTTCCCATTCATTCACTGATGAACACTTACATTGATTCCGTATCTTGACTATTGTTAACAGTGCTGCAATAAACATGTAAATGCAGGTATCACTTTGGTATACTGATTTATTTTGCATGGGTAAATGCCCAGTAGTGGAACTGCTGAATTGTATAATAGTTCTGCTTTCAGTTTTTTGAAAAATCTTCATTTAGTTTTCCATAGTGGCTGTACTCATTGACATCTACCAAGAGCATAAGAGTTCCTTTCTTTCTTGGAAAATGGAGGTTTTTTTCCTCCATTCTCATTAGCTTTTGTTATTTTTTGTCTTTTTGTAATCACCATTCTAACTGGGGTAAGGTTAAACTCCACTGTGGTTTTGTTTTACATTTCCCTGGTTATTAGTGATGTTGATCATTTTTAAATATATCTGTTGGTTGTTTGTATTTCTTTTTTAAATAAATGTCTATTTATGTCATTTATACACTTTTTAATGTGATTTTTTTAAATTCTTGTTGGATTCTTTAACTACCTTTTACATTCCAACTACTAGTCTCTCATCAGATTAATAGTTTGCAAATGTTTTATCCAAATCAACAGGTTTTCTCTTCACTCTATTGACAATTTCCTTTGTTATGCAGAAACATTCTAGCTTAATACAGATGTATTTGTCTTTAATTTATCCTTAGTTGATTTTTGTGTATGGTGAAAGATAGGGGTGCTGTTTCATTCTTCTACATATGAATATCCAGTTTTCCCAGAACCATGTGTTGAAGAAAATATCTTTCCCTACTGAACGTTCTTTATACCTCTGTCAAAAATCAGTTGGGTGTAAATACATGTTTTTTATTTGTCTCTGTTCTGTTAAATTGTTCTATGTCTGTTTTTATGCTAATATCAAACAGTTTTTTTATAGCCTTGTAATATATTTTGAAGTCAGGTAGTGTTATGTCTCCAGCTTTGTTCCTTTTTCTTAGGATTGCTTTGGCTATTTGGGCTCTTTTCTGTTCTAATGAACGTTAGGATTATTTTTTATAATTCTGTAAAAAATGATGTTGGCATTTTAATGGATTCTGCATTGAATCTGTAGATTGCTTTGGGATATATGATTATTTTATCAATATTAGTTCTCTAATCAATGAGCTTTCCATTTGTTTATGTCCTCTTCAATTTCTTTTATCAGTGTTTTATAGGTTTCCTTGTGGATATCTTTCATCCTCTTTGTTACATTTATCCCCAGGTATTTCATTTTTTAATAGATAGTATAAATGCAACTGCTGTTTTCCTCAGCTAGTTAATTATTGGTGTGTACAAATGCTACTGATTTTTCTATGTTGATTTTGTATCCTGCAACTTTACTGAATTTGTTTATCAAATCTAAAAGATTTATTGGAAAAGTCTATAGGTTTTTCTAGATACAAGATTATATAATTAGCAAAGAAGGACAATCTGATTTTCAGTTTTTCCCCATTTAGTATGGTATTGACTGTGGGTTTGTTATATGTGGCCTTTCTTATGTTGAATATGTTCCTTCTATATCTAGTTGGTTGAGACTTTTTATTATAAAGAGATGTTAAATATTATCAAGTGCTTTTCTATATCTATTGAGATCATAGATCATTTCATTTGTTGCTATGGACAAACAGTATTTTATTTGGTATGCATACCACATTTTCTTTACCCATTCATCCATTGATAAACACTTACTTTGATTCTGTATCTTGGCTATTGTCAACAGTGCTGCAATAAACATGTAAATGCAGGTATCACTTTGGTATACTGATTTGTTTTGCATAGGTAAATGCCCGGTAGTGGAACTGCTGAATTGTATAGTAGTTCTAAAAATGCACAAACGACATAAATAGACATTTATCAAAAAAAGAAATGCAAACAACCAACAAGTATATTTAAAAATGATCAACATCACTAATAACCAGGGAAATGTAAAACAAAACCACAATGGGGTTTTATCTTATCCCAGTTAGAATGGCTATTACGAAAATACAAGCAATAACAAAATGATCATACTGATTTTGTCCTTGATTCTGTTGATGCGATGTATCACATTTATTGATTTGTGTATGTTGAAATATCCTTACATTCCTGGGATAAATCCTACTTGATCATGATGTATTACAATTTTGATGTGCTGTTGGATTCAATTTTTTAGTATTTTCTTGAAGACTTTTGCATCTATGTTTATCAAGAATATAAGCTTTCAGTTTTCTTTTTCTTTTTTTTTTTTTTTTTTTTTTTCTTTTGGTTCTTGCATCTTAGTCTGGTTTTGGTGTCAGAGTAATGACGGCCTGGTAGAATAAGTTAGAGAGAATTCCCTCCTCTTCAGTTTTTTGAAATAATTGAGGAGAAGTAATTTTCTTGGCTAATCTAGAAAGTAGGTTATCCATTTTGTTTATCTTTAAAAAATTCATTTTTGTTTTACTATCTCTTGTATGTTTTGGGGGGTGAGGGTTCTAATTTTCTGTCTATGTGTTCTGACTAATGCTGACAGTATGGTGTTGAAGTCCCGAAATATTATTGTATTTGAGCCTATCTCTCCCTTTAAATCTAGTAATATTTGCTTTATATATTTGAGTGTTCTGTGTTGGGTAAATATGTTCAGAATTGTTACATCCTCTTGCTGAATTGATCCTTTTATCATTATATAATTTTTTGTCTCTTTTTACAGTTTTTGACTGAAAGTCTATTTTATCTGACTTAAGTATGACTACTCATGCTCGATTTTGATTTCCTTTTTAAAAGAATTTCTTTTTTCATTCTATTACTGTAGGTCATATATGTCTACAAATATGACAAGGTTTCTTGTAGGCAGCATAGAGTTGGGTCCTTTTTTAATCCATTCAGTGAGTCTATATCATTTAAGTTGAAAGTTTAATGTGTTTACATTCAAGGTTATTACTGATATTCAGGAGTTTATTGCTATCATTGTATTAATTGATTTCTGGTTATTTTGTATAGTCTTTTTCTTTTTCTCTTATCATTTATTATTGTGATTTGGTGGTCTTCTGTAGTGGCAACTTTTGAGTCTTTTCCTATATTTGGATATCTGTATTTCTTGCTAGTCACGTAAAGTTGTCAGTATTATTTCTCACACTAAGTTTTCTATCGCTTTCATTTTCTCTTTGCCTTCTGGGGCACCAAAAGTTCAAATACTGTGTTGCTTTATGGTGTTCCATATGTTATGTAGGCTGTGTTCATTTTTATAAAACTCCTTATTTCAAATTTTTGTTTGTCTTGGTTATCTCAAAGGACTGACCTTCAAATTCTGAGATTCTTCGGCTGGATTTAGTCAATTTTTGAGGCTTTTACATATATTTTGTATTTCATTCCATGAATTCTTCAGTTCCAGATTTCCATTTGGTTCATAATGATTATCTCTTTGTCAAATTTCTTACTCTGTCCTGGATTGCTTTTCTGATTTAATTATATAGTTTATTATTCTGTATTTTCTGAGCCTCTTCAATATTATGTTTTAAAAATTTTTTCTATGATTTCATAAGCCATATTTCCTTACTTTTTATGTTGCTTGTGTTCTTATGTTGATGTCTGCACTTGTGTAACAGTTACTCTTTCCTATTTTTAAAGAAACTTTCCTAGGGGAAGACATTTTCCTAAAGTTATATCTATGATGTTGGTTGGGTAGGACACTTTGGATTTGATTCTGAGTGCATGCATTAATGTTGTCAGTGTATGATTTCTTCACCTATAAACAGCATCAATTGTATCTGTGATTTCTTCAGTAGCTTATAGTGCAGTTATTAGAGGAGGCTGTGGTGAAGTTTTGCAGGGGACAAGGACAGCAAGTGGCCTAGTCTTCAAATTCCATTGGTGGCAGCAGTAGGGTGAACATGTCTGTCCTTGGACCCAAGGGTAGCGTACTATGGCACCAGTGTTAGCAGGCCCAGGTGGGCCAATTTTGGGGCCTCCAGGTGATTTTCTCAGATGCAGGTAGTGGCAGTGGTGAGCTGAATTTATGGGCATGTTCTGCTGTGCTTAGGCAGCAGAAGTGGCATGGGCAATAGCAGTAGTAGTGGCAAGACAACCCTACAGGTCCTGAGAGGTGTGTGCTAGTTTTGGCTGTAGCTACCATTGGCTGGGCAGGCCAGTCTTCAGGCTCACACGCGGTGAGTGCAGGTAGGTGTCAGCTGTGGTGGTAGTGGTAGGATGGGCAAACCCAACTTCAGAACCCCAGGATAAGTGCTCAGATGCCAATAGTTGTGCACTGGACTGGGCAACCCCCAGGACCCTGAACTGCATGTTCTAGGCAGGGCAGGTGGTGATGCTTGGCCAGGGGATCCCCAGTAGTGCATTCAGGCACTGGCTATGGTAGGCAGGGGTGGGATGGGGTCATCCTCAGGCCCCCAGTAGACTGCTTCAGTGGAGGGTGGTAGCAGCTGTTTTGTGACTCTGCTACTAGGGAGAGTAGAGTTGCTTTCAGTGGTAGCAGCTATATGTAGATGGGTGAGGAACACATATTTCACTCATGCTTCAGCCCCACTGCCAGCAGCCAGCAGTGATAGCAGTTTGGGGAGGGGGAGAGGAGGCTCTGTCTTGGTGTGGGAAAAATTCAGGGAGACTCTTCTGCTGGAGGCAGTGGGTCACTGCTGGTGGCCTGTGCTTCGGCTCTGGTGGCAGCAGCTAGCTACAGTTGTGGTTGCAGTTGTGGGATATCAGTGGGGCTCCAGGGATGTGAAGATACAGGTCCTGTTGAGCCTTAGGACAAGGTGCACTCTGTTGGGAGCTCGCTCAAAATGTCAACTTTGTGTAGCCGTATAGGACTCCGGAGGTGTCATGGACTCAGCGTACATTTTTTCTTTGGGGCAATGCCATCACGTTTTCTCTAGGCTTCTTCCTATTTTAGTCTCAGGATCCATGAGGGTCAAGGGATTCTCCTGTGGCTAGGATTGCAGGGATCCAGGCTGGAAATGTGGACTGCTGGGGGTCTCTCACTTACCTTTTCTTGCACTGGGGAGTCTCCCCAGGCCCCAGATGATCCCAGCCAAGAAGGCTGTCTTGCCTTCCTTACCTTAGGTGTTTCCAGTCAGTTGTCTGTTGAATTCCAGTGTTCTTTCTTGGATGATCTATTTGATGTATGATTATCTACTCACTATTTGGGTTCCTTGTGGAGGAGGTAAGTCCACATCAGAAAAGCTGGGCCAATTCTAAAGGTTCTGATTTATCATAGCCAGTTAAAATAAAGTAAAGTCAATGTACTCATTAAAAAATGCAAAGACAACATGCCTTAGTTATATGTAATATCTGTGATAACATTCCTATCCATTATAAAAAAGTAAAACCTTGACGTTAATGAAATGTCTCTAGTTGGTAATTTTGAAATTCTTCCCCAGGACTTTAAATTTAATATTGGTACATTTGTTGATCCATTTTTAATGGTTTCTCCTTTTACTATCTTCAAGCATTGTAGGTATTTTTCTCTATGTACTTCAGGGAAAAAAGTGCAATCTATTTTTATGATAAAAGCTTATTATGTAAAAATAGACAACTTATAAACATATATTCATCCTTCCAGGTTGGGTGACCCAGAAGTCTTTTAAAATAAATATACATTAAACACTGTATCCCAAAATTTTAAAAAATATTTATTTTCTGTGTTTGTGTTTGGGAAAACAGGAAGAAAACATACTAAAGTTGTCAGGTTCACATTATTTGTTTTTCAGTTAACTGTGGGAAAATGTTTGAGGATATTAGTATCTGAAGCTACTTCAAAAATTATTTATTTATTTTTTATCCATGCACTCATGCAAGCATTCATTCATTTACTCAACAAATATTTGATTTGTCAAAATATCATCTTGTGCCTAATATTTTCAGTAAAGTATTAGAAGCAAAACAAAGTCTTTGATCTCAGAGATTTTGCATTTTGGTGTGACACGATAGGCAATAAATAAATGAATCTGTAAGTCCACAGTAGTCAGATGATGATAAGTGCTATGGTAAACAATAAAGCAGCTGGATTACAGGTGAGGCAGTGGCTACTCATTCAGCTAGAGGTTCTAATAGAGAAGCAAATAAACAGACGAGAAGGTAGAGAGGAAAGAAGCCATATGTGTATATGAGGAAAGACCATTCCAGGAGGAGGAAGAACACATACAAAAGCTCTAAGCTGAGTGTGCATGTATGCATTGTTGCTTTTATTGGAGGGGGTTCCTTCATGATTACATGGATACCAGTCAGACTACAGCAGAGTGAAAACCAGCTATCATGAAGGAAAAAAAAAATAGAGTTATGGTAAGAACTTTGGCTTTACTTTGAGACAGTTGGAAAGTTTGATGAAATAATTAACATGAACTGACTGTAAAATACACCGTTGGTTGTTGTGTTCAACATAGATAAGGTAGAAATAGATATAGAGGATATTATTTCAATAAACATTTTGGTGACTTAGATTGGCATAGTAACAGTATACAATGTAAAAGGTGTCAGACTTTTCAGACTCTGGATAACAAATATGTTAAAGATAGAGATAAAAGGGTTTGAGATAAAGAGTTAAGTCAAAGATGATGTCAAAGTTTGTGACTTGAGTAACTGAAAAGGTGCAACTTGCCTTATGTGAGTCTGACATAATAATCCAGTCATTTGCGTTAGCTTAGATCAGTGCAGTGATCAGTCTCATTTGTCATGTTCACAAATATTAATGACTAAGGTACTTTTTAGTGAGATAAAGTAGGAGATGGAAAAATATATTGAGGAGTTGATGCCAGGATGGCTGCCTGTTCATACTTCATATGAAGTGGCAAAACTTTCATGCTAATTATAATGAATAGCTTCTCAATGGAATATAGACTAAAATGATTTAGAATCTGAGAGAATTGGCTAAGTGCATTCATTGCTCATAGAATTCAAGAGGGAAAGAAGTGAAAAATTCCCTTTTCTGTTTGTTGTTATAGTACTGGTGAAAATGAGACCATAAGATAGAAAATAGTAACAGGAGAAAAATGGAAAAGATAAGCTTTTTTCTATCATCTGAAGACCTTCTCCTCCAGACTATCTGAACAGGTATCATATTCACTCAAGTAACATAATAAAGACTACTGATTACTGAAAGACTATATAGGAGTCTGTTGTCAAAACAAGTGATTATTAAATGCTAAGTACATTTAATAACCATTTGAGGGTAAGAAACTTGGACATTTCATAGAATAATTTCAGTGAAGCCTGATAAATCGTAATTAAAATGGACTACTAGAATTAAAGATCAGGGGCTTAAGACATGGATTTAAGATATCACGGAATGCAGTGATTATTTGTGTAGACAGCCAATCCCCATGTGGATGCAATTTTCTGCAAGTAGATGCTTCTGAGAGTATAACATCTAATTTGTGGCAGTGAGTAAAGTTTAAGACTTGTCAAACCTGCCTTGGGAAGGATAACTTCTCCACCCCTTCCCCAGCCACAAATGGAATACTGCATTCCACAGTGAGAATGTGGCTGGATTAAAAGTCAATTTTAATCTAGGTCTATGGATGTAAGAGAGAAACACTGAATTTAATGTCACTGACACAGGAATGATAGGTCCCTTGATGGGAATGATCCCCAGACTTAGATGCCTTAACTAATTTTGGTGTTGGAAAGCCAAAAAAATAAGCGGGAGGCTGATTATTTCTGTGCAAATGATGTGTCTCAGTTAAGTCACTACTAAAAGCAGAAGTCCAAAGTACAGTAATTTACTTGAAAGAGAATAAAGATTGGATCTGAAAGTTCTTTAACATTAACCTTTTTGAATTTGGAGTTTCTATGGTGGAGAGAAAAAAGCAAAAGAGTTATGTTAAATATTGGAGGTATGACTGGAAAGATTACTTGATGGTCAAGTAGTTTTTACTTGAATTTATAATTGATATGACTATCATTACAAATATTACATGTAACTAGGGCTTGTTGCCTTTGCATTTTTTATGAACATATATTGCTTTTACCTTGTTTTAACTGTCTATGATAAATGAGAGCCTTTAGAATTGCCTCAGTTTTCCTGAGGTTAAGAATTAAGCAAAACTAAAGTACAAAATCTAACAAAGGATCATTATTCTGATTAGGTTAATCTCTAACAGGTGAGTTTTAATTCCTACTACCTTTCTTTTCATTAGTTTAATATGCTTAGTATATAAAAAAGAATGTTCCTGGAGGTCAATGAGTTAAACATTTTGGCCTCAGCATCTCTTTGCTCCTTTGAAGTTATTGCGGACCTCAAAGGGTTTTGATTATGTGGATTATGTTTTTTGATATATACCATATCCAAAATTAAAACATATAAATTTAAAAATATTTGTTTATTATGTCATTAAAATATAACAATCTCAATATGAGTTTACATAAATAACATATCTAATGAAGAACTATTTTCAAGAGCAATAAATTTTTTAGGGACTAGCATTAGTTTATTTTATTTGTAGATATCTCTAACATGTGGTTTAATAAAAGGCAATTTGATTCTTACATCAGATTCTGCATTCAGGCTATTGTGCTATGCTCTTTCAGTTGAAATATAAGAATAAAATTTTGTCTCATGCATAAATGTCATTGGAAAATAGGGAGTTTTTAAATAATCTTTTCAGGTAATTATAGATTTTCTTTGATCCTCAGCCTAACCAAAAAGTAGCTACTTCTTAATAATTAATTGCAGTGTGGAATCTGCAAACACAGCTCTGATTTCTCATTCTCTTTAAAACTCATTGATCTATTTTGCACTTCTAATAGATCTTTCATTATAAATGTTTTTGTGATATCGTAAGTCATTTGGAAAATAAAGTTTACTATTCATGCTAATCTTCTAAATATTAACATATTATATTACACAATATAAAACATCAGATTTTAATAGCACTACTGATATCTTCAGCACATATCCTAAGTAGAATACTGTGTTATATTTGTTATAGCCCAAAATTGTCAGTGGCTTGTAACTGGATTTGGGTTGAACTGAGGTATGAGATCATCAGGACTTGTTTTCTGAGCACCAGTAATGATCCTGCTGGTCAAAAACAGGATCTGATCAAAATAGGATGCAGTAAAGAAACTGGCCCAAATCAGCTAAAACCAAGATGGTGAAGGAGGTGGAGCAAGATGGTGGAATAGGAAGCTCCACCAGTAGTCTCACTGGTGCTAACTTGTTGTTAGCAACTATCTACACAGAAAAAAACACCTTCATCAGTGCAATACATCTGAAAAAGGCATGGAAAAGATAGAGAAAACAGTCCTGAATTACTGCCACTCTCCACCCCCCTACCCTCCCAACCCCAGCAGGTGCAATTTGGGATGGAGAGCCTCTCTGGGCACTGAGGAAGGGAGAACACAGCAACTGGGGGGCACTGAACTCAGTGCTGCTCTGTTAGAGCAGAAAGGAAAACCAGACTAAAGTCAGCTGATGCCCACCCATGGAGGGAACATTTAAACCAGTCCTAAGCAGAGGGGATTCACCAATCCCAACAGTCTGAAATCAAGTGCTTGCAAACCTTGCCACTGAGGGATACAGCATTCTGTGTCTCCAAGTAAACTTTAAAAGCAGTCTAGGCCCTAAAGACTGAAACTTTTAGGTGAGTCCAAAGGCTCAACTAATCCCAAAGACATTAGACTGGAGGGGTATGCAACCTACTGAGACAGCAATTGGGTCAGCCAAGGGAGTGCTGAAATTGCCCCTCTCCTAACCCCAGGCTGTACAGCTCTCGACACCAAAAGAGACCACTTCCTTCCACTTTAAGAGAATGGAGGGAAGAATGGGAAGGACTTTGTCTTGTAACTAGGATACCAGCTCAGTCACAGCAGGATAAGGCACTGCTCAGAGTCATGGGCCCCCATTCTATGCCCTATCTCCCAGATAACCTTTCCAGACACACCCTGGGTCAGAAGGTCCTTAAACAAAAGGACACAGTACAAAAGTACTTCTGCTTGAGAAAAGCAGAAGGAAAAGTAAAGGGGGCTTTGTCTAGCATCTTAGGTACCAGAACAGCCACAGTGTGGTAGAGTGTCAAGTGGGCTCTTGGGGTCCCCGATTCCAGGACACAAATAGACTGAAAATAAAGGATGGAAAAATAAAAGAGTAAAAAGGATATTCCATGTCAATGGAAACAAAAGGAGAGCAGAAGTCTTTATACTTATGTCAGACACAATAGATGTCAGACAGTAGATACTTGTGTCAGACACAATAGATTTCAAGACAAAAACTTTAAGAAGAGACAAAGTCACTATATAATGATAAAGGGGTCAATTCACCAAGAAGATATAACAAAAGATATATGCATTAAACACTGGAGCACCCAGATATATAAAGTAAATCTTACTAGTCCTAAAGAAAGAGATAGTCCCAATACAGTAATAGCTGGAGACTTCAACACCCCACATTCAGCATTGGACAGGTGGTCCAGATAATCAACAAAGAATCATCAGGCTTAATCTGCACTGTAGACCAAAAGGATCTAATAGATATTTATAGAACATTTTATCCAAGGGCTTCAGAACACACATTCTTTCCTCGGAAAATAAATTATTCTCAAGGATAGACCATATGTTTGGTCATAAGACAGGTCTTAAAACATTAAAAAAAAAGAAATACTATCACGCATCTTCTCTGACCACAAAGGAATAAAACTAGAAATTAATAACAAGAGAAATTTTTGGAAACTATACATGTACAAATATGTACAAATTATACATATACAAATTAAACAATATGCTCCTGAATAACCAGTGGGTCAATGAATAATGTAACACAGACATTTAAGACATTAAAAAAACTGTTTTGAAACAAATGATAATGGAAACACAACATACCAAAGCCTAGAGGATCCAACAAAAGCAGTACTAAGAGGGAAGTTTACAGCTATCAGTCTTGTATAAAACAGGAAAATCTTCAAATGAACAATCTAACGGTGCATCTTAAAGAACAAGAAAAGCAAGAGCAAACCAAACCCCAAATTAGTAGGAGGAAAAAAATAATAAAAATAAGAACAAAAATACATGAAATCGAAATGAAAACAATTAAAAAATGAATGAAATAAAAATATGGGGTCTTAAAAACATAAACAAATTTGACAGACATTCATCCTAAGAAAGAAAGAAAGAAGATACAAATAAATAAAATTAGAAATGAAGAAAGAGACATTACAACTGATATTGCAGATATCCAAGGGTCATTACTGGCTAATATGAGCCAAAACATTGGAAAATCTAGGATAAATGGACAAATTTCTGCATACATACAATCTACCAAGATTTTATCAGAAAGAAACCCAAAAACCAGAACAGACCAATTACAAGTAATGAGATTGAAGTCCTAATAAAAGTCTCCCAGTAAAGAAAACCCTGGGACCCAATGGCTTTACTACTGAATTCTACCAAACAGTTAAAGAATTAATACCAATCCTACTCAAATTATTTTAAAATATATAGGAGTTTGAAACTCATTTTATGAGGCCAGCCTTACTCTGATACCAAAACTAGACAAAGACACATTAGAAAAACAAAACTACAGTCCAATATCACTGGTGAATATTGATGCAAAAATTCTCAACAAAATACTAGCAAACCAAATTCAACAATACATTAGAAAGATTATTTATCATGGCCAAGTGGGATTAATCCCTGGGAGGCAAGTATGGTTCAACATATGCAAATATGACAATGTGATACATCATATCTACAGAATCAAGGATAAAACCCATATGATCATTTCAATGAATGCTGAAAAAGCGCTTGATAGAATTCAACATCTGTTCATGATAAAAACCCTCAGAAAAGCAAGCATGGAAGTAATACATCTCAACATAGTAAAAGCCATATACAATAGACCCACAGCTAGTAACATACTGAATGGGGAAAAACTGAAAGCCTTTTCCCCAAGGTCTGGAACACAAGGATGTCCCCTGTTACCACTGTTATTCAACATAGTACTGGAAGGCCTAGCTAGAGCAATGAGACAAGAGAAAGATATAAAATGACATTCAAATTGGAAAGGAAGAAGTCAAATTGTTCTTGTTGGCAGATAATACAATTTTATATTTGGTAGAACCTAAAGATTCCACAAGAAAACTACTAGTAGTGATAAACAAATTCAGTGAATTTGCAGGATACAAAGTCAACATACAAAAATCAGCAGCATTTTTATATGTCAAAAGTGAACAATGTGAAAAAGAAACAAAAAAGTAAACCCATTTACAATAGTGACACATAAAATTAAATAACAAAAAATTAACCAAAGAAGTGAAAGATCTCTATAATGAAAACTGTAAAACACTGATAAAAGAAATTACAGAAGACACAAAAATGGAAACATATTCTTTATTCATGAATTAGAAGAATCAATATTGTTAAAATATTCATAGTTTCCAAAGAAATCCACAAATTCAATGTGATCTCTATCAACATACCAATGACATTCTTCACAGAAATAAAAAAAAAAATCCTAAGATATATATGGAATTAGACCCATATCTAAAACATATACAAAATTAGACCCCTCTATCTTGCCACATACAAACATCAAATCAAATTGACTAAATACTTACATTTAAGACTTCAAACTATCAAACTGTTACAAGAAAACATGGGCGAAATTTTCCAGGGCATTGGTCTAGGCAAAAATGTATTGAGCAATCCTCACAAGCACAGGCAACCAAAGCAAAAATGGAGAAATGGGATAGCATCAAGTTAATAACCTTCTGCACAGCAAAGGAAACAATCAACAAAGTGAAGAGTCAACCTTATAACCAAAATATATAAGGAGCTCAAACAACTCCACAGGAAAAAAAATTCTAATAATCTAATCTAAAGACAGGAATACGATTTGCAAAGACATTTCTCAAAAGAAGACATACAAATGGCAAACAGGCATATGAAAAGGTGTTGAACATCATTGATCATCAGAGAAACGCATATCAAAACTACAATGCGATATCAGCTCACCCCAGTTAAAATGTCTTATATCCCAAAGACAGACAAAAATAACAAATGTAGATGAGGATGTAGAGAAAAGGGAATCTCATTGGCTATTGGTTGGAATGTAAGTTAGTACAATCACCATGGAGGGCAGTTTGGAAGTTCCTCAAAAAACTAAAAATTGAGCTGCAATAGGACCCAGCAACCCCATTGCTGTGTATATACCCCAGAGAAAACAAATCAGTATATCAAAGCGATAACTGCACCTCTATGTTTGTTGCAACGTCGTTCATCATAGCTCAGATCTGGAAGCAACCTAAGTGTTCATTCACAGATAAAAGATAATGTGGTACCTATTACACGATGAAGTCCTATTCAGCAATAAACAAAAATGAGATCTAGTCATTTGCAACAACACAGATGGAATTGAAGATCATTATGTTAAGTGAAATAATCCAGGCACAGAAAGACAAATATCACAAGTTTTCACTTACTTGTGGGATCTAAAAATGAAAATAATTGAATTCACAGACATAGAGAGTAGAAGGATGGTTACCAGAGGCTGGAAAGGGTAGTGAGAGGCTGGTGGTGATAGTTAATGGTTACAAAAAAAATTAGAAAGAATGAATAAGACCTACCATTTGATAGTACAATATGGTGACTATAGGCAATAATAACTTAATTGTACATTTGAAATGACTTCAAGACGGTAATTGGATTGTTTGTAACTCAAAGAATCAAAGTTTGAGGGGATGAATACTCCGTTCCTCATGATGTGCTTATTTCACATTGCATTCCTGTATGAAAAAAAAACTCATATACTCCGTAAATATATACACCTAGTATGTGCCCCTCAAAATTAAAAATAAAGCATCATGGTGATAAAAGCAATCTCTCATTGCCCTCATTGCTCATGATATGCTAATTATAATGCATTTCCATGCTAAAATACACTCCCAACAGTGTCATGACAGTTTATAAATGCCATTTAATGCCTGGAAGTTACCTTTTATTGTTTTAAATGGGAGAAGTCCTTAGTTCCAAGAACTCCCCATCCCTTTTCTATAAACTTTGTGAATAACCTATTTCTTACTTAGCATGTAATTAAGGAGTAGCTATAAATATAGCTAGTCAGCAATCCATAAGTGTTACTCTGCCTAGAATGTAGCCCTGCTCTGTCTATCGAACAGCCATTTTTCTATACTCTATTGTTCTAATAAACTTCCTTTGCTTTCAATTTACTGTGTCAGTCGAAGCCAAGAATCCTCCTGGGTTGAGCCTCAGTTTGGGGGTTCTCCTGGATCAAAACTGCTCCAACCATCATGGAACGTCATATCATTCTGATGCCTGAGTTATTGATTATTCCTTAGCTAATGCCAGAACTGGGGAGAGGATAGTACAGCAAAGTTTCCAATAAATATTTATATGTTTAAGGATCTATTTAAGGGTACAGGGGAGAAGGGAATGAAGGGATTATTGGTACAAATATACAGTTAGGTAGAAGAAATACGATCCAGTGTTTAATAGATCAGCAGTGTCTATAGTTTACAATAATACATTTAAAAATAGCTAGAAGGAAATAATTCAAAAGTTTCTAGCAAGAAAAAAAGACACATATTTAAGGTGATTGATAGCCCAATTACCTTTATTTGATCTTTACATATTTTATGAATGTATTGTTATCACATGTACTTCCAAAATAGTTATATTCATTATGAATGAACACATAAATAAATGACTTTGGAATTAAGATAATGTTGGTCATAGGTTTTGATTGGCCTGGTTATCCAGGCCAAATTTCTTTATTTATTAAATTAGGATAAAAATAGTACCTACTATTTTTATAAAGATTAAACAAGTTGCTCTAAAGATTAAGTAAGACTATGTCTGTTAAATAATTAATGCTTACAACTGAAATTTAAAAAAAATTTGCTTTGCTTTTTTTAAAAAAGGAAAAGAATATTTTAAGGGGAGAAGTTCACTGTACTCACATAGGGCCAGTAATGGTGTCCTTTGCATATGTACCGCTGTGTGTTCCAGCGGGATGATAGGCAAAACAACAACTCTGGTTCACTGATATTTGATGCCTGTTAATACAGATAGCTCCCATCCAAATGTACACCAACTTATTCTATGGGAAGTGTTATGCTACACTCAGATGGAACTACATTTGAGGGTTTAATGTATCAGTTGGCAGTCTCATGGAACAGTGATACTTGGAGGTTCAGACCATTTTCCCAAATTGCACATGTTTCATCAATATGCAATGGCAACAATACAGGTAGTGGCATGGTAAGCACTAGCTCCACTTTGGTAAACAGACTGTAAATGTGGTAGGAGTTCATCCATGGCTAATAAATCAAAACAACCTAGAAACTTGCCATCATGAGGCACAATACTTGCTAACCCAAAAAGGAACACTCGAGAGAACTATCTTCCAGGAAACAAACTGCAACTGGAAAGAAGCCTGGAGAGACAACACAGTGTCAAATGAATGGAGAAACTGAATACTGACACTAATAAAGAACCATACCCACCAGTAATGCTACCAGAGAGCTTGTGCCCTCACTCAGGAGCGATTGTTCATATTTTCATATTTGCTATGGAAAGAGTTTGCTGGAAAATGATAGTGATCTTAAATAATTGCAGGACATTACTGGGCAGTGCGGCTTTTATCATTGTTCTCTAATTGCTCCAACACCCTGAATTAAAAGAAAAAAAATAATGTATCTTTCTTCTGCTACAACTGGCTAGAATTGGACATAAAAAGAAACAACACAATGTCATCCTCATTGGAAGGGTGGGGATAGATAGCAATGTCACATAATGGCACCTGGAAGCACCATTTATTCTATAATGTCTGGGATATGTTTACATCCATAAAACAAGTGAAATTCAGAAGTTCTTGAAAAATATTCTCTAGTTACCACCTAAGTAACTGGGAAAGTAGTACATGGGAAAAGGTCATTTCTGTTGGAAATGACAGGGACAATGATTAATTTTAACCTATGTTAAACATTACTTTAATCTTTCTATGATAGCTATTTAGTGTAACAAAGGATTTGTAGGTTCACTGATAGAATTAAAAGAAAACCAAATTTGTGTAAATGATGATTCTCCAAGATAGAAAAATAACTTGTGAGTATGAGTTTAAGTCCCAAGTTGTTAGAATACATATGGAAGCTGATTGGGCTGAGAAGGAAGTAAATTTGACTTTAGAAAATTACTCACTAAATTAAATGCCTTCATCAACCTATGTAGAATAATTCAAATAACTTTCGATCAAGGAGGTATTAGATAGAGCTACTAAACAAACATTGAAACAGCTATAATGTATAATGAATAGTAATCTTTATGGTGATAGTAGGTAGAAAATATTATAAGAAAAATAATGAATTTTATTTTGAAAAAGAGAATTTTGACATGAACAAAAGGGATGCAACTGATGAAATAGCTGCAGAACATTGGTTTTTTAGGAAAAGGAAATAGAAAATTACATAAATTTATGTTCTCGATAATTAGCATCTTAATTTTTTAAATCATGAGACTATTTATAACAATGATCAATAGTTGACCCATATACAAATTTTCCTTATGAAATCACATTTTAATCAAATACCACACTGAACTACTTAAATTTCATAGCATATAATCTTGCTAAAAATATGCAATAAAACTAACATACTTAGTCGACAAATGTTTATAACTTCTTTCCAAGATTTATTTTTATAACCTGGACATAACTTTTTAAAATACCCCAAATTTGTTTAACACAGTCTTAGTATTTAGAACACTCTGTTTCTTCTCTTCTTGTTCTTCCATAATGAAAATGATCATTACTGTTGAAAATATTCCTGAGTCTTGCCAGGAAAGTTTGTTCTCTACCAATGCTAAAACATCAAAAATAACAAGAGCAAATTTAATTAGAAAGGCAAAAAAAGCAGTTAATTAAAATTATAAAGTAAATTTGGCAATGTAGCTCTTCAAATATCTGTTGCATTGGTGATTAAGCACTTATAAACTAGGGAGCTAAGAATATAATATTGCTACTTCTAGAACATGAACGGTTCTAATTTTTTAATGTTGAAGACATATAATGTGTAGCAAGTGGTTTAATTTCTTAGGACATGTTTATATGAAGATAAATGAGAATATAAGTTAACTTTCCTGGGTAAATTTGTCTATTTTTCCAAGTAGGAATTATATTTTGTTAATTTTTATTTTTAAGCATAAATAAAATCCAAAGTTCTCTCATTAGAAATACTTAATCTAGGTTTTTTTCTTTTGAAAATTCAAATATGTTATATTGCAAAATGGCTTTGTCAGTTGCTATTTACTTGAAAAGATCAAGGAAACACTTCCTTAAAAATAAGTAAAGTGGTTCTGAAAAAATCCTTTTTTTGTCTTAAATTAAAACACACTTGAAGTATATCACTAATTGTATGATTTAGGGCAAATTAATTTTCTAAGCATCAATTTCTTCACAGTTAAAATAGGTAATATATGCCCTACATTTGCTTTGTTTTTGTTTTGCTCTTAACGTTTACATACAATAGATATCAAATACATAAAACAGTAGGTATTGATAATCACATTTTATCTCTTTATCTTGTTTAATGCACTGCATATGATAATTAAATGTTTACAAGTAAATTGAAGTTTAGACGTATATATGTAATTATATTTATTTAACTTAACTAGCTTGTCATCTTTGTATTACATTGAGAGAATACAACTGCCTAAATTTTAAGTGTGAATATTATTGTGTTACAGAAAAGAGAGAGTTAAGGTAGAAAAGAAGGTGAAGTTTCTGTATGGTCATCAAATTATCAGGCTAATTCTCTTTTCATATTATTTGAAAATAATTATTTTGATTTCTCAGGGATGTATTATTGTGACCAGATTTTTTTCATGGAAGTCATTGATGAAGTAAAGTAAAAAACAAACAAACAAACAAAAACAAAAATAAACAAACAAAAAAACTGAGGTCTGGGAGCTTTAACTGAAACGAATACCTGGGTGTATTTTAAGTCATGTAGAAAAACATGTTGCGAGCCAAACTTTGGTTTCTTCTCAGGGACAATGATTCTGTGCCAATCAGTACTTCAATTTCAATAGGTGGTGTAAATAGGCCCAAAGTGAGCTTAACATAAATCCCCAACCAGGCTTTTTATTACACCTAAACATTGTGATGTTGGCTAAACAAGAATAAATAGTATCCTGAGTCTCACAGCTTAAAGCAAAAATGTCCAGGATACCATAAAAAGCTACTCATCATACAAAGAACCTGGAGAACAATTTGAATAAAAAATATACTCGAAATATTCCAATACTGAGAGAACTGAGATGAAATTATCTGATAAATATTTTAAGGTGAATGGAAGATATGAAAAAGAATTAAAAAGAACTTATAAAACTAAAAAATAAAATAACTGAATTAAAAAAAAAAAACTTCAACTGACTTGGCTCAAAAATTAGATTAGAATTAGCTGGGCTGTGGTGGCTGGCACCTATAATCCCACCTACTCAGGAGGCTGAGGCGGGAGAATCACTTTAACCCGGGAGGCAGAGGTTGCAGTGAGCCAAGATTGTGCCACTGCACTCTAGTCTGGGCGACAGAGGGAAACTCTGTCTCAAAAAAAAAAAAAAAAAAGATTAGATTAGAGATAACAGATGAAATAATTAGTGAACTTGATGAGAAAATAGAAATTACTGAATTTGAACAAAAAAGGAAAAACTGACAAAATTGTGAACTCAGTGATCTATAAGACAATTAAAAATATTTAACTTGTATTGTCATATGAGTCACAAAAGGAGAAGAGAAAGAGTTCAAGAGCTGAAAATATATATTTGAAGAAACAATGGCTGAAAGTTTGATATTGTACTATAGTTATGTAAGATGTCAACATTGGGGCAAGCTGGGTGAAAGTTACACAGGATTTTATGTATTATTTTTGGAAATTTCTATATTTATTGCTAAATAAAAAATTAAAAATAGGCTTCAAAGCTACAATAATTAAAATACCACAATACATAGAAAGGAATAGATGTCTGATTATAGGAGACAGCAGCGTTCAATAAAAATAACACTACTTTTTTTGGGGGGTGTATTCAATATCCTGAAATAATTTTTACAGACAAAAAAGATGAATGTCCTTAATACTATGATTTCATACTAGTGGCCTGTTAAAGTAGGTTTTCAAAATTAATATGTTGTTATGTTTCCAAAGGAAAATTTAATAGACGAAACTTTTCAAAACACTTTTTAATGGAATAGGCTTCTCTAGGAGCACCTAATGAGTTCTACTAGAAATAGTTTTTTAAAAACAGTTTGGTAAATGCTGATTTAATACATGAAAATCACTTTCAAGTAGATATGAACAGAATTAACACTGAAATGAAAAAAATAAGCAAAACTAACAAACACAGAAGTAATAAAAATAACAATTACAACTTTTAAAAATGTTATTTTAGTGAATAAAGGATTGAAAAAGAAGAAATGACCGGATACTTTAAAAATTTACATACACAAAAGTAATTTCTGGAAAAAATTAGTGTGTAAAAGTTAAAATAACAAAATACTAGATTTAATATTTGTTTAGTGTCATTTATGTGAATTTAATGTTGTAAGTACAGACTAAAAATCATCACAGAAATACAAGATACAATTAGATTTCATTTAAATGTCAGCAAGAATTGTGGCCCAGTCAAAAAAATAAAAAGCAATATTAATTTTAATGTGTCATTGGGGTGGTGAAGGACATCCTGAAGAAAGTTAGCTCTAACCGGGGTGCGGATGTAGAAGGCAGTGCCAGAAGTTCCATCTGGGTGTTAAGCTTTTCTCAAGGAACATAACAGGTCACATTTATTGAGACAAAGCCCCACCTCTCCTAGGATGATGATACTTCTCCTTAGTGAATAAATACATTTATTTGGGAATTTTAGAAATAAATGTAATGATGATGAAGTCATCAAACTCCAGAAAGTTGTACTCATAATATCAATGCTTGGTTAGATTCAGGAAAATATATGTATCATTGATTTCAAATACGTTATTTGTAAGAGTGTAAAGCACATTAGAGAATCTGACAGAATAGCCTTGTGATGCCAATTTAAAACAGAGTATGGCTAAATATATGGATATCTGCAATTTATTTTGATGTATGTTAATATTAAGGATTAATAGATGGATAGCTGCATATACAAGCAAGATAAAATGTTAATAATAGAATATAGGAGAGGATACATAGTTTTCCCTGTGAAGTTTGTGAAATGTGATTGTATATTTGAATATATTCGTTTAAAAAGTTGGGGAAAGTAAAAGATGGCAATAAAAAAGACTGAACGGTAAAACGAAGTGCGATTAGAGTCTATATAGACTGGCTCTGTGCAATACGGTAGCCAGTAACAATATGCAGCCACTTAAATTTAAATTAGTTAAATTAAATAGAATTAGTAATTAATTTTCTCAGGCACAATAGCCATATATCAAAGGCTAAAAGGGTGTGGCGCCAAGGCAGGAGAATCACTTTAGCCCAGAAGGTTGAGTCTGCAGTGAGCATTGATCACGCCACTGTGCCCCAGCCCAGATGAAAGAGTAAGAGTAGACCCTGAAAAAAAAAAACAAAAAAACACCCACCTAGAAACATCATAAGTTGAGATAAACAGTTCTGTTTCTAAAATGTCATAAGAAATGTAAATGGATGAAACATTTCAATTAAAACACGAAAAAGAATATTAGACTGGAAAGAAAAAAATTAAGAAATTAAAAAAATTAATAAGTTCAGATTGTTATTTAACGTGGAAATAAGAATACAAACAGTTACCCCAAATAGACTTTATGCTATTAAAAAAGTTATTAATAATTCACTAATGGTGACTCTCTTTATTACTAATAATTAAGAGTCCTTATTATATTAAAAGAAATAATTTACCAGGAAAATATAAAGGTTTTAAATACACATATATCTAACAGTTTGCTTGGATATAAGGCAAATAACATTCCAAATGACAAGAAGAGATTGAGGAATTAAATATAATGTGAGATAAATTAATATATATCTCTTTCAATAATAGAAGTATGCAAAAAAATCAGAAAAGAGAAAACTTTACAACAAAATTAATACACTTGATTTAATGCATTTAGAAAAGACTGCACTCTACAATTAACTGGTACTTTTTTTTTTCAAAATTGGAGATATTTTCCACAAAGAAAGTAGAAAACCTAAATGATTTTGATCATCTGCAAAATATTTCATGAAGATAATAATTTCAATATTTGAAAAATTATTTCGGGAAAAAAGAAACAAATAGCAACATTTATGAAGCTGATTCATTCTTGGCTGTAAAAATAGATAAGAATATTATACGAATTAAAAATTAAAGACTAATTACACACATCACATTAGATGAATATAACAAAATATTCATAAAATGAGTCAATTTGTGTATATGAAAATATTTTTTTAAAGAGTTGCTCAATATTAGAAAATCTAAATTTACCATATTAAGAGCTAAAAGAAAAACAAATGAATATAAAAGTTGCAGGAAAAATGATTTAATTCTTAATTTATGCATTATAAAAATATTTTAGTAATTAAGAGAAGAAAACATGTTTGCATGGAAAAATTATTTCTATAAAAATGTATTCAGAAAATTATCCTAGATGGAAAGGTATTGGAAGCATACCCTTTACAATCAAGTTGAAACCCAGAATGTGTATTGTTACTAATTCTGGAGAAGCTTCTCAAAGAAATAAGAGCATCTACATGCAAAAATACAGCACTTGCCATTGCAAAGGTAAAAACGAAATTACGATTATTCATATAAGTATTTTAAACGTAAGGTTACCACTAAAAGATCATAGGGATACAACCAGACACTAGTAGACTTAGTAATAAGTTTTTCAGGGTTGTTACATATATGATTTTAAAAGTTGACTGAATTTCTGTACACTAGTGGCAATCATTTAGGAAATTGTATTTTTTAAAACATATTAATATATCAGTAGCTAAAATACATAACATACTAAAATAGATCTAAGGCAAAAAAATAAAACAGTAAATTTTCTCTTTAAGGAAGAGTTTTTGCCTGGGCACGGTGGCTCACACCTGTAATCCCAGCACTTTGAGAGGCCCAGGAGGGCAGATCACATGAGGCCAAGAGTTCTAGATCAGCCTGGCCAACATGGTGAAACCCCATTTCTACTAAAAACATAAAAATCAGCCGGACATGGTGGCGGACGCCTGTAGTCCCAGCTACTCAGGAGGCTGAAGAACAAGAATCGCTTGAACCTGGGAGGTGTAGGTTGCAGTGAACAGAGATCAGGCCACTACACTCCAGCCTGGGTGACATAGACACCCTGAAAGAAGGAAGGAAAAAAGGAAGAAAAGAAAGAAAAAAAAGGAAGAAAGAAAAAGAAGGAAGGAAGGAAGGAAGGAAGGAAGGAAGGAAGGAAGGAAGGAAGGAAGGAAAGAAGGAAGGAAGGAGGGAAAGAAAGAGAGAGAAAAATCAAGACTAATGTGAAGCTTTAATATTTAAGACAGTGAAGAAATCAGTGGTACAAGGATAAACACAGAACTCAGTGAAATAGAATAGAGTGCCAAGAAAAAAATGATCCAAACATATTTGGAATTGTGAGATGTGTTTACAGATAAATGGGTAAAAATTGAATATTCAATAAATGATGCAGAAACAACTAGCTTCATGGTTTACATTTTTTTACTTGAAAAATAAATCAAATTGGATCATCAAACTCCAAAAATTTACTCCAATATTAAACATGAAGATTTAAAACTTAATGTTAAAATAATAAATTTGGTTCATCAAA
Source organism: Macaca mulatta (assembly GCF_049350105.2). Classification (NCBI taxonomy): domain Eukaryota; kingdom Metazoa; phylum Chordata; class Mammalia; order Primates; family Cercopithecidae; genus Macaca; species Macaca mulatta. The sequence continues at coordinate 49,534,043 of NC_133406.1, forward strand.
TGATATGAATTGAAAGAATATATATTCATAAGTATATGTGAATAGACCTTGCTTGATTTATTGAACAATTTTGAAAAACATCAAACCCATAAGAAAAATAAAAATAATTAAAAATGAGCAAAAGAAATGATTAACCATTTCAGAGTGGGGCAAACTAAATAGTCAATAAGCATGTGAAAACATGTTAAACTGTATTATTAATCAGTCAAATGCAAATTATAGTCACAATAAAACAGGATTTTATGATCCCTAGATTGGCATAAATTTAAAAGGCTAACAATCTCCTTATACACTATTGTTGGTGTGTTAATGTGACTAATTACTTTGATAAGGAGTATGTCATATCCTACGGCACAAGAATTCCATTTGAAATATATTCTAAAGAAATTCCTAAACATGTGAACAGAAAGATACATTAATGAATGGTCATAGCAGCACTGTTTACATTTGAAAAGAAACAAACAAACCTGGCAACATGGCAACATCCTGCATGCCCATAAACATTAGCACGGTCAAATAAAATTATGATACATTCATACCAGATTCAATACTATACAGCACTGAAAATGGAATAACACACTTCCACAGGTGCACTTTGATAAATCTCATACACATAATATTGGGAAACAGGGGTATTCAGAATAATAAACTATGTTCTATTTACATGAATGTCAAAATAGGTAAAATTAAATAACATAACACAGTATACAAGCATAAATATTCAAATAACAAGAAAAATAAATGATAAAATTCAGAGAAGTGTTAATTTCTGGGTGGAGAGGGACTAATATAAATTTCAAATTGAATATTGGTGATGTACTATTTTGTGATCAGGTGATGGATAAACAGTATTGTTTTTCCTCAGACTGTGTATGTGTATGTGGTTATATATAAAAGAATACTTTTGTGGGCACGATACAGTATTAGATTTATATTGCTGTTATAGTAAATTACCACAATCCTAGTGGTCTATGACTATGCAAATGTCTGTAACACTTGGCTTGTGTTTCCTTCCTTCATCTTCAAAACCAGTAGCATAGTACCTTCTTTCCTTTAACCTTTGCTTCTATTATCACATTGCCTTCTGTGTCTATGATCCTCCAGCCTCCTGTTAGACCTACCAGAATAATCCATAACATTCTCTATCTCAAAAGATTCTTAATTTAATCACCACAGAGTCTTGTTTACTATGTAAAGTAACATTCACAAGTTCTGGAACATTTGATGGGGAGGGCATTATTTGGACTACCATAGATACATTCGATAAGATAGATAGATAGATAGATAGATAGATAGACAGATAGATAGATAGATAGATGCAAACATGGCATCACAATGTGTGATTCATGATACAAAAATACACATTCTCCTACAGAAATTATGGGAGTCCAAAATTCTAAAATTGCATAAACTTTCTGGAGTTCAAGTTTGCAATATTCTTAATGACTTAAATTATTCATATCCTTTGATCCAGAAATTCTTCTTCTAAGAAACAATATAAATGTATTTCAAGAACATGGATGTGATTTTAAATGAATTTTTAAAATTTCATTGTTTTTGTGCTTTTTCTTCCAATATATTAAATCAATTATTTTCTAATTAATAAAACATATTTTATTAATATATTTTTATTAAAGGAGGATATGATAGAGGATGATCTATATTGAATCCACAGCCTATCTCACTCTATGATCTTAGTCCTGGAGTCATCAAAATGAAAGTAAAGATAGGAGGGCTAAGAGCTCATTGAAATTCTAAATTTTAGTTTCAATAATGGGAAAAGTAAAAAATCAAATAAGAAAAAAAAAATTACAGAGGGCTGGAAATTGTATCTCACTTTGGAATCAAAAAGAAGAGATCCAAATTCCCTTTTCTAGAAACACACATCTCAAGACACCCAATGTTAAAGGTGACAGTTGGGAAGAAAATTCAAGGACGACACAACTGAGATGTGCAGCAGGTACAAGGTTTGGGGGTGATTGTGGGGACTTCTTCTTAGTGTTTGATCACCATGTGTGAAGTTTTTTGCTTGATTTGCTTGATACTATTAACACTAATTTAGCCTATAGATTTTGTCTTCTTAAATATTATAGGGGTTCTTAAACATTTTGGGTAGGGAGATTTTTCTTAACACTACTTTTCTTCATTTAGATTGAGTAGGGATTATCTTTTAGAAGGATTAAAAAAAAAAAAAAAAAAAAAAAACTAATGTGACCAAGATAGAGGTATGAATAAAAATTCTCTAGGAGATAGATATTTAGAATGTATTTATAGAATGAAAGGAGAGAGAACAAAATGTTTTGTAGATTTTGATGGATTCAGTTAATCAGTATGAAAAGAATTTGGAAGATTATAATAGCCTTTGAACCATCCTGCTGCAGACCCTGAACATGAGAAAATTCATTGCAGATGGATGAAGAATTCTGTGGATCAATGTCAACCACTAACCATATAGGAAAACTCATTTAAAATTTACCCTTACTTCTACTTTCCATGACTAAATTTGCTTCTCCTGTCACATATTGTTTTATAGTGTTAGCTGAAAAACAATATTCCAGCTGAAGTGTAATTTTAATCATCTCTTGAGTGGTTGAAATGCCATAAAGCATTGTTAATAATTAAATGACAACCTTTTGCCAGCTGAGCATTTGCACATTGCCTGGAGGATATGTGAGAGAGAGAGAGTTGGAAGCCGAAGGAACAGGTATTTATACCTGATTGATTATATCTCAGTCTATTTGAAATTGCAGTTTATAATATTTACAAAAACATACAGAATAATGTCAAAATCAAGTCAGGTCATTGCATTGAAGAAAAGAAATTGACAGTACTGATTTAGAAAACACAGTAACTACTGGCCAGGTGACTTCATTGTATTACCCCATAGATTTGACATTATCAATATTGATTGAATCAAACTGACCCCAAATGGAATTTTATTTTAAATTTTTTGTGATTGAAACAATTTTTGGAGAAATATGTGACTGGTTAAGTCAATATCCAGTGAATGCTACATGCAGATAATTCCTACAACCCTATATATGTACACTAGCATAATTAGTATAAAGAATTCACTTATGTATTTCTGTTCTCCTAAGATTTAAAGGTACAAACAGAAATGTAAACTAGGCCAGTAGTTTTTTATCTTTCACATTTTACTTATTTAAAATAGTCTATCAAATAATCAAGTTGCCAAATTCTTACAAACAAAATAAACAATTGTTCAAATACATTTATGCTTACTATAAATTTATTTCTGTATAAATACTTATTAATCAGTATGAATACTTATGTTTACTGTCAATTTATTTTCACATTAATACAGGAATTTTGAGAATCTAACTTTATTCTTTAACAGACAAAGATCTATATTGCCATTTTATGGAAAAATTATCAGATGTAGAATACAACTTATTCTTGATCCTGCCTGCAAAATTTATAATGCATTCCTAAAAATAAAAGAAACTTGAAAATATTATGATACTTTATTTTTCAAACATAAAGATATTTTAAAAGGTAGCTGGCTATTTTGAATATATGACAACTTAGGGGTAAAACAACAAAATACCTACTGATAGTAGTTTATTAGTATAATTACATGTAACTATTTTAAATAACATATTATATAAATAGTTTTATTTATAATTATAGCATTTGCTTTCCTTTCTAACCTTGTATGAAATCATATTATGTAGGTTTTTGAATTCTAGTATTGGCTTCAATTAATCATCACAGAGCCAATTTTTATATCATCTAACAGTTTTTCAGAGGGCATCCTCTTTACTGTTTCCTCCTGATGCTTTAATAAGAAAAATTATCTCAAGCCATATGTATCAGTATGAGTAACATTGGGATAGTCTCCCATCCTTAGGACATACGGCAGAATATTTGGTACATAAAAATATACTGGTGTATTGCTTTTAAAGGTAACATTGTACAACCTTCTTTATAATAAAATAGAGAGATTTGAAACTGTAAAGTTGTTATTCTCAGTTATAACGGCTAAATACATTCACTTCACTTCTAAATTCTTCACTTAAATTCTTCACTTAATTTTATAATGTTTCCATAAACTAAATATTATAATCAGTGGTGTGCCGATAATTGCTTAAAACTAGCCCTCCGGCAGTGAAGTGGAACAAAAATTCTGATTTGTGCTATTTTCTAATTACTGTGGTGTAAAAATTCCTACCCTGGCCATGTTTTTTTTTTTTTTTTTTTTTTTTTTAATTTATTTATTATTATTATACTTTAAGTTGTAGGGTACATGTGCATAACGTGCAGGTTTGTTACATATGTATACTTGTGCCATGTTGGTGTGCTGCACCCATCAACTCGTCATTTACATCAGGTATAACTCCCAGTGCAATCCCTCCCCCCTCCCCCCTCCCCATGATAGGCCCCGGTGTGTGATGTTCCCCTTCCTGAGTCCAAATGATCTCATTGTTCAGTTCCCACCTATGAGTGAGAACATGCGGTGTTTGGTTTTCTGTTCTTGTGATAGTTTGCTAAGAATGATGGTTTCCAGCTGCATCCATGTCCCTACAAAGGACACAAACTCATCCTTTTGATGGCTGCATAGTATTCCATGGTGTATATGTGCCACATTTTCTTAATCCAATCTGTCACTGATGGACATTTGGGTTGATTCCAAGTCTTTGCTATTGTGAATAGTGCTGCAATAAACATACGTGTGCATGTGTCTTTATAGCAGCATAATTTATAATCCTTTGGGTATATACCCAGTAATGGGATGGCTGGGTCATATGGTACATCTAGTTCTAGACCCTTGAGGAATCGCCATACTGTTTTCCATAATGGTTGAACTAGTTTACAATCCCACCAACAGTGTAAAAGCGTTCCTATTTCTCCACATCCTCTCCAGCACCTGTTGTTTCCTGACTTTTTAATGATCGCCATTCTAACTGGTGTGAGATGGTATCTCATTGTGGTTTTGATTTGCATTTCTCTGATGGCCAGTGATGATGAGTATTTTTTCATGTGTCTGTTGGCTGTATGAATGTCTTCTTTTGAGAAATGTCTGTTCATATCCTTTGCCCACTTTTTGATGGGGTTGTTTGTTTTTTTCTTGTAAATTTGTTTGAGTTCTTTGTAGGTTCTGGATATTAGCCCTTTGTCAGATGAGTAGATTGCAAAAATTTTCTCCCATTCTGTAGGTTGCCTGTTCACTCTGATGGTAGTTTCTTTTGCTGTGCAGAAGCTCTTTAGTTTAATGAGATCCCATTTGTCAATTTTGGCTTTTGCTGCCATTGCTTTTGGTGTTTTAGACATGAAGTCTTTGCCCATGCCTATGTCCTGAATGGTACTACCTAGGTTTTCCTCTAGGATTTTTATGGTATGAGGTCTAACATTTAAGTCTCTAATCCATCTTGAATTAATTTTCGTATAAGGAGTAAGGAAAGGATCCAGTTTCAGCTTTCTACTTATGGCTAGCCAATTTTCCCAGCACCATTTATTAAATAGGGAATCCTTTCCCCATTTCTTGTTTCTCTCAGGTTTGTCAAAGATCAGATGGCTGTAGATGTGTGGTATTATTTCTGAGGACTCTGTTCTGTTCCATTGGTCTATATCTCTGTTTTGGTACCAGTACCATGCTGTTTTGGTTACTGTAGCCTTGTAGTATAGTTTGAAGTCAGGTAGCGTGATGCCTCCAGCTTTGTTCTTTTGACTTAGGATTGTCTTGGAGATGCGGGCTCTTTTTTGGTTCCATATGAACTTTAAAGCAGTTTTTTCCAATTCTGTGAAGAAACTCATTGGTAGCTTTATGGGGATGGCATTGAATCTATAAATTACCTTGGGCAGTATGGCCATTTTCACGATATTGATTCTTCCTATCCATGAGCATGGTATGTTCTTCCATTTGTTTGTGTCCTCTTTTATTTCACTGAGCAGTGGTTTGTAGTTCTCCTTGAAGAGGAGAGGTCCTTTACATCCCTTGTAAGTTGGATTCCTAGGTATTTTGCAAGGCCGGCGGACCCCGCCCCGCCCCCTCGCAGGGACGGAGGGGCGCCGGGGGCCTCCCACGTATTCTACACCTCTCATGTCTCTTCACCGTGCCAGACTAGAGTCAAGCTCAACAGGGTCTTCTTTCCCCGCTGATTCCGCCAAGCCTGTTCCCTTGGCTGTGGTTTCGCTGGATAGTAGGTAGGGACAGTGGGAATCTCGTTCATCCATTCATGCGCGTCACTAATTAGATGACGAGGCATTTGGCTACCTTAAGAGAGTCATAGTTACTCCCGCCGTTTACCCGCGCTTCATTGAATTTCTTCACTTTGACATTCAGAGCACTGGGCAGAAATCACATCGCGTCAACACCCGCCGCGGGCCTTTGCGATACCCTGGCCATGTTTAAGCTGCAAATGTGAAATCAGCTGTCTGGCAAATTTCCAGATATGTTGACTGAGCTTTCCAGAGCCACGGTGTACTACCTCCAACACACTACCAAAAGACCACAACCATCTCTCTACCTATAAATTCAATTTTCTTTCACCTTCCACTCCCAGGTATTGTCTTTTCATCCCCATTTCTTCCCTGTCTCCATCTTCACTGGCTCCTTCCCTTCAGTATAAGCTCACTTATAACAACTAAAATTCTCATATATTTTTAGCCCGGTCCCATTTTAATGAAAGCAGTTTTCACAATATTGATGTTGCCAGGACTCAATCTCATCCTAATTCCTCAATTCAGTGAAAGTTTGTCATAATAATGTTGTTTACATTGCTCTCAGCAGGATCATTAGTAAAAAAATTCATTGCTTAATCTGAATGTTACTTTTTAGAGTTTGTTCTATTAACCTTTCTTTGCATTGACATTTCCAAAAACAAATATAAAAAAAAAAATTGATGTCAGAAGTCTATCATTCTCCTGGTCTCAATTTCCTTGTTCTCAAGGTACATCTCTAATGTCTCATGCTTGATTTCTAAACATTAATTGCTAGTGGAAGTGAGATGTAATAGCAAACAGAATATGTGGTTTCTTCTCTTTATTCATATACACTAATTATCATTCTGAAAAAGATATTTAAACTTTATGGTTCTCAAATACTTACTGTAAAATGAAGCTAATAAAACCATCTACAGTCTTCTAAAATGAAGATTAATTGCCAATTTATATTGGGAAACTCATTTAAAAATAAATAACCAGTTTTAGTCATAAAATATTATTTATTAAATTGTTTTAGACACAAAAAAATTGGAAGTTGAATGTATGCACACTAATGTAAAATACACATTCAGATAAATGTTGTATTTTACACCTTGTTTTAAAGACTGAATAATTTAGTTATTTCAGAAGGTAATTTCTCTTTTTGTATTTTGAAAATATAATTAATAATCTATTGTCCCAAACCCATTTATAGTCTCTTAATCCAAAAGCCACCATAACATGAAATTATAACCTGAAACATAAATAATAAAAGCATTGTGTTAATCCATTTATTAAATCAATATTGAGCATCTGCTAGTTGCTGGGGATATAGCGATGGGTTCTTTGGGTTCCTGTACTCATTAAGATTATATTGTGTTCTAGACTTTTCTCATGTGGTGATAAATGAACCCATAAGGATTATGTTCTAGAAGATTTATAGCATGGAAAGTAGTAATTGAATGAGTGTCATTTCCTATGCTTAAAAGACATTAATAGAGTAATTATTTAAGTAGTTTACCTTTTAAATCGAACAAATAGAAATTCTCCAAAGCTATATGAGCATGACCCAATTTGGTAGGCAGATTTGTATGATAATGTCTCAGTTTGTTCATCCTTTAAATCATGAGTCCACAACTGTCTTTCCATCAGCCACATTCAATCCTCTCCTTGTTTGTATACATAAAGTACTATTGCAACACAGCCGTGCTCATTCATTTATGTGGTGTTTATAACAGTGTTCTTACTATAGGAATAGTCGAGTAGTTTCAACAGAAACTGTGTGGCCTACAAAGTCTAAAATATGTACTCTCTGTCACTTTATAGAAATAGTTTGCCCACTATAGAAAAATACTTCTAACCAATCTAAAACTTTTAACAATTTTCAAACTTTATATTGCATTCAATTACTAAATGTTTACATTAGAAAAAAGGGAAAAGCTTTATATCAATAACTTAAATTCCTACCTCAAGAAACTAGCAACATAGCAACATATATCCAAAGCAAGCAGAAGAAGGGAATTAATAAGAAACAGAAATCAACAAAATTGAATATAGAAAAGCAACAGTGAAAAAAATCAATGAAACTAAAAACTGGTTCTTTGAAAAATGATCAATAAAATTTATAAGCCTCTGGCAAGACTTAAAAAATGAAAAGAGTAGAAACATATCACCAATATTAAATCAGGGATATTACCACTGACCTTGAAGTCATTAAAAAATTTGAAAGGGAAAATTATAAAAGAACTTTATGCTCATAAATTCAACAACTTAGAAGAAATAACTCAGTTCTTCCTAAACCAATCGCTATCAAAATTGAAGCAAATGAAATAGACAATCTGAATAGCCCTAAAACCATTAATGAAAATGAATTTATAACTTAAAAACTCTCAAAAAAGTAATATTCAGGCCAAGCTGGCTTCACTAAAGAATTCTACTAAAAACTTAAAAAGAATTAACCTTGATGCTATACAACATCTTTCAAAAAAACAGAAGAGACTGGAATACCTACCAACTCATTTTATGAGTCCACTATTACCCTAAGAACAAAACCAGGCAAAAACAGTACAAGAAGGAAGAAAAGAAGATGGAAGGAAGGAAGGAAGGAAGGAACATCATCTCTCATGAACTCAAAAACCCCAACAAGAATACATAGCCTACTAAGTACAGCAATGTATAAACAATTAATTAAATACCATTGCAAAGAAGGACTTATTTCAAGCATGCTAGGCTGACTTAACATTTGAAAATCAATAAAAGTAATCCACAATACAAACATGCTAAAGAAGAAAAGCATTTTGACAAAATCTGCCACCCAGTAAGATAAAAACTCTTAGCAAGTTAAGAGTAGAGAGGAATTATCTCAACTTGATGGAGAACATCTACAAAAAAACCCTAAAGCTAACATCATACTCAATGGTGAAAAAATAAAAAATTTTCCTTCTGAAATTGGAAACTACACAAGTATGTGTGTGTTCACTACTCTTACTCACTGCAGTACTGGAAGTTCTAGCTATTACAATAAGCAAGAAAAAGACATAAATGGCATACAGGTTGCAAAGGAATAAATAAAACTCTCTCTCTTTACAGATATCCATTATTATTTAGGAAGAAAATCCCAAGAAATTGACAAAAGAAAAATAAACCCTCCTAGAACTAATAAGTGAGCTCATCAGAGTCATAGGACACATGATGGGCACACAAAAATCAATCACAATTGCATTTCTCTATATATTCATGTGTCATGTGATGTCAGGAATATGTTCTGAGACACGCGTTTTGTTGTCATGTGATCACAGAGTGTACTTACACAAACCTAGATAGTACAGCCTACTATAAACCTAGGTAGTATGGTATAGCCTCCTGCTCCTAGGTGACAAATCCATGCAGTTTGTTACTGTACTGAGTATTGTAGGCATAATGCTAAGCATTTGTGTATGTAAACACAGAAAAGGTACAGTAAAAATATGGTATAAAAGATCTGAAAAATGATATACCTGTATGGGGCACTGACCACAAATGAAGTGGTAAGTGAATGTGAAAACTGGGAAATTACTGTACACTGTTGTAGACTTTATAAACTACATTTAGGCTACACTAAATTTAGAACAAAATATTTAATAAAACATTAACTTTAGCTTACTGTAACATTTTTACTTTACAACTTCATAAATTTTAAATTTTTAACTTTTTTACTCTCATAATATCAGTTAAAACAAGAGCAGTGTTCAGCTGTATAAAAAATATTTTCTTTCTTTATATCCTTATTCTATAAGCTATTTTCTAATTTTTTTTAACTTCTTAAACATTTTTGTTAAAAACTGAGACACAAACACAAACACTGTATACTTAGGGTCAGGATCATCAATAGCACTGACCTGGACCTTTACATTTTGTCCCACAGGAAGGTCCTCATGGACAATATGCCCATGCAGCTATGTCGTCTCCTATAATAACAACACCTCCTGCTGGAAAACCTCCTGAAGAACCCGCTGGAGGCTGTTTAAAATGCTTGTTTTTTTTTTTTTATTTTTAATTTTTATGTAGAAGGAGTACACTCTAAAATAATGACAAAAGTATGGTTTAGTAAATACGCAAACCAGAAACATGGTCATTTATTATCATTATTAAGTATTATGTACTGCATAAAATTGTATTGCTATACTTTTATAATACTACTAGCACAGTAGGTTTGTTTACACCAGCATCACCACAAACGCATAAGTAATGCATTGGGCTAGGACATTAAGATAGCTTGTCACCTATTCTGTCAATACATGATAAAAGTTTTTCAGTTCCATTTTAATGTTATGGAACCACTGTTGTCTATGCGGCCTGTCGTTGACCCAAATGTCATTAAGTAGTGCATAACCATACTAACACTGAGAAAAACTGAGTGTTTGTACTTTAGAGTTAAGCACTGATATGTTTAAAAATAAAATAATATCTGACATTTGTTTCAAAGTACCCCGGGTAAGAGGATATGGTTAGGACATATATGAAGTAAGATTGACCATGGGTTGATAATGTTTGAAGCTAAGTGGTAAATAATCTTTATTCCAACATTTGGGTATAGTGTTCTCAAAGATGATCCCTGTACTAGCAGCAACAGAATCATTTGAGATCTTGTTTGAAAAGCAGACTCTCTGAGGAAACCTCATATTTTATAACCAAAACTCTGCACATGAGGCCTATTAGTCTGTGGTTTTACAAGCCCTTTAGGTAATCTTGATCCAAACTAATGTTTCTGAATCACTGCTCTAGTATAATTAACATAGAGGATTGCATGTATTTGTAGAGACATGGCATTTGTATATTTTTAAGTGATCCATAATACAACGAAAAATAATGAAAACACCCAGGACAAATGTTTCACTGGAAAAATTTGAATAAAGTTTGCAGACATCATTCTAATCTTAAACACTTCCAAAAGATAGAAGAGGATCTATTCCCTAACCCAGTCTATGAGAGTAGAAAATCTTAGTCCTGGAACTGAACAAACAGTATGAAAGAACAATCAAAGCCAGTCTTGCTTATGAACAAAAGATCCAATAATCTTACGAAGTTAAGTAAATCTAGCATTATGTAAAAACAATAAAAATATACCAAACTAAGTTGTATTTATCCTAGGAAATGAAAGTTGATTTAACATTAGAAAAATTTTAAAAAGCAGGGAGGATTAAAGGAGTTTGTTTATTCTTAATATATTCTGTTTATTTATTTCAGTGTTTTGATGTGAGTATCCTTAATTTTTAAAAATGTGTTAAGATGCATGCTTATAATTGTTTTACTTTTCTGATTGGAAGACAAACCTAAATAAAGGTTGTGAAAAAGATCTTTAAATATTATGTTTATTCTTGGAATTCTTGTTAACTTTATAATTGATAGTTGATAAACAATTAGGAAGCATAAGGAACAATTATAATAATTCTGCAACTTCCCCCCTAGATATTCTTGAAATGCTTATATTTATTGGAATCTCATATAAAAACAGTTCAAGATTTTTAATAATTTAATACACAAATGCTTAAAAGAGTAAATATAGTTTTAAGGGAAGTTTTGCATTTAAAAATCATATCAAACTGAAACTTTCCATCTTCTCATTCGTAACACAAAATATTAACTTAAATATTTGCTTTTTCGCCGTCTCCTCCCCTCCCCTCCCCTTCCCTCCCCTCTCCTCCCCTCCCCTCCCCTCTCTCTCCTCTCCTGTCCTCTCTTCTCCTCTTTCTCCTCTCCTTTCTGAGATGGAGTCTCACTCTGTCGCCAGGCTGGAGTGCAGTGGCACGATCTTGGCTCACTGAAATCTCCACCTCCCGGGTTCAAGTGATTCTCTTTCCTCAGCCTCCTGAGTAGCTGGGATTACAGGCACATACCACCATGCCCAGCTCATTTTTGTATTTTTGGTACAGACGGGATTTCACTATGTTGGCCAGGATGGTCTCGATCTCCTGACCTCGCGACCCTTCCGCCTCGACCTTGCCTGGGATTACAGGCCTGAGCCACCTTGCCCAGATGATCTGATTTTTCAAAAAAAATGCAATAATTATAAATAAGGAATAAAAAGAGTGTCTATATTATAAAATATAATAACTTTTATTTTGCCTTTCAATATCCCTTTGGTTTCAAAACCAAATGTAATATAAACTGTCAATTTAAAATTGATTTATCAACAAATTATTATTTTCTTATATAAACAATTATTACACCATCTCTGTTATTAAACGGAAAAAGTTGAAGATTGTATGAATATTATAGTTTATGCCTGTCATACAATTAAATACATTATATATAGATTAATAAAATAGTAATCCCAAATTTTAGAGATGTATTCAAAATATTATATTTATAATATACTACAGGAAAATTAAATTATTTTAATATTATTTAGCCGATTGGTGGATTGCATATTGCTGTAGTCGATGTTAGAGTGCCAAAAAATTTGGAAATCATCATTTCTATAGGTGCATATTATTGCCTCACAAATTCTTAGGTATTTTTCAGAAATATAGCGTATTTGTAATTGCAAAAAAAGAGATATTTTTAATTTAAATGTATTCTGGGAATTTCTTCAATTGCACCTATTATTGGTATTTTTAAAAAGAGGAAAGTAAATCAACCTATAGAGATAGTCAATATATTTAAATTTTAGAATAATTTCATGGGTATAATACATAGCTTTGATTCTACTTTGATAAAATCTTTGTATGATGGAAAAATTTTAAGATCGTAATGTTCAAAATAAATGTAACAATGGCTAGTAATAGGATACCACAACCTCCAGTAAATTTATTCATTATTTTTTCCTAACTAGACAAACTATAATTATTTCTTAAAGGTTTTATACTTAACTATGTATGTAGGCTTTGTCGGGGAAAATAAATATATTATTCAAACTCCTTAATTTCAACCTCTGACTTTTCATGCAGGAATTAATTGCATGTCTGCTGCTTCTACTTTTACAAATATCATTATCCCAGCTTTCACTGGGTGACCTTTTAAAACCAGTGACCATCCCACAAAACATAATGGTGGATGTTCATTAATTTATAGTCTAAAAATAATTTTTCACTAAATTATAAATCTCAACTTGTGTATGTGGGCATGCATTTGCATTTTAATCTTTCCCATTGAGTTCTTGTTTATAGTCTTTCAAAAATTACACACACACACGTATATCATATATATTATATGTATTTTACAAGTATATATCAATTATCACTAGTAAATGGCCATTTTTTTATTTGCTTTCCTTTTTCTTTAAAACATCTTTGTGTAAGAGAAGTAATTTAACAGTTGAATGATACATATAGATTGATATATGTGCTTAGGAATGTGAAGAGATATTTTCCATTTACATTTTATGTCAATAGGAATTAAAGTATCCTTTACATATATACAAAATAAATGGACCATATAACACTATGTCAGAGCCCACAGTTTCTACACTCCTGAAACCTATATTCAATGGTCTTTAATACATTATCAACACGTTGAGCATATGTTAATATACTTTTATTTCTGAAAGAGTAAAAATAACTTGGCAGGTGTGGTTGCCTTTTGGAATAAAGAAGGGGAACTAGACTTTTCCCCTTTATATCCTGGATACATTGTGAATGTTTTAACATAAGCATATGTTTATTTTTCAAAACTTAATGTTTAATTTTTTAAAAGAATTGTTTTTTTTTTTGTAATCAGAAAATCAGGTATATTAAATTAGAGCAAAAGGGATTATTTAGATATATATTTTCAAAAACATCCTAATGTATGACAATTTTAACGTGTTAAGAAATCAACATTTCAATTTTATTTATAAAATTTTTGAAGAAAACTCCTTTGTATAAGAGACTACACTACTGTTTTTTTTTTTTATTAGATGAGCACATACTTTTAAAGTTTCTAATTCAGCTATTCAAAATGTTTCTACAAATAGACGAAGTAAAACTTTAAAATGAACTATTTTGGTTTTTACTGATTAGGAAATAAACAGATTTCTAGTGACTTTTTAAAGCTTCTCATATTAATAAAATCACGTTAATTTCTAAAGTTGAGATATAAATCCTACTTCCAAGTTATAGGTGACAAGGAAATGACTTAAACAACTCCTAAGACAACATGGATAGGCCAATAATATCAATATTGTTGATGTTGAAACTAATTTTCTATCTTGTAATGTGGATTCAGAATAGAACAGTATGGTTTGGCATTTATCCTTAACAGTCACTCATAAACCTTACAGAAAATAATATTACAGTTTCAGGAATTGTTTTATTTCATGTAATTTTAAATATGTATAATAATAATGTTCAATTTGTTGTTATATAGCTTAACTTACAATTAAGATTTTTAAAAATCTTTATAAATTTAATTTCCAGAAGAAGTGCTTAGTATTACCATTGCTAAAAATTATATATTTAATTAGCAGGCTTCATTTTGTTCTATTGTTTTCTATTAGGCATCATGTTAAATAGTAATTTTTTTCAGACTGCAAATGCATGGATACATTTTTAATAATGCTTTAATTATTACGGCCATTTTGATAGCTTACCAATATGCTATATATGCATATATAATAAAATATAATTATGTTTAAAATTTAAATATACATATGACTCTCTTTTATACCAGCCCAACCCAGAAAATATCCATGTAGTGATCATTATATGCTAATGAGTAAAAGGAATGACTTTAGTGCAAAAAAAATGGTTAGTAATCAATTTTCATCTCTTGACGCTAATTTAATATGTGGCCAATTGCCAGTGATGTTGCCAATTCATTCTACGCTTCTGCCTAATAGAAAATATAATTTGGTTATCTAATACAGGATCTGTTCATGTATTCAAAGTACTGTATCTATAGCTATTACAGTTATTTAATGTTAAAGGATAAACTCGGATAATAATTGTAACACAGTCAAAAAAAATGAATGCTGTCTCGAGAAACAATTTGAGATCAGGGCATATTCAGGGTGATATGGCTGTAGATGCCAGCAACTTGAGAAACAATTTGAATAATGCAATACTACCCTTGTTAAAGACAACACTATGCTTCCGGAATCCCCTTCTATGGCATTACAATAGAATTACTAACTGTAAATAAGAACAACATAATTATGGCTTGTAGTTTAGGTGTCAGTAATAGAACACTTCCCAAAGTCTTGGATCCTAGTTTAAAATGCAGGTGTGGACCAGGCTAGCACAGGAAAAAATATTTTCACATTAGTTTTAAGTAAGTAAACTCATTATAGTCTCATTTTTGTTGCGGCTTTAATTAATAAGTTGCATCCTCAAGCATGTAACAAAATTTAATGTGAGCATAGTGCAATCATAAATGGCAATAAGAAACTGAGAAAGAGATTCTGAGAATACTCATCCATCTATCCTGAAACAATTACTCTTCAGAGAAAGTTGTTAACATCAATCTCTTTAGCTGAACTCACCTGAGAATTAGTAACACATTCATTACCTAACATTTTAGTTTTTTATCTCCAGAATAAAAATAAGCAACAACACAAAGCAATTAAAATATAGTTCTTGTTTAACAATTTCCTATGTTAAATAACTTTACAAGGAACCACTATTTCAAACTGCCACACATAGTGTATAATTAATCTTAAGCAACGGGAAAAGTATATCAGCCTAGTTAGTAATTATTTTATTATTTTTCTTAAAAAGAGCATCAATCTTAAATGAAAGTATTAACCTCAAGACTAACATTTTTCTTGGGTCCTATTCAGGAGCCAGGGGACATGGACTTATGTTGATTAAATATTAATTTTTTCATCTTTTATAGACTTTATACAGATCACTCTTGTAGAGATAATTACTTCAATAAAATTAATATTTCAAAAGACAAACTTTAGAGATTTGAAAGGGATATAAAACATCTATTTGAATATGTATTTGTTATAGTCACAGTTTTTCTTTTACCCATTAAAATGTACTTCATTTTTATTATTGCCATTTGAACATGCATGAAGAATTTCTGTAAACAGAACACACACAGAGCACTTTAGTTTTCAAAACCTGATTAACAAACAAATCATAATTTAAAAACTGCCCAAGCACCAAAGAAGTATGTTTTTCCAGTCATCCAATTGACCTGTTCCCAATGAGTAGTCTCCTTTCCTTTAAGGCAGTGTTTCAGGAACCACAGGACCCTTCCACCTCATGACTTGGTCATTTAAAAATGAGTTGACAGGTGCAGCGAACAACCATGGCACATTGTGTACCTATGTAACAAACCTGCACATTCTGCACAGGTATCCCAGAACTTAAAGTAAAATTAAAATAAATTTAATTTAAATAAATAAATAAAAATAAATAAATGTGACATGCATTGGTTTTCATTTTTAAATGAAGGAGCTGTACTCAGAAAATTTAAATTATTATTATAGAAAATTGGAGCATGGAATATTTGGCTGGCTAACAAATTAGGTGTTTGGCTCTCGTAAGTAAAATTATGAG
This sequence comes from Macaca mulatta, assembly GCF_049350105.2. Taxonomy (NCBI): domain Eukaryota; kingdom Metazoa; phylum Chordata; class Mammalia; order Primates; family Cercopithecidae; genus Macaca; species Macaca mulatta. The sequence goes on from NC_133406.1 coordinate 49,550,671, forward strand.
TGATAAAAAGTCAAGTATTTATTACCTTATCTACTTATCTTACTACATTGAAATAACTACTGTAGAAGTTTCTTACAAGGTTACAGGAACAAAAAGAAGAATAACAAAATATGTTCTGGTGAAAGTCAAAGAGGTCTTCACTGAGAAGTTGAGCTGTATCAAAATAAAATCTGCTTTATTTCAGTGAATGCCGTAATGATAGACCCCTATAACCTAAAATATAAAACACACTTGGCCCGTTTTTCTCATGGAGTTTGTAATCTAGGTGAGGAAAAGGCAAAATAACCAAACATGCAAAATGTATTTACAAGACGTGCATTTAAAATGTATTTTTAAATCTCCCCTCTGAATGACAGGAGACAACGCATGGAGCTGAGCTGGGGTTGGTGCCCAGCACACAACGACCCTAAAGGAGGAATTAAAATCTCTCTGTCTCCACTCCGCAGAATCCACAGAAGTATGCAGAGGGAAATTCCCTGCCCAACCCTGGCTCTGGGAGAGACAGGAAAAAACAAGACTAAAACAAAAACAAACAAACAAAAAAACCCAAAAACAGATATCTTTCCTGGGAATTCCTTACCACAAATTGTACTAGCTTAACCGGGAGCAAGAAATTACTATAAAAATGTGTTTCATTAGCACTTAAAGCCAACACTTTATTTTAAAGTGATCCCAAGTTATAGTTTTTCTTTGGCAACTGATATAATCAAAGAAAATGCTCTTTGGCTTCAGGTCTTAAAGACCACTAATAATATCTCAAGGAATAGATACAGAAAATAATAATACAAATTACAAATGAAATTACAAATGAGAAATGCAACCAAAAAAGAAACTAACAACTGTAAAGCAGAGTTAGGTATAAAAAATTGAAGATAAATCTACACATTCTGTTCTGCAAATAATATTATCATTAGATATAATATATATGGAAACACGTTTAAAAATAGTGTTAATAAAAATATGATGGAGTAGGTTATTATCAAATTTGACCAAATGTAACTTAAAAAATTAAGAAATTGGGAAAAAAACCACTATTTTAAATTAAAATATCAAGAAACAAAACCCACAGCAAACAATCTAAAAGAAACTATCAAACTGAAAAAAAAATTGAAAAAAAAATTTTTTTTCAAAGGAGTGCAAAGAAGTATAAGAAAATAAAGGGGAAAACACACACACACAAACACACACACACAGACACACACAAACAAAGGCCAGAGTACAACCTAAGATAATGAATTCTAAAGAAGGACAAAGTCAGCATGATAGGAGGGAAAAGGTGATAATTTTCCAAAATAGATGAGAGGCACCAATCTGATTGGGCAGAGGAAGAGTTTGAAACTAATGTCGTGGGAACTTTTTAGTAGGGATGATCGATTAGAGTTGTACTGAATGAATGTAAGGCATCAGGCCTTTGCACTTCAGCATTGATCATTTATTAGGTAGAGGCTGCCCTAGGGGAAGGGGCATGGTCCTGGGTGATACCTCTTGTCATGGTCAAAGACAAAGTCCACAGAGGAAGTCATTTGTAAGTCATCTACAGTTAACACTGTTTGCAGCTTTGGAAATGAGTTGTTTGGTTCTGAAAGAAGAATTACAGACATGCAGTTGCATCTACTATAATTACATATTCACTAATGGACAGAAAAGAAATATTAACAGGCAGAAGCTTGATATAATTGTTCAAGAGAAGGAATTCCTCTGTCACACATAACTTAGGGCTATGCTGCCCAAAGTCCCAACAATTCTTTAGAACAAGAACATTTGTTTTGATTCTCAAACTTAAGGATTACTAGTGAACCTCTAGGAAAGTTACTATTCAGGCCTCCATGTTTTCAGCTGTAAAATTTTTATAAATAGTGTTTTGGCGATGTATTTGAAAAGTCAAAAACTGTCATTCTCTTTCCCCATCCTCCACCTTCCCCTCTTGAGTAGGCCTATTTCCTGCTGACTACTGAGCATTAGCCTGGTCTTGAGGACTACAGGACTTACACTGTGAAGTACAGCTCTGTCGATAGCCAGCAAAACCTGACCTCCATATTTCTGGAGAGGGAATGGATTAAAAAAAAAATAAAGCAAAGAGGAACCAGTTGAGGGGCAACGTCATCTGGCTTATAAATAATTTGGTTAGCAGGAGTTGTAATTCTGGCATCAAAGAGTCTTAAGTTAAAAACAAAAACAGGAGAGAATTCGGAGGTTTAAGCATAAGCAAGAAAGGTTCTACGTCCTAAGAGTAGTCTCAGAGAACTCAGCCATCCCTACTCTCTATTTATACTCCGTTTTAATAGACTTCTTTTGTCCTAAACTAAAAAATACCTTTGTACTGAAATATAAAATAGTTATTCTTACGATAACAATAGAGAATGGAAAAAGAAGGGGCTTGATTGCCTGAAGAAAACATGGAAAAGTAATGTGAAGCAACAAATTAATGTTTGAAAATCATCATTGAGACAGTAGAGAGACAATCTTCTCCTATTAATCAATTATGAGAAGAATTATTGATTTTCCTTAGGCATTGAAACCAAGGTTACCTGTTTCAACTATCATTTGTTGGGTAACGGAATATCTCGAAGCAGAAATATATTGTTTATCATAATTCTATATTTGGCTAGGAGATTTTTCTTTTTGTTTCACATAGGCTTACTCATGCTCTGCTTTCAGCGAATGGTTCTTTTGGGCTAGAGGTTTTAAGTGGCCTCAATTGCATGTCTGGCAGTCAGTACTGGCTGTCTGGATGCCTTCATTTTTCTTCATATGATCTCTTTTCCACCAATAGACTGGACCAACTTTCATATGTGATATTCTTAGGACAGTTTCAGTAGCCCAAAATTGGAAGCTGCAATCTCTCTTAAGACCTAGCTCTCCAATCAATGCATTGTTAGGTTTGAATTCTGTTGATCAAACCTATACACAAGACCAGTGTAGGTTTAAGGGAGAGGAACAGATTCTACTTCTGTTAGAAACAAAGTTATATTGCAAAAGAATGTTAAAGTTTTGTTTTAGAAACAATTTATCAAAGTAATAAAGCATAAGTGGGAGATGAAAGATAGGCATGGCTTTCTATGGATTCCCAGAATAAATTATACAAAGCTGGTAGGCAGATGAGCAACGTTTCACTGTGTAAGCCTTGGGAGTTTGACAGCAAAAAATGAGATGGAAATCATTTTGTAAAGTGTACGTATCATCTCTTTAGATATTGTTCTTTTCAAAACGTGTCAGTTTATGTGGTGTGGACTGACTGTGGGAACTGTGTTTTCCCTGGCATTTTGTGTTGATATTCTTAACAGAGTCCTGAACACTTGGAACACAATTTTGTATGATTAGAACCGTGTGCGTGGATATACTTTCTATGTCCTATAATAGTGAGGGAGGAAAAGGAAAAAAGCAAAAATAAAAATTTTCGCTTCAATTCTCTCAGCACACAATTTTTTTCTCTTTCAAAACTGTTAGTATTTTCAGGTACTAAACTTACATGTGAGAATTTCTAAAGACTATGACTTGTGAACCAAATCATACCTATGTCTGAATTTCATTCCTGCCAATGAGAGCTCCAGGCTTAAATTATTTTAGGCTGAATTTGTTTTTCGTTTTTATTGATACCATTAGGTTTATCAATTGAGGAATGAATGTTAAGAGCTGAGCACTCAAGAGAGATAATATATAATTCCTGTTCTGAAAGGGCCACTTGTGCAGAACTGGTTAACAAACAGACAAGTAAATAAACATATTTCACTATTATGGGGATGAAATGTGTCCCTAGTACAATGGAGGCACGAAGTGGTAAGCAGTCATTTTCACCTGGGAACAATGATGGATTAAAAAAGGCTTGACAGGTGTGGTTCTTGAACTAAATATTGAACTATAACTACATACTCACCTGTTGGTGAGGGGAGAGAGATTCAGCAGGCAAAATAAAAGGAAGCTTAGCAAAAACATAGAAATACAAAACCGTGTCTCACATTTAACAGATGCCTGTGATTTACCATGGGTTGAACTTAGAGGGGAGGAAAAAAGAAATGAAAATGAAGAAAATGAAGACAAGAAGCCTGAAGAGGAGAAAATGGTTGTATCATAAAGCATATTTTGAGCTTCAATTATATTCTCTAGGATTAAGGATATGATTTAAAATACTTATCAAAAGAATAAAATAATCATATTTCAGTATTTAAAAGAGTATTCTGGAGTAATATGCTAGGTAGATTGTTCGAGTGAGTGACTGGAAGTAGAAAGCCAACTATAAGACTATTTTAGGAGAGAATATGAAAGATGCTTAGAGCTTTCTCTAAGGCAGTAGTAGAGGAAATGATGCAAAAGAAGTTACTCAAATAATTTATAGATTTCTTTACTTTAACAAGGAACAGATGTACTGCATCAGTAGACTGTATCAAAAACTACATATTTTATCTCATTTTATATGTCCTAATAGTAGGGTCTAGTTGCTTTATCTATGAACTGTTCTTTTTTCCATCCACTAAAGATAAAAAAGCAGCAAAATATGATGAATTATATGACTGTGATATCAATTAACACCAAACTTTTCACATTCAAATATTAAGTATTAATATATAACATTATATCACTGATTCCAAAGTGAATGACTATCTTAGTCAATTTTTATCCCTAACATACCTAGAGCCTATTTCATATTTTTCCCTAGTCAACAAAACATCCAGCATTTTCATTTGAGAAATGCATTCTAAGTTTGGCCTCTTTTACACTGTTTTTAAAAGCTTCATAGAACTAACACATCAAATGACAGCAAGAGAAAGTATTCTACACTATTCAAAACCTATAGTGATAGCTGCTGACAGATATTCACAACTTTCGCATCCTTTTGGAGACGTATGTAGAACCAAGCAGTGTGCATTACTGGCAAATGACAGTACTCTCTGCTGAGTTTTTACTGGGTAAACATTAATAAATTATCTCAATTGAAAGGTCACCATTATGATTAATATACATCTTTTCCACTTTGTTTTTCTGAAGCTGAGAGTCATAAAAGAAAATTAAAACTCAGTATGGCTAAAACTCCAGTTTGTGTCCAAATGACTGTCGAAAGAAAAACTTTCAATGTTTTTATCTTTTAGCAAATTTTATTCAAGTAAGTACTACATATTTACATTTAATTGGACACATACACATACCATTCACACACACACACACACACACACGCCAAAAAGCCTGTGAACAACTTTCAATGTTTTAGTTTAATTAAAGAGAAGAGATGAGAAAAACTGATCCAAGGTTTACATAGTAATACAAGAAATATTACAGAAAAGTATCTAAATTAATGTCACAGATTTCAGAAGACAAAGACATCACAGTTAATTAGAAGGATTACACAAAGCATTTGAGAAAAAGTAAAGTAAAAATTGATCTGTAAAACTACACAGGAATTGATTAGGAGAGAAATAGAAAAAGGAGTTCCTGGCTGCTCCTGAAGGAATAGCCTCAGCAAAAGTACTTAGGTCTGAGAAGTAGGGTATGTTCTGAAAATAATTTAAAAGGTCATTATATGAAGGCTGTATTGTTTATTTCCAGTGGTATCAAATGGAAGTAATTCTAATAAATAATGATAATAAAATGCAGCATAATTCATTTTAACAAAAAGACAGCTGGAAATGGAAATAACATGGACATCTAGAAAGCAAGAAAGTAAGTTTAAAAATGTGTCTCAACTTAAATGTAAGGTGACCTTGTCTGGTTCAGTAAGTTGGTAGTCACCAGATAATAGTTTTCTATATTTGAATTCTGCATAATTTCATAAATCTTTTATAATGGAAGAATTGAATGAAATGTAAGGAAATCTGAGTTATGATATTTATGCTTACATAATGTGTCTAAAACATTATAATGCTACAAATATTTTGTGCTATAAATTATCGTTGGTTCACAAACAACAATATACATATTGTTCTCAAGTGTTTGCAAAACACTTTCCAAGTGTAGTCATTCAAGTGAATCGTACAGGAACCTTCTCAATCAGGTGTGACTGTTTTTCCTTTACAATTATCATCATCATTACTATTTTATCATTGAATAAATCATTGCTCAGAAATGTACATAAATTTTTCAGGTTCATTTATTTATTTATTTGAGACGGAGTCCAACTCTTGTCACCAGGCAGGAGTGCAGTGGCGTGATCTCAGCTCACTGCAACCTCCGCTTCCCAGGTTCAAGAGATTCTCCTGCCTCAGCCTCCCGAGTAGCTGGGACTACATGAGCTATCATGCCTCGCTGGTTCATATATTTAATAAATATGAACTCCAGCCCAAGTTTTCATAAAGCAAAATATATGCTTTATGTGATGTCATTCATCTTAACAATTCATCGAAGTTTAGTAGAAGAAAATTGGTGAAATAGAAATGAACATACTCTCTCTTTAGGAAGTCATTGTTTTTCTTTTTTTTAACTTTTATTTTGAGTTCAGGAGTATATGTGCAGATTTGTTTTATAGGTAGACTTGTGTCATGATGGGGGTTGTTGTACAGATTATTTCATCACTCAGTTATTAAGCCCAGTACCCATTAGTTATTTTTCCTGATCCTTACCCTCCTTCCTCCCTCCACCCTCAAGTAGGCCACCGTGTCTGCTGTTCTCCTCTGTATGTCCATGTGTTTTTATCATTTAGCTCTCACTTGTAAGTGAAATATGCAGTATTTGGTTTCCTGTTCCTAAAATAGTTTGCTAAGAATAATGGCCTTAAACTCCATTCATACTTATGCAAATGACACAATTTCATTATTTTTGATGACTACATAGTATTCTATGGTGTATATGCACCCCTTTTTCTTTATCCAGGCCACTATTGATGGGCAATTTACAATGATGTTATGTGTTTTGCTATTATTAATAGTGCTGCAATGAACATACATGTGCATATGTCTCTGTGATAGAACAATTTATATTCCTTGGGGTATATACTCAGTTATGAGATTTCTGGGTCGGGTGGTGGTTACGTTTATAGGTCTTTGAGGACTTGCCACACTATTTTCCACCATGGCTGAGCTAACTTACACTCCCACTAACAGTATATGTATTTCTTTTTCTGCACAGCCTCACCAGCAACTGCCATTTTGACTATTTAATAATATCCATTCTGACTGGTGTGAGGGGATATCTTATTGTGGTTTTGATTTGCATTTCTATAAAGATCAGTAATGTTGAGTTTTTTTCATATGCTTATTGGACACATGTATGTATTATTTTGATAAGTGTCTTTTTAGGTCATTTGCCCATTTTTTAATGAGTTAGTTTTTTCTTGTAAATTTGTTCAAGTTCCTTATAGATGCTGACTATTAGACCTTTGTCAGATGCATAGTTTGCAAATATATTCTCCCATTCTGTAGGTTATCTGTTTACTCTTGATTTATTCTTTTACTGTGGAGAAGCTCTTTAGTTTAATTAGATCCCATTTGTCAATTTTTGCTTTTGTTGCAATTTTTTTTGCATCTTTTTCATTTACCTGTTGCATCTTTACCTGCTCATATGTCCAGAATGGTATTGCCTAGATTGCCTCCAAAAATTTTTATAAATTTGGGCTTTACATTTAAGTCTTAGTCTATTTTGAGTTAATTTTTATATATTGTATAAGAAATGGGTCCAGTTTCAATCTTCTGCATATGGCTAGCAAATTATCCCAACACCATTTATTGAATAGTGAGTCCTTTTCCTATTGCTTTTTTTTTCTCTCTCAGCTTTGTCAAAGATCAGATGGTTGTAGGTGTACAGCCTTATTTCTTGCCACTCTATTCTGTTCTATTAGTCTATGTGCAAGTACTAGTACCATGCTGCTTTGGTTACTATATTTCCTGTACAATCGTTTGAAGTAAGGTAGCATGATGTCTTCACCTTTGTTTTTCTTGCTTAGGGTTTCCTTGGCTATTCAGGCTCCCATTTGGTTCCATATGAATTTTAAAAGAGTTTTTTTCCAGTTCTATGAAAAATGTCACTGGTAGTTTGATGGAAATAGCATTGAATCTGTAAATTGCTTTGGATACTGTAGCCATTCTAACAATATTACTTCTTTTTATCCATAAGCATGGAATGTTTTTAAATTTGTTTGTGTCATCTTTGCTTATTTTTGAGCAGTGTTTTGTAGTTCTCCCTCTGGAGATCTATCACCTCTCTTGTTCGTTGGCTGTGTTCCTAGGTATTTTCTTATTTTGTGGCAATTTTGAATGGAATTGTATTCCTGATTTGAGTCTTGGCTTGGTTGGTGGTGGTGTATAGGAATGCTAGTGATTTCTATATGTTGGTTTTGTATTCTGAGACTTTGCTGAAATTTTCTTTTCTTTCTTTTTTCCTTGAGGGAGAATCTTGCTCTGATGCCCAGGCTAGAGTACAGTGGCATGATCTCAGCCCACTACAACTTCTGCCTCCTGGGTTCAAGCAATTCTTTTGTCTCAACTTCTTGAGTAACTGGGATTACAGGAGCATGCCACCATGCCCAGCTACGTTTTCTATTTTTAGTAGAAATGGGATTTGGTCATGTTGGGCGGGCTGGTCTCGAACCCTCGAACTTGGCCTACCAAAGTGCTGGGATTACAGCTGTAAGCCCCCATGCCCAATTCCTGAAGTTATTTTTATCAGTTTAAGGAACTTTTGGGCCAAGACCATGAGGTTTTCTAGGTATAGGATCATGTCATCTGTAAACAGAGATCTCTTGACTTCTTCTCTTTCTGTTTGGATGCCCTTTACTTCCTTCTCTTGCCTGATTGTTCTGGCCAGGGCTTCCAACACCGTGTTAAAAAGGTGAGGTGAGATAGAGCATCCTTGTCTTGTGCTAGTTTTCAAGGGGAAAAACTATGATTTCTCAGTATGATGAAAAATCAGTATGATGTTGGCTGTGGATTTGTCATAGATGACTCTTATTATTTTGAGGTGTGTTCCTTCAATACCTGGTTTATTGAGAGTTTTTAACATGAAGGGATGTTTAATTTTATTTATAGCCTTTTCTGTTTCTATTGAGATAATCATGTGATTTTTCGTCTGTTCTGTTTATGTGATAAATTACACTTGTTGATTTGCATATGTTGAACCAACTTTGCATCTCAGGAATAAAGCCTAATTGATCATGGTAGATTAACTTTTTGATGTCCTGCTGGATTTGGTTTTCAGGTATTTTGTTTGAGGATTCTTCCATCAATGTTCGTCAAGGATATTGGCCTAAAGTTTTCTTTCTTTGTTGTGTCTCTGTTGGTTTTGAAATCAGGATAATATTGGCCTCACAGAATGAGTTAGGAAGGAGTCCTTTCTCCGCAATTTCTTGGAATAGTTTCAGTAGGAATGGTACCAGATCTTCTTTGTTTGGCCGTGAGTCTGTCTAGTCCTGGGTTTTTTTGGTTTATAGGCTATTGAAATTTGGTTTGTAGGCTATGAAAATTACTAATTCAATTTTGGAGGCTGTTATTGGCCTGTTCAGGAGTTCAATTTCTGCTTGGCTCAGTCTTAGGAGGGTGATGTGTCCAGGAATTTACCAATTTCTTCCATATTTTCTAGTTTGTGTTCATAAAGGTATTCATAATAGTATCTAACCATTATTGTATATCTTTGGGCCAGTGGTAATATCCCTTTTATGTTTCTCATTGTGTTTATTTGGATCTTCTCTTTTTTCTTGTTTGTTAGTCTAGCTAGCAGTCTATTTTATTATATTTCTCAAAAAAAAAAAAAAAGAAAAAAACAACTCTTAGATTTGTTGATCTTTCAGTTTTTTTGGTGTGTCTCAGTCTCCTTCAGTGAAGCTCTGATTTATTTTTTGCCTTCTTCTAGCTTTGGTGTTGGTTTACTCTTGCTTCTCTAGTTCTTTTAGTTGTGAGGTTAGGTTATTATATTGATATCTTCCTAAATTTTTGATGTGAGTATTAGGTGCCATAAATTTCCCTCTTAACACTGTCTTAACTATGTCCCAGATTCTAGTATGATGTAACTTTGTTCTCATTAGTTTCAAAGAATCTCTTGATTTCTGCCTTAATTGTATTATTTTTCAGAAGTAATTCAGAAGCAGGTTATTCAATTTCCATGTATTTGTATAATGTTGAGTGAATGTCTTTGTCTTTATTTCTAACTTGATTGTGCTGTGGTCTGAGATAGTGGTTGTTATGATATATTTTCTTTTGCATTTGCTGAGCATGGTTCTGTGTCTGATTATGTGGTTGATTTTAGAGTATGTACTATGTGACAATGATAAGAATGTATATTATGCTGTTTTGGGGAGACAATTTCCATAGATGTCTCTCAGGTCCATTCATTTCAGTGCTGAATTCAGGTCCTGAATATTTTTGTTAACTTTCTTCCTCAGTGACTTTTTAGACACTGTCAGTGGAGTGTTAAAGTCTCCTACTATCATTGTGTGGGAGTCTAAGCCTCTTTGAAGGTCTTTGAGAACTTGCTTTATGAATCTGGGCACTTCTGTGTTGGGTGCATATATAATAAGGATAGTAAGGTCTTCTTGAATTGAGCCCTTTACCATTATGTAATGCCCTTCTTTGTCTTTTTTGAGCTTCGTTGGTTTACAGCCTGTTTTGTCTAAAATTAAGATTGCAACCCATGCTTCTATTTTCCACTTGCTTTGTAGATTTTTCTCCATCCATTTATTTTGAGCCTGTGCGTATGAGCCTTGCATGTGAGAATGGTCTCTTGAAGATAGTAAACCAATGGGTCTTGATTCTTTATCCAGCTTGCCATTCTGTGTCTTTTAATTGGAGTATTTAACCCATTTATAGTCAAGCTTGTATTGATATTTGTGGATTTGATCCTGTTATCATGATGTTAGCTGGTTATTATTCAGGCTTGTTTGTGTGGTTGCTTTATAGTGTCACTGGTCTATGTACTTAAGTATGTTTATGCGGTGGCTGCTAACAATCTTTTCCATATTTAGTGCTTCCTTCAGGAGCTCTTGTAAGGCAGGTTTGGTGGTAATGAATTCCCTCAACATTTGCTGGTCTGAAAATGATTTTGTTTCTCCTTCACTTATGAAGCTTAGTTTGGTCATATATAAAATTCTGGGTTCAAATTTTTTTTTTTCCCCAGAATGTTGAATATTGGCCCCTAAAGAGATCGCTATTAATCTGATAGGCTTCCCTTTGTAGGTAATTTGACTATTCTCTCTAGGTACCTGTAACATTTTTTTCTTTCATTTTGACCTTGGAGATCTAATGTGATGATTATGTATTTGGGGAAGATAGAAAGCCAAGTCAACACTAAAAATAAAAGCATTCAAATACTTTCATTTGAATATAGGAAACTAAAAATTGCTCGTCATTACAGATACATCTAAAATAAGTCAGAAGATGAAAACTAGTATTTATCAACCTCTATTATGTTATTACTTTCTTTTCTCAGCAAGCTTATTTTGTTAGGCATGTTGCGATCTGTACATAATTAACTATAGCTGTGGTATTTTACTTAACTGTATAGCCAGAGTGTCATTAGTGATAATCATGTAGTAAGTGTCCAATTTGATAAATAAAATGTATACATTTGATAATATTTGATTATTAAAAAGATGAAACTTAAGATTCAGAAATATTAGTATATTTTTCCCAGTTTTCATAGGATAGCTACAAGTCAGAGTTCATGTAAATAATACAGCTCTTTGAGTCTAAAAGGTGAAACTAAACTTAAAAAGACATTGAAAACTTAGAACAACAAGTAGGGGAGATAAGGTGAAGCATTTAATCAGAAAATGAGATTAAATGAAGTACCTCAGTACCAAAAGAGGTTGAATGTAATTCTTTATTTAATAACAAAATTCGATGTTTTTCCTAAATTTTCAAAAATGTATCATTCACCAATCTCAAGGCATGGTACACACTCTGTGAAATTGACTTGCAGTCACAAATTATAAAATTAATTACATTTTAATTATAACAGTCAAAATATTTTAACTAATATTCTAGTCTAGGTCATGTGGCTATTGCCAATTAGAGTGATACATTAGGAGAAAAATGTGTATTGATATTAAAAACAAGTGGAGTATGGAGAATCAAGGATTTCATATTTAGTGAGAATAGGGTAGGAGAAAAATTATAAGCCTCAGTGTCATTCAGGAATTACACCTGATTAGATGCTATGAAAGATCTTCCACAACATATCAACTAAATAGGGAGAACACAATTTTTGAGGTAGTGCATATCTCAAAATCATTAGATTTCTGTAAGTATCCTCTTCCCGTAAAAGATTAAAAAACATATATACTATTTTAAATGAAAATCTGTATGTAATATACATTCATTCCTATATTATATAATTTACATACTACACATATGCATTATTTATATACACTATATATAGTATATATACTTTTAAAATATATAAATATTGTATATATACTTTTAAAATATATAAATATTAAAGCAATATGTTTTTATGTATAGAACTTCAAGATAAAAATCAGTTTGTATGCATTTAATAATATATCTTCAAACTATATGAAAGCAAAGCAAAGCTTCTCAGAAATAAAAGTAGACAAATAAGCAAATATAGTCGCAGATATTAGCACTCAGACAGTGTTCAACAAACTTGCACATTCTCTTTCTCTTGAAAACACACTTTTTGCTCTTCCTTCTCTTTTTCCTTAGCACACTAGCACCTCCCTTTCAACCTCTTTTACTGGATTCACCAACTCCAGATAAACTCTAAATGTTGACATACTCTAGATTTCTTGGATAATTTTCTTTATATCTGTAATCACTCTCTTGGTATTTTCATTTAGTCTGAAGGCCTTAACTGTCACCTATATATTGATGTTTCCCAAATTTATGTTTTCCCCCTTACCTCTTTCCTGAACTCCAGATTCATAGAAACAATCTTGTATTGATATTCCAATTGTATGCTTAAATAAAAACCCAGATATCATATATTAAAAGTGATGTTGATTTTTATGACACCTCCTCCCAAGAAATAAAAATCATGATTTGTCAAATATTCTCTATTTTGACAAATGCCCCATATTTCAAACAGTTGCTCAGGCCTAGAATCTTATTTTTATTGGCTATTTTACTAACCAAATCACATAGATATTCTCTCTTAAATGCTTATAGACTCCAACTTTAAAATATTTTAAATACAACAAGTTTTCACAAATTTCGCTATTGCCCTCTACTCAGGCTTTATCCTTCTTGCTAATTAATGACTTCAAAATCCTCCAGAATGGTTTCCCTGCTTCTTATCTTTTCACTCTACAAACTTTTTCCACACTTTACTTATAGTGCTAATGAAAATTATTTAGAAAAATAAATAAATTTAGACACAGCCCTTACAACTTCTACGAAATTTAACTCAGAATGCATCATAGGCCTAAATGTAAAATGCAAAACAATAAAGCTCTTAGAAGATAACAAAAGAGAAGACGTAGATGACCTTGAGCTTGGCAATGACTTTTTAGACATGTTACCAAAAGCACAATCCATGAAAGAAAATTGATAGTCAGATTTTATAAAAATTATAGAATTTTGCTGTGAAAACTACTCTTCAGAGAATTAAAAGATTAGCCACATCCTAGGAGTCTGGGAGATTTTCAAAATGCATATTTGATACATTGCTTGTATGCAAAATATACAAAGAATTTTAAAAACTTAACAATAAGAAAACAAATGACTCATTTAAGAAACAGGGAAAATATCTGAACAGACACCTGACCTAAGAAGATATACAGATAAATGTAGGAAAAGATGTTCAACATCATATGTCATTAGAGGATCACAAATTGAAACAAGATGAGATACTACAATGGTTAAAGTCCTCTGACAACAACAAGGGCTAGTGAGAAAATGGAGCAACAAGAACTCTCATTCACTGCTGATGGAAATGCAAAATAATATAGCCACTTTGGAAGATAACTTGACAAGCTATTAAAAAACAAAACATAACTCATTATATGATCTAGCGATTGGACTCATTGGCATTTATCCAAATGAGTTGTAAACTTGTATATACATAAAATACATTTATGAATATAGCAGCTTTATTCATAGTTACCAAAACTTGGAGGCAGCCATGAGGCCTTCTAACAGGTGCTTGGATAAACTGTGTAGACTCATACGATCGAATATTACTCAGTGATAAACAAACTATTCAGCAACAAAAAGACAGAGGAATCTTAAGTACAGATTGATAAATAAAAGAAATCAATCTGAAAAAAGCTACTTGTGACATAATTCCAATTATATATTATTCGGAATAAGGCATAACTATGAATCAGTAGTTGAGAGCAGTGAATAGGTAGGGAACAGGAGATTTTTAGGTCAGTGAAAACTATAGTGTCTGAATGATACTATAATGGTGAATACATTTATCAAAACTCATAAAATATATAATACAAAGAGTGAACCCTAATATAAACTTTGGACTTAATAATTATGTATCAATATTGACTCATCAAAGTTACCACAGGAGCACAAGATATTAATAGGAAAATCTGTGGGGATGGGGTAGGGTGACGTTCATATAGGAACTGTACTTTCCACTTCCTTTCTTTATAATTCTGTAGTACTCTAAATAATAAAGTCTATTAATGTTTTAGATAGCTATTGAAATCATATACTTACTTGGTTAAATATATCCAGTATGTTGTCAGACTTAGAATAAGTTATTGCCAGAATTCAAAAGAGACTACATAACTCATCTCCCAACTGTCTTTCTTTCTTCTATCATTTTCTACCTCTTCTTGAACAGCACTGATCTTCTTGCATTTCTTATACAAATGAAGCATTTTTCTCTTTGTGGCCTTTGCTTCTGCTACCCCTTCTACCTGGAATACTCTGGCCTTTTTATTTGCATGGCTTTCTTCTTTACATCATTTATGCTGCTGCCAGATGTCATCTCATTAGAGAGAATTTCTTTGATTTAAAAGAGCAACCAGTATCACTCTATGCTCCATCTGCTTCATGCCTCTTTTTAAATACTTATATGTATATTATATTTCATATTGATATGTGATTATTATCTGTTTTCATGAGTATTTAAGTTTCATGAAAGAAACTTTTTTTGTTTCTTGTTTTGTAGAATGCTGTATCCCAACTTCATAGAGTAATTACTGTCATTTAGTAGACTTTCCCTAAATAGTTATAGAATGAGCAATTGTGGGACTTACAGGGAGCCATTTTTAAATATTTTGAAAACTTCTGTAGATATACAAAAGTCAGAAGTAAAAAAATTCCTATTTACCCATGACCAGATTTGAAGAATTGTCAACATTTTGAAGAGACTCATCAAATATAGTACATATATTATTTTAATGGTAGTTCATTTTATCAAAATCTTTTAATATGAGTAAATGGTCTGCACAGCTGAAAAAATGTCATTTTTTTGCACACACTACCTTATTAAAACACATTTAATCAAAATAACTTGAGTCATTATAAAACACTACGTGTGAGTATATTAAACAATTGTTACATACTTCCATGTCAACAACAAATAATACAGCAGATTAAACACACAGTTTAGACATATTTCTTCTGACTTTCTGCCCTTTGTTTTATATATTTATTTATTCTCCACCTCAGGGAAGTACTTTTATCTTTATCCTTTTCAATTTCCCATATCTCTGTGACTTTCTCTTCAAAGGCCTCCTGGAACCTGCATCATTGGGACTATTTCTGCCTAAATAGTTTGACTTTTTGTTCCCAGCCTTTTCAGTTTATCTTATCAACTAAGCATATGCCTCACTGAAGAACTTTCAAAATTGGTCTAGAGGTTCTATCAATTTTCTATACTCATAACATTTCATGTTTTAAAGAATTCACTCAGCTTTAAAATGCATGGCACAGAAAGAATATATAAACTATCATTTTCCACCTATGTGGTTATGAAAGCGTTTCAAGAATTAACTTGCCTACAACAGTGCCTTGTATTTGTTTACAAAGTTATGTTTAATGACTATATATTTTTGTCAGACATTCCATCTTTATAATGCTAAGACTGAGAGTTATCAGTTATAGTCATTCACTTTAGCCAACAAATGTGTATTGAATTTCTATTTTGTGTTAGGCATTGTTCTGACACAATAGATATATAATGATGACACATCAGAGAAATAATGGTGAACGTGAAAAGTGAAGTTCTAGCCTCATACCATCTTACATTTCAGTGTACTACTACTAAGCAATTTGACCAGTTAAAATAATTAACCTCATCAGCCTGCCCTCTCACCTAACAGATTAGCCACATACTTCTTAGGATACTTTATTTGGCCATTTAAATGAGAAGGAAGGAAAGGCAAAATAAGAAAAACTTGCTCTCTTCACGTATCAAAGTAGCTGTTATGTATTGCATACAGTAAAGGAATAGAATTAGAAAATCCACACCAGACCATTTTCTTCAGTCTAAACCAAACCAATTAGACTGGAATTCAGGACCTTAGGTTTGAGTTTAAAACAAGCACAGAAATGCCATAGAGGTTCTAGCCATCACAATAAAGCAAGGAAAAAAAAACACATAGAGTAGAAAGGATAAAGAAAATATTTTAAGTGTTTGCATATGACAAGATGTTGTTAATAAACCTAAAGAATACATATAAAATTACTAGAACCAATATTTCTATTTAAAGAGGTCATAAATTATAAAGTATACAAATTGTTCACATTTCTATAGTTTTTGAATAAAACATTAAAAATTAAATTTTTAATTCCCCAAACATAGCCTAATCATATAAACTTCATCAATCATATGAAAGACATACAAATAAAACTATAAAATATTGCCAAGAGAAATAATTTTTCAATCCTTAAATAAATGGAGAGAGACATCATGTTCATGAATTGGAAAAATAAATTGTTAACTCTCTCAAAGCTTACATATAGAGCCAATGCAATGCGAAGCATACTTTCAAGTGTGTATTTGAGGAAGAGAGAATTAGAAATTGACAATCTTGTTTTAAAATTTATATGAAAACACAAAGTTCATAAACTACCTAAACAATTCTTAAAAGAACAAATTTGGAAAACATTTACCACTTGATTTCTACTCATCACAAAAGAAGAGTAATAAAGACAAAGGTATCAGTGTAAAGATACATAAATCAATAAAATAAGATAGAACATCTAGAAATGCTCTGTGTATGTAGTCAGTTGTTTTTGGCAAAGATGCCATAGCAGTTCAATGGTAAAGAATGGTCTTTTCAATAAATGTTGCTGGAACAACTAAGTATCTATATGCAAAAATTAAAACCTCACTCTTAGATAATTTCTTAGATATGACACATGGAGTATGAATCATTATATAAAATATGATGAATTTAACTTCATCAAAATAAGAAACCTGGGTTCTTTAAAAGACACTGTTAGAAAATTAAAATACAAGCCATATAATAGACATGGACACATTCACCTTAATATATCTGTCAAAGGAAATGTGTCTTAATATACACTTTTCACAAATCAACAGAGAAAAGATTTGAACAGATATTTTAAACACTACACGAACAAAATATGAAAGGCCAATAAGTGCAAGTAAAAGAAATGTAAATTAAAATCATGATGTGGTATCATTAGACACTCATCGCATTATCTAAAATTTTTTTAAAAGATAAGCCTTATGAGTTGTTGATGAGAATATATTCCAACTGGAATACTCATGCTTAACTGGTGGAAATGCAAAATAGTACAACTACTTTGTGATTGTGTATTGGTTTCTCATATATTTAACAAACAGATTCTTATGATATGATCTCTAGGTATTTACACAAGGAAGATAAAAGTATATACCCACATAAAGACTTTACAAAAATGTTCACAGCAGTTGTATTTATAATAAATTAAAACTAGAAGCCAGGTGTAGTGGCACACACCTGTAGTCCCAGCTATTAGGTAGGCTGACGCAGGAGCATTGCTTGAGTCCAGGAGTTCCAGGCTGCAGTGAGCAGTGATCCTATGATTGTACCTCTGCTGTCCTGCCGGGATGACAGAAGGGAACTCTACCTCTAAATAAAAATAAAAATAAATGAGAAGAAAACAAATTCTCTATCAATAGGAAAATGGACAAGGAAATTCTGTTGTGCTATTACTCAGCAATAAAAACAACAAACTACTGATCCATATGACAACTGGGATGAATCAAAAAAGCTTGTTCTGAGCAAATGTGCCAGTCTTAAAAGAATGCGTAATGTATGCACGTATAAACTCAAAGGCACTATAAGCTATATAATTATAGGTTAATAGACATTATAGGTTAATCTTAGTTTTACAATGTTAATCACATCTGTATTTTCTTATATTCATATTTATGTATCTCCAGTGACAATTTCATATGTTCTTACAAGGTTAGTTTTCCCAAATAAGATTATGATTTTCAAATTATATTCTGATAAATAATCAAACATGACCTATTTTTAACTCTAGTGTCAATATTAAATTAAGCATTCTAGTTAAGAATGATGACCTTTTTTCATCCTGCATACAATTATCATTTGGACAACATGGCTCTTCTGTGTCCATAGTTGAGCTAAATCAAGCCCTGACAATGAGTCCCTTCTTTAGCAAAATTTGGAAATGAAATTCCAATCTTAGTCTAGCTGGTTTAGGTAACATTGTATTTCCTGGCTCCATTTTCTTTTTAATATCTAGAAACGTATCTATCTCTGTCTTCATTTTTTTGTCAAATATTCCCAGTGGATTTCTGTTACTTGTAACTAAACAGTCTCAATCATTACAGCTAAAGTCAATGATAGTAACCAGGCTACTCAAGGAACAATATGCCAGAAACATTCAGGTGGTTGTGTTATGGCCTAAATGAATAAAAACCAGTATACCCAGCATGAAGGCCAAATTCATGTACACAGAGTGATATTGGCAATACAAGAAAATGTCATTTACATAGTTTTTGATATAACATGATTATTTAAATTATTTTTTATAAGCTCATAAATTAATACATTTTTAATCAGCATGAAATACATACCTTTATCTCATTAATATTTTGGTTTATTCATTTACCTTTTTATATGCTTTAAGGTAAATTTGTCCTCATGACTTAATTGCTTCTGGGTATAATGAGAAACCATTGTGCATGAGTAAGTTTGGGAATTAATCCCTGACAATGTTTACAATAAACTTTGTGAGACCTTATATTAGCCTTCTGATGCCATTCCTCTCCAAAAATATTTGTTTTATTCCAACTTGAATAGCAAGGTCTTAGTAAAATCCCTATGGTTTGTGATATGTAGTTGGAGTGTATGTGTCTCTGATCTTATTTGTTTTTCATATGCACTAATGTATAACATAAGCATTACTATATAGTGTAAGGAGTTATGGCAGAAATAAGTTGAGTTTGGTTCAAATTCCCACACTGGGACTATTAGCAAATGAGAAATATAAATCATCAAAGCAATTTTATAAAATTGTCAAGCTATTAATGTAAATCACACCTTGTTCCCAAAATAAATTAAGACAGCTTAAAAACATGAAATAATATATAGAAAGATAGCATAAATTAAAAATAGGTGAGAAAGGAAAAAAGTGAGATTAAACATAGCCAAATACAACATATATAAATATTCATATTATGAAGTACTTTATACTGTTTATTAGAGGAATCTACAATTTGGACTCTGATTTTCAACTGTCAGATGAAAAGGAAATCTTGATTTGATACACAACTCACAGTGGCTTTGCAATAAATCTCAAACCACATTTCCAAGGGCAGACAAAATTATTCCCAAATTCCGACACTTTAAAGCAATTTATTAAATAAATGCCACAACAAAGAACACTGAGGCTGGGCGCAGTGGCTCACGAATGTAATTCCAGCACTTTGGGAGGCCAAGGCGGGCGAATCACAAGGTTAAGAGATCAAGACCATCCTGGCCAACATGGTGAAACTGCATCTCTACTAAAAATACAAAAATTAGCCAGGCGTGGTGCCATGTGCCTGTAGTCCCAGCTACTCGGGAGGCTGAGGCAGGAGAATCTCTTGAACCCAGGAGGCGGAGGTTGCAGTGAGCCGAGATTGTGCCACTGCACTCCAGCGTGGTGCCTAGCAACAGAGCAAAACTTGGTCTCAAAAAAAAAAAAAAAAAAAAGAAAAGAAAAGAAAACACTTAACAGAGTGTAATGGACATTATCCTTACAAAAACCATCTTAATGTCCATTAGGAGGCTGTTTCTTAAGGTTTTCCTCAATGTCTTTTCACCAAAGAACAATGCACTCCTAGCAAGTATATCCTAAGGGGCCGAGGTGGAATACATGACCCTCAATCTATGTTCTGTATTGAAAGACATATTAAAGATGAAATATATAAAAATAAATATAAAGATGACTTACTCAAAAGATACTAGGTAGTTCTGATGCTGAAAATGTGGTCCCTGATCAGTAAGAACTCAGCATTCATGTGGTCTGCTATGCTCACAAAAGCTTATGATGCTTCCTTAACTATGAATGTGGGGTACACACTACATTCTCCATAGAAACTTTATGGAGCAATCAACAGAGGAATTTGCCTAAAGTAGCTATTTCAAAACAAATAAAGGAACTTAATATTCACTAGTACCAAGCCTATAACTTGTGAAGACCTAGAAATCACTTAATTTGGAAGAAATATGTTCTACAATGGCGGGGAAGTGAGAAGTGGAGGGGAGAAGCCAGTGAAGCTTCTGGTACTATGTATGGGAAGCCTATGCCTTCTAGCACAAGCTCCTGAACTTGGGGACTAAGAAAGGGAAGCATATACTTTCCAGATTATTTCCAATAATATTTGAAAAACTAGCAAGGGAAGCAAACTTGTAGAGTAATAATACAATTTTTGACTGTGATAAAATAACCAAAATCTTATAACTAAGTAGAAATAACAGTTCTGTCCTAGCAAAATTATTTCTTAAGATTTCCATTCTTAAAAAAAAGGTATAAATACTTAGGACTCAGTACTCATGAGGTTGCAAATTTGTGATATTAGATACCTCTGGGTCTAGGGACTCAGAAGAAAAATCTCTTTCAAACATGATATAGGGACAGAACATAATTTTGTAGATTCAATTTTAAGTAATTGTAGGAAACTAGTGACAGTAATATGACTCTACAAAGTCAGATGATAACATTTCTAAGAATAAAATAATATTTTCTAGACTTCAACGCAAGTAATAGTTTAGACATGATTTAAATATATAGACTAGGTCATTTATTCAAGAGTTAGGGTTAGATTCTACGGTTTTTAACTCCTAGTCCACTATTTCTCTATTAAAATTTTCTGTAAAATCTATTTGTTTATTCACTCCTTCATTCATATTTGGTTAATGGGTTGTTTTCTCAAGTCACACTTATTGAGTACTTTCTATTTTCTTCCAGAAACTGTGCTGGGAACTTAATTGATGACTTACTGGAAGTGCCAAATAATTAAACAGGCAAGAACAATATGAATAGCTACAATAAGCACAGGATTATAGGAGCACTTACAGGAGACATCTGGATCATGATATTTTTACTCTGATATGATAAATTAGAACTGCATGTGATAGGTAAGGAACATCTGTGTATTAGAGGATAAGGGGTAGGCAGAGAAAAGCTGTGAAGCTTAGGACATTGTAGGCAAAGAAATACATTGCAATTTTGGAACATAAAAAGTTAGGTATAGCTGGGATAGGGAGGACTTAAGAGGAGAGTGATGAGAGAAAAGTCTGAAAAAATAAACGATAGATCTGTTGTTTCAAACCATTATATTTGGGTATGCCCTAAAATAATTTTGAAAAGCTATGCACATCTCAAATATTTTTATACTAACAATTAAACCTTTTAATCACATTTTCAAAAACTACATAGCAAAAAATTTCCACTCTATATATTAGTTATGATATTTTGAAATGGTTGCATGACACTTTTAAAGGTACCTAATGAAATTTAAATTCCAGGGTGAATTATTCATGATAGTCTATTTTAAAAAATAGATGGATACACTATTCTTTGTCTTATTTTTATTATTATTATTTTTTTTTGAGATGGAGTCTCATTTTCACTCAGGCTGGAGTGCAGTGGTGCGATCTCTGTTCACTACAACCTCCACCTCCTGGGTTCAAGCAATTCTCCTGCCTCAGCCTCCCGAGTAGCTTGGATTACAGGTGCCTGACACCATGTCCAGTTAATTTTTGTCTTTTTGGTAGAGACAGGGTTTCACCATATTGGCCAGACTGGTATCGAACTCCTGACCTCAAGTGATCCACCCACCTCGACCTCACAAACTGCTGGGATTACCACCACGCTTGGTTGGGTACCCTATTCTTATTGGAAATTATACAACATTCTTTTTATAAATTCCGAAAGTTACTTTTAATTTTACTTTTTTCACAGATTTTCTATGTAATGTAACAATTTTTATGCTTCTTACACTTCAATTAATGATCAAACTTTCCTGAAACAAAATAGAAATACAATAAAAATTACTTTAAAATTGTTTTTGTGACTATAAGACTAAACATGAAAATCTTCTAGATGATGTATTATAATAATTATTGTTAAATTTATTAAAATACTAAACATGATATTGAATTTTAAAAATAAGTAAAATTTTGTTAGTTTTCATATGATGAAGCTAACATTTATCTAGTTAATTTTTATACCCAGAATGAATTATTCTGAATGCTAGAATGAGATATAACAGTATTAGTTCTATGAATCCACTAACATAGTTTCACATAGATGCATTTTACATATCTTAGTGTCTTTCAAAATAACATGAGAGAATTAAGATTTTGTTAAATTTTAATGTATCTTTATCAACACAATAAATGTTGACAAAATGCTTTATTATTATAATGTGCTTTAAATATATTTCTGTGAACAACTACAAGCTGCATATTCAGCTTTTACTTTATGTATAATGTCTAACATAATGTAATTAACAAACCCTATTTTTAAATAAATTATCCAAATCAGATTTTTTTCAGAAAAAGCCAAAAAGCCTAACTTCATCATTTATTTCAAATATACAATATGCTATATGTTTGGAGGTATATTATAAAAACCAAATATTATAAAAACTAATGAGAGACAAAATGCAACACCCGTTTAAGGATGTTTTACTAAAATCAATCAAGATTAAAATTATATAGATATATTATTGTTAATTAATTTTTTTAAGACCCCATTACAATATGTATTCAATATGCTATTTCTTATTGTTTATCTGTAATAAAGGAATGTCACATATAGTTAAAATCATAATTTACGTGGTGAGAAGTATGACAAAAAGCATAACATTATTTTGGTAAAGTTTGAGGGATAACATTGCTTTCTGTATATGATTTTAAGAAAAATTAAATGTCATGAATAAAATTTATAATTAATTTTATTAATCCTCTTATGCATTATGCCCAAACTTACTAAAGGAGAAATGTTTGAACTTCTAAAAGCAATCCATTCCACATATAATATATAATTTTATTTTAGATAAGTATAAGAAAGTATAAGAAAATATTAATCATTTTATTAAATATAATAAAATAATGATTTATTCTGGAATCAGTCTTCATGACATAGTTGATAAAATAGGCTCTTAGTTAAATTTATCAGTGGGGCTTCAGTAAATAGAACAGAGGCTCTAGGAGTATTATCAAAATGAGGAAATTACTATTGGCATTAAAGCTTTTATGAATGTTGGGGGAGCTTAGAAAGTGGAGGTCTAGGAGGGGAGAGAGTCAGAAGCTCAAAGAAATTGTCACTAACCAATCCTCTGTAAGAACTAATGCGGGTAAAAAAGTCCAGGCTTGCTAGAAAACCTAAGAATCTGGGATGGTTTTCTGCCCAAGCTGCCTCAGGAGTTGCCTCCATGTGGCAGCTGCCCAGGAACTGCCAAGTCCAAGCTTCTTGTGGTGACCCAGGCTGCTGTTGGTCAGTGGTGCCAGCAATGGAGAGGCAGAGCAGAGGAGAGCAAGGACAAGTGGGGGTTCCAGGCGTCTTTCCAGGAATCTGTGTCTAACCTTAAAACAAACTGAAAAGAGATTTCTTGGAAATGTAGTTCTCAGCTTTTTCCCAGTTGACGTCACACAATGCAACGCAGTAACTGATTATGAAACGCACACTGAACTGACAAGAAAATGCATATTTTAACCTGCAATTTTTCTCCATTGGAACACGAAAATTTTTGTAGTCCCTAAAACATTACAGTTATCTTCAAACATATCGATGACACATATACTTCTTCATCTATTAAAAAGTACTTTTCAGCTAATGGAAGAACTTAGAAGCATGAATATATATACAAAATGAATTGCATACCTATGAGTAGGTGGAAGACCAGTTATTTTCATTTAATATTTTGAACCAAACACTCCTTTTGCTTTCCCTCATCTGTCTTCTCCATGAGGTCTCTGCCTCTTTTGAAAGCCAGGGGATGAAAGATGGGTGCTCCTCAAAAGAAAATTCCCATCACTGTTGCTGCCCACATACTCTATAAGGATGAATGTATTTAGAGCATCCAGACTAGTTCCAAAGCAAGTTATTTCTAAAGTCATGCTTTGTGTGTGTAATAGCCATGTGTTTAAGATAAGAACAGTCAGTAAGACCTCTGATGAGATAATTTTCCCTTTTTAGATGTTCCAAAGTAGTTTTCATGACTAAGAAATGTGCTATAATAAGATTCTGGATGAGTAAATTGTACGTATCTTTTACCCCTATAAGGTAGAGAAAGAGAAATTACGAAATGGTAGGTCGGAAAGGAAATTTTCCATTGTTAGAAGAGAATACATTTGGAAATTGAAGATTATGAAATTTATTCCTTTAAAACTACTCATTTTCAATCCTTTATATTGAGGTACACTGTAAAATAATTTTGAAAACTATGCATACCTCATATATTTTAGAATGACATCTAAAACTTTTAATTCAATTTAGAAAGATACAAAATTTTTTATTGTATATAAATAGTGGTATTCTGAAATAAAATGGCTACATTATTCTTTAAAAGTACCTAATGGAATCTAAATACCAGAGTGATTTATCCATGATTGTCTATTTTAAAATACATGGGCAAGCTATTATTATTAGAAGTTATACATCATTCTTCTTTTTAACTCCTTCAAGTTACTTTTTAATTTTACATTTTTTGTGAATTTTATATTTGATGTAGCAGTTTTTGTGTTTCAAACACTTCATTTGATCTTCTATCACACTTTTCTGAGACAAAATATGTTACAACTGAAAACTGTATTGTGTAATGTGTTAAAGAATGGGGACCACGGTGTATAGGGTAGGAAGTGAAAGCAAGAGAAGACTGATAAATTTAGAGAAAAAAAAAAACCATTTAGGGGAAGAAAGTTTGAGAACAGTTGGAGAAAAGTGCAGGAGTGGTAGTAAAATGAGAGACCAAAAATAATTGGAAGTTATAATTTGAGAGGACAATACTTAAATTTAATATTTCATAGAGAAAACATCTTAGTTCATAGCAGTTTTCAAATGTGGAAATAAATGGCTAAATCAGAGTCCAGACGAATTTTACTGAGTAACAGTCACAGAATTAAGAGGTTCAAATATAAGACTAATTCGTGTGCATATATTCAATTATTTAAAATCATGGCAAGGCTTTAAATAGAAAGGGGAAAAATATGTGCTCTTACATTTGTACAGCCACCAAAGATAGCAGTCAGGTAAGGCATAGAGAGCTTAGATTGGAGTTTCCTCATAAAACTATTTCCATCACCCCATAATAGATGCAAAATGGGTGCACTGGAAAAATCAACCAGATCCTGGAATAATAAGCTTCTGAGGGAAAGAGTAAGTCTACCGGTAACAAAATACCCCATCCTCCTAGAATTTGGAACAGTATCAAACCATAGCAGACTGAGTATTCCTTACAGCAAAATGTGTGAAATACTGTTAATGTAAAAATCAGTACTTTTTTTTTTTTTTTTTTCTTTTTTTTCTAAGACGGAGTCTTACTCTGTCGCCCAGGCTGGGGTGCAGTGGCATGATGTCTGCTCACTGCAAGCTCCACCTCACGCCGTTCTCCTGCCTCAGCCTCCTGAGTAGCTGGGACTACAGGCGCCCACCACCGCCTGGCTAATTTTTTGTGTTTTCAGTAGAGACGGGGTTTCACCGTGTTAGCCAGGATGGTCTCAATCTCCTGACCTCGTGATCCACCCGTCTCGGCCTCCCAAAATGCTGAGATTACAGGTGTGAGCCACCGCATCCGGCCAAAATCAGTACTTTTTAAATTGAATCTGAAACAATAGAACATAAGCCAAGGAAATTGCAGCAGACATTGTTCATTGCTTAGTCAATGACCATTTTCTCTTCTTACAGCTGATATGAATTATTACAGTTCTCGCGACTCTATCTCTGCTTGACTCAAATAAATCCTAAATACACGAATCCAATCATGTTTCCCCATTCTATTAATCAGAGATTCGCTTAGAATTGAACAAGTAGATAAAAAGGGAATGAGAGAATGCAGAGCTCTGGGAAAGAAGAAAGAATGGCAAGAACTCTGTCTTTAAGGACATCACAGTGTCAATGAATTGACTAACCCACCAACCATGCATTCCCCAGACAGCTAGTTAAGGTAGATAATAAAGGCTCTTATTCCTTAAGACATTTGGGCATTTTAATTTGTTTTTGTTTTTGTTTTTTCCTTTCCTGAGACGAAGTCTCACCCTATCACCCAGGCTGGAGGGCAGTTGCAAGATCTTGGCTCACTGTAACTTCTGCCTGCCAGGTTCAAGCAATTCTTCTGCCTCAGCCTCCCAAGTAGCTGAGACTACAGGTGCCCACCACCACGCCTGGCTAAGTTTTTGTGTTTTTAGTAGAGATGGGGTTTTGCCATGCTGGCCAGGCTGGTCTTGAACTCCTGACCTCGTGATCCACCCACCTTGGCCTCCCAAAGTGCTGGGATTGCAGGCGTGAGCCATCACGCCTGGCTTTTAGTTTCTTATGGAGGAAAGCATCCTAAAGAAAGCAGTCATTTTTCCAACAATTTTACAATTATGGCTTCAAAACATTGCGAGTTAAAACATTATTATGTAAAGAGAGTAGAAAATGATTTCTCGGTGTGATTTAAGCACTCATTGTTTTTGACAACTTTATTATGACTCTATCAGCAATTCTTCCCAATTATTCTGTAAGATAAGGTCAAATTTTCATGATATTAACTATAAAGAAGCCAAGATGAAGAGAGATCAAGTCATTTGTTTCACAGAACCCAGGAAATCTATGTAGTAATTCTCCCAGGCAAAACCTTTTCTCCCCAGTGTTTTCGAAGTATAATAAATAAAAATTATATATGTTGCGACATTGCTAGTATACAATGTGATAACTTCATATATGTATATACGTATGTAGCAAAATGACTATTATAATCAAGTTAGTTTAAAAAGTCGTCACTTCACGTTTTTTTCTTTTTTCTTTTTTTGCTGTGTTGAGAGCACTTAGCATCTACTGTCTTAGCAAATTTCAATTTCAAGTACAATACAGTATCATTAACTATATTCACCATGCTGTACATTACATCTCCAAAGCATATTTATCTTATTATGGAAAGTTTATACCCATCAATCAACTCCATCCCCAACCTCTTCCACTGCCTCCTCCTCTGGAAAACACCATTCTCTCTCGTTCTGTGAGTCTGACTTTTTTAGATTCCATATATAAGTGATATCATGCAGTATGTATTTTTCTGTGTCTGGCTTATTTCACTTAGCATAATGTCCTCCATGCAATGATTTTTGAATACGACCCCAATAGCACAGGCAACAAAAGCAGAAGTAAACAAGTGAGACTACACTAAACTAAAAATATTTTACCCGACACAGAAAACATTAAACAAAATAAAAAGGCAACCTATGGAATGGAAGAAAATGCTTTCAAGTCATATATCTTACAAGGAGTTAAAATCCAAATCTATAAGAAACTCATACAACTCAATAGCAGGCAAGAACTCTTGAATCAGAACTGTCTTCCTGTTTTTTCTTGCTCTGGTTCACTTTAGCGTTATGGACTGTCAGGCAGAAACATGTGTTTCCTCCACCTACAACCAGTAGTGTGTGTTAAAAATCATGGAAGTGCTGAAGTAACTTTTGTAATTTACAGTCTTTCTCCAAGCTGAATACTCTTGGGAATCAGCCAGTGGCATAGTCTTGGTAAGTGTTGTGCCCCTGTTTAACATTTATATAGAAATCTAATTACCGGAAAAATTCCTTGCTTCTGCTGACATTTTGACAAAGGTTTAAGAAATTATATAAGGGATTATTTCAACTCTGACAACGTGACAAAGAATTCTGCTAATTGTAGAGGAATTTTAACATACTTTCAGCGTCGTCTCTCTTAATACCTTCACTGCTTTTGTTAAAAATATTCTAAGGGATTAGTTAATATTGAATAAAACAGTTTAAACAATTCTATCTTTAGAATATCCCCTCAGGAGATTATTTCCCTTTTTCCTTTGATAATATTTTGATATTTCTTTCATTTTAGCACATTTTCAGTCTTTAGCGACTCCAAATTAATACAACTAATTCAAATATTGGATTTAAATCCAAATTATAAAAATTCTATTAGAAATACTGCTAGTTAATATTGAGATTCACCATAAGCATTTAAGAAGAAAAACAAATTGTAAGCATTTTAATTTAAATGCATTTACCAAAATGCTAAACAAAGTATTTACTTTTTTTGACTGAGAAAATGGGTGGGAGACATGTGATTAATTCTGAGAGAGATTGGTTAAATATGTCAACTTAGTGCTGCAGAAATTGCATCAAACATATCTAAAAACATAAGTATACAAAGTGATCTCAAGTTTAAATTTGTTATTAGAGAAACACAATGAAAGAATAAAAGAGGTAGTAGAGAGAATCCCATAAAATACATAGCGCATTAGTATAAATAGTTCTCTTTATCTATTGGTAATAAAAATACCCATAGGCAGTTTAATTACCAGTATTTTGTATTTGGATTCATTTTGTGCCTAAATATGTTATTCTTTCTGTAATTTTACATGCATTTAAATATTTCATATAGGATATTTATATATTCATTGTACTTTTTACTACATATTTTTCTATAACCACTTAATTTCTTTTTGAGAACAGGAGATTATAACCCATAAAATATAACTATAATTGAATTTACAGAATCATGTTTTTAATAAGAAGCGTCATGACTTTCAGCAAATTGTAAATTCGAAGGCAATTATTACATCTGTTTTTCTATCTTTATGTGCTCAGGTTATAGCCCAATGCCTTACATGAGGATGGTGCTCAATAAATGTTTATTAGCAAATCTGAGTATAATAATTTTGCCTTTTTAATTCAGTAAAATATGCACATAGAGGAATTAGTTTTTGAGAAGCAACATGATATTAGATAAAGTATGTGTTCTGAACTCAGACAAACTTTGGTTAGAATCTTTGGTCTGACAGTTGTTACCTATGTCACCGTAGGTGAGTTACATCACCTCTGTGAATGCAGTTTCCTCGCTTATAAAGTGGGGCATGCATAACCCATACTGTGTATCAGCACCAATGGCAATGTATGTAAAGTATCTGACACATTTGCCACAGGTATATACATGCATTAAATGCTGGCAGCTATCTTTATTGCTTAATTTTACTTTTGAATTTTCTATAAATGTAAGTATTTATATTATTCAAGCTTGATATGCAACAGGTAAATTTCATCATAGGTCAAGTTAATTTTTGACTCCATGTACTACTCGTTCATACCCTTCATCCTCTCCTCATTTTTTTCCCTGCCAGTAATTAATTCCCTGATGATAGCTCTTTGTTGTCAGTGTGGCTACTCTAACATGGATGGGTTTCCCAGCCCTCAAGCCAGGAATCGTCCCATACAATCTATATTTATTTTATCTCCTCATTCTTTTAAATAGTAACAAAAATTCAGTATTCCTTTGCAAAATAGTGAAATAACTTCTGCTCAATTATTAGTGAATGAGAATAAGTATATTTTTCTTTCCCAACAACACTTCTATCTTCACTGCTGCTTTTAATGTGGACACACAAAGATATGAAAAATAACATTTCTGCCCTCAAGGGGCTTCAAACATGTTGGGAAATATTTACTATATGTTAGTAATAAAAAGAAGACAGTACTTACTTTTTCTAAATTTTAAAACCCTGCATAACCCATTTTTATTTTTAAGCTTCTTCTAATCCTTTCTGTTTTCAATGGTAGATGAAGATGTTATTCTGCAGGTTAAATCAGTCGAAATGAATACTCAAGCCAGGAGTCCCTGACAGAGAGTAGGTTTCAGCAAATGCCTCTTGGATTAATTATTAAAAACAAAATCTTGCATCTGACTCTAAAAATAAAAGAAAATTATAGCATGTGCCATAAATTAAAGTGCCAACATTTTCTACTGAATTTCAGACAATTTGTCACCCTATTTTGGGGAGGTGGGTCCAGGGACAGTGTGTGGGAGCAGAGATGGAATCAAAGATGCACGTTGAAGGATGAGTCACTGGGGCGCACAAGTTGCGAGGTGGCAGAAACTTCATCTGAACTAATTTGGAGCTCTCAAATTTATTCAGAGTGTGTCCAAATTAAAAAAACAAAAAACAAAAAAACAAAACACAAAACAAAACAAAAAAACAAGTATTTCTAAGGTATGAGAGATTTGGAACATCTCATTTTTGTTTGTTTGTTTTATTTGTCCTTGCTGGTATCCATTGAAATTCTAGTTTCTAGGCTCTTCATTTTGATAGGCAAAGCTAGTAAAAGAACTAATTTTGCTTTATGTTGCTGTGATGTAAGTTCCCAGAAGCTACAGCCAGTCAATAGTTTGTCTGGGATGGAAGTGTGTATTTTAGAAGATTTTATAAGAAAATCTTTTAAATGTGATTTTAGAAGAAAAATCTGGAAAAAAATGTTAAGATTTCAAATATATTAGACATTGATGACATATTCAAACAGTAATGAATAACTCATTGTAATAAACTGAAGAGGAGTTTTAGACAGTAAAAGAGTCTTCTTACACTGGCAGAGGAAGTAAAATCAGATTTAAGCATACCAAAGTCAAGGCAGGGAAAAAAATCAAAATCAACAGTTTGTAGGGCTCTGTGTTTGTCATTGTTGCCTAACCAAAGGCAAGAATCAGGTCACAAACAATCTCCTGACCAGGCAGCGTCTGTTACAGGATGCAGCACAGATTTTCTATTGATTGTTATGGCCAGAATAGGTAAGAAAGAAAAAGAAGGAGGAGGAGGAGGAGGAGGAGGAGGAGGAGGAGGAGGAGGGGAAGGGGAAGGGGAAGGGGAAAGGGAAGGGAAAGGGAAGGTGAAGGAGAATGAAACAAGTTCTTCCTGGAAAAATCACTGGCTGGAAGATGTAAAATTAGTATTTGCTGAATTGACCACCTATTATTTATAGTTTGGTGAAGACACATTGGCTAATAAGCAAATATTTGATGGCTTATTCTATGTGGGTCTTATGTGATTCTCAAATTATTCTTTAGTTTTCTTTATAAAATTCAAGATAAATTAACTCCAGGATCACAGAAGACACTCAGAGGCCATAGCTAACAGCAGTTTAAGTGACTCCTTTAACAGACTGACTACAAACAGCAAAGTTACAATAAAATGTGATTTATTTTATCAATTCTGACCAAAAAGAAATAACTCATAATTTGTTACTGATTATGCTGCTGTAACAAAGAGTATGGATCATCAGAAAGATTAGGAATTTAGAAAAAAAAAAGTATGAAGAAGATAGTTCAGGAGGAGATTGTCATAAGGAAACCTCATAAACATTTTCTCCAGTGATCTGATAAAGACTGTATCAGTGTTCCATCAGAGATGCCAACACAGTGGGAGTGATCTAGAACACTGATTTATTGTATGAGTGGGACCTCAAGCAATGGTGAGAACAGGTAGATCAATCTATGCAGGTTATTGTCTGTTGTCTTGATTCCAGGTCAGCCTGACCATCCATTGGGAAATAAAATGGTAAAGCTGAGACCTGTAGGAACAAATCAGAATCCATGAAGGGGCGGCTACTGCTATCCACAAGGAGAGAGTAGAATCAACGTCTGTCTGTCACCACCTGTAACCATAATGCCCGGATGACTATCAAAGGTGTCACTCTTTGCCAAAAAGCTACACTCCACTTGGCCCAAAACCTGAAGAAGTTGCACACTTGATGAGAGCTGAAGGAAATTAAGGTCTCATGTCCCATTCTGTCAAAGTGAGCTAGCAGATCAGCAAAAAGCTACATGAGCATCCATATATTCAGAGATTAAAATCTGCGTTTGAAATCTGGCACAAAATGACTTGTGGCCAATGCCTACAGGGAAAGGAACTCTGGGAAATACATTTTCAGATTAGGCAGGTACATAGTACAAAATTACTACAGATAGTTAATACCATTTATATTAATTATAAATTAGTATTTTAAAAAATCATTTGTTCCCAGTAATGTTGATTTATGCTTATGAAGTACTTACTAAGTAGTTTATTGGTTATTTGATAGTGTAATAATACCAATGCTAGGTTGTATGACAGCAAAATATATGCTTAAAATACCAACAAAATCAAAGGACTAAAATTGAATATTTTAAACAAATTTGAAATAATTTGATATATCCAAAAATATGTCAAAACAAACATTTTGGGTTTCTTTTTTGTTATTTTATAGCTTGGTGGTGTTTTATATTGAACTGTGTATTACTGAATGGGCAATAGGTAAAAGCATAGCATAATCTTAAATGTAGCTTAAGATCACCAAAGAGACTAAGCCAATCTTTAGTTGTACAATTATCAGACAATAACTGGGTTGTCTATACAAAAATCCTAAGGTAAAACAAAAAGCTTTTAAGGATTGAACAAGTAAAACCTTAACAGACTAAATCCAATCAGCTTTTGAAGTCACCTTCCTGATAGCTAGGCTGGGAGTACCAGAGATTAGCAGCACCCCTTGTAAAACAAAGTCTCAGTAGGGCCCATGCTCTATATGTGCTGAATTTTGTACCTCTAGTAGAAGTAGAAATCTGTTTTATGTTATCTGTCTGGAATTTTAAACATATGAAGACTCAACTTCATAGGAAACTATAGAAATACAAAGTCTAATGTTTTCTTTCATTTTATGAATAAATAAAAACTAGTGGTGACATGCCAACTCTCACAAATTCATTCAGGCATGCCAAATTGATTTGTGCAAATGTAAACAGATTTTAAACCCCCTTTTTATTTCCCTTTTATATATTGTGTGTCCTCACAGAAACTGATGGAAAAATCTGTGTAAATAAACTGAGCTTCCAAACTAAGGTTACCAGACAAAATACAGGACATCCAGTTAAACGTGAAATTTCAGATAAACCATACTTTTTATAGTGTAAGTACTGCCTGGTACATAGAATATTGCATGGGGCACACTTATGAGAAAAAGGGTATCTGTTATCTGAAATTAAAGTTTAACTGGGTGCCCTGTATTTTTATTTGAGGTATCTGGCAACTGTACCCTGAGCATATGGTAGAAAATTAATATCAAAAATGCGTATCTGAATTATAGGAATGCTCCCCATAAGGAAATGCTAGACAGTCTGTCAGAAGGCTAGAAAGGAATCTTTTTGGAGACTACGTGTAAATTTTCATGATGGGGAAGAAGTCCCCTGCCTCTTTATCCCCATCTTCATTCCATCCCAGGGACCACGTTATTCTTAAAACCAGTTTAGCCTGACAGGCCTTCCTGAGTCAACGAAAGTAAACAAGATTGGCTATGTATCATCCCATTCCCCAAGTGTTTATCACTTTTGTCATTTTTACCTTTTCTCCCAATGTTTCTTCATAGCAATCTCAGCTGCTAATATCGAAAAGGAATGAAAAAGATTCTGTTGTCATAAAAGTGCTTCCAGTTTTTTTATTATGCACTGTGGTGATATAACTAGCTTAAAAAGTAATCTTTCAAACTATCAA
Organism: Macaca mulatta; assembly: GCF_049350105.2. NCBI lineage: Eukaryota > Metazoa > Chordata > Mammalia > Primates > Cercopithecidae > Macaca > Macaca mulatta. The sequence continues at coordinate 49,584,508 of NC_133406.1, forward strand.
GAGAGTAAGAAAGGGCTGCTGAAACCTCAGAAAGATAAAAATAGAAAAAATGTTAAAACTGCAACTGATGCCATTCTAATGTTTTCAACAGCTTCAGAGTTTTTAGAGTTTAACCTTTAAAGAAATATTAGGAAAGAAGGGGACAAAGGATTATAAATAAGGTCTATAGCTACAAAACAGATGAATGAAAAAAAAAAAGGAACAAACAAAAATCAGTCAAGTGAGTGAGGTTTTAAGCTGTATCCCCTCTCCTATGCCCTGTAAAAATAATTATAAAGTATGTAAAACAAAAGTTATTTGTATCATTGCAAAGGTTTATTGCTGACTGATTTTTAGTGATTTTTCCAGTTAAGTTGTATTGACGCCCATAGTCTTAGTTATAGGAAGCTAAGAGTAGGAGATTTTAGGATAAAATCAATATAATATAGCTCCTAGGAGCAGAGCCTTTGTAATTCAATAGATTGGAATAAAATATGGATTCTGCTCCTTAACGAACATATGATTTTGAACAGGTAAACTACTTAACCTTCTAAAGCCCTAGTTTGCTTTCCCCATTTGTAAGCTGTTGTTATTAATGGGGCCTATTTTATGGGGCTGTGCCATGATTAAGTGAAAAAATGTATGTAAAATTCTTGGAATAGGGCCCACCAAGTAATTTGCTCTAAGATAATTATTACCTATGATACAGCTCATTTGTTCCTAATGAATTTATTTCATTAATTATCCAGAAGAAACATACGAAGTTTTGCCTGGGTAAGACTGGTAAGGAGAGCTAAATGAGCATATGGAAGCACACAGAGGAAAAAGATGTGTTCATTCATTCATTGATTTAGGAAATTCATCCTGAATACCTACTATGTAGGAAGCACTGTGGGAGTCAAAGGTGACAAAGCTGAATAAGCCACTCCCTGTCCTGAAGACTATACCAGCTAGTGAAGGAAACACACAAGGTACGAGCCACTGTTTTACAGTGTTTAATGCAGTGATACAGATATTCACAGGGTGAAAGACACTTGCCAAAGTCTGGAAGAACAGATAAGGAGTCATCCTTGGATATACATATCTTTGTTTAGTCTTGAAATATGTAGATGAATTATTCATAAAAAGGAGAATATTTAGAAGGTGTTTACAACATATCTCCAGCTTGGGATTTCATTGTAGCATAGAGCAGGGACTTATAACATCAATAGGCATCTAATACAAAGCTTGACACAAGAGCGTCAGGAGATTAATCTAGAGTGAAAGCCAAAACCAGATAGTGGAAGGTCCTGTGTAAAGTTATGTGTTTAGGTCTTATTTTGAGGGCAGAAAGAGACTAAGCATGGAATTTAATGAAGGGGGAGATATAGATCAGACTTTTCTTGTTGAAAAGATCGCTCTGGAAGCAAGAAGAGATTTTATTGGAGGGAAGTGTGTGGAGAGGCAGGAAGACTCCATCTACTGTGTCATTAAGGTGAGATTCTGATTAAGAAAATGGAAATGGCAGTAGAAATAGTAAAGAGGGAAGGGAATCAATAAATGTCTAGAAAGTAGAATGAGCAGGATCAGAATGTGAGGGTCAAAGGGAAAGAAAGGGTTAATCAATTATCTCTGCCAAGTAGCTGCTTTAGGACACAGGTTAGAGGAAGCCAGAAAAAGGGCAGCACATCCGGTTTCTATTAAGTCCTTAAGTAACTGACAGCATCAGCAGGATAACCTAAGTGTGAAGGCGTTAGGGTGAGACTATTTCAACATATCCTTACCTGTTAGGCTTTTAATTTTTCTGAAAATCCAAAAGTAGTATACAGCATCCAGGTTTTAAAGTTCTTGGCCAATGCAGTGCATAATTTCAATTAGCCTTTTCATTTCTAAAAGAAGTTTCAGGTGAAAATATGTTTCTACCTCCAATAAAGAGAAGAAAAAGAGAAGAAAGCAGTCAAGGGTACAAGATTTGTGTTAAACTTTGCCTTTAGTGGACAACGAGGCATATGTCATAAATTCGTTCATAAAAGTTTCTCAAAAGAGTGAAACCTAGATATTTCTAAAGTATTTCACATGAGAATGAAATGAAAGCAAGAGCACTAGTAAAAGCAGATTTAAATTTAGGAATGGTGTCAAAACATACATGGGAAGATAAAGCTTCATATGAGCAAAGAGAATAATAAAAAAAGCATGCAATATAAATTGAATACCTGATGAGCCTTCAATGACTAAACTGAGGAGAGTCCTTCTCCTTGGGAGGTCTAGTACTAAGGAACTTGGTGTATACATTTTAAAACAACATCAACATTACTTATTAGAATAAGAATTTTATGACATTGGTAGAGTATATTGAAATGGCAGATTAATGTGAAGTCCCAATTTTCAGTAGCTTATAACTTTGGCAGAACATTTAATTTCAAATGCAACTTGGCATGAGTTTACTCTCTGTCAGACTTCAGTCCTGCCAAGTTTGACAAACATCCAGTTCAGCTGTTTTGAGCTAATGTGAATGCCAAAGTAAAGATTTTTTTTTTTTTGCATTCAATTCAACACCATTTTTCATTATAAAAAGCAAAAATGAGTAAATGAGTGTTTATTGTCAGGCTTCTTAATTAATGTAAAACAATCCTCACAAAAATCAGAAATGCAAAGTGATTCAGTGAGCAAAGTAATGGACTGAGGACTCCATAGAACTAATTCCAGATTTGCTACCAATTCACTCTTACTGTTTAAACTTGGAAAAGTAACAGCCTCTTTGTAGCTCAGCTTATTCAACAGTAAAATTAAGAGATTAATACAAACTTGCATAATCATAGTCATGAAAATGGCAGTAAAGCAGTTTTCAAATTTAAACACACAAAAACTTGTCTTTTCAATATTCTTGCTTTCTGGTGTTTTTTTTTTTTTTTTTTTTTTTGGTTGTTCTCTTTTTTATGGAGATAAATAAATTTGGATATGCAATGATAATCAGTCTGAAGCTGTACAAAAAGTCGAAGTCCTTTGATGCATAAACTAAGCCCTGGGAATTAGGATCCTTGGGCAGGTATATTTATTCTTTTGGGTCATTAGATATCTTTTAGTAAAATAATATTTTGTTCACCATTTTGTAAGTTACTGCGTCAATATAGGAAACAACACACTAGTGGCTTGAAATATTATTGTGTTCTGCTGCAAAAACCTCAAGGTTTCCATGGAGAGATGGCTTTTGCACCAAGAAAACAAAACAAAGCAAAACAAAAGAGCTTAGTAGGTTAATGTAAAGGATGTACCACATACCTTCTTTTTTTTTTTTTTTTTTTTTTTTGAGCTAGCGTCTCACTCTGTTCTGTCACCCAGGCTGGAGTGCAGTGGCTCAATCGGCTCACTGCAAGCTCCCACTCCCGGATTCAAGCGATTCCCCTGCCTCAGCCTCCCGAGTAGCTGGGACTATAGGCGCACGCCGCCATGCCTGGCTAATATTTTGTATTTTTAATAGAGACGGGATTTCACCGTGTTGCCCAGGCTGGTGTCAAACTGCTGAGCTCAAGTGATCCGCCTGCCTCGGTCTCCCACAGTGCTGGGATTACAGGAGTGAGCCACCATGCCCGACCCCCGATGTACCCTCTTGCTATAGGTAATAAATAAAATTTCTTTTTTTTTTTTAGTCACATTGTGGATCGGTAAGGTCTTTGAAATATTTAAAGACTGTTTCAATTGCCTCTTAGACATCCTAAAATACCAAAGTGACTTAGTAATTTAGATTATATAAACATAGAAAATATTGAGCATAACAATTTTTCCATTTACTCATGTATATACTGCATAGCACACACTGGAGATAAGTAAATAAATTACGTTTAATTAAATAATTATACACAATGTCCAGATATTCACGATTGTATGTGAATAAATACAGATTTACAAGCCTGTATAATGTTATATATCGAGTATTTTTTGTTTATTATTATTATCTATATTATTTTAAGCTTCCGCCTTGAATAATGAATTCCTTTGATCACATTGGAATGCTTAATTCTAAAACCAAGAGGACATCCATGCCATCAATTTTTTTTTTTTTTTTTTTTTTTTTTTTGAGACAGTCTTGCTCTGTCACCGGGGCTGGAGTGCGATCTCGGCTCACTGCAACCTCCACCTCCCAGATTCAAGAAATTCTCCTGCCTCAGCCTCCCAAGCAGCTGGGATTACAGGAGCCGACACCATGCCCGGCTAATTTTTTGTTTGTTTGTTTGTTTGTGTTTTTGAGACGGAGTTTCACTCTTGTTGCCCAGGCTGGAGTGCAATGGCATGATCTCTGCTCACTGCAACCTGTACCTCCGGGGTTCAAGCGATTCTCCTGCCTCAGCCTCCCGAGTAGCTGGGATTACAGGTGCCCGCCACCACACCCAGCTAATTTTTTGTATTTTTGGTAGAGATGGGGTTTCATTATGTTGGTAAGGCTGGTCTCAAACTCCTGATGTCAGGCGATCCACCTGCTTCAGCCTCCCAAACTGTTGGGATTACAGGTGTGACCCACAGGACCCAGGCCCTGTGCCATCTATTCTTAACCTCATTCTTCAAAAAATATGTTTGTGTTTCCTACCAAAATAGTGCTGTTGAGTATCAGGTTGCTATAGAATAACATAAGTTGTAAACATTAGAACTTGAAAAAGTGGCCGTCAAGTAGAAGTTTGCAGAAATAGTATAAAGTACATTGAACTATGTATGTAGCATTTTTCTAATCTAAGAAAAAGTATACATTTCATTGTAAGACCTTCATCAAGTATGTAACTTGAGTTCGACCTAAAATTATATGAACTTTATAATTCTATTGGTCAGAAATCTGCTTTGCTATTGATGATAAGTTCAATAATTTCTAGAATGTGATTGGTTCACCAGACACCTGTTATCAGACTTACATTGCAGATTGTTGCTGACTTTTAATCAATAATTAAAAACACAACATAAAAATGTTGTTGTGTTAAGCCTGCTGTTTTTTGCAATGATATAAATATGAAAGAATGGACTATTATTTTTAGTCCAAAATTATCACTATGGAAAACAAACCTAACACTAAATTTAAGTAGTCATTTGACTTTATTTACATTGTTTAATAAAATATATAGTAAAAGCTAAGAATGTCTTATTATTAAGATTATACTTCAAACGCCTTTTAAAAATAAATTAGTTTAGAGCTAAAAACAAAATGCCTACACTAGTAATTTTTGGTTGTCTTCCTAAGACAGATGATATAAAAAGCAAAATTTGTAAGGCGAGCTGTGAAGGATAGCCACATAAAGGATCAGCCTTGCAGCTTATCTTTCTCTTCTCCAGGGAAGCTGACATTTGTCTTATTTTAACCTATTAGACTCTTTTTTTTTTTTACTTGAAAAATTTATTTCATGTTTTAAAGGAAACTTATATAATAATCCACTTAGAATATTTTTCAATTCCTCTTCTAGTAAGAAGTACGGTCCTACTAGAATAAGTCCGTATTGATCACTTTCTCTCTGATCATATCTTACAAACTCTGATGGGTCTTAGTCTGTATATTTTGATTAATATATATTATAATGAAAATTATATATGACCTTCATACCTTCATGTTTTCTCTTCTCTGTTGGTGGAACAACTTGCTACCTATTAGTAAATTTGTTGATGTCATTATCATTTGGCAAACACAATTTATGTCACAATTAATACCATTTGGGGGTGGAGAACTGCAAGTGGACATTTGAGACATTTACACTCATCAGGGACTGAAAACAGCCTGTCTTTTATTCCACTTGTAATTCTGTGAAATAACAATAGAGAATATCTCAGTTATATCCCTAGGTGATAATCATTTACATTAACCAAACTCATAGTATAAACATTTATAAGCAGAACTATAAAATACGAGATCTTGTTAATAGAAAAAAAGAAAGAAAAAAAGGTATATCTGTCATTAATACTGGGCATACCCTCTTGTTTAGTACAGATAATATTACAAATCAGAAAGTGTTCTGGCAACTGTAAAATCAGAATGAATGGAGTTCATGATGTTGTATAATATATATGAATGATAATATATATGTATAAAATATAAATGAATATTGGCTTGATTAATTTTTCTTCCATATTACAGACAAAAATTCTACATTGTATAGTGTGATTAGCAAAAGCAGGCATGCCCCAGTGTAGATAAAGAACATATATGGGTAGCTTCTTATTCTTTCATTTTCCTTTCTTGTATATTCTAGCCTAACTCTTATCTTGCATCAATATAGTTTTGACATTTTGTAGTTATTAGTTAACTCCCAACAGCTACATTTTTACTCATTTTTGAGAAATGGAAGAGACTTTTTCTACATAAGCATATCATTTATCAGGGTGCTTTTTGTTGGTGGTGGTGGTGGTAGTGTTTTTATCTTACTCATTTTGTGCTGATTTTTAATCAATTTCTATTACAAAGAATGACTTTTACCAAGCTTACTCACAAAATCTGAAATTGGATCATGCTTAGAGCCGATAGCATTCTACTAACAGACTGTGGTGATAAATTTACTTTTTTGTACCTCAAAGGTGTCTCAGTCTGTTTTGCCTAGAAATACGACCTCAGGAAAGTTTATCTGAGGTAGATGTCTTGGAGGTGCTACCAGTGATTTAAGATTGTTATATGTCTGAAACACAAAAATATTTATCTTAATTTTAGAAATTGTTTTATTGAAAGTTAAACCTGATAATTAGGCAGGCAAATTGTTAACTTTGCAAACAAAAATTTTAAAAGAAACACAATTGGTAACCTTGATAATTATTATTCTATAAGTATGAGCCAGAGAGAAATTAGTTTTGAGGATAAATGTTAAATGAAGATACAGTTTCTTTCCAAGCATTATAGAGGATGCAAATGTTCCCATGAAACATATTGAATTTAGTAATAATTACACTATTAAAGTGAGAGAGGAAACTAAATTGCCATAGAATAAATTTAAATTTAAAACATAATTATATTAATCAAATATAAGCTAAACTCTTAGAACTAGTTATCTAAAAACAAAGCACTTTGCATATTTTTATACTTCTTTCTATTTCAAGAATGGAGTCAGCACCCTAAAACAATTCAGAAGCTCTTGAACAAATCTTTTAGAGTCTCAGCATTTATATTTTGGACTCAATGTATTGCTACAAGGCTTTGCTGTTTATCTCTTAATCCTTTATTGTTTAATAATCTTTTTTCACAGATGGTGACATGCAAATTACATTTTTCCAATGTAAATAGTGCTGGGAATGCAGATTTAAAACCTCAATAAATCAGATTTGTGTTAGGTGGCAATGACAATGAAGAAAAGGACACATGGAGATGCCAAACAAACTTCTTGTTTCATTTCACTCCTTATGGCCTTTTGATTCCTAAGCAGGTGGGGAATCATCCAAGCAGATTGTATCCCAGTATTAACTCAATCTTATCAACTGTTTACATTGAATTTAGAGTGAGTACTTGTCAATTCACATAATTTCTTTAAGATGTCTATGCCTGCATTGCCATGAATGAAAGCAAAACTGTCTGAACTTTGGCACAGTTATATGTTGTATTTAACAAAACCTCCTCCCTTAGAACAGTCAGCTTCTTTCCACTTCGAGGAAATATAGGTGACTTTCTTCCCACTGTGATTCGGAATTTGTCTTCCTGAGTTACAATACAGCCAAAGAAAGCTACTCTCATTAATTTGTCAACCATATCCAAATCATGTACATAATAGAATGCTAGAATGGTAAGTACCTACTTAAAAAACTAACAAGTAAGAGGAAGATTTGGCAAACTCTTAGAACCAATGCTGCTATAAATGAAATAACCCTTCTAAAAGCTGTTACCATTTAAATATCCTAAGCGATATTAAAAAAGAATAGATTTGGCACTTCAACCCACATTCCTACTCAACCGACTCTTTCAAATATGGTTTTTGCTTAATGAGCATTGGCATATGATTTTAAAGCTGATTTGGATTCATGCTATGAGTTAGAAGCAGAATACTATTTCTCTCTTTAATACCTCAAACATAGTTTCATTTAAAAGACTGTGGCACCTTGTTTCCACATTAATTTTGGTATTAAAAAATCAAAGGGTGAATATAATGAGAAAAAGGTCCAGATAAAATATGTGATAATGATTTTCCAGCCAGTTTTACCTTCAATAAGCTTGTTTACTATGAAATCAGCAATTGTCAGACAAGAAAACATCAGTAATACAGCCCTGATGACTTAGGTTGAACTGGACCTACACAGGGTAAAACTGGCAAATATAAACACTCAATAATTAGCCACGGGAAAATGGACCAGCATCTCTCAGGACTGCAGCAGCTATAAGAACTTACGCAGATAATTATCAGCAAATAGGCAGAATATCAAATGTCATAAAGAGAGAACAAATCTGTATGCAGTGGAAAGAGAGATGCCATACCGGATCAATATACAAAGCCATGATGCTAAACTCGTCTTCAGTTTGGTACATTTGGCTAGAGAGGGTGGTCATTTAAAAGATACAAATTCACATACTTTGCCCCACAGATTTTGATTAACAGAACAGTCTTAGATTGTGAAATTTTGTTTGTTCTCTTGTTGGCTTGCTTGTGTGTTTTTTAAGCTCCTTGGCTGATTTTAAATTGCCTCAAGGGTTAAGAAGTACTTATCTCAGAGAAGATACACAACAGGCAAACCTGAATCAGAAAAAAAAAAAAAAAAAAAAAAAAAAAAAGGCAAAATTCTTTGCAAATCGAGCCTTACTGAGAAATGTAGGATCTTTCTTATCTATCCAATTTGCGGAGTTCCTGAAATTATATCCTTTTCTTTTTCATTCCTGGTTGCCACACCTGTTTCAAGTTTTCTCAACTAGGCACAAGTATGGTAGTATGCACATTATCAAATGTAGAGTCCTTTCGTGAGGAACTGTTGACCAGTGATGTAGCTTGTAAGCTCCTTACGATATCATCAGGTTTTTTTTCTAGTACTTCAACTCTACTCGTGCTCTATTGGTATACAAATAAATTTGATGTTTATTTATAAAATAAAATGTATATATAGTGAAAGCACAAATCTTAATTGCACAGTTCAAAGAGATTTGATAAATATATATAGCAGTTACTACCAGCTAAACCAATATATAGCACATTTCCATAATCTCAGGTTTCATCACTCTGTGATTAATGTTAACCTTCCATTCGGTCAACATGCTCTATGGGAAACTATTGTATTTTTATAATAATAGATTAATATTACTTGTTATTGAATACCATATAACAGGAACCATGAAATGTATACTCTATAACATCCGGCTTCTTTCATTTGCTGTCATATTTTTAAGAACCACCCTTATTGCTGTGTGTATCAGTTCATTTTTTCTATAACTAAGTAATGTTCCATTATGGCAATACACCATGATTAATTTACTCATTCTCTTGTTGATGGTCTATGGCAGACACACCTGACAGCAGCAACTTAGGCATAGCCTGAGAATGACCCTGTATGTCAGATGCACCTGATATAAATAACTTGAGCATATCCTGGAAATGACTCTAGCTTCTAAAAGGAATGCGTGTTTGGAGTTCTGAGCTAAGGAATCTGGGAGTGGCCAACCCAGAGAGTAATTCCTTATCTATGAGAAACATCTGAACCTCTGACCCATCCCTTGGAACATACAGGGGATCAAGGCCCTTTGATTGGGTTAAAGTTTTCCAGGTGGAGGTTGCTAGAGGGAGGGGGCTAAGTGAAAACGCTGTATGAACTACCTGCTTTTTATAAACAGTAGTGACTCTCCTGCCCAGATTGCCACCACTGGATCACCTTACCTATAAGTCCTCTCAATAGACCATATGTTTTGTTTGCTGGTTCCAGGTCTCTTCCTTGGCCTTCAAATATGGTGCTATCCCTATTGAAGTTAATAGGGGTTGGCATGAGAGATAAACATTTGAATAGTTTCTAGTTTGGGGCTATTATTTATAAAGCTTGTATAAACAGTCTTCAACAAGTCATTCTGGGGTCGTATGTTTCCATTCTCTTGGGGAAAATGAAAAGGAGTGAAATTGTTGAGCATAGGTGACTCCTAGGTGAGTTTTTATTAACTCACTAAATGTTTAACTATATAATATGTTTAACTATATAAAAGGTGAATGTTTAACTATACAAAAAGTTACCAAATAGCTTTCCAAAGGAGTTTATTAAGTGTCCAAGTTATTGTCAGCAGCATTTGCTGCTATCAGTCTTTTTATTTTTAGCCATTCTAGTCAGTGAAAATAGTATTTCATTATGGTTTTAATTTGTTTTTCCCTGATGATCAATAATGTAGAGTAGAACTTCTAAAAATGTAAATCCTGGACCTGTGTATCAGCATTATTATGAAAATGGTTAGGAATGCAATATGTAAACCTCACTCCAAACTTAGTAAATTAGAAGCTCTGGGGTTGGTGTTTGGTCATATGTGTTTTACTAAGCCTTTCAGGTGGTTGTGATCCATGTTTTAAAAGAATTTCCCTGCTCACGTGATTTTTTGTCCTCCCAAACTCTATAGCAATATCATAAAACATGTTAGATATTCTAATTTGTATTTAATATGAATTATTTTATATAGTAATAAATAGTTGTCCTTATACAGATAGTCTCCCAGATTATGTTAAGTTCTTATCAATCAGTATCTTTGCACATTCTAGTTTAGCATGCTTTTAATTCTCTTTTACTTCTCTCTCAAATATACTACCAGTATTTTGCTGTTATCCAGTATTAGATTCATATTTTATATTATAAATGTATATCAACTAGATTATTTGGTTAGTAAGAAGTGCATTTTATTATATAGTTTACTTGCTCTCAATATATTATAGTTTCACTCCAAAAGTATTTTGATTCTTAATGGAATGTTTTTCTGCTATAATAAGTTTTCAAAAAGTCTCTCAGAGATAAACATTCTGAATCAATGTGTAAAAATTGAAAGTAATTTTATTTCACACTGTCGTTTAAGTTGTTCTTCTGATTTTTGTTCCCTTGAATATCTGCCTCTTATCTCTAGAGTTTTAAATAATATTTTGTTTATCATTATTGTTTATATTTCACAATGACTTAAAAAGATTTTTCCTAAAGTAGCCTAAATTGCTGTTGTGTATCCTTGAAATTTGATGTCTGATACATCACCAGGCAGGCCCCTGACATGGGAGTGTTACAATTATTTAATGCTATGTAAGAACATCACCATAAAACGTTGTAAAGCAAAACAAAAAGTTGGTATGTTAGCAGATTCTGGCAAAAAAAGTTTTGGTTCTCTTTACCCAAAACATCTATCCATCTAGACCTACAGTCTATAGTTCCAGCACCTGTGGATGGAGATTAAGCCATCTCATTGGAAAGTCTGGCACTCATATTATGATCAACTCCTCCAATGCCAAGCACTTTTTCTTTGTGGATTCTTCTAAGACTGTTGATTAACAGATCATGTTTAGTCACAGAAGTCTCTGAAATAGGTCAAAACAGAATTTGTTTTATTTTTAAAAAAGACAAATTTCCAATTTACTCTGTTTTATTACTTATCCCACATTTTTTTTTTTTTTTGAGACGGAGTCTCGCTCTGCAGCCCAAGATAGTCTAGCAGAAATTCTGTAATGAAATTAAATGACAAATTAAAATAATTCAAAAATAAAATATCACCTTGATAGAGATGGCCAAAATTTACATATAAGCCTACCACCAACATCAAATTTCGTTATGTCTAACACTTCTAGTTTCTCCATAGACTTCACTCTGTCCTGGAGGTAGAGAAAAAAGTATCTATAAATCAAATACCTTTATAAGTTTGAGTTTAAAATGATTAGGAAAACATTTTTTCCCGCTAGTTAAAATACAATGAAATTGAGGCAAAAAAACATCCTCTTCAATTTCATACTTTGTTCAGTCTCAGCCAGAAGCCTCTTAATGCCTGTATGGGCTTGTTAGGCTTGTCTCTCACGGGAATGAAATTTATTATAAAATTTTATGGCTTCACAAATTGAAATAATTTCATGTCCAGTTTCTGATGCACCTCACTAGTAATGGGCACAAATCCAGAATATGTAAGAAACTCAAACAACTCAATAAAAAGGAAACAACCATATTTCAAAAATGGGCAAAGGACTTGAATGAAAATTCCTCAGCAGAAGACATTCGAAAGGCCAATGAATATATGAAAAATAAATGCTCAACATTCCTAATAATCCCTAATAATCAGGGAAATGCAAATTAAAACCACAATGAGATATCACCTCACTCCTGTTAGAATGGATATTATTAAAGAGATGAATGAGAAGTGCAGGCAAAGATGTGGAGAAAAGGGAACCCTTGTGCGCTGTTGGTGAAATTGAAAATTAGTACAGCCATCATGGAAACCAGTGTGGAGGCTCCTCAAGAAGCTAGAAACAGAATTGCCATATGATTTAGCAGTCCTACCTCTGGGTATATATCCAAGGGAATTGAAATCAATATGTTATTGAACTGAAATCTCTTTAACAGAGATTTCTGCACTCTCGTGTTCATTGCAGCATTATTCATAATAGCCAAGATTTGGAAGCAAACTAAGTGTCTATCAACAGGTGAATGGACATTAAAAATACAGTATCTATACACAAAGGAGTATTATTCAGCCTTTTAAAAGAAATAAATTCTGTCATTTGAGATAACATGGATGAATCTAGAGGACATTATGTTAAGTGAAATGATCCAGGCACAGAAAGAGAAATGTCACATGATGTCACTTATATGTGGAATTTAAAAATTACCAAAGGCTGAAGGGTGAAAGGGGAGGGTGAACAGGAATAGGGGAAATGTTGATCAAGGGGTACAAATTTCAGTTAGGCAAGAGGAAAAAGTACTGGTGATCTACTGTGCAAGATGATTATGGTTAATAATAATATATTGTATATTTCAAAATTGCTAAAGCAGTGAATTTTAAATGTTCTCACCACAAAGAAATGATAAGTATGTAAAGTGATGGATATTTTAATTAGTCAGCTTTGCATGTATCCAAGCATCATATTTTACTGCATAAATATATACAATTATATTTGTCAACAAAACCTTTAAAAGAACACCTAAAATGATAACATATGCAAAATTAAGTTAGAATCAGTCTCACACTTACCAAACTTAAAAACAAGCCAACCCTTTTCCCAAAAGCAGTTCCTCAGGCAAAATTCTCTTCCTATAATCTCATACTTAGCATTGCCAAAGACCATGGCAGAGACTCGGCAGTCTCTGCGAAAAAGAGGCTTGGGAGAATAGAATATCAGATCAGTCCTCTCCAGGATATTTTCAGACTATCATACTTATAAACTTATATTCAACTGGGAGGAATTTCCTAGTAGAATTTTAATTTTGCCAATATGCAATAACTATTTCTGGGAGAAAAATCTAATTTTGCATACCTTCTTTCTAAACTATTGAACATTGCTGACTTCCTGTAATGTTTAAACATATAGAATAATGACAGTCCTTGTCATCAGTTCTTAGGTCAAGTTCCCTAAAAGCAGAGCAGCAGAGCCTGGGATGTAGTTTTTTTTTTTTTTTTTTCTCCAGTGATTTATTGAGGGTATGTGCTCTAGTGAAAGCTACGAGGGAATTAGAAAAGCAGAATATATTTGGGAAGGAAGCTAGGCAAAAGTCGGGCATTTAGCTGAAGTCTAGACTTGGCTTGACCTGATGAGGCGCTCTGGAGTGAACTGGCACACAGGATAAAACTGTGAGCTGTTGAAGCAGACACATCAGCGAGGGAATCTGAGGGAGGAGGTCTGGATGTGGTACCAAAAGCATCTATTACGAAGGGTAAATGCATGTTAGAAGCTTGAAAGAACAGAGTTTCTACTGATTATTATTGCTATGTTCTATAAACAACAATTATCCATGAAGTAGGTGATAATTTTGCTATTGCAAATCTGTGAAAAGCTATCACCTAACACCTTGAAAATTTGATAGCATATTTTAAATTTTATTTTCAATCAATTGAAGATACATGAATAAGAAATTAATTGATCCAGTATTCTTTCTTCCACCAGAATATAATTTAAATATAACTGTATTTTTTCAGAATAAATTGTTAGAGCTGGATACTAGGAAAAGATTAGAGATAAATTTTAAAATTCAGTATCATTTGCTTCTTTTTGATTAAAAGGTAAAATGAATATCCCAAGTTTACTGAAACTGCTTTTTTTTTTTTCTTTTTTAATTGAGACAGAGACTCAGTCTTCTATTAGGCTGGAGTGCAGTGATGCAATTATGGCCTACAGTAGTTGTAGTCTCGAACTCTTGAGGTCATCCTCCCACCTCAGCTTCTCAAGGAGGTGAGACTACAAGCACAAGCCACCATGCCCAGCCAATTTTTTTTTTTTTTTTTTTTTAATTTTGAGATGAGGTCTCACTGTATTACTCAGGCTAGTCTCCAACTCCTAGGCTCAAGCAATCCTCCCACCTCAGCCTCCAAAAGCATGGGGAATACAGGCATAAGCCACTGTGCTCAGCCTGATATTGCTTCAAAATCTCTTCTTCCATTTCTTTTAACACACTTACGGGAGGCTTGTGGCTGCATTGAATGTTGAAAGCAAGGAAGAGAAAAGATAAAAACAACATAAAACAAGTTTATATATCATCATCTCCTGTAAATAGCATCCATTTTTCCTACATTATGTAAGTTAACAAGCCAAAGAAAAATGTTTGTCACTGTAAAGCTTTTAAATATTAATATGCATAGATTTGTTCCAATAGTATTTTTGTGTGCTTAATATGAATAATGCCTATTTCATGTATAATTTTACTAATTAACAATTGTGGAATAACATAGTTATGACTATAGAGTTATCCTCTATATTATTCATGTATAAAATATTTTCAATGAATAGTGTATTTAAATTTTTAATTATTTTTCATTGTTTTATATTGGTTCTGATTAGTATTACTGAGTATATTTGGGTATGTCTGTTACATCCAGTGACAAAAACATTGAGACTTGTATTTTGTATACATTTTATTCAACTTTTAAATTAGTAGTTGGATTTATTTTATAAAGGTATTTGTCCAAGATTAATTTGAGGTTAAAAATACAAAAATTTTAAAAACCACTTTTATACCAAAGCTGGTTTAGGAAGCACTGCTCCATAGGCATGCGGGAATCAGCTGCCTTGAAGTTAAAAAGTAGCTTCATTTCTAAAAGACTGGTATAAAGAAAGACCCCTGTCTCTATTGTTCAGCCTTTGCTTAAATTGTGTCTGTAAAGTTCAAGACTGAGCTGCAGCAGCTTGTACCCTGAAGCTGTCCAAGCTTGAGAAAAAACTAAGCTTTTGCTCAAACCAGCACTTCTGGCTGAACCCCCTCCCACCTTGTGGGAAGCATCCAGCTGAGATTCATCAACCACCCAGGCCTGCACCTTTCCTGATGCCCATTGACCTTCATGCATCTGTGGAAGCCTGAGTCACTACTGTGAACAGTGCAACCTTTTCTAAGAAGACTCCTTTTTCCTTCCCTTCTCATCTCAAATTCCCACTCCTCACTCTAAATTGGTTACCCTACTTCTTTCTTTTTGTTAAACAAAAAACAGAAAACAAAGATTCAGAAAAAAAGTCTTTACTCAACAGAAATCCATAAACTCATCTTTTTCCCTTAAAAAAATGTTGCAGTCTTTTTCTAAAGCAAACCCTCCTTGTTTGTACAGAAAATTCATTCTATTTTTCCTTCTAATGATTACCTTTCTCTTGTCTTTTTAGTTTCTCTCTCTACTGCATCATTTACAAATATGCTACCATACTTCACTCCTGAAGATAGCTCATCTTCTCCTCTTCCAGCAAATGACCCTTTCTCTGTTGCATTTTTTCTAAAACCAAATTAGATCCAGGTTGTGTCTTCATTGTTCAAAATGCACTCCTGTTAAGGTTACTAGGAGCCTTCATTTAACCTAATTCAACAGGCTGTTATTGGCCCTCATCTTATCTGACATAATAGAGCATTGACTTCTTCCTTGAAACATTTTCTTCACTTAAAATTCAGGGCTTGCTAATCTTCCAGTTTTGTTTTGTTTTGTTTTGTTTTTTTCTAATTCACTAATAACATCAGAGATTTCCCTGCTGGATTCTTCCATCATCTTTCTAAATGTTAGAGCGTGCAAAAGTTCTGTTTTTGACCTTCATTTTCTCTCTACCTGCAAACAATGCCAGAGTGAATTCGCCCGGTCCTGTAGCTTTACATGCCTTCTGTCTCCTGAGGTCTCCTAAATGTATATCACCAACACTGAAATCACCCCTCAAATCCAAACTTGCACACACAACTATCTAATTAACATCTCCATTTAAATTCCTTTTAAATATCTCACAAGTAGCATGTGCAAATTAAACAGTTTAATCCATATTCTCCAAACCCACTCCATCTTGGCTAGCAGTTTTTATTTTATTAAAGGGTAACCACAATTTCCCCAATTATTCAGGCCAAGAATTTTGGAGTTACATCTGAGCACTTCTTTTCTCTTACAACCCAGTAAAATATAGGTAGAAGTCATGAATATCACCTATACACCTGGATCATTAAAAAGAGCAGCAGGATTTTCCACTTTCCCTCTTTCCTTATTTGCCAAGCTGGAGGCAATCGATACTAAGACCACAGAATGTGACAGTGACAATATTTGAAGGCACCTGGGTCCCTCAATCACTGACTTGGAGGCAAACTTTTCATGAGGGTCACGCAATAAATAACAAATACATGAGACTCTTGTGTGAATAACCAAGGAACATTAATTGGTTTAAACTACTAAAATTTTGGAGTCATTTGTTACAACAGAGGCTTACCACTACAAATGGAGAAGTTTCTACCTAGAGGGATGGTGTTACTCACAATAAAAACGAAACTGAAATCTATTACGCCCTATGGGTTTAGTGGTTGGGCAGCAGGAGGCGAAAGAACTAGAAAAAGCAGGCTGGAAGGCTGGCTAGCAAAACGTTTAGTAACAATTCACCTGTGATGACTTAAAATGACGAAAGCATACTTACTGAGCCTATAATTCTAAGATAGTGCCGTGAAAGAGTCAGAGTGGTATCCATTGGCTATTAACAGTTGCTTTTTGGAAGTCATTACAGAAAAGCGAGATGCGCACGAAAATAGTGACTGACTTTGAGGGAGAGATGGGTGGGAAAAGAGAAAGTTCACCAATCAATGGCATTAGAAGTTTTAAAAAGCTGACTTCTCTGGGCCATAAATAATTAGAGATAAGATCCCCCCCACCCCCCCAAAAAAGACAGAATTTTTTCACAAAATGGGATAAAAGTATTGAGAAGTGAAAGTCCAAGAAAGCTTTTAAATTAAGCCAAGTGACTCAGTTTAGCAGGAAAAATCTAATTAAGAATATTACTCAAGACCCTTGTTCTATGTAGCCTCAAGGTGACTGTCATTAATCAGAAAGAAGGTGCGTGGAGATAATAAAGGAAAGAGTCAAGCTCGGGAAATAATTTAGGTAAAAAAATGTATTTACTGGCACATGGAACTGTCTGGAAGAGAATAGATAAAAAGTTTCCTAAGTTTTTGAGGAAATTGTATTGCCAGAGAAACTGCAAGCCTTGTCTAAAAATAGTGTATGGCTGTTTGCTGAGTCTTAAAACTCTCTACTGAAATAACCCAAGGGTATTTGATGAGCCTCTGACACAAAACAGCTGCCATAGCTATGTTTCCCCAAAGAGGACAGACTCCCCATCATCCACTCTAGATAGGGCCATGGGGAATAATAGACAAAGACACACTTTCTAAAAGGCAGAGGAGGAAACCATGAGAAATATTGTTAAAGGGAGTTTTATCAGAGAACAAAATCAGGGTGTACAAATCCTTTTCCTAATTTCAGATTAAGAAGTTTTTATAAGAGATGCTGAGAAGATTCTAATAACTGCTTTGAAGCAGGGACTGCTCTGGGTCTTCCATTCTGCTCTTGAAGAGCAAGTTGTATTGAATTATGTTCTTGCTTTAGGATTGTATATTGAGCATGAGATGTGCATTTGATTCTAAATAACGTGACTTTTCAATTCATACCACAAGCAAAATCTAGATTGCATAGGAAGAGCTGTTCATCATGTGGACAACATAAATTAGTTATTGAATGGGATTATTGGATGGAATTTTGAGTTAGTTCACTTAAGAATGAAGTGAAGTGAATATGTCCAAAGTGTAGAGGAGAAGTGACATGGATATTTGGTGACCAGATTAATCTATAGTGGCAAGGACTGGCTGAATTTTAATTGTTTTACCATGTTCTAAGGGAACTCAGTTAGATTGCATCTCACAGTTTCCTTTGTGGTTAGCTGGAGCCATAGAACTGAGTTCCAGTGTAATAAAAGTAGAAGGAATACACACCCTCTAGACCTGATTCAAAAACATGAACAACCAGGCCAAACAAATATGCAATATTCATTCTTTCTTTTCCTGTCAGGGGCTGGAAACAAAAGTTCCAGAACTTGACAAATCCCCAAAAGATGGAAGGTATGTAAGGTACCATTTGACAGATTGACAGATAGTAACTGAATGAGAAAAAAGATTCCACTTGTGAAGAAGACCTGCCTAACCAGAGACTGGACTATTATCAAATGATAAATCAAATTGTATTATGTTTGCCATTAAAATGGTGTATTTATTTTTCTATAGTAGTTATCCTTCTCTGCTAAGATGATGATAATAATGATTTATTTTTACTATTTTTTCAAGCAACATTTGACTAGGAGTTACTGGATAGCACTACAGGTGCTTAGTTCTTACCCTGAATATTCATAAAACAATTTTCCAAAACACATAACATCGAGACATAACCTGTTAAAGTAATAACATATTCCACACCCATTATCCTATGACGGTAAGGTCAGAGGTGTTAGAAAGATCTGATACTTGAGGACGTTTATGGCTGTTTTTCACATATTTCAGAAAGGTGCTAAAATCAGTCCTGCTTGTCTAATATTTGGGCAGAACTAATAAGCTTTTAAACTTTTGGTGTGAAAATGACTGGGCAAAAATTTCAAGATCAGCGTAGTATCTGGTCAAGTGAAACAAAAGTAAAGTGCTTTGAAATTTATTTAATTGAAATCTTAAATAAAAGTCTTATTCCCCTAAGGGGGAAAAAAAAACATTAAATTCTAGTGATAAAACCTGAAACTTAGCTGTTAAGGATAAAAACAAGTGACATTCTCCAATGACCTATCTACTGCCTCCAACCTTATTCTTTTTAGTTTCACCACGTATAAGACAAATTTATATGTATTATTCTCACTCATGAGTATAATTCTGGTTGAATTATCTAATTTCTATGAAAGAACTGAAATTATAACTTATTTCTATTTTTAGGGGCTATGCTATGTTTTCCCTAACCTATATACTCATTGAAATTTTGAATAATTTTTTAAAAATATTCTGTCCTCTAGTTTTTTATATTAAAAAAACCACAGATTTAAGGCCACTCCATTCAATATTTCAAGTGAGTAAAAGTGAATTCATATCATGTGATTTGTTATTAATAATGTATACTTTTACCTAATTGAGAAATCTGCCTAGAATAATACATTTCATTGTAGCCTAAATAGAAACTTGAAAACAAATTGAAATTCTTGAGTCAATTATTCTGAACTACGTCCAGTATTTATTTTTAGTGTTTTCATTCTCCATTCAAACCAGAAGTCTAAGATGAAATAATCTTCAAATTCCTCCATATCATTTACTGCATTGAAGATAAGGTTTTGGGTTATGGAATGGAGATGATCTGTGGTTTTAGTTTGGTGTGAAAAAGGAATGTCAGAAAATGTAGTGGGCATGTTTTGAAGGCTGCAGGGATACAGTTTATGTGGTCACTAAAACTGGCAGCTATTATGAGGAAGATGTTCACATTGGCCACTTGAGACCGTGGCGTTCAGTTCGCAGTTAATGTCTCATTCTTGCCCCGTCAATGGGGAAGTGATGAGCTTCATTGCAAGTGTACTTCCTCTAGCTTCTCTGAAACCCTCTGAAAATTATTTTGAAAGCTGATGGAACCCTTTTTCTGAAAACTAAAAAATGGGAGAAAGCTATCAGTTACAAAAAAACTCAAGTAGAATTGTGGAGATCAACTTGTTGTCTTAAATTAACTTAAAGGTTGAATCAACAAAGTCTGTATTTATTCTTCAAGTACCCAATGACTGTGAGAATTGT
Source organism: Macaca mulatta (assembly GCF_049350105.2). NCBI lineage: Eukaryota > Metazoa > Chordata > Mammalia > Primates > Cercopithecidae > Macaca > Macaca mulatta. The sequence goes on from NC_133406.1 coordinate 49,604,626, forward strand.
GTTCTATTCTACTGTCAAAAATAGTTAACCAAAACTGATTTTAAAAACTAAATAAAAAGTGAATATATTATTTTTGGATCTGGCCAGCACAGAGGGTTGTAAGATATCCTTATCAGGCCTGGATTCAGATGTTAGACTTAATTAGTGATGAAGGTGCTAATGCCAAATGATCTGAGAAGAAATCTATGCTGGAGCTTAGAAAGATAACCAGGCCCACAGGTGATAGTAGAGGAGGGGGTGTCTGAGAAGTCCCTCAGAACAAATACAGTATCTGGTGTTGAATACAGCAATCATGGCAGAAATTAAGAAGTCTAGAAGACATTAGCTGGGCAAAATGAGAAGCACCTCCAAGTGTCAGCTCCTTGAGAACAAGGACCAGTCCTGCTTCATCTTGATGTCCCCCGTGCATTATATATTGCAAATATGCCTGTGAATAAGTTAAGAAAAAAGAATTGGTATCAAAGGGGATAGTTGCACTGATGAAGCATTTGATCTTCCCGCTTGCTTTAACCAACCAATGAAATGAGGGGCTTTCATTATCGCTCCTACTCTGGCAATAAGTTCATTTTGGTCTTCAAAAGATATCTCCTGATAAAAAATTTGGGTTTCAATGGCGTAATTCTGTGTTTTATTCTAGAAACCCAGTAATTTTCCATTATGGAAAAATATATTTATCGAGGGTTAGAAGAAATATTCACCTATCACGGAAAGTAAAATTATGCCATGTAATTATTTGCATAAAGACCAGACAAGAGCTAAGCCATAACTATTCAACAAATTTACAGGAAGAATACAGGAAGCACTCTTCTCTTTTTGCAATGTGTTCTACACCCACTGACTTTCCTCCTCCTTCTCACCCTCTCTGAGCTTGTGTCTGTGTATCAATGTGTTTGGTGTTTCCGTTTTTGTTTTCGTTTTTAGTTGTTGTGCTGATAAAGCAAATATTTTAATTTATTATTATATTATTTTATTTTGTTTTTTAGAAATAGGACATTGCTGTGTTGTCCAGGATGTAGTGCAGTGGCAGTGGCAGGGTTATAGCTTATTGTAACCTCAAACTCCTGGGCTCAAGAGAACTTCCCACCTCATCCTCTTAGTAGCTAGAACAACAGGCAGGCACCACCATGCCCAGCTTGTGTGTTGTTGTTGTTGTTGTTTTAATTATAGAACTGGGATCCCGCTATGTTGCCCAGGCTGGAGGCAAATATTATTAGCTCTAGTAAAACAAAAAAAAAATATTGTGTCTGTTCAGAAGAACATATTTAGATTATCATCTGGAGGTTCTTAAAATAATCTACAAATAAATTACACTCACACAGGAGTTCATTGAATGTATTCTTTTTTTCTTTTGCTAGAATCCTTGAAGGATATACCAGATAGAAAATAAGGAGAGATAACTAATAAAAAAAAATTGTGATGTACAAAAAATACTCAATTATGTATTTTCTGGTCTACTATATTAAAGATTAAAGATGTACTTAGTAAAATTTGAACTCATTTATAGACTGAAAAATTATATCTACAAAAGCAAACAGAAAAACCATTCTGTAATATGTATTCTATTTGAAGAGTGAGTTATAGCATAAGATATTAGTATATTACTACATGAAAAGTTAAAATGAAAGAGATATTAGTAAGTTGAATTAAAAATTATTAAAGTTACATTGAAACCAACCATACAGAAGACTGATATAGAGTAGATAAATATCATCTAATTCATTACAAAGTCCACAGGACAAAAATAAATCAGTATATCTAAATTTAATTAATTTCAAATGAGGTAATGGTTCATGTAAATCAATTTAATTAATATATCTGATAATTTCATAAATTCTTTTAATTATTTATTTCTATTTTTTATTTTTGGTAAAAAGATTAATCATAAATCTGTGCAATTACAATAGTGTATTAGTCCATTCTCACACTGCTATGAAGAAATACCCAAGATTGGGTAATTTATAAAGAAAAGAGGTTTAATCGATTCACAGTTCTGCATGGGTGGGGAGGTCTCAGGAAACTCAAAATCATAGCAGAAGGCATTTCTTCACAGGGCTGAAGGAGAGGAAATGAATGCTAGCAAGGAAATGCCAGACACATACAAAACCATCAGATCTTGTGAGAACTCACTATCATGAGAATAGCATGGGGGAAACAGCCCCCATGATTCAATTACCTCTCGCTGAGTCCATCCCATGACATGTGGGGATTATGGGATTACAGTTGAAGGTGAGTCTTGGGTGGGAACACAAAGCCAAACCATATCAAATAGCAAATGCTATCTGAATAGTGATTTATTCTCCAAATAATATACACCAGAGTGAAACACAATTAGGATATACATAGACAATACTTCTTACAAGAAATGCATCATTTTTCTGCAGTATGTTCACATATGTAGCAATATTATTTAGCACCATGATTTAAAAATACACTATTGCATTTTTTTTTTTTTTGATACGGAGTCTTGCTCTGTCACCCAGGCTGGAGTGCAGTGGCACAATCTCGGCTCACTGCAACCTCTGCCTCCTGGGTTCGTGCCATTCTCCTGCCTCAGCCTCCCGAGTAGCTGGGACTATTGCTCGCCACTACGCCTGGCTAATTTTTTGTATTCTTTAGTAGAGACGGGGTTTCACTGTGTTAGCCAGGATGGTCTCGATCTCCTGACCTCGTGATCCACCCGCCTTGGCCTCCCAAAATGCTGGGATTACAGGGCTGAGCCACCGCACCCGGCCGCAAATTATTTTAAATCTAGTTTTCTAAGTAAGCACTGCCTAGCAGTCATAAAATATAAATGACTTTACAGAATCATCTCAAATTAATGTCTAAGCCATATCTTCTTCAATTTCAATTAACAGAAAAAACTTAATGCTTCCTTTTGATTCTTCGCCTAATTAAACTGAAATAGAAATAAGCAGGTAAATTAAAGTTGATAAAAGTCATAAAAAAATGCTGAGATATCACCTTATATTAGTAGCAGGGAAAAAGCCACAGACTTTTCTAAATTCAGAGGTAACAAAATTAAATCGCAAAATTTTACTTACCTATTACTAGAGATATAGAATATTTATCTTTGGTCTGTAATAAATTGGAAATATATTTTATGTCCTATATAAACATAAACCAAACATCTGGATCTAGAGTGAAAAATATTATTGCCAAATTATACATTTATTCTAGTTATTTACATAAATCTTATGCTGATGTTCATATATGTGTGTGTGTGTGTGTGTGTGTGTATATATACATATATATATATATATATATATATATTTGATATTGTGAAGTATGTTTTTGGTCTTCATCAAGTTTCCTGGCATACAACACCTACCATCTTTGGAATATCCAAATCATAGGTGTCTTTTTGTATGCTAACTAGTTGATTCCTAGCTGGCAGCCCCTAGGTAGCTTCACAATGATGACCACTCAAAAGACCAAGGAAGGAGCAGATGGTTAGAACTTTCAGCCCCACTCCCAAATATGGAAGGAGGGAGGTATGGCTAAAGATTAAGTTGATCACCAATGGACAAGGATGTAATCAATCATGCCTGCATAATGAAACCTCCAGAAAAACCCAAAAGGACTGGGTTCATGGAGCTTGCAGATAGCTGAATATGCAGAGGTTCCTGGAAGGTGGTGCACTAGGCGAGGTCATGGAAGCTTCCCTTCCCTTCCCACATACCTTGCCCTATACATCTCTTCCATCAGTTACTCATTGAATATTCTTTGTAATATCCTACGTAGAAAATCAGTAAATATAAGTGTTTCCCGGCTGGGCGCGGTGGTTCACACCTGTAATCCCAGCACTTTGGGAGGCCAAAGCAGGTGGATCATCTGAGGTCAAGAGTTCGAGACCAGCCTGTCCAACATGCTGAAACATTGTCTCTACTGAAAATACAAAAAGAAAAATAATTAGCCGGGAATGGTGGCGAGTGCCTGTAATACCAGCTACTCGGGAGGCTGAAGGAGTAGAATCACTTGAACCCAAGAGGAGGAGGTTGCAGTGAGCAGAGATCATACCAGTGCACTCCAGCCTGGGTAACAGAGTGAGATTCCATCTCAAAAAATAATAATAATAATAATATATATATACACACACGCACACACACACGAACACACACATATATGCACATATATATAATGTTGTATAATATATATGTTTCCCTGAGTTCTATGAACTGCTAGCAAATTAATCAAACCCATAAATGGGGTGATGGGAACCCTGATTTACAGCTAGCTGGTGGATCAGAAACATAGGTAAAACAACTTGAGACTTGTGTTTGGCATTGAAAGTATGGAACAATCTTGTGACACTGAGCACTCAACCTGTGGGATTTGATGCTGTCTCCAAATAGATAGTGTTGGAATTGAATTGAAGGACACACAGCTGGCATCTGCTGCAGAATTGCTTGCTTCCTTGATGTGTGAGGAAAGACCCCCCCACGCATTTTATCACGGAAGTCCTCTGTGTTGATTGTTAAGTGACAGTAGTATAGGAAAAAATTGAGTTTGTTATTCCTATAAGTTACAAAGTAGCTATAAGGACATACTGGGTGTTTTGTACTATCTGCACCAAACATTTAATTTTAGATATCTGGATTTGTAAATTTCCAGAGAGAGTTTCTCACTTTAACACAAATATTTAGATATTCTTCAGCCAAAACTTCTCAGTTCTGAAAAACAGAGAGCAAGGTGATCAGTAGTCAGAGAAGTTTTCCACTGCTTGTTAGTAAAAACTATCTTACTATGTGAACAACACCAATAGTCCTTTATATCTCCCTCAAAAGCAGTCAGAATTTTTGTTTGCTATTTATTAAACAAAATCCCTTGGCTTCCATGATATCATATTCTCTTTATTCTTCTATAACTTCTACTGTTCATTCTTGGGCCCCTGCCTTGCCTGCTTTTTCTCTGCATGCTTGAATTTGCTTTCCATTTTACCTTTGTCTACATCGTTTTTTATTTGTTTTGTTTTGGTTTGTTTCTTTCTCAGTCTATGTCAGCCAGTGGTTCTCAGCACATTTTGGAAATTTGTTGGGACGTTTTTGGTTATCACGTGAGTTTTGGAGCAGGTTTAGTGGGGAGAGTCCAATTATGCTAGATAACCTACAGTCTATGAGATAGTTCTATGTAACAGAAAATGCAGCCTCGTCAACTTTAAAGAGTTCCACCAGACATTCATGATAGTAAATCTGCTTAAATATTTTTAGGTGATAATCTAACTCCAATTTATATAAAATCTGACATATTTTATATGGTATAATTGTATACCATAACCTAACTTAGAGTATAATTGTAATTTATTTTGTTTGGAAATTTACCAGTCATCAAGTTCAGTTTCTTTTATATTTGGAATACCCAAGTTTTCTTCTCCCTTCTCTCTTTCTTCCTGCAATGAAATTCTGATACTAACCACCCAGAGTTGGCCCAAACTTCACTAGTTAAGGACACAGTGCTCCAATAACACTGCCCTCACTTCAAATACCAGCCTCATTCTTCGAGGTTTCTAGGGCACCTTCACTTCCAACAACCTGACGACAAATTTGGGAGCTCCCACTAGCCCCTCAATTTCAATTATTCAGTGGAACAACTCATAGAAGTCAGAAAAGTGCTATACTTATGATTACAGTTTTACTATAACAAATCAGGATCAGTCAAAGAAGAAATACACAGGATGAGGACTACGAGGGTCCTAAATGAGGAGTTCCCCATAGAAAGTCAACATGCATCACTCTTTTGTCACCTCAGTATGTAACAATGTGTACAGAGTACTGTCAACAAGGGAAGCTCGCCCAACCTTTGATGTCTAGGGCTTTCATTAGGGTTTCATTATATTAGCATGATTGATTGAATCATTGGTCATGCACTGAATTCCATCTCCAGGTCTCCTCTCTCCCTCCGAAAGGTCAGGCAGATATCATGTGGTTCAAAGTTCCAATGCTCTAATCACAAGTTTGTTTTTCTGGTGTGACAAGCAGCCATCCTAAGACAACTCATTAGCATAAATTATCTAGGGGCTCACCATGCAATCCTCCTTAGGGTAAACTCAGGTATAGTCTGAGGAGACTACTCAACAACAAAGACACTCCCAGCATATGCGAAATGCCAAGGGCTTGGTAGTTTCCTCCCAGAAATCAGGAAAAAGGCCAGTCACGTTTTTAAAAAAATTATACAACACTCCCATTACCTTTCCTTACTTCAGACTCTTATCTTCCCAAAGTCTTGCATTAATATCAAAACTATGTTCCTATTTCCAACATGGTTCTGCTTCATTTGCATGCTCTGCAATCCTGCCAGAATAATCTTGCTAAATGCAATTTGGACAATGTCAATGCTCTGCATAAAGTCCTTTAACATTGCCCTCAATTTTACAAAGCAAATCTGGATTCCTTTGCATAGCATACAATACTCTCTGTCAGCTTCATTTGCCTAACTCACTAGTCTTGTGTACACTCCAAATTATTTATTTTTACGTTTGAAAAAATATATATCCAATTGCATATTCTTACTGAAGTGACTTATTTATCTTTTGAATGTTGTTGTTCATGCTATTTTCTTTTTTAGTAAACCTTTGCCTTCCCCCTACTCCTAATTGTCTACATAATCTATTATAATTCAAGACTCAAATTAGGTAAAATTAAATCTTTCTTATTCTACTCAGATTGGATGAGGTTCTATTTTTTGTATTCTCCTGGTATTATGTGCATGATTTTTGGCAAACTATTTATTTTCAATTAGAAATAATCTATTTATATGAATGTCTACACTGCAAAATTGTCCTGATACCTATCCTCTTGTAGACATTAATAAGTGTTTTAGATGAGCAAATCTGGATAGCAAAATTGTAAATGAATGTAACTGAAGCACAGCAGGTTTTGGAATCAGAAAAATTTGGCCAGAATGAGATTTTGATGTCACACAACTGCTCATTTTATGAAGCACAGGCCATAGAAACAGAACATTATCTCTTCAAAATTTTGATCCATATGAGTTGCACATAGTAGGTATTTAATATATGGTGTTGAACAAATGCATCAACATCACATTTTCCAAAGTAAGAAGCTATTCAAAGATCTCAAGAAGTGTAACAATATTAAATGTTAAGTTAGCTTTAAAAATAGAATATAAAGCCTATGTTTTAATAATGTGGAACATGTTTTTTTTTGTTTGTTTGTTTGTTTTATTGGTGGTGTTGTTTTTTTTTTTTCCCAGCTAATTTTTTTATTTTTAATTTTTTAACTTTTTTTTAAGAGATATTTTTACCTCTTTTTTTAAATTTATTTATTATTATTATACTTTAAGTTGTAGGGTACATGTGCATAACGTGCAGGTGTTGTTGTTTTTTTTAAACGGAGTCTCTCTCTGTTGCCCAGGCTGGAGTGCAGTGGCGTGATCTCGGCTCACTGCAAGCTCCGCATCCCGGGTTCAAGCCATTCTCCTGCCTCAGCCCCCTAAGTAACTGGGACTACAGGCACCCGCCACCACGCCCAGCTAATTTTTTATATTTTTAGTAGAGACGGGGTTTCACCATGTTAGCCAGGATGATCTCTATCTCCTGACCTCGTGAACATGTTCTATTATATAGAGTGATTATTCTAGTATTGATATGTGGACGATGAGATGTTAAATATAGGTGAATTATTAAAGACTAAAAATCTTTTATATATCAATACATTTAAAGAATATTATTTACAAAGTTAGGAATAAAACCATATCTTTTTAAGTCAGCAGAGTGATGTTGGTGAATTGTGGTACATCATCACACAGAAATCATCCCTAAAACAGAGGGTGAATCAACAGGACAAAATACGTTGAATCATATTCTAACAATAAATGAAATGAGTGGTTTAGATTCTCATTTATTCGTTTTGCATTTGTTTAATCTATTTGTTGTTCAAACATAGCAAAAAAAAAAAACTATTCTACTTGGATTTTTTCCAATAAAAATATGCAACAAATAAAAGGAATATCTAAAATATGGAATAATGAAAATTTATAAAGATGTATTTACTTTCATTTTATTTTTAAACTAGAGTTTGACTTTTCTAGAGGCAGTATGTTTTCTCTTCCCAAATCATTTTATTACTCAAAGTCTTCCAATAAACAAAGTTATTTAATACTCTATTTCTAGGTCCATTTTCTATCATATAAAATTCTTTTTTGTTCTCTACAGTCGCCAGAACAAAATACCACAACCTCAGTAGCTTAGCCCAACACAGATTTATTATCTTGCAGTTCTATAGACTGGAAATTCAAAATGGTTTTACTGGGCTAAAATCAGGGCTATATATCTTCTGAAGACTATAGGAGACAGTCTGTGTCCCTTCCTTTTCTAGCTTCTAGAGATCATCTGCTCTTCTTGTCCTGTGGTTCTCTCTTCCACCCTCACAGGCAGCACTGTCCTGCCAACCACTTCTCCTTAGCTCTCCCAAGGAAACTCAAAGGTCTCCCTCTGTCACTTTTGAGGATTTTTGTGATGATATTGAGCCCAACAGCATAATCCAACATAATGTCTCTAATTTCAGGTCACCTGAGTAACAAATTTAATTCTCTGTGTATCTTAATTCCTGTTTGCATGTAACCTAACATGTTCCCAAGTTCTGACAATTTGGGCTTGGGCCTCTTTAAGGAGACTTTATTTTCCCTACCACACTCACTAACTGAGGTACTACTCCCATTGAGTTGTCAGGGGATAAAGAGATATATATCAGAATTTAATTAACCTTAACAAATGAAAATGCCATATTGAAATTAATTTCCCACTTCCAGAGCCAACATATTTGTATTTAACTAACCATTCAATTGGCAAAACATTTATTAGGTACTTTCTCTATCCACAACACTGAATATTCCTTAGGAGACAAGACAGAAAAATCCCCCACTTTGATGAAGTTAATAATTCAGTGGAGGAAAAAAGTATACTGGAATTGGTATTAATGTTACAAAGAAATATACCCTAAGTTACAGGACTTACTAGGGGTGCCCAAACAGTCAATGGTGATCAGTTCATTGAACAAAAGAAGGATAATTCTTTAATCCAAAAGAATCATTTTCCACTGGTAAAATATTAGATATTGAGGTAGACAAATATTTGAAATCTTCCAGTATAGTTCAAATCATACCATGTAAAAGCTTAGCTTGGTCTTAGCATTTTTTTTGAGGTAAAAGTCAGTTAAAAAAAAATAACTGGAATGCTTTGACCATGTCAGGTAAACACTCAGATTGTTACACTAGTGATCAGATTGTTATAAGGCACATCAAAGACATGAAGAAAAGAGTAATGGTAGTTTTTACCACAATAACATGGTAGTATAGTGTATAGGCAATCTACAGAGAGCATTAAGCTCTGTGGGAGCAGTGCTAGAGTATGAAGCCATTTTCTTTGTTACTATAGAAACAGCAAAATGTCAACTATTTTTAGAGCTCGGTTCCAAGATTCAAGCAGCCATGCTAGTTATCAGTGTGTTTAAAGATGCCAGAAACATATGCCAAGTAATATAGCTAGAAATTTAAGTTTGTAAGGTAATTTACTTCCTCTAAAACATTTTAATAATATGCATGTCCCTTCACATTTAATGCTACTGAAGCAATTAAATATCCATGCTGTATATAGAAATTACGAACAAGTATTATTTTACATAAACATAGTTAATGAAATAAGTTACTTCCACATACGGTTTTTCAAGGGTATCACATTATAGTGTTCATAGGTGTAAACACTAAAATTAACTTGGTACACAGAAACTCAATTAGTTGGCCTCTGTTATCACTCAGCTAATTTCTTTCACCTTCAATAAACACCTACTTAAAGCCAGGCACCCCACCAAGTTTTGGAAATCTGAAGATGACAAAAGTACCCTATTTTTTCCCAAGTACATATTTCTACACATGAGCTAGACCTTAAGATATCTTATATTATGAAACTTGACAAAAATTTTCAGGAAAACAAATATTAATTAAGAAGCATTTTTCCAAAAATAAAATGTTGGTTTTTAATATTTGTCAAGAAGCAAACAGGAAAAAATAGATTCTTGTTTAACCGTGCAACTTCCTTTGTCTTTGATCCTTACTGAAGTTCTACTGGCAAAAAAGAATCTAAAATCCATCTGCGCAGTATATTTTGCATACTAGAGTATAATGGAAAGTTAGCAGTTTTTATATTTTTATAGACAAGATATAAGCCACACAATTAGGAGAAATGATACAGTTATCAAAATTTTGCGTTACCAAAAGCAGTGTTCACTCATCACTATGCATATATAAAATGTTTGTAATTCATGACCTCATCTTTTTTCTTTTATATTTTAAGTTAACATGTACATTTTGGGGCTTTGCAGACAAATGTAATTGTTGAATGCAATTTGAGAAGAAAGTGATCTGTCCCATGATTCTCACACTGAGATTTACTTTCTTAGATGTCACTGATGCCTCCTCAGTTCTGTAGATAGAGACAATTAAGAGTAACACAATCAGAAGACTTTTTGCAGGAAAATTATCTTTGCATTTGGAGTGACTTAGACACTGTTGTTATACAATCCTGGCTAGCAGATTTAAAATCAAGTTGTTTATTAGGCAAATTCATCTAATTTAAGTGATTAAAAAATCAGTGTTTTTAAATTAGGATAATGTGTTATTGTATTGATTAGTTCTTTAGAATTGATGTCCATTGGTTAAGTGGTGAACGGTAAGCCTTGATCACAAGAAAAAAAGGATAAACAAAAGTCTGTAATCTCCCAGACAAGTCTGTTGTCTCCCTGAAATTTCAACATGCAGAAAACCTTTTCCAGTATTTCAAAAATACATATATGGATATGTGTATACTTTAACATAGCATTCACTGATACTTTAATAAGTCATGTTACCAGACTGAAGTAAAAAGTCAATAGAATATTTTTTAGATAATTGCCCATCAAATTATTTAGATATCCCCAGCAGAAAAGATTTCACTCTAATTAACAATTCTTCATTTCTCTTTGTGTGAGAAAATGTGCCTCTGTACCATCAGTTCTTTCCTAAAGGTAAAAGCACAAAAATATTATTTTTTAGATCCACTCTTAAGTTTAATACTGTAAATCGATCACCAAATCACTTGCTGTAGTGTATGCTGTTTTGTGCTGCTTGGGTTTAACTTCTGGAATGAGGAGCATTTTTTCTCAAGCAGCTAGAAGGGTGGACTCTGTCCTCCCCAGATTTGCCCTCTGTGGAAGGCTGTTGCCTTGCTCCAGGTTATGAAGTTTCACTGGGGCAACTTCTATCCAATGATGCAGGTTAGATAAAGACCTAGTTTTTATTATTCTCTCAATCAATATTGCACATACCACCTATAGTACATAATATTGATTTAGGTTCAAAGCTCTCTGTGGGATTAATTGATGCATTTGTTAAAACAAATTGCACCTCTCGGTTCTCTCATGCTCATATAGAGAATATTTGCTAGTTCTCCCCAGTAAAGTTCTTGCACTCAAATCTCCATCTCAGAGTCTGTTTCCAGGGAATTCTAATATCTTGAAGGTGTTTTGGAGATAAGAGATAAGCTATGTAACAAAACAAGCAAAAGGCTGAAAAAAAGTAGGTTCTCAGCATTTATTGATTGATTGATTTAGTATTAACACTTGTAGATCTCACACAACTTTCTTACTGTTTTATTAAAGAATATCTATAAAAATGAATATATTCTTTTGCACTGTTGCTACTGCAATAGGGAATGGGCAGCCAATCCCACACTCATTAGAGCTTATTTTCTGCACGAATAATTTTTCCATGTGATACTATGACAATGAATGTTTAGTAGGCTTTTCTTTTTAGTATATATGGAAAATATTTACAACTGAATATGTGTATTATAGATGCAAGAATGTCTCTCAGGAAGTGATTCACATTTGCCTTTCAATAATCAAATAAAAATCTCATTATATAATAAGCTAAAGATGTACACGCTTTCTTTATTATGTAATTGCTTTTATTTTTACTATAATAGACTACATCTTTCCATATTTCCTACACTTCTTTAATGCCTAACACAAAGTATATTTACAATAAATGAATGGGGAAATGAATAAAATTTAGATGATTCTTACACGGATCTACCTTAAGCAGAAAAGCAAAATAGTATAGGTAAAGGTCAACTAACACTTATGTATTACCTTCTATGTGCTGTATCTGATGGTATAGAGTGGAGCAGGTTAGTGTATAAAAGAGAAGCTATTTACATCAGGTATAACTCCCAATACAATCCCTCCCCCCTCCCCCTCCCCCTCCCCATGATAGGCCCTGGTGTGTGATGTTCCCCTTCCTGAGTCCAAGTGATCTCATTGTTCAGTTCCCACCTATGAGTGAGAACATGCGGTGTTTGGTTTTCTGTTCTTGTGATAGTTTGCTAAGAATGATGGTTTCCAGCTGCATCCTTGTCCCTACAAAGGAAACAAACTCATCCTTTTTGATGGCTGCATAGTATTCCATGGTGTATATGTGCCACATTTTCTTAATCCAATCTGTCACTGATGGACATTTGGGTTGATTCCAAGTCTTTGCTATTGTGAATAGTGCCGCAATAAACATACGTGTGCATGTGTCTTTATAGCAGCATAATTTATAATCCTTTGGGTATATACCCAGTAATGGGATGGCTGGGTCATATGGTACATCTAGTTCTAGATCCTTGAGGAATCGCCATACTGTTTTCCATAATGGTTGAACTAGTTTACAATCCCACCAATAGTGTAAAAGTGTTCCTATTTCTCCACATCCTCTCCAGCACCTGTTGTTTCCTGACTTTTTAATGATCGCCATTCTAACTGGTGTGAGATGGTATCTCATTGTGGTTTTGATTTGCATTTCTCTGATGGCCAGTGATGATGAGCATTTTTTCATGTGTCTGTTGGCTGTATGAATGTCTTCTTTTGAGAAATGTCTGTTCATATCCTTTGCCCACTTTTTGATGGGGTTGTTTGTTTTTTTCTTGTAAATTTGTTTGAGTTCTTTGTAGGTTCTGGATATTAGCCCCTTGTCAGATGAGTAGATTGCAAAAATTTTCTCCCATTCTGTAGGTTGCCTGTTCACTCTGATGGTAGTTTCTTTTGCTGTGCAGAAGCTCTTTAGTTTAATGAGATCCCATTTGTCAATTTTGGCTTTTGCTGCTGTTGCTTTTGGTGTTTTAGACATGAAGTCTTTGCCCATGCCTATGTCCTGAATGGTACTACCTAGGTTTTCCTCTAGGATTTTTATGGTATTAGGTCTAACATTTAAGTCTCTAATCCATCTTGAATTAATTTTCGTATAAGGAGTAAGGAAAGGATCCAGTTTCAGCTTTCTACTTATGGCTAGCCAATTTTCCCAGCACCATTTATTAAATAGGGAATCCTTTCCCCATTTCTTGTTTCTCTCAGGTTTGTCAAAGATCAGATGGCTGTAGATGTGTGGTATTATTTCTGAGGACTCTGTTCTGTTCCATTGGTCTATATCTCTGTTTTGGTACCAGTACCATGCTGTTTTTGTTACTGTAGCCTTGTAGTATAGTTTGAAGTCAGGTAGCGTGATGCCTCCAGCTTTGTTCTTTTGACTTAGGATTGTCTTGGAGATGCGGGCTCTTTTTTGGTTCCATATGAACTTTAAAGCAGTTTTTTCCAATTCTGTGAAGAAACTCATTGGTAGCTTGATGGGGATGGCATTGAATCTATAAATTACCTTGGGCAGTATGGCCATTTTCATGATATTGATTCTTCCTATCCATGAGCATGGTATGTTCTTCCATTTGTTTGTGTCCTCTTTGATTTCACTGAGCAGTGCTTTGTAGTTCTCCTTGAAAAGGTCCTTTACATCCCTTGTAAGTTGGATTCCTAGGTATTTGATTCTCTTTGAAGCAATTGTGAATGGAAGTTCATTCCTGATTTGGCTCTGTGTTTGTCTGTTACTGGTGTATAAGAATGCTTGTGAATTTTGCACATTAATTTTGTATCCTGAGACTTTGCTGAAGTTGCTTATCAGCTTAAGGAGATTTTGGGCTGAGACAATGGGGTTTTCTAAATATACAATCATGTCATCTGCAAACAGGGACAATTTGACTTCTTCTTTTCCTAACTGAATACCCTTGATTTCTTTCTCTTGCCTGATTGCCCTAGCCAGAACTTCCAACACTATGTTGAATAGGAGTGGTGAGAGAGAGCATCCCTGTCTTGTGCCAGTTTTCAAAGGGAATTTTTCCAGTTTTTGCCCATTCAGTATGATATTGGCTGTGGGTTTGTCATAAATAGCTCTTATTATTTTGAGGTACGTTCCATCAATACCGAATTTATGGAGCGTTTTTAGCATGAAGGGCTGTTGAATTTTGTCAAAAGCCTTTTCTGCATCTCTTGAGATAATCATGTGGTTCTTGTCTTTGGTTCTGTTTATATGCTGGATTATGTTTATTGATTTGCGAATGTTGAACCAGCCTTGCATCCCAGGGATGAAGCCCACTTGATCATGGTGGATAAGCTTTTTGATGTGTTGCTGAATCCGGTTTGCCAGTATTTTATTGAGGATTTTTGCATCGATGTTCATCAGTCTAAAATTCTCTTTTTTTGTTGTGTCTCTGCCAGGCTTTGGTATCAGGATGATGTTGGCCTCATAAAATGAGTTAGGGAGGATTCCCTCTTTTTCTATTGATTGGAATAGTTTCAGAAGGAATGGTACCAACTCCTCCTTGTACCTCTGGTAGAATTCAGCTGTGAATCCATCTGGTCCTGGACTTTTTTTGGTTGGTAGGCTATTAATTATTGCCTCAATTTCAGAGCCTGCTATTGGTCTATTCAGGGATTCAACTTCTTCCTGGTTTAGTTTTGGAAGAGTGTAAGTGTCCAGGAAATTATCCATTTCTTCTAGATTTTCCAGTTTATTTGCGTAGAGGTGTTTATAGTATTCTCTGATGGTAGTTTGTATTTCTGTGGGGTCGGTGGTGATATCCCCTTTATCATTTTTAATTGCGTCGATTTGATTCCTCTCTCTTTTCTTCTTTATTAGTCTTGCTAGTGGTCTGTCAATTTTGTTGATCTTTTCAAAAAACCAACTCCTGGATTCATTGATTTTTTGGAGAGTTTTTTGTGTCTCTATCTCCTTCAGTTCGGCTCTGATCTTAGTTATTTCTTGCCTTCTGCTAGCTTTCGAATGTGTTTGCTCTTGCATCTCTAGTTCTTTTAATTGCGATGTTAGAGTGTCAATTTTAGATTTTTCTGCTTTCTCTTGTGGGCATTTAGTGCTATAAATTTCCCTCTACACACTGCTTTAAATGTGTCCCAGAGATTCTGGTATGTTGTATCTTTGTTCTCATTGGTTTCAAAGAACATCTTTATTTCTACCTTCATTTCGTTATGTACCCAGTAGTCATTCAGGAGCAGGTTATTCAGTTTCCATGTAGTTGAGCGGTTTTGATTGAGTTTCTTAGTCCTGAACACGGCACAAGTATACATATGTAACAAAGCTGCACGTTATGCACATGTACCCTACAACTTAAAGTATAATAATAATAAATAAATTTAAAAAAAAAAGAAAAAAAAAAAAGAGAAGCTATTTGTGGTTTCAGATAGAGCTGAATTCAAACCTCAGCTTGGCCATTCACTTACATGACTTTTCCAAGTTACTGAACTGTTTCATTTATTTTATTTCTTTTCTTTCTTCCCCTTTTTGCCTTCTCGCTTTTCTTTTCTTTCTTAACAAATATGGTGCATCCACTATAGACCAAACACTATGTAAGTGTTACAAATAAGACTGTAAACAGAATAAGTTTGTATCCTCACATTGCTCACTGTCTATTCAGAATAGTAAACAAGAAAATAGCGGGTGTCATATTTGTCTGAATCTAGAGTGTTTGGAAAAGCCTTCCCAGGATAGATGTTCTCGAAGAGAAGTCCAGAGGCATGATTAGGAAGGGGTTATTTTGGTAAGATGTGGAGATCGTCACTGAAGGTGATGGAGAGTATCCCATTCACCAGTTATAAGCAGAGAAATAGAGGTGTGGAGGCAAGAGATCAGAGAGTGTAATGGGAACCTGGTGTAATTCAGTTCTGTGGGGATCATTTTATCATGAGCAAAAGGAAATCTACTTATGTCTAACTAAGAAAGAGGGATGTATGACAAGGATTGAGGGGTGTCTAACATAATCCAAAGTAGGGAGGGAGGCCAGCCTTACCCCATGAGGGACTGTCATAGCCTGGCCAGCTTGAGCTGATTCTCTGTTTTTGCTCATTTTCCTTTACTTTAGTGGAAACATTGCTTTTGAAGCCTAGCTTTTTCACCTTATTTATTTATTTATTTATTTATTTATTTATTTATTTATTTCCTCAGTGTCTTGCTCTGTCATCCAGGCTGGAGTGCAGTGGCACAATCACAGCTACCGTAGTCTTGACTTCCCTGCCCCAAATGATCCTCCCACTTCAGCCTCCTGAGTAGCTGAGACTACAGGTATGTGCCACCATGCCTAGCTAATTTTTGTATTTTTTTGTAGAGACAGGGTTTCACCATGTTGCCCAGGCTGGTCTGGAACTCCTGGGCTCAGGCAATCCACCTACCTTGGCCTCCCAGACTGCTAGGATTACAGGTGTGAAACATCATCCCTGGCCTGCTTTTTTTACTATGTCACTGCTCATTTCAGTGACCCAGCAGAATCTGACCAGGAGCCATTCCCCAAATCCAAGTAATTAAATTTGGCATCAGATTCCCATGTCATCAGATTCCCTTTCCAATCCAACCCTACTTTAAATGGGTTAGAAATGCCATGAAGTTTGAAAATTATGTCCAAACCTGAAGGCTTATTTCTGTAGGAAGAAATTGCTAAGGGAAGATCATCTCTTCTACCCCTGGAGCATAGAGTATTATGGTTGAGTAGATGAGGAAGTGTGATTGAATAGGAAAGAGAAAAAATCCATTCTCTTACAAGTTATAGTTAGGAATTTGAATTTCTGCTAGGGATATGAATGGTAGTGTTTTATAAATGACAAGATTTTCTTCTTTAGAAGTGCACCCTATATGTCCAATGGAGAAAGTATTTGAACTGGTCAGTATTCCATGTATGAAGACTTACATGGTCATATGAAATTCAGTTCACTAGTAACAAATAGTCCATAGAGGCTGGAAATAAAACCAGATCACAGGAAAAACTGCAAGGAGCCTAATGAATTTAAATTGCCCTTAGGGTTACGATTAGGGTTTCTGTCAGGGGCATGTCCAGGATTTGGGGTCCAAAGCACTGGTAAGTTGGGGATCCTCTTCAATAAAATAATGCAAATTATAGAAACACAATTAAGAATAAGTTCATATATTTATTTAGATAAGTGAAGAGATAATTGTAAAATTAAATGTATCTCCAACTCAACTTTTCTTTAACCAGATTTCACAAAGATGTAATGCCCTCCAGGGCCACCCAACATAAGGGGACATATAGCAGATGTGAAGTTGAAGGGGAAACACACAATGGCCTGACTGAATGCAGTAAAAATATCCAGACTTTGCAAAATTTCAAGTACATATTACCATTGAACACGTTACTCACATCCCATGTAAAGATATTGCAAGTTGTTGGTGCTGAAGCTTAAGCTTCATTGATTTCACTGTAAATCCACCTCTAGTTACCATACATGACAGATCCAAATCTCCCAGAGAAGCTGAAAATGCTAGTGTCTCCACAAAGCTATAAATATGTGTGAATCAATCTAATATATCAGGGAGAGAATAAAGTTATTCTGCAACAGCTTAGATGTAACATTCAAATTCATGTAATGTTATGCTCAATGGCTTAGTATTCTACTACATTCAGGGAATAGGATAATGTTTTAAATACCTTTATACTACCAATGGTCAATGTCTAGAAATTGAAAAATATATTGTTTCTTGGAATTATCTGTTTTTCGAAAAGTTTGAGGGTTTGGGTTGACATATAATAATATATTTTTTCAGAGGTGCTTTTATTTTTTTAATGTTTAATGTCCTGAGTACATTCTGAGAAATATTCTCTTTCATTTACTATAGGTAATTTTTGAAAATGAGTAAGGAGTTTATTGTTCTTTAGCTATAATTATGCTTTCCTAAAGGGGAAATGTGCAGGTTTAAGAATAATTATTCTAAGGCATTTGTTGTTCTTTGAAAAGTACTTTATAAATAAACACACAGGAATCCTTGTTTTGCAAGAGTACTTAAAATAGGCAACTTTCTGAAATGAGTTCCAAGTTTATTTCCACTAAGTGGATGAGAAGGACTTGGAGGTCAAATGAGGAAGAAACTCCAAACTACTTGGACATTAAAGCATTAAACTGTTATGAATTTCATAAAGGAATGTTTAATTTTTAAAAATAGATAAATTTTATGTTATCTTTGACATCTTTTCATCAGTTAACAGAAAGTTTTATTGCTATACACTTTTGAGCAACATAACATCATTACTTAATATTTTAAAAATATATTTATATAGAACATGTCTGTGTTTTTGCAATTTGTGTTTGATGCTTATGAAAAGTGTCAGATTGACTTCCCTAGATACCAAAGTTTTCCATTTTTGCCTTATATAAGCCTTGGGGAAGCAGAGCCTTCTCAATGATCCTAACCAATATAGTTACAACAGAGCAGTTTAAACAATAACTGAATGGCTCAGAGCTTGGCCTCTTTGTTGAATCTGTCAGCCAATGCACCAATTAACTCGACTACAATTTTTATGATGTGTACCAATTTTGTTGGAAAGTGAACACATGATGGTAGGTTTTACAGTGGCCTCAAGAAACAAAGAGCCTAAACTAATTGCAAAACCTGTCACTATTGTCATTGAGCCACTGAGTTGAAAAGTTTACTGAGCAATCTCTCACGATTTACTTTGCACCTAAAGTCATGATTTTATCTAAACTATGCTATCTGCCTTCAAGTCAAACATAAAACAAGGAGAAATTAATTAATTACATAAATTCAGACTGTGTTTTATTTATATTGCCACAAATTGTAATGTATATATTGAATGATCTCATTCTTCTCAGTTACAAGACTTAATAAGTTTATTGCTAACACTCCTAAACAAGCAACCTTCATCTTTCATGAAAATGTGGTTTTAAAGTTTCATAAACATGTTCTGGGTAAGGCCTGCCTTTGTAACTTGCTGATGATTCTTGAAAAGACCAAATGTATGAGTGACTTTCCTCTCTTGATTATGAAAATTATAGTCTTGTGGGTTTGTGAAACTAATGTGAAAATGAGCACAGGAAACAGATAAATTGTTGTATGAGTCAAGGTTTTCTGAAGGAGCAGAACCAGTAGGAGATAGATATATATGTGTGTGTGTGTGTGTATATATATATTATATATATATATATATAGAGAGAGAGAGAGAGAGAGACAGAGAGAGAGAGAGAGAGAGAGAGAGACTTTTTATGAGAATTGTTTCACATGGTTACAGAGGCTGAGAAGCCCCACAATATACCATCTGCAAGTTGAAGAACCAGGAAATCTGGTGGTATAATACAGTCTGAGGCTGAAGGCCTGAGAAGAAGGAAGGGAGGGCAGGCACTGGTATAAGTCCCAGAATCAGAAAGCCTGAAAATCAGGTGTTCTAATGTCCAAGGGCAGGAAATGACAAAAATCCCCTATTAAGAAGGGAGAGGAAGACAATACCTCCTTTCCTCTTTCCATTACATTCGGACCCCCAGTGGATTGGATAATGCCACCTACATTGGCAAGTGTCAATCTTCTTCAGTCAATCTGCCCATTTAAATGCCAATCTCTTCTGGAATCACCCTCACAGATATACCCAGAAATAGTGCTTTGCCAGCTCTCTGGACATCCCCTGACACAGTCAAATTGAGACATACAATTAACACAGTTGTGATCCGAGTTGAATGTTGAGAGTAGAAGGGAAGAGTGTCAGTGGACAGTTTTGAGTGAAGTCTGATTCCTTGTGCAGGGTTTAGACTTAGGGAAAACTCCTATGCTCTTTTCTCATTTGTATATATGCTGAGAGGGTCATTGTCTGCAGAATAGCAAGATGCAACCCAGGTCTGTCTGGGATCAGAGAAAAAGGTGTACAGAATGAGGAACTGCTAACATATATCTAGGAAGAGAACATGAAACCTCTTCCTACTCTATCACCTCATATTTTGGGCTAGAAGATTATAATATGGGAAGCAAAGACTTTTGAAAGAGAACAGCCCCCAGCATGAAGCTCAGGGATATTCTAAAGGACAATGTCACTGCTGTGATCTGAATGTTATGACCCCTCAAAATTTGTGTGTTGAAATCTAATCACCAATGTAATGGTATTTGGAAGTGGGGTCTTTGGGAGGTGACTAAGTCATGAAGGCACAGTCCCCATGAATGGGATTAGTGCCTTTATAAAGGGTGCCCCTGAAAATTGCCTCAACCTTCTACCATGTGAGGACCCAGTGAGGAAGTGCCATCTCTTAACCAAAAAGCAGGTCCTCATCAGACGCTGAATCTACCAGCACCACGACCTTGGTTTTGTCTGCCTCTAGGACTACAGGAAACACACTTCTGTGGTTTATAACCTATGCAGTTTATGGTATTTTGTTATCACAGCTGGAACAGACTGAGATAGCCACCTGCATGGTGAGATGGTTATGTTCTGTTGGTGGTGCTGAGGGCTCTTTGCCCTGGAGCGTATTTCTCAACCTCATATCTGAAGTTCCAAGAAGAACAAAAACTAAAATTAAATGATTAGCCTCCTTTTCTCCATATAAGAAAGCTACATAAGGTATCTGAAGCTGAGCTTCTGAGGGGAAATAATCAGAAATCTGAGGAACAAAAATGCATATAATTGTAAGGTTAAAAACTGAATTGTTTATATTACATGAAACAGAATTAATGTAACTGAGAGATTTACAAAAATAATAAATAGGTCTAAAATATCCTGAAAACAGGTTAAGGCAAATAATAACAAGCAGAAACAAATGATGTCCTTGTTAGAAAACATGATATTTGAGTACCATAAAAAATGGTAGCTAGGGGAAGAGCAGAATACATGTAGCTGGAAAATTATCTCTAGGAACTCCTCATGTAAAAATAAAGTATTTTTAAAAAGGTTGGCAATGCAAAAGAAAAATAAAGGTATGTGGAGTCTAGTAGTAGGCATATCAATATTCTCATACCTCAACTTTTAGACACAAAACAGCAAGGAGAGAGGAAGAAAGTATTGAAATAATGACTAACAGTCCAAAAACAACATAATCTCACGACCACTTTAAAATAAAAATTTTAAATTTAAAGGAGATTCTAAAAGCTTTGTGAGTAAGATTATATATTCGACAAAGAAACTATCATCAAATGTTCCAACACTGAGTGCAAGAAAAATCTTTTCAAAGCATTTAAGACAAAATCCAACCCTCATATTTTGTAGACAAATTATTTCAAAGGAAGGGTAAAATACTATGTTCTCTAGGACAGCACTGTGTACAGAAATTTTTGCTCAATATCTATATGTGAATATTGGATAGTGAGCAAAAAATCCATATTGAATAGAGCAGTCCTACAGATGCAAATAAACTACTCCAACAGGAAGATAAGCAAATCAGGGGGAATTATATAAATATATTAAAAGTATAAATGAGTTAATAGTTTAATTCAGCTTATTGTCATGTGGAAAAGAAACAAAATCATCAAACAAAATATACATGTATTATGATCAGAACTAAAGTGCACATAACACAGCTGGGCAAATAAACAAGAAAACAGAGAAGAGTACCTATTCAGATAAATGATGCTGGTATTTATTTTATTTACTTATTTATTTTTGAGACGGAGTCTCGCTCTGTCGCCCAGGCTGGAGTGCAGTGGCCGGATCTCAGCTTACTGCAAGCTCCGCCTCCCGTGTTCACGCCATTCTCCTGCCTCAGCCTCCCGAGTAGCTGGGACTACAGGTGTCCGACACCTCGCCCGGCTAGTTTTTTGTATTTTTTAGTAGAGACGGGGTTTCACCGTGTTAGCCAGGATGGTCTCGATCTCCTGACCTCGTGATCCACCCGTCTCGGCCTCCCAAAGTGTTGGGATTACAGGCTTGAGCCACCGCGCCCGGCCAATGCTGGTATTTATGAGCATAACAGATGGAAACAGAAAATGATAAACATGTATGCATAGAAATATAAAATGTGTTTTTTTTTAACAGCATGAAATGTTGATCCATCTAATGAAAGCCAAGAAAAGGAAAAAAATAAAAGATATAAATAGGATAAATAAAAATATGAAAAATAAATTGCAAAATTAAGTCCAAATATAACAGTAATTTCAAAATAGTTGAGTTAAACTCATATATTTTTTAAAAAACAGACTCCCAGATCATTACATAGAATAATTGAGCAATATTTTATCTTGGAAGAGGTAAATCAAAGTTAGGTAGGAGTTGACAATAAGAGATGAAACTATAAATAAAGGAAAGCTTCAGTTAGAAAAGAATTAAATGTAAAAGCAAAGAAAAAGAGGGATGGCATCACATAGGTAAAAGGAAAAATAAATCAAATACTTATTAAAAATAATAAGAGTCTCAAAATACATAAAACAACAGATATAACCATAGGAAAAATAGATAAGTTAGTACATGTATTTGCAGATATTCTTACACTCATTTGAGAAATCTATCAAACTAAAAGTATATAAAAGTGTAACAGTACTATTAATCTCTAAATATATCCAGGTGTGTTGTGTATACATACACTTTATTTCTCAAAGAAACACAAATTCATTTTGAGTATATTTGGAAAACAAACAAAATTGTACATGTACTATCCAGAAGGAAATCTCAACAAATTTAATAAAAGTAGCTATTTCAACTTTTTCAGATTGTGACAATGAAATAAAAATGGAAATAATTAAATATAAACGTGCACATATAAATTATATATACATTCTATACCTGTAAAATGTGAACTTTTAAGCATATAGGTACATGTTTTTATTAAATATATATTATTTGTTAAAAATAAAATTATAAAGATTATTTTTAAAATATTAGAATCAAATGAAAATGGAAACACTGCATTTCAAAAGTATAAGGAGTAGCAGACAAGATAGGACTAATAAGGAAATAAATGTGTTTACATATATTTAGCAAAAAGCAAGACAAATTCTAGAAAATTATCAAAATCTCTAACTTTAAAAGTTGATGGAAAATCAAGAGAGCAAACCCAAAGGAGACAGAAGGAAGAAAATAATAACTGTAAGAGTAGAGGTCAATAATATAAACAACAAGTGGAAACAAATCAATAGAGAAGATTAACAATTTTTTTAAAAAACTAATTTTTAGGAAAGATCATTAAGTTGGCTGAATCTCTGCAAAGAATGGGAGCATACAAATACAATTTTAATTGTAAAATAGAAATCATTACAAATGTAACAGAAGATTAATAGCTTAATATAGGAACATAATGAACAAATACACACTTATCAACTTAGAGACCTGTGAAACTTAAGAGACAACAAATAGTCTTTTATAGTCTGATATTTTTTATCTTTTCATATCTTTCAAATGACTTTTCATTTGTATTTTATTAATTTTCATGTCTCATAATTATAAAATCTGCTTTAAAAATTTTATCTGGTAATTTCAATATCTGGGATTATCTTGTAGATGATATATTGTTATTGTCTTTTTCTTGAGAATAAGTCACATTTCCCTGAGCAAATATAATATTATATTTTCATGAGCAAATATAGTATAATGTATACTCTGGCTTCCGTTTTAAACCTCTGAAAATTAGTGAGGATTTTGTTTTAGAAGGCAGAGAATACTGTTGGGTTTACCCTCTCAATGCTGTGTCACTTTTATGTGGGTTGGTTCCAATCTCAGTTCGGACCTTAAGTCTTTGCTACACTGATTTGAGACTGACCCATACATGTATGGATAAGAAGCTAGCCTGGAACTGGTGTGTTCATATATAGACTTAGAAGATCTCTTTATCTTGTTTTCTCCCTTTTTTCTCTACTCTTCCCCGTTTGTTCTCGAATCTGCATGGGCTCCTTTTCTTGGTTTCTCCAGCCCTAAGAATGACATAATTTCTCTCAACATTTTTACCTGCATCAGAGGGTGGTTCCCTGACTGCCTGACTGGAAATTACTATAGGAACACAATCTTGAGGTTGTTTTTTGTTTGTTTGTTTGTTTGTTTGTTTTTTTACTCTCCTCCACAATCGGCCTGCTTTTGTTTATGTTTGCACATCCTCATGTAATTGATTTTATGAGTCACAGAGTTTACAGTTGTAATCAGTGACAGGGATGGGCTGAAGCCGATCACAGCAGTGGATTGGGAACTCTCCATCAGGTTTTGTATTCAGGTTTCTGGATACTGAATAACTCAACAATGTACTGTTATTGTCCTCACCTCCTTTAAGACCTTTGAGATATTCATTGCATTTTCAGTTTAAAACTGTATTTTTATTGAGAAACTACCAAGTGCTAAGCACTGGTAAGACAGGGATGAAAGAGAAAAATCTGTTTTCGAGAAATTTGGAAATCAAGGATGAAGACAGTTCCGCTTAGTAAATAAACAAACACTTTGATAAGGGTAACAGTAGAGACTTGTAGAGGATGCTATGAGAATTCAGATGAAGAGCCCTTGGGATAGCCTGTTAACTCTTCCAAGAAGAAGCTACTTCTGAGCTAACTTTTGAACCACCCAGGTGAAAAAGTGAGGGATAAGGAAGACCGTCCAAGGTATAGAGCAAACAAAAGGAAAAATCATATTGACTGGTTGGGGCTGGTGGTAAGAAATTTAGTGAAATCACATAAACCAATATAATGTACTGTAAGAAGGATGTGGGATATTGAGAGAGAGATTAATGGGGACTGTATACATGTGAGGTAGAGACTTGATCTTCATAACATTGTGAAAATAAGTGAGAAGGCATGGCACAGGGAGAATTAGACTGAGTGGGAGGCTGCTGCCATAAAGCTTGTGGGGAGGACGGGAATTGGAGATTTCTTGAATTGAGTAGAGAAAGTGTAAATGGAAAGAAGTTATTAATGTAGATCTGAGGGAGATTTTGGAACTGATTTGGCAGGGTTTGGTGACAAACTTGATACTCTGAGTGAGGGAGAAAAAGTCCTAGGATATATCCAATTCTTGCTTCTTTTATAAGGCAAGTGGTTCTATCAAGAATCCGTTTAGGAACTGTGGATTCCTAAAGAATGTTTGGTTTAGATTATGTTATACTTATGGTTAGATTATGTTGTAACTTGAGATGCCTCTGAGTTTCTCAAGTAGACACTGCAGGGTACTTGGGTAAACACAGCTGGAATACAGAAAATATGTTAGGGATGGATGTACGTCTTTGAGGGATCATGGCATTATAGATGTAAGAGATTGAAGGGACATCAGAAATTATTTATTTTAATTGTATCATTTTTCATAAGCACCTCTCCAAATAGCGAGTTAAAGTGACTTGTTCAGTTGACAGTCTCAGTCAAACTGGGGGTCAAAAGTCGATATACAGTCATGCATCATTTAACAACAGAGATACATTCTGAGAAATATGTCTTTGGTCAATTTCTTCATTGTGCAAACATCATAGAGTGTTCTTACGCAAACCTAATAGTATAGCCTACTACACAGCAAGGCTATAGGGCACAGTCTATTGTCGTTACTGTCCTGTACAGCATGTTACTGTACTGAATACTGTAGGTAAATATAACACGGTGGTATTTGTGTGCCTAAATATATCTAAACATAGAAATGTTACAGTAAAAGTATGGTATTATAATTATGCGGAACCACTGTCATATAGTCATATATGCGATCCATCATTGATCAAAATGTTGCTACGTGGTACATAACTGTATTGTATTTCCATTTGGGGATATTAGTGGTATGCTGCCCTGCACTACTGTTCTGTGTATGTAGATTAACGCTGTTCTAGAAACTAAAAAGCACATATTCCGATGCCAGGTATGTCAGTGAAAAGGTAGGTTTTATTTTGTAAAATATTTAGAAAGTGACTTTCATTCTTGCTTACAATTTGTGTTTAAATTTCCAATGATAAAGGCAATGGACATAGAATAGAAGAATGGGAAAACTAGGGGAAATAATGAAAGGATAGAATTTGAGTTTGACTAGACCTGAGCTAGATGAATGATTTGAAAAATAAGTGCCTGAACCAGCTGACAACCTTTAAAAGAAGTGATATATATATAAAGTGCCTAGCAGAGAATCTGGCACAATAATAAGCTCCCACTCAAGCGATTGCAGCTTTATTAGCTTAAAAACACAGCCACTAAGGTTATTCCTACAGTGTTCATTACAATGTGAAAGAATATTCTGAAACTAATGGTCTAGAAGCCATAAAGCAGTGAGCATTTCAAGGAATGCAGGAGTTACCCAGGTGTGTAGTTATCACCTGAGGATAACTTTCTTCTTCAACAAGTTTCTCTTGCAAATGAAACAAAACATTACCACTGATGAATTCACTATTTTCTCCGGAAACATATATGCAATGCTTGAAATAGTCAGAATTTGTTCGTAACTGCTAGAAAATCAGCTTATGGATCAAAACCAGAGGTACTTTTGTAAAAATAACCCAAAGGTACGTAGAAGTTTTTAAGATTAACAGAAGAGATTAATTCCCACCTGTCAACGTAATTGAACTTGTCTTTGTCCTCAACTTTTAACAAATATAAATGTCACGACTATTCAAGAAAGTCTTGATTAAGTTTATTATGTCAGCTTTGAGATGAAGAGGAGTGGTTAAGTTAAGCTGGCTTGTATCATCATTTCAACAAATGTACATTTATAGTGATTAAAACCACAGATATGTGAAAAACAGCATGAAGCATCAAAGTGTAGTTAAGCTATTTAAGTCACTCTGTTCCACGCTCAAATGTCTGTCCAGTGAAGCACTGCTCCACCACCAGTCTTGCTAACTGAAAGACTACCCTAGAATATTTCTATAAATGCTACATATTGAAGGAAGTGTCTCTACTGATTTTTTTAAAAAAGGCAATGACCAAAAAACAGTGATATGTCACAATCCTGGTAATTATCAGCCTGCAACAGTTTGAGCATAGAAATGTTTTCTTAAGTTTCATGATTCACACAGGTCCTTGGATTAAATGGTCTCTTAGGGGTCACTTACACTTGAAGAATATATGGCGCTGCAGTGTGTTCAGTGATATGTACCGGCTCCTCTGTAGTCCTTCAGAAAACCCTAACTCTCAAAATTCTGTTAAAATCTCTTGATCTAGTTAAGCAAATGTTTCATATTCCAGGCTTTATAAATTTATACACAACAATTTACAGAGATTCTTTACAGTGACTGAGAATGTTAATCTCTAAACTCTTTCTGAGGGGTTCTTTGGATTTTGTTAATTCTTTGTAATAATGACTCTTACTCTATTTTTAAATTTCCTTAGTAGCTAACACAACGTTTGGCACTTCTTATCAATACTATTACATATCACAGATTAATCATAATACTAAATTACAGTCAACAAAGACAAATCTTAGGTGATTTAAGCTAAAATGAAGTTTGGATTGGGTATTTAGTAGTTTCTAAGATTTCAGGGAAAGCGGGAAAATTGGAGCATCTGCAAAGGAAAGCTATGCCGTCAAAATCAGAGTAAAAATCACACCAAAATATGGAGCTCTGGGATAGTGCTACTGCCTGCAGCCATTGCCATACACCCTGGAACCTGAGGCTGGGTCCACACAGGTGCTCCTGGCCCCAAGCTGCTGTCACTATCACTGCTGGCCCTGCCACCCATGGAAAGGGACATCGCTGCCACTCTGCTCACTTGCAGAAGCAACTCTTCTCTCTATTCATTTTGAATCCATTTCTTTAGATTTGAAACCTCAAGGGCTACTTCTAATCAGTCACCCTTGGGCTATGTGCCTATGCCTCAGGTCCCTGGCGACAGAGAAGGCAAATGGATGACTTTTCTCCTAGACTCATTCACTAGAGAATTTCTCAGAATTAGACAGCTAAAAGACTGATAATAGCTGTTGACTAAATGAGTAGATAAGGGCATAAATGGGTTAACACAAAAAATCCTTGTACCAAAAAAATCCACTTGAAATAAAGATTTATATACTGAAATATAGAGATGTCAAAAGTCTATCATAAATAGTAGATTTTATTAAATAAAAAGATATCCACAGTGAGCATCTGACTCTGCAATCTAAAAAAATTTAAAAAACAGCAGTTATTAGAAAACTAAGGAGAAGTAACAAAAAGAGACACAGTGGTTGTAGCATTAAGGAAATGGCAATGTGTCTACACTCTGTTCTATTCTGTATGTTTTAGAAATGTAGGTTGAAAAATAAAACTGCTATCAATTTAGCGATAAAGGTTATGAAAGTGCCATTGCAGTGGAACCCAAACAGGTCTGATAACTCCTTATTATCCCTGTCTGTGCCCAGATGGAAGAGAAAAAAGAAAGAGCGTTCAATAGCCCACAATGAGGATGTTTGTGTGATTACTTCAAACAATTCAGTTTACCTCTCTAGAGAGGAGTAAGGAGTAGAGCAGTAAGTTATGATTATTTAGGAAAATAGAGAAATATCTTACAGAACTGAGAGAAATTCAATAATTTTTGAAATATAACTTAATTATTAAATAATTTAAGAAATTTACTTTAATCATTATTAAATAATAACTATTAAATTCCATTAATATTCTTGAACTTTCTTTCTTAAGTTTTCAATTTCACTATTAATCCTAAGGATTATCCAGGTGTAACCATTCCACTTGTGTTGAAGTGTGTCTGTCCAAATTTCCTGTGTTAAAGTCGCATCCCCTAGTATCTCAGAATGTAACCTTATTTGGGAATAGTTTCATCGTAGATTTAATTAGTTAAGATGAAGGAATACTGGAGCGGATTGACCCCCTCATCCATTAGGACAGAATCTCCTTATAGAAAGAGGAAATTTGGACACAGAAACACACACAGGGAGAACACCTGATATACACAATAAGGGTTATTCTTCTACATGCCAGCGAATATCAAAGATCACCAGCAAACTGCCAGAAGCTAGGAGAGAGCCACAGTTGCTGAGAGGGATAGTTCCTCACAGCTCTCAAAAAGAACAAACCCTCCCAACAACTTGATCTCAGACTTCAAGCTTCCAGAACTGGGACATAATACATTTCTGTTTTTTAAAGCTATTCAGTTTGTAGTATTTTGTACTAGAGACCTAGAAAACTAGTACACAGCTCTAGGGAGGTCAGGAGAAGTAAGGACAGTCCGGTTCCCTAGACATCAAAGACACTAATTACAACCACCTTTCTTCGAGGTTTTTTTCTTTTTAGTTCAGTATTTTCTTCCTTCTACTTTTCTATTCCTCCCACTCTTCAGGACCAACCAAGCTCCTCTGAAGAAGTAAGCATTTGCAGTCTCCACTCTCTTGTCTCTTTCTAACATCTTCAACTAGAGCAGTCTAAGTTGTCACCTACCACTTCATTGAAACTACCTTCTTAGGATTATGAGTGACTCAGTATTAAACTCATTACATAATGTTCAAATTTCTGTTTAAATTGTTCTCTTCTCTAGATTTATTGACTATTATATATTTCTTGGCTACTATAACATAGTTTTCAGCCATTTCATTTAGCTCTTGTGGATTCTGAGACCTAAACTCATTCTTCTTCTTTTCTTCTCCCTCTGTGAATCTGCCCATAAGTGATTTTACAGATGCTACCTCTATATTGATTGCGTTAGAGTCTACATTTTTAATTGTGACCATTTCATGAGCTCTATATACATATTTCCAACATTCTCATAGACATGTCCATCTGAAATTCATAGATATTTCATGCAAGAATGAAATTCTGATCTTTACTGCTCTGAACACCTGCTATTAAAGCATTAAATGCAGGTTTTACTCTTCCACAAGCTCCTTTATAGATAATTTTACCAAAAGCCACTCAAAGACTTAAGAGTCATCTTAGTCTCCATCTCATTCCACATACATTAAGTCATCAAGACTGGTAGTGTAAGAGTTGAAGAAGGAACGAAGAAACACGAAAAGCTGCTCAACAAAGACAGGTTTATTTTACAGAATAAACTTGAGAGAGGCTTCTGGCCGAGTTAGGTCATGAGCCTTCTCTCTTATAGACTAAGGGTATTTAAGGGTTCAGGGGCTCAAGAGGAAGGGATGCCTTATCCTCCTAGGGCCCGATGGTTCAGTTAGAACCAGATGTGTTGTCTGTATAGAGCAAAGTTTTCATCAGCTCTCACCCCATTCTCAGACCACATAGGCCAACTTTTTGTCTGTGTCTCTTTGTCTTGCTTATCTGGGAGGGAGAGGTTTTGTGTCTGTTCCCATACATCTTTCTGCGGCTTCAGTCATACCACCAAAGTCTGCTTTTAGCTTCCCTATCTTAGTGCACCTAAAAGGAAAGGAATGTGTTTATTAGGGCCCACTCTCTATCTTAGTACACCTAAAGGAAAAGGAATGTGTTTATTAGGGCACTGTTTTACTGGGGCCCATTGTATAAGTCTGAAGTTTGGTGATTACCCAAAAGACTTTCCCTCCTCCTTCTGTGCCAAGCTGTCTTATCCATATTTTGCTCTCTGCTCTTTCTGACTGCTTGTTATTAGAAAAGAAGTGACTTCCTTGAAATGCATGATGTTACAAAGGAAGCTGGAACTTAAAATTGCGGTGTTTGTCCAAGATGACAGTGCTCCTGCTCTGTCAGGTAGAAAATTTTCTCTTACAAACAAAATTTCAAATATCATAAGATGTTTGAGTTGTCTTTGTTATCAACTGCACAGCATATTCTTCAGCGTGCACAGCAACATTTGACATTTGCTTAATATCCCAAGCTATAATGCATATATTATGCAATTCCAGCAAGTTTTGGTGTCTACCTCAAGATCAAGTAATGTATGCTTCCTCTAAGTTCTTTTAGTATCTATTCTACTACTAAGAGTACTGGGTTTTGTGTTTGTTTGTTTTTCTTTTCTTTTTTTTTCTATTCCCTCATTACCATTGAAAGAGAGTACTGGTTTGTGGCCGGGCACGGTGGCTCATGCCTGTAATCCCACCACTTTGGGAGTCCAAGGCGGACTGATCACGAGCTCAAGAGATCGAGACCATCCTGACCAACATGGTGAAATCCCATCTCTACTAAAAATACAACAATTAGCCGAGCGTAGTGGTGTGCCCCTGTAGTCCCAGCTACTCGGGAAGTTGAGGCAGGAGAGTTGCTTGAACCGGGGAGGCGGAGGTTGCAGTGAGCTGAGATCGTGTCACTGCACTCCAGCCTGGTGACGGAGCAAGACTCCATCTCAAACAAACAAACAAACGAAAAAAAGAGAGAGAGAGAGAGAGAGAGAGAACTAGTTTTTAATTCCCCTGCTTAGTTTTTGTATATTCCCTAGGATGTGAGCTCTTCAGAATAGAGTCTACATTTTATGGCTCAACATCTAGCACAGTGATTATAGCTTTGATTAACTATGTTTTCTTTGATAATTGAAAGCTACTAGAAGGTTTGGAAGTACTTGTCACTTTCAACAATATTTTAACTATAAAGCGAGAAAGAGGGAAAACACTTTTACATCGATTGACTGAACTTGAATGGCTTCTTCTGAATGTTAGAATTCCCCAAACAGTAAAATATCACTGACTTAAGTTTTATCACTTCCCCATGGTAAAACATGTACTACTTTATCCGTGGGATATTTTTGAGATATGAAGCCACACTAACCTGAATTGTAGCACACCATTCTCTCATGAAAAAACAAACAAACAAACAAACAAACAAACATATTTTAGTGTTTGCTTTCTCCGTGTGTATATTTTACTGGAAACAAGGCAAGTTAAGTCTCTAAAAGGAAATCTAGGTGTTGCCTATAGTAGAAAATCATGAGCTGGCAAAGGGCAAGCAGAAGTCCAACTCTCCTCACTTTCCTTTCCCGCCACATTTATTTTACAAGCTTGTCTTTTACAACCAATTCTATGTCAACAAATTTTTTCATGACAAAAAAAAAAAATACAGAATATATAAATTAAAATGATAGAGGAAATAAATCTGTGATGATATCCAGAATGCTGCAGAGGCCTGTATGCCTTTGGAAAAGAAGATGATATGACCAAATGAAAGAAATATTCTTCCAGCTTAAATTATCAACCCCTTAAAATTTTAACACCACCAAAACAGAATTTCCACTGTAAAAAATGACTCTTCCCCTTGAGAATTAATGTTCTGTAAGTTAGTAAAATGATAAACTGCTAAAACTGAAGTAACATGAAAAGTCACAGAATGCAAAGTACTAATTGAATACTGATGGTTCTAGTTCTGGCTTCTTATTCTACTACTTAGAATGCACAGGTTTCCAATACCCACTCTACTTTTAAGAACTTACCTCCCTAAAAAACTCATTGCTCTGGTTGCTGGGAAATAGGAGATGATAGGCATCCATGTCTTACGTATTAAAAAGTTAAAATGAAACATTGGTGTCTGGAGACACTTTTTGTGAGTTAACACTAGAGTTAGCAAACTCACGTTCTCAAGGAAAGTAACAAGAGCAAATAAAGTAATATCATATGGTGTGAAGGTATCAGTACTTATAAAGATCATGGCCACTGTTCATCTACAAAAAAAAAAAAAAAAAAAGGCTGGTCTAATGATACCAGGTTTTCTGAAATTACTTTCATAGAAGAAATCTAAACATATATTAATCTAAAATCTTTCATATTTAAATATTAATTCATTCTGTTACAATATTGTGCAGGCAAAGCAAAAGAAGTCTGTCGTCTTGCCTGCAGGTAGCCAATTGCCACCTCTGGTTTACAAAAGTCCTTGCTGCTCTCCTTGAACAAGAAAACATTTTGTGTTGTATTTTTAATATAAGATTTTAATTCATTAAATAGCTTAGTTTTCCACAGGATACTATTTTGTAACGTTTGGTAGTTCTTTGTTCATGGTCCACTTCTCTCCAATTGAACTGAATTCATCTTAAAGGTAGACAAGAGTTTATATTTATTTTTTCTCTCTCTCTCAGAAATGAATTCACAGTAGATATTTAGTGTCTTCTTGTTGATGAGGTGATACAAGTACCCAGAGCAGCTCAGCTTAGTCTGGATCTTCTAAGTCCATTGAACACATAACACAACTAGCAAAGATATTTCAAAAAATGTGCTGCTAAAAACATAACTTAGTCTATCATTTTACTATTAAATCAAAAGCAAGAACAAAGTAAACAAACTCCTTTCTCGAAGCTCCACTTCTATGCTTCATATTAAACATTTAATATTAAACATATTAAACTCCACTTCTATGTTTCATATTAAAAACTCTGAATTATGTTAAAATGGCAGGCTTAAGCATTTGTTTAAATCAATTTCATTCATTCATTCATTCAACAGATATTTAATGAATTCCTTTTAAATATCAGTCTTCAAGTTTCTGCTTATAGAGCAGTTAATAAAGCAAAGATCTTACCTTCATATCTAGTAAATTTTTGTAAGGAATTTTGCAACTAATATGCTTATCACAGGATTTATTTTTTCTTGTCTTTATGTTAATCTTGGAAAATACTCAATTTTAAAGATGTAGTTTTTGATTTTTTATTTGTTCTTCAGTGAACATAAGAAGACCTCTTACATATTTTAAGTAATTATACCCAGTAATTAAATAATCAAGAAAGATCCATTCTATTTTATCTAAATGAGTCAAAGGGAATTGAAAGTAATGGTCTATCTGGCAGAGTTATGTGTAATTATTTTCCATTAATACTTGCAATAGACCAGAACTTAGGCTTGGAAAAACACAATGCTATGGGGGATATTACAGAAGAGACTAGAAACTAAGTAGGCTTGTATAATGTTGTACTAAGTAGCATTTTATTGTTGTTATATAAGAAAATAACATATTGTTATTGCCGTTAGTGCAGCTAGCATGGAGATTCAGACCTTCAGGAATAAACCCTGATGGGGTGATCTCTGACTGATGTTAACATTTTGCTCTCAGCAACACATCCTTGCAAACAAAACAGCATATATTTGCTGTGACCTTGGGGAAACATCAGTTTCCTAAAGATAAATTGACCAACACATATAAAAGGCATGTAATTTCAAACTAATCAAACATAAAACAGCTTAAATAACTGGCATTCAGGAAATGAGAGTAATTAAAAAAGAATGCAGAATCATGTCCTCATCTTAAATTCCTTTCACAAACATTGCAAAGGATGGTTATTGCTTGCACAAGTACTTTGGTATTTTTTCCTCAAGCTGCTCAGAGCCTTCAGGCCTCCCAGTGAAGCAGAAAGCTCTAATGTGGTTCCTTCTGATCTTGCTCTTCCAAGATTGTGTCTGGGTGAATATGGGAAAGAGGTAACAGGAGATCTATACTAGAGCCAGGGCTTTTGATAAAGCTTGATGGATGAACAGCAATTAGTAGAGTTACGTGAAAGGCAAGACTTAAGCAGTAGTGGGTAACTATTTGATCCCTGGTTCAGTCCCGCTTTTCCCTACGTTACAGCTTCCACTGGCACACTCTTGCTCCATAGAGTGCCTTCCTTTTTCTAGACAACCAGACCACACCTTTGCAAACATAATAGTGGGTAGGTAAACTTGACAAAACAACTCTGTGGTTTTTTTTCTTGATATGGATAAATTTACACAAGTTGATGTTCTTTAGTTCATATAGAAAAAGACAGTTCTTGAAAAAGAAAGGAACCAAAGAAGAAATAAATGTGTTTAGAATATGACTTTTTACTTTTTAATCTCCAATTACCATGAAGAATAATGCACATGCTGAGAAATTTTGTGATTATTTTGTATCTCGGGCAGTTAACAATCATCTAAAGGAATAATTTTCTCCTCAGGGTCAGAAAGCAGATTTTGAGTTTAACAGGCTATAACAGGGAGACAGCAAAAGAGAAACCTGTAGAAATAGGTCCTGTTTCCAAGGATTCTGTGTTTATAACAGTCAAAAGACTCAAAAGAAATTATATTTGGAAAAGCCCTGGAACCCATCTACATCAGCTTTCTTAAATTGCAGTGAGAGAACATCTTTTAGCCTTTCTGTGAAAACTAATTGTGAAAGGCTCTTTGTTGTATTACTGCTCATTATTGCATTGTGGCCAGCTTTATATATCAGAAAATTCTATGCAAAATTGTCTTCTTCGCAAATTCCGCTCATGGTTTATAGTTCTGCCTTTTAGAGCCACGTGGAGAAGCAAGCAGGTTTATATGGTTTGGCTGTGTCCCCACCCAAATCTCATCTTGAATTGTAGTTCCCATAATCCCCACATGTCATGGGAGGGACCCACTGGGAAGTAATTTAATCATGGGGGCAGTTATCTTCATGGTGTTCTCGTGACAGCGAATGAGTTCTCACAACATCTAATGGTTTGATAAGGGGCTTTTCCCCCTTTTGCTTGGTAATTCTCCTTCCTGCTTCCATGTGAGGAAGGATATGTTTGCTTCCCTTTTGGCCAGGGTTGTAAGTTTCCTGAGGTCTCCCCAGCCATGTTAAACTGTGAATCAATTAAACTTCTTTTCTTTATAAATTATCCAGTCTCAGGTATATCTTTATTACTAGTGTGAGAACAGACTAATGCACAGGTTATTTCTCCATATACAAGACCAATATATTACACACAGGGTATATCTAGTAAAATATAGGGTGCAAAGTGAATAGGAAATTAATACATAGGAACCTTCACTTTGGCTGTACCGAAGGAAATGTTGGCATGCAATAAATATTCATTAAACTGAGCACACTGCTGGGCACTGGGAAAGATTGTTACATTGTGTGAAAAATATAGCTTCTAAATTATGTTGCTGAAATGCATAACATTCTTTCAAAATTCATCCAGTTTTTATAAAAAGTATCTTCCCTTATATTTCTTTGTATTTTCCCATTGTATAATTAAGGTCAATAACCACAAGTGTTCTCAACTGAAGCCACACTTGCTAACTCCAGCTACTCTCCTCTACACTCCATTTGCTCCAGTGGACCTGAGCCACTCATCATTTTTCTAGAACCACTTTGGTTTTATCTATGTCTTTGATTCTTTCCTTCTAGTATTTTCTTCCATATCTGTTAAAATTTTACTCATATATGACCTTGTGAAGCTATTCCCTGACTGTAGTCAGAAAAGAAACCTCATAGCAAACTGCACCATTATTAAAAACAACCATTCTGGTTTTTAATAAATACACTTATATACAGGTGATTTACCATATTGCCTCATTTTTTTTTTCCTAACAGAAGTCATTTCTAATTAGCATTATTTCTTGTGAGGAAATAAATAAATTCATTGTATATAGACTATGCTTAGAGAAATGAATGTTCTTCAGTCTAAATGTCTTCTCAAAAGAAACTGAGTTCTGCAGACCTACTGCTTGATAAAGATCAGAATACATTTCAGAAAAGATGGGGTTGGAGTGCAAACTGTGAAGAGATATGCTTTAGAATAATAGTATGTATGGAAGTCTAATCACTGGTTCATGTCATAGAGATAGGTGAGAAATTTTAGGTGATGGATCAAGATTGAAAGAGCTAGAAAAACATTAAGAACTTTGTAACTTTTATGTGCAAATCTTTGCATTTATTAAAAAGGAATTTCATTAAACGAGGTGCAATTTCAGCAACAAGCTATTGCTAAAGTTCACCTCTTACTTTCTTGTTATCCTTCTCATACACATACTGATGCCCATCCAAAAATTACTATTAGTGAAGAATTTTGATTTAATTTGATCAGTGGAAAATTCCACCCTGGATTCTGCCCTCATGACTGTCCCTGCTACTCAGGCGACTTTGCAGAATATACAAGTCTCAGACCAACAAGGCCACATGGAACAGTTCATCTGTGATCATTGGCCTGGATTGCATCTGAGAAATTTAAAACTGGCTATGTGTCTAAAGAGGGGAAGACTAGAACCCTGGAAAGTTGGGTAGTCTATTTATAAAAGACTATTGAAGACCACTGAATTTCATGCCAAAGCACACAACTTTTCAATATCACATGCATTGCTCCAATCTAATATTATTGTACAATTGTAATAAATGCCTTGTTAGAAAAGGTAAAAAGGCTAATCTATCTTACTTTTAAAAATTTAGCTAAGAGTGCCAAAAAAAAA
The DNA here is from genome assembly GCF_049350105.2 of Macaca mulatta. Classification (NCBI taxonomy): domain Eukaryota; kingdom Metazoa; phylum Chordata; class Mammalia; order Primates; family Cercopithecidae; genus Macaca; species Macaca mulatta. The sequence continues at coordinate 49,641,659 of NC_133406.1, forward strand.
AAAAAAAAGAAAAAAGAAAAAAAAGGAGTTGAAATGGAGTATGTATATAGGGGTTCAAACGATTGAGGGGTTGATCCAGGAAAAAGATATAACCATGAGGCAGGTGGCACTTAAACAGGGTTGCATAACAGGTGACGTCTCTCCCAGCAAGAGACCGTCCAGAAGTACGCAGTGTGAAGGCCACCATCCAGAAGGGGAAGAGGGCAATGGAGTTCCTATGGAAGGTGGGAATTAGAGAGGAGGTTTACTTCTCCAGGTGATATCTCTCAGCAGCACAGTAGGGAGTCTCTGGGTCACAGAGCCCCACAAGTGTAGAAGCAAAGCTTGGGGTTTCTCTTATCCATTGCTAGCAGGCGGATGGGGGTGGTGGTGAGGTTTGGCAGGATATGTAAAGCAGGCAGGCCCTAAATGGCTAAAAATCTGCTTGCTTGGGCTATTTTTAAATAATTAGATATGTAAAAAATTGAGTTTAGAACTGGCAGAATTTTGAGCTAAGTGCTTCAGCTTGCAAGTGAAGGAACAGAGAACATAGTGGCCAATAAACAGAGGCCATCTTAGGCTTATTTCTGTAACAATAGAAAACAGAAGATTGTATTTCATCTCTGGAGAGCATAAGAGGACACAGACACAGCATGAGTCCCAGGACTGTATCTTTAAATATAAAACAGGAATGAAGAACAGAAGGTGGGATCTGAGCCTGAGGCTTAGTAGTGGAGAGGTCTTAAAGAGTATCCAGCAAAGTTATGTAGAAACCACCAAGAACCAGTGACCTTGTACTAAAGAGTATGTTTCTTTATGCTTTTCAAAGTCCTTTTCCATTTCTTCTTACTTCAGTCTTGTAGGTACAGTTCTTTTCCAATAAACAAACAAACAAACCCGCAATTTGTTTTGTCAGTTCAAAGCATCATCATTTTTTTTGTCTTCCTCAAAATATTTAAGAATTTCTGTAGATGTTTACCAGTTCATGCTTGATTCGTGCTTGATTTTATACAAAATTACGAGTATAAGTATATTGTATCTAAAACAAAGACTACAATATTTTGGTTTAAATTTAGTTTTTAACCCTTAAAAATGTTTATTTAAGTATACCATGTGCCAGGATACATTCTTCCAGAACTTGGGAACAGGACTTGATGAAAGGACATAGCTTCTCTGCTCATATTAATGGCTGAACTAAGACTAAGGAGTGTAACTAGACTGTCTTGCTGCACAGCTAGAGTGGATGAAATACTACAGCTCCAATCCATTCTGTAAGTGTAGTTGAATCTGCACATGCTGATAAGTGTAGCAAGGACAGTAGTTCAGTGACAATATTTCTTTCCATTCTTTTGGGTTTCTTCTAGAGTTTCAAGTCACTGGAGGAAAGTCAGTCTTCTATATAGGTGAATGAAGAAAAAAAAAGAAAAGAAAAGAAAACTAAATGCTGACTTATGTGTGGCGAAGAGAGGCCCTGACAAAGTTCCTGGCCCCTATACAGTCCATGTGTGCTAACACAGATTCACCCCTTGTATTAGGGAATCAGAGAAGAAAGTTATTCACTCCACAGTGTAACACTTATGGCAAGATTCACACCTAATTAGGTCCTTTGAGTTAAAGGTCTATCAAGTTTCTGTTGCTTTATGGTCATGAGGGAGAAAGGATTCAGGTTGCATGCTCTCAGGGCCATTGAGTGCCAAAGGAATGTTTCTTGATTGTGAAGTGCCTCAGAAGTGTAGGAGAAGGCTCTGGCATCTTCCTAGAGCAGGCAGTTACTGCCTACTTCAGTGAAGCCTTATCAAAGTGTTAAGTCTTGGGTACACAGATGTATTAGTTTTCTAGGGCTAACATAATGAAGTACCACAAGGCCAAGTGTGGTGGTTAATACCTGTAATCCCAGCATTTTGAGAGGCCTAGGCAGGTGGATCACATGAGGTCAGGAGTTCAAGACCAGCCTGGCCAACATGGTAAAACCCCGTTTCTACTAAAAATACAAAATTAGCCGTGTATGGTGGTGCAGGCCTGTAGTTCCAGCCACTCAGGAGTCTGAGGCATGAATCGCTTGAACCCAGGAGGCAGAGATTGCAGTCAGCTGGGATCTTTCCACTGCACTGCAACCTGGGAGACAGAGTGAGTGAGGCTCCATCTCAAAAACAACAGCAACAACAACAAAAACAAAGCACCACAGATGCTGGGCATAGACAACAGAAATTGATTATCTCACAGACTGGAAATCCAAGATCAAAATGTAAGTAGTGTTGGTTTCTTCCAAAGCCTCTCCCCTTGGCTTATGGATGTCTGTCTCCCCTCTCTACATTCACATGGTCTTTCCTGTGGGCATATCTGTGTTCAAATCCCCTCTTCTTCTGTGGACACCAATCATATTGGATTAGGATTCACCTGTATGATCTAATTTAACCTCAGTTACCTGTTTAAATGCCCTATCTCTAAATAAAGTCAAATTGTTAGGCACTGGTGACAATTAGGACTTCGACATATGAATTTTGGGAAACACAGTTCAACCTATAATAAAAGGGTGGTGACTGAATTCTCCATTCCACTGATGCCACATCTGCCTAATGAGAACATTGTGCAGTATTGGCAAGCATCAAGTTCATTAAAGATAATATAACTAGATTTGGATAAGGTCATGGAGTTGAGCCAATAATGATGTTGTTACCTTTATAAGGGGATGATGAGACCAGAGCACTTTTTCTCCACCATATGAAGATACAGAAAGGTGTCTATCTGCAAATAAGAAAGAGGGTCCTCACTAGGACGTTCAGTCAGCTTGGACTTCTCAGTCTCTAGAACTGCGAGAAATAAATTCCTGGTATCTAAGCCACCCAGTTTATGGTAGTTACTGGGTCTGAGAAAACTGAGACAGAAGTCTGCTCTTCACAAAACCAATAATCCTATTTTGAGTAATACTGATACATTCTTCTAAAACAATTGGTACCCATCCCTCTATACTCAGGAATTCTATCTTCTCTAATGCCAAAGAGTACAATTCTCAAAAAGAGAGGGAAATTCCATAATTGTAAGGTGACATTTCTGTGAGATATTTGACAACTGCTCTCATTAAAGAAAAATAATTACATACTTAATTTCTGTTGGGGCAATTGCCCTTATGTGCACAATTCATATGCAGTTGAAGATAGTGATGAGTGTGTTCTAGGCAGAGAAGAACAGTTATGAAAGCATAACCACAGAGACAGACAGAATATAAAGAACTGCAGTATTTAGTATGAGAGAGGTTTAGGGAAGGTATGGTCTGATGGCAAGAGGTGAGAAGGAAGGAAGAGAAAGTAATTCACAAGGACCTGGGATATAAAGCTGAAGAATTTCAGATTTACTGTGAAGGCTTTTTCTCTATTATGGTTGTTTTTTAAATGTAGATTTATTTTTGCTTCATCACAATCTATTTCTCAGAGTATCTGCCTCTTGGAAGTTATATGGAACAACAGCAGTTACAGGTACTCACTGTCATTATATTTTAAAAGTTTTAAGTTCATGAAAATATATTATGTAGGCACTCTAAGTATTTGATGAATTGCAGTGAATATTATAAAATTATTCAACAATGTAACCTGCGCACTAGAGGGATGAGAGTTAAATGATTGAATTTTTATAAGCAAGAAGAGAGCACTAAGAAAAACAATATGACCCTTGAAATATATTGTGGAATTCTCAGTTGCAAAGATCAAGTTAAAACATAATTAAAGATAATTCTTAAAGTTTTTAAATACGTGCTATATTAGATTTTTTAAAATGAAAATGGTCTCTGAATCTATTTGGAAAGTATTATGAGACTATGTAATAAGTGATCAATTCAAATTTAAACACTGAGTCAAACTATGGAGGTTTTATCTATATCCCTAAAATATTTATGGATCTACTTTATTCCTTATGAGTGAATTACCGCTGAGTTGAGTTCTTCACTTTTCGGTTTAACTATGAGTCTTTCAGAGAAAGCCTTCCCATGACAGGCCTGAAATGTCGCAGTTCACCTTTTTCGCATCCTTATCCATTGGCTTCATCCTCACTTCATTTATTTCAACAGAATGCTGACATTTGTCTAATATTATTTCTAGGTTATGACTCCCAGGCTTTTGACCTTTATCCTCCAATCTGAAATGTCCTTTTCATAGGTCATCTCTTGATACAATAGAAAATCTCTTTTCAGTAGAATAGTTCCTTGCCCATACTTTCTGCATGTGGGCAGTGGAAGTGGAAAGTTCCCTGTCAGCTTACCAACTTACTTCATTAGTTGTCTTCTTTTAATGAAATAGTATTATATGATAAAAGACTTATATATACTGTTGAAGGAAAAATTACATTGACACTCGTTAAAACACTAAAGAAGACTATTCACGACTGTTACAATAGTGTCAAGACCATAGCAATAGGGGAGAAAGATGAGACTCAACTATAAAAACAATAAGGACAAGTGAAGATTTATAGATAGCAAGCATACTCAAGTGGTCTGTGGATGGAAAATTATTAAAAGGAGACTTCAAGGGTAGAGGAATCCTAGCTCAATTGATATACTGGAATTCTTGCTGAAAGCAGGCTAGAGTGGTCAGATACCAGGCGTGGGGGGATTCTCACTAAACTGACTTAACAGGATTTTTCCTACAAGTGTCCTGGTCTGGTTAAAGACAGGCCCAAGGATGAGGCTTACTTAAAAAATGGGCTTAGAAAAGCCAAACTAAAATTTTTTGAAGGGGAGAGTCTTTGTCAGTAATCTATACTTCATCTTTCTTTTTATAAGAAATACGTGACCACATAATTTATTTGTTTCTTAATCCATAGGCTAATCCAGAGGAATTTGTTAGATAAATTATGAGAATTTCTGTGGAAACTACTCTTCAACTAATGCAAAATAAAATTAGGGTTTTGGTGAAAACATGCAAACTAACCTCACATACTCATCTTTTGGCATTTGCTTCCCATTTTTAAAAACACATTATTCCTTGCCAATACGTGTGTAAAAGATTTTTATGACTAGAAATTATGCTTGCTCCCTCAATGTCTTTGAATTTTATTATTTTACCCATTTAAATGTTATTTTCTTTAATTCTCCATCTAGATTCTCTGACATATACATATATATCTGAACTACTCAGATCTGGCTGAAACTCACTGATGATTTATTATCCTCTTCAACTAATACCATATAAACAGTGATATGCCCCTCTTTGAAGGTGATGTTTGGGCTAAATACAATATAGTAAGGAATTTTGTTGGTAGCCTATATTCATCTATTTTATTATTTTATATTATTTTCTTATATCCATCTCAAAACCTGTGAACTGTATTCTAAGCGTAATACATTTGTCTTTATTTCTCCAGTAGTTTCCTCCTGGAAAAGCCTACTTTTGCATAATTAGAAGGAAAACAATCTTGACTTGCCTGACCAAAAGCACAAACTTTCTATAAACATCAGAAAAAGTATTCTAAACTACTTTCGTGCCTTTTTTTTTTAATTTTCCTAAATTTCAACAAATAGTCTGCAATTTTCTGGCCACTTGTGGTATACCACTGTGCTTGTGAATCTTGGCCTCTGATATTCTTGTCAACCTGTGCAGCAGAACTTTTATAAAAATTTTCTAAATCAATGTTGAATAATGTCAGAGGCTGCAGTTTGGATGGCCACCCTCTCGTATCATAAATGCCAACGTTAACACACCTTGTATCACTGTGCTGGTTATTGCATCTTCTTCCGATATATCACTAAAATAAGCTGGACAACTTCTATTTCAAAATCCTTAGAAGTCTTTGTTCATAACCAAGACCATTAGATGAAGAAGTATTTTACTCCATAAGCACTTGAGTGCATTGCTCAATTCTTCTGTCTGTTATTCCATGTGGTTTTTTTATTTTTTGTTGCCTGATATTCACCTATGTATTTTTCTCTTCAGCTCTGTGAAATAGTCTTCCTTTCACAGCCAAGCATCATAAAAAAGTTGTCTTCCATTTCCATCTCCAATAGTACAATGATTGTATACTAGTTCAATTATCCCAACAAAATCCCAAATAAAATTTTAATTTTTAAATTAATGTGCAATATGAAAGAAAAAAAATTACTGGGGCCGAAAACTATGTAGAGTCAGGAACACAAAAAATTAAGGAAAGTACTAAAGTTAGCTTTGACTGTAAGAAATTGTAATGTGCAGGGATCTAGCTGCTCCTTGAGTAACCGCTGTAGTATGGCATCTGCTTAGTTGTTCTTTGTCAGGGTTGGATATTTTGTCATAATCCTGACACATTTTACTGATAATCACAAGCCTTCTCACTGTCCTGGTCCAGAAACTTTATACCTGCCACTACCTTGTTCCAACTCCAGACTCTTCCATCCCACTGTCTCGCCACTGCTGAATATCATGAAGGTCCAAAAATGTTCACCTGGTTTATTTATACTATCTACTAGGGTGAAGGATTCTGTAAAGTGGTCCTTAAGCCCAACTATCTTCCTCAGCAATTGCTATTCTATTAATCTCGCGTGATTTTGAACCCAGTACCATCCTAACATGAGAATTTTCTAAGAAACATAGAAGAAAAGAAGAAAGCAAGCAAGTAAGAGAGGGAGTCGGAAAGGAGGAAAGAAAAAATGAGGGAGGGAAGGAGTGAAGGGAGGAAGGAAGGGAGGTAGGGAGGGAGGAAGGAAGGAAGGAAGGAAGGAAAGGAGTTGGGTGCAGTGGCTCACACCTGTACTCCCAGCACTTTGGGAGGCCGAGGTGGACTGATCACAAGGTCAGGAGTTCCAGACCAGCCTGGCCAACATAGTGAAACCCCATCTCTACTAAAAATATAAAAATTCGCCAGGGATGGTGGCACACGCCTCTAGTCCCAGCTACTCAGGAGACTGAGGCAGGAGAATCGCTTGAACCCGGGAGGTGGAGGTTGCAGTCAGCGGAGGTCTGCCACCGCACTCCAGCCTGGGTGACAAAGCGAGACTCTGAAAAAAAAAAAAAAGAAAAGAAAAGAAAGAAAGAGACAGAGAGAGAAGGAAGGAAGGAAGGAAGGAAGGAAGGAAGGAAGGAAGGAAGGAAGGAAGGAAGGAAGGAAGGAAGGAAGGAAGGGAGGGAGGGAGGGAGGGAGGGAGGGAGGGAGGGAGGGAGGGAGGAAGGAAGGAAGGAAGGAAGGAAGGAAGGAAGGAAGGACAGAAAGAGAAGAAAGGTGGGGACTGCTCACAGACTAGTATTTGTACATCCCCCCTCACCTATTTGGATCTTTCCAGTCACCCTGTACCTCAGGGTGTTGGTTCTAAGGTAGAAATGAAGGAATTTTTGTCTCAAAACTTCTCATTCTGGTGCTTCTTTACCGTGATATTCACTACCTTGCTTTTATCCTTGTTCTCTCTTTTAAACCTATCTCAGCCCAAAACATGAGTTTCTTTCTCATGTGAGTTGATCTCAATTTTACCCTGTTCTCCAATCAAATGTAATCAATACTGTAAGTCTTCATTCACTTATTTGTTCAAATATATATTGAGCACCTGTTGTCAGCCAGAACTATTGTAATCCCTAGGGACTGAGTGATAAAGACGATAGGTAAGATTCCTGCCATAATCTAGCTTACTTGTAGCGAGTGGAGATAGATAATACACAACTTTAAAATAATATATAAAGAGAATATCAGATGATTAAGTGCTATGCACATGTTTAATTCAGGATAAATACATACAGAGTAACTTTAATTCTCGTAACAATCTTATAGATAAGTAACATTTGTGTCCCAAATTTTAGGTGAGGAAACAGGCTCAGAGAGTGTTAAGCAATTTGGGAAGAGTCATACTCAGATAGTGATATGGTTTGCCACCCAAATCTCATCTTGAATTGTAGCTCCCATAATCCCCATGTGTTGCGGGAGGGACGCATTGGGCAGTAATTGAATCATGGGGGTGGGTTTCTCCCATGTTGTTCTCTTGATAGTGAATAAGTCTCACAGGATCTGATAGTTTTACAAAGGACATTCCCTTGCACATGCCCTCTTACCTGCCCCCATGTAAGATGACCCTTTGTCTTCCTCCATGATTGTGATGCTTCCCCAGCCATGTGGAACTGGGGGTCCATTAAAGCTCTTTTTCTTTATAAATGACCCAGTCTCCAGTATTTCTTCATAGTAGTATGAAAATGGGCTAACGCAGATAGTATGTGGTAGAGCCAAGGTACAAATCTAAGCAGTATGACTCCAGAGAAACTTCTCCTGACTACTAAGCTATCCATCTCAACAAATGGGAGGTATAATATTTATAAATATTACTATTATAATCATTCTCAGTTTCTTCACTTACACTAAACTTATTCTTCTCATTTATTTGTGTAAAATTTACTCTTAAAGATTTTTATTGCACTTAATTCTGGGCACTTGACTTTCTTAGCAATGACTGTCGCTGTTTGATGGCATTGTCTTTGACGATTTGCATAGATATGAGAACTTCCTTCCAGCCAGAAATGTTTACACACCATTACTCCTCCCTTAAGTGTAAAACCTAAAGTACTTTTATTTCTTATCCTCCTTTCTCAGCATGCTCTACCCAACTTCACATTATACTCAATTTGTGTAGACTTCCATAATGTATCTTTGGTTATTTTTCATGTCATAAATAGTTTCTCTCTGTAAATAAAAAGCACCTTTGGGGTAGTTATTCCCATTTTTACCTTGTCACTATATTTAATCATCATGCTTCCCTGTCCAAATATGTCTCTAACTTTCACTGAAATCACGAATAATCACAGAATTCTTTGAAGCAATTCTATCACCTTTCCTTCTCTCCATAGTTCATATTCAGTGAGAATTGTCATTTAGCATCAACCTTAGGGACAAAACTCTGTAAAATAGTTTTAATATTCATGTTCTCCTTTTTATTAGTATGATTTCCAAAACAGATTCATCTTTTCAGTAGACCTTAAGTGCTCATAGACCTCCTTGTTTCCAATGACTTCAAATATAATACATTGTCATTTAGTCCACACTAACTGAAATAAAAAGTAGAAGGAACAATCTGGCAGCATAAGTTCTCACCATAAATTTTTATCAAAAAGCCTCTCTTATTTCCTGTTAAATTGCATTCTCTTCCTCACCCTTTCCTGCTTTATTTTGTTTTCCTTCATAATTCCCATTCTGTCACTCCTACCTATATTTCCTCATTATATCTAAAGTAAGAATGGATTTATCTGCTTTTAATCCCCCTTTAGTATCCCTCCACTTAGATCCTGCCAAATGTATCTGAGAAGTTCACTGTGTTCCTCTCAGCAGCTGAAGGAGCAACTGGAGTTCAGAATGCAGGTATCCCAGTTCTGGCGGATCTGCCTCTGCTACTGCCACTTTACATTTATTTCTTCACCTGATTCTGCATTACATGTGAAACCAGTCATTACTGTTCTCTATAGCTGAATCCACTTCTTTGTATTAATGCAACTTCCAATTTAACTTGTTATTTTTTTCCTTATAACATGCTACAGATAGGTAAAAATTGTTTATGATTTGTAACATTCCCATAAGCTATTATTCCCACTTACAAAGATTTAAAAGGAGAAAAAGAGGTCAAATTACCTTTTCGAGGTCACCAAGCCAGAAAATTACTGACAGGCCTGGCATATGGTTCCTTCTTCAGAGAACCACGTCACTTCTAAGTTGCGATATAATAAATGTTATAGTTTTAAAACATACTACACTTAAAAAATCAAGCCACTACAACAAAATGTTTATAAAGATTTAACTGAAAGGGATGCTATGCTTTGCAAAAATGCTTAATTTCATCTCTACTATAAACTTTCCTTTTCTTAAACTTTCAAAAAATTATTTTTGCCCTGAAACTTGTTGATGAGACAAACATAGGTTTTCTCTGGTGACAAATAAAATGATGCTATGTTGGTTGTTCATTACAATCATATCAACATAAAAGTGTTGGCATAATTAAGGATTTTAGTAGAATTAAGCTTAAAATGAATATTCATGTCATTTTGGATAAATTGCTGAAACATTTCCTATGAATAGTAGACTTAATTCACAGGTAAATTAATTCAAACCATGTAAATTTAACTTTCAGTACTTCAACTTACATCAAAGTTAAAATGAAATTTTAAAATAATCTTTCTTAATAATATGAATAGAATCCACATCATACAAGCAGCTTCTATGTTACTTCTGGCAATGTCAATCCCCTCTCATTTAAATGTAATATTTAATATTTAATAACTATTTCACTGTAGAACTTTCTACAGGATAATAATCATAATTTCTTGTAAAAACAAGTTTAAATTTAATTGTCAAAATTCCATTCCAAACATCAACTTTTGAGGGATTCTAAACACCATATTAGGTTATCTGATTAATATATTTTCTTACAAGCTATGTTTGAGGCAGTAATTGAGACTTTCTTTTTGTGTCAGTAAAAATGGGTAATATTATATTGTGGTAACAAGTAACTCTCAAATCTCAGTGACTTAAATCCAAAATACTGCAGTGTTACCTTGCGCTACATGTGTAATAAGGGGAATGACATAAGGCTCAGATCCTTGCAGTCAACTCAGGCCCTATACCAAAAGAGCCACCCCATCACAATTGCTCTTTCTGTCTGGGAACAATGATGCACCGCTGCTCACCTAACCTCCCTCTTCCCCAGATGCATTATATTGTGTGTGTGTGTGTTTTTTTTTTTTAAATTTTCTGTTTAATTGTCTTTCTTCTTCTTTATGGCTTCCAATCTCTCTTCCTATCTCTAACCCCATGGCTCCATCATACCCGACTTATCAGTTTTGGAGTTATTTATTACTTCCCCTGAACCTTGAGCCAGACATACATTATAAAACTTTATATCCTTCCCTCGAATAAATATGCAATGATTGATAAAAATAAGCCTCCTATTTACGAATGGGAAGAAAGGAAACACACGGATGTTATTAGTCTACATCAATTCTAAAATTCAAAGGGCAAAATTCATGAGAAGACCCTTTATTTGTTGTGGTCAATTTTTCTCAATTAGGCCTTGGTTTTAGTCTTGGGAAGTTCCGGTCTTTGTTCTCTTTGATCTTTGGTTCTGCCTCCAAAGATATCTTTGCTCTTTTGTTATCTCACTACATTTGAAATGGGCATTGAGAAAGCTGACTTCCTTAGGGCCTAATCAACTTTCTTATCCTCTTCTGCAGAAAGTTGAGGACCCAAGAGTTAAGTTTTAAATAGTCACAGATGGTTTTAGCCTAGGATCAGAGTTTCTTTGATAGTGTAACATTCTCAAAAAGTTAGCTTCAGATCTACTTGATGATAGCCAGTTTCATGTGCCATGAGCTACAGCCAGACTCAATTTCAAAATATGCCTCTCTCTCAATTTAACTATAGGTACTTTGAGCCTTTTGGGCTTAGTGAGAAAGTCACACCCTTCGTCTTTTTGGCTAAACCATTTGTCCATTCAAATGGATGTACTTCCCATCATCTTAATCCACAAAGGGATTACAACAATGAATGTGATCACAAAACCCTTAATTGCATAATTGCTGCTTAGCTGTTGTAATCAATCTTTTTTATTCAAAGAATTTCTCTATGTTAATTTTTACTGGTCAGGGTTGAGAAGTAATTGCCTTTTCCAATCCTATAATTTCTCATATTGTTGGACTCTCTCTAGACTTTCACTCCTGCTTACAAACAAGCCCAATTATTTTCTGAATCCATCTCTTTCTTGCGTTACCTACCCAAATGCAGCTGATAGTAACCAACATACATTTCTAACATTCTATTTCTCAAATACTTTTCCTATAGTTGCAGGGTCAGAATATAAATTATCTACATTGCAAATTATCACATTTGACAGTTTTAGCATGTGTTTCTCCACTATACAACAAATAAATGTCTTTGTAGTCACTAATAACAGCTTTCTCACCACCTAAGCAAATCTCTTAAAGCAACGTAAAATATGTTATTTTATTATTATAGACTCTTGCTTGTGCTGCCAAATTTGTATCAGTTAGAATAGGCTACTTTAGGCTATAGATGAAAAACAGAAGAAGAAAAAAATTCTGGATCTCAACATTTTAAAATAATAGTTTTGTCTCTTTTCCCTTCTTAGAAGTACACTGTGGTTTGGCAAGAGTGTTGTACACATAATCTTCACTGAGGAAATTTGTCCAGCAAAACAATCTCTTAAATATTGTTGTTCACCTTGTTTATTAGTTTTCTGATGCTTTGTAAAATACTACCACAAACTCAGTGGCTTGAAACAATATACTTCTGTTGCCTCAAAGTTTTGTGGGTCAAGAACTGAGCACAGTCTAACTGCATTCTTTGCTCAGCGTCTCACAAGATATCAGTCATGGCGTCAGCTGACCTGCATTCCTTATGGAGTCATGGGCCTCTTTCAAACTCATATGATTGTTGGAAGAATTCAATTCCTTATGGATCTAGGACTGGGGCCCCATTTTGATTGTTGACTGCTAGACAGAGGATGTTTCTAGGTCCTAAGTGTCACTCACAGTTTTTATCACATGTCTCTCTCATGGACAAAATTACAACTCACTTCATGAAGGTAAGGCCAGCAGGAGAATATATCTTTTAAGAGATATCTTGAGTAGATCAAGCTCACCTAGAATAATTTTGATTAGTACAAAGTCAACTGATTAGAGACCTTAATTTACAAAATCCCATCAACTTTGCCACATAATATAACCTACCACAGGAATGATATCCCACCATGTTCACAGATCTTGTCTATATCACAGGGAGGGGAAAATCTATGGAAATTACACAAGCAGCAGGAATCTTAGAGGAATGGATTGTAGATTTCTGCCTACCATGCATTATAAAAAGAAACATGAGACCTTGCAAGATTTTTTGCCCTGACACTCAATGTCTAGCCCAGAACTGACTTCTGCTCACAACCCATTGGCTAGAACTACTCTCATGGCTACACCAAAGCACAGTAGGTCATAAATTGCAATCCTAACATATTTGTGAGAATATCTGTCATTTAGTCAATGACTCCTACACAGCCTAATATTAGAAAATGTGTAGATACAATTAACTGTCTTCTAACTTAAAGGACCCATGTCTTTTAAATATAGATAACATAGCTTCCAAACCAGTGATATGAGAAGGCAGTATTTTAGAGTTTTTGTTTACCTTCCATTAAATTGTTCTAGGTGTTTTGCACAGGTCATGATTATAGAGGAGAAGAAAACTCAAATTTTTTGAGGTTAAGTAACTTCTCTCTCATCATACTGGTTATTAGTAGTAGAGCTAGCATTAAATCTAGCTTGTCCATGCTCTGTCTACTGCACTGAGCAATTGCTGTGTATCATGATGGTATAAGAATACTGTCATGTGACTTTTCAGAGTACTGGAGATTTGAGGTAGAGATTTCTTAAGCTTGATAAGTAATGATAATTCCACCATTTTTCATTGATTCTGTTATTTATAAATAGGTATAGATCCCCCGTGGTTCAGGATTTAACTTTGACGTAGAGATAAAACAATATCAAGACACAAACCAGTACTTTAAAATTTTTCATCAAACACATTGATGAATGTGTAGAAGGCTTTTCTGAAGTTTCATACTTTATAGTAAAGATAATGAACCAAGGACTTACCCTTACCTTCCTAACATCTGTTCTCCCCTCACTTTTAGTAAGATATTTGATTTTAATCTATATTGCAGCAACCTGACTATATTCTGCAAGTGAAATATTTAAGTGGAAGCCTTCAGGTCTCTGGTTTAGCAGCCAAATCTAATTCTGATGCACTTCTCTACCAATATCTTTGTCATTATTCTTGGAGTCTTCATTATCAGTTAAGACAATTTACTGAACATCCTGGATTCTCAGTTTCTTAGCCTCATCAGCTTGAAAAATCTGCATTTTTTGTTTGTTTGTTTGTTTTTAACTTGACCTCATCCAGTCATCCACATCCCTATCTTGATTCATAGCATGAGTTTGTTTCTCAAACCTTTGTTCAGTGATTATTAAAACATCGCATTACTGCCTCCCAATTGTCACATTACTGATGATCCTATGTGCTCTCTGGGCCTTTGCACTTGATATTCTCTTTGCTTTTTTCCAGATATGTGCATGGCTGTTTTTCTTTCAACAGAGACAACACCTCCTAAGAAAGGCATTCCATGCCAGCCTGGGGTAAAGTGACTCATTTGCCTGATTACATTTATTAACAACAGTTTTTGTGATCTAAAATTATTTATTTATATGTTTATTTTCCATTTGCCTCCTATAAAATAAGGAGAGTTTTTTCTGTCATTTTCCACTGCTGTATAAGAATGGTGCCTTATAAGAGGAAACTAAATAAATACTTACTAAACAAATGCATTCTTGTATGGATTATTAATATATCTGTAGAAAAGTTACCTGGTAGAAATTGTTAAATAATAAAAATTAATTAATAATTAATTAATTTACAATTAAGTGGTAGAATTAATTATTAAGTGGATTTGAATGGAAGAGGTGAATAAGAGGAGTCACAACTTTCTTACACATACCAAAATTAATACATCCTTTAAAATAAAATTCTTAATAATGTCAAGAAAATTTAAAAATTAAATTATTGTGTGGAAGGTATTCATTTAATGAAAAATACACTTACCAACATAGAAATTTTTACTCATATCACATAAAATTCCATTTGGATTTTCATCAAATGTGAGTATATTTTGAAGCATATAATTTATGTAGCATAGACAAAATTTATTTTGCAGAGACATGAGACATACCTCAAGGTGATAGGAAGTTGATAGGTAGACCCCTGTCATATAAAAACAACACTGACGATGGATTTTCATCAAACGTGGAGGTATGTTGGAATGTAGGCCATGTAGCATATATGAAAGTCACTTTATGGATAACTAGGGCACTGAAGAGAAAGAGGTAGATATCATCTCAAGCAGCTGACTCAGAGTCACTACGAGATACTTTTGTAACGGCTGATTGAGAAAGATGGGCTGGACATATTCAGAAGTTGTGGACAAAGAAAGCAAATAGTGGTTTCAAGTACAAGCTCCAAATCAAAAAGCACAGAAGTAGACTCTCCTAATTGCAAGAATCAATGTGAATTTAACTCCCCTGCATTGCCAACCTATGTAGAAATCCATGGGTAAGGAAGTGTATAATGATGCCTTGTGATGGGCCGGAGGGTCAAAGGGTAGCTAACACCAAATTTTTAAAAATCATTAGGAATTTATATTTTCCTAAAAATACTAATATGCTGTGTAGCAATGTCACCCCTTAGGGAAAATATGCCCCTTTTTTGAAGTCACCGTACATCAGATTGGAAACTGCCACCACAGTCAGTGAAGAGGGGCAAGAGGCCAGGCAGCACTGAGTCATAGTTGAGTGAAACGTACCCAAGAACTAACTGAGAGAGAAACAGCATTATATAAGAAATCGAACTTTTAAAACCGTGCAATGGCTTTCTTACAAATAAAGTGATGATTGAAAAGAGAAGGCGGCAGCTGAAAGATAAGACGTAAGAGTACTTTGGTCAGAAAGACAGTTTAGAGGAGCATATCCCAATATTAAAACCTGATAAGTCAGAGTGACAAAAATATAGGTAATTTAATCTTTTTATGCTTGAATTTTCTATTTTGCTTCAAACAAAATATGCTAATTATGTAATAAGAAGTACTCAGTCTGGGTGTGGTGGTTTATTCCTGTACTCTCAGTACTTTGGGAGGCCAAGGTGGTAGGTACGCTTGAGACCAGGAGTTCAAGACCAGCCTGGACAACATAGTGAGGCCTCATCACTAGAGAAAAATTTAAAAAACCAGCTGGGCCTGGTGGTGCATGTCTGTGATCCAAGCTACTCAGGACACTGAGGTGAGAAGATTGCTTGAGCCAAGGAGGTCACGGCTGCAGTGAGGCATGATGATGCTACTTCACTCCAGCCTGGGAGACAGTGCAAGATGCTGTCTCAAAAAAAAAAAAAAAAAAAAAGGGGGGGAGCGGAGCAAGATGGCCGAATAGGAACAGCTCCAGTCTCCAACTCCCAGCTCGAGCGACACAGAAGACCGGTGATTTCTGCATTTTCAACTGAGGTACTGGGTTCATCTCACTGGGGAGTGCCGGACGATCGGTGCTGGTCAGCTGCGCTGCTGCAGCCCGACCAGCGAGAGCTGAAGCAGGGCGAGGCATTGCCTCACCTGGGAAGCGCAAGGGGGAAGGGAATCCCTTTTCCTAGCCAGGGGAACTGAGACACACAACACCTGGAAAATCGGGTAACTCCCACCCTAATACTGCGCTTTAAGCAAACAGGCACACCAGGAGATCATATCCCACACCTGGCCGGGAGGGTCCCTCACCCACGGAGCCTCCCTCATTGCTAGCACAGCAGTCTGTGATCTACCAGCAAGGCAGCAGCGAGGCTGGGGGAGGGGCGCCCGCCATTGCTGAGGCTTAAGTAGGTAAACAAAGCTGCTGGGAAGCTCAAACTGGGTGGAGCTCACAGCAGCTCAAGGAAACCTGCCTGTCTCTGTAGACTCCACCTCTGGGGACAGGGCAATAACAAACACAGCGGAAACCTCTGCAGACGCAAACGACTCTGTCTGACAGCTTTGAAGAGAGCAGTGGATCTCCCAACACGGAGGTTGAGATCTGAGAAGGGACAGACTCCCTGCTCAAGTGGGTCCCTGACCCCTGAGTAGCCTAACTGGGAGACATCCCCCACTAGGGGCAGACTGACACCCCACACCTCACAGGGTGGAGTACACCCCTGAGAGGAAGCTTCCAAAGCAAGAATCAGACAGGTACACTCGCTGTTCAGAAATATTCTATCTTCTGCAGCCTCTGCTGCTGATACCCAGGCAAACAGGGTCTGGAGTGGACCTCAAGCAATCTCCAACAGACCTACAGCTGAGGGTCCTGACTGTTAGAAGGAAAACTATCAAACAGGAAGGATACCTACACCAAAACCCCATCAGTACATCACCATCATCAAGACCAGAGGCAGATAAAACCACAAAGATGGGGAAAAAGCAGGGCAGAAAAGCTGGAAATTCAAAAAATAAGAGCGCATCTCCCCCGGCAAAGGAGCGCAGCTCATCGCCAGCAACGGATCAAAGCTGGACGGAGAATGACTTTGATGAGATGAGAGAAGAAGGCTTCAGTCCATCAAATTTCTCAGAGCTAAAGGAGGAATTACGTACCCAGAGCAAAGAAACTAAAAATCTTGAAAAAAAAGTGGAAGAATTGATGGCTAGAGTAATTAATGCAGAGAAGGTCCTAAACGAAATGAAAGAGATGAAAACCATGACACGAGAAATACGTGACAAATGCACAAGCTTCAGTAACCGACTCGATCAACTGGAAGAAAGAGTATCTGCGATTGAGGATCAAATGAATGAAATTAAGCGAGAAGAGAAACCAAAAGAAAAAAGAACAAAAAGAAATGAACAAAGCCTGCAAAGCCTACATATGGGATTATGTAAAAAGACCAAATCTACGTCTGATTGGGGTGCCTGAAAGTGAGGGGGAAAATGGAACCAAGTTGGAAAACACTCTTCAGGATATCATCCAGGAGAACTTCCCCAACCTAGTAGGGCAGGCCAACATTCAAATCCAGGAAATACAGAGAACGCCACAAAGATACTCCTCGAGAAGAGCAACTCCAAGACACATAATTGCCAGATTCACCAAAGTTGAAATGAAGGAAAAAATCTTAAGGGCAGCCAGAGAGAAAGGTCGGGTTACCCACACAGGGAAGCCCATCAGACTAACAGCAGATCTCTCGGCAGAAACTCTCCAAGCCAGAAGAGAGTGGGGGCCAATATTCAACATTCTTAAAGAAAAGAATTTTAAACCCAGAATTTCATATCCAGCCAAACTAAGTTTCATAAGTGAAGGAGAAATAAAATCCTTTACAGATAAGCAAATGCTTAGAGATTTTGTCACCACTAGGCCTGCCTTACAAGAGACCCTGAAGGAAGCACTAAACATGGAAAGGAACAACCGGTACCAGCCATTGCAAAAACATGCCAAAATGTAAAGACCATCGAGGCTAGGAAGAAACTGCATCAACTAACGAGCAAAATAACCAGTTAATATCATAATGGCAGGATCAAGTTCACACATAACAATCTTAACCTTCAATGTAAATGGACTAAATGCTCCAATTAAAAGACACAGACTGGCAAACTGGATCAAGAGTCAAGACCCATCAGTCTGCTGTATTCAGGAGACCCATCTCACATGCAGAGACACACATAGGCTCAAAATAAAGGGATGGAGGAAGATTTACCAAGCAAATGGAGAACAATAAAAAGCGGGGGTTGCAATACTAGTCTCTGATAAAACAGACTTTAAACCATCAAAGATCAAAAGAGACAAAGAAGGCCATTACATAATAGTAAAGGGATCAATTCAACAGGAAGAGCTAACTATCCTAAATATATATGCACCCAATACAGGAGCAACCAGATTCATCAAGCAAGTCCTTAGAGACTTACAAAGAGACTTAGACTCCCATACAATAATAATGGGAGACTTCAACACTCCACTGTCAACATTAGACAGATCAACGAGACAGAAAGTTAACAAGGATATCTAGGAATTGAACTCATCTCTGCAGCAAGCAGACCTAATAGACATCTATAGAACTCTCCACCCCAAATCAACAGAATATACATTCTTCTCAGCACCACATCGTACTTACTCCACAATTGACCACGTAATTGGAAGTAAAGCACTCCTCAGCAAATGTACAAGAACAGAAATTATAACAAACTGTCTCTCAGACCACAGTGCAGTCAAACTAGAACTCAGGACTAAGAAACTCAATCAAAGCCGCTCAACTACATGGAAACTGAACAACCTGCTCCTGAATGACTACTGGGTACATAATGAAATGAAGGCAGAAATAAAGATGTTCTTTGAAACCAATGAGAACAAAGATACAACATACCAGAATCTCTGGGACACATTTAAAGCAGTGTGTAGAGGGAAATTTATAGCACTAAATGCCCACAAGAGAAAGCAGGAAAGATCTAAAATTGACACTCTAACATCACAATTAAAAGAACTAGAGAAGCAAGAGCAAACACATTCGAAAGCTAGCAGAAGGCAAGAAATAACTAAGATCAGAGCAGAACTGAAGGAGATAGAGACACAAAAAACTCTCCAAAAAATCAATGAATCCAGGAGTTGGTTTTTTGAAAAGATCAACAAAATTGACAGACCATTAGCAAGACTAATAAAGAAGAAAAGAGAGAGGAATCAAATCGACGCAATTAAAAATGATAAAGGGGATATCACCACCGACCCCACAGAAATACAAACTACCATCAGAGAATACTATAAACACCTCTACACAAATAAACTGGAAAATCTAGAAGAAATGGATAATTTCCTGGACACTTACACTCTTCCAAGAATAAACCAGGAAGAAGTTGATTCCCTGAATAGACCAATAGTAGGCTCTGAAATTGAGGCAATAATTAATAGCCTACCAACCAAAAAAAGTCCAGGACCAGATGGATTCACAGCTGAATTCTACCAGAGGTACAAGGAGGAGTTGGTACCATTCCTTCTGAAACTATTCCAATCAATAGAAAAAGAGAGAATTCTCCCTAAGTCATTTTATGAGGCCAACATCATCCTGATACCAAAGCCTGGCAGAGACACAACAAAAAAAGAGAATTTTAGACCGATATCCCTGATGAACATCGATGCAAAAATCCTCAATAAAATACTGGCAAACCGGATTCAGCAACACATCAAAAAGCTTATCCACCATGATCAAGTGGGCTTCATCCCTGGGATGCAAGGCTGGTTCAACATTCGCAAATCAATAAACATAATCCAGCATATAAACAGAACCAAAGACAAGAACCACATGATTATCTCAAGAGATGCAGAAAAGGCTTTTGACAAAATTCAACAGCCCATCATGCTAAAAACACTCAATAAATTCGGTATTGATGGAACGTACCTCAAAATAATAAGAGCTATTTATGACAAACCCACAGCCAATATCATACTGAATGGGCAAAAACTGAAAAAATTCCCTTTGAAAACTGGCACAAGACAGGGATGCCCTCTCTCACCACTCCTATTCAACATAGTGCTGGAAGTTCTGGCTAGGGCAATTAGGCAAGAGAAAGAAATCAAGGGTATTCAGTTAGGAAAAGAAGAAGTCAAACTGTCCCTGTTTGCAGATGACATGATTGTATATTTAGAAAACCCCATTGTCTCAGCCCAAAATCTCCTTAAGCTGATAAGCAACTTCAGCAAAGTCTCAGGATACAAAATTAATGTGCAAAAATCACAAGCATTCTTACACATCAGTAACAGACAAACAGAGAGCCAAATCAGGAATGAACTTCCATTCACAATTGCTTCAAAGAGAATAAAATACCTAGGAATCCAACTTACAAGGGATGTAAAGGACCTCTTCAAGGAGAACTACAAACCACTGCTCAGTGAAATCAAAGAGGGCACAAACAAATGGAAGAACATACCATGCTCATGGATAGGAAGAATCAATATCGTGAAAATGGCCATACTGCCCAAGGTAATTTATAGATTCAATGCCATCCCCATCAAGCTACCAATGAGTTTCTTCACAGAATTGGAAAAAACTGCTTTAAAGTTCATATGGAACCAAAAAAGAGCCCGCATCTCCAAGACAATCCTAAGTCAAAAGAACAAAGCTGGAGGCATCACGCTACCTGACTTCAAACTATACTACAAGGCTACAGTATCCAAAACAGCATGGTACTGGTACCAAAACAGAGATATAGACCAATGGAACAGAACAGAGTCCTCAGAAATAATACCACACATCTACAGCCATCTGATCTTTGACAAACCTGAGAGAAACAAGAAATGGGGAAAGGATTCCCTATTTAATAAATGGTGCTGGGAAAATTGGCTAGCCATAAGTAGAAAGCTGAAACTGGATCCTTTCCTTACTCCTTATACGAAAATTAATTCAAGATGGATTAGAGACTTAAATGTTAGACCTAATACCATAAAAATCCTAGAGGAAAACCTAGGTAGTACCATTCAGGACATAGGCATGGGCAAAGACTTCATGTCTAAAACACCAAAAGCAACGGCAGCAAAAGCCAAAATTGACAAATGGGATCTCATTAAACTAAAGAGCTTCTGCACAGCAAAAGAAACTACCATCAGAGTCAACAGGCAACCTACAGAATGGGAGAAAATTTTTGCAATCTACTCATCTGACAAAGGGCTAATATCCAGAACCTACAAAGAACTCAAACAAATTTACAAGAAAAAAACAAACAACCCCATCAAAAAGTGGGCAAAGGATATGAACAGACATTTCTCAAAAGGAGACATTCATACAGCCAACAGACACATGAAAAAATGCTCATCATCAGTGGCCATCAGAGAAATGCAAATCAAAACCACAATGAGATACCATCTCACACCAGTTAGAATGGCGATCATTAAAAAGTCAGGAAACAACAGGTGCTGGAGAGGATGTGGAGAAATAGGAACGCTTTTACACTGTTGGTGGGATTGTAAACTAGTTCAACCATTATGGAAAACAGTATGGCGATTCCTCAAGGATCTATAACTAGTTGTACCATATGACCCAGCCATCCCATTACTGGGTATATACCCAAAGGATTATAAATTATGCTGCTATAAAGACACATGCACACGTATGTTTATTGCGGCACTATTCACAATAGCAAAGACTTGGAATCAACCCAAATGTCCATCAGTGACAGATTGGATTAAGAAAATGTGGCACATATACACCATGGAATACTATGCAGCCATCAAAAAGGATGAGTTTGTGTCCTTTGTAGGGACAAGGATGCAGCTGGAAACCATCATTCTTAGCAAACTATCACAAGAACAGAAAACCAAACACCGCATGTTCTCACTCATAGGTGGGAACTGAACAATGAGATCATTTGGACTCAGGAAGGGGAACATCACACACCGGGGCCTATCATGGGGAGGGGGAAGGGGGGAGGGATTGCACTGGGAGTTATACCTGATGTAAATGACGAGTTGATGGGTGCAGCACACCAACATGGCACAAGTATACATATGTAACAAACCTGCACGTTATGCACATGTACCCTACAACTTAAAGTATAATAATAATAAATAAATTAAAAAAAAAAAAAAAGTAATCACACTTCCACAATTGCCAGTCTGGGATAAATCATTAAAATGATTCATATGTACCCTCACTTATGAAAAATATACATTGAGACACACTAGGTGAGAAGAGCAAATCAATATCAGGAGTCATAATCCTTATAGTATGTGTCAGGGACAGTCTAATAGAAAATAGCATCCCGATGGTCAGCCCGAAATCTAAGAAATGACATCTTCATTTTGTAGAGAATGCTAGAGACATTCACTAGTATAGTGATGACATAAAGGACATTTTCCTGAAGACATTCTGCATCCAGTCATCTTTTTACGTGTTAAAGCTGAAAATAAGTTTGATAGATCATAATAATTGCTTTGGTTCTTTATACTACCAACTCTAATAGAGACAAAGTTTACTTACCATGAGTATATTTCAGGGGTGCTCTTAAAATCTAACACACATGCATATATTATTATAAGCAGCTTTTTAATATAATACCTGGGATAGATTATTAGCAATAATTAACATGGTAACAAATCAAGTAGCTGAAATTGTATAGGCAGAGCTAGCTTCCTAGGCATGGGGCTTATACAGTCGCACAGAGCCCAGTGCTTATGAGTACCAGCATTTGGTTTAATGCTCTGATGTCATCATCTTGAAATTTTTAATAATTTTTTAACAAGAAGTTCTGCCTTTTTATTTTGCACTGAGCTCCACAAATTATATTGCTGATCTTGCTTATGGGATGATGTAACTTGTGATCAACATTGTTCTAGGATGAGATAAGAAAGGTCACACTGTCAAACTGAAAGATTAACTAATTTGATGTCAAATACGTAGGTGTTAGAAATAGAGCCAAGTGCCTACCTGGGTATTGGCTATAGCAAATATTTCTTTGAAAGACAGTGAGAAATTTAGTCTTTAAAAAGTTACATGCTTAGTAAAGTAAATATTGTTCTTTAAGATTTGTATACATCAGGGTATCAAACTTGTGCTTACATTTATGATTAAATTCCAAGGTGTTCTGAAGATTGCTTCAATAATTCCCTGATATTAAAAAAAAACCATTTTTTGAAGGATTAAAGTTAGCATAATCAGGAAATAAAGTAGAATTTTTAAAATTGGATGAGTTATTTGAGTAGACTTCGTCTATGTCAGGGTTTGTGAGCATCAAAAAGTGGCTATTACAGGTAGCTCTTGGATCTTATGAGAGGAGTAAGAAGCAATTGAACAGTTTTACACTTATTCATTACATACAGGATTTACCCAGGTATTATTTCTGCTGCTTCAGCATTTTTTACAAAGTCTTTGGAAAGACAGGACATGGGCTAACAATGGTAGTCTTTAAGTAGAGCATTTTCTGTTTTAATATAAAAAGCAGGTGAGAGAGGAAAGACTTTGTTTTGCTAATAAGAACAGAATCTAGCTTAGTAAATATGATACCCTCTCACAAACCCATAAAGAACTGAAAGTTTATGCAATTTTAAAATACCTCAGGAAATGTTTATGAATATCTTTTAATTCCAAGTCATTTAACTTGCATTTAAATATGCTAGCTTAGCAAAATCATATTGGTAATTTTGTTGGTACAAATGAAATAGAACTGAATGGTGTGGGATTTGGGGAAAAGAAAGAAAATTAAAATTATTGCCTTTAGGAAAATACACTTAATAACATAAGAAACTT
Source organism: Macaca mulatta (assembly GCF_049350105.2). Classification (NCBI taxonomy): domain Eukaryota; kingdom Metazoa; phylum Chordata; class Mammalia; order Primates; family Cercopithecidae; genus Macaca; species Macaca mulatta. The sequence goes on from NC_133406.1 coordinate 49,665,398, forward strand.
TGTATAAGTTTATCTCTCCAAAAAAATTGTTTTTGAAAGATTTGAGTTCAAGCAATTAGTGGAGAGACCAGTGTGGGAATCCTTACTGCTTTATTTATTTGCCGACTTGGAGCAGGTTACATACCTCTCCCCGCATCACATTCTTCATTTGCAAGCTGGGGCTGGTTGTAGCACTTTTCTTTCAATCTTGCTTGAAGATTGCGTAAAAATATATGTAAAATGGGTGGCATGTGTATATGCACAACAGATGCCATCTCTCACCTTGATCTTGTATTTATTTTTATTTAATAAAATAATATATACATATTGTCACATGTATAAATATTTGCCTATCCTTTATGTCTGTCTACTAAATTGGCATAAAAGTGAACCCAGGGTACCACTCTTCCTCCTCTGTGCTCCCCTCAAGGAACTCTTAATCTCTGAACTCCTCCAGTCTCCCCCAGGATCTGACTTTTTCTCAGGCTTTGGCCTAGGTCAGTTAAGGTGGGAAGAGAAATATATATATATATCTTCCCAGTCCAAACGTAAAATCCAGTTACTGCAAGGCAAACATATCTCATTACAACTAAGATTGTCTACCACTTAGCATTAACTTTGGTATGTTAATATGCTAAAAAGAGTCCCTATTTTCCTTTATTAACTATCCCAGACATTCCCTTCTGTACTTCCATTTTGATAGGCCACGGCTTGCAGGTAATGTGACAGTGCCCTGCTCTGAGAAAAGAATAATCTTAGTGTCAGGAATCCTGGAAAAAAAAACATATTGATAAAAGTGCATTTATAAATACAGAGTTTATTTCATATAACAAGTTAGTTGGTGAGACACATTTTGAACATTTAATGAAGAAATTGACTTTTCTGAGGGACATGGATGGTTTTACTGTAGAAAGGTAAGTAAATCAAAGCAAACTGTAGAAACATTGGTCTGAGTGAAAATAAACACATGTTTCACACAAGTCAATCTTTATGGGGTCCCAAACTCTCCTAAAAGTACAAATTACCTGCATTAGAATATTAGACCAAAAGCAGTAGAGTCTCTTATAGAAATGACTGAGGTAGTCTGAATGAATCAGAGAAAATGACAGTGGTAAAGAATCATTGGTTGAGCAGTAGCTTTTCTTTCTGAATCTAAGCATGTAAACACTAAGAGAAGTACTACAGAACAGTTGTGTTCCATATGAAGTTTTCATTTATCCAACAATGACAAAAAAGGATAAGCAATGATATTGTGCTAAAAATTACTTGAACAATTTAAGACGGGTCTGTATGCTTTGTCATCAGAACAGCTCAGTTGAGATCATAAATTATATGGCTGAGAAGTGCTATAGCTTAGCGAGATTGATTTGTAATGTCATGCAACCCACTGCCATTGCACTGTGCATTTGTGTTTACTTAATGTTTATATAACAGAGGCCGAGAGAACCTATACTTGAACTTTGCTTATGTATTAATTTTCCTGAAGTGTCTGAAAGAGTAATTTTTATAAAGAAGCATATGTTTTGTTTTGATAGACACTACATTGAAAACCATGAGAAGCTACCTGTCTCCCATTTTGATAGCTCTCCATTTTACATCTTAGCAACATGCAGTGCCACTAATAAGTTGGAGACAGAGAGGGCTACATCCTCCTCCACAATATGGAAATTTAGGAAGTGTATTTCTTTACCGGTCAAAGTCTAGTATTTAGATGGCTCTCAACAATTAGTCAATGAAAATAATATCTACTTAGAATTTTTAAAATACCATAAAAAATACTCCCAAAGTAAATTATCTTCCAAAATAATAATAGTGTGTATCTCTCTATAGATACACATATAACACACACATTGACGCACACTCCAAGACACATATGTACATGATACACTCATGAACATTTAAGCAAAATAACATTTTTTGCTAAGAACTCAATAGCAACTATTTTAAATTTTAAATATAATGTAAACAAATATATAAGTGGTCTGATATAACTGAATATATTTTAGTGAATATGTTCAGCCTTATTCTGATTGATTTATATATGAATTCCCCAATTTAAATTATCCTCACCTTAAGAAATAGTTTATTGCAGTTAATGTGCATATTAAACAATGTCAGTGGGGAAGGCACAGAGCGATCTCTTCCTCTGGCAAAGCATTTGCATTTAAGATTAAAAAGCAGTATACAGAAGTTTTATAAAATAGAAAACAAGCAGGGTTATTAAAAGGATTGTCTACAGAAGTTCGAAATACTGACTTCAAGTAACTTGGTCACACTGGTTACAAATCACTACTCCTTTGTTTAAAAATCATTTTTAAAGCAATTACTCCTTCATTTAACCTACAAAATTGTTGGCATAAAATCAATATTAAATCCTATAACTGATGCTAGATTGTCTAGAAATAAGTAATTTATGTTTTGTCTCAAAGTCATTTCTCTGGCGTGTCTCTACTGACTGAAGACTAATTGGAATACACTTAGAATTCATATTATAAAGCTATCTTATCCTATTGCTTATATGCAAAATAGCATATGGTTATAGTAAAAATTAAAAAGGTAAATTGCTTGCATTCATCAGGTATTATGCATAAAACGTGGCTCTAAATGCACTCATTCATTAATATAGGCAGTGCATCTTTGCATTTTTATTCAGTATATGACATCATGATTGAGACTGATGAAATCCTATAATATGTAAATGTTACTCCATGCTTTTAAAAACACTATGGTTTACTTAGTCTTTAAACTCATTTAAAATATGTTAAAAAGTAAGTTCAGTTCTATAGAAATTATAATACAGAATTCAAATATTTTTTCTTTTGCTAAATCTAGATATTCATGTGTGGGCCAAGACCCATTTTTATATCATATTCAACCTAATAACTAAATTTATGTGATTTTCTAGTTAAGGATGATGTTTACAACCTAAGAAGACGATCCAAAATGCAAATTAAAACATTTCACATTCTGTTGAAATCATTTTAAAAGCCTTTCTTCAGGATACAAGATAAATTGCAAGTATTGCATGATCTGTGAAATGCTCAATGATCTCTTCTCTCCTTACTTATCCACCTGTATCTCAGTTCTCCAGTCAGCCCCTGCCTCCTTCCTTATTCCAGGGTCCACAGAACCAACATATTTAGAAGACTGACAGTTCACTGAAATGTGTGTCCACAGTTAGTCCTTACAACCCTAACTCATAAGTCTACCTCTGAATTCATCTTCAACTGTAGAAAACAGCTGTGGCCATGCTGATAACATTCCACTCTAAACACTGCATCTCTCTCCTTGTCTGCACGAGAGCAAATTCCAGTCCCATGAAAGCTTGCTGGCTAAGACCAGGTGCAACTGGAGTTCAGAGGAGTAACTGCTTCAAGGCACAACATCCAACCAATGCTGTGTGTGTCAGGTGAATGAGGTGGGAGAGTGGAAGTTGTTCAATAGCCTAGCCTCTCCATCTTTCTGGGGAACAATTTGGAAGTATGTCCTACATGGTTCCTCATAAGGCCCCAACAGACCTACGCCCCAATGCCCAAAATAGACACCCATTTATTAACACATACCTTGTTTCCTTTTCTTCCTTACTGTTTCTTGTCCAGTGTTTTTTTACTTTTGTTTTCTGGACCATCTCTCACATAAAGTACCTGTCCCTAACTCTTTGTTCCTGGGTTTACTTAACCTTAAATGAGCAGTAGACACCCTGTTGGGTTGGAGCATCTATGTCCAATATAAAAACATTTGAGTTATCTCAGAGGAGGAGGCAGGGTGGGGGATTGGAGGGTGCTGTTACATCCAGGTATAGGCTCTTATGATTAATCTCTCTGATGTGGAATTGCTTGAAGTTCCTTGCATACGTCAGATTATTACATGCCTCTGTGTCTTCTATCATGCTGTTTTCTAATTGAGATGCTTGCTCTTCCTCTGCTTCTTCACTGAGATAACTTCTTATCTTTGAAAAAGCAGCTCAGATATTATCTTCCAGAAAGCTTTCTCTTATACCCAAAACAGAGTCAAGCTTCTTCCATAGCAACCAGCATGAATTTCATGTTAGAACCCTTAACACATTATATTGAGATGATCTATTAAGACGCATTCTCTTAGATTGCATTGTAAGCTCTGAGAAAAGGGGCCAGAACGCTTTGGCTTTGGGACTCCGGGGTAGCACACTACCTATCATGTCCTAGACACTGAAAATAATAAATGGGTTAATACTTTTTTTCAAAAAGCAGTTATAAGATGTCAGGCAGTGTTTTAAGTGCTATACCTATATTAACTCATTCCATCACCATGAAAACTTTTTGAGGTAAATACTATTAGTATCTCGTGTAAAAAAAAAAAAAAGAAGAAGAAGAAATTGAAGCATAGTGAAGCTAACTGACCTGCAGTTCGCTCAATTAGCAATTGAGCAGCCAAAGACAGGCTGAGGCTCAAATCTATGCTCTTTAAAGCTACCTGTCATTGCTTCTCTCGAGTTAATATTAAACAATAACATCTAACCAGTAGAACACACAATTTTTTAACATTTTGGTATTTAATCTGGGCTAAACTCTGTTCTGTGTCTCTACATAGTTTTCAAAGGAAGAAACTAAAATTCACTCTCAAATCATGTGATATTTATAAAAGCACTGGTAATAAAATACTTTCATCACAGCATTCCTAAAAAAATCATATGATTTTTAAGTAACTAGTGTAGATTGCCTGGTGTACCAGAAATTTACTTAGAAAGTTTACTTGACGGTCTGAAAAATAAGATGCTCTGTTTACCTGTTACTGGTTTTTAGTGATTAATACTCTCTTGAGAAAAAATTCAATGATTGTTTATGAAAATATTTATGATCAATAATCAACTTTCAGTACATTGTTTAGCTTTGTAAATAAACCCAAAATGTGAGGCTGCTAGTACACATGCTGTTAATGGCAGTATACTCGGTGAATTTCAGAGAACAAGCCTCCAGTGGCACTGCAAGCCATGTTTCACACTGCGTGCATCCTGTTTCCTGTCGACAGTGCCTATAATAGGCACATAAACTAAAATTTACGCACTATTTAATCTGTAAATGTTCTGTGCCTTTAGCCCCTAGCAATGGAAATATGCCAGTAGCTTTCTCTTATATAATTCACTTTCTCCATCAGATTTCAGGAAATTTTAACTATTATAAAGTTATAAATTGTTAACATGATATCTGCATTTGTAGGCCCACAATAATCTTAAATCCAGGTAGTTATTTCAAAATAAAGTAATACCACTGTCACCTGACCAAAAAAGACTACAGTCTACTTCCAAGATATATTTAAGTAAAATCAACTTTAAATGCATCATCTAAGTAAACTAGGGGAACTGTTTAAATATCTAGGAACTGCAGGCCAAATCTTAATGGAAAGATAATACTTCTAAAGGTATTATTTTTTAAAAAATGAATGGGATAAGTTGAAGTGATTTATTTTGCTAGCCAAACCATGTAATTTAACATTTACCTTTACTTTTTACTAACCTAAATTTTTAACAATCTCTTTTATGTAATTATTTTAGTTACATTATTTGCTCTCTACATTATTCCAAGTAAATCTCAATAAACAAACAAGAAATATCTGTATTATGATGATTATTTAAAATTTTAACTCTGTATTTTTTTCTAATAAATATTCTAGTAAATAGCAATTTTACCAGAAAATGAAAAGCAAAAAAAAAGAAAAATTAAATGAGAAGCCTATGAAAATGCACTATTTGTCCGTTGATAATTATGAATTTATGAATCTCATCAAACAGATTATTTTTAAAAGTTATTTTCTAATTATGTTCCCATAAACCAAAACAATCTCTCCAGTATAGAGAACTCAATGAAACAATATATTTCAGGTTTCAGGTGGAGAGTTTAATATTATTATAAATGCCTACAAAATACTCCTCACTTGCATGGAAGTTGGGTTTATCAAAAGTAAGGATCCTGTTTCTTGAAGGCTTCAGTCAGGTGTAAAATTTGGATGTGCATTTGACTCAACCATTTTTAAGGATTTGTTCTGAGAACTGTGGGCTAAACTATTAAGTATAATTTAATGAGAGTATCTTATTTAATTTTGTATATTACTTTAAAATTACATCTTTTTTATGCAAGACAACTACTAGAGATAAGAATGAAAAATCGATTTACTTGCATACTTCTTTAGAATTTTCAACACTTTTTCCATGTAGGTTTAGGACCTTGCTTCTTCTATTTACATGTCAAAAATAAGACAATGGCATTTTTGAACAAAAATATAATCAGTGATGAGGATTGGAGAGATAGAGTTGAGCGGTTTTGGCTTTTAGGAAGTAGTTTATAATCTGGTATACCACGGATTTCTGAAGTGCAGAGTGATTACAAAGTGAAGGTGAATATTTTCGCGTATAAGTCATGGATGTAAAATAAATATGCAGTATTACATCATGCACTTATATATTCCATTATCTGAAACACATATATGCCATGATGAATAATGTACATACTTATTTAAAAGCATACTAAAATCACTGTAGTTTTTGTCATGGTGTATTTCTCAATCAACAGATGCTGAAAGTACCACAACAAGCATGGTGTATAATTATATTGATACTATAAAAACATATTTGTGTTTGAAATAGTTGGGAAAAACTGCTCTGAAAGGCTGTTGCTATCAGGCAAATTAGTCATATTTTCCTTTTCAGAGAATGTATCACTCATCTGTGACTCAGAGAATAACTTTAATATATCACTATATTAAAAGAACCACTTTGTACCAGGGGTAAAGAGGTAAAGAACGTAAATGACTTGTGAAGACAAAAAAAAAAAAAATTCTTATTCTTTCCAAAGTTACATTTTTATTAGAGATCTGAATTCTAAAATGTAAGCATCAGTCAGAGAGACCGTAGCAGAAATCTGTCTGAACAACAAAATGCATGTAGACTCCAAATCACTTCTACCTTGGATGTGGCACATTGTCATTCAACCAAAATCTCAACTATCAACATGATTTAATGTTACCCCCACCTTGTTCTCTGGATTTTTTTTTTTTTTTTTTTTTTTTTTTTTTTGCTATAAAAGGATATAAGAAGAAGAATCACCTTCCAAATACATCCAGGCCTCAATCTTCAAAATTTGTGTGTATGTTAAGTTACAAGGCAAAGGGGAATTAAGGTAATGGATGAAATTAAGTTTGCTAGTTAGTTGACCTTAAAAGAGAGATTATCATGGTTTATTCATGTGCAATCAATGTAGTCACAGGTGTCTCTAAACATGGAAGATAGAGGCAGAAAATCAGTATTAAAAGGATGCCATGGGAGAAAAACTGAAACCCCCATTGTAGGCTTTGGGAGGGAGCCATAAGCCAAGGGATGCAGGCAGCCTCTAGAAGATGGAAAAGGCAAGAAAATGCATTCTTGGCCAGGCACCGTGGCTCAACTGTAATCCCAGTATTTTGGGAGGCTGAGGCAGAAGACTGGCTTGAGCCCAGGAGTTTGAGACCAGCCATCTCTACAAAAATAAAAAGTAAAAAATCAGCAGACATGGTGACTTATATCTGTGGTCCCAGCTACTCAGGAGGCTGAGGCAGGTGGATCGCTTGAGCCTGGGAGGTTGAAGTTAGAGTGAGCCACGATTGCACTCCAGCCTGGGTTACAGAGTGATACCTGGTCTTAATAATAATAATAATAATAATAACAATGATAAAATAATAAAGAAAAATAGATTCTTCCCTAGAAGATTACAGTGGCTCACACCTGTAATCACTCTAGGAGGCTGAGGTGGCTGGATCACTTGAGGTCAGGAGTTCGAGACCAGCCTGACCAACATGGTGAAACCCTGTCTCCACTAAAAATGAAAAAAATTAGCCAGGCGTGGTGGTGCAAGCTTGTAGTACCCTCACTCGGGAGGCTGAGGCAAATCAATAAATGTAATTCATCATATAAACAGAACCAAAGACAAAAACTACATGATTATCTAAACAGATGCAGAAAAGGCTTCCACAAAATTCAACAGCCCTTCATGCTAAAAACTCTCAATAAACTACATATTGATTGGACATATCTCAAAATAATTAGAGCTATTTATGACAAACCCACAGCCAATATCTTACTGAATGGGGAAAAACTGGAAGCATTCCTTTTGAAAACTGGCACAAGACAGGGATGCCCTCTCTCACCACTCCTATTCAACATAGTGTTGGAAGTTCTGGCCAGGGCAATCAGGTAGGAGAAAGAAATAAAGGGTATTCAATTAGGAAAAGAGGAAGTCAAATTGTCCCTGTTTGCAGATGACATGATTGTATATTGAGAAAACCCCATTGTCTCAGCCTAAAGTCTCCTTAAGCTGATAAGCCACTTCGGCAAAGTCTCAGGATACAAAAATCAATGTGCAAAAATCACAAGCGTTCCTCTACACCAATAACAGAAAAACACAGAGCCAAATCATGAGTGAACTCTCATTTACAATTGCTTCAAAGAGAATAAAATACCTAGGAATCCAACTTACAAGGGATGTAAAGGACCTCTTCAAGGAGAACTACAAACCACTGCTCAATGAAATAAAAGAGGACACAAACAAATGGAAGAATATTCCATGCTCATGGATAGGAAAAATCAGTATTGTGAAAATGGTCATACTGCCCAAAGTAATTTATAGATTCAATGTCATCCCCATTAAGCTACCAATGACTTTCTTCACAGAATTGGAAAAAACTACTTTAAAGTTCACATGGAACCAAAAGAGAGCCTGCATTGCCAAGACAATCCTAAGCCAAAAGAAGAAAGCTGGAGGCATCACGTTACCTGACTTCAAACTATACTACAAGGCTACAGTAACCAAAACAGCATGGTACTGGTACCAAAACAGAGATATAGACCAATGGAACAGAACATAGCCATCAGAAATAATACCACACATCTATAACCATCAGATCTTTGACAAACCTGACAAAAACAAGAAATGGGGAAAGGATTCGCTATTTAATAAATGGTGCTGGGAAAACTGGCTAGCCATATGTAGAAAGCTAAAACTGAATCCCTTCCTTATATCTTATACAAAAATTAATTCAAGATGGATTAGAGACTTAAATGTTAGACATAAAACCATAAAAATCCTAGAAGGAAACCTAGGCAATATCATTCAGGACAGAGCCATGGGCAAGGACTTCATGACTAAAACACCAAAAGCAATGGCAACAAAAGCCAAAAGTGACAAATGGGATCTAATTAAAGAGCTTCTTCACAGCAAAAGAAGCAACCATCAGAGTGAACAGGCAACCTACAGAATGGGAGAAAATTTTTACAATCTACCTATCTGACAAAGGGCTAATTCCCAGACTCAACAAAGAACTTAAACAAATTAAAAAAAAAAAAAAATCGAACAACCCCATCAAAAAGTGGGCAAAGGATATGAACAGACACTTCCCAAAAGAAGACATTTATGTAGCCAACAGACACATGAAAAAATGCTCATCATCACTGGATATCAGAGAAATGCAAATGAAAACCACAATGCAATACCATCTCACACCAGTTAGAATGGCAATCATTAAAAAGTCAAGAAACAAGAGGTGCTGGAAAGGATGTGGAGAAATAGGAACACTTTTACACTGTTGATGGGACTGTAAACTAGTTCAACCATCGTGGTAGACAGTGTGGTGATTCCTCAAGGATCTAGAACTAGAAATACCATTTGACCCAGTCATTCCATTACTGGGTATATACCCAAATGATTACAAATCATGCTGCTATAAAGACACATGTACACGTATGTTTATTGCGGCACTATTCACAATAGCAAAGACTTGGAACTGACCCAAATGTCCATCAACGATAGACTGGATTAAGAAAATATGGCACATATATACCATGGAATACTATGGAGCCATGAAAAAGGATGAGTTCATGTCCTTTGTAGGGACATGGATGAAGCTGGAAACCATCATTCTGAGCAAACTATCACAAGGACAGAATACCAAATACCACATTTTCTCAGTCATAGTTTGGAATTCAACCATGAGTACACTTGGACACAGGGTGGGGAACATCACACACCGGGGCCTATTGTGAGGTGGGGGCAAAGGGAAGGGACAGCATTAGGAGATATACCTAATGTAAATGACAAGTTAATGGGTGCAGCACACCAACATGGCACATGCATACATATGTAACAAACCTGCACGTTGTGCACATGTACCCAGAACTTAAAGTATAGTAATAATAATAAAGAAAATGTGATACATATATACCATAGAATACTGTGCAGCCATAAAAAAGAACAAGATCATGTCCTTTGCAAGGATGTGGACGGAGCTGGAGGCATTATCCTTAGCAAACTAACTCAGGAACAGAAAATTAAATACTACATGTTCTCACTTATAAGTGAGAGTTATGCAATGTGAACACATGGACGCATAGAGGTAACAACACATACTGGGACCTATCAGAGGGTGGAAGGTGTGAGGAGGGAGTAGGTTAGGAAAAATAATGGATACTAGGTTTAATACCTGGGTAATGTAATAATGCATATGATAAACCCCCATGACACACAGTTACCTATGTAACAATCCCGCACATGTACGCCAGAAGTTAAAATAAATGTACAAACAAAAAATTTAAAAATGTGCTGGATGTGGTAGTTCTCGCCTGTAGTCCCAGCTACTTGAGAGGCTGAGATGTGAGGATCTCTTGAGCCAGAGAGGAGGAAGTTACAGTGAGTGAGATCACGCCACTGCACTCCAGCCTAGGTGACAAAGCGAGACTCTATCTCAAAAAAAAAAAAAAAAAATTCAACACACGAATTTTGGAGGACATTCAGACCATAGCAGCCTCAAAAATTATTTTATCCAGATTATGAAAATGCGTGATGAACTATGCCTGAAGAAAATCTAAATCTAACTTTCCAGTGAGCTGAGCTCTAATGTCACTTGAAATGCTATTTCTCTCCAGTTTTTGGACTAAATGAAAAGAAAAATATCAAATTTTAGTATTTAAATCATTTTTATGAACTTCATGTGAAACATTTAAATACAAAATTATGAAACAGGTTTCAAATACAAAACAATGCAATGTATTTGTTATATATATACATATGTATATATATGTTATATATGTTATATATACACATATATGTATATATGCATATATGTGTGTGAATATGTATATATAAATGTGTATATATGTATATATATAAAACAACATATATGAAAATTTTAGTGTTATTTATGTCCCAAGGATAAAACTCAGTCATGTGGAATTTAAGGCTCTCCTGTGTTCCTTAGTAATCCACTTATAAGCAATATTTTAAACAAAAGCATTTCTGAAGAAAATCTCTCTCTCTCTGGTTCTCTCTATCTCACACACACACACACACACACACACACACACACACACACACACATATTTTGATTATTGATAGTTACCTTCCTTAATTTTGGCATCAGCACTGTAACTTAAATTACCTCCTTTTAGCTATGTATATTCTAGTATTTCTTAAAGCAAATAAACAAACAAAACCCTTTTGACTATCACTTAAGGAAAATAGGCATGAAAGTTGCCAGGTTCCACGAACAGAATAAAACCTATGACCAAAGAAGGTTTCAACTAAAACTTTTCTCAAAAGTCATTTCTTGCAGACACTTCCTAAGAATAATCAGTAACTCATCACTGAAGGAAACTTGGAGTCATAGGTAATTACTGATAAATGTCAGAAAGTTCAATCAAGACCAGAAGGGAAATGTACAAACCTCAACAAAATAGCAACCATCTTTATCTTTAAAAAAGAGTGGTGTGAATGAACATGTGCCTGTGGAGATGGGAGGGAATTTCATTATCAAACACTCCAGGACTCTGTGTGAAATGTTTGTAAAATTAAAAATAACAAAATTATGAAAAACTTTCCAACAGAGATGCCAGCTACAATACACACTTAGTCATTACTGGCCTCCTCTGATTTACCCGCTCATCTATAGTAAATGTAAACCATGTGTACAGGAAGAAATATCAACATTTGCAAATGGATATTTTGGATGCAATAATAAATATGCTAGAATCAGGATTTTAAGTCTCTGAGTTTTCTATAATTCCTGTATAAATTCTCAAAATATGAAATCATGAGTGTTTTATTTACCCATATTCCCACTTTTAAAAGCTACGCTGACAGCCTATTCTTTCTTAGAACAGAAGATGACGAGATGATACAACATGGTCTCTGCCCACGAAGAGCTTTTATTCTATACAGTAGAAAGTCATATCCGGCATCTCACATGATGAGACAACATGAGAGAGTTTTAAAATCAAGTTCTTCTACTGTCCTTGTTTTTGTCTCCTCACTTGACTTTGGGCTTCCTTGGGTACTCTTGTTCGAAAGTCTGGATCCTGCAGCTCTTTCAGGAAGAATTCATTTTTATGATTATTTTATACCCTGTTGATGAGGTAGTTAGATGGTCTTGGGGCTGTGACCTTCACAAACATTACATGTGTTTCTCAGACTGGGAACTGTGGCTCATGCCCATAATCCCAGCACTTTGGGAGGCTGAAGCAGGAGGATTGCTGGAGCCCAGAAGTTTCAGATCAGATGGGGCAACATGGTGAGACTTACCCTCTCTAACAAAAGAAAAAAAAATCAAAAAATTATCCAGGAGTGGTGGTGTGCATCCATGGTCCCAGCTACATGGGAGAATGAAGAGGGTGGATAGCTTGAGCCCAAGAGATCTAAGCTGCAGTGAACCATGATCATGCCACTGCTCTTCAGGCTGGGTGACAGAGTGAGACCCTATCTCAAAAAATAAAATAAAATAAAAACAAGTGTTTCTTCAGTGGTAGAGGTGTTGTGTGTTCGTTTGTTTTTGTTTTGTTTTGTTTTTATCTTAAGCCCCCTACTCCTTTCTCTGGCTACACCATTCTGAGTCTATTTCTGTGAAACTTTGATTCCTGATGTTTCTGTTTTTCCACCACATAGGTGAGACAGGAAAGCAGAAGGAGGTTCTCTTCCTTCAGCTGAGATAGTTTCAGAATTGAACACTGGCAAAATCCTTTTCTTTGGAAAATAAGCATTCGTTATGGAGAAGGCTATGATCATGCCCATAGCGGTTAGTCTTCTCCTTCCCTAGCCAGAGCCAAGAAGGGATATTTCTTGGACCTTCGTCATAAAAATCTGGTGGCATTTCTGGAATGAAAGGCCACAGAAATATGAGGGCTCCTAAGACTGTAGCCCCAAGGAGGCTCTCATCCTCACACTAGTCTTCACTTGACCTCAAGCAGTTCATTAAAATTGCCACATAAGTATTCCTATCAGTTCATAGTTCCAGCAGCTTTTGTTCCAGGTAAGAAGATTTCAGTTTCTATCCCTCTCTAGATGCACTTGTCTCTCCAGATTTTCAGGTGGTGGTTTGCCCTGTGACCTCAGTTCTCTGTTGAGTCCAAGACATCATGGTTCAGTTATTTTACTGTTGCTGTAAAAATGGAAATGACGACTTCTAAGCATTTTATTTGTTGGGGCTGAAGCTGGAAAGCACGAGTCATTTTTTATGTACAAGATTTATACATGCATTACTACAGTAACACAATTTCCAACATTCCCATTTAGAGATGATTTTTAAGAAAAATATCTTAGATCCTTATTTTCTCCTCTTTGAAAGGGTAACAAAATCACAAAAATATAAAATACACCTGAGTCAAAACTTTAAAACACACCTGAAATACACACAGGACAATTTTAAATAGGACAATATTAAATAAAATTAGACACAACATAAATGAAATCAAAGTAAAGCTACAATGTCTCTGCCACGCTCCTGCCACAGAATCCAGTACCAGACATTGACCTAAACAATAACATTAACAAAATAAACAAATATAGCCATGAAAATCCTGACACAAAAGGAAGAAGACTGAGTTTTTTAAGTGTGTAACATGTTATAGTCTCCACAACTTGAAACATACCATTCCTGCATTTTTATAGACCAATAAGACAAATACAAAGTTTAGAAATCGATTTAAATATGTAGAGAAATTTGATATCAAAGAAAAGAAAGTTGAATTCAAATCAGTGGGGAAAGATGGAATTTTGAAATTAATTATGGTGTGACACATGAATAACCATTAAAAAAAAAGATTAATCTAGATTCTTACCTTGTATTTAGGAGATAATAAATTCCAAATGCTCCAAAGATTTAAATATTAAAAATGAAACTATACAAGTGCTAACAGGACCCTTGGGCATGTTTCATTCAGCCTCATAGAGGATAGAAATCTCCCTAAATATAACTCAAAATCCAAAAGTAATAAACTCAAACACTTGATAAATCTGACTATATTAAAGAGAGAATTGTATTAAAACATACACTAGAAAACCATAAGCAAAAGCCAAAAGACAAACCGTGAGAAAAATAGAACACAGAACATATAAAAAGTGTTAGCATCTCCAGCATTTAAAGAGTTTTTACAAATCAAAGGCGACAGATCAAAACCTCAGGGACAAATGGGCAAGAGCTATACAACAGAGTTCACAGAAAAAAAAATACAATGGACTTTAAATATATGAAACTATACTCACCCTCGGTTATAAGAAACAGCGAAATTAAATACACAGTTAGAGACATTATAGGACATGAATTCTTGGAAATACTGGTGAAATCTGAATGGAGCCTATAATTTAGTGAATAGTATTCTACCAACATGAATTTCCTTGTATTGATAATTGTGCCACGATTATTTGACATATAAACTTTACAGATAGCGAGGTGAAAGGTTTATATAAATTCACTTTATTATGTTTTCAACCTTTCTTTATATGTATAATCATTTCCAAATAAAAGGTTATTTTTTAAACAAAAATCAAGCATAAAACACTAAAACAAAACAAAAGAAAATGATGAAGAATCACTTCATATTTATTACACGGTAAAAATCCAAAAGCTTGACAATGCAATTTGTTGGTGAAGCCCTGGGGTAACAAACACTCTCCTTCATTACTGGTGAGAACACAAAATAGGTTACCTTTAGAGAGACAGATTTTCAGCACAGTATTTATCACTTAGCATTAAATTCATCAAACCTGCGTCTATCCCCAAAATACACAGGCACAAAAATTAAATGACATAGCACAGGGTTATTGACTACAGCCTATTTATATTGGCAATGTTTCAAAGCTACCTATATAATCTTGGACTATAAAATACTCATATAATTTAGTAGAAAAATAAGGGAGATTTGTATTTTCTGATACGCAATGATCTCCTGCATATATCTGTTAAGTAAAAGTAGCAAGGTAAATAAAAATGTTTACAGAACAGTTTGTGTATGGAAAATTTTGAATGGTAAGGTGAGAAATACAGATAGTATGTTGCATTTGTATTTTATGGTGGGAAACTTTAAATATTTGTGGGTGTATTTATACTTATAAAAAGAAACACTAAAAGATACATTTACTTATTATTGTTTGGTTTATTTTTATAAACCAGAGTTTTACATATATCTATATTTATACACAGATATAGAAGAAATATATACCTGTATCTGTATGAAGTGATACACATATATCTGTATGCAGAAAAAAATATATAAAGTATGTATGTATACATGTATGTATGAAGAGAATGGAAAGAGAAGGATGACATGGATAAAAGTAATATTTCCCTGATATTATTATATATTTTGAATAACACCAAGTCACATAATAATATAGCGAAAAAACAGAACCTCATATTTTGAATACATATCCTCGGTGGAATATATTGTAAGAACAAAAGGAAAAACAAAGAAAATTTAAATGTTATTCAGTAGCCTTATTTTGGTGGTAATATTGATACCGATAATGCTAAATCATTTCATGTGCCTTGTAGGGCATAGAAAATAATAAGGGTTTTAGGAAATAATTTCCCAGGTAAAAAAAAGTCATAAAATCAAAGTATGAACTTTTTACTTCTTTTGAAAATACACTTTTTATTCTAGAAGCAATGACAACAACTCTACAGCAAAGAACACCCATAGCACCCTCATTTTGGATTGTAAATATTATTCCCAAGTTAAATGGATTAGAGCTCCTTGGAAATATGACTGATTTTAGGACTGGGACAAGAAATGTACAGATGAGCTTGAGCATCTGGTTGTGCCAGAAATAAATGAAACAATAAAAAAAGCTAATGGGTTAGTTCCTTAATGACCCAGGAGCCACCTTGAAGTTGCTCGCTTGGGCCAGGATAAGGCGATTTGAGTATTAAGAAGAGAAATAACTGAAATTGATACCTAACACATTGACTATATAATAACCCATGAAGTCATAATAATAGTCAAAAAGCAAGAGAGCAAATAAAAACAAATAAAGACAAAATACCCTGAGTACTAGAGAAACAACTCAATACCATGAAAATTAGTAATTACGGGAGACAAATTATTTGTCTAGCCCTTCAAATGAACTGTATGTCAGAATAAACAAAAAAGTCCTGGTTAATGAGGAAGTTATTCTTTTTATTTTATTTTATTCTTTTGAGATGGGGTCTTAGTATGTTTCCCAGACTGACCTCAAACTCCTGATGTCAAGGAATCCTCCCAACTCAGCCTCCTGAGTAGCTGAGACTGTAGGTATAAGCCACCACTCCCAGCTTGGAAAAGTTATTTTTACAAAACCATGTAAATCAAATGGAAGATACAGAATTAGAAAAGATGATTTTGCGATTGCTATCTAAATAATAGACTTGGGCAACGATCGTCAATATATTTGGTAAAGGATAACAGTATTCATATACCACCAAAGCATTACATGCTGAACAGTATTCATATACCACCAAAGCATTACATGCTGACCAGTGGGGAAACAAGCACAGTGTTACAATGAAGGAACCGTGCTATTGCCTGCTGAAATCAATTAACTAACTTAGGTTCTCCAGTCATTATATTATTCTTGATGTGACACATTATGAGGTGAACATCACCATCTGTGAGACATTCTTAGCTAAAAGGAGGTAAACAATGCAATTAAGCCTTTAGTTCTTTCATTTATATGAACACAAGCGATGGACACAAATCTCTACGTCACCCAGTTACTTCAACTGATTAATGCCATGAAAAAAAATGGGAGGGGGTGAGGGAACAAAGTATGTTCTATTTAGAAATGGTTTAAGAAGCATAACAATGGCAATGTGTGGACATATTTTAAGATTCTGTCAAACTATATGAAGACATTTTTGAGTAATCAAATAAATTTGAATATGGACTGGGTGTCAGAATATTAAAGTTTTTTGTATGATAATGGCATTGTAGTTATCTAAGAAAATATCTTTCACAAATATATATTAAAGTTTTTTGTTTTGTTTTGTTTTTTGTTTTTTAGATGGAGTCTTGCTCTGTCGCCAGGATGGAGTGCAGTGGTATGATCTCGGCTCACTGCAACCTCTGCCTCCCAGGTTCAAGCAATTCCTCTGCCTCAGCCTCTCAAGTAGCTGGGACTGCAGGCGTGAGCCACCACGCCGGCTAATTTTTTTGTATTTTAGTAGAGACGGGGTTTTACCATGGTGGCCAGGATGGTCTCAATCTCCTGACCTCGTGATCCACTTGCCTCAGCCTCCCAAAGTGCTGGGATTACAGGCGTGAGCCACCACAACTGGCCTAAAGTTTTAAAATATAAATATTAATGTCTAGATTTGTATTTGAAATATTTCATCAAAAAAGTATAAAAGGAATAATTAAACATTGCTAATTTTAAAGTCAGGAGTTAATTGTATGGAGACTCAATATGCTATTCTATCTACTTTCAAAATGCAGTGAAAATTGTATCATAGACTGGGCATGGTGGCTCACACCTGTGATTCCAGCACGTTGCAGGCCAAGACAAGCGGATGACTTGAGCCCAGGAGTTTTAGACCAGCCTCGGCAATATGGCAAAACCCCCTCTCTACAAAAAAAAAAAAAAAAATTATCTGAGAGTGGTAGCATGCACCTAAGGTCCCAGCTACTTGGGAGGCTGAGGTGTAAGGATCTTTTGAACCTGGGAGGAGGAGGTTACAATGAACAGAGATGGTGCCACTGGACTCCAGCCTGGGCAACAGAGTGAGACGCTACTTAAAAAAAAAAAAAAAAAAAAATTGTATTACTTTTTTCTCAAGTTATTTTTTTTAAAAATAAGTGAAATACATCACAGTAAGTTAAAATTTTCTCTGTAGGACCTGTTGCTATCTAATAATTTTCGTTTTCTATACTTTAATAGTTGCTGCAACAAAGAGTCAATCTGAATGAATTACCAAGGTCCAAAGCTGGAAGACGAAAATAAATAATGTGGTACTGGATTATAACTCAAAATATAAGTATACATGAGTCTCTACTGATAAAGTATTGAATAAATAGAGGAAAAAAGATAATTCTACCTTATGAAAATTAGAAATAATATGCGTATTATTTCTAATAATACCTTAATGAACCTTAATTCTGCCCTCTTCGCCTTTGAGTGTGGGTTGAACTTGGTGACTTGCTTCCCATGAATATAGTATGTAAAGGTCAGAAAAGTAACTTCTCAGGGGAGAAACCTATCGAACACAATTGCAGTCAGGTGATCCAGGTCAACTTCAGAGGAAAAGGAACCTCACAGAGGTCTAGTAAAGTCACAAGCAAAGAGAGAGATGCTGAACATGGGAAACCACTAAAACATTTATTTTCTCAGCCAAAAGTTTTAAGCCACTTGCAGATAAGCTTAGGAAAGGATTGGAGTTATGAAAATATTCTAGTTTCAACCATGCTAATAATATGCTGACAGTGAGCAAGTCATTTAATTTTTCACATTCTTAACTCTCTGAACTGTGGGATGACGTTCATTCACAGCTGCGATTGAAACTGCCTTTCCGAAAATTATGAATGTGAAAGAAATCCGACATAACTCCATCTTGCTTCTGACCTCCAAGCTGCCCTTGTTTATTCCTGGGCACAGGCCAAGCTTACTTTGGGAGGAATTTAGTTTATAGTTTAAAATCAAGATGATGACAGTCTCTTTCCAAAACTAACCCACTCCTTACTCAGGAACCGAAACCATCTTTGTAAAATTATCCCAATTTGCCGCAAGGTTAAAATCATGGTTCTGGAATCATGAAGCCAGAGGTCACAAGATTTGTAATCTCCCCAATTGCTCCTATAGATAACATCACTATTGTAAAACTTAAGATTTGTGTTTGAGGTATTTTTCAGACCCTGTATTCTCATGAACCAGGTGGCACCACCTGCAGTAGTAACTCATACTAAGAAACTTCCTTTGCTGGTCTTGTGACCTCACCCAGGAACTGACTCAGTGAAAAAAAGACAGCTTTGACTCGCTAGGATTTCATCCCTGGTGCAACAAATGAGCATTCTCCATTACCTAGGCTCCTGCCTGACAAACTGTTCTTGAAAAACCCTAGCCTCTGAATTTTCCAGGAGGCTGAGTTGAGTAATAAACTCCCATTCTTCTTCTTTGCTAGCCCTGCAGTTGTTAAACTTTATTTCTACTGGAATACCACTGTCCCATTGAATCAACTTTACCTGTGCAGTGGGCAAGAAGAACCCATCAGGTGATTACATAATTCTATGAATTTACAAAGGTACGTTTTTCAATCTTTTTGGATATAGTCAATGAAGTATCAAATTTGACAACTACATAAATAATTAAAATATGTTGTAAAAAGGAAGTAAGAGTAGTTTTGGGTATTACATATGCTTTAAATTTTCATTTTGGCAAGTCATTGCATGTGGTAGGAAATAAGTTATCATACAACTACAATGTATGTACATATGGTCAATTGCAATGACCACAAATAGTTATTCCTTTAATTCCTGAAATATTTACCACACCAATAGGCTATTACTTGCAAGGATCATTCAGACGAGTCACTCAGAGAAATATGTTGCACTGCACCATTAATGTACAATCATCAAGATCCAGACTGCACAGGAAACTACAGCCTTGTTCACCAACAGTTAATTTGTAAGAAAAAGAAAGAAATTGGGCCGATGCAGTGGCTCACGCTTGTAATCCCAGCACTTTGGGAGGCAGAGGTGGGTGGATCACCTGAGGTCAGGAGTTCGAGACCAGCCTGACCAACATGGTGAAACCCCATCTCTACTAAAAATACAAAAGTTAGCTGGGCGTGGTGGCATGTGCCTATAATCCCAGATATTCAGGAGGCTGAGATAGGAGAATCCCTCGAACCCGGGAGGTGGAGGTTGTATCATTGAGCCGAGATGGCACCATTGCACTCCAGCCTGGGCAACAAGAGTAAGACTGTCAACAACAACAACAACAACAACAACAACAAATAAGAAAGAAAAAGGAAAAAAAAAAAGAAATTGATAGGGCACCATTAAAAGAGACTTAAAAGTCATATCAAGTTAAAAAAAAGGAAAAGAGAAATATATCAAAGGATATATACCTGGGTTACAATCTGTAATAATGAAGTGATCATTATAAAATTCAAGATAATAGTTACCCATAGAGAGATGGAGGATTTGTCATTGTAGTGGGACACATGACTTCTGGGTGGCTGGCAAAGTACTATTTTTTTTTAACCTGGGTAATAATTGCAACTGTGCTAGTCTTATAATAATTATTTATAGCAAACATTTGTGTGGTTTTCAACATGTTTTTTGTATTACAATGTGTACTAAATATTCCTGTGCTGCAGAGTGCTATATACTCCATTTACAAAAATGAATATGAAAAAAATTTCCTATAGCCAGAAGTTAGAATCAAGTACGATATAATATAGGTGATAAAATGACTGCAACAGAATCTGGCAATTGTTATGATAAAATTACATTGATAAAGTGGGGCCCCATGGATGGGGTGGTCACTTTTGCCTAGCTAAGTCATAAATAGCTTTGAAAATAAATAATGCTGCATAGTATTCCATGGTGTATATGTGCCACATTTTCTTAATCCAGTCTATCATTGATGGACATTTGGGTTGGTTCCAAGTCTTTGTTATTATGAATAGTGCCGCATTAAACATACTTGTGCACGTGTCTTTATAGCAGCATGATTTATAATCCTTTGGGTGTATACCCAGTAATGGGATGGCTGAGTCAAACTGTATTTCTAGTTCTAGATCCTTGAGAAAAAAAAGGATGAGTTCATGTCCTTTGTAGGGACATGGATGAAGCTGGAAACCATCATTCTGAGCAGACTATCACAAGGACAGAAAAGCAAACACCACATGTTCTCACTCATTGGTGGGAATTCAACAATGAGAACACTTGGACACAGGAAGGGGAGCATCACACACTGGGGCCTGTCGTGGGATGGTAGGAGGGAGGAGGGATAGCATTAGGAGATACACCTAATGTAAATGATGAGTTAATGGGTGCAGCACACCAACATGGCACATGTATACATATGTAACAAATCTGCACGTTGTGCACATGTACCCTAGAACTTAAAGTATAATAAAAAAAAGAAGAAGAAAAAAAAAGAAAAGAAATAATGCAATGTCTAAGCTTAATATTTAAAGAGTAACCACTGTATCCAATGGATAAGAAGGTAAATCAATGGAGAAGAAATGGGTTATTTTGTTAAAGTATATCTTCACAGGCAAAATCATGACTCCCTTGCAGATATTAAGTATTTAAAATTTTATTTGGGCCAGGAACGGTGGTTCACTCCTGTAATCCCAGCACTTTGGGAG
This sequence comes from Macaca mulatta, assembly GCF_049350105.2. Classification (NCBI taxonomy): domain Eukaryota; kingdom Metazoa; phylum Chordata; class Mammalia; order Primates; family Cercopithecidae; genus Macaca; species Macaca mulatta. The sequence goes on from NC_133406.1 coordinate 49,686,992, forward strand.
GCCATGGCGGGCGGATCACCTGAGGTCAGGATTTCGAGCCCAGCTTGGCCAACATAGTGAAACCCCACCTCTACCAAAAATACAAAAATTAGCGGGTGTGGTGTCAGGCGCCTGTAATTCCAGCTACTCGCGAGGCTAAGGCAGGAGAATCGCTTGAACCCAGGAGGCGGAGGTTTCAGTGAGCCAGGATTGCGCCATTGCACTTCAGCCTGGGCAACAAGAACGAAACTCCATCTCAAAAAATAAAATGAAATAACATAAAATTGTATTTAACTCACTAATTAATGAGAGAATCAGTAAGATGTTATAGCTAATTCGCCAGGCACGGTGGCTCACGACTGTAATCCCAGCACTTTGGGAGGCCGGGGCGGGCAGATCACTTGAGGTCAGGAGTTCAAGACCAGTCTGGCCAACATGGGGAAACCCTGTCTCTACTAAAAATACAAAAATTAGCTGAGCATGGTGGTGGGTGCCTTTAGTCCCAGCTACTCGGAGGTTGCGGCAGGAGAATCACTTGAACCCGGGAGGCGGAGGTTGTGGTGAGCCGAGATGGCACCACTGCACTACAGCCTGGCCACAGAGCAAGACTCTGTCACTCAGTCTAAAAAAATAAAAATGAAAAAAGCATGCTCATTATTATTGGTGTTCAATGATTTATAGAACTATAAAATACCTAAACGACAATGAAAGGGGAAAATAACTTCAAAGGACATACTGGATAGGACACTCAGTAATCTTTTTTTCCCTTTCAACGTATTTGAATAATTTTTTCTGACCGCATAAAGACCAGGTGTTGCAAAGCAGCATGACCCATCCTAAGAAGGGTAAGAATGAGGAACAGCTGGAGTTAAAGTGATAGAAGGGATGAGGCGAGAAAAGAGGTTGAAAGGATGGTTAGGGGCCACATCAGGAAGCTGCGTGAAGCTTTTAATTTTGTTTGTCATTAGGGAATGAGCAGAGGCAAATCTGAATGACCCTGATGATCATTTCCTCTTCTTTAACTGTAGTTTAGGAAGAATTTTGCCTAACAGTTTGTGAAATAGCTCAGTAGAAGAATGTATTAGGTTGGTGCTAAAGTAATGACCAAAACCGCAATTTCTTTTGCACCAACTTAATAATGAACTCTGGAGTTCTCCCTTTCTTAATCCAGGACACTCTCGTTGTTACACAGATGCTATCTATCCTTCTTTCCTTATAAATATTTTGAATGGATGAGATGAGGTCTCCCACCTATAGCCCTTTTACAATGTGTCATGCAGACCTGTGCCCGTGACAAGTCTTTTATGTGGAATGATGCAAGTGTGAAAGAAAAAGTATGTGCTTTGCTGCTTCTCTGCCTGTGAGCTACCTTAAGAAATCATATTTAACATTTTCACTGTGTGATGTTAGGACTGTGTATGTCCCTTTCACCTTTGCATTACAGAAAGACAATGAATTTGTTTTTTGTTATATTTTATTCATTACTATTACTCTTAGTAGTAGTAGTATTTTTATTTTAACACGATCAGATTTATATTTTAAAAAGATATGGCCACGCGCAGTGACTCATGCCTGTAATCCCAGCACTTCGGGAGGCCAAGGTGGGCCGATCATTTGAGGTCAGGGGTTCAAGACCAGCCTGACCAACATGGTGAAACTCCATTGGGGTATTATAAATTTCAGAAGACAAGTGTGATCCAGGATTTGCAGTGTTGCTGTGTTAAAAAAAGAAAAAAAAGTTAAATTACTATGATTGAGAATAGTTTGGGGATAACTGTGAAAAGGGAAACTTGGTTGGTTTCTGGTATATAAATTCTTTTCATATTATCTTACCTCATGCTCTTTATCAAATTTATTCTCAAAATAGCTAGTAAAATATTATGTTGATTTTGACTGCTTGATAAGTATAGGAACATGGGTGTTTCCTACATAAAAACAAACATTCACACTTTCAGGCAGAACTCATTAGGCAATTAGTCCTTTATTTGTAAAGCTATATTTATTTGGTTCACAAGTTTATGGTTTTTCACTTGATCCACAGAGACAATTCTATTTCCCTCTTATTTTAATCTGCTTCTCTTTCTTACAATTTATCTGTTGAAGAACTGTGCTGTAGCTGCCCCCAGGGTCTGGATTCTGGTGATTGCATATTTATGGTGCAGTTCGACATGTTCTTCCATCTTCTGTCCTCTGTCATTTCTACTCATTGACAGCTGGGTCCAGAGAATGAATCAGACTTAAGTTTGGTCTTTTTAAAAACCTATAAGTTTAAAAAAAAACTTTTTATAGCAAGGCTATAAAAAGCACAAAATTTTGCCATGTCTTTATATGATCTTAACAACCATTGAATCACAATACCTAAGTTTAATCATTTTTTAGGGATTAAAATGATGAGATTCTAATGTAATTATTTTATTTTTATTTTTATGTGTTTGTTAGAGTATTTTTATTAAAAAATTTATCTCATCTAGTATTTCGTTACCCATGATAGAGTTAATAAAAATTGCAGGCTACCTGCTTAATTTTTTCCCTTTCTTAAACAATTTTAATAACAATGGATTAGTTTCTATTGATAATCTGAAAGTAGGCAATTCTTTTTTAATATCATTATGAACTCATAGATATAAATAAGTTTGATCTGTTTAATCCGTTGCACTTATTAAAATTATTGCAGTTCAAATGGTGTCATCTTGGTTAGTAGAAAACCCACAAAATTCTTGAAGAATTTTAAATTGATCAGTCTTTGATGGCTTATTTGCTAACTGATATGACAATATTTGCTAGGCTCAACTTTGCTATGTCCTGTCTGAGACCTGGAATCAGCGATGTCTTTAGCAAACCTAGTTTTCTTGGAGTGAGAAGTGACATTTCAAGACCATAATCTAGGTCTCATTGCTATGGCATTAGTCACTGTTTCTAAGTATTTATAGTGGAAAAGACTAGAAAACATTTACAGGCAGGAATTATATATATCCTAGATCTGTCCACTATAAAAGACTAGAAACAATGACCAACACAGTAGCAATTTTCTGTTTACATTGATGCTTGCAATCAAATTTCCAAGACTAAAGTGCTTTTAACTAAACTATTCTCTATTGCATTTGCATGTCCCTTATTCTATATTAAGAATTCTTTTTTCTCAAGGACACAGAATATGATAATTAGAACTGCCACTAATTATTCATTTTTAAATTGTTTTTAGATTACTAGTACTACCACCGTTGTGATTACTAAAATTAAATAAATTAAACCAAATAAACTTTCTTGAAATCTACCTCATTCAAAAAAAAACACAGAGAAATTAATTTCACATGAAAATAATAGAAATGTACAAAGGCCAATTTCTATGCAATGTTATAAGAGAATAAGGAACATAACTGTATAAATGTACACATACACAAAATATAAATCTGAAGCCTAGCCTCATTTAAGTTAGCCTTACTTTCTCCTAATGCCAAGGAAAAGAAGACAAAGATTCCAACTATTAATTTACTGTACTCAAGTTATAAACCAATGATATTAGGCTGGAAAATAAAGTTATGATAACTGAAAAAGGGTTATTAAAATTAATAATATTTATAATAAATCTATTGAGACATATAGGAAAATTAATTTTAAAACTACGATAAATTTGTTGAACAGTAACAGTATTAATGGAATTCAGGTAACAGGGTATAATACTGTATATGCATATTATATATATGTTTACAGATGACGATGATTATTATGATCAACTGACACATCCCTTCCTGCCATAAACAGCTTGAAAACTGTAAAAATACACAATACACTGGTTTTTAGCCACTGAAAATAAGAGATAGAAAACTCTCTCTATCTCTCTAAGAGAGGCATAGAGAACTGTGATCCATAACAGAAGAGAGCCAGAGACAGTAAGCCCCTGCCTTCCTTTAAAGACTGCAGTGCAGGGAAGGAACACAAATCTCAAATTTAGAATTTAGAAATTGAGAAGTTTATAGGGGTACTCCTTAAATAGAGCAAAACACTAATTTGAGTTGAGGAAATAGTGATCTAAATTCAAGGAGAGTGAGAGGACTGAAATTTACAAGACAAAGTACTAGAAAAAGTCTAAAAGTACTATATCAGAGTACTTTTGAGTCTAGCTGAATACCAAGCAACTTAGATGAAAAACAAAACTGCATAAGTACTGACAAAGGATTCCTGCCAGGGATGTGGGTTAATTTACAGAGCTCATACCACGTTCAGGTACGTTTAAGTTCTTATCCTCCAAAGTAGAAAAACCTTACTGAACACCCTGGGAATGCATTAGAGATTTAAGAATCATTATGCCTTAGTAATTAAATCTACGGTAGATCCAGTATAACAAATTTAAACACAGGTCTTTAAGACAGAGGTGATACACAAATGATTGTTGGCCAAGAGCAACTTCATCATCATTAAATGGAGAATAAAAGAATCCTGAATATTTAACATCATAAAATTCAAAACGCCCAGCATCCAATAAAAAGTTACAAGAGATCTGAAGAAGCAGGAAAATACGCCATCATTAGCAGAAAAACCAGTCAATAATAGCAGATCCAGAATTACAGAGATGCATTTTTGGAACAGGCTTCAAAACAGCTATTATGAATATTTTTAAGTATTTGAATATAAAACCAACAATAGTATAATAAGGAAGGAAATGCAAACTATAAAAATGGAAGTTATGTAGCTGAAATGAATATTTTACTGCACAAGTTTAACAGGAGACTAGTTATTGGAGAAGAAAAGATTAATGAACTTGAAGACATAGCAATTGAAGCTGTCTAACCTGAGAAAGAGACAGAAAAGAGGCTGAAAAAATGGTCCTTAGTGACCAGAGGAACAGTGTTAAGGAGCCAAACATACTGTAACTGGAATATCTGAAGATAGGAGAAAGAGAAACAAAAAAAGGGACAACTAGTGCCTAAAAGTTTTCAACTGCTGTAAAAACTAAAGCCCACAAGACCAGGAAGCTCAACAAATTTCAAGTAGAAAAAACACCATTTCTATCTTAACCAAAGTTTTAAAAATAGTTATAAAAGCATTTGAAAAGTGGTCACAGGAGAAGAAAGACATATTAGAACATAGAAAACTGGCACTGATTTCTCAACAGAAATAATGGAGTTCAGAAGACAAAAGCGTAACATCCTTTAAAGTCCTAAAGAAAAGAAAAATCATCCTAGGATTCTTTCTGGTGAAAATATCGTCCACCTGAAGATGGGGAAAAAGACACTTTTTTCATATGTTATATATTTGAAAATTGTTCATAAAATATTTTGTGTTCTCACCGTAAAACAATAAGTATGTGAGATAATACATACGTTAAATTGCTTGATTTAGCCACTTCATAATATAAACAAAACTTTTTTTTTCAGAAAATCAAAACTTGAATATATTTGTTGTTAGCAGACCTGCACTACAGAAAATTTGAAGACAGGTCTTTATGCTAATGGAAAAGAATTCCAGGCCTGCACAAAGGAGTGAAGAGAGCTAGAAAAGGGAAACACATGGGTAGATACACACACACACACACACACACACACACAAAACCTTAACATTAAAAGTAAAAATGTTTAAATAATAACTGACCATGCCCAAAAGAATGTTTACACACATACTTATTGTTTTACGGTGAGAATACAAAATATATTATTTTATAAGCAATTCTAAAATATAAAACATACGAAAAAAATACATATAAAAAAACATATATATATATATATATATTTTTTTTTTTTTTTTTTTTTTGAGACAGAGTCTCACTCTGTCACCCAGGCTGGCATGATCTCGGCTCACTGCAAGCTCCAACTCCCGGATTCAAGCAATTCTCTGCCTCAGCCACCCAAGTTGCTGGGATTACAGGTGCCTGCCACCATACCTAGACAATTTTTGTATTTTTAGTAGAAATGGGGTTTCATCATCTTGGCCAGGCTGTTCTTGAACTTCTGACCTCATGATTCACCCACCTCAGCCTCCCAAAGTGCTGGGGTCACAGCCATGCGCCACTGCACCCGGCAACTTGTGCCCGTATTTTCACAATTTCTTTCTCCACAGTTCTATGAGCATTGTGTATAACACACTTCACACACAAATTTAACTTTTTTTTTTTTTTTTTTTGAGGCGGAGTCTTACTTCGTCGCCCAGACTGAAGTGCAGGGGCGCAATCTCAGCTCACTGCAAGCTCCGTCTCCTGGGTTCACGCCATTCTCCTGCCTATTGTCCTGTCTCAGCCTCCCTAGTAGCTGGGACTACAGGCGTCCGCCACCACTCCCGGCTAATTTGTTTGTGGTTTTTTTAGTAGAGACGGGGTTTCACCGTGTTAGCCAGGATGGTCTCAATCTCCTGACCTCGTGATCCACCCGCCTCAGCCTCTCAAAGTGCCGGGATTACAGGCGTAAGCCACCATGCCCAGCCAAATTTAACATATCGTATGAAAAATAAATATATTAATTTTACGTCTTTAACTTCTCTGAGTTAACAGTTAGGTTATAGTCCTAGTGACCGGCTGATGTCCATGCTCCTATGATTTTCTCTTGGTCTCATTCACCTTCACAGGATTAGACTGATATAAACATAGTGGATACTAACCATTATTAGGGCACAGCAGGGTGGAAGCATAATCTGCATTATCAGCATCCAGTTCCAGCATAAACTCGATGCAAAATGCCATCATACATAATATTTTTCAATTATCAGCCAAGTTGAGAGATTTAAAATATGCTCGAAGTACAAGTCATGGAATCAGGGGGTATATGTATAAATGTATACTAGATATTCTTTAAATTCATATAAATAAATGTTTTGAGCTTTTAGCAGGTATCCCTGATAAATTGTCTTGGTAAAGCAATACTTCAAAAAGAGTGAAAATAAAATTTTCTTTTAGATTTGTATAACTTAGCTTTCAATATATACCATTTTAGATGAAAGCATTCACTACTGGAGATTAAAGATTCTTGGAAGGGCTAAAGAACATAGTAGGTGATCAAAGGCTCTGATAACTCCAGATTTTCCACTGGCCTGTCTCTGAAACTTTGTAAGATTAAATTGCCTAATACCTGTGAACTTTGGTTTATTTTTCAATAAAATTTGAATTATGGACTATAACTGCATTTGTAAGACTTTTGGATTCTATTAAACAGTGAAAGAAGTGGAGGCTAAACCAATTTGAAGTTGTCGACATTTTTTTAAATAAAGACATTAGAAAACATAAAAACTGCCATCTCTACTTAATCCATGTCATTATAAAGAACATTTTTACATTATAAGGAACATTTTAACAACAAAAGAGTCAGGACAGCAAATTCAAAATAGCAAAGTCCTTTATATCAAAGGAATTAAAATAAAGCTGTAAGAAAAAAACCTTTTCATATTATTTTTCTCCATTTCATCACAGACTGATAAAAATTTCAAAAATGTCTAAAATCATTCTATAGATCTGTGCTTAAAACTTTTTTTATTTATTTGAGACAGAGTCTTGCTCTGTTGCCCAGGCTGGAGTGAAGTAGCCGGCATGATCTCAGCTCACTGCAACCTCTGCCTCCCAGGTTCAAGGGATTCTCGTGGTTCTGCCTCCTGAGTAGCTGGGACTATAGGTGCGCACCACCATGCCTCGGTAATTTTTTGTATTTTTAGTAGAGATGAGGTCTTACCATGTTGCCCAGGCTGGTCTTGAAACTCCTGAGCTCAGGCAGCCTGCTCACCTTTGCCTCCTAAAGTGCTAGGATTACAGGCGTGAGTTACTGTGCCCGGCCCAACACTACTAAATTAAATGCTTTCTACGATCTTTTTTAACCATAAAATTCCGATCTATTGTCTTATTTTGTTACAATATGTTAAGCCAATGTGATTAACATTACATAATCTTATGTCAGTTAAATATGATTTACTTAACTCATGTAACAACAGTAAGAAAAATACTTTTTTAAGAACTGGGGAAAATATCTCCTAGTGTTTGATATAATACTTTGTCATAACACATTTTAACACACAGTCCACACACTTAACTGTTTGAAAAGTTCCTGTGGGAAATGACAGTGTTTTTGAGTCTATTAAAGAACCATTCTGGTTGCGCAAACTTGAACGAGAAGTTGCACTGTGGTAATACTAGTCTTTATCTTGGAGACCAAGAGTCATTTTGCAAATTTGTGGTATCATTTCCCTAAACAACTTAGGACCAAACTGTACTTCATTTCCTCAGTTCTGCATTTCTGCAGAGGCAGAAAGAAACACAGCTCAACAAGAGTTGTGATAACTTTTTATTATACTATGTATACGTATGGAATAGCATTAACAAACGAACTAGAGAAGGATGTAATAAATTAGACATCTCTTCATTTTAGAGGGAAGATGGAAACAACATTGCTTTTCTTTTCTCAAATAAATATGTGTGAATCAAAAGAAAAAACTTTTTTCAAGTTAATACATGGTTCAGGAAAAGAAGAAACAAGCAAAGAAGCCAAAATCAGGTAAAATTATACAATTTTAAGTCAGTCTTATACTTTTAAAAGTATAATTGAGGTTGAAGATTCATTACCACTTGTTTTTGAACTATTGGGTGGAAAATACATTGATTGCGTTGTTTTAATTGGGGAAAAAACACCTTCTTATTTCTTAGGTGTAAACAACTAACTGTGAAATCTAGTGTTCTCATTAAAAAAAAAAAAAAAAAAAAAGTGTAACAATTTTAGCCACACAGAGGAACTAGTACAATCTTTATTGAAATATAATCTCAAATACTTGATTATCGGTGAACAAAAGGAGAAACATTTCCATATGTTAGCCTAATTCCTCCACAAATACAGTATTTAAGTGTGTGGGAGTGGGTTTGGGTAGGCGTGGGTATTTACCAATTACAACATTTTCTGGTAGTCTACAGAAGAGATTTTAACTGTCATCTACATTGTCCTGACACGAAGGCCTCTTTATTACAGAGCTAAGGAAAAAAGAAATAGACTAAGTCTTCTTGTGCAGAAACCTGAGTTTCATGAAGACACCTGCTCCAGTAGATCTGGGCACTTGGCCAAAGAAACAAGGTGAATACATTTTCAGTATTTTGAGGAAGATTTTGCTGATTCTATCATTAACGATTTAAGAAAAATGCAATTAGGGATTTCTGTTTTATTGAAAATTACACAGTAGTATAAGGAAAGTTAGAAATTTCATTTGAAGAGACTAGAAATATGTCATACAATTAAACCACTTGAATTAAATCGCTTACATTGAATAATCACGTGAACACTTAAAGCTGCTCTTTTAAAATTATATACCTGTCAGTTTTAAATGATATATTTTACTTCTTATAACCTGATAAAATGCTCATTAATTTAAGAGTTTTCACAATGCAATGTTGTCATAGTAGAGATCTATTCATCTCTTTCTTCAGTAGTTTGAAAAAACCCTCATTATAGCAAGTAAAGCACAAATAATGTCTTTTAATACTTAGCATTTATTTAATTCAAAAAGAAAATGCAAAAACCGTATAAACTAGTTTCATACAAATTCTTCCAAATTTGAGTATAATAAAAAAAATCCAAGAAAATATATTCAATTTTCCACATTATCAGCATCTCTAGAATATTTCTTGTAGTCAAATATCTTATATTTCTTATCCCTTTGACACTTTATTAGTCAAACTTCCTGTATCCGTTAAAAAAAAAATTGCAGCCTAGTGTGGTTACAACTTCAAGGAAATTGCAGTATAATCTTTTATTTTTAACTGAAAGATACTGTCACTTTAGTTTCTTCTACTTGCTGAATTTAAACAGATAGTAGACCTGATTTCTTTATATTTGTTCTCTGTGCCTTTTAACCTAACAAAGGATTAATTTTTAATTAAAAAATAAAACAACTCACATATCCGTGAGAAAAAAATTAATGTTATTTTAACACATTATTCAACAGACAAATTCTAAACGAAAATTGAACAATGTTTTAAAAGTTTCTAATGTAAATACAAGTTTCCTTATATTATCATCAAAGGAGAAACTGTGAAATAAAATTGAAAAGAGCAGTACAATAGCATATGTTAGAACAGATTCATAAACAGACTTTCTGCACACTCCATTATAAAACATTTTGTTTCTCGTACAGAGTCTCCCCTGAAGAGGCAGTGAAATGGGGTGAATCATTTGACAAACTGCTTTCCCATAGAGGTTAGTGGTACTTTCACCAAATACTTTATTGCTTAATGGAAAATGACACAAACTGTGCATGTAATTATATGAAACAATAAGTCACAAAATTTTTCTCTGATTGTTAATTTTCAATAATTCAATTTTCTGATCAACAGAAGTAACTAAATAATAGAAAATTCAAATAATGGAAAATTTTAAGGTTCTCTTTTTGTTTAGAATTACCTACTGTGGATGAAATGTTAGTTATTTATACTGTAGCTAGTTTCAATTTTTAAATATTTCCGATTTTTGAATGAAACCCTCGGTTTCATTAAATTCATGATTAACAAACTATTCATGTTAGTTTCATTGTTCAGGGATTAAAAATATAAAGTAATTCTTTTGATGGACATTCAGGAAACCCACAAAAACACAGTTTTAAAAAATTTTATAAATTCTTCATTCTGTACTTCACATCAATTGTCTACTTTTAAAGCAAAATTTTGTAGAAATGCTGAGAATCGAGTGTGTATTTAAGGTGGAGCTTTGTCTATGAGATGGAGGGTGAGGACAAGCATCAAGACTTCATTTGACTCTCGAACACTATGATAATACAGGATGGCTTAGGAGGCAGGCCCCCTGGACTGTCACTCTTTAGGATCAATTTACATAAGGTAGCAAATGAGTGAACTTTATTATCTTTATTCATTCTATGTTTTCTTTCAGATAGAAAGACTGAACTGAGCAGGTGATGTGGCTAGGCAATCACAGATTTATTATTCTCCGCCCTGAACTTGTCAGAGTCTGCTAAAAAAAAGCAATGCTTTATCATTGACAAACATTCACCTCAAGCCCAGAGCTTTTGTTTTTTTGTACCTTCAACTTGTCCAGTTTCTTACCTTAGTCTTTGTCTAAAATACAATCATTTCCCAGTTCTTCCAAGACCCTTCCAAGATGAGGTTAGCCAGACTACTCTAACTACTCCTTGTAACATTGCCCGTGCCTTTCACAATTTTAAGGTGTCTACTGGAAGAAAGGATTCCTGTTGCCAGATCAGTTGGGAGTGGAGTATCTGTATTTCAGCCTCAAATACTGTGCTCCATTTAATGTAACAACAACTTTTCTTTTCTGACGTAATTTTTTTTTGTTTTGTTCCCTTCCTTAATTGTTCAACTCTTTATAAGGTCTTGGTGACCTTTTCATGTTCTCCTGAATTTAGTGATATAAAAATTCTGTATCAGTAGATGATACCTGAAAACGTTCCCTCTGCCAATGAAAGCAGATATCTGCCTCTGACTTGTAATATTTATAGGTAGAGAAATCAAGGCTTAAACTTAGGTAAGGATGTGATCAATGAGAATGGAGAGTAGTGATAAGAAAGTTCGTGCTGACACAGTTTAACATTTATTCCTTGTATTTCACTCTAATGCTAGCTACTATCACTTCCTATTTTTGGGAAAAGTAACTTAAACAGCCTTCCTCAACTTCTGTATTCACTTGTCTTCATTTCCAGTATACAATTCCTTTTTTGGTGTTTTTTGTTTGTTTTGTTTTCTTTTTTGTTTTTTTTTTTGGTTTGTTTGTTTTGTTCTGTTTTTGTTTTTTGAGACAAGAGTCTTGCTCTGTAGCCTAGGCTGGAGTGCACTGGCATGATCTCGGCTCATTGCAACCTCCACCTCTTGGGTTCAAGGGATTCTCCTGCCTCAGCCTCTGCAGTAGCTGGGATTACAGGCATGCGCCACCACACCTGGCTAATTTTTGTATTTTTAGCATGCTGGTTTCGAACACCTGACCTCAAGTGATCCGCCCATCTAGGCCTCCTAAAGTGCTGGGATTACAGGTGTAAGCCATTGTGTCCAGCCCCCGTATACAACAATTTCTAAACTGTTGTTAAAATTCTTGCCAAATCTATGTCAAACTTCCCCCGTACTCACTTTCTTGCTCCCACTGTCTTGGTTCAGTTTCAGATATGTTCTTTATAGATTAATTACAATAACTGGTGTAAAACTCGCTTCCATAATTCATGTCCCCAAAAGGTGTTTATTTTAAAATCTCCTCTTATATTCAACATTTTGGTACCACACTGCCCTTTAGACTCTTCACCAGTCAGAGACGGAGAAAACAAAACAAAACAAAACAACAAAAACAAATAGGACTGGGATTAATTTCTTTATAATGTAAGTATTAGAAGGAAACATACGTCTTTTCATCTGTGGATTCCTAAACTTAGCACATCCCCTGGAAAATAATATAACTGAATTTGTTTCTAGAAGTTAGTCCAGAATTCCAGTGAAATTTGAGTTTTAGGTTTCTCCTAAAACATAAATGGTTGTATAATCTCAGTTAAGCTTCCTAATCACTCTGACTTTTAGCTTCCTCGACTGTAAATGAAGATAACGTTTTTAGCTCCAACAGAAATAGATTCCTGTCAGGATTAAATGAGATGATGAATAAGAAGTCAATAAATTTTGGACACTACACAAATGCCAATGATAACTGCTATTATAAAAAATAATAATTACTAACCAGCTTAATAATCTTTTTTTCTGTTTCCAGTCTACTTACAACTGGATGACGATCAATTAGAGGGTTAAAATTTCAATTGACAATAACATATAGACAGGATTGTTTTCACTTAATAAATTGGTATATAATAATTTCATCATAGTTTCATTACTCATTCAAAGCATAGAAAGATTTAGCAGGGTAATTAGTCCTATAGAAAATCCTCATCTAGCATTCTGTAATCTTTCTTCTTTAAAAGTGCTAAAAAGCAAAAGGACAAAATCGAATCTGCTACTCTCTCTTTTCTCTACCAATAATATTAAAGAGCGGCAAACTATCTGTAATTTAAATCAAGAAGAGACACGCTTAAAGAAATCAGCACTAACCCACTGGATATTACCACCTGTCATGATTACAACGCTAAATATATTATATTGAATTCACAAAATTTATACTACCAGTATTATTTTACTCAATCTTTCCTAATCCAATTATTTTTTATGGCCGGGCGCGGTGGCTCAAGCCTGTAATCCCAGCACTTTGGGAGGCCGAGACGGGCGGATCACGAGGTCAGGAGATCGAGACCATCCTGGCTAACCCGGTGAAACCCCGTCTCTAGTAAAAAATACAAAAAAATAGCCGGGCGAGGTGGCGGGTGCCTGTAGTCCCAGCTACTCGGGAGGCTGAGGCAGGAGAATGGCGTAAACCCGGGAGGCGGAGCTTGCAGTGAGCCGAGATCCGGCCACTGCACTCCAGTCTCGGCGACAGAGCAAGACTCCGTCTCAAAAAAAAAAAAAAAAAAATTATTTTTTATTACAATGCTTATAATAATATTAAATTATAAAGCTTAAAATAATCACCTAAAACAAGTCTTTTGGTTGCAATTGTTAAATTCAGTTTATTTCTATTTACTTGACTCTAGGAGAAGAGTGTGTGTGTGTTTGTGTGTGTGTGTGTATTTAAAGAGAAAGATCCTACACACACACACACACTTCAAGAAAGACCTTGCTCTATCAAATTTTACAAAATTTCCTTTTATAAAATTTTCTTTTATAAAATGCTGCAAAACGTATACTTTTCTCAAATTCTGTATATCTATTAAAAGGAAACAAAATTTATTCAGTTTAGTCAAATGGGAAATGAAGTGATAAATCAAACCAAATACAGTGGAAATTTTGGTGTTCAGTTTGACAAAAACAGTTAATACTAGAACCATCATAAACTGATTATTAGCAGTTTTAGGAATGAAACCACATGATAGATGGTTTTTACCCTAGATTTTAGGGGATTAATCAAAATTCACTAGCTGAACAAGGAGAGAAGGAGACCATCCATGCAGAGAATCAGTATAGGAATGGGGCGTTAAACAATGTAATTTAGTTAGGGAATTAAAACCAAAATAACTCTCCACTGAAAAATACAATTTGAAAACGGATGGTGGGTTAGGGAGACAGACAGTATATCCATGAGACCAAAACAGAAAGGTCATTGATTTTTGCTCTATTCCACAAAAATCAAATGATTCAGGGAGGTGTTCTGATAATTCTATTTTATTCAAATTTTAGTCACATAGTTTAACTCTTTTAAAATTAAAAAAATGAATAAAGTATAAACTTCAGTTAAAAATTATGTATCAGTGTTGGTTCATTAATTGCAACAAATGTCCCATACCAATGTAGGATGTTAATAAGAGGGGGAAATTGAATGGGGGGCGTATTGCCTTCTTCTGAATCTGTACTACATTCTGTACTACCTTCTGAAAAATATGTCTGTAAATCCAAATGTATTGTAGAATAAAATACTTTGGAAAATGATCTCAAGAATGTTATATAGTAAATTTTAACACAATGAAGTCCATCAATAATTTAAATTCTGTTTCTTATTTGGTTCGATGGAGCTATAAGTCTATATTTTTTCTGCTATTTCTATTTATTGTCAAATTTGTCTGAAGTTTCAAAATGAATAATAAAAATTTGTAGTTTAATACTACATATATATAAACCAGTAATTTCTAAGGGCTATTTAAATTTAAAAAGTAGTAATAAATCAAAAATGAAATATCAAACTATATCTGTTATTCATAATCATAAATTTTTAATTTAGTTTTATCAATCTTCTCACTTGATTGGCTTTATAAAAGTTAATTTTATCAATTTGAACTTATAAAATCAATTGATGCCAATAAAATATAGAGGTATATGATACACACATATGTGTTTTTATTTGTTTACATATATGTATATGGCTCTGTGTAAGGCACCCTTGAAAGTAAAATGACACTGCTGTATAATATGTAACTTCTAAAATAACTCGCTAAATAGTTTTTAAAATATTATATAGAACTTGCAGTATATCATGTAGGCTTTAGAAGATCACTAAAAGTGATCAAATAGATGTATGCAATAATTCAATTGGCAAAAGAAAAGGTAATTCCTGAGATAAAGGCAAGGAAACGCTTAGAGTACTAAGAGATTTTGACATGATCTGGAAAAGCAGTAAGTTTACTTTGAGGCAAAGAGTAATAAACACATTATATAATTAAGTTGGGAACAAACTTTGGAAGCCTTTGTTTGTTAAAAAGATAACTGATGGTTAGAAAGGTAAAATTCCATGCATGTAATATGAACTACCTAAAAGGTTGTTATATAAAAGCTAAACTCAAAGTAAGGACCCTCTTAGGAAAAAAAAAAGGATAAACTTATTGACTTAATCAATGTGTATGTATGTTATAGAGTGACAAGATGAAGGAATAGGAAACAAAAAAGGATGATCCAAAGATTTCTAGATTTCCTTTTAATTGTAATAGGAAGATAATGATGCCTGTAATACATGCAAAACAGAGGAGGATGAACGAGACTTGTAAAAAAAGAACAGAGTAAAGTTTCAACTTTTTTTTTTTTTTTTTGGGGGGGGGGGGGAGAGAGTCTCGCTCTGTCGCCCAGGCTGGAGTGCAGTGGCGCGATCTCGGCTCACTGCAAGCTCCGCCTCCCGGGTTCACGCCATTCTCCTGCCTCAGCCTCCCGGGTAGCTGGGACTACAGGTGTCCGCCACCACGCCACGCTAGTTTTTTGTATTTTTATTAGAGCTGGGGTTTCACTGTGTTAGCCAGGATGGTCTCGATCTCCTGACCTCATGATCCGCCCGCCTCAGCCTCCCAAAATGCTGGGATTACAGGCATGAGCCACTGCACCGGGCCTTGAACATTTTTTGTCAGCCGTAAACATTATCAAAAGTTTTGCAGGCTTTTGTAAGTGCACACCTAGAATATGGAAGGCTGACTTATGGAAAGATGTTCTAACCAGCTCACATTGTTGATAAGTGCTTATCTGAATGAAAATGTTATATCTCATGAGGGGAATTTCAATTAGAAAATCTTTCCACTACCACATAACTGTTCTTCTTCCGTGTGTACCCTTTTATCCAGTCATTGCTAAAAACTACAATAGTTTTAACCTTTTTATTAATAACTATTTACTTGAACTTTTTACACTCCGAATTGTGGTTCTAAGTAATTTCTGAAAATAATTTGTAACATGTAGGATGGAAGTAGAATATGTAAGTCATTGCACATCCTGGATTTAAAAATACAAACTGACTATACTTTGGAAAATACGTATTGCTAAGTTTGAGTAAAGACTAGAAGGAAATGTGTACTTCACTTTTGGGAAAGGAAATGAGTACTTTTTCTTACACTTTTTACCTTGTGGCTTTTCAAGTTACAGTTCCTAATTTTTGGTTACCAATTTTCTGCAAGATAAAGAATTCCAGTGCTCTAAAAATTTAAATTTCTGACTCAAGCTAAACCATAATGAGCACTCAACTTTTTTTTTTTTTTTTTCTCTTTGAGATTGAATCTCACCCTGTCACCCAGGCTGGAGTGCAATGACGCAATCTCAGGTTACGGCAACCTCTGCCTCCCAGGTTCAAGCTATTCTCCTGCCTCAGCCTCCTGAATAGCTGGAATTACAGGCGCCCACCACCACACCCGGCTAATTTTTTGTATCTTTAGTAGAGTCGGGGTTTCACCATGTTGTCCAGGCTGGTCTCGAACTCCTGACCTCGTGATCCGCCTGCCTTGACCTCCCAAAGTGCTGGGATTACAGGTGTGAGCCACCATGCCTGGCCAACAAGCACTCAACTTCTTAATTTATCTAAAGATTAAAAATAAATAAAATCCAGTCCAAATTATAACGGATCACATAAACCATTCATTATGGCAAAAGAAACCACATTCTATGGCAAATCAGACCTACAAAGTCTAATGTTACAGAAGAAACAATGCAACTTAGTACTTCGGATATTATACGGTACTTGGGTTTCCAACTTCAGATTTTCTTGACTTTTTGTTTCATTTGGTTTCTTGGCATCAGAAAAATACTCCAACAGATGCCAGAGTTTCAATTTAGAAACATGCAATTACAAGCATTTCATATTTGTATGACACATTGAGCCAGCTTCTTCCAGTGTGAATTCTAATCCCAGGTTCTATCAAGCACTTTTGGCAGCTGCATTCACCACTGCCGCCTTCTAAAGGACTGTTTAGTAAGTTACTGCCTCTGTATGAGAAATGGTTCCATTGTGAACTGACTTAATGCAGCTGCCCAAAGTAAGTAAGAGAAACAGGAAGTAACTAACGTGCTGGGATAATCTTGCACAGCATTGCACATTACTTTTTAAAAAGTTATTTACCTAAAATGTTAATTAATAAACTTCTTTCTCATCCATCCTTTATTCATTTCTTGAATTCGTATTTTTCCTTTACTATTATATTCATATTATGCCAACAAAATCCATTCACTTTAGTTAATGCATCGTGAGCACTCAGAACATACATAGCACTTTTCTTGATATTAGTACGCTGACTTCACTTTGAGTATCTGTATCAAGCACAAGACTAACCGTGGTAACAAAGGGCTTTTGCATAATATTTCAGAGCACAGCAGATGGCACAGAGTCGACACTCATGCTTGTGAATTAGTGAAGGACTCTATTTGAAATAATGTTTATGTTATTTTCTGGAAGACCTCTACTTGAATTTTATGCAAGCTGATTTTCCTCTGCTACTTTGGACAGAATAAATCACTCTTTCAATTGTCCTTCCTCAGTCCTTGGTTCATACATGCCTGTCTTGCCTATTAATCTCCATATTCCTCAACAGTAGGGACTTTTTCTTTACGGCAGTTTACTTGTAAAGGTCCTGTAATTTTAAATAAGATGAACCTGAGTTCAAGAACTTGCACTATCTTTTACCATCTGTAAGATTTAATGCAAGTTAACTCTCTGAACGTCAACTTCTTCATCTATAAACATGAGCACAAGACTTACTCCATAGGGCTGATGTGAAAATTAAATGGAATTGTGCCAATAAAAAGCCTATAGCATGTGCTAAGACCTTAATGAACACTCAAAACTCCTAACTTGTGTAAATACTGTTTAAATATATAACACAGTTCTCAGGTTCAGACTAAGTTGTTTTTTTTTTTTTTTTTTTTTTTTTTTTTTTTTAAATCAGTAATTAAAAGGTAGGTTAAAAAGTTATTTTAATAAATAACAATTTCAGCTATCTGGCTTCTTGGCATTTTCTTTTAGCTGACAGTACAAAAAATTTATTATAATTCTGATCTGTTAATTATAGAAGTAATGGTCATATTCTCCTGAATTCATGAAGATTATTTAATAACTCACCTTAGGAATAATTTGATATTTAAAAACTGATCAATCCATGTTTATGCATAACATATGGCTAGAGTGCAATAGATTAAAATTGAAAACGTTTATGCTTTCACTGGGTCAGTGCAACTTTATAAGCCAAATAAAACATACTTACTTTCCTCTTTGGAAATATGACCTTGAAACAGGTTGTTCTTTCCTTGTAATGTAACTGGCATTTTATTGTGCAAACTTTGCTTTAATTTCCATTTGAATAGTGACTGAGGAACAAGGAAGGACAAGATACAAATGCCTCTTATTGTGAAATGGGGAAAGGCAGGACTCTATCATAAACAAACAGATCAATAACACCCAATGGTATGCTTTTTAATATCAGCAGAGGGCACATTTCCATATGACTACTTTTTGCTTTCTTTTTAATTAAGATTACCTGAAAATCTTCTCACAATTATTTTGCTATCCTGCTTCCAGTTATTTCTTAATATCTAGCCAAGAAATTCTCTTCAGAAATCTACTTTATAGCAACTCTCAAGCAAAGCATACTAAGATACTGACCCTGCAATAAGAAATAAGACATTTTAGAATTATATTTAAAAACTTAGAAAGAATCTGTCGGCTCTGAAGATAGTTATCAGATAAATTAAGAGAATGTTGTTTAGAATTAAGTCTAGTAAAAAATGGATATTAACTTAGAAAAAGGACAAATACTTTAGCAACTTGCAAGATTAAGTAAGTATAGGTAGTAAATAGCTGGTTTCCATTATCTTAAATTTATTTATCAAGGGGAAAGTTCTCAAGAAGAATTTGTTTTAAGTAGTTCTGGGCAGAGGCTAAGGCTAACTGCCTAAAGTTTAGTTCAGGCCAGTTAGTGCATAGATTATTGTTTTTTGTTGTGACTTTCTTTTACATACCTAAACATTGTCCCACGTTTCAAATTATACTTCAATTACAATTTAGTGTTTGAAAGGCATGTGATATGGTTTGGTTGTGTGTCCTATCCAGATGTCATGCTGAAATGTGACCTCTGAAGCTGAAGGTGAGCCCAGTGGGAGACATTTGGGTCACAGAGCAAATCCCTCATGAATGGCTTGTACTGTCTTTGCAGTAATAAGCAAGTTCTCATTCTTTCAATTAACATGTGAGCTGGTCGTTTACAAAAGCCTGAGACTTGCCTTTTTTCTCACTGCTTCGTATCTTGTGATACACTGGCTTCCCCTTTGCCTTCCTCCATGAGTAAAAGCTTCCTGAGGCCTCATCAGAAGCTGAGCTAATGCTGCTGCCATGCATGTACAGCCTGCAGAACCATGAGCTAAATAAATCTATGTTCTTTATAAATTACTCAGCCTCAGGTATTCCTTTATAGCAATGCAAAATGAACTAACACAGCATGTCAGCATGTTTTGTCTTTGTCTCCTTATTTTATTCCAAGATCATTATAGAAGACAGAGGAGGGGAAATTAGGGGGGGGGGGGGAAGACAAGTAAAACCATAGACTAAGTAGTAAAACCATCCCTCCAGTTACATAATGGAAAAGAAATAAATTCTCAAACTGCTGTCAATCAGCAGCCAAGCAATACTTATTCAACTTATTTCCTAAAGTCATCAGTCTAAGGCTCCAGGTTTACGTGAAGTCTTGAGAGGATATTGCAATTTCGTTTTCAAAAATTAAGGGAATATAGTCTTGGACAATTCATGGCACAAACTGTTTTTATACAAGCCCAAGTTCTCAAATGCAGATGGTGAAAGGAATTATGGGAAGGAAAATCAAATAAGAACGTTCTAAGGAACAATAATCCCTGTGGGTGCTTATGCGCTTATTAATAAGCCACAGTACAACCAGCAAATCTGACACCCTGTTGTTCACTTTGGCAATTATTTTGTAGCTAGACCATTAACTTTACTCTGAAAACCTATATATTTCTAGGTATTCGAAGGAAATGTACAATGTATCAAAATGCCTCAAAGAACCATTGTTCATTTATATTTCCCTTTTACAGTCTGAGAAAAGCATATCACTCAGGGTGAGAAATCAATCTTAAAAATAATACACTAACTGAGCTAGAGAAAGAAGAGCAACTTGATCACTCTTGCTTCTCAGTGGTCAGAGTTTGCTGACTCATTCAGGAATCACTTAGCAATAGGGCCTTCATTGGAGAGTTGTGTTTGACTAGAAATTATCTTATCAGCATCTCACCACTGCAGACAAGTTCTCTAAGTTGCTTGTCAGTTTTACAATGCCTTGTCAAATTCTTTTTGAGCCCAACCTTCCCTTGTCTCTCTAGTTTCTTAACTAATATGTAACTACTAACATCTGTTGCTCATGGTCAATTTACTGAGGAAAAGAAATTGATCTCCCTTTGTCCAGTTGAAAACATCCCAATGAAGAAGCCATGGTGCAGAAGAGACCCTATGTCATCCTTTTCTCGTGGTAGTGGCTGGAATCATTCCATACTATAAAGCTTAGGGATTTCTGTAGGTTGTCATGTCTTTGTCTAACTACTGATTTCCTAAACAGTAAGTTCCTGGAACTCTCATACATGAAAAAGATTGCTTACAACATTAAAAACTGATGCTTCATGACAAAGAAGATAAGGTCTATATAAAGGAGGAATAAATGGTGATGCAAAAAGAATAATTTCAGGATTGTATTGGTTTCCTGTTGCTGCTGTATCAACTTACCACAACTACAGTGATTAAAACAACACAATTTGATTATCTTATAGTTGTGTAAGAAGTCCAGCATGGATTTGATCAAAATAAATCAAGATGTCAGCAGGCTGTTCTTTTTCTGAAGGGTTTAAGGAAGAATCCCGTTTCTGCTCATTTGGATTGTTGGCAGAATTAAGCTGTTTGCAGTTATAGACCAGCTACTTCCTTCCCTTGCTGGCTACAGACAGAGGATCATTCCCACTGCTGTGGTTTGGATGTGATTTGTTTGTCCCCTGACCCCAAATCTCAGGTTGAAATTTGATCTTCAATGTGGTGATGTTGGAAGGGGGCACCTAGGGGACTTGTTTCTAGCATGAGAGAAGTTCCCCCAGGATTGGCTTGGTGCAGTTTCAGCAATAGTGAGTTTTCACTCTTGAAAGACTGGATTAGTTCTCAGGGGAATGGATTCATTCCCTCGAGAGTAGATTGTTATGAAGCCAGGATGCCCCGCGGGTTTGATCCCTCTCTGCACATGCCTACTTCTTCTTTGGTCTTCACCATGTTTTGACTCAAAACCCTCTCCAGAAGCCAAGAATATGCCAGCAGGCTTCTTTTACCACCTGCAGAACTATGAGTAAAATAAACCTTTTCTCTATATAAACTACCCAGCCTCAGGTATTCCTTTATAGCAACACAAAGCAGACTAAGACACCCACCTTGTAGAATATACTACATTTCCTGGGTCATGTCCATCTTCTTCATACTCAAAGCCAGCAGCAGAGTCAAGTCCTTCTTAGGTCAAATCTCTCTGATCTACTCTTTTGCATCTTCTACTTTTAAGGACTCATGTGATTAGATTGGATCTACACTGATAATCTCCCCCATCTCAAGGTCCTGCACTATATTCAGTTCCTTTTTTTCACACAGGTCCTGCAGATTAGGGCATGAACAACTTTGGAGGGTTATTTTTCTGCCTACCAAAGGGGACAATGCTGTCCTGAGAAAAAATATGCACGCACACACACGTATGAAATCTGGGGCAATTGAACTTATCTGAATCTCAGTTTTCTCATCTAAGAAAATGAAAATAAGACATATTCCATGTATCTGTTATAAAAATTAAATGAGGTAATGTATATAAATAACACTTAACCTTCAAAACCTCTAAACATGTTATAAATGTAAAACCTCTTAGTTATTACCGTAATTCTACCAATAGAAATGTATTCTTCTTGTTTCATTTTATATGGAACTTTTTATATTAGTAATAGTCATTGACCATGAGGAATAGTTCTAGAGAGCTGTAAACATTAAAACAAAATGTGGCAATCTAAGTTAAAATGAGTTGAACAGACAAAGCTACATTTATTTCAACTTTTTTCAGCCATAATGCCAGAATATTTGCACCTTCTTTATAAATAGCTGGATTTTTAAAAAATATACTTGGTATAGAATCTTTGCAGCTATAGTCATGAAAGATATTGTGTAACTTTCTTCCTTTCTTTCTTAGTCTTTACTTATTTTGTTATGGGGGAGAGTGTCAAGTTTTGGTATTAGAGTTATCCTCATCTCATAAAATGAGGTGGAAAGTGTTCACCCCCTCTCAATTTTCTTGAAGCAAGTGTGTAAGATTAAAATACATTTTTTTTTCTTAAATGTTTGATGGAATTTACTAAATTTGGTCCCAGGTATTTTGGGGGGGAGAAAAATGTTTTCTTACAAAATCTATTAATTGAATTAGGGCTACCAGATCTTCTACTTCTTCAAGTGTCAGTTTGGGTATAGGTTTATTGTTTTTTTAAACAATTTCCCTATGTCATATAAATTATATTTACTGACATTAAGTCATTCATAATATTCATTTATTTGTTATATATGTAAGATCTATACTAATATTTATGGTTTGCTTCCTAATGTGAAAGACTCTTGCTAGGGGTTCTATTTTATTAATGTTTTTCAGAACCAACTTTGACTTCGTTAATCTTCTCTGTAGTTTTCCTATTACGTATATTTTTCCTCTTGTTTTTATTTTTACTTTTTTCTTCTACTGACTGTGTATTTAATTTGCTCTTCTTTCCAAGTTTCTTAAGGTGGAAACTAGATCTTAATTTTTATACCCTTCTTGTTTTTTTTTTTCTTTTTCTTTTTTTCTTTTTTTTTTTTTTTTACTAGACCACCATTTTGTGTAATAAAATTATCTCTGACCACTGTTTAAGCTGCATCTCACAAATTTTTGATCTGCTGTACTTTCACTATAATTCAAGTATAAATATTTTCCTAATTTTCCTTGTGATTTCTTTAACATGTAGGTTATTGTGTTTATTACATATTTATCACAAACACACTGGTTATTGTGTGCTTATTTTAAAATGTTTATTTTTGTTTTGTTTTTATCTATGTTACTAGTGTCAGTTATTAATTCAAACCCCTTGTGGGCAAAGGACATATCTGTAAGGTGCCAAGTTTTCTGAAATTTATTTAGGCTCATATTATGAGTCTAACACGGAGTTTATCTGGGATAATATTCCTTGTGCATTTGAAAAGATGTGTTTGGTAGATCATTTTGTAATTTTCAATTCAGTCGAATTAATGATGTTTAAGTTTTATATATTGTCACTGATATTCTGTCTCCTTTTTTCTATGAATTAATGAGTAAGCAGAATTAAAATCTATACCTAAATTGTGAATTTTTCTACTTCTCTTAGTTCTATTAGCTTGCTTCATGTAATTTGAAGCTCTAAATTAAGTTCATATATGTTTAGGATTGTTATGTACTAGTAATAATTGGTCACATAAAAATTACAAAATAGAAATACTCCTTATTTTGAAGTTACTTTTTCAAGCCATGTGAAGATTTTTTATTCAGATTTCTTATGCTTAACCTCTGCACTGTGTAACATTTTTATCCATTTTCTTTGTCTTCCTGATGCTTTTCACTTAATGTGTCTCTTATTGTTAATATGTAGTCTGTTTTTACTTTTTAACCCAGTCAGATAATCTCTGACTTTTAATTGGAATGTTTAGCTCATTTAAATGTTATCTCATCATTGATATATATGGAATTGGATTTAGTATCTTATTATTTATTTTCTATTTGTTTCTTCATTTTGTTGTTCTTTTTCTTTTTCTCCTTTCTTACCTTATTTAGATTAAGTAAATCTATCTTCTATCCAACTGCTTGCTAGCATACCCATCCCTTCTGCAGTCTTTAATCTGTTGCCATGACTATCCAATATTTTTTTATTTTAAATACTTTACATTTTATTTCCTGAATTTCAACTTGATTATTTTTATAGTTTAAATTTTGTCTTGTCTTTTTTAAACTTTGTGTTTTTCAAAACATTTATATGAGCTTTTTTAAAGTTTTTGTCTGCTATTTCTAACATTTTAGATACCTCATGATCAGTTTTTATTGATATTTTATCAACAAACAAAATATTGATAGTGAGTCATGAAAATCTCCTTACATGACTAAATTTTTTTTGCGTGTGAGCATGGAGGAAGACATAGAAGTCTAAATTATGTGTTCTTCCCTTAAAGAGTATTGAATCATTTTTCTGGAAGTGAATTAAATCACTGTTGTATCCTCCTGATTTTTTTCTGATTAAGGCTGGTGTCTCTCAGAATTGTCTTAGCATGAGGACAAGAGCTTTCTTAGCAGTAGGACAAGACATAGTATTTATACCAGAAACATGACCTTTCTTTGGTATCTCTTCTATGGCTGAGCCAGAAATCCAAAGTCATCCAGACTTATCAAAACTCTCCTATCTCCATTTGCCTCAGTCCCATAGCATCTATCCTCTTCTAGACTTCACAAAATTTGCCCTGCTCATGTGCAGCTTAGCCCTCAGTCAAGACTCTGCAGGAAAACTGCATGCAGGCTTCCGAGTCCCCTTATAAAGCAGATTCACTGTGCACTGGTTACCAATTAAGCCCCCTATATCTTGGGCTACAATTTTTGATTACTTGCACAAATCCACTATGATAGAACACTGATACAACTAGTTGGGCAAAGCAACTTTAGTACTTGCAAATAGGCAGCAAGGGATAATAGAAGCCTAGTATTCATAATGAGCTGCTCCCTCAACACTCAGAAAAGCTGTTAAGAGTGAATTAAATCTTATCTATGATGTTCCAATTGCACTGCAGCTGAGGGATCCCAGAAAGCAGCCTGTCTTGGTTTTTGTGTCTGAGGGAATACAGGTATCCCTGGACTAAAGTGTTAAAGAAGATCCTCTTTTGGGGTGGCAAAGGAGCAGGGCAGGGTTATTCTGGTCAGTTTCTTCTTATCTCAGGATGTTGCATTGTCAGCGCATTGTACATTTATTTTTGAGAACTACAAGTGACGAAAAAGAGAGAACAAGTTGGTACAAGGTCACTCAAACTGTCCCACACCCTTCTGCATGTCTCCTTTTTTCAGTAGCCTGACCCACAAATTCCAAATACATCATAATGCCCAAACTCGTATCTCTGCCTCCTCAATTCAGCAAGACTTCTTAGTTTGTTTAGCCTCCGTCTTCATGCATTCCAGTCTTAAAAATGCCCCCAGGTAGAAAGCCAGAACAAGCCTAGCACTCACTTTATGTGTTTTTCCTCTCCCCTGTTGCCAGTTGTATTCTGCTTGAAAACTACAGCCTCAATATTTTTTCTAGTTTTATAGTTATTTGTGGTAGGAGGACAAGTCTGGTTCCCATTACTTTGTAATGACTCGCCTCTTCTTAATAGTGTAATAATAATCTGTTTTTCTATTTAAGGTAGGGCTCTATAGATTAAATATCAAATCAAGGGCTTTGTCCACTTCTGGTACCTAGACCAGTGTCTGGAACATAGCATGTGATCAATATTGTTTAGATTAACTAATGAATTATTCAGTGGGGAGTTCAAGATGCAAACAAACATATTTAATAAAGTAGTTGAACAAAATAAGGAATACATTATAAGATATATTTGAATAACTTATAGTGATATCCAACAGAGAGCAGTGTACCTCCAGAAATGTTTGCCAGCTTGTCCAAAGTCATATAGACTGGCATTCACCACGAACTCTGCTTTACAAGTTCTCAAAATTGATGCTGTCATCTTGTTGGCATGCCAGGAAAGACCCAGCTCTCAGTGGAAGGCTCACATTGGCAAAACTCATAAGGTTGAATTCCAAACTAATAATATAGATTCAGAAATAAAACTGTCACTGATAGCCATTTCTCTACCTTTTCATATGACCAAAGAAGCCGCCAAAGTGTATTAAAAATTTTGCTTGCCAAGCATGAAACTAGAATATTAATTGTTTAACGTCATCAAGCTAAGAATTAACTTTTTAAATAAACTGGTCTATTTTTAATTACATATTTTTGTCCATATTCACAATAGGACAAAATTTTGTGGATTTTTATTTTATTTTTTGCTTTATGTTACTAGCTCTGATTGTCCATATCTCTTATAAATATGATAGGTCTGATATTTCATTTAGTACACAAAATATTTCCTAGAACTGTTTCATGTTTTTAAATATAATTCTGTATTGTTATCATTAATTCAATTATTTGTTGATAATTTATTTTAGTATTATTAAATAATTATTGCGTTATTTCTCATGTTGGGTACTGGAAATTTGGTGACAAGGGTCACCAAATTAGACAAGGGTCTTCATTTTATGTATGTTACAGTGTAGCCTGGAAAACAAAAGTTAACAGGCAACTGCAGTACAATATTTTAAGTTTACTCAGCACAGTAAAAGGCCATATATGAAGGACACCCAACTCATTCTTTAGAGATTGGTGAAGTTTCTCCAGACAAGATGAAATGTAATTTCAACCTCAATGAATATAGGCTGTATGGATTAGATTAATAAAATTGCTTTATGGATTTAGAATAGGAAGGGAAAAGTATTCTCAACAGGAGCTAAAACTAAGAGATTCAGGAACATGGCACATGAATGGAACTATACATGTTTCTCTGTGAGTGGAGCTTAAATCAGTGTAAAAACATGGTAGGAAGAGATGAACGCTATTGGGACATTTTAAACGGTGAAGAATCATAATAAAATTTGTACTGCAGAAAGATATTGCTGACTAGAATGTGGATAATACACTTGGAGATTGGAGGAAGAGACAAGGAAAACCTCAATTCAGGGTCACTAGTTAGGAGATTTTTATAATAATTTGTGTGAGAGACAGTTCCCGTCTAAATAAAAGTAATTACAGATCGCACAAAAATAAAAAGACAGACGTAGGATATATGAAAGGGGAAATTTTACAAGATTTGATTATCAGCTATGTGTGAGATAAGAGGAAAATTAAAAATCCCTGAGAATAAATGCCAGGGTTCCCATTTATATCCCTGAGTGGATAGAGTCAATAAATGGGAAATGTATGCAGGGAAGGTTTGGGGTAAAGATGATAAATGCACCATTCATATGACTAATTCAATGGCCAATTCAATGATATTTCTCACATGTTGCTTGATATGAACTTGGAGCTCCGGAAAAAGAGGCTTGAGATAAGTTCTAAGAATCATCTGCATATTGATTGTATTTGGGTGTTGAAGTAATTTTTCAGGAAATGAGTTTAAGGGAAAGATGAAGAAGGATAAACTGAGAAGGATTTGGGGATGCAATAGTCAGAGGTGTAATACGAAACTCTGGAGTTTAGCTGCCATTGAAGAGAATTACAGGCAATTCTCTACCGTGCCTGCTGTTGTGGAGAGATGAAATAACATATGGACTGAAAACAAAATGTTCACTAACTATAACATTAAGTCAATTTGGCAAAAATAATTTTAGTAAAGTGTTGAATAGAAACCACATTTTTGTGTGTTGGAAAGTAAATGAGATCGAGGGGATTAAGGGACGAAGTGTAGAAAACTTAATCAAAGATTTTATATTTGTAAGGAAAAAAGATATGTTAGTAGCTAGAGGAATATTTGAAGTTAAGATTTTTTAAAAAAATTTCTTGTAAGAAGATTAAAATATTTTAATGATATCAACATGTAAAAGAAAAAGTTTATTGTTTTTCAGAATTGTTTCTAATGCCTCATTTTGTCTGTAGGTGTTAACAATATGCATAAAGTACAGTTGGATGTCAGAAAAAAAGGAGTTCAGGAAAATGTCAGGAGAGAAGATGGGCAAATAGGGAAGATAAAGGAAAGAAGAAGGAAAAGGAGAATGTAAAGGACAGAATTTTAGCAAATAGCACATTTAATGGAGAACAGAGGGAGTTAAACCTAAACAGACAACACGCAAAGAAACGATCACACAGTATGAACTAGGAGATATGGCATCCTACAATCCTATGTGGAAGAGTATTTGAAAAAGGAGGGGGTCAGTACTATCAGATGCTACCAAGTGGGAAGTCCAGATGGGACTCATGATATTTCCTTATGCAATAACTTACATAAGCACAGCAGAAAGAGAAATGGGCTATAACTAGAGAGTGAGAGTGAATCTAAAGAAAGATTGCTAAAACTCATTTAAATCCAACTCGAATGTGATTTATTCTGAGAAAGTTTATCTGAAAAATCCATTAGGAACATATTTCCCTTCCCTCCACATTTCTATGGTGCAGCTACCAAACACCCAAGCAATTTCACTCCTTGGAATTTATTCCAGATAAATAAAGACTTGTGTACATTTTTTAAAACTATACATAAATGTTCATAGCAGATTTATTTGTAATAACTAAAAAAAAAAAAAAGAAAGAAATAACTCATGTTTCCTTCAATGGCAGAATGGTTAAATATATGATAGTATATTCATATTATGGAATATAATACAGCAACAAAGAGAAACAAACCATTGATACATCCATCAACCTGAATAAATCTCCACAGAATCATGCTGTGTGGAAAACAGAAACATCTAAAACAACATATACTGTATGATTTAATTTATATAACATCCTTGAGTTGACAAAATTATAGCAATGGAGACCAGATTCGTGGTTACCTGGGGTTAAAAAGAGTTATATGTGGGGAGATGTAAAGGTGGCTGTAAAAGGGCAACATGAGTTATACTTGTAACTTTCTGTATCTTGATTATATTAATTAATGTCACTATCCTAGCTGTGATATTTCACTGTAGTTTTCCAAGTTGTTACATTGGTGAAAACTGGATAAAGAGTACATGGGGGTCTCTCTCATTACTTCCTACGAATTCATGTAAATCTATAATTTTCTCAAAATAAAAAAAGTTTAACTTTTAAAAGGCTTAAAAATAAGTAGAGTGTTAAAAAGGATAGTTGAAAGAGCCCTAGTTTCGAAGTCACATTGTCTTAGGGTTGAATCCAAAGTCTGCCACTTTTTTAGTTATGTAAATGTCATATTCGTGAGCCTTAAATAAAAATTATCAAGATCACCATCATCATCACAGCCACCATTAGAGCCCTTATGGAGTTCTTAATATGTCCCACTTACTGTTTCAAACACCTTGTGTATTTTAACACATTTAATTTTCTCAACAGCCCTATCAGGTGGGGATCATTATTATCTTAATTTTAAATATTGAAAAACTAGGCCGGGCGCGGTGGCTCAAGCCTGTAATCCCAGCACTTTGGGAGTCCGAGACGGGTGGATCACGAGGTCAGGAGATCGAGACCATCCTGGCTAACCCGGTGAAACCCTGTCTCTACTAAAAAATACAAAAAACTAGCCGGGCGAGGTGGCGGGCGCCTGTACTCCCAGCTACTCAGGAAGCTGAGGTAGGAGAATAGAGTAAACCCGGGAGGCGGAGCTTGCAGTGAGCTGAGATCCGGCCACTGCACTCCAGCCTGGGCCACAGACGGAGACTCTGCCTCAATAAATAAATAAATAAATAAATAAATAAATATTGAAAAACTAAGACACACAAAGAAAAGGTAATACGCTAAGGGCCACAGAGTAACTAAATGAACACTAATTTGAGCCCAGACTGTCTTCCACAAGACTTGATACCTGCCTCTAACATTTATAGGGCAAGACAAAATGTGAAAAAGAGGTCCCATGCTGTATGTCTAAATGTTTATGAGCTATAGAAACTAATAACTTTAAAATAAATATATATGTTATCCTTCTGCTTTGACAAATATACTTTGTAAGCCACTTGGAAGATGATGTTTGAATTTAAAATTTTCAGACACTTAACAATTCCGCTCTGTAAACATGACCTAGCACCTTTTTCTTTCCCCCCAAGGTTTGGTTTCACGCTGTGAGCAGCTCTTCGCACATTTGAGTACACACTTCAGCCTGCAAATTGAAGCCTTGTTCATAGTCAGGCCTAAGGGTATACCTACCAGTGAGTCAGTGTGTTTTTGGTAGATGGACTTGGAGAAAAGGCTGTGTAAATGCTGGAAGCATAGAGCTTTTAGTCAGGGAGTCTCAAGATCCTGAAATTCAAAGGCATGGTGTAGAAGTAGGTAGGATCCATTCCAAATGTAATGGCTTCTTGACTCTGTGCAATCACCCCTCACGCTCTGGGAGGAGAATGGATAAAAGAGACACAAAGTGAGGTCCACTGTAGGGGGTCCCTCTTAATCTTAGTCCTAAAGTCAAACTTAAGCCTGAGTGAGATACTGGCCTTATTTCAGTGGGAATAATACTTTCCTTTTATGGTTGTGAAAACTACATGCGGTCTCTCATGTGTATTGTGCAAGATGTGTGCTGCGGTGCTGCATTAGAGGGAGGATGTAGCTTTTCTGTTAATATTTCCAACTACGTTTTATTTATTATCAATCAGTAAATGTTTCCAACATTAATAATATTTGTAGTTATATTATTTATTTTCTTGATAGATGGACTAGAGGCTTTTACCAGATTTCTTAAAACTGAATTCAGTGAGGAAAATATTGAATTTTGGATAGCCTGTGAAGATTTCAAGAAAAGCAAAGGACCTCAACAAATTCACCTTAAAGCAAAAGCAATATATGAGAAATTTATAAAGACTGATGCTCCAAAAGAGGTACAGTAAAGATAACTGTAAAAAGGCATAACTGCTTTCAAAATTTTTTAATAATTTTATTTTAAAATTGTGAATTATATTTTTCCCAACTTATTTTTATTAATTTTATTTATAATTGACATGTAATAATTATACATGTTAATGGAATACATTGTCATGTTTTAATATATATACTGCATTGTATAATAAAATCAGACAGCATGTTCATCAAATTAAACATTTATCATTTCTTTGTGTTGATAATATTCAGTATGTTTTTTTCTAGCACTCTTGAAATATACCATGTATTATTACTCACCATAATCACCTATTAGGTAATGTAACACCAGAACTTATTCTTCCTATCTATCTCTGTACCTGTTGATTCATCCTTTCTTCATCCTCCCATCCTTCCTACCTTACCTAGCCCTTGGTAACCACTATTCTGCTCTCTACTTCTATGTGAGCAACTTTATTAGATTCTACATACAGGTCAGATCATGTGGTACTTATTTTTGTGTGCCTGGCTTATTTCATTTAATATAATGTCCTCCAGGTTCACTCACGTTGCCACAGATGACCGAGTTTCTTTGTTTTTTTTTATACCTCAATAGTGTCCCCTATGTACCACATTTTCTTTATACATTCATCCTTTGATGGACATTTAGGTTGATTCCATCTCTTGTATACTGTGAATAGTGCTGCAATAAACATGGGAGTATAGATATCTTTTTAACATGCTGATTTCAATTCCTTTAGATATATACCTAGAAGTAGAATGGCTGGATCATCTGATAGTTTTATTTTTAATTTTTGAGAAATACTTATACTATTTTCTATAATGGCTGAACTACCTTACATGCCCGCCACAAGTGCACCAATGCATGAGTTTCCCTTTCTCCACATCCTCACCAACATTTGTTATTTTTTGTCTTTTTCATTAATAGCCGTTCTAACTGAAGTGAGTTGATATCTCATTACGGTTTCCACTTGCATATCCCTGATGGGTAATGATGTTGAACATTTTGTCCAAAATGGCACTTTATGTCTTTTTTGAGAAATGTCTATTCAGAGCTAAATTTTTTAGGTAATCTGCCTTTATCAAATTTGTACCCTCATACATTCTACCAGAATGTTCATGATGTTGCTGGAGTGAAGATATTTATACAGATTTATCCATACAAATGGAAGACATTGTAAAATACTATCATAGAAGAAAAAGTACAATTAAAGTCACTTCTCAGAGTTATTTTCTTTCTAGGCTAAGAGTGAATATGAGTAATTGAAACATTTAGATTCATTCACTTAATTAATCACTTTAGCACAAGCAACCTCTCATAGAAACTAAAGATTTCTATAAGTGATGAAGTCAAGAGACATCAAGAAGTTTGTATCATGTACCATTTTAATTTTGGCTCATCTATTTACACAGACTTTTGTTTGCTTTAGGGCTACTTTAAAGACAGGTTAAAAGAAAAATCTTACAATAGAGAAAAATCTTACAACTGAGGTAAACCTAACTAGGCAAGTTTTCAAGTGGAAAACAATTGAGATTTTCTTTTACTCCAAACTCAGTGTGAAGTAATTGTGTGAAACAATTGCTAAAATGGTTATAAGACTAGCAAATATGACTTGACTGCCCTCAAATATTAATTAAATAGAGTTTCAATGTTTCTAATATGTGTTTTATAAATAGTGATTCTCCCAAAACCAACGTTTTACATCATTTTATTGTTTGTTTGTTTGTTTTTGGTTTTTTAAAAAGGCAACTAGTTGCATTGTGTTATGGACAAGGGGAAAGAAAGCCTCTACCTGAAAACCTACTACCATCAGAACCAGATATATATGCAGTGCTATGATACAAGACATTAAAGAATTTTATATCTTTAAAAGACATTCATACTGCAGCATATGTTTGCTTGGAGGAAAGCATCATAATGTAATGAAATAAGCACTGGAATAAGTAGAAGTCCCATATTAAAATCTCGAATATGCCCCAGCTCATTTTTTCCCAAGACTCAAATAATTTAACCTCTGTGAGGTTTAGTTACCTATTTTGAAAATGAGTTATGCTTTAATTATTTAAATGATCTTTAGCAGTTCAATATGCCATTATTCTAAATTCGTAGAGAGTAAGAAGGACCAGGAATTCCAGGAGATAAGAACCAGATGAAATGCTAGTCAAGAATAGAGGAAAACACTCAAGCATCTATATTAGGCCATTCTTGCACTGTAATAAACACCAGTTTTCACAACAGCATTGTTCCCAATAACCAAAATGTGGAAACCACCCAATTGTTTAGCAACAAATGAATGGATAAATGAAATGTGGTATACCCATAGAATGGAATATTCAGCCACAGAAAGAATAAAGTTTTTGGTATATGCTAAAAAAAATAGAAATACATGAGACTAGATAATTTATAAGAAAATAACTTTAACTGGTTCATGGTTCTGCAGGCTATATAGGAAGCCTAACAGCATCTGCTTCTGAGAAGACCTCAGGAAGCTTCCAATCATGGCAAAAGGCAGAGGAGGGGCAGTTATCTCACATTTCAGGAGCAGGAGCAAAAGAGAGAGAGAGTGAGGTGCCACATACTTTTAAAGAGCCAGATCTTGCAAGAAACCACTCACTATCGCGAGGACAGCACTAAGGGGATGGTTCTGAACCATTCATGAGAAATCCACTCCCATGTTCCAATAACTGCCCACCAGGCTCCACCTCCAATGCTGCGGATTACAATTAAACCTGAGGTTTGGGCAGGCTACACACATCCAAACTATATCAGCTTCTAAGTCCACTATGCCCACTCCAACATTGCATCAGTCCTGTACTGTTTCTCAAAGTTGTTTATATAAGCATATTAACTATAATATCACTTTTTTTCCTGTTTATCCAGGTTAACCTTGATTTTCACACCAAAGAAGTCATTACAAAGAGCATCACTCAACCTACCCTCCACAGTTTTGATGCTGCACAAAGCAGAGTATATCAGCTCATGGAACAAGACAGTTATACACGTTTTCTGAAATCTGACATCTATTTAGACTTGATTGAAGGAAGACCTCAGAGACCAACAAATCTTAGGAGACGATCACGCTCATTTACCTGCAATGAATTCCAAGATGTACAATCAGATGTTGCCATTTGGTTATAAAGAAAATTTATTTTGCTCATTTTTATGACAAACTTATACATCTGCTTCTAACATATCGCATGTTTATGTTAAGATCTGGTCCCATCCTTTAAACTGAAATATGTCATGTGAAATGATTTTAAAAATGTAAAAACTAAACTTTTTGTTAACAAAATACATACAGTATCTGCCAGTATATTCTATAAAACCTTCTATTTGATGTCATTCCATTCATAATCAGAAAAAAACTTATTTGTTAATTAAAAGGCAGTAGAAAAAAGTAATAATGTTTTATAAGATTGTAGAGTTAAGTAAAAGTTAAGCTTTTGCAAAGTTGTCAACAGTTCAAACAAAAATCTAGTTGGGATTTTTTTACAAAAGCAGCATAATATGTGTTATATAAACAAAATAATACTCAGATATCCAAATGTTCATATAGCATCTTCCATAATGAATGTTCTCTTTTTTCAGTAATAGTGCAGAAGTGATCTGATTCTTACAATGGGAGAGGAAGAACATTTATTATTGGGTTACTACTAACCCTGTCCCAAGAATAGTAACATCACTTCTAGTTATAAAACAGCAACAGGAACTTTTGTGAAGACACATTCATCTCTACAGAACTTCAGTTTAAATATAATCTAGATTAATGACTGAGAATAAGATCCACATATGAACTCATTCCTAAGTGAGCATTGACATACCCAGTTATAAAAAGCACTTCTGTTGGTCACAGAAACATGACTAGATTTTGCATATCTCCAGGTAGGGAACCGAATAGACTACCTTATCACCTGCTAAGAAAACTTGCTACTAAACTATTAGGCCATCAATGGCTTGAATAAAAACCAGAGAAGGGTTTGCCCAGGAGGTCTCATGTTTGGCCCTTTGGAATTGTGGGTAGAAATCAGAAACAAAATGAGGGGAAGCAGCAAGGAGTCTAAGGCCCTGGCGATTTGGTCATCTACCGCATTGGTTCATATTCAGAAAGTGTTCTCTCATTGATTATATTCTTGTTAAACAAATCTGCTTAAGTAATTATTATTCAAATAAGATTATACTAATGCATTTATATGTCACTGTTTTAAAGAGATATTTAATTTTAAATGTGTTACATGGTCTGTAAATATTTGTATTTAAAAATGCCGTGCATTAGGCTTGGGAAACATAATGTTAGTGGAAATGTAAAATGTAAAAACTTTAGATCGTTTGTAGTGATAAATATTTTTAACTTCATTCATACAGTTAAGTTTATCTGACAATAAAAGCTTTCACTGAATGTTGATTATCCTTCCTGTTATGTAACAAGGAATAAACATATTTTCTTCTTTTAGAGTAATATTGGGATAGAAAGTATTGAGTTATTGTATCATTGATCTTAATGCTATATCAGTTGTTTAAACTGTTGTGAATATAAAAACAAAGTATCTTGCATTTCAGAAATCAACTAAAAAGGTGATTTTTATGTTTTCCTTGGTTAATTCCTGTTTTCTTTTTCTGTATAGAATTTAATTGTTTCATATACAGAGTTAAGACTTGATACAAACTTTGTGATCTCATCAGAAACATCATGGGCTGATTTTAATAGCATTGTTCAGGTACCACAAATATGTATCATGTAGCTTTTCCATATATAATGCTGTTCAAAATCATCTGATCTCTTTGCTAAGTTATAAAATATTCAATGAGATGCTTCAAAAACATACCAGGACTTCTTCATAAAATTAATCACTGACTTCAAAAACTTTGCACTCTCTGGAGGAGAAAACATGGACAAATACAGAAACAAAATAAATAATTGGACAACTGAAAGTAGCCAAGCACAGATGCACAGAAAGCACTGAGTGTTGGCTGAATATGACAGAATGCACAAGTTGAAACTAGACTTGAGAGCCTCAGTATGCGAGTTCCCCTAACTGGATGTGGGATCCTCAGAAGTTTATATAACTTCTAAGGACTCTCTCCATCCACATTCGTTTTAAGATAAAGACTCAGGATTTCTACTTTCTAGTGTTCTTTATGGTCCCCACACTCATTAATTCTAATTTGTTCACTTGATATTCTCCAAAGCAACTCTTGACGTGTATCCAAGGAAAAGAGGCAAATAAGTATAATTAATGAAGGAAAACTTAAGACTAAAAGTTAACATGGGATGTTTGTCTAGGAATAGGGCACAAGATTATAGAAAACCCAGAAATATATGAAGGAAAGAAGCCTCAGGAAATAGAGCTTGAATTTTTTTTGACCAGTCCAGTGTATGATAACAATGTCTTTAAAGTATTGGATGATAAATAAAATTGGGTTGAATTAGATAATTTGGGGCATTTTTTGAAGTCCATAAGCAATAGTAAATACCTAGGCTGTCAAGTTATGAACATAATAAAAGATCAATAAGTGATTGCAAAGTCAGGTGAAATCAAAAGG
Source organism: Macaca mulatta (assembly GCF_049350105.2). Taxonomy (NCBI): domain Eukaryota; kingdom Metazoa; phylum Chordata; class Mammalia; order Primates; family Cercopithecidae; genus Macaca; species Macaca mulatta. The sequence goes on from NC_133406.1 coordinate 49,723,372, forward strand.
AAGCATTATAAGGAAGTTAGAGTCGTATTTCAGCAGAGTAAAGTCTTTAATTTGTGGTGCATTTTTATTTGAATTCTGTCTCTACTATCTACCAAGTGTACTATGTTGAGAAAGCTACCTAAATTCTTATCTTCAATTTTTTATTTGTAATATTGGAATAAAATTTTCACAATGTTTTTATGGTGATTCAATTGTAAGCATTTGCAAAGTGCCAACTACAGTATTAATTGACTTCAGCGTGTGGATGGATTTTAAAAATTATTCCCTGTGTTTAACTGTCACATTTTAATTTTAACATAAATTTTTCTAATAATGTCTTGGTTGCAAATCAAAAAATATCTTTGAGAATAATGAGATTTTTCTTGACTAAAGTATGGGGATAACTATTGCTCTCCTCAAAACTTTTATAATTTTTACTTCATAAAAAATGATATTTCAGCTAAATTCAAATATGGGAACATTTTAAGCATAAGCATTTTTCTAAAGAAAAAGCTTTTTTTAAAAAAAAAAAACCCTTAACTTTTTAGTTATGTGCAGTGCAGATCTTCGTTAAGAGGGGAAAAAAAAAAAAAAAAAGACAAAGCATGGTGAAGATGTATACCCTCCCCGACCCACCTCATCAGATGCTAAGTCTTAGCTATGGCATTAACTAAATTTAAAAAGATTAATTTATTTTCATTGTGCCACATTGACTGTTCTTATATTTAATTTCCTGACTCTTTATCATCTGTCTAAAAAGGAAAAAAATTACCAACACAAATTTAACCATGTTTGTTTAGCTATGTCATCTGAAGCCTTTTCAGCAATGAAAATAAAACTTGGTGCAACTTATCAAAACTCATATTCTGTAACTTGAATAAATGAACAAGTATTTATTGAACACTTGTGTTTGATTGCTACTGCTAGCTTCTGGGCATCCAAAAGTGAATTTAACAGTGGGAGTGACAGGGAAAGTGAGAGAAAGAAAAACTCTCTTCCTGGTATATTCTCTGATAAAGTTTGCATTCTGCAATACGCAGCTGAGAGCCATGTTTTAAACTTTTCTTCACATGTATCCCAAATAGCAAATCCTTCTACAACCAATTGTGCAGATTACCACTTATCTTTTGAAGCTGGGAGTTAAGTAGCTAATTTCCTCATTTAAGGACAATACAAAAGATTCACTAACTTGCATATCTTTGTGCATCTTTTATAAAACAAAAGCAGGGCTGGGCGCGGTGGCTCAAGCCTGTAATCACAGCACTTTGGGAGGCCGAGACGGGCGGATCACGAGGTCAGGAGATCCAGACCATCCTGGCTAACACGGTGAAACCCCGTCTCTACTAAAAAATACAAAAAACTAGCCGGGCGAGGTGGCGGGCGCCTGTAGTCCCAGCTACTCGGGAGGCTGAGGCAGGAGAATGGCGTAAACCCGGGAGGCGGAGCTTACAGTGAGCTGAGATCCGGCCACTGCACTCCAGCCTGGGCGGCAGAGCGAGACTCCGTCTCAAAAAAAAAAATAATAATAAATAAAGAAAATAAATAAAACAAAAGCAGAACGGAAAGTATATGTATGTATAAATACATTTTATTAAGGGTTTGAAGATTTTGGTCATTTCATTTTATTGGTTTTGCCCTATAAATCAACCAATTACAGAGGGGTCCTTTGAAGATGAAAAAACAAAAAGTTTAAGAAACATTTAAAAAATTAAATCACTTGGGAAACAATACAAATTTAGCAGCACAGGTAGTAAAATATTACATTTGGAAAATTTAAAAAATGAGATTAAGCTGTGTTTTTAAAGACGTAATTATTTAACAGTAAATATATATATTTACCTGGAATCTTACCTACTAATTAAATTTTATAGAGTAGAAATGAAACTTTTAGAAGTAATAAGCAAAGCAACTATTTTAAATGTCAGACATTTGCTAAAATAACAATATTAAATTTTAGATATTTTGTCTACAATCTTATTATTTCTGATTTTGTTATCTAACTGTAACAAAAAGATAATTGTGAGAAAAATGAAGACTGAATCATTGTTATATTTTGATCCACTAAAAAATGTCAAAATTCTTTTTGTTAGATGCTATTTACTAGAGCAAGAAAGTGAATAAAAAACATTTGGAAAGATTGACATCAACATGTAAAACCCAGCAATCACTTTTTTCAATGTGGAATTGTTGTTACATGTAAAGAAACTGAAATATTGAAACATGAATCCAAGTGAGATCAAATCAGTATCAATGATAGCAGGAATAAATGTATTTAACAACCCATAGTTTGGAATATCTTATACTTCATTTATTGTTATTTAATCATAGGGTCCTGTAGTTCAACAAATGTTTGCCATGCTTCACCTCTGTCCCAGTCACTATATGGAACAGTAGCGATACAAAGACAAATAAAATAATGTAAAGGCTATCAATGTAGTGTTACAATGAATGGTGTTCCTATGTAGGCAAACACAAAAATCAGTTGTTTTACTATGATGTGTGAAACATTCACATATATATCTTGACTCCTTATATCTAAGAAATGGCAAGACAATTTCATGCAATGTAGCTAAACAGCAGAGTCATGCCCCTGTGCCTTCACCATATGTCTGAGTATATTTTATAGTATGGGATTAGGTATTAAATTGCTAAATTCATACTGAAATCTGCTTTAAAACCTCAATCTCTAGAAACCTAAACTGATCTCATAAATGGGCATCACTCACATTAGAATGTAAGCTTCCAGAAATGTATTCGAGCTATATTAATGGAAAATTATTTAACACAGAGGATTTGGAAGTAAATTTTTGATGGAATTGTGAAAAAATGTTAAGAGATACTGATAAATGAGTATCAACCAAAAGATCATACATGTATGATAACTGAGACAACTAAATAAGTTCACTGGAAAATCATGATTCAACCCATGAAATTCTATTTATTTGTATTATTCTTCAACACTTCTATTGAAAAATGTAATAAACACATTATCTAAAAAGTTCACATGATCATGAAGAGAACACTAATCTTACAGTTTGGTCCCATTACATATTTTTTTCTTTGGTAATAACCTCACCATATATTTTATTCTGTTGTTTTTTGTCTGTTTTATCCTTTCTCCAGGCAGCTACTTTGACAAAAATTTGTAAATAAAAGAAGTTTTCAGCGTGTTACACATGTAGTAACATGTGTACGCATGCACACACACACACTTTGATTTTTAAAAGGAAATGTATAATTATTACAATCATTTTTCAGTCAATTGGGTAGAGTGTATTTTCTCTGCTGTGGAATATCAGTATTTCCTCCTCATTGAAGAAATCTTTAGGGAAGTGTTTGGAGTGATGTAATAAGACAACACTTATATCATTCAGAAGACTTTTATGAGAAAACTGGGATTATAAATAACTGATAATAGTAATTGGAGAAATCAATGAAATAGTAGTTGTAGTGATTTTAAAATCACGTAAAACTAAGCATTATTTTGATCACTGAATATTGCAAATTATTGATGGAGTTCACTCTAGCAACTGCCATTATCTTTCTGAGGAAAAAAGAGAGTATTTCACATTCATTTTTCTCATTTTTCATACAGAGTCTCTGAGGCCTTCAGAAACTTAAAAATATTTTAGATAGAAAGTCCCATTTTCTTGAATGGCTGAGTCAACAAACATATCTCTAGAGACAGAGTTCAGTAATTATTATAGCATATTATAATATTTCAAACCTAATTTTTCAACAAATGATTGACACATGTCTAAATTATCTTTAACATAACAAAAAAAGGTTACATGGGGGAAATTCTTTCATTTCAAGGACATATATATTGGCAATAAAAGCAATGTATATATTCTGGAAAAATGATTACAGAAAAGTGAAAATTATAATATTCTGAACCACCATCTCTACTTTAAAATCATACCATGGTTTCTATAAAGGGTTATAGAGTGTACATATTGAAGATTTAACATGATTAATTCTACATATCACTTAAAGATAAATTAAAACAACATGTGAGGAGCATAAGTTGAATAAAAAATAAGTCTAATTTTTCATTCCAAAAATAAACATTTTAACATTTATATTCTTCTAATATTTCAAAAATCTACAAATTTTTGTCATTGAAATAATGGATTATGAATATGAATATCAATTTTTATAGAATTATATTAATTACAAAAATCAAGTTTTTAAGCTAGTATTAATGTGTGAAAAAATACTTAATTTTCCAAATGTATTGTATGGTATCAATATGAACTAGAACTAGATTGAAGTTAAGAATAAAATATATTCAAATCTCAAAATGGAAAAGTGATTATATATTTGAGGTAAATCCTAGACAGAGTATATTAAAAACTTGGATTATAAAAGATATGAAGGTAAAGAATGAGAAAAAATAGAGTCCAAAACCAGACAATATTGATACAGTAATGATTCTAAAATGCAGTGTTTCGTTACAAATAATGCACATTGTGATATATTTTGAATAATAAAACATTTGCAATATTTGAATTGTCTATTAAAAGCATGACACTGTTCTAATAAGGGAAATCTACTTCATTACTGGGAGTCTGAATAAGACACTCTGCAGATTTTTAAAATTTCATTTGATCTTTAAACACTGGTGCTGGAAAGAAATTAGAGCTCATGTCCCAACAAACCTTCACATTTTGTAGAGTAGAATAAGGAAGTCATTTCTAGACTAATTTAAAACATTAATAAAGAAGGAATTTTAGCAAAAATGTCACTCAGATATCAACCAATATCATTTATGTATTCCTCTCATCGACCATTAATTTATTAGTAACTACAAAGTATCAAGATTATCTTCTAATAAAGCAAAATGTTAGGTATGTTCATTATTCTGCCACAAGAGTTATCTCATTTACTTTCATGGGAATTAAACATTAATCAAAACTCAATATAAAACTACATTATTTCCTTGAAATTTACTTTTGCTAATGTTATGCTTACATATGTTCATAAACATGCACATACATAATGGTTGAAAGAAATGAAAGCTATATTAAAATCGATATTTTTAAACTTTACGTATAAAACACTAAGGACACTACCATTTAACTGAATGCTAATCTTTGGGAGAGTGAACATTTAGAGAATTTTATTTCACGAAAGAAATGAAGTACATTAATTATATTTATTAGCATAAATTTGAATGTAAGACATAATGCATGACACGTATCCATATTAAAATGTTAGTCATATATGTACACATATGTCCTGTGTATATAATTTCAGAGTTTCAGAGTTTTATAAGAACTTAGATACTTAATAATATGTTTTATGTTAAAATTGCATATTTAATTGAATAAATACTCAATTATTAAACACCAAGTTATTTCTGTCTTTGGCTTCAAAAGCCAAAGATATGTATTCCTATGTCTATTATGTTCATTTATAACTATAAGCTACCTTCATTTTTAGATATTAGGTTAAATACTTTTATAACAATGAGCACTGCTAATCTATTTTTTTGTTTTATAAAATGCCTCATTGCTTCTCTTTAATGTTTTATATATGCTACATATACTGAAATATTGAAAAATACCTAGTATTTGCTTGTTTCCAAGATTCTAGTTCATCTATAAAATAAATACTAGAATTACTAATACTGATTAAAATCGATAGTATAAAAGGTGAACATTTAAATTATATTAGTAAGTTTGAGCACAGAGGTTAATTTTTCCCTTCCACATTATATGGCTGACTCTTTGGCAAAGATACAGAATGGTTTGGTTGATCAAGTTCCTTCAAAAGGTAAGCAATGATTTAGACCAGACTTGACATCAACAACAACAAAAAAGGTTGATATCAAATTTAAAATTATGATGACACGTTTACAGGTTTTTATAAACATTCTTTTTTAAAGTTTAAATTGTGCTACATAAATAAAGAATTATAAAAATATAGCAAAACAGTGAATTATAGAGAAGAAAATTTAAGCTTTGACAGAAATACTACAGTGGGGGTGAGGTAGGAATGGGAGGTTTTGGGAGAACCAGAGAGTTGGCATAGTATTTGAATGTAAGTCATAATCCCTATGAAAATGTGTTCAAATAAGAAAGAATTTTGTACGTGTCTTAGTACATTTTATGTAACTGACATCATAGACTTTATTAAACCATTATTAGATCTGTTTATATTTTGTATTTGACAGCTCCTCAAGTTAACAAGCTTAATAGTTTTACTACCACAGACATTATTATTCTTTCTTTTACTTCTTCTAAAACTGAAATTTCTTAAAGAACTAATTAGGTCTTTGTTTTACTTTTGATTCAGTGAACAAGTCTGTGTTCATACTCGTGATTTTATGGATTTGGTTATTTTATCTCTCAGGCTTCATCTTCCCAAACTAATTGTTTATTGAGATTATTCTAAAGTCCATAGACTCTCTCTTTATAAATATATTCTCTTTAAATTTGTCTTATAAACAAAACTATTCTTTGGTGTAAGAATAAACACCAAAGTTCTATTTTTGATTCCATGCATAATGTTACATTGAAAAACACTTTAATATGAAAATTGAATCATAATGTTTAGATAAAGGAGGTAATGTCCATGTAATATGATTTTAGAGTTTTGAAAATAAAATGCAATGTGAATTTAAAATAAATGATGCATGGGAAGCTCAAAGTTTTTCCCCTTCTTTTGTATACAAAACATCAGTGTCACCAGCCATTGTAAGGTTACATTTGTGAATTTTTGGAGGTAGTTGAGATATTATGAAGAGAAAATACACAATCCTCAGTCTATTTTCTATCTGAGATCATCAAAGATGTAAAAAATTCTTCAAAGCCATCCTCAGATAAAACAAAAAACAGCTTATTGTGTATAACTACATGTAAAAAACACATCTGCTTTGTTTCTAGGTGTTTAAGGTATATTTTAATTTCTTCATGGTAACTATATTATTGGACATACAAATTAAAGATTTTTAGATATTTATGGAATATCTATGTCTCAACATGTATTTTATCAATTTCAAACAGTCTGGAAAAACATCAAATAAACCACTATATGATGTGAAAATTACCCTCATATCCTAAAAATATTAGGAGGTAATTGTAACAGCTACATTTCATTTCTGCTGTATTCCAACATTTTAAACATTAGCATTTTATTTTAAACTTTAAACAAATAATTTTTATTAAGTATCTAAATTTTTATTTCATTATATTATATAATAAGATCAATAACCTGGAATGCTAAAGGCTTCTTTTAAACCTCAACAAAATAGAGGAAGGGATATTTCCTGAAAAAGATTTTCCCAAGCAGATTCATTTTACAATTTAATTTCCTTCAATGAAGTAAAGGTCAGTATGAAGCTATAAGAAAATTAATTTGCATGAGCTATGCACATGGAATATGAAAATAACATAATATGAAATATTCATAATTCAAGCTTTTAAAGCCAACCTCAGGACTTTAAAAGCAATTATTATAAGGAATGACTCAACGATTACAACAAACTTTTTCTTTGATGATGTCAACTAATATGCTCTCATTCTGAGAGACATGAAGAGACAGTTCTGCAGAATAATAACAAACTCTAAGAATTAGCAATCCTTTGTATTACCTTATTAATATGTTCATTGCCTTCAGAAAATGTATCAATGCAAGTTTTCAACTTCAAACACAGTTCCAATAGTTCTACTAATCCAGTAATTCCAAGTCAACTTTATAATTATGCTATCTCTTTGCATCTCATCAATTGTATAAGTAATATTTTTTAACTCTGGCAACCAATACATATTTCTCTATTGACTATGTCCCATGCTTACCTATTTGAACAAGATTAAAATTTCGTTGTTATTCACAATAGTGTGGCAGACATCTGCTGAATCATTGTTTATCTTAAAATAAAATTATTTTAGTAAAATTATCATAGAATTACAGTCTCAACTGATACCTGGCCTATTCTCTTGAAATCAAAATAAACAGTAATTCTTTACATTTCCTAACAAAGAAAGTCAGATTTTCTGAAACCATATTGAGCATGTAAAAGAGTGTCTTAAAATTTTATGATGAGTCCTACAAAATAATAATTCATGGACGTGAGCATATTTCCCTGCTGATCTGAATTGCTGCAATGTATGAAAAACCACATTGCAAGTAATATTCTGCTCTCAGGTTTCTTCCTGTAGCATTGGGTCTCGGCATTAAATTTCTTACACCTCTGTCTGCTGCAGCTTCTTTTCTCCTTCCACAACCACCTTCACCCCCTAGAGCAATTCTGATTCAGATTCCAAATCCTAGCTGTTTGCTGGGCTTTGTTACCTCTGCTTAGATGAACATAATATGTTGATACAATCGGTATTTGAGGGCAGAGGACAGCGGGGTAGAAGTCAAAGAAAAGAAACAGTACTGTGGCTATTTATTTTGGAAAAGCCAAAATCAAGCTTTGAGAGAAACAACACATCTCACGTTATTTTTGTTAGCTTTTTTCCATGAGGTCAAAGTCAGGTTATGCCACTGAATCAAACCTGGGCTGAATGCTCTTCATCATCGATCTTCTTTCTTCAATATAATGAAGATTCTACCCGGTGGTGGTTGGCCATTCTGTTTTAATTTTTATGATCATTATAAGATTTTGTCTTTTTTTTCCCTCCATTTCCTTGGTCCATACACTGAGAAGGTGGGCAGTGTTGGAACTTCTAAACAGAAGTCATGGGCACTGCTAAACAGAAGTTATTTTGAATTAGAAGTTCTTTCAAATTTGATTTTGTACTTCTCTGGCATGAGGATGGCTACAATCCTCCACTAGTTCTAATATGAAAGACCAACAGTGCTAGTCAGCAAAATGTATGCGTGCTTTAGGTTATTCTATACTATTTGCTTTTCTAATGATCCTAAATAATAGTCAATCAAATTAATAACTACATTTATTGAGCATATAATAAATATTTGGCATATTATCCTATCATTGCCACTCACCAGCATTCTGAACCTGATAAACAACTTAATCTTTTTGTGCCTCACATCTTTCAACTATGAAAAAGGTTACAATAATGTTACCTTTTCTACACAGTTTTTGTAGGATTAAATGAGCTAATGTAGCTAAAATTTAAGAGTGTCTGGCACATAAGCATTCAATCCATGTTAGCTGTTATTTCATCAAACACGTCAGTTTTCAGATAGCTGAACTACAACTAGCAGAGAATGTTTAATCCTCTCCCTTATCTCTATTCCTGATAGGAGATAACAGTGAAGAAACAACAACAACAAAAAATTCAAATGAGGTTTTCCCTTCATGCTGCCTTCGTGTGTGTGTGTGAGTGTGTGTGTGTCCTTCTTACAGTAGGCCGAATTCTAAGATGGCGTCCAAGTTTCCCAGGATGCTCACTCCCTGGTTTATAGGACTTACAACCATGTATCTTTGAGTGTAGGCTTAACATGTTCATATTTCAGTAGTCACTCGCTTGCTTACTTAGGTCATATTACATAGCAAAGTGTGATGGGATATTAACTCCCATAGTTACACAACCCCGGCCAGTAACTTGATTTCAGCCTGATGAGACCCTGAGCAGAGAACCAAATTGAGCCCTCTCCAGAATTCTGGCCCACCTCTAAGTTTGTATTAATTTGCTACACAGCAATAAAAAGCAAACTAATACATTTTAAACCTCAAAACCTCTGCATCTTTCACTGCGTGTATATAGTCAACATCTGATTTTAATTCAGGTATTAAACAACCCTTATATATCACGTGCATATAAGCAGTACTGAGAATACACAAACTGATAAATTAAACACAATCGACAACTCCTTTTCAAAATATTACACCCTAAATTGATCAAATATATCAAATGATTTCAGACTAATGCAAAGTTCAATGGGATCATTGATCTGACTACACACTTTGAGACAGATAAAGGTAGCAATAGATTTTTTTGGTTATTTATTCAATGTTAGGTCATTTATTCCCATAGAGAAAATTCTTTATGCAATGACATTTTTAGAGAGGAGATTTGTTTCATTTTTTACAGTTACTGTGAAGCAGTACAAAGATATTAAAAAAGCACTCTAAGCCTCTCGAAGGAAGCATACTTTGCAAATGCAAAAGAGGATTGGTATTAACAAAGCCACTTTAATGATCATACTTACAAAATCACTCCTCTCCAAATACACTGCCATGGTGTCCTATTTATTTAAAAACTGACAACTTTTAGTTACTTTACCAGATCAAATAGCTTCCCCCATCTTTTGAAACATGCTAGGCAATGACTTGTGCTTAAAAATGGATAATAACGACATTTTATAAGCATTGTTTTAACCTTAATTTCAATAGGTGTCACACTTACAGCTAATTATAGTTTTATAATTTCAAGTAGCATGTGTAGTACGTTAAAATACAAACTTTAATATTCAAATTTAGAATTCCCCTGACAGGTGACAGACTGGAGTATTGTTTAACCTAATCATTATTATTGCTTTACCACTAACTCCAATGGGCCTCCAAAAGAGATAATGTTCATATTGAAATTCTTATTTCTAATTGCTTTCTGCCATACTTCAAGACTGAAAGAAGCAAAACTGTTGAGTTATAGGGCAATTCAGAATGGAAAACATGTAAACAAGAAGTCACACACCTTTTCAAAAAGTTTAGCGAAACCTTACTACGACTTGATTTTAAAAAGAATATTGCTTTTCATATCACACATATAAAGAGCCATCTGTCTTTAGCTTGAAGCAGAATAGTAAAATGTCAATGAGGAGCTACTATTGGTATTCTGGAGTGATTTTAAACCAGAAAGTATTTGACATTTCCAGAAACATTTACTGCCACTGTGATTTGCAGATTGATGCAGAGTAAAAACTGTTTTATAAGCAGTTTGTGTGACACTAAATACTTAAACTTCTGAACAACTCTTTAATACACATTAAAATTTTAAATAATTTTATGACCTCTGAGAATATAAACAAACATTAATTTAGAAAGAAAATATCTTTCATGTAATGCCCAAAGTTTTCTCTAGTTTTTCTTTTTAACGTTTTCCTGCTTTGTGAAAAACATTTTCTCCTACATTCTAGGAGACACGTTCTAGGAGGATGAGTGCAGAGAGATCAAAAGGTGGTGGAAGGGCAAATTAATTCTGCCACGGTTAGCTCTCCAAAATCCAGGACACTGTCAAGAAGAATTACATGACATAAAGTGTTAATGAAGCTATACTTATTATTGTAGTGATATCCAAGCTACTATTACTTTAGCTGTTTATTGACCTTTTCATGAAATCCATGTGTTCCTTAAGGATATGAACCCAGACAGTTTTGGCAAAATAGGAAAAAATTACTGGCTTTGTAGTCACTAATACTCATGTTTTATCCTAGCCCTTAACTTCCTGTCTGTGTGGTAATTTTATTAACCAAAAATTAACAGTGACTTTAAAAATTTACAGCATCACTTTTCTCACATAATAAGCAGGCCAGGGTTGCTCTGTTAGCATCATATGACATCAGTGGCCTGGATGCCTTTAATGTTTTTGCTTTATTTTTCTTCCTGTGTGCCTTTTGTTCTCATGATTGAAATGGGTTGCATCAACTATAGGCATGATGTCTGCTTTCACAACAGATAGGAGAGTTGATTAAAAAGTGGAAAAGATGGCTTTCTATTGAAGCACTGCCCTCTTTTCTGAACAGACTCCTCCCAAGGGACTTCTGCCTGACCACATTGGCCAAAACTGTGTTATATGGCCACAGGTTGCATCAGAGGATACTGAGATTTCAAATTTATAATTTTAAAATGGATGACAATTAAATGATATAATATATATAAAAAGTTTACCATAGTGCCTAAAACTCATACCGACAAAAAGTAAATAACAGTCACCTGAGTACACAGAATATATTTATATAGAAATAAAAGCATTTGCTGAAATACTGTTGTTGTTGTCGTTGTTGCTGCTGTTGTTGTTGTTTTATTGGTGTGGGGGATCAGAATCAGGAATGTGGTTTGAATTTTAGCAGCTCATTTGTGCTCAATGTTTAGAACTAAGAAGATTTTCCCAATCATATATTTCATTGAGTAGCCTATTTAAAACAAAATACGCATGCTTCTATTTGACATTAATATAATTGAATAATATCAAGAGAATTATGAACATATTGTATTGAGCTATTGCTAACTGAGTTAAAATGACCCACATTTAGATGGGGCGGGGGGTGGCTTGAGAGGTATATATTGAGATTTTATACATACGTTTATGAATAATATCTCATTTGCACAATAATTATATATGGTATATACATACATTTTTATGTGTATTTAACTGTTTAAATAGACTAGTTTTTTATTCAAAACATGGCTTCTATTTATCTCAGTTTACCTTTTTGTTGTGTTCTGAAAGTCATGAGTCAGGATGAAATAATAGGTTTATACCTAGATGAGGTGGATTCTCACAGACCAGTTAAGAGTAGATTGAACAGACCAGGTAAGAAGAATCCACTAGGGAATAATGACTCAAGCTTTTATTTCTATGTAAATTAACACATTTAATGAACATAGTGTGAAGTTTTTTTGTAACAGTGGTGGATATTACAATTGCCTATCTCGTTTATTGTTCCTACCCCAGAGTTTAGCTATGACTAATAGGTGGAACGGCTACCTCAGATCAGTGAATTATCAACTCTGCAGCAAGCCACTCTTGTGGTAGATCTGACATTGAATTTGGAACATCACTTCCCTCAAATCGTTTCTCTGCTTGGACTCTAGTTATTTAATGACAAGTACATCTTAGAGCCTATGAGTGTCTGTATTTGAATTCCCTTCCTGGAACACACAGGATTTTATGTTGGTTATAAGCATAAAAACTGGAGTCTAATGAGATGACTTTAAATCTGAGTTCTAAAACTTAACAGCTATTTTAAATTTAGGATGTGCTCAAGTTGCTAATTGTTTTTCACTTATCAGTTTTCCATATACAATAAAAATAATTATTTCTACCACATGTAAATGGTTGAGTAAATAAGAACACATTTCTCCAATTAATACATATTTGATATCTGCCCTGTTGAAGAGTCAAAGTACTCTTAGTAAAAGGAAGCTTTTTAATTTTATCATAATCATTTTTAATTGTCTTGACTATCTCTCATCTCTTGATTTTTGTCTTTGCCATGTACTGCTGGAACTCCCCTATTTTCCTAGCCTTTATATCAGTCCTATTGTATTAATCAATTCTCACACTACTATGAAGAAATACCCAAGACTGGAAAATTTATAAATGAAAAAAGTTTAATTGACTAACAGTTTCACATGACTGGGAGACCTCAGGAAACTTCCAATCATGGCAGAAGGGGAAGTGAACATAAACTTCTTCACAAGGTAGGAGGAGAAAGAAGTGCTGAACAAAGGGAGAAAAGCCTTTTATACAGCCATCAAATCTCATGAGAACTTGCTCACTATCACTAGAACAGCAAGGGGGTAACCACCTTCATGATTCAATTCCCTCTCAATGGATCCCTCACATGACATGTATGGATTATGGGAACTATCATTCAAGATGAGATTTGGGTAGGGACACAGCCAAACCATATCATTCTGCCCCTGGCCCCTCCCAAATCTCATGTCTTCACATTTCAAAACACAATCATGACTTTCCAACAGTCCCCCAAAGTCTTAGCTCATTCCAGCATTAACCTAGAAGTCTAAGTCCAAAGTCTTACGTGAGACAAGGCAAGTCCCTTCCACCTCTGAGCCTGTAAAATCAAAAGCAAGTTAGTTACTTCCTAGACACAATGGGGGTACAGGCACTGGGTAAATATGTCTGTTCCAAATTGGAGAAATTGGCCAAAAGAAAGGGGCGGTCCCATGCATGTCCGCAATCCAACAGAATAGTCAGTAAAACTTAAAGTTCCAAAATGATCTCCTTTGACTACATATCTCACATCCAGGTCACACTGATGCAAGAGGTGGGCTCCCACAGTCTTGGGCAGCTCTGCCCCTGTGGTTTTGCAAGGTATAGTCCCCCTCCTGGTTGTTTTCAAATTCTGGCATTGAATGCCTGTGGCAGTTCCAGACACACAGTGCAAGCTGTTGGTGGATCTACCATTCTGTGGTCTGAAGGATGGTGGCTTTCTTCTCACAGCTCTTCTAGGCAGTGGTCCAGTGGGGATTCTGTGTGGGGGCTCTGCTAGGGCACTTCCTTTCTACACTGCCTTAGCAGAGTTTCTCCACATTGGCTCTGCCCATGCAGCAAAATTCTGTCTAGACATCCAGGTGTTTCCACACATCTTCAGAAATCCAGACAGAGGTTTCCAAATGTCCATTATTGACTCCTGTGAACTCGCAGCCTCAACACTATGTGTAAGTCACCAAGGCTTGGGGTTTGCATCCTCTGAAGCAACGAACTGAGCTGTACATTGGTGCCTTTTAGCTACAGCTGGAGCTGAAGCAGCTGGTAGGCAGGGTACCATGTCCCGAGGCTGCATAGAAGAGGGGGGCCCTGGGCCCAGTCCAGGAAACCATTTTTCCCTCCTAGGCCTCTGGGCCTGTGATGGGAGGTGCTCCCATGATGGTCTCTGACATTCCCTGGATATATTTTCTTGGCTCCTCATTATTTATGCAAATTTCTGCAGCTGGCTTGAATTTCTCCCCAGAAAATGGAGTTTTGCTTTTTATTACATCCATCAGGCTACAAATTTTCAAAACTTTTATCCTGTGCTTCCTCTTGAATGCTTTGCTGCTTAGACATTTCTTCCACCAGGTATCCTAAATCATCTCTCTCAAGTTCAAAGTTCCACAGATCTCTAGGGTGGGGCAAAATGCCACCAGTCTCTTTGCATAGCAAATGTCACCTTTACTTCAGTTTCTGACAAGTTCCTCATCTCCATCTGAGACCACCTCAGCCTGAACTTCATTGTCCATATCACTATCAGCATTTTGGTCAAAGCCATTCAACAAGTCTCTAGGAGGTTTCAAACTTACCCACATGTTCTGGTCTTCTGATGCTCCAAGTCTCTAGATTATTCCAAACATTCCCACATTTTCCTGTCTTCTTCTGAGCCCTCCAAACTAGTCCAGCCTCTGCTTGTTACCCAGTTCCAAAGTCACTTCCGCATTTTCAGGTATCTTTACAGTAGTGTCTCACTCTGCCATACCTATTTACTGTGTTAGTGCATCTCACGCATCTATGAAGAAATACATGAGACTGGGTAATTTATAAAGGAAAGAAGTTTAATGGACACACAGTTTCACATGGCTGGGATGGTCTCAGGAAACTTACAATCAGGGCAGGAGAAGCAAACACATCCTTCTTCCCAAGGCAGCAGGAGAGAAAAGTGCTGATCAAAGGGGGAAAAGCCCCTTATAAAACCATCAGATCTTGGTCAGGCACGGTGGTTCATGCCTGTAATCCCAGCACTTTGGGAGGCCGAGGTGGGTGAATTACTTGAGGTCAGGGGTTCAGGATCAGCCTGGCCAACATGGTGAAACACCATATCTAGTAAAATACAAAAATTGGCTGGGCATGGTGGCAGGCATCTGTAGTCCCAGCTACTTGAGAGTCTGAGGCAGGCGATTTGCTTGAACCTGGGGGTGGAGGTTTCAGTGAGCAGAGATTTTGTCACTGCATTCCAGCTTGGGTGACTGAGTGAGACTCTATCTCAAAAAACAAACAAACAAACAAAAACAAACAAAAAAACAACCATCGTATCTTGTGAGAGTTCACTCACTATCGTGAGAACAGCATGGGGGGTAACTGCTCCGGTGATTCAATTACCTCCCACAGGGTCCCTCCCATGACACGTAGGGATTATGGGAACTATAGTTCAAGTTGAGATTTGGGTGGGGCACAGCCAAACCATATCAACCGCCCTTTGTTAAATAATCGCTGTTGCTGAGCTAAGCATCTTTTAGTGCTCTGCACATACTCAATACTTTCCACTGTTCAAATATTTGCTCAAACCATTCTTTGAAGATTCCCAACTCTTCTTTTGTAGAAATATTAGCCATTCCTCAAAATACAGTACAGATATATTCCCAATTCCACACTTCAACTACAGGCAATTAGAAATGCTCCAAATTCTAAAAACATAATGACCACATTATGATGCAATCATCCTCTACATATATTTACAGTTATTTACATTACATACTGTGTTAGTCTGTTCTCAAATTGCTACACAGAACTACCTGAGACTTGGTAATTTTCTTTTTCTTAAAGAGGTTTAATTGGCTCATGGTTCCATAGGCTCTATCGGAAGCATGGCTCAGGGAAGCCTCAGGAAAAGTACAATCATGGCAGAAGGCAAAGGGGAAGTGATCATGTCTTTACACGTAGGGGACATGCTACACATTTTAAAACAACCAGATCTCATGAGAACTCACTCATTATCATGAGTAGAGCAAAGGGGAAATCTGCTCCCCATGATCCAATCACCTCCCACCAGTTTCCTCCCCGTACTTGGAAATTACAATTTGAAATAAGATTCGGGTGGGGACACAGAGTGAAACATATCACACAGTATCACTCTCCAAGGATGGAAGGTTCATTGACAATGTTAACATGATATATAAATCATATATATGACCATATGTTAGATACAAGGGGTCTCATATATATTCAGAAATTGGAAAAAAATCAATGAATGAATAAATGTCAGCTGAAAAGAAGAAATTGATTTTAAGACTTTATACTAAAAACAGTTTTAAGTATTCACCTCTGTTAACTCCCTTAAAATGGTACTAATTGAAATGAGATCAGAAGTCAGATCCAAACGTTAAATTCAGGTGTTCTAATTACAATGTTTTCCGCTTATTTTCTTACAAAAACAACAAAAAAGATGCACAAAATTTGAAATAGTTAAAACTACAATTACATTATTGGTGAAACATCGTATAGGGTTTGCAATTCAAATGGTTAATTTTATTTAAACCATTTTATTTTTATATTAAATTAAAACTAAAGAAAAAATAACCAGAACTTAAAAAAGAAAGGAAAAAAGCAAATATAATTTTACATGCATTGTCGCATATCAGACCCAACATATTTTGTTTCTGAAACTTTTATAATGTGGAGGTGTCTCATATTCTCATTTGTATTCTGCCCAAACAGCTGTCATTCACCACCTGCTATGCAAAGCCCACTCATACTTTTAAAAGCCTCTAGAATTATATTAAAAAAGATTCTTCCAAATCAGTTAACTGTACTTTAAATGTCACCCACACCTCTGCATGGCAGTCAAAAAAAAGTATCAAAGTGAGAAGGTAAATAACACTAAGCTTTATATTTACTCCCATCCAAATCCATAAAATCTCTCATAAGCTAGCATAATATACTTTGAATTATGCTGAAGGGTTAGAGAGTGAAATAAGCACAGGAGGAAAATGTGTGTATGAAGACACCTATATTTTTAAAGCCATGTCTACCTAGAAGCCAAGTTGTTAATCCACAGACAACACTAGGAAGACCAAAATGTTAAGACTGATGACATATCTTAGGAAGACACCCTGCTAACATCAGTTTTTCAATGCTTGTACTCCTGAAGCTAAGTTTATACTTAAAATCCTAGAAGCAACCGGACACTTCTGCAATATCAGCTACTCAGGAAAAATCCAGACATCTTCCACCAACATCTCACAGTTGCGGTAGGCATTGGTTGCGCAGGACCTGGGTTCAGTTTCACTATTCCACCCCAAGGAATAGTACATATTTTTATGAATGTAAAGGGATTTCGCTCTCTTGCATAATTATGAAAATGGTTCATTTTAAAATGATTTCATATGTTTAGCAGAAAAAGAAGGGCAAAACATGGTCAGGTCAAGAAGGCTAGTGTGGAAGACACAGAGGCAGTTTGTTTTAACAAGTGAAAAAAAAAAGCCTACACTAATTTGAAATCTTAATAAGGATCAACTTTATACCCCAATTCTCTAGGAAAACAATTGGCAGCAGTGGAAGAGTAAGGTGGCTCAGCACACAATAGTTGCCCTGACTTGGCTTTATTACAGACAGAATCAATAATATTCTGTCAATGTCCCTGTATGGATGGCATCTCACTCTCAGTTTAGAGAGCTAATAAAAATCTACATCCTTTCACACCACAGGAGAACTGCAGCACCCTATAAATAATGAGGATAATTTAAGATGAGGATTTTTCCTAGAATTTCAATTTCCAGAAATTCATATATAACTGTCCCTCGGTTTCTAAAGTTTTACTTGTACAAACATTGAATCATTCTGCCATAGAATTTGTATATGTTTTATATGGAAGCCCATTAAAAGAGTTCAGTTCTGCTGAAGGGAAAAATAATAACCACGAACAGAGTTAATTTGTAAGAGTAATTTCTTATTTCTTAGTAAATCATCTACCTTTTACAATATCAGAGGAAACAACACACAGTTCTCTTTCATTTCAAATATGCTAATAGGCACAAACCGCTGAAAAAAATAAAGATTTAATACTCTTCCAATCAAAGGAGAAAGATTTAATCTAAGAGCAAATTATTTTAGCCATAAAAATATAAGGATGAATTTACCAAGAAGAAATAAAACATAGGCATTCTGCACTTACGACGTTGTTGCCATTACTAAAGTTCACTAAGAATTCTCAATGTACTGGGGTGCATATATAACAAAGGTTGGAGCAATATCTACCTTCAGAATTTAGGAAGTAGATTTAGGAGGTAGATATTTTGTTTTCGACTTCTTTTACCAATGGCTATTTTGTATCATTCTCTGTTCTTTCTGCTTATGAGGGGCATTCAAAAGCAATTCTGTTTCTGCCATAAAAGTTTCAATATTCCAAACCCAGAGTGAAAATGGAAAACCACTGTAAATTAAACCCACCAAGAGAATAACAAGGATGAAGAACTGCAGAACAGAGGATTACTAAGAGAACTTGATGAAAACAGGTTAAATTTCTTTCTTTCTTTTTTTTTTTTTTTTTTTTTTTTTTTGAGAGGAGTCTCGCTCTGTCTCCCAGGCTGAAGCGCAGTGGCACGATCTCTGCTCACTGCAAGCTCTGCCTCCCGGGTTCACGTCATTCTCCTGCCTCAACCTCCCGAGTAGCTGGGACTGCAGGCACCCACCACCACGCTCGGCTAGTTTGTTTTTGTACTTTTAGTAGAGACGGGGTTTCACCGTGTTAGCCAGGATGGTTTCCATCTCCTGACCTCATGATCAGCCCGCCTCAGCCTCCCAAAGCGGGGTTACTATGTTTAGGTTTTAGATAGTCATTATGGAGATAAGGCTTTGAAACAACAATAGAAAAATAAAGACACAAGTTATTATTGGACAGATGTAGATCATTGTCGACTGTCTTTTTTATTCTAGATTCACAATATTTGCTTTTTGAATCTCTCTTTACGATGGTAGATAAAACTACTCCCTTGAAAGACAAACATGGAAATTTTCTATAAGATTCTTGTAAAATATTTAAACATTTGTTTTGAACAGCTCCTGGATATTATAATGCAGACATCAATATATTCATTGGTTGACTACTAGAGGTATATAAAACTTTTTCAAACTTTTTGTAGGCAGCTGCTCTCTTGTAATATTTTATACGGTCAAGAGAGCAAGCTCAAGTCTCCTTCCCTTCTCGTAAGGGTACTCATTCCATCCTGGGGCTGTACTCTCATGATCTCATCTAAACATAATTACATCTCAAAGGTCCCACCTCCTAATACTATCCCATTAGAAGGTAGGGTTTCGCCATACGAATTTTAGAGAAACACGAACATGGAGTTCATAACAATTGTGTGTCGTAATCCCCTGAAATCCATGAAATGTTAAGTGGCCAGGTAACGTCTCTAGATTCTGATCTCCTCTAGTTGGGATATTCACAAATATTTTTTGTTTTATTTATTTATTTATTTATTTATTTATTTATTTATTTATTTGAGACGGAGTCTCTCTCTGTCGCCCAGGCTGGAGTGCAGTGGCATGATCTCTGCTCACTGCAAACTCCGCCTTCCAGGTTCACGCCATTCTCCTGCCCCAGCCCCCCTAGTAGCTGGGACTACAGGCGCCCGCCACCAAGCCCGGCTAATTGTTTATATTTTCAGTAGAGACGGGGTTTCGCCGTGTTAGCCAGGATGGTCTTCATCTACTGACCTCGTGATCCACCCATCTCGGCCTCCCAAAGTGCTGGGATTACAGGTGTGAGCTACTGCACCCACTGCACCACTGCACAAATACGTTTAAAATTGTGCATACTATTTTTTTCCCAATTGTTGAGAAACTGCTTACATCTTCTTCAAAGTTCTGACCTCATCATAAGAGCTATGCACACTAATCACTCTATTATGTCAGTTTAATTATTACTTATATTTCATACTCAATTATTTCTTTTTAGCTGGAGGAATTTATAGTTAGAAGTTTACAACAGCATATGCTCCTTTTCACATGTTAAAATAATTATTCTTTTGAGAACATTTTGTTAACTTCATTTATAGAGATCTAAATTCCATCCAAGTAAAAATGTGATAAATGAAAACTAAAATAAAAAAATAAGTAATTAGATGTTTTTACATTGTAGAAATAGACTTTAAAATAAAATTGCAATTACATAACATTATTGGTCTTACCATTTGGTAGGATATATGTGACAAAAACTTAGGTGTCATAAAGAGGTGAATAGACTGTGATCTATAGAAATACTGGAATATGTTCCTGGTCCTCAAGGAAGCAAAGCAAAAAGAAGAAAAATGTTCACAGTGTCAAATGCTGCAATTACAATGAGCAGGACTTAACACATAAGAATAAAGTCCGGGTGTGTTTTGAAAATGTGAACAGCAGTGTTATAGCATAAAACACATGTTATGAAAAAGGCTTAACCGCTTATAGGATCTTTACAATTGGTACACAAAATTTCCCAAACAACTTGGGCTAAATAAATTTATTTTCTCTGATTTAGACATTTTAATACATTTCTTTTTATTATAGAATATTTGTTTCTAATCTAATTTGTGGTTATATAAATCATCACTTGCAGTGTAATTTTTTTTCAGAAGAAAAAAATTCTTAAATATAGCTATTAGCGTCTCCCTAGTGGAAGGTTATATGTCAGTTCTCTGTCTGATTTTACTCTCCACTTTCAACTTAAAAAGAAGCAGTGATCATATACATAGATGAAAAGGGAAATTTATTTGTCATTCCTGAGTATAATGTAGGAGAGAGAAATACTACAGCCAAGGAGGATATTATTTAATTTCAATTGTTTTGACATTTTATATAGCAACAAGAAAATGGAAAATGAAAACTTACATGTTTTTTTCTTATGTTCAAGAAAAAAATACATTTATCTTCTACATGTTGTTATTGTTACTAGAAGAAAATATCAAAAATATTTAAAATACACAATAAACTCTAAGGTTATTGTGTGATTACATAAAGCATACGACATTATGATATTAAAAGTGTGAACTATCTTTATTCAATGCACCGGATAATATCCATGGTTCTATTCTGATAAATAATGTTTAAACAAAGTTCTTGAAGTGTGATCTCTAAGTTTTGGGATATATTTGGCAAATTGGATAAAGATTTCAGATGTCATATTATAAGCTTACCATCCTGAATATAGAATTTGACAATTGAAGAATAATGAAAGGGTCAACTTAAAAATACTTTACCTATTTTTCTTCCCTCTCTTTAGTTCTCAGCACTTCTTTCTCCATATATCATTTATCATTTCATTCTTGGTCACTCTTGACTTACAGCAGAGGAATGAGAAAACAATCAATATCCAGTAACTTGACTAAAATGTATAAATTTTATTTCTGGTTTCTTGGCAGATATATAGAGATCTTGGAAATCATCACTTCCATACTCACAAGAAAAATCTAAATGAGCTGAAGATCAATAACCCTTCATTGATCCTTCAGAAAATTGATGTTCAGCAAATAGAAACAATTTTACCTCTTCGTTTCCAATTTGGATGCCCTTTATTTTTTTCTCTTGTCTGATTGCTCTGGCTAGGATTTCCAGTACTGCGTTGAACAGAATTGAAATAGGTGAGTATCCTTGTCTTGTTCCAGTTTTTTGGGGAAGCCTTTCAACTTTTCCCTATTCAGTATTATGTTGACTGGGGGTTTGTCATGCATGGCTTTTATTACTTTGAGGTAAGTCCCTTCTACACCTATTGTGTTGAAAGGTTTTATCATGAAGGGATGCTGGATTTTATCAAATGATTTTTCTGCATCAATTGATATTATTCTGTAATTTTTGTTTTTAATTCTTTTTATGTTATGTATCACATTTATTAACTTCCATATGCTAAACCATCCCTTCATCTCTAGGGTGAGACTCACTTGATCATGATGAATTATCTTTTCGATGTGCTGTTGGATTCAGTTAGCTAGGATTTTGCTGAGGATTTTTTGCATCTCTGCTCATCAGGGATATTGGTATGCAGGGTTTTTTTTGTTTGTTTTTTGTTGTTGCTTGTTTGTTTGTTTGTTTTGAGATGGAGCTTCACTCTCGTTGCCCAGGCTGGAGTTCTATGGCGTGATCTCAGCTCACTAAAACCTCCGCTTCCCGGATTCAAGCAATTCTCTTGCCTCAGCCTCCCGTGTAGCTGGGATTATAGGCATGCACCACCATGTCCGGCTACTTTTGTATTTTTAGTAGAGACGGGGTTTCTCCATGTTGATCAGGCTGGTCTCAAACTCTCGACCTCATGTGATCAGCCTGCCTCGGCCTCCCAAAGGGCTAGGATTACAGGTTAGTTTTCTTTTCTTTTAATTTCTTTTTCTTTTTCTTTTTTCTTGGTTGTTATTTTTTTTTCCTGATTTTGGTATTAGGGTGATACTGGCTTCATAGAATTATTTACATGGGATTCCTTCTTTCTCTGTGTTTTAGAATAGTTTCAGCAGTATTAGAAGCAAGTCTTCTTTGAAAGCTTGGTAGAATTCTGCTGATTGTATACATAGAAACCTCTAAAGACTCATCCAAAAAACTCCTAGATCCAATAAACAAATTCAGTAAAGTCATAGGATATGAAATCAATATATACAAATCAGTAGTTCTGCTCCACATCAACAATGACTAAGCTGAGAATCAAATGAAGAACTCAATCCCTTTTACACCAGCTGCAAAAAAATAAAATTAAATACTTAGAAATATACTTATCCAAGGAGGTGAAAGACCTCTCCAAGGAAAACTACAAAACACTGCTGAAAGAATCATAAATGACACAAACAAATGGAAACATATCCCATAACTCATGGATGGGAAGAATCAATATTTTGAAAATGACCATACTGCCAAAAGCAATCTACAGACTCAATACAATTCCCAACAAAAAACCATCATCATTCTTCACAGAATTAGAAAAAACAATTCCAAAATTCATATGGAACCAAAAAAAGAGCCAGAATAGCCAAAGCAAAACTAAACAAAAAGAACAAAGCTGAAGGTATCGCATTACCCAACTTCAAATTGTACTGAAAGGCTATAGTTACCAACACAGCATGGTACTGGTATAAAAATAAGCATGTGGACCAGTGGAACAGAATAGAGAATCCATAATTAAAGTTGAATACTTAACAGACAGTTGAACTTCGTCAAAGCATTCCAAAACATAAATTGGTGAAAGAACACCCTATTCAATAAATGGTGCTGGAAAAACTGGCAAGCCACATGTAGAAAAATGAAACTGGATTCATATTTCTCACCTTATACAAAAAGTACACGCAAGGTAGATCAAAGACTTAAATCTAAGACCTGAAGTCATAAATATATAGAAGACAGCATTGGAAAAATTCTTCTGGACATTTACTTAGGCAAAGATTTCATGACTGAGACCCACAGAGCAAATGTGACAAAAACAAAAATAAATAAATCTGACTTAATTAAACTAAAAAGCTTCTGCACAGCAAAAGAAGTAATCAGCAGAGTAAACAGATAACCCACAGTGTGGGAGAAAATATTTGCAAGCTATGCAACCAACAAAGGACTAGTATCCAGAATCTACACAGAACTCAAATAAATCAGCAAGAAAGAAACAATACCATCAAAAAGTGGGCAAAGAACATGAATAGACATTTCTCAAAAGATCTACACACATGAAAAAATTATCAACATTACTAATCATCAGGGAAATTCAAATTAAAACACAATGAGATACTACTTTATTCCTGCAAGAATAGTTATTATAAAAAGTCAAAAAACAATAGATGTTGGTGTGGAGGTGATGAAAAGGGAACACTTTTACACTGCTGGTGGGAATGTAAATTACATGTAAATGACAACCTCGAATCCTTAAAGAACTAAAGGTAGAACTACCATTTGATCCAACAATCCCACTACTGGACATGTATCCGAAGGAAAACATGTCATTATAGGAAAGAGGCACAAGTACATGCATGTTTATAGCAGCACAATTCACAATTGCAAAGATATGGAAGCAACCAACCTAAGTGCCCACCAACCAAAGAATGGATAGAGAAAATGTGGTATACATACACCATAGAATACTACACAGGCATAAAAAAGGAATGCAATGATATCTTTTGGATGCAACTTGGATGGAGCTGGAGGCCATTATTCTAAGTGAAGTAAGTCAAGAATAAAAAATCAAATATATGTTCTCACTTATAAGTAGGAGCCAAGCTATGAGGATGCAAAGGTTTAAGAATGATATAAGAGACTGGGGACTCTAGGTGGAAGCCTGGGATGGGAGTGAGGGACAAAAGATTACATATTGGGTACAGTGTGCACTGCTTGAGTGATAAGTATACTAAAATCTCAGAAATTGCCACTAAAGAACTTATCTATATGATAAAAAAGCCACCTGTACCCCAATAACTATTGAAAGAAAACAATTGATATTTACAGGCAAGTCACTACTCTGAAAATTAGAGAGAAAGAAAGATAGACCCAGAGAATCACAGCTAACCAGGAGTAGAATCTCACATTTAGAGCTAATATTAGTAGGAACATAACAAGCAACAAACAACCCCATTAAAATGTAGGCAAAGAACATGAACAGACACTTCCCAAAAGAAGACATACATGAGGCCAACAAGCATATGAAAAAATGTTAACATCACTGATCATTAGTTAAATGCAAATCAAAACCACAATGAGATATAATCTTACACAGGTCAGAATGCTGGTGAGGTTGCAGAGAAAAGAGTACGTATACATTGCTGATGGGAATATAAATTAGTTCAGCCATTGTGGAAAGCTGATTAGCAATTTCTCAAATAACCTAGCACAGAACTACTATTTGATCTAGCAATCCAATTTTTGGTTATATACACAAAGGAATATAAATCATCCTGCCTTAAAGACAAATGCACACATATATTCCTTGCACCACTAAAATAAAAAAAAGTAAAATCAATTAAAAAATTAAAATTAAAAAAATACAATCGGCTAATTGCTGGAAGCAGTCTAACAAGGCTAACAAAGGGTGTATGGAGAGAAAATTCAAATTACTAACAGCAGAAATTAAATAGGAGATTACTATATATCCCTGGATGTTAAAACAGCAATAAAATAATATTATGAACTATTTTATGCCCCAAAATTTGATAATCTACTGAAACGGATCAATGTCTGAAAAGATACAATGTACCCAGACTCACACAAGGATAAATATGTAATACAAATAGGTGAATATCTATTTATGCAATTCAATCAACAATTAATAACTTTTCAAAATACAAAGAACCAGGCCTAGATATTTCCACTGGTGACTTTTTGAACATTTTATGAACAAATGACACAAATCCTCTACAATGTGTTCCAGAAAATAGAAGCAGAAGGAACACTTCCTAACTTGTTCTATGAGGTCTCATTACCCAAATGCCAAAACTGACAAAGACACTACAAGAAAGAAAACTACAGACCAACATCTTTCATAAATACAGATGCAAAAATTCACAACAAAATATTAGCCAATTGAATCCAGTATTGCATGTAGTTATACAGCATGACCAAATGGGATTTTTCCCTGGTATACAAGGTGGACTTAACAGTATAAAATCAATTAATGCAGTTAACAATTAAGAGGCTAGAGAAGAAAAATGATATAATCATATTCATAGTTTCAGGAAAAGCACTTAACAAAATCCAACATTCGTGTTAAAAACTCTCAGCAAACTAGAAATACAGTGGAACTTCCTCAGCTCGATAAAGAGTGGCCACAAAAAATGTACAGTAAATATCATATTTAATGATGAGAAACAAGGTTCGTTGTCCTTAACACTGAGAACAAGGCAAAGATATACCCTCTCACTACTACTATGCAATATCATACTAAAAGTCCTAGGGAATGAAATAAAACAAGAGAAGAAAATTAAAGATATAAAGATTAGAGAGGAAGAAATAAAGCTGCCTTGTTTTCAGATAACATGATTGTCTACGTAGAAAATCTCAGAAAATCAACTAAAGAACTAGAAGTAACAAGCCTTTATAGCAAAGTTGCAGGCTAGAACAAATGAGCAATAGAAATTTGAAACTAAAAACACGTCATTTATAATTGCACCAAAAAATCAATACTCAGGTATAAATTTAACAAAATATGTTAAAGATCTCTGTGAGTAAAAACTAGAAAACCCCGATAAAAGAAATCTAAGAATGTTTAAATAAATGGAGATATATTTCATTTTTGTAGATACGAAGACAATATTAAGGGCCAGTTCTTCCCGACTTGATTTGTATATTCAATTCAATCCCAAGTAAAATTCCAGAAAGTTATTTTGTGAAAACTGATGATAAGTTCATTTGGAAAAGAAAAAGACCCAGAATGACCAACACAATATTGAAGAGGAAGAAGAACAAAGTTGAAAGACTTAAACTACCGAACTTGAAGTCTTATTTTAAAACTGCAGTAATTAAGACAGTCTGCTATGAGTGAAAGAATAGATAAATCAGTGAAACAGAGAGAGCCTAGAATTATAACCACATATTTATAGCCAACTGACAAAGGTGTAAATCCAATCCAATTGAGAAATAATACTTATTTCAACAAATGATGAAACAACTGGACATTCATGTGCAAAAAAATTAATGTAGACACTAACCTAGAGTTTTCATAAAAAAAAATTCATAATTGATTATAGACCTAAATGCAAGTAAAAAGCAAAACTATGAAACTCTTAGAAAACAACAAAGAAAATGTAAGTGACCATGGGTTTGGCTATACGTTTTTAGATACAACGCTAAAATCATAACCTATGAAAGAAAAACTTGGTAAGTTAGGCATTATTAAAATGAAAATATTCTGCTCTGTGAAAGACGCTGTTAAGGTACTGAAAAGATCAGCCAGTCCTGGGGAAAATATTTGCACACATATATCTTTTTAAAAACTCATATACAGAATATACACAGAACCCTAAACATTCAATAACAAGAAAACAAACAACATTATTAAAAACTGGGCTAAAGACCAGAAAAGACACTTCACCAAAGAAGATATGCAGATGGCAAATAAGCATATAAAAAGAAGCTCAATGTCGTTTGTCACTAGGAATTGCAAAATAAAATGATTAGATACCTCTAAATGTCTATTGGAATAGCTAAAATCCAAAAACACTAACACCAAAGGACAGTAAGGATGTAGAGCAACAAGAAATCTCATTCCTTATTGATGGGAAAGGAAAATGGTACACCAGCTTTGGAGACCAGTGTGACAATGTTTTAAAAGTTAAACATAGTTCGTTTTGTTACAGCTTTATCGAGGTATAACTGACAAACAACAATTATATACCTATATATGATGTATAACATGATAATTTGATATATATATACATTGTGAAATGATTACCACAATCAAATTAATAAACACATTCATTACCACACATAGTCACCATCTATGTGTATGTTGCTGGGGGTGAGGAAGAGGACACAAAATCTACACTCTTAGTAAATCTCCAGTAAACAATAGAGTATCATTAACTTAATCGTCATGCTGTACATTAGATCCCTAGCACTTGTTCATCTTATAACTGAAAGTTTGTACCCTTTGACCAACATCTCCCCATTTACCCTACTGCCTCAGACCCTGGCAATGACAGCTCCAGCTCAACTCTCTGCTTCTCTGAGATCAATTTTCACAGATTTCACATAAAAATTAGATCATGCAGTACTTGTCTTTCTACTTCTGGCTTATTTAACTTAGGATAATGTCTTCCAGGTTCACCTATGGTGTTGCAAATGACAAAATTTATTTATTCATTATTGCCGAATAAGCTTCCATTGTATATATGTACTGCATTTTTTATACGTGCGTTAATGTAAAGCAGCAGGTTATTTCTATATCTAGAATATTGTTAATAATACTGCAATGAACGTAAGGATTCAGATCTCTCTTAGGAATACTGATTTCACTCTCTTTGAATGTATAAACAAGTGGGATTGCGGGATTGTATGGTAGATTTATTTTTAATTTTTTGAGGAACCTCCATACTGTTTTCCATGATGGCTGTACCAAGTAATATTTCCACCAATAGTGGTTTAACAACCTTTTCTTCTTCACACCCTCATCAACACTTGTGACCTTTCATCTTTTTGATAATAGCCATTCTAACAAATGTGATATAATATCTCACTGTGATTTTGACTTGCATTTCCCTGATAATTAGTGATGTTGAGCACCTTTCCATATACGTTTTGTCGATTTTTATGTCTTTGAGGAAAGAGCTACTCCTGTCTTCCTTAGTCTGTTGGTGCCACTATAACACAATACCACAGACTGGGTGAATTATAAATAATATACATTTATTTCTCAGGTTTCTGGAAGCTTGGAAGCCCCATATCAAGGTATCAGCAGGTTTAGTGTCTGGGGAAAGTGCTTTCTGCTTCCAAGATGGTGTCTTCCACCTGCATCCTCTGGGGAAGAGAAACATTGTGTCTTCACATGGTAGAAGAAATGGGAGAGCAAGATAGTAGTACATCCTTCAACTTCAAGACTTTATGTATAGACTCTAATCTCAAACATAAAGGCAAAGCCCTCATGACTTAATTACCTCTCAAAGGCCACACCTTTTAATACTGTTGTATTGAGGATTAAATTCCAATACAAATTTTGGAGGGAACACCATCATTCAAACCATAGCATTATTTCATTTAACCAGTTTTTGGTTGGATTACTTATTTTTTGTTATTGAGTTATATGAACTTCTTATATATTTTGGATATTAATTCCTTATCAGATCTATAGTTTACAAATATGTTCTCCCATTCTGTAGGTTATCTTTTTATTTTGATTGTTTATTTTGTTGTCCAGAAAGTTTTTAGTTTAATATAGTGCTGCTTAGTTATTTTTGTTTTTTTCTTTTTTCCCTGTGCTTTGGGTGTCATATCTAAAAAAATCATTGCCAAGACCAATGTCAAGGAAGTTTTTCCCTGTTTTCTTGTAAAAGTTTTACAATCCTAGATCATGTTTACATCTTTAATCCATTTTGAGTTAATGTTTATATATAGTGTAAGACAATGGTCTAATTCCATTCATTTCCACGTGTATATCCAGTATTTACAGCACATTTATTGAGGAAACTATGCTTTTCTCATTGTATCTTCTAGGTATCCTTGTCAAAAATTAGTTGACCATATATATATATATGGTCCAAAAATTAGTTGGCCATATATATATTATATATATAATATATATATAATAAATATATTATATTTATTATATATATATAATAAATATATTATATATATATATATAAAATAACCTAGAATAAGTGGATGGATTTCTAGAAACATATAACCTAGTAAGACTGAATTATAAAGAAATAGAAAATCTGAACAAATCAAAAACAAGTATGGGAATTGAATTAGTAGTGAAAAAACCACCGCCAAACACAGCTTAAAACCAGATTGCTTTTCAGGTGCATTGCACCAAGCATTTAAAGGAGATTTAACAATGATTAATGTTAATCTTTCTCAAACTCTTTCAAAAACCCAAAATCTCTGATGAACTTGGATGAAAGAATCTTCAGCAAATACTAGCAAACTGATTTCAACAACACCTTTAAAAAATCAAGTGGGATTTATTCCTGGGATGCAAGTATGGCTCAATATGTACAAATTACTAAATGTGATAAACCACATTAATAGAATGAAGGACAAAAACCATATGATCATCTCAACAGCTACAGAAAAACTATTTGACAAAATTTAACATCCTTTCATGATAAAAAGAATCTCAACAAATTAGGCATAGAAGGACTGTCCCTCATCATAATAAAACATATATGTAACAAATCTACAGCTAACATCATATTCAGTGGTGAAAAGATGAAAGCTTTTTCTCTAAGGTTAGGAACAAGAGAAGGGTACCCACTTTTGCCACTTCTATTCACCATAGTACTGGAATTCCTAGCCAGAGCAAGTAAGCAAGAAAAATAAGTAAAAGGCATGCAAATAGGAAAATAAAAAGTTAAATTATTTTTGCAAGGGACATGATATTATACACAAAAAGTTCAAAGACTCTATCAAAAGAATTGTTAGAGTGAAACTAACTATCCAGCAATTGTATTCCTAGATATTCATTCAAATAAGTTGAAAATTTCGGTTCACACAAAACCTGCACAAAGATGTTAAAGCAGCTTTATTAATAATTGACGGAAATTTGAAACAACCAAGTTGCTCTTCACAGGCAAAGTGAGGTGGCTCATGCCTGTAATCTCAGTACTTTGGGAGGTGGGAGGACTGATTGAGGCCAGGAGTTCCAGACCAGCCTGGGCAACATAGCAAGACCCTATCTCTGTAAAAAAAAAAAAAAAAAAAAAAATTCCTTCAATAAGTAAATGGATAAACAAACTGTGAAAACTGTGATACATCCACAGAATGAAATATTATTTATTACTGTAAAGAATTGAGTTATGAAGCCATGAACAGATGCACTGAAAATCCTAAATGCACATTGTCAAGTGAAAGAGGACTACCTGAAAAGTCAAAATATTGTATGATTTCCATCATATGGCATTCTGAATAGGGAAAAACTACAAAGATGGTAAAATATCAATGGTTGCAAGAAATTGAGAAGAGAGGAGAGATTTTAAAAAGTGCAGCACAGGGGATATTTAAGTCTGCATTCTGTATGATGCTATAATTGTGGATACATAACACTATCTATTTGATAAAACTCATAGAATTGTACAAACCACATAGTGAACCCTAATGTAAACTATGAACTTTACTTAATAATGATGTAATAATATATTGTCTCATCAATTGTGACAAATGTACCACACCAATGCAAGATGTTAACACTGGGGAAATATATAGTCAACGGTTATGTAAAAAGCAAATGGGAATTACTTGTAGTAGCTGCTTTATTTTTCTGTAAACCTAAAGCTATTTTTAAAGTATATTAATTAAAATTTAAAAAATTATAAATGCAAATATCTGATATGAATCATTGTCCAGAGCAACTTTCTAGGATTTACTCCTGAGATAGGTCAGATTAGTCATATGTAGTTCACATCTTGCTTTAGAATATATACTTGGAAAACACCACAGAATTAGAGTAGTCCAGTTTATAGGAAATAATTAAGAAAACATTTCAGAAGATTATTAGGTCTTGACTGGAATTGTATCATTTCCTTTTGGAGAGCTTAACCCAATGAAAGACCTTGAAAAAAAACTTGACTACATACTGTAGACTCATGTGGAATTACTAATTTAGGCAGTTTTTTTCCAAATAACACTAGTCTCACAAATTTCAACACTAAAACTAAGTTGTACCTTCTGACATTTTGCATATTTATATGTATGTATATACAAACCCTTGTCATGTCATAAACATACACACACACACAGATGAATCTTGAACAGCCTGGGTTTGAACAGCATGAATCCACTTACATGCAGACTTCTAAAAATAAATATACTGGGGATCAGGGGCATGCCCAAGATGGCTGAATAGGAACAGCTCCAGCCTCCAGCTACCAATGTTAGCGACACAGAAGATAGGTGATTTCTGCATTTTCAACTGAGGTACCGGGTTCATCTCACTGGGGCACGTCGGACAGTTGGCGATGGTCCTTGGGTGCAGCCTGACCAGCGAGAGCTGAAGCACAAGGGTGAAGGAAATTCCTTTTCCTAGCCAAAGGAAATTGAGACACACAACACCTGGAAACTCGGATAACACCCACCCTAATACTGCACTTTACCAAGGGTCTTAGCAAATGGCACACCAGGAGATTACATCCCACACCTAGCCCGGAGGGCCCCAGGCCCAGGGAGCCTCCCTCATTGCTAGCACAGCAGTCTGAGATCTAACTGCAAGGTGGCAGCGAGGCTGGGTAGGGGTGCCCACCATTGCTGAGGCTTAAGTAGGTAAACAAAGCCGCAGGGAAGCGCGAATTGGGTGGAGCCCACCACAGCTGAAGGAGGCCTTCCTGCCTCTGTAGACTCCTCCTCTGGGGACCGGGCATAGCTAAACAAAAAGCAGCAGAAACCTCAGCAGAGGTAAATGCCCCTGTCTGACAGCTTTGAAGAGAGCAGTGGATCTCCCAGCATGGAGGTTGAGATCTGAGAATGGACAGACTTCCTGCTCAAGTGGATCCCTGACCCCTGAGTAGCCTAACTGGGAGACATCCCCCACTAGATGCAGACCAATATCTCATACCTCACATGGCAGGGTACACCCCTGAGACGAAGCTTCCAGAGCAAGAATCAGACAGCAATACTCGCTGTTCAGCAATATTCTATCTTCTGTAGCCTCCACTGCTGATACCCAGGCAAACAGGGTCTGGAGTGGACCTCAAGCAAACTCCAACAGACCTACAGCTGAGGGTCCTGACTGTTAGAAGGAAAACTAACAGACAGAAAGGACACCCACACCAAAACCCCATCCGTACATCACCATCATCAAAGACCAAAGGCAGATAAAACCACAAAGATGGGGAAAAAGCAAGGCAGAAAAGCTGGAAATTCAAAAAATCAGAGCACATCTCCCCCTCCAAAGGAACGCAGCTCATCATCAGCAATGGAACAAAAGCTGGATGGAGAATGACTTTGATGAGTTGAGAGAAGAAGGCTTCAGTTGATCAAACTTTACAGAGGTAAAGGAGGAACTACGTAACGAGTGCAAAGAAACTAAAAACCTTGAAAAAAGAATGGATGAATGGATAACTAGAATAATCAATGCAGAGAAGACCTTAAAAGAATGGATTGAGATGAAAACCATCACACGAGAACTACGTGGCAAATGCACAAGCTTCAGTAACTGACTCGATAAACTGGAAGAAAGAGTAACGGCGATTGAAGATCAAATGAATGAAATGAAGTGAGAAGAGAAGTGTAGAGAAAAAAGAGTAAAAAGAAATGAAAAAGCCTCCAAGAAATATGGGATTATATGAAAAGACCAACTCTATATCTGACTGGTGTGCCCGAAAGTGATGGGAAAAATGGAACCAAGTTGGAAAACACGCTGCAGGATATCATCCAGGAGAACTTCCCCAACATAGTAAGGCAGGCCAACATTCAAATTCAGGAAATACAGACAACACCACAAAGATACTCCTCGAGAAGAGCAACTCTAAGACACATAATTGTCAGATTCACCGAAGTTGAAATGAAGGAAAAAATGTTAAGGGCAGCCAGAGAGAAAAGTCAGGTTACACATAAAGGGAAGCCCATCAGACTAACAGCAGATCTCTCGGCAGAAACTCTCCAACCCAGAAGAGAGTGGGGGACAATATTCAACATTATTAAAGAAAAGAATTTTCAACCCAGAATTTCATATCCAGCCAAACTAAGTTTCATAAGTGAAGGAGAAATAAAATCCTTTACAGACAAGCAAATGCTTAGAGATTTTGTCATCACCAGGCCTGCCCTACAAGAGATCCTGAAGGAAGCACTAAACATGGAAAGGAACAACAGGTACCAGCCATTGCAAAAACATGTCAAAATGTAAAGTCCATCAATGCCAGGAAGAAACTGCATCAAATAGCGAGCAAAATAACCAGCTAATATCATAATGACAGGATCAAGTTCACACATAACAATATTAACCTTAAGTGTAAATGGACTAAATGGTCCAATTAAAAGACACAGACTGGCAAATTGGATAAACAGTCAAGACCCATCAGTTTGCTGTATTCAGGAGACCCATCTCACATGCAGAGACACACATAGGCTCAAAATAAAGGGATGGAGGAAGATCTACCAAGCAAATGGAGAACAAAAAAAAAAAGCAGGGGTTGCAATCCTAGTGTCTGATAAAACAGACTTTAACTAAGAAAGATCAAAAGAGACAAAGAAGGCCATTAAATAATGGTAAAGGGATCAATTCATCAGGAAGAGCTAACTATCCTAAATATATATGCACCCAATACAGGAGCACGCAGATTCATAAAGCAAGTCCTTAGAGACTTACAAAGAGACTTAGACTCCCATACAATAATAATGGGAGACTTTAACGTGCCAGTATCAACATTAGACAGATCAACAAGACATAAAGTTAACAAGGATATCCAGGAATTGAACTCAACTCTGCACCAAGCAGACCTAATAGACATCTACAGAATTCTCCACCCCAAATCAACAGAATATATATTCTTCTCAGCACCACATTGCACTTATTCCAAAATTGACCACATAGTTGGAAGTAAAGCACTCCTCAGCAAATGTAAAAATCAGAAATTATAAAAAACTGTCTCTCAGACCACAGTGCAATCAAACTAGAAATCAGGACTAAGAAACTCAATCAAAATTGCTCAACTACATGGAAACTGAACAACCTGCCCCTGAATGACTACTGGGTACATAACGAAATGAAGGCAGAAATAAAGATGTTCTTTGAAACCAATGAGAACAAAGATACAACATACCAGAATCTCTGGGACACATTTAAAGCAGTGTGTAGAGGGAAATTTATAGCACTAAATGCCCACAAGAGAAAGCTGGAAAGATCTAAAATTGACACCCTAACATCACAATTAAAAGAACTAGAGAAGCAAGAGCAAACACATTCAAAAGCTAGCAGAAGGCAAGAAATAACTAAGATCAGAGCAGAACTGAAGTAGATAGAGACACAAAAAACCCTCCAAAAAAATCAATGAATCCAGGAGCTGGTTTTCTGAAAAGATCAACAAAATTGATAGACCACTAGCAAGACTAATAAAGAAGAAAAGAGAGAAGAATCAAATAGATGCAATAAAAAATGATAAAGGGGATATCACCACCGACCCCACAGAAATACAAACTACCATCAGAGAATACTATAAACACCTCTACACAAATAAACTAGAAAACCTAGAAGAAATGGATAATTTCCTGGACACTTACACTCTCCCAAGACCAAACCAGGAAGAAGTTGAATCCCTGAATAGACCAATAGCAGGTCTATTAATTATTGCCTCTGAAATTGAGGCAATAATTAATAGCCTACCAACCAAAAAAAGTCCAGGACCGGACGGATTCACAGCCAAATTCTACCAGAGGTACAAGGAGGAGTTGGTACCATTCCTTCTGAAACTACTCCAATCAATAGAAAAAGAGGGAATCCTCCCTAACTCATTTTATGAGGCCAACATCACCCTGATACCAAAGCATGACAGAGATACGACAAAGAGAATTTTAGACCAATATCCCTAATGAACGTCGATGCAAAAATCCTCAATAAAATACTGGCAAACCGAATCCAGCAGCACATCAAAAAGCTTATCCACCATGATCAAGTGGGCTTCATCCCTGGGATGCAAGGCTGGTTCAACATATGCAAATCAATAAACATAATCCAGCACATAAACAGAACCAAAGACAAGGACCACATGATTATCTGAATAGATGCAGAAAAGGCCTTTGACAAAATTCAACAGCCCTTCATGCTAA
This sequence comes from Macaca mulatta, assembly GCF_049350105.2. Taxonomy (NCBI): domain Eukaryota; kingdom Metazoa; phylum Chordata; class Mammalia; order Primates; family Cercopithecidae; genus Macaca; species Macaca mulatta. Next base: position 49,759,107 of record NC_133406.1, read on the forward strand.
AAATTCTCAATAAATTCGGAATTGATGGAACATATCTCAAAATAATAAGAGCTATTTATGACAAACCCACAGCCAATATCATACTGAATGGGGAAAAACTGGAAGCATTCCCATTGATAACTGGCACAAGACAGGGATGCCCTCTCTCACCACTCCTATTCAACATAGTGTTGGAAGTTCTGGCTAGGGCAATCAGGCAAGAGAAAGAAATCAAGGGTATTCAGTTAGGAAAAGAAGAAGTCAAATTGTCCCTGTTTGCAGATGACATGATTGTATATTGAGAAAACTCCATTGTCTCAGCCCAAAATCTCCTTAAGCTGATAAGCAACTTCAGCAAAGTCTCAGGATACAAAAATCAATGTGCAAAAATCACAAGCATTCCTATACACCAGTAACAGACAAACAGAGAGCCAAATCCTGAATTAACTCCCATTCACAATAGCTTCAAAGGGAATAAAATATGTAGGAATCCAACTTACAAGGGATGTAGAGGACCTCTTCAAGGAGAACTACAAACCACTGCTCAGTGAAATCAAAGAGGACACAAACAAATGGAAGAACATACCATGCTCGTGGATAGGAAGAATCAATATTGTGAAAATGGCCATACTGCACAAGGTAATTTATAGATTCATTCCCATGAAGCTACCAATGACTTTCTTCACAGAATTGGAAAAAACTACTTTAAAATTCATATGGAACCAAAGAAGACCCCACATTGCCAAGACAATCCTAAGCCAAAAGAACAAAGCTGGAGGCATCACACCACCTGACTTCAAACTATACTGTAAGTCTACAGTAACCAAAACAGCATGGTACTGGTACCAAAACAGAGATATAGACCAATGGAACAGAACAGAGCCCTCAGAAATAATACCACACATCTACAGCCATCTGATCTTTGACAAACCTGACAAAAACAAGAAATGTGGAAAGGATTCCCTATTTAATAAATGGTACTGTGAAAATTGACTAGGTATAAGTTGAAAGCTGAAACTGGATCCTTTCCTCACTCCTTATATGAAAATTAATTCAAGATGGATGTTAGACCTAAAACCATAAAAACCCTAGAAGAAAACCTAGGTAATACCATTCAGGACATAGGCATGGGCAAGGACTTCATGTCTAAAACACCAAAAGCAATGGCAACAAAAGCCAAAATTGATAAATGGGATCTAATTAAACCAAAGAGCTTCTGCACAGAAAAAGAAACTACCATCAGAGTGAACAGGCAACCTACAGAATGGGAGAAAATTTTTGCAATCTACTCATCTGACAAAGGGCTAATATCCAGAACCTATAAAGAACTCAATCAAATTTATAAGAAAAAAAAACAAACAACCTCATCAAAAAGTGGGCAAAGGATATGAACAGACACTTCTCAAAAGAAGACATTCATACAGACAACAGACACATGAAAAAATGCACATCAGAGAAATGCAAATCAAAACCACAATGAGATACCATCTCACACCAATTAGAATGGCAATCATTAAAAAATCAGGAAACAACAGGTACTGGAGAGGATGTGGAGAAACAGGAACACTTTTACACTGTTGTTGGGACTGTAAAATAGTTCAACCATTGTGGAAAACAGTGTGGCGATTCCTCAAGGATCTAGAACTAGAAATAACATTTGACCCAGCCATCCCACTACTTGGGATATACCCAAAGGATTATAAGTCATGCTGCTATAGAGACACATGCACATGTATGTTTATTGCGACCCTATTCACAATAGCAAAGACTAGGAATCAACCCAAATGTTCATCAGTGACAGACTGGTTTAAGAAAATGTGGCATATATACACCAGGGAATACTATGCTGCCATAAAAAAGGATGAGTTCGTGTCCTTTGTAGGGGCATGGATGCAGTTGGAAACCACCATTCTCAGCAAACTATCACAAGAACAGAAAACCAAATACCGCATGTTCTCACTCATAGGTGGGAATTGAACAATGAGATCATTTGGATACAGGAAGGGGATCATCACACACCAGGTCCTATTAGTTGGGGGGGGGGGCATTGAGAGACAGCATTAGGAGATATACCTAATGTAAATGACGAGTTAATGGGTGCAGCACACCAACGTGGCACACATATACATGTGCAACAAATCTGCATGTTGTGCACATGTATCCTAGAACTTAAAGTATAATAATAATAATAAAAAGAAATCAGTACATCAAAATAAATAAATAAATAAAAATAAATATACTGGGGAAAATTTTGGAGATTTGCAACAGTTTGTTAAAAGTCAGGAACAATTTTTGCTTAATTTAACTTAGGTGTGTCATGAATATATTGAATATATGTAAACCTCAGCACTAGTTTATCATTTACTGTAACAAAATATACACAACCTTTTATTAAAAGTTAAAATTGGCCAGGCAAGGTGGCTCAGGCCTGTAATCTCATCACTTTGGGAAGCTGAAGCAAGCAAATCACCTGAGGTCAGGGTTCAATACCAGCTTGGCCAACATGATGAAACCCTGTCTCTACTAAAATTATAAAAATACAAAAATTAGACGGGCTTGGTGGTGGGCACCTGTAATCTCAGCTACTCAGGAGGCTGAGGCAGGAGAATCACTTGAACCCTGGAGGCAGAGGTTGCAGCAAGTCAAGACTGTGCCATTGTACTTCCAGCCTGGGCAACAAGAGCAAATCTCCTTCTTAAAAAAAAAAAAAGTTAAAAATTTATCAAAACTTACACAAACACAGACTATACATGGCACCATTCACAGTGAAGAGAAATGTAAAAAGAAAGATGCAGTTTAAACCATAACTTCAAAAAATTAACTTTAGTACAAACTGTACTACTGTAATAATTTTGTAGTTACTTCCTGTTGCTCTTGAAGTGATCTCAAGTGTTCCAAGTATCCACTTAAAATGCCATGTGATACTAATTACCTCTGCATGAGCAGCTTGTCTCTCCAGTAAATTGCATATAACAGTAAAAGGTAATCTCTCGTGATTCTCACATAGTTTTCATCATGTTTATTGCTATGACATCAACCTTGAATAACACCATGGGACCCATATGCAGTCTCACTAGTGATGCTGGACATGATCCCAAGAAGCAGAGAAAAGTCATGACATTACAAGAAAAAAATTGAATTGCTTGACATGTGCCATAGATTGAGGTCTGTAACTGCAGTTGCCTGCCATTTCAAGATAAAAGCATCCAGCTTAAGACGATTGTAATAAAAGAAAAAAAAATGTTTGAAGCTGTCGCTACAGCTATGCCGCTTGAGTGTTAACCTTGCACTTTTTATAAAATATCTTTTTATCTTGTATTAAAAACACAGCTTTTATGTGGGTGCAGAATTGCTATAAAACAGGCATACCCATACCTATAGACTATAATATGATTCAAAATAAAGCAAAGTTATTATACAAAAACCAAAGAGAAGGCAAAGAATCTAAATCTGGAGAGTTTAATGCCAGCAAGGGATGGTTTGATAATATTAGAAAGAGATTTGGCTTTAAAAATGTCAAGATGACAGAAGCAGCTTCTGCTAACCAAGACGCAGCAGATGAATTCTCAGGAGTCTTTTAAAAAAAAAACAAAACAACAACAACAAAAAAAAATTAAGAAGAAATGATATCTGCCTAAATAGATTTATAATGCAGACAAATGTGCTCTATTTGGGGGGAAAATGCCACAAAGACATTCATTGGTAAGAAAGAGAAGTTAGCACAAAGATTTAAGTCAGGAAAGGATAGAGGCTAACTCTACTGTTTTGTGAAAAGGCAGTCAGATTTATGATCAGAACAGCCCTTGTCTATAAAGCTGCTAACCCCCAATCCTTGAAGGGAAAAGATAAATATCAACTGCTAATATTTGGTTTTACAACAAGATAGCATGGACAATGAGAGCTCTTTTTCTAGATTGGTTCTACTGATGCTTTATCCTGAAGTCAGGAAGTACTTTGACAACAAAGGACTGCCTTTTAAATTTATTTTGATATCAAAAAATGCCCATGGTCACCCAAAACCCAATAAGTTCTATATGAAAGCTATCACAGTGATCTACCTGCCCAAAATACAATGTCATTAATTCAGCCTCTAAATGACTGGGTCACTGGAACCTTCAAATCTAATTATATGTGGTAGTCTATGGAAATAATTGTCAATGCTATAGAAGAGAACCTCCATAAAGAGAATATAATGAAAGTCTGGAAAGATCATAGCATTGAAGATGCCATCACTTTTATAAAAGCAGTTGTGAAGGCCATCAAGACTAAAAAAAATAATTATTGCTGGAGAAAACCTGTGTTCAAATGTTCCACTTGACTTCACAGGATTCACAACTGAGCCAGTCAAGGTATCCATGAAAGAAATTGTGTATATGGCAAAAAGGGTGAGGGCTGAAGGGTTTCAAGTTATTGATCTTGGAGAAATCCAAGAGCTAATAGGCACCACAATGGAGGAATTAATAGAAGATGACTTGATGAAGATGAATGCTCAGAAAACAAATTGGCATTCAAACATCTGGCAGAAGGACTCTAAGTATTCAAGACTGCTTTTGACTTCTTTTATGACGTGGACTCATGTATGATAAAGTTACTGAAACTGAAGCAAATGGTGGGAGAAGAATTGACATTGTTTAGAAACATTTTTAGAGAAATGAAAAAGCAAAACAGTCAGGCCAAGATTACTATGTATTTTCATAAAGTTACAACAAATATACCTGCCTCTCCTACCTCACCTTCGACCTTTTCCACCTCTTTAAACTCTGCCACTCTTGAGATGTAAAGACCAAGCCCTCTTCTTCACCCTCCTCCTTAGCCTACTTAAGGTGAAGATGATGGAGATAAAGACCTTTATGATGATCCACTTTCACTTAATAAATAGTAAAAACATTTTCTCTACCTTGTGATTTTCTTAATAACATTTTCTTTTCTCTAGATTACTTTATTATAAGAGTACAGTATATAAATATAGGTTAATTGACTGCTTACATTACTGGTAAGGCTTCTGGTCAAAAGATGCTTTTAATAGTAAAGTTTTGGGGAAGTCAAAAGTTATACATGGATAGCTGAGCAGTAGATAGATTAGATAGATAGATAGATAGATAGATAGATAGATAGATAGATAGATAGACAGACAGACATGTAAACACACATATTCCCATATATATATATAGTGTGTGTATATACACACATATATATACACAATTCATTTATATACATCCTGCATATAGATACATCCTGCATATGTATACCCCTGCATATATATATATGTTTTTATATATATGTGTGTGTATACACACACATCCACCTGCTCAGTCGGATATCCATGTTTGTGTGTGTATACACACACACACACACACACATCTATATACACATATAGATGTGGTGTATATATAAAATTTATGTATTTCTCATCTCATAGTAATGCGTTTGATTGTTCTCAGATTTTAACTATCTTGAATGAGAAACTGCAAATAATGATTGACTATCAAAGTCATAACATATTTGACATATGAAATATGAAACAGGGAATAAGGTGTTACATGATCCAGTTCCCAACAAAAAACAAGTGCCTCAGGAGAACAGAGACTTGAAATGTAGTATATGCTTGTGGTCTCATAACATAGGATAAATGATTCTTCTGGAAAATGCAAAGAATTTAGTTAAGAGTTGGTCAGAAATGTGGATATTCAAGAAAGAAGATTTGTATGTTTAATTTATCAACCAATAAGTGTATATTGCATTTCTATTGTGTGCAAGGTTCTCATAAAATTGCAGGGAATCATAAAAATATACTAGATACAAGCCCATTCTTTTAGTAACTTAAAATCTATTGGGATAAAATGGTACCTATTATACAAAAAGGGCACACTATAATTAGATTCAGAATTTTGGGAATTACATATACTCTGTAACATTTAATCAGTTGTGTGACATTGGGAAATTAATTTAATCTATGAGAGAATGTTTATTCCCTTACAATAATGATAAAAATAATTACACATATCTCATGGTGATTTTGTGAAGATTAAATAAAGGTATATATGAAATTACTAGCTCACATTAAGGTTTTTCTGCTTGCCTGTTGCATTGTTTGACTGAGGTATGAAGACTTAAATAATTCAAGAGTTGAAGAACAACTCAAGGCAGTCACCTAGTTGATGTCGGAGGGAGTATTTCCAAAGCAAAGTTTTCAAAAAAAAAAAAAAAAGTACTTTATTTGGATTTTAGAGAATAAGTGAGATTTAGAAAAATAAAATGTAAAGAAATATTCCCAGTGGGGGAAATATTTGTCTGAGTAAGAGCTATGACAAAAATTTAGAAAGACCAATTTAATTAGAATGGAGATAACCTTGTGAACCCATATAAGAGATAATATTCATCACTTTATGGAAATATAAGGCAGACAGCATTAATTTTAAATTTACAAGTATATATAGTGAATATATCCCAACCTTGGCTATCTACCAGAGTAACAGAACAAGGCAAAAAGAGAACTACCTAGTATTTTGAGAGGTATTGGACAGAAACTCTTAGCTGAAGCAAATATCAGCATAGTTCTTGCATTAGGGAGGCCACTGAGAAATAAAGCGCTGGCTCCTGTCCACTGGGTGGGGGTTCATATGAGTCTGTGGACCCATGCTGTGTTTGCTTCCCTGTACTCAGAGCACACAATTAAGATGGATATATTTACCAGCTAGCAAAACCGCTCTGGCTAATGGGGAAGAGTCAAGTCAGAGTTCCTAAGCTCCAACCACTAGTACATCAGAGACAATAATGCATCATCAGTGGAATTAAAAATGTTAGTTCAACCCTCAAAGTCTTAAAAGTGGTAGGAGTAATGAGTGATTCCCACAATAACCCCGTTCATCGTATCAATATGGTTCCTGAAAAAGATGAATCATGGGGTCATAATACATTATTATTAACTTAAACGAAGAGTAGAAAAGTTGCAGCTGATGTGCTATAAATGATGGTGCAGATCCATACTGTTCTGGCACTTGTCATGCAGCTCTAGATCAAGAGCTGCAATCAACAATCTTTTTCTGTAAAGGGCTACTTAGTAAATATTTTAGGCTTTGCAAGCCATATGGTCTGTGTCAACTCTGTCATTGTAGCACAAAATTAGCCATATGCAATATGTAAATGAATTCATGTGGCTGTATACCAGTAAACCTTTATTTGAAAAAATAGATGATGAGTCAGGTTTGGCCTATTGGCCATAGTTTGATAAACCCTGATCTAGAAAATACAGCTTTTCAATTTCTATTAGTAAAGGTGTTCATATTTCTCGAAAAGATGAAGCAAATCATTATCTTTCCCAGGGCTATTTTCCCTTTCCTGTTCTCTATAAAAAATATTAATCATTTTTACTTTTTGTATACTATCTCACTGAAACTAGAGATTTACATGGTAGATAGGAATGTTATATGGTGTTTCTAATACGTCTCAACAGAGTTTGGAGTGCAAACCTCAAGGAGAAAATTACTTATCATATGAAAAGGAGATCCTGGTATGCTCCTTGTGCCTAGTAGAGACTGAGTGCCCCGCTACAGACATCAAGCTGCACTAAAACTAGAACTGTCAATATAAGCTAGATATTATCACTACCACCACAATGTAAGATAGGATATGCATATGATGAAAATGGTATATGTGGGATCAAACCAAAGGAGATCGAGAAGTCACTAATAAGTTACTTGTCACTTGAAGAGGTAGCTTACATGGACAAATTACCTGTCTCTATTACACAGTTGTCCCTCCCTCAGAACATACCAATGGTCTTGTTGATGTTCCCTATTCAACTGAAAATAAAGGAAATAAAAAATCCCGAGCCTAGTTTACAGATGAATTATCCTGGTATTTGAATGGAAGTCAGAAGTGAATATTTTTTCACACAGCTCCATAGGGGGTGGTCCTAAAGACAGAGCAAAGAGAAATCTTCTCAGTAGTAAGAATTTTAAGCAATATGCTTAGTCATTTCCTTTTACAGAGGAAAAAGTAGTTGAGATGAATATATAGACTGTTGGGCAATGGTGAATGACCTAGTTTGTTAACAAACTGGAAGGGACAAGATTGAAAGGTATAGTAAAGGAGTTATGATGGAGAATAATATAAATGGGACCTGAGTGTGAGTGAAACTGAAGTATGAAGTATTTTGTATATCACATCAATGCCTACAAGAAAACATTAACTTCAGAGAAGATACCGAACAACTAGATAGATAAAAATGACTTGTCCAGTAGATGTCATCCAGCCTCTGTCTTTGGCCATTCTATTGCTGGCTCAATTAACTAAAAAGTGGAGTATCATGATGGCAGGAGCAAAAGTTATATAGGCACAAAAGGTATAGACTCCCTTTTACGAAGGCTTTTATTGTTACAAACATAACTGAATGTCTGAACTTTTCAGCAGCAGAGAACCACTTGATGCTATGTTGTATACATCAAATCTCTTCTATCATGAACAGATCAGTGATTCATCATTAGTGCAACAGTTTTTCACTCTGAAATAATGGTTTTCTTCCTTGCCTCAGCACTAGTATCTAATTTCTGACAGATTTACGAATGTTCTATACTAAATGATACTGCCCTTAACTAATGAAGTAATTGTATAGTAAAGGAGCTATAACAATAAACATGCACCCATGGGATTCGCTAATCCTGTCATATAGTATATTGCCCAAAAATTAACACCGTGAATTTTGGAATAAATATTCAAAGGTTCATTCACCTAAGATGAAAACTTGGAAGAGATATCTCGCCAGGTCGGAAAAATCTCCTTCAGGATTTTAACACTGAGTCAATAACAATCAGATGCTCCTTTGCATCCAGTAGCTGAAACATGTGAAACCAAGAACCATGGGATAGAAATAGAAATGGCTGCTATCTTTACTCTCAGTGATCTACTTAGAGAACTTTTATTTATCTTCCATGCAACATTAGGCTCTAAAGGTAAGTGACACATCGGGCTGTAAAGGTAGCGTCATACAATGGAGAATCAGGAGCTGCGTCTACCAAAAGACACAGTAAGGGTTCCATTAAACCTAATGATATAACTGATACCAAATCATTTTGGGCACCTCATGTCAGTAGGCCATCAGATAAAGTAATGAACTAATGCCATAATAGTTCGGGTTGATGCTTTATAACAAGATCAAAGAGATCTTGGAACTTGAGGGATATACTGGAGCATTGCCCCATAACAATAGTTAAAATTCAATTATAGCCACCATAGCCAGATAAAAGCAAGGTGACCGAGACTCATAGCCCTGAGGGATAAAGGTTTGAGTGACTCCACAAGGCAAGCAATCTAGGCCAGAAAACATGCTCCTGCAGATGAGGGTAATCTAGAATAGGTGATAAAGAATATGAAGAATACCAATTATATATTTTAGATTAGTGGTAGCAACATGATTAGCTGGCTCTACCAGCCTTATAGTTTAAGATTTTTTTAAAATATAGATTGTAGCTAGCCATTTGCATGGAGTACCAGCAACAAGTACATTCATTGTGAGGAATGAGCAAATTTAAGAGGTACGAGTGTTGGAGAGCAGCAGTTCTTTAGATGCCTCTTATCACCTTCCCTTGATATACCTGAGTTTACCTGAAGTTGTAGTTTCTGACACAGAAACACTCATTCTCGGACTGACAAGAGCTTGTTTCACAGTAATGTGATACAGCCTAGAGTGGCAGGGATGCAGAAGATGTGCCCAGAACAATCTTCTACCAAGGATGGAAGTCTGTGCATGTCCTAAGCTCCCATTACCTGGTAAAGTAATTCAGAGGCATGTTTCACAGTTTCTCAGAAATTCCCCCAAAGAGATTGAGCTACAGTTGGTAACAGTAATACATCATTAATTAATGCACATTTTATTGGCTTTTCTCTCCTGCTCCTCTCTCCATTTTCCCTCTTTTTTGTAGGGAGATACTTCTTTATTTTTTTGTTTGTTTGTTTGTTTGAGATGGAGTCTCGCTCTGTTCCCGAGGCTGGAGTGCAGTGGTGCGATATCCGCTCACTGCAAGCTCTGCCTCCTGGGTTCATGCCATTCTCCTGCCTCAGCCTCCCAAGTAGCTGGGACTACAGGCGCCCCTGCCACCCCACCAGACTAATTTTTTTTTTTTTTTTTTTTTTTAGTAGAGACGGGGTTTTACCGTGTTAGCCAGGATGGTCTCGCTCTTCTGACGTTGTGATGTGCCTGCCTTGCAAAGTGCTGGAATTACAGGTGTGAGCCACCACACCTGGCCCCCGGGGAGATGCTTCTTAAGATTAGTTTCTAAATGAATTACCTGCGTTAAAACCTGTGTTTCAAGATTTGCTTTTGACAAAACCCTATATAAGTCAGAGAGTATCTCAAAATATATAAAGTACAAGTTAAATACATGTAGTAATATGAATGTATACATACATATAACAAAGCCAGTTACATCACTTTATATGGATACTGAGTATACGGCCTCTTCTCAAAACGAGGTCTTGCCCAGAAGTGATTTGTATTAAAGGAATACATGAATCTTCCCCTGATCCTCACAATAGGAAACACACTAAAACCCTTCCAATCCATAATGAATACAGACATGATATAATTAGATCAGCAAATCAAGCAGAGAATTTAAGTTGTAAATGGAAGACAATTAAAATGGCTGACATTATTCATGCTGAGAAACTGATCGGAGACAGCACTTGGCATTGCAAGGATTGTTATGAGATAAAAGGGCAAACAGCCTGCACAGTCTGACCAATATCACATTCACCAACATGTTCTTGGAAGAGCTTTTAAGAGAGGAAAATTGAACCTACAAAATTAAACAGTGAAAAACTGGCTCCTTCTGTTTAAGCAGCAAAGAATTTGTTTATAAATTTTAAAAGCTCTGAAATTTTAACTTATAGGTGCATGATTTACTATGTACCAGGAATAAGTTAAATGCTTGTACATGTGCACGTGAACTGAAATAATGTGTGAAAAACTAAGTCTTTCCACATTTTGTGGAAACACAAGACCCCATAAATTTCTATTTTCTACCTATATATATGGCAAGGGTCAGGATAAAAGCCTAAAACTTCTCCAGTTGTCAAGCTTTTGACATTTGAAAATTAATTTCAAAGTAATTCACAATAAAACAAATGTCAAAAATGTACTATTAATTAAAATAGAGATGAAATAAATAATGATAGAAATGAAGAGCTTAGAAAAGTCAAGAAAAATGATTTAAATATGTGATATTTTCAAGTTGTTTGGTCCAATTTTATTTGGAATTTACTTAACTATTTTATTTGTCTTTTTCTTTGCACAGATTCTCATTCGTGTGATTCCCTTTTCTACAATTATGATGTTAAAAACATCTCCTCTGCTACCTTTTTAAGTTAATTGGTTTCTTTTAAAATTATTGTTGTTTAGCTCTAAGTACTTTCATTTGATGGCAGATATTGGTTGGCTGGAGGTGGGAGTTGAATAGCTTTATTAGGATGCAAATGCTATAGTAATAAGGCAAAGGGAAGAAAATGAAAGAAATATTGAAAACTGTACCTTTCTTTGTATCTAGTCTTTGATTTAATTTATATTTTATAACAATTTAGGGAATCAGATTAAATTACTTGTAGTAAAAACATAACAGAATCATTATACTTGTGGTCTCCCAATCATTTAAAGTGCTATTATATTTTTATTAAATCCCAACAGTTTCACCAACTAAGCAAACTTTATAGAAAGAAAGTTATCTTTTATGTTACTTGCAGAATAAGAAATTATAAAAAAGTAAGTTATCTGGACTTTGTTTTAAGCTACTGTCCAGAGTTAATGTTTTGGCTAATAATACATCTCCATAAATGTATCAAGTTATTAATATCACTTTATGTTTCATATTGGAGAGGGATTAGGCAACCTCAGAAGAGAAGTATAGAATTATTGCTGAATATTAAATTTTATAAAGAAGCAAACATTTTCACTACTAATAAAAAACAATGTGTCAACAAATGACACAATTCTTATAAGAATTATGTCTTAAATGAAGTGCCCTAGAGATGCTCTGTCCCACCTCCTCGTTTTGCAAAGGAGGAAACCTGCCTTTGGAGGCATTTAATGAAAATTCTTAACTAAGTGGTAGAAAAGCGAATGCTAGACAAGACGTTTCCCAAGTCCTTCCAACCTTACTGCCTTAAATGTAAAAAACAATCATGGTTTGCATATCAGACAGTAATAGTTTCTGATTCCAAATAGGCAGGGAGTAACATTAATTGAATAAGAAGGTATCATTTTTAATGTGTAGGACACACTATTTATTTATTTATTTATTTTAGTAGAGGTGCTTCAAAGTTCCAGAACCATCCACATTTGACAATCAACTATAAAGTATTATTTTGCTTTCCAGAGCATGATTTTTAAGCAATCCTAAGAGTAATCTGTGAAAAAAAAAAATTAAAGATGATTAAAATGTTCATGAAAATCTAAAGCAACATTATATGCTCATGCTCCTTAATAGTGTGGGAGTCTAAAAGTATGACTCAATAGATTGTGAAAGAAAAAGACACTACCCATAAGAATTATTAATCTCCCACATTGATATCATTCTTTTTGGCTTCAAACTTTCAACTACTTCATCTTAACTTGTTTCATTATTTGCTTCTCAGAAAAGATGATGTTTAATTGAGATACAACTTGCTTCTACAGTAATATGACTTAGAAAAATTAGGGCAAATAACATCATTGGTGACACAAAACATGCTATTATCTGCAAAACCTAAATTTCTCAAAGGAATAAAAGCAGTTTTCCTTAAGGGTCTCATTCTAGATCTAAACTTAGGTAATTTTTAAAGAAACAAATTGTTTTACCAAACTCCCATCTGTCTTTTCTCTTGGTTCCAGTAAAGATTGTTTCCAAGTTAGATTATGTAAACAGCCTCTTTTCTAGGGTACTTGGGACCTTCTCTGCTTTATTCTCCAGCCCTTTCTTCAAGCCCATCAAATGCTGTTTTCTTCAAGCTGTCTCTATTGCAGTTGATAAAGGAGATAACACCTACACTTTTCTTATAATTCAGATATCTCCTTAACTAGAAATAGTAGGTAAGCAAAAACTGAAAAGAACCTTTAATTGCCGCCTGGCAAAGGGAAGAAAGGCAGTTTATTTATCTTTTTAATCACAACCAAAAACAAATTAGAAAAAGTCATTATTTTTATTTCCTTTTTTATATCCTCAGAAAAAGGACATAGCAGATGTCAGAGCAGAACTAAACAACAACTGAATTATAAATAGCAGTGAATAATAAAAAAAAAAGAATGCTTACGTGTGTGCATGCATGTATATATGTATGTATTAAATATTAAATTGGGAGGAAACTTTAGTAAAAAAGATATAATATTTTCTCTATTTCTTGTGGCTAAAGCCATATCACATTGGATTCAATTAAATTATGTCTATATTTATAGAGATATACATATAATATGAATACTAAAACTTTCAAATTGTTCTGAGGCACACACTGAAGCTCATAAAAGGCTGCTTCTTCAATTATTTAGGTGTACTCATTTTCTTTTTCTTTCTTTTTTTTTTTTTTTTTTTTTTTTTTTTGCGACGGAGTCTCACTCTGTCGCCAGGCTGAAGTGCAGTGGCGTGATCTTGGCTCACTGCAACCTCTGCCTGCTGGGTTCAAGCGATTCCCCTGCCTCAGCCTCCCAAGTAGCTGGGACTACATATGCGCACCACCACGCCCAGTTAATTTTTGTATTTTTAGTAGAGATGGAGTTTCACCATGTTTGCCAGGATCATCTCATTTTCTCGACCTCGTGATCCACCTGCCTCAGCCTCCCAAAGTGCTGGGATTACAGACATAAGCCACCACACCCAGCCTGTTATTTTATATGTTAATGTCTAATTAAATTTGAGATTGCTAAACTACAGCAAACTACAGCATTTGTCTTAAATGTTGCAGGGAAGGGTAAATTATAAAGTAGATACACAAAACAATTGCAAACTAAGATATAAAGTGATTTTTTTGTTTGTTTTTTAATAGAGTCCCATTTTGTCGCCCCAGCTGGAGTGTAGTGGTGCAATCTTGACTCACTGCAGCTCAAACTCCTGAACTCAGGTGATCCTTCTGCCTCAGTTTTCCAAGTAACTGGGGCTATAGCCTGAGGCATGTGCCACCGGGCCAGCTATTTTTTTGAAAATTTTTTGAAAAGACAGGGTTTCACCATGTTGCCCAGGCTGGTATCAAACTCCTGGGCTCAGATGATTTGCCTGCCTCAGAGTCCCATTGTAGAGATTACAGGTGCAAGCCATCGTGCCTGGCCAAAAGGATAAGGGATCTTTCTTGAAGGTTTATGAAACTTGTTACAGCCCATTTAAGAAAAAAGTTACTAACAATATAATAAATTGGTTTCTTTTGATTTTTAGAAATTTGTGTCATTACCTATGAATCTCTCTCAGAACTGATAATACATAGCTCATAAAATCATCACAGTGAAATAACTTGGTGATATAAGGTATTTGATAAGTAATTAGAAAAATTAAGAATATTCATGGCTTAAATAAATGAGAGATATATTGAGCTCAGAATAAAAGCAATTAGCTTTATAATGTTTGCAATTTTACATAATATTCATATTTACAAATTTTAGCATGATTATATGACCTACACATCCACACGAAAACATCAATGAACTTAAACATCTCTGCTTATAAAAAGATTGAGTGTAGCATTTGATCTAACATGAAAGCATTTTTTATAAAGCCACATATGTATGCTACTTTAGAAATGTTTTCAAAGTTTGAATCTCATTACTAACGTTGCACACAGTAAAATGTAGTTTCCTTGTCAAATTCTTGCAGAGAATGTGGTCCCTGGAATGTTCAGGGCTGTAGGAGGAAGACAGTTCAAAATCTCTGTTATTCACGAGCTCTACTGTAACATCTGCCCTGAGCTAAAACCTCCCACATAGAAGTAATGGTAATGGATGAAAGGAAGAGAGTAGCAGAAAGGTCCATTGACTGCCGTTCAATTTACTGAAATTGCCCACTTAGAATACTTATTTAGACATTACAAGCTTCACTTTCTCCAGTGCATAGCCCGAGTGCCCTGAGCTGCATAAGGTGCAGGAGCTATCTCCCTCCATGCTGCACTTTCAGGAAAGGGAGAGACTATACAACTTAAGAAAATAGGTGAACAGCATGCAGGCAGGAGCCTGTGATACACAGCGGCCATGCCTAGATTTATACGCTTATCAGGAGGGTTGAGGTGAAGATGTTGGCAGAGGGAGTACTTTAAGGGCTGGCTGTCTCACTGTTTCATTTGTGCAAGCATCTGGCCTTTCCACATGCTGAAAGCCTGGCTAAAGGAATTACATTTCTCATGAAACATTTGTCTAATGGCCACATTTATTTATTATTCTTTTTTAAAGTAATTTTCAGTTTGTTTGTTATTGTGAGTAATCTGGAAAATTAAATAATATATCTTGATGTTCTTTAAAATATAAGACCACTTTTAGCTTCATGAAATACTGTTGAAAAATAGAAGGATTAAGATCCTCCATGTGTAAAGTAATTTAGCTGAAGAATATTCTCCTCTTAAAGAACATAATTCTCTAGGCTGATAGTAGCTTTTTTATAACAATACAGAGTATTGTGAATTTAAAGGACTGTGCAAAAAAAAAAGGCATTTGAAGCTAAAATGATCCATTTTCCTCTCATCCAAAGTACATATAAACCATAGATAACAAATATCATTATCTTGGTTATGCAGCAAAATTAGTCTGAAAAAACATAAGTGTGCAAAATACACTTTAATTTTTTTTCACATAATTGTCATGCTTTTTGTGTTATGAATATAGAAAATCTATGCAGTTTTCCTTGGTTACTAAGTATTCTGTAAACTGTCTTATTCACATTTACTTCAATTTCAAGTAACAGGCATGTATTTTGGGCTGGCATAAACTAGGAGATAATATATTGGACTGTTACTAAGATCCCAGCTAAAGTTACTCAATCCTTTGAATTTTAAATAAAATTTTTCTGAGTACTGTATCCCATAATCTGTGGGCAATCCAACATCCTCACCAATATATGAGAATTTTTAAAGTTTAAATAGACTCCATGTCCTTGCATCTATTTAATTCTCAATATAACTCACCGTTTCTCTCTTCCTCTCTCTCCCCCTCCCCATACCCTCCTCAGTGCTCACATAGATGTTTAACTTTACCCCTTTAATTTTCTCAAAACAGACAAACAAACATGCCAGGCATTCATAAAAGGCATTTTATGATGTGGCAGGCTTCATAGAAGTTTGGGGCTACATTAGGGATTAACTTCACAGCAACACTAACAGTTATAAATATTAGATGCTTCTACACATAAAAGTCACTTAATCACACAAGCATGAGGCCCAGCTTCTCTCCCTCAAGACTTTCTCACCTTCGTATTTCCCTTACTTCATTAAGCAGAATAATTGAGCTCAGTACCTTCCACTCAGCTCTAGGGCTTACCTTTGTATAAATGTGCCCTGATAAAGCACAGCCATCTATGACTTATTTCCATCCGTATCTTAAATGGAAAATAGCAACATGATAATTTACCTTCTCACTGATATCTCTAGTACTCATTGAAAGGTAGTCATTAGTGCTGTCCCTGATATATGTCTGATTTCCCTTCCTTCTGGGCACATAAGTGGGTTGTACCTCTTGGCCCTTTTGTGATTAGACGGAACAGTGTAACTAGTACTGAAAAATGAGTAGTGAGCTATACATGTCACTTTTGAGCAGGAGCATTTAATTGTCAGTATGAGAACCTCTTCCCTCTGGCAGACAAGCCGCAGTGTTTATGATGCTGGGTGCCTCAGTGTACCTGGGTGACTATGAAAAAGAAATACTTCTGCTGACCGCTGGTAGACATGGTTGAATAAGTAAAAAAAAAAAAAAAAAAAAAAAAAAAAAATAAGCCATTTTGCTATTAAGTGATGGATTTCTTAGAATCCTTTGTTATCACAACAACAACAAAACCTATTAATAAATGACTTTACTCACTATTACTCTGTAGTTATACAAACAGGACAATTTCAGTTTCTGTAATGTATTTGATCTTCCTCAAAGCTCCCACTGTGTTAGGTATTAAAAATAAAACAGAAAAAAATTAAAAACCTTGCCACCTAATGAGTTTAATTTGTTGTTTGTTTGTTTGTTTGTTTAGTTTCTTTTGGGTGCATTCATAGACTGCAGAATTTCTTCTAGCATCATGGTCATGAGGGGTTGAAGACCCCAAATCTACTCCAGCAGCAAATCTGCCTTCTGGATCCTTGCTAGTTCCTGCAGAGATGACATTTTATATCTGCCTGTTCAGTGTGTCTTGTCCTGTCAGGGGACCACAAGATGAGCAATCTGTTGGGAGCAACAAACTCTAGTGAGCTCAGCCCTTTCCCTTAAGACCTCTCTATGGATTCTCCTAAGGTCTGGGAATGAATCCAATTTAGTTATTGCCCAGGTTGTCTCCCTGCAATCCTCAATTTAAGAATTATTTTGCCTTGATAAAAACAGGCTCACTTCTCTCCCAAACTCTAAAACCAATGACTTCAGTACATTTCACACCATTTGGAATATGTAAGAGATTCTAGGCTATCTCTCTATCTAAACACTTGACACTTCTTCTTTTGTTTTTGTTTTTTTCTTATGTTGTCACCCGTGGTTACAGCAGGGTCATTCTTCAAAGTAGTCTCCTCTCAGAGTCTCAAATGTGAGTAGGGCAAAGATACTTTCATTTTTGCTTTTATTTCAACATAGGGTAATGTATATCCTATTTCTGGGGCTTAGGTCTGGAGAGAGAAGTTAAGGTGTAGGTGTACTGTGATGTTTTTCCCAATTTCAGACTGTTCCTCCTGCAGTCAGTTATGTCTGGGAAGAGCCATCATTCCACATTCACTCTTTGTCTGACCCTTTTAATAGACAGTACTGTTCCTCTTCTTTAAGATTGAAATGGTAGAAAGTTTATTTGGCAATCGTGTTTATGAAGATAAAGAGCATACTATTATAAGATTAATATCATCTCTATTACATTAATCATGTAGTTATACTTGTGAGGCCAAAGAAAATAGTCTTTTTAAATAACATAGATGAATATTTTATGAAAACTATCATCAGAGAATACAGCTAGGCTTCCCAGAGGACTGGAATCAAAAACTGCAAAACCATTAGAAATCACACTGGTCTTTTCTCTCTTATTCACATCTTAGTCCCTCATCTCTCTTTCTCTGAGAATTTATTTAATTTTTATTTTGTTTTGTTTTCTTTCTGCAAACTTGATTTTCAGTCTTCATCATATATGTTGTCCTAAAACCCACCCCCCTATACCATAAACACCTTAACTCCCAAGTTGATAGAAATAAAAGTCAAATGACCAACTCAGGCTGAGTAAAATTTCAGAATCAAAGCTTCAAATTTTAGGAACAGAGATTCTGCTTGGTCTTTCTTAGGCCTTCTCTATACTTTCAAATACCAAATGCATCCAGTAACATAAGTTCATTGAGCATAATCATGATTTCTATACTTCAGTCTCATAAACAAGGAAGGAAAAGTCTCAAATTAAGAAATGTATCATTGAGAGACCAGATTGTAGCCAAAAATAATAATAACTACAATTATTGCAGCAGCTACCATTAAATAGTCCTTGTTTCTCTCCTACATGCAAATAGGATGCCTTGATCAAATGGCTTGGGTGTTGAAGACACTGTATTAGTGTGTCTGTACTACAAACTTTAGGGGAGAAATCACCTGGAAAATTGCTGAACAGGTAATACAGGACAACGATAATCAATTAAAATCACTGCTCAAGGACAAAAATACCAGAGGATATTGGTTTAGAGGGCCATTTTGTTCTTTCTCTTTCCATCACTGTAATAATTTGTCACCACCATCTATACAAGGCTCCTCTAAGTTGCCAAAGGAAAATTGACCTTCATGTTTCTAGTTATTGACCAAGGCACATAATTAGTGTTAGACTTTAGGTTCATTTCTGAGTTGTCTATGAAAATGTAGTCATCTTCTTCATATCTTTAGTCATTGAGAAAGTTGATTTTATTCAGGTAATTTTACCAATATTCCCAGTATTATTAATTCATTTTATTCATTTTTCCTTCTCTTTTATTCCTGTGCTGGGTTAAAATAACTGGGAAAGAGAAAATTTTTCATCACAGACTGTCATGTTTTTACTTCTTTAACAAAAATCAAATGGGCACCTACTAAGTGGCAGGCAGTTATCCACATCATGTAGATACAATCATGATCAAGTCAGAAAAGTTCGTTTCCCTCAAGGACGTTGCATTCTAGAAAAAGGAAAATTAGCTGGGTGTAGTGGCTCATGCCTATAATGGTAGCACTTTGGGAGGCCAAGGCAGGAGGAAGGCTTGAGTCCAGGAGTTTGAGACAAGCCTATAACATAGTGAGACCTCTACAAAAAGTCAAAAATTGAGGTAGGAGGATCACTGCCTCAATATAAAAACAACAATAAAAAAAGGACATTATAATAAGCAAGCAAATACATTAACCACTTTTAACAGGAAAATAAATAATATATAACCAATAATAACTAGATGTTGAATGTTCTTTCAGTATGTAATGTCCAAAGAAGTCTCCATGAGGTGATGTTTCTGGGTATAAGATTAGATTAGAGAAGGAATAAATAATCATGTGGTGACCTGAACAGTAGAATACTCCAATAAGTAAAAGCACCAAAAATAGTGACAAATATGATGTTTTGTAGAAACACAAAATGGCTGGAATTACTGTCCTGTAGCAAGTAGAAGTCAACTTATAATTTAAAATGTTTCCCTGGTGAGGCGAATAAGTTAGAAAGAGAAAAAAGAAAGGAGGGAGATTTAAAAGGAATGTATCCAGCTTGATTAACAGAAAACACAGAAATGTTGTTTGTTGAGAGAGAAATTCCGTAATCCCTATAGTAACTGGGAAAGAGAAAAATCAGTTTGAGCAGTCGTCAATTCTAGTAACCTATTTAGGAAATTTGTGTTCCTAAATATAGACTCACAAATATAGACTCACACCAGTTTAAAGACCATAGTTCAAAAAGAGGTAAACTCTTTTTCCCAGGAGACACAATCAGAATCCCATTATATCTCTTGGCTACTACATGGGCATTTGGGGTTCCTCATGCCAAGGGTTCAGCAGGAAGAAAAGGAGTCATCATCTTAACATGTATATTTGACCCTGACCAGGAGACAGTAGAGCTATGATACACAAGAATAGCAGGAAGGAATACTTTGGTACCTATGAAATGTTCTTGTCTACCTCTTTGCATCACTCCCTTTCCCAAGTATGATGGTAAATGGAAAAGAAGAGCAACTCCAAGTGAGAAGAACATTGAGACCAAGCACTCAGATCCCTCAAAGATGAAAGTCTGTGTTGTGACACCAATAAATCATTGTAACTAGCAGGGATTATGTTGAGTGAGGGGGATCAAAATGCATAGTAGAGGGTGGAAAGAATAAACATCAAATCCAGTCACAATAGTGGGGGCCGTGGTTTGTCCTACTTACCTTCCTCTGCTAAGTCTCCCACAGGAAGAAAGACTCACCAGAATCTTGGAAGAGACGCTCCCAGAAGCTGTAAGAAGAAAAATCGTGGTGGAGAATTTAATATACCTTGCAGGTCCTTCAGAATGAAGTGAATATTCCCCCATCTGCTGGAAGTCCTGCCGAAAGACAGTTCTCATTGTCAGAACTCCTTGAGGATTGCCCTGAATGAAAAATTTTCCTCTCTAAGGTCACACTTCCATCCACAGGCATTCTACACTTAATGATTGATCAGTATGAGAGTAGAAAAGGCCTGGACCCCTCAATCCAACTTAATACAATTCTGAATCTCAGTTCCGTGGTCCTTGTGAGGCGTCATGAAGGTCTTTATTGAGAAAAAGTCACAGAATGAACATCTGCCTATTTCCACTTCTTATTCTCCCTTCCACAAGCCTCCAACCCAAAAATACTTCTTAATAAAATCCCTACATATTAATATCCATCTCAGAATTTGCTTTTCAGAAAATCCAGACCTGTAACACCAGGTATGCAGTCAATAAAATTGATTTTACAGGCTACATTTAGCATAATGTCATCAAAGGTTTATGCCATCCCCATTTTTACCTCTGAGAAGTCAAAGAAGAATTTATTTGTTTTGTGGGTAATTGCATTACTTTGGGTAGAATGAATAATTACTATTTAAGAACTTAATATCTGTAAAACTAACCTTTAAAATTGTCTGACAGTTTTAAACTTCAAAAACTATTATAATTAGTATTAGAGAGAATGCTTTCTTTCTTTCTTTGTAGTTGCTATGGGAGCAAATCCATTAATAAATATTTTTAAAATGTCTATTTTGATTTGAAAAGAGGTTTCATTAATAATTTGAATCGTTATGACTAAGGTCCTAAAAAGGGCAATTTTTCTTGAAAGTTAGCTAATACAGAAAGAATACTAATCTAGGTTTTTTGTTTGTTTGTTTGTTTGTTTGTTTATGAAATTCTCCTCACTTCTCTCACAATCTGGCAGTAAAAATGTAAAACTTATAAATTTATTTACATCACTACTGGAAGTATTTTGAAGGCTCTTTGAAAATACTGTGTCCTTTTAGAGACCCAGATTCAAGACAGATATTTAAGCACTAAAAATAAATAAATAAATGAAAGTCTGAAATGAACAGTGTTTCTTAAATGCAACTGATATGGATTCAACCCACAAATCCCAAAATACGAAAGCTTCTGCAGGCATTGATTTTCTTAGTAAAGTTAACTTTTACATTTACCTCTCAAATTCATTTGCATGCCAAATTCAGAAATCCTATTTGCATATTCCACCGAAGATTAACTTGCCTGCCACATGTCTGAAAAGCAGAAGGGAGAACAAATCATTAATATGATTATTAGCTTAATATATTGTTTATGACAACCCCAGAGAAGAATATATTAAAAATTGGAAACCTCAGTACAGATATTAGAAAGAAGTGCTTCTCCTTGAATAAAAGAAAATTTGTTTAATGGCTTACTAGTTCAAGTAGCTCAGGAAAACAACCAAGGTAATTCAGATTGTGAGTAGATGTAATTTGAAGAGAACCAGAACATTAAACAAAAAATGAGTCTTGATGGTTACATTACTCCTGCTCTTTCTACATAGTACTGCCTCCTAATATATTTTATATACTTGTTGGAAAATACTTTTAAACATTAATTTGTTCTGTAGTAAAATTGTATTACATAAAGTGCTTTAAATGCTAAGGCTTAGTATAATTATGCAGTGCCAAAACTATTGTGATGTTATTGAAAACTAGCAAACTTATCTTCAATAAAAGAAGCCAAAAGCTTCAATTATCTACTCACAGATTATAATTGGGTTTTGTGTATATAGGCTTATAAAAAGAATTTTAAAAGCAAATAAGTCCCATAAATTTGTTTAAAAATTATCAGTGTTATGCATTGCCATCTCCTCCCATATTAGTTTCTCAGGACTTATAAGAAGTCATGAACAATCTTGGTTACCCTCTCAAAAGCATGGAGATGGCTTTTATAACCTTATTGGCACACTGCTACATAGATTTCAGAATCTTAAAAGAAAAAGACTATATTCACCATTTACTTGTCCAAACCATTGATTACTTTTATCATTCAAGGAGTCTATTTCTCCATCCTTTTCACCTCTCCAAATCTTATCTGATCTTCAAACCCCAGACCTATGTCCCTTGCAGAAAGCCTTCTAAATTCATACACAAATATATTCTTAAAATTGTTATTGCACTAATGTCTGTACCACATATATTAGCATTTAATAATAACCTGTTAGTCACTGTCTGATTCTCTTTCACACTTGTGTCTAATTTTTCTCCTTGCAAATAACGTTAGTTATTTCAAGACAAATTCCATGCCTTTTATCTCTGCATATTTTGATGCATACTGGTCACAAAATAAGGGACCAAAAATACTTGTTTATATACTGCACAATCAAAAATTTTATTTGTGGAATAATCAAGCAAAATGCATTAAGTTAATTTTTTTCAAACTCTGAGATTTTACATCTCCATATTGAAACAAAAATCAAAGGAAGTAATCACCAATAAATTAGATAACTTAGTTTGTATTGCCAAAAAATGACTTTAAATATTGTTTCATTACTAAGCATTAAAAATCCATTTATAAAAAAGTTAACACATCTTTAAACTAAATAATAACCTGAGAATCTTTACACACAAACATTAACTTGTGATCTCTTTCTAATGGAGTTCATCAAGGTTCTTAGGCATTCCAAAGCTAAGCTCCAATTTTAAAAATGTGAAATGTTATGTAAGCACATTTAACAACATTACGAAAAGAGAGGTCCTCTACATGTTTTATGTCAAATAATACAGGCTTAAAAAGAGTATTTATATGTTACGTTTTAAATATGTATCGGGTTATTTTTTATAGCTGTCATCTCTGAAGAAAACTCACAGAACATTATTCATATCAACAATTAATAATTCTTCTGTCTCAGTATCCTCAGACCTACCCATCCCTGCTTAGCTAGGGCAGTATGAGAAGAAAATTGTCTCAGAGGCTTATTTAGAATTGACAGCTTCACTTGTATTATATTCTGCCCAGTGAATTGTCAGTGTGGTTCACTGTACAGTGGCAAATTTGTTAAGATGAAACTATATTTCTCAGAATTTATAAGAGTAAATTGTGGAAGTCTTTTGAAATGGAAGAAAAGCAGATGATATTACTGTCTGAAGGTCATCATGGTTAGATAGAGTGACAAACAGACTCACAGCTGCCTACATGTTCCAGCTTGTCCTCACTCTCCTCTGTTCTTCAGACAGCTCTTACCCTGGACTGCTAGCCTATTGACCAAGAACATAGAAAAGCCCATCATCAAATGTTCAGTAGTGTAACATTAGCTTCCCACAGATCGTCTGAAATCCATGAAGACACATACTTGGCTTCAGATTGACTGGTCAATGACAATTGTGATCATCCAATTCCCACTTTCAGAGCTTCACTTCTGAGTTATTTCCTCTACTATTGAAGTTTTAATTTCTCTATTTCCCTGTGGCAGACTGTATTTCCTAAAGATAACCATAACAATATTTCTCACACTCCATGATCTTCTTCCAATGTGACTTTGACAATGACACTCCTCCCAACTGGGATCTATTTCTCTTCCTAAGCTATTGAATCTGAGAAAGCATTTATGACAACCCCAGGCAAAAGACTGTGATTATATTGATGCTATATGATTTCTGAGGCATATCATTAGGTTGCCATGTATTTCCACCTTTCTTTTTTGGAATGCTTACTCTTCAAGGACACCCCATGCAGTCCGTGATGCAGATTCACTGTGGACTGGTTAGCAATTTGTCTAAGTTCAGTGAGACAGAACACCCACATACATAAGTTACATGAAGCAGGTTTATTATTTTTACACATAGGCAGCAAGGGACAACACAAGCCTAGGATTGATTGTGAGCCATTCCTTCAAGGCTCAGGAAAGCTGCCTGGGGAGGCCGTATCTGCACACGTACCCCTTGCACTGCAGCTGAGGGACCCTAGAAAGCAGTCTGCCCTGGATTTTCTACCTCGGGTGTCACATGACACAATAAACTAAAGCACTGAAGGACTTCCTGTTTCTAGGGGGCACTAGAATAATGCTCAGGTTGTTATAGCCGGTACCTCCTTATCTCAGAATATTGCATTCCCATCACATTTTACAGCTATTCTTGAGAACTACAAGCAAAAAAAGGGGGCAGAACTAGATAAGTTCACAGTCACCCAGAACTGCCCTGCACTGTGATGAAGCCCAAGTATAATATGCAGAAGGCTACATGGAAAGGAACTAAGGTCTTTGCCTGAAGCCATATGTAAGCTCCCAGTTGACAGGCAGTACTAACTTGTAGCCAGGTCAGTGAGCCAGCTTTTTTAAAGTAAGTCCTACAATCTCTATCGAGTCACCCTAGCTGACTTCACATGAAAACTACATGTAAACAGCCATCTACATTAAGCCCTTCCAAACTGAAGAATCATGAGGAGGGAAAAACAGTTTGTTATTGTTTAAACCACTCCGTTTTGGTGGTTCGTTAAGCAGTAATAGGTAATAGGTACAGATTTTAGTATCAGGAAAATAAATTTCCAGGAAGAACATTGAAAGTGTCAATTGTATTCCCACTGCCTAGGATAAAATGTAAAAGAAAAGAGATGAACTAAACAATAAGTTGTGAAATATAGTGGAACTGAGGCTTGATGGGTTAAAAACTAAAATTCTTCCTTATTTTTAGCCTTTGCAGATAGCAAACGATTCTCAAATTAGGAAATGGATTCTGGGAAAAAACAAATTTAGAGGGAGAGATGTTTTAATATCTGTTTTAAAGATCTTTGGGGCTTCATGTCACCCTTCTGATAGTTAAAAGGGCTCCTAAAGACCTTAAAAACATTCCTTAAAATGTATCTCTGTTAAACAATAAGGCTTCAGAAAATCTCACAGGGAGCCTAAGTTAAAGATAATGCAAAAGTTATATTAAATATTTAACATTTAGCATATATTAAATATTTAATATAAAATAAATATTGGATGTGGCTTTCATCTAATGGGTTAAATCTAGTAAGATTCATGGAAAACTTACAAAACTATTAAGAGAATTGTAATGGTAAAATTGTTGCCAGCTTGAAAAAATAGAAATAGAGAAAGAAAAGTTAAAAAATGTTTTTAACCACCAGACATTTACAAGTAAATATCAGTTTAAAAAGAATACTCAGTTACGAAAGAAACACTTTTTATTGAAAAGAAAGACTCAGTGGTCAAATCAAGATCTCAAGAATTAGAGATAATAGCCATAGGAGGTAATTCCCACAGTAGCAACATAAAGCCAACCTAGATTTCAGAACTGTTATGAACTAGTCACTGCTATGTGCTTCTCATCTTTCCCTTTTATAAATGGGAGTGTCTATTTTGGTTATCCTGTGCCTGTCTACATTATATGTTGGGAATGTAGGAGGATAATTTGGTATCATTTGTTCACAGTGCTTCAAATGGAGAACAATAATATTCAACAAGCTGTATCTACAGAACTATACCTGATGATGTTCATCTAAACATGGACCTGAGTTTTGTATGAGATTCTAGACTTTGAACTGATGACCTACTG
Source organism: Macaca mulatta (assembly GCF_049350105.2). Lineage (NCBI taxonomy): Eukaryota > Metazoa > Chordata > Mammalia > Primates > Cercopithecidae > Macaca > Macaca mulatta. Next base: position 49,785,229 of record NC_133406.1, read on the forward strand.
AGATATAACTTGGTTATTAGAAGAAAAGATACATGAATTTCACAGGTAAGAACAATGTGGATTGTTGTGCCCAAAGGTCAATTACAAAAGACTAAAAACTAAAATTCTTCTCACATTCCCCAAACAATAAAAAGTCCTCAATGATATCTCCCATCCCAAACACTCCGCTTACAATATGACGTTAATGCTTCTATTCAGGGGTAGTGGTTACATCCTCCCCCCTTGAATGTAGGGAGACATAGGATTTTGTGACTGCTTTAAAAATGCAGTATGACAAAAGTTATGATGTGTAACTCGTGAGGTTAAATTATTAAAATGCTATGGGCTTCTGCTTTCTCCTCTTGTGATAATTAATACTTTCTCTTTGAATTAAGTAACTATGGTAAGCAGAAGACAAAGCATAAGGTATAAATGCCAGAGGAAAAGAAACTTAAGACCCAGTATCCCAAATAAAAGTCAGCAACAATTTGTCTGCCATGCAGGTAAATCATCCTGAAAGACTTTTTCACTTTCAATCCACTGTAAATGATACCCCATGATTTAGAGACAGAATATCCTCTCTGACTCTTAAGTAAAATGCATCTCCTGAGGAAAATAACAGATTGTTGTTTTACGTCACTAAATTCTGGGGTGATTAGTTATATAGCAGTAGATTGCCAATAGTTTTCTTATACCATAACTCAATTGACCCTGATTAACACAACCACTCTCAATAATTAAAGTGGTTTTTTTTTCAAAGTAGCAATATTTTAGGTAAAACAATAATTGCCCTGGCCAGAACTTCCAATACTATTTGAAAAGGAGTGGTGCGAGAGGGCATCTTTGTCTTGTGCTGGTTTTCAAAAGGAATGCTTCTAGCTTTTGCCCATTCAATATAATATTGACTGTGGGTTTGTCATAAATAGATCTTATTATTTTGAGATATGTTCCATCAATACCTAGTTTATTGAGAGTTTTTAACATGAAGGGATGTTGAATTTTATCAAATGCCTTTTCTGCGTCTCTTGAGATAATCATGTGGTTTTTGTCTTTGGTTCTGTTTATGTGATGGACTATGTTTGCTGATTTGCATATGTAGAACCAGCTTTGCATCCCAGGGATGAAGCCAGCTTGATCATGGTGGATAAGGTTTTTGATGTGCTGCTGGACTTGGTTTGGCATTATTTTATTGAGGATTTTTATGTCAATGTTCATCAGGGATATTGGCCTGAAGTTTTCTTGTTTTGTTGTGTCTCTACCAGGCTTTGGTATCAGAATGATGCTGGCTTCATACAATGAGTTAGGGAGGAGTCCCTCTTTTCAATTGTTTGGAATAGTTTCAGAAGGAATGGTACCAGTTCCTCTTGGTACGTCTGGTAGAACTCAGCTGTTAATCTGTCTGCTCCTGGGCTTTTTTGGTTGGTATGCTATTAATTACTGCCTCAATTTCAGAACTTGTTATTGGTCTATTCAGGGATTCAACTTCTTTGGTTTAGTCTTGGTAGGGTGTATGTGTGCAAGAATTTCTTCTAGATTTTCTAGTTTATTTGTGTAGAGACATTTATAGTATTTTCCAATAGTAGTTTGCATTTATGTGGGGTCAGAGGTGATATCCCTTTATCATTTGTTTTTGTGTCTATTTGATTTTTCTCATTATTATTTTTTTCTTCATTATTATTCTAGCTAACTGTCTATCTATTTTGTTAATTGTTTTCTAAAAAACAGCTCCCAGATTCAATGATTTTTTAGGAGGGTTTTTGATGTCTCCATATCCTTCCATTCTGTTCTGATCTTAGTTGTTTCTTGTCTTCTGATAGTTTTTGGATTAGTTTGCTCTTGCCTCTCTAGTTCTCTTAATTATGATGATAAGGTGTTGATTTGAATTCTTCTACCTTGCTGATGTGGGAATTTAGTGCTGTAGATATCCCTCTTAACACTGCTTTAACTGTGTCCGAGATTCCGGTATATTGTCTCTTTGTTCTCATTGTTTTCAAAGAATTTCTTGATTTCTGCCTTAATTTCATTATTTACCCAGGAGTCATTCAGGAGCAGGTTGTTCAATTTCCATGTAATTGTGTGGTTTTGAGTGAGTTTCTTAATCCTGAGTTCCAATTTGATTGTACTGGGGCCTGATAGACTGTTTGTTACAATTTCAGTTCTTTTGCATTTTATGAGGAGTGTTTTACTTCCAATTATATGATTGATTTTAGAATAAGCATCCTATGGCACTAAGAAGAATGTATATTCTGTTGGTTTGTGGTGGGAAGTTCTTTACATGTCTATTAGGTCCACTCCAGAGCTGAGTTCTAGTCCTGAATATCCTTGCTAATTTTCTGTCTCATTTATCTGTCAAATGTTGAGAGTGGGTGTTAAAATCTCCCATTATTATTGTGTGGGAGTCTAAGTCTCTTTGTAGGTCTCTAAGAACTTGTTTTATGAATCTGGGTGCTCCTTGAATTGGGTGTGTATGTATTTAGGATAGTTAGCTGCTCTTGTTGAATTGTTTTCTTTACCATTATTTAATGCCTTTCTTTGCCTTTTTTGATCTTTGTTGGTTTAAAGTCTGTTTTGCCAGAGACTAGGATAGAAACTCCTGCTTTTTTTTTTTTTTTTTTTTTTTGCTTTACATTTTCTTGGTAAGTTTTCCTCCATCCCTTTATTTTGAGCCTATGTGTGTCTTTGCTCATGAGATGAGTCTCCTGAATACAGCACACTGAAGGGTCTTGACTGTTTATCCAATTTGCCAGTCCGTGTCTTTTAATTGAGGCATTTAGCCCATTTACATTTAAGATTAGTATTGTTATGTGTGAATTTTATCCTGTCATCATGATGCTACATGGTTATTTTGCACACTAGTGGATGCAGTTTCTTCATGGCATCACTGGTTTCTATATTTTGGTGTTTTTTGCAGTGACTGGTACAGCTTTTCCTTTCCATATTTAGTACTTCTTTCAGAAGCTCTTGCAGGGCAGGTCTGGTGGTAACAAAATCCCTCAGCGTTTGCTTATCTGGAAAGAATTTTATTTCTCCTTTGCTTATGAAGCTTAGTTTGGCCGAATATGAAATTCTGGGTTGCAAATGCTTTTCTTTAAGAATGTTGAAAGGAGTATAAATCATGCTGCTATAAAGACACATGCACATGCACACATACGTTTATTGCAGCACTATTCACGATAGCAAAGACTTGGAACCAACCCAAATGTCCATCAATGATAGACTGGCTTAAGAAAATGTGGCACATACACACCATGGAATACTGTGCAGCCATACAAAAGGATGAGTTCATGTCCTCTGTAGGGACATGGATGAAGCTGGAAACCATCATTCTGAGCAAACTATTGCAAGGACAGAAAACCAAACATCGCATGTTCTCACTTATAGGTGGAAATTGAACAATGAGAACAGTTGGACATAGGGTGGGGAACATCACACACAGGGGCCTGTTGTGGGGTGGGGGAAAGGGGGAAAGATAGCATTAAGAGATATACCTAATGAAAAAGACGAGTTAATGGGTGCAGCACACCAACATGTCACATGTATACCTATGTAACAAAGCAGCACGTTGTGCACATGTACCCTAGAACTTAAAGTATAATAAAAAAGATGAAATAAAATGGCAAATAAAGGATTTGCTCTTAAAGCTTCTGAAAAAAATAAAAATAAAAATAAAGTTTATAGCTCAAAATAAAAAGATTCTGTTTTTTTGAAACTTCGTTAAGAATGGAAGAGGAGACATTAAAATCTGACAAGACTTTATTTTCTTAATTGAACTTTTCAAATCCAGGACCAGCAAGTTACTGTGAGTTGTTGAATACTTACTTAACTGTGAATAAACTTTACAGTTAAATGTCACAAATGGACAAACTGTAAGCAACTTGAAAACACAATCCAGTTCTCCTGGCCTTATCTTATATGTGGATCCTTTCACCTTTTCAAAGTCATTCATTAAGAGATTGACAAAGAACCCTGTCATCTCAAATTCCCAGTGTTTACTTATAAACACAGCAAGTTCAAATTTCTTAGAATTAAGCCTAATGCAGAACCTGTCTTCCATGAAATGAATTCTGCAAGTTTGTAAAGAACCTACATGAAAAATACCAGAAAGAACATGTACACTGATGAATATCTTACTGATTCATATCCCACTAAGAACCCAGAGTCATTCAGACATTATGTGTAAAATATATCTTGTTATCTGCCTGTGAAGAAAAATCTGCGAAACAAATTACCATGCAGGTAAGAATTCCAGAGAGATATTTAAGGGATTCAATAGTTCCAGAACTGACCAACTGTTTTAAGCTCTTTTCTGGGACCTGAGTTGTTCATTGGTGCAGTGTGAATTCAGGATAATTGTCCTCACATGCTCGGTGGCTATTGTCTGCAAGTAATCTGAATGCCTTTGAAAAACAAAACAATGCAAATATGTATTGTTCCATACCTATACTCTAAGTGACCTGTATAGCACCATTCATCAAGTCTTCCAAAACCCCATAAATGGAAGACTGAGGGGTCTACAGGTAGGGCAGTTGCTGGAGAAGACCTTCCCCCCAATTATATGAGCTTGAAAATAAAGCTCATTTTGCTGAAAAAAAAAAAAAGAATGTTGAATATTGGCCCCCAATATCTTCTGGCTTGCAGAGTTTCTGCTGAGAGGTCCGCTATTATTCTGATCAGCTTTTCTTTGTAGGTGACCTGTCCTTTCTCTCTGGCTGCCCCTAACATTTTTTCCTTCATTTCAACCTTGGAGAATCTGAAGATTATGTGTCTTGGGGTTGAGTTTCTCATGGAGTATCTTATTGGTGTTCTCTGTATTTCCTAAATTTGCATGTTGGCCTGCCTTGCTAGGTTGGGGAAGTTCTCCTGGTTAATATCCTGAAGTGTGTTTTCCAGCTTGTTTCTATTCTCCCCGTCTCCTTCAGATACTCCAATCAATTATAGATCCGGTCTTTTTTTTTTTTTTTTTTTAACAAAGTCCCATATTTCTTGGAGGCTTTGTTCATTCCTTTTCATTCTTTTTTCTCTAATATTGTCTACATGCCTTATTTCAGCAAGGTGGTCTTCAAACTCTGATATCCTTTCTTCCGCTTCGTCGATTTGGCTATTGATAATTGTGTATGCTTCATGAAGTTCTTGTACAGTGTTTTTCAGCTCCATCAGGTCATTTATGTTCCTCTCTAAACTGGTTATTCCAGTTAACAGCTGCTTTAACTTTTTATCAAGGTTCTGAGCTTCTTTGAATTGGGTTGGAACATGGTCCTTTAGCTCAGTGGTGTTTTTTATTACACATCTTCTGAAGCCTCCTTCTGTCAATTCATCCATTTCATCCTCTGTCCAGTTCTGCACCCTTGCTGGAGAGGTGTTGTGATCATTTGGAGGAGAAGGGGTACTCTGGCCTTTCAGGTTTTCAGCATTTTATTTTCTTGTTGATTCTTTCTCATCTTCATGAGTGTGTCTAGTTTTGATCTTTGAGGCTGCTGAACCTTGGATGTGGTTTTTGTGGGGACTGTTTTGTTGTTGTTGCTTTCTGTTTGTTTTTCTTTCACTGGTTAGGTCCCTCTTTCACTGGTTAGGGCTGCTGCAGTTTGCTGGGGGTTCCCTTCAGTCTCTATTCATCTGGTTTGCTCCCTCGCCTGGAGATTTCACTCAAGGAGACTGGAGAACAGCAAAGATGGGTGCCTGCTCCTTCTTCTGGGATCTCTGACTTCGAAGGGCCCCAACCTGATGCCAGTAGGATCGTTCTTGTATAGGGTGTCTGACAACCCCAGTTGGAGGATCTCACCCAGTTGGGTGGCACAGGGAACAGGACCAGTTTAATGAAGCACTTTGATTGTCCCTTGGTGGAGGGGGTGTCATTTGCTATAGGAAAACCTACAGGAAAATCTGGGCTGTCCAGATTTCTCAGAACTACCAGGAGGAAAGGCTAAGTCTGCTGGTCCACAGATACTGTGGCCATCCCTCCCCATGGGGGGGCTCAGGCCCAGAGAGATCAGGTTCTGTCCCTGAGAGCCTAGCTGAAGTTGTTGAAGTTCCTGCTGGGAAGCCCCACCCAGTGAGGAATAATGGGTTAGGGTCAGTTCTGAAGAGGCACTCTGGCTGCAGTCTGTCACAGCTGGTGTTGGTCTGTGGGGGACACCTGTTGGGACCAAGCTGTCCAGCCTCCCTGGCTGCAGCAGGGGAAAAGCACAGACTGGAGCTATAGAGATGGATGCTGCCCTTCCCCTGCCTGGGGAGCTTAGCCCGTTAGGCAGTTGTGAGTCCCAGTGCTGGCTGCTGCCCTCACACAGGGGCTCAAATGGCTTCGACAGCAGGCAGCAGCAGCTGTGGTGCTGGTTGCCCCTCACCCGGGAGCTAGGCAGGCTTAAACAGATTTCAGCTAAGAGACTGTTGAGAATCTGTACAGCTCTGAGGTTGAGATCCTAGGCCCCGGTGGTGTGGGTTCATGAGTGGGATATTCCAATCCATGGGTTGCACAGTTCCATGGGAAAAAAAAGGTTTCCTCAGCTGGGGAGCATGCTCACTCACCACCTCCCTTGGCTGGAGAGGTGGGGACTCCCCTGCCCCATGTAGCTCTCAGGTGGGCTGCAACACCACACTGTTCTTCCTTCCCCTCTGTGGATCACTCCAGCTTCCTAGTCAGTTCTGATGAGAGAACCCAGATACCTCCGTTGCCAGTGAAGGATTCACATGCTAATTATGGTTCTTTTTGATGGGAGCCTCTGAATGCTGTTTTTAGTTGGCCCTCTTGGCCCTGCCTGCTGTTTTCCTTTTTGATGTAGGTATTTACAGCTATAAATTTTCCTCTAAGCACTGCCTTGCCTGCATTTTATTAATTTTAATTCATAGTATTTTCATTTTCACTCAGCTCAAATTATTTTCTAATTCCTTTTTTTTTTTGAGACGGAGTCTCACTCTGTCGCCCAGACTGGAGTGCAGTGGCCGGATCTCAGCTCACTGCAAGCTCCACCTCCCGGGTTCACGCCATTCTCCTGCCTCAGCCTCCCGAGTAGCTGGGACTACAGGCGCCCGCCACATCGCCCGGCTAATTTTTTGTATTTTTTAGTAGAGACGGGGTTTCACCGTGTTAGCCAGGATGGTCTCGATCTCCTGACCTCCTGATCCACCCTTCTCGGCCTCCCAAAGTGCTGGGATTACAGGCTTGAGCCACCGCGCCTGGCCCTAATTCCTCTTTTGATATCTTCTTTGACCCATTGGCTATTTAATAGTGTGTTATATAGTTTCCATGTATTAGAGATTTCTTAAATTTCTTTCTGTCAATATTCTCCAATTTTACTACATTATAATGAGAGAACATACTTTGTATGATTTTAATCCTTTTAATTATTTAAATTTGTTTATGACCTAACATATGGTGGGAAATTTTTCATGTGCACTTGAGAAGAATGTGTATTTCACCATCATGGGCAGTGTTCTAAAAATGTCCGTTAGATCTAGTACATGTGTAGTGTTGCTCAAGTCTTCTATGTCGTGGTGGATTTTCTGCCTAGTTATTCTGTCCATTATTGAAAGTATAGCATTAAATGTCCACTATTATTGTTAAATTGTCTATTTTTTTTGCACTTGTTGCTGTCCATATTTTACAGCTTTGTTTTTAGGTGCATATATGTTTATAACTGTTATAGCTTACTCATAAATTGGTGCTTCTGCTCCTCTTTATCTTCAGTAACTTTTTTTGTTTTAAAGTCTAGTTTTTTTGTTTTTTTGTTTTTTCTTCTGATATTACTGCAGCCCCTCCATCTTTCTTAGGGCTGCTGTTTGCAACATGTATTGCTTTCTGTCCTTTTGCTTTGAATCTATTTGTATCTTTGAATCTACAGGGCATCTCTTGTAGATAGCATATAAGAATAATGTTTTCTAAATCCAGTCTAATATATTCTGCCTTATGACTGTTTATTCTATTCACATCTAATGTCATTAATGATATAGTTGGACTTATGCCTGCCATTTTACTTTTTGTTTTCTGTATGTCTCATGTATTTTTGTTCCCCATCCTTCTTTACTTGTTTCTTTTGCAATAAGTGAATATTTTCTAGTCTAACATTTTAAGTTTTCTAATTATTTACTCACTCGATAGTTTTGAGCTGCCTTTTTAGTGGTTGCTTTAGAATTTACAATATGTATGTTATCTGATTTTACTTCAGATTTGTACTAACTTAATTCCAGTGAATTATAGAAACAATATTTTTATGTAGCTCTATTCCCTCTTCCCTCTTTTTGTGCCATTATTGTTATACATATTACATTTATATATGTTACAAATCCAATAATACATTGTTATAATTGTTGCTTTACATAATTACTGTATATTTTAAAAGCTGAAAAACAGCAACTGTATATTTAGTTCTTTTACTTTTTGCTTTCCATGTGTCTCATGTATTTCGTTTTCCCATTCCTCTTTACTTGTTCTATTTTTGTCTTTTATTTTCCTTGAGACAAAGTCTCACTCTGTTGCCCAGGCTGGAGTGCAGTGGCACAATCTCGACTAACTGCAACCTCTGCTTCATGGGCTCAAGCAATCCCCCACTTCAGCCTCCTGAGTAGCTGGGACCACAGGCACATGCCACCATGCCCGGCTAAATTTTGTATTTTTTGTAGAGATTCGGTTTTAACATATTGCCCAGCCTGTTCTTGAAATCCTGGGCACAAGTAATTCACCTACCTTAGCCTCCACAACAACTGGGATTACAGGCATGAGCCACCACATTCAGTCTATAGATTTTTTTTTTTTTAATTATACTTTAAATTCTGGATATATGTACAGAACGTGCAGGTTTGTTACATTGGTATACACGTGTCATGGTGCACCATTAACCCATCATCTACATTAGGTATTTCTCCTAATGCTACCCCTCCCCTAGCCTCCCACCCGCTGACAGGCCCCAGTGTGTGATGTTTCCCTCCCTGTGTCTATGTGTTCTCATTTTTCACCTCCCACTTATGAGTGAGAACATGTGGTGTTTGGTTTTCTGTTCCTGTGTTAGTTTGCTGAGAATGATGGTTTCCAGCTCCATCCATGTCCCTGCAAAGGACATGAACTCATCCTTTTATATGGCTGCATAGTATTCCACGCTGTATGTTTTCTATACCATTTCTGTTCTTCTTATTTTTTCCTATGGATTCAAGTTACCATATGGTGTCATTTTTCTACTCCAATACAACTTTGTTCCCACCCACCCCCTTGGTGTTGCTTTTTTTAAACATATTATATTTCTACATGTTATAAGCTGAAGACAAACTATATAAACACTGTTATAAAAGGAAATATGTATTTATATTATCTTTTGCAATTACATAATTGTTTACACTGATGGTCTGGCTTTTGAGTAAATTTGAATTTGCATTTGGGTTTATTTGCTTTCAGTTTTCAAAAAATACTTCAGTAATTTTTCAGTGGATTTACTAGGCATTAATTATCCCAGTTTTATTTATCTAGGAATGTCTTTGGTTTGGCCTGAGTTTGGAAAGATGGTTTTTCTAGATATAAGATGCTTGGTTGAGAATATTTTTCAGAAGTTTGACTGCCATCTCACTGCATTCTGTCCATTGTTTCTTATAATGACTCAACTGTAAATTTTATTGTGGTCCACTGTATAAGTTGTTTTTCTCTTGATGCTTTTAACATTTTCTCTTTATTTTGACTTTCAACCTTTTTACTCATATGTCTAACTGTGGATCTCTTTGCATATATCCTAGTTGGAGTTTGTTGAAATTCTTGGATATGTAGAATGTTTTTCAGCAAATTTGGGAAATGTTAGTTTAATTTTTTTGTTCCTTTTTTCTATTTTTCTTCCAGTATTTCCACTATGCATGTATCAATTCATTTAACAGGTCTCACATTTCTCTTAAGGTCTTTTTATTTTATTTTCCTTCTGTTCTTTAGATTGCATAATCTCTCGATCTATTTTCAAGTTCACTAATTCTTTCTCTTGTCAAGTCACATCTTCTGTTTAATCCTTTAATGACTTTTCTTATTTCATTTATTGTACCTTTAAACTCATAATTTCAACTTGGTTCTTGCTTGTTTATACTTTCTAGTTCCTAATTTATATTATTTTTAACAAGACATTGTTTTCATACCCTTCTTTCTCTAAGTGTAGTTCCATTAGTACTCTGAACATCTTAAGAGTGGTTATTTTGAAATATTTTTCTGTTGAATTTGTCATATCGTCCTTCTCATAGTTTCTATAGCCAGTTTTTTCCTATATGTTTTACACTTTTCTCTCTCTTTGCTTGTCTCATAATTTTTGTTGAAAACTGTACAGTTTAAGTCACATATTGCAGCAATTCTGAATATTGATTTTCTTCTCTCTTCTCTGGGTTTGTTGTTGTTTACTAGCATTTGTTTCGTGACTTAGTTATCATCTTTCAGTGAAGTCTATTTGTCCCATACTATGAAACCTTTGGTGTCACTCCACATAGGGCATATTCTTGGGTATGTATACAGTCATCTGTGATTATAGTAGTAGTAGCAGGGATGTCTTTTGATCCTTCTTTTCTTAATTTCTCTGTTAAGCTCTCTACCTCATTTGGCATCACAGCTGAAAGTTAGTCTCCACTGATTACTGGCTGGTTGCTTTATTATTTTCAATAATGTCTGATACGCAAATGTCTCAGCAGTCTGATTCAACTACATTTATGTAGGGGTAATTTTTGGCACCAATTTAAGGTTTGTCCTAATCCCAGGAGATCTCTTCTTAACTGACTAATTTTCTTTTTATCTGTTGAACTATCTGACTTATAATTTTACTTGTTGTTCTTAAAGAACATTTGAGAGCACCCTTAGGCTTGAACTTCCTCACACTGTGTTTCAAATAAAGTCAGCTCCAGGGAAAGCTTCAGAGCTATTTTTAGTGATTGTTTTACCCCCTGATCAAAATTCTAAGCTACTGTTCTTGAAAGTTGGTGTAGCAAAATGTTTTGTCTTTCACGGATTGCCTCTTTGGGATGGAACTTCTGCCCCATAAGAAAGTTGAGATGAATATACTCAGGGACACAAAATTCTCATCCTATTATGCCTAGGACAGAACCTCCATTCTACAGGTAGGTGATTGGTAGAGGAAGGGAGCCCCTGACTTCCAGATAATACTCACCAGGAATTTAACTTTTTCAACTCGAAGTTAGAGGGCATAATAAATGCTGTTGGCCTGAGATGTGCTAACCCATAACTGGGAGATAAAGAGAGAGAAGCCCATCTTTTCAGCCACACCCTATCAAGTGGAGCTTCCATCAAGCTGAGAAGGAAGGGTGAAAGGAGGAAGTGGATGTTTATTCCAATGCCACAGATCCTTGCTGCTCTTATCACATTTAGTGGATTGTCTTGAATAAACATTTCTTAATTTGCTCTATGCTCTTAGAACAATTTTAAGAGAATATAGTTATTTCTAGAACAGTTTTCACCAACTTTGCTGGTTTTACTGGAGAGTAGGTCTGTGGAGCGCCTCACATTGTTGCCTCGCTTGCCACATTACACACCTGCTCCCACTTTGCCTTCCATCATGAGTAAAAGTTTCCTGAAGCCTTACCAGAAGCTGAGCAGCTGCTGCTGTGAGGCTTGTACAGCCTGCAGAACGGTGAGCCAAATAATAAACTCTCTCTCTCTCTCTAAATATATATATATCCAGTCTAAGTATTCTTTGCAGCAACGCAAAATGGACTGATACACTCCCCAAGAGAGAAGACTGATTGGTTTGTCCCTATCATGTGGGTAGTGTGGATATTTTACATAAATGACTTCACCAAACAGTTCTAGTTTATAATAAACTGCAACTACAATAATTTTCTTAAAATAATCATTGCATATAGACATAATATATATATTCATTATTTGTGTACAGTCAATTCTTTTACATATATAATGAAGATAAAACATTGATATTTAAAGCAGGAGAATGAAGAAACAGTCATTTACAGTTTGTTCATCAATTTTACTCCATTATCGGCATCTCTACTTTTTGGTCCAAATCATAGTTTGTACATATTTAATTACTTTCATTGAATGGGAAAATACAGCTTTCATCAAAATCCACTTTTATGTCTAACTTCTCTTTGAACCAGAAAGACTTTTCTTATGCTTGATACAAATTACTCTTTCTCAAATTTAAATGAATTTCCTTTGTTCTGTTTTTAGCAGTCAGATCAAGCACTATATTGCCGAATGAAAGTAACACAAAATATTACTGCTATTTCTCAAACATGTCATAGTCACTTTAAATTCTTTTTTTTCTCTCAGACTTTTAGCCATTTTTCTCATCATGAGGTCACTGCAATTCTAATAAGAGATACAGAGAAACCCTCAAAATTATTCTTATAAAGAGTCTTTAACAAAACTATATACTAATAGGTTGCTTGGGCTGTATTTTTAAGTTGTGTATTGCATATAATAGAAAAATTATCTACATACCTCACACAAGACAGGGAAATAACTATAGGGTTATATCCTTCACATAATTGATTTCTAAGTTTTAGAAATGTTATGATTATGTTGCTAAGTAATTTGCAAATCAATGGCTCTTTAAGGTCTTGTGTCCTTTGGAAAAAGCTATATTTAACAGTTTGTTTATATGGTATTTTCCTAAATGCAAAATATCTACAATGCTGCTAGAACACCTGGCTTTAGGGTCATCTAATTAAACTAAGTTGAAACATATCTTAGAAATGTTTACTTTTCCAACTACATTATGTGAAAAATAGTGTATTTATGTTTTTATGTATATATATGATCACACTATTTTTACATGTGCATTAGTACTAGATGTGAAATGCCTTAATTGTCTATATGTCAAATCCGAAGTGATTTACAGGAAGAACACCTGGTACTGTACCTAACACAAGGGTTCTCCTTAACCTTTGCCATGACGGCCATAGAATCTTTCTCCAATTCTATGCTAAAGCCTTACCAATCACAGAAGTTTCATCTATGCAGATAAACCTCTCAATGTGTTCTAAAATTTCAGGACGGCCTCGAAAATCAGAATAATTCTTAAGTCTCAACAGTTCTAAGTCCCCAGAACTGAACATTATAGAAATCTGTAAGTGAAGATCACTAATCACACTAGATCACTATTTATTCTTTCATGCATTCTTAAATGCAATAAAAGATTTGCTGAAAGCTAACTACATGCTAAACAGAGGTGACACAAGACAAATATCATTTAATTTCTTCAAGACATTTAATATAGGTTTGTGTATGTTTATAAACTCATAAGGGTAATAAGTAGCATGATTGCCTTAATAAAAATATGATTAAGGTAATAGAGTATAAAGAGAATCCTAAACAATTCAGGGGGTGGCAAATGAGAGGATACAAACAGAAAAAAAGCTACTGAACATAGACACATAACATAAATTGATCTTATGCATTTTGGTAAACACAGGATTATACTGCAGCTGGAGAGGAATTTAAAAGAGAAAACAGCAAGTAGGAGAAAGGTCTCATATGCTGTAGCATGCCTAATGGCAATGAGAGCAAGTAACAAACTTTGAGCTGGTTATTGAAAATATCAGTATTGAATTTAGGATAATTACATTAGTAATAGTATAAGTGATGAATTGGAATTGGAGACAGAGGGGATTAAAGGTAAGACTGTAATCAGGGAAAGCAGTTTGGAGAGCAATTTAGAAATACTCAGAGACAATTAACCGACCTAATTAAGAGTTTAAGAAAGCAACAACAACTGGACTCAGTAGCCCCATGTTTGGAGGGGAGAGAATGAAGAGGAGGTATATTAAAAATACGTAATTTAGAAAATTTGAAAAGAAGTAAGATTAGTTTGTGAATAGCAGGAATAGCCTTTTAGTGTTATTCCCAGAATTCATTAATTCATTAATTCAACCAAGGCCTTTTATTATCAAGTACTGTAGTACGTGTTGGAGATATAAAGGTGACTAAATAAGTCTAAACCCAGCCATTAAGGAATTGAACATGTAAACATAAAATAAATGTGAAAACAACTAAATGAAACACTGTATAACAAGCATTTTAGTTGAATAACCACATTGCACAGTATAAGCACATAGAGGAAAGAGGAGGAAGTAAACGCAGGCAGGTTTAAACTGAGAGAAGTAAGCAGAACCAAATGAGATGAAGAGGTATGAGTTATATTACAGAAATTCTTACATTCTAATGATAAAAAAAAACTGGACTCTAACCTGTAATTATACATCCATGGGAGAGTTTTAAGCAAGCTAGGATATGAATATTAGAAAGATTAATTAAAAGATTATTTGAGTGGTGTGTTTGTTAGGCCATTTTTGTACTGTTATAAAGAAATACCTAAGGCTGAGTAATTTATAAGAAAAGAGGTTAATTGGCTCACAGTTCTGTGGGCTTTACAGGAAGCATGGTGCTGGCATCTGCTTCTGGTGAGAGCCTCAGGAAACTTACTCATGGCAGGAAGTGATAAGAGAAAAGGGCAAAGTGCCATACTTTTTTAAACAAGCAGGTCTCATGAGAACTCACTCACTATCGCTAGGACAGCACTAAGGTGATGGTGCTAAACCATTCATGAGAAATCCACCACAGTGATCCAATCACTGCCCAACAGGCCCTAGCACCAACACTAGGGATTACTTCTCAATATGAGATTTGAAGAGAATATCCAAAATATATCAGGTGAAATTATAGAAAACATAATTTCAAGAAAATTGAAGGGTAAGCATGACATAGGAAGCTACCAAAATTTTGAGGCAAATATCTGAAGTAAACAAATGGCTGGAGGGAAAAGAAATAGAGATGAGAAAGGGGACAGATGTTCAGAAAATATAACTGATTAGTTACATATTGTAAGGGAAAAGCATCCTATTGGATAAGCCATCCTATTGGATAAAGCATGCTATTGGATAATGTTTATGATTATAGGACTTTTTTGATGGTTGTATGATCAATTGGAATAAGGAATTCTAAAGAAGAAAAGCTTATTAGGTTAATCTGTGGTCAGTTTCGTGAAAATATAATTCAATTTCTTTTCTTGCCTGTGCCTATTCATTGAAGTGTAACTATCCATAGTCCATTAAGTGGGCAGGATGATCGCACATCCTAACTATAAATAATTGGACAAAATCTACAATCCTGACCGAAGATGGATTAGTCATAATCCTTTCCCTGAAACTGTAAAAAGAAGACAACTGCCTTTGATTGACTAAACTGGACTTGAAACAATTCTACTCCTAGATATGTTCCTAACTAAAATTCATGCACATGGGCACCAAAAAGCATGTACTAATGTCAATTCCAATATTAGCTGTAATAGCTCCAAGCAAGAAATAACCCATCAAATATTCATCCAAAGTCGAATGATGATTGCATTGTAAATTCCTCACACAATGGAAAAATATGCAGCCTTAAAGAACTACGGCTAAATCTAGCAATATTGATCAATCTCAAAAACACTTTGTTGATTGAGTAAACCAACCTAAATCAATTTATAAATTCCAAGAAATCTAATTCAAAACTTTAGTTGTGTTTTTGAGTGATTTAGTTTAAAATGTATATGGCATAAAAATGTACTCAAATATCTAAGTTAGCCTACAAGAAAGAAAGAGATACTATTATTATACTAAGTTATAGCAGTCATTAGTGCTGTTAACTGAACATATACTTTCATGCTGTGATCACATGTTAGGGTGTAACTTGCTGGATTTGTGTTTTGGATGATAAATTATAAGCCAAACTTAGGTATGTCACTTCTGGACTGGAGCATTCATTTAATTATCAGCATGAAAACATCTAGTCTGTTCTTCCCTCTGGCTTGTGAATGGCAACACAGAGTTTCAGGTTTCAGTAAAAACCACTGTTCCTGAGTAACTAAGACAATTGAAGTATCCTGCAGACCTTCACTGGATCTGCAGCATGAAAAGTAAACCTCTCATTCTAAGCCACTGATGTTTTCAAGTTGTTTATTACCACAGCATAACATAGCCTGCTCTGACTTATGCCATTGGTGCAAAAAAAAGACTAATGGACCAATAGAATAAAATGGATAGCTCACAGGCAGGTATATATACAAACGCTCTATGAACAGGGTGCACTATAAATCTAGAAGAAAAGAATTGTCTGGTGTGGGAAAACTGGTTCACTACACGGATGAATATAAAACTTGATGCCTACCTAAGACCACACAAAAAATGGGAAGCCTAGCTGGTGCATTAAAAGCCAAATTTAGAAGAAAGGTTCAGTGGAAGAAATGTTGAAAAATTATTATGACCAAAAAAATCACTTATTAAGTAAAAATTTCAAAACACAAGCCAAGAAGCAAAAAGTATAAAAATAAATCTGGAAATCAATCAGAAAAAGTCTACAATCTCAAAACAAAAATAAAGGATACACCAGTCACTTTCCAGCAGAGAACCAAAAATGTTGACAAGTAGAAGATGAGGTGCTCAAAAGTATGGCAGTCAAAGAAATGCAAATTAAAGCAATAATGCTGTATTACTTCTTTTAGAAAGTTGTATAATTCTAAATGTGGAGGACATAGAACCCCTCATTCCTTGCTATGGAAGGATAAAATTGATTAGATCACACTGGAGAACACCCTTAGTTTATTTAGTTAAATAAAATATACACAATTCCTAGTAACATAACACAAAGGTAGTCTACAGGACATGCAAACATCTGTTCACTGAAGAATTGTTGATAGAGATGGGGAGAGTAGATGGACAAATTCTGGTAGAGGCCATGAGTATTGTAAGGCAGTTGGAAGCAACACATTAGACGAAAACCTAGGAATGTGAATGATCTCAGAAATAAAATGATTATTTTAAAATGGAAACTACATTAAGTCATTGTATACTAAATGTCTGCAGACAAAATAATCATTTGAGAAAGAACTTAATTAAATACTGAATATGCAATAAGCACAACAAAAACGGTTGCCTGTGTTCAGGAAGAATGGGAGTCGAGTATAGAGATAGAAAATAATAAACAGGCAAATAAAAAAAGGAAAAAATACTGTTGGTTTTCAAATGTTGACTATGTGCAAATTGAGAACTATGTATGCTTCCAAAACCAACAAGAGATGTCTTTTGTTGAGTTAACAATTTGAGACTTGTTTTAATGATCTATATAAAACATCTAAGATGGGGAAATAAAAATGTGTTATAGTAATACATGCCTGTGTTGTAATTGTGATGTAACTGTAATTGCAAATCAGTTTGATCCAGGTGTTAGTGTTATCAGAATAATTTGTATGTGTGAATTCCAAAGTGCTTCCAGAAATCAATGTGGACTTCCACACGACATCTTAAACTTATGTGTGCATTGTAAAAAGATGTTTAAAAATTTAAAACCAAAACTTTGCCATGTCCATTCTCAAATTTTATTTAATTCCTTCTTATTTCACTGCTATCTGCCTATTCTGCTTATCTCTCAAACATTAGGTCACTGATTCTAATAGCATATAGATCCCTATGATTGGTGTTAAGGATAATAGATATAAGCAACAAGAATATGAAAAATAACTTGAGATATGATTTCACATTCTTACTATATGTTGTAAAGTGCTGAGATATATGCAAACACCTACATCACTTACTAAAAATTATATAAACAAAGACAGGAAGAAATGACTGAGATGAACCAACCTCTAGACACAGTTCTGCAGGCTGCCTGGATATAAGTGATTTGTGTGTTTAAATGTGTACGTATCTATTAATGAACCATTACTCCAGGAATAGAGGGCTAAATTAAGTCTGACATGTTTTACCAACTGCATTTTAAAAAATGTGAATTGGATAGACATCAAGAAAACAAAGAGAATCTATGTGGGAGGG
The DNA here is from genome assembly GCF_049350105.2 of Macaca mulatta. NCBI lineage: Eukaryota > Metazoa > Chordata > Mammalia > Primates > Cercopithecidae > Macaca > Macaca mulatta. The sequence goes on from NC_133406.1 coordinate 49,802,992, forward strand.
AGTGATTCACGTTTCCTGTGACCAGCACCTGTGAGACCAGTGGACTCCAGGAAAAATTGGCAGTTCTGGAGAGAAAGTGTGGCCTTTGCTAGTACAGGAGGTCTGGAAAAATGAATGTAAGTTGCAATAATTCAGAGTTTTCCTTCGGATAAATGTTAATAGAGTGACTGTATTTCATAGGACATTGCTAGTCAATTTCATGTGATAAAGAAAAAGAGAAGAACACACTCAAGAAGAACCAAAGTTTAACATGTAACAGGATACATTTTATGTCAAAATAAAAATACAATAATTCACTGTGAGGAGTAAGAGGACAAATAGAGCTATTAATGTTACATAAGGCAAGTTCTAAGCTTAGGAAATAGAAGAGTACTTACTGGTTCACAGAACATTTTTAAGTGTTCTGAAGATACAATAGATTCTACATTTGAAATAACACAGATAATGTAGGAATTTAACTTGAAATGTAAACTCTATAATTACTATTTCATGTCTTGAATTGCTTATTGCAATGTTCAGTAGCACATTACAGATCCCCTTTTTAATCATTTGTCTCTTATTCTTTTCCTACAAGCAATATATTGTCGACAAAACATCACGACTCATTTCTTTTTCCATAAAATCCATTCTTATGTGTGTCTTGTTCAATATTAAATTTAAACATACAGTCTTTAATCGTCAGAATTCTGAAACCAAAACTATTCATACCTTAAAATATATATCCCTGTTTGATATCAAATTATATTTTATCTTCATTTCAATCAATACTTTTCTCATCCTATCTAATAGCCCCTAGATATTTGTATGTTATCATTAAACATCATTTTCTATATTAATTTCTTCTGAAAAGTAATTGATCTGCAGCATCAAAAATGGTAAATAATAAAATAACCAAATTAGGGACTTGAGCATAAAAGTGTATTCTAGTAGATTTGTTTGAATACCTTGGTATTTGGTTCAGAATATTCTGAATATATTCTCACCTTTAGCAGTTGTCCTTCTTTACTCACATGAAATATTAATAACAGAATTATTTAAAAAGTAAAGAAGTTCTGTAATGCTTTATATAAACTCTCTCTCTCTCTCTCTCTCTCTCTCTCTCTCTCTCTCTCTCTCTCAGGTCTCAGAAGACACAGATTAAGATGCTTCCTTAAATGAATATGCCTTGAATTCTTTTTTCTTCAGTTACCCCGTGGAAGCATGGAGGCCTTTCTTATGTTGCTATTTGATGACCACAACCTTAACTTCAGTTACAAACTTTTAAAAGAGAAGCAACTTTTGCATTAATATAATCCATTTTTAATCCATTTCTTAATCCATGTGTATTTCTTAAAGGTAATTACTAAATATACATGTAAACCATGACCATCTATCACCATGGAAAAAAACTATACCTTAGTTCTGACACTAAGAACATCAAGCAATAAGGATGACATTATTCTACAAATAGCTGCTACTTCCGGGGAAACATTCTTCTCTTTCAAGTGAAAGCAGATGTTTCTACATAGAATTAAACAGGTTTTTTAGTTCTTAATCTTCCTTATTTTTTAATACTAACCTTCATATTCCCTTTACATGTCTTATAAAATGTCTAGCATTTTTCTGAGTGTTACTTCTTCCAGAGCACAAATTAAAAAACAGAATAAATCCATTCCTCAGAAATACACATAATAAAAAGATATACTGCACAATACAATGTTAAAAATCCATAAAATAGTGCAATTGAAAATAACTAAAGATTAGCTTCTTTTCATCCACATAGAGATAATGAGGAAAAAAGACCTCATAATTTAGGTCTTCCCTAAATGAATATGTCTTGAATTTAATGTAAATTCCCAGAAAATATTTTGATTAAGAAATTCATTTTCAGAAAGTTATATTCTTCGCGTTGAGACTGTTTTTAAAGTATATTTGTGACCTTCCTTCAAGGAAAGTGACAAAATGCAAGTACAAAAGAAAAATTACCATAAAGCATGTTCTGTGTCTAAGTGTCATTGATGCAGATGGCTAGTTAACAGTGCTGCTGCCTTTTGATAACACTGGAGGAAATGCATGATTTTATTTCAGCATTAGCAGATTGTCTTCTCTTTTGCTATGTTATACCTAAAACATTGGCCTTTTGCTTTTGTGTCCTTACATAGAGATAAACTTTTATTTTTATAAAAAATCTGTCATTTAGAGCCTAGTGGATACAATAGTTTCTGTGGTTAGACTTTTTGAGTTTAGAAACATGCTCAGCAACTTACTAGACTGACCTTGAATATAATCCTTCTGTGTCTCATTTTCATCATCTGTAAAATGGGGCTATTAATAGTATCTCCCACGTAGGCGTCTCATAAGAATTAAATGAAACAATACACCTGGTGAGAGTTCAATAAATGTAAGCTATTAAAGAAGTTTAATCTACAATAGAAAAGAGAAATACAAAAATCTAATTAGAATAATAATAAAACTAAAAATAAGTGGCACAATACATTTACAGGCAATGTTAGGGTGCATTTAAACCTGCCTGAATAAGTGATCTCAGAGAAAGCCAAATAAATGAGAGTCTTTTCAGTTGAGTGCTGAAACATACATTTTTATATATATATATAAAAATGTATATGTATATATATATAAATGTATATGTGTATATATATGAAAATAGGCTTAGAGAATAGAATAAAAAGGTAAGGAGTTATGAAAGTACATGTCACACTTTGAAAATATCATATAATCTTGGGGATTTTAAAGGATATTTAAAAATAAACATCTCTTCTTGATTAATGGTTTTATTTTCTTTGTAATGATGTCACTAAAACAAATGAGAAAATGATTGAAAATCCCTATGCCTCACTTTCCTTTGCTCAATTTTTGTAATTTTCTCTGTTTAAAATTTCTCCATTAGTAAAAAATTCACCTCTTTGAGTCAACCAGACAGAAAAATTTTGGCCAAGTCACAGAGATTTTTTTTTTTTTAAGTTAAGAGTTTTTAAAAAGCCCCACAAGTTTCTGGTGGAAGTGCTGACTTAAACTGAACTTCAGCATCCATTAGGAAGCTTGAGTGAAGCTCTCTCGACAGAACTGGGCTTCATCAGCCCAGAAAATGATTTCAATACTGCTGTTTCCAAGTACTCCGGGTTGTGACCTGCTTCCTCGTTCTTTGAGAGCTGTATCAGTGAGCACGTATTTGTCAGAGTGCGGATACAAAACCCAATGCAGAAAAGCTTGTGAATTCAAGGAAAGGCTGGTGGAACTTCCCCACTGAAAGTCCTGCCATCTAGATCTGCAAGGTCCCTCTGGGATGGGTCAGTCTTGTATAAGCAGTTGTCCACTTGATTTGATTTGATGGGTTCTTCTGCATACTCTACCCCACAACTATCCTACCTATTTCCACACCAGAGTGGAGTGGGCTTTCTAAAAACCATCTTGATACTGAATTGAATTTGGAATCAACACCTTCCATAAAACCCGCTGTTCTGGCAGAGGCCTGGGCAGTTCCCTTCAATGTCTTCTTAGGCTCTTCCTCCTGTTCTCTTCTTCCATTCACAATCCCAGGTTGGGTTCTCTATCATCAGCCTCATGTTTGAAACAGGGTTTAGAAGGAGACCCCAAATATCACTTCTTGTATATGAAACATGATTCCAGTGCCTCTGTTCTCAGCTCACACCTAGCACTGCAGTTCTGTACCTCCAAGTCACTCTATTGTCTTATTCACTATTTCTGACTCTCCTTCTTATCATTTACAATTTAGTACAGGCTTTCTTCTAGATTCATTCTATACAAGACCTGTATTTTGGTATAAGAATTATTCTCTACTCTCCACACTTTCTTCCATCATAGAAGTTCTCAATTATATAATTATTTACTTATAGATGTCATTAGTCTGCGAGCTCTGGGATGTGAGGGGACTTCTTTTAATTTTTTTTTAACCTCAAAACCCAGAAAATATCTAGCATTAAATAAGTGATCTATAAATGTTTTTTGAATTACCTAATTGCCTGTTTTCTCTAAAATAACTTTCATACTAAATAAAAATGTTATATTAATTATTCATTTATCTGTATATTTATCTGTATATAATCATTATCCTTTCACTACAATCTTTTTTTTTTTTTCCTTCCTAGATGAAGTTTCGATCTTGTCGCACAGGCTGGAGTGCAGTGGCGCAATCTTGGCTCACTGCAACCTCCGCCTTCCAGGTTCAAGTGATTCTCCTGCCTCAGCCTCTTGAGTAGCTGGGATTATAGACGCTCACCACCACGTGTGGCTAATTTTTAAAATATTTTTAGTAGAGATGAGGTTTCACCATGTTGGGCAGGCTGGTCTCAAACTCCTGATCTCAGGTGATCCACCCACCTCAGCTTCCTAAAGTGCTGGGATTACGGGCGTGAGCCCCCACACCCAGCTTTTCACTACAATCTTTTTAAAAAATATAAATGCATTTTTGGTAAGTAGCACATACGTTTTTAACACATTGCTTTAAGTACCATTATTGTAATGTTTCTCTGAGATTGGAGTAAGTAGGGCTTAAAGAAGAAGGATAAATTCAAAATTATATATAGGATGCTGAGAACAAGCCTTTTCTTTTCGAGACAGGGTCCCTCTCTGTTGCCCAGGCTAGGGTACAGTGTCGTGACTCCCAGGCTCAAGTGATCCTCCCACCTCAGCCTCCCAAGTAGCTGGGACCACAGGCATGCGCCACTACACCCAGGTAATTTTTTTTATTTTTTAGAGAAGGGATTTCACCACGTTGGCCAGGCTGGTCTCAAACTCCTGGGCTCAAGCGATCTTCCCACCCTGGCCCCTGAAAGTGCTTGACATTTTAGGTATGAAACTCCATGTCTGGTCCTTTTCGTATTTTTAGTTTCTCCAAAAATAAAGGTGCCCTTAAATTTAAGGCAAAGGAGTCTTTAACATTACCACACCAGCCAACAGTGGTTGCTATTTGTGTCGGGGAGCAAACTGCAGCTTCTAGCTACTTAGTGCCTGAGATAGATGTTATGGATTTTAATACAAATGTTGAAATTCACTTAAGCCTTTCACACTGTGAAGGTTAAGTGACCATTGAAATGGGAAAGTTCCATATGTCATTTTAGTACACAGACAAAAAAGATATATCAACTACAAAACATAATCCATTAGGTTAATGATCTATGCTGAGGTTGCAAATACATATTAGGGAGGTGATTCATTGATTCCATCAAACTTTCTTACAGCAACCTACATTTTTAGAGATGTAATGTTCATTTTTCTTTGGATCATTGTGTAGTAAATGATGACTTAATTTCTCTGTCAGAATAGCATTCTCCACGCAAACCCAGAAGAATTGCATCAAGTAGCATCCTTGTGCAATATATTCCAATCCAAGCACATCTCAGCTCTTTCTCAGTTGCATTTTATTTTAGCAATGACAATTTCTTTATTACAATATTTATGTATCAGGTATGCAACCCAAACAACAAAGAGGGCAACAAAACTGTGTTCTTGAACAGCTGCCAATGATGCAGTGTTAGGAAATAAACTTTTAAATTTTTCTTTTAAAAACCTTCTGCAAACAAGACATATTTCATGGAGGTTAACAGTTACCCAGAGAAATGTGATATAAGCTGAAACACATTCTGGCTTTCTCAGGTATTGTGAATTTCTGATAATGTACATAAACTGGTTGATCTCAGATTAACTCTATGTGGATGAGAGATGAAAGCTGAATGTAGATAATTAGTACTCAAAGTGATGTGGATAATAGTATCCAGGCAATGAATGGGATCTGAAATTTAAAAGTTTGGAATCTTACAATGCCCAATAATGTGGAGGATGGGAGAGAGATGTTGAGTGTAGAGAATGGCAAGGAATGATACTAGAAGGTACACTGGAACTAGATAGGAACCATGTTTTGAGGTCCTGTGTTAAAGAGGACACATTTTTTTTTTCATAGTCAATAAAACACCAACAAAGATTTATAAGGAGTGGTAGGAAGTGGTTATAATTCTTAAAAAAGTCTGGTGATGAGGAACCCAGCTAGGAAATTCATCGACAGTCCAACTGAAACACTGTGAGTAATGAGGATAAGGTGGGTAGACAGGGAGATAAGACACTAAGAACAGAATTGTGTTTTAAATAGAATCTAACTAGACAGAAAAGGTAAGAGAGAAAGTGAAGTCTAGGATAATTCTAGATTTTCTGGCTAACACTGAATATATTGTGATATACTTAGGAAGGAAGAAAAGTATTGTAAAAAAAAAAAAAGAAGAAGAAGAAGGAGGAGGAAACATGGAGATTTTCATAGAATGGGCACTCAAATATTTGAAGAATTGAATTAGAAAAATATGACCATTCTAAACCACAATCAAGCAGTTTTTCCTTTCTCTGTGACTTTTTTCAGTATATGCATTTGTTTTTCTTCCCTCCTACATGTTAATCCTAACTAAGATATTCTAGCAATATATTGTGAATGAATGTATGAACTATATGAGAAAAATCAAGCTGGGAGTTTTTGTTTTACAGATGAGTAAAATGAGGCTTAGAAGGAGTTTTAATAACAGAGATGTGAAGAAGAACAAGACAAACTTGTGCGTGTGTGTGTGTGTGTGTGTTTTATATTATATTTAAGGCAGACTTAGGCTTAGTGTGTTAGGGACACGAATAAATACTTTCAAAAATGTGTTAAGTATGTATGAAAGGGACTAGAAAATGGCTAAGAATTTGATTGAATTATTGTACATTCTTGGAGAGTAAGTTTGTCCTATTATAATAAAATAATATAATCTTAATTGAACTGCATGACCAATTAAGCTTACTAAAAGATAATTATATACTGGAATATAATAATATACAACAATATTATCATACAGTGAGGCATGTTGTGATGACTCAGTCAATAAGAGTTGCCTGATGATGGAGAATAAATACAGGGTGCAATGAATATGACTCATTCAGGGAAAAGCGGGAAGGAGGGTGGTGACCAAGAAATTATTCTGTTCTTGATTCCGTTATGACTGCACAATTCTTGAGGAATGTCAATATCTTTCTAGGAGTAGGCTGCACTTTTGAATAGTCACTTTACAGTTTTAGATAATGCCCTTTCCCCTTACTCTAGGTAAAACATGCATGAAATATGAAATATCTAAAAAGCAAAGAGTGTCTGAAAATAAACATTTTGCAAATTGTTCCATTTGAGTATATTTCAATATGCTAGTATGTTTCCTGCTTTAAAAATCTTCTTGCTCAGTTACTACTTAATACATTGAAAGTTAATTCAAAGATAATTCCATAGAAGAAAATACTTATATAATTAAATTTATATATCAACTTCATATATATTTTAAAGCTTAAAATAAATTTATAATCTTTCTGTGTAAAACATGACTCATTTTGCTCTTTTTTGCATTGTTGGATGTCGTTTTCATTTCTGAAAGAATTTACATGCGACAGTATTTTAAAATAGAGGAGAAAAAGCATAGCTAACACTGAATATTTTAGAATGGCTACATTTGGGAAAAATAGTTTTAAACCTTGTTATTTCACAGTAAAATTAAAGCAACTAAGTTAGAAAAAAGATGTTTGCCCTCATATTTGAAACTGAAGCACTGCTTCTTCACTATGAATAGAAATTTGATATAAGTTACACAGCTTTAGAAAACATACCATTTTATTTATGTCAGTTAAATCTGGACACAACTTTTGAAGTGTATGAGATATGAAAACTTTATTTCTATTTGTTTGGAACTAGGGTGTCATTCAAAATCTTGTCATTACCAAATATTATATTGCACTGAAATCCAAACCTACACAAAACAAACAGTAAAAATGTCCCAGATTTCGTAAAGAAAAAGCCCATGTAATCAGTCATCATTGAAATGTAAGTAATTAAAGAGTATATTTTTCAGTGCCCTGAGGTAAATTGCCATTGGTTTTCATAATGTTTTAAAGGTTAAAAAAAGAAAACGAAAGGAAATAAAAGGAAGAAAGGTTGTCTAATGATTTAGGTTTCTCTACATGCTAAAATACTTTGCCATAGCAATCTAAGCTTAAAACTCCATCAAGTCAAACTTTCTCTTTTTATTTAAAAATATGTGATGTGTTATGAAGTCACTGGGTTTCTATTAAAGAAATCCAATCCATTCAACAAACATTTGCCATCATGTATCATATTCAAGGCAATGTGCCTGAAAAAGTAAAAACCATAGGAAACTTGTCACTTGTTACTTTTCCTTGTCCCTCTCTCACATTTTAGATGATTCTTGTCAAAGAAATTAATCGATTGATAGCACTTTTTTCTTTAACATAATTATGTTTTATTCAATATTTGACAAATACTATATGTACCCCAATATAAGGCAATTCATGATAAAAAGTTTTTCTACCATATTCCCAAATAGAGGAGCCAAACATTTTTAAATAATTTGAGTTTATTGACTTTTAGAAATTTTTGCAGAGACTACTAAGTTGTTTACTAAACCTGCTCTTTTTTCTCCTAGGTGCGCATTTAGATTGCATTGCTATTAGATGTTTCTATGGATTGAATGTTTAAGTGATGTGGACCATTCCTAGGCCTTCTAAGTTGGATGGGGAAAACCACAATGACCTGGAGGATGGCAGAGCCTCCATTACCTCAAGTTTCTGAATAACTGTGTAGAATACTATTATACTTCTGTGACTTGGGACAATTACCCTGGACTGTGATGTCATAATTTAATAAATTTTGTTTTATATAATCCACTACATTTTAGAGGTTTACCATCATAACAGTTTAACTAGATATGTTGAGAAAATTATCAAATGCATTACATATTAATTTTTGAACTTTTAAAACATTATATATGTACATTTAAAATCTATATAGTATATTAAATATTATGTTGATTTTGGAATAAAATTAGTTTTACTAACAAGTCATGATGTAATTTTGTTTAAAACTCACGTTTCTTTGATATTAACGTTATCTTAACCTCCAAGTGAAATGTTTTAGACAAAAACATGTAAAGTTCATCTTATCAGCTAATGATTATTCCTTTCCTCCTCTACCCTCTTCTGTTATCATGGTTTCCCCTTTCTTCATGAGAGAATAATATTGAATCACTCCATTAACTCTGGGCTCAGTTGTTGATTTGCATTAATAAATAGAATGTTAGTGGACCTGAAGCAAGAAGAGGTTTTAAATCTGCTGGCAGGGATGGGCTTTCTCCAAAAGTTTGCTTGTCCTGGGTTTCTCCTCGGATAGCTGTTGATCCAAGGAGAATGAGGAGACTGATAGAGCAGATCTCCACTCAACCCAAACTCTGAAGCAAAGGCACCCTATCCAACCCACAGACATGTCAATGAGATAAATAAAACCTTAATGCTGTTCACCATTGGGGTCTATATTTTCATGTAGCATTACCGCAAGCAGTAGCTGACTAATATAACATGTACAACGCTCACCGGAGATTTTAACATAAGTTCCAGCTTTTATAACACAGAGGGAGTTGATCCTACTTTTTATACTTATGAACTCCAAAATCTAACAAAAAGGATTTCTTTTTTTCAATGCCCTTTAAACAGATTACAATGACATTTCACATTTGCAATCCTGAGACCACACGCCAAGATATAAAATCTCTATTAAATGTGTTTGCCTCCTTTTCTAGTTTTTCTGTTAAATGATCTCTCTATGCATCAAAAACTAGCATTAACTGAAATAATTTATGCTAATATTATTCTTCAGAATAGAACATCTTATTTCAAAAAAGTAGTCTGAGATATTTTTAAGGGCTTCGTTATACAGGATCTTTCTTAAGATTTTTTAATGGAGGACCTCATTTTATCTTTAGACAAATAAGATACTTATTTAGCAACACTATGTTTTTGTACTGTGCTAGAGGCTGAAATTGAAAATGTAATTTTTTAGAAAAATGTCTTGCTCTCAAAGATTTATGTGGATTTGGCAGCAAAATCTCAGAATACTGAGATATTAGGGAGTTTTGTTTCTTTTTTATTTTTCTCTCTCTTATGCTCATTGCTGTAAGAGGGAAATAAGATATTTATTTCGCACAAATAAGATATTTATTTAACAACACTATGTTTTTGCACTGTGCTAGGGGCTGGAATTGAAAACATGATTTTTTTAGAAAAACATCTTGCTCTCAAAGATTTATGTGGATTTGGCAGTGAAATTGCAGAATACTGAGATATTAGGCGGTTTTTACTTTCTTTTTCTCTCTTATATGCTCATTGCTGTAAGAGGGAAATATGTTAGGGCTACAAAAAGAGATAATCTCTGCCAGAAGCAGGGGAAAGAATACTTCTTCCATTCCAGTCATATAAACCACACAAACACATATGTACCTTCTCCTCTACTTCCATCATCTCCACTATCACTAGACTACAGAGAGAAAGATAGAAAAGGCTGGGTGTCTTAATGGTAAAAAGACCTTGTCACCAAACAGCATACCAGAACAATAGAAAGAACCCAGGATGAATTGGCTGAATGTATGCCACAGTAAAATGATACCAGAGGTATCCTTACTGAAACTCCAAGCCCTGGAATAAGCAGAAAGCCACTGGTTTCAAGAGCAAATGGCCAATAGTCAATGGAGGTTTCAAGGGTAATCTATATGGACATATGGCCAATGGCCAGAGGGTCTGCATCCTGCTCATACTGTGTCTGAAGGGGCCAGAGTGATTGAGAGGTAGAAATTAGCATTACAAAGTATGTAATGTTTTGGCACTCTTTAGTTGTTCCTTTGCCCACATGCAAACACAGTTTTAGTAATAGTTTGCACACAACCTTTTAATTTTATTTTTGATCTTGACTTGCTGTAAAAATGACCCGCATTTTAGTATTTGTAATTATAAATATTGGTCTATTAAAACAATATAACATAATATTCCACCTCCTTATCCCTCAATCCAAATACCATGAAACATTCTTATATACTGTATCTTAAATATCTCTAGAATTAGCCTCCCTTCTGTATTCTCACTACATTATTTACAGCTCTCAACGTATTTCTCCTGTACCACTGTAATTGTGTTTAGCATAACTTTCCCGTTTCCAGTCTCATCTATAAATAAACAAGCTTCAGTAGTGCTGGTGAAGTTGTTGTACATTGAAAAATCTCTTAAGCCATATTTAAGCCTAAAAAATAGTAGTACCTAACATATTAGCAATACTTCCTATTTCACAAAGCAAGCATCTCTCATTTGACCCAAGTGTACCCATTGATCTTCATTACTAATATCTTCACCTACTTTCCCCAACCACATTGAATCACACCTGGTTGCTTTCGTTGAATTTTATCAAGTATGCCATCCAATCTGATGCTGTGACTTTTTGAGTCTGTGCACATATAACAAAATGTTAAGGCTATTTACAAAATGTGTATCACTTGACTTTATTTTTCCATAGGAAAATTCAAATGAAAGGTAAATATGAGTTTTTTAAGAATCCCAAATAACACCCAGAGCCTGAACTATGAAGCAGAATAATCATATATGAAAATAATCATATATGAAAAAAAAAGGGATAAACCAAAGGAAGACAGCAGAAGTTGAGTAATTTGAGACCAAGCAATATCCTCTAATTGGAGGCTACTTCCTTGTAGAAAGCGACAGGTCCCACAGCAGAAAGATGATATAAATTCTATATTATTTTGCTGAGAGGCACACATTTTTGACATTGTCTATCTGACATTTCCATTAGAAAGAGATGTCCAGTATTACCAAAAGCCTCCACTGGGAAAACCGGCTTTCAGAAGGCTCCATTCCATCTCTTCACATGTAAATCTCTTCCCTATGTTATCTACTTAATATATTACCACAAATTCTTTTAACGTTTTTCTTAAGCACTGCCCCACTTTCAATAATAAATTGCCAGTCATCAGACATTCTACGCAGAACTTAAGACAACTTATACCTAAATACTCTTTACTTCAATTATAAAGTTAGCTATTTCTTTACTCTGATTAATTAAATCTGGTTAATAAGTTCAAATTGAAATTATATACATTTTCTTTAAAAGAAAGAAATAAAAGGGTATACTTTATAATCCAAAATGGGATAAATTATATTTTATGAAGCAGGAGAATTCTACTCTTAAATTGTTATAGCCTACTTTGGAAGTACTAAGGAAACTTTACTTATCACTTGGCTGAATGTAACCAGTGAAAGGGATTGTGCTGACACAGATGACTGAAAATCCCTCAGGACTTAGTAGCCCTTAAATACCCCTCAGCCCCATCAAGTATTCCTTAACCATTAAGACACCTGAACCACATTATGAATGCATGTGCTCATCTCCATTCAATAACTGTTGGCCAACTGAGAAATTGAATGGGTGGGGATTCTGGGCCTGGGCACATACATGGCCATGACAACTTCCAAACACAGTTCTATGCTTTCTCTCTCTAGATCATCCTGGAGTTTGCTTCTAATTGTTCCCAAATTTATCGCAGTATCAAATGAGTTATTGCTTTGTTTAGAATCTAGTTATACACCCCCAAATCTCCTTTACCTAAGCTAAATCTCTTCTCTCTTCATTTAATCTGAGACAGTGCTTCACAGCAAAATGATTTTGGGGGACATTTTTTAGACTAGACTGAAAAGAAAGAAAGAAAAGACATGCATCTAAATGTAGTCCCAATTCCCAATTCCTCTTCGACCTGCTTTTTTCTTCAACTTTTATTTTATGCAGAATGTGCAGGTTTTTTACATAAGTCGAGGTGTGCTATGGTGGTTTGCTGCACAGACCAGCCCATCACCTGGGTATGAAGCCCAGAATGTTATACCTTCTTCCTGATGCACTCCCTCTCCCCACCCACCCTCCACAGGTCCCAGTGTGTGATGCTGCTCACTGTGTCCATATGTTCTTGTCATTCTGCTCCCACTTATAAGTGAGAATATGTGGTGTTTTCTACCCCCTTTTGTTGTCTACTAGTAATAGAAAAGCTGCTAATCATGATCTATTGTCTTATAAACCTAGAACATAACTGATGAGGGAACAATTTTATATTTTTATTTATTTAATTTAATGACATTTTGGATTACAGTGAAAAAATAAAAAATAAAGTTTTAACTTATTCTTCTGCCTTTATATTTATATAAACCAGTTCGCTGATTTAAAGTCATCTTATTTCAACTCTGTCATGCAAGTTTAAAACACACACACACACACACACACACACACACTTTCTAGTTGATTTGAAAGCTTTTAAAGGAAAAGAATCATTATTTTTTTTCCTCAAATGGTTAAATCGGCATTAAAAGACATTTAAAACTAAGTTATAATTTTCACACTACACTTCCTCATAGCTATAGTTGTTTTTTATGTGGCACCTTTTCTCCAAGCAGCACCACATGTTTTATAGACTGTAAGTTACTAATCAAAAGGGTAACTATGCTTTAAATTTGAATCTATTTCACTTATCTTAAAGGTAAGTGCTATTTTGAGTGTTTTGCACTTTCAGAATTTTTCACCTCTAGAAAGTAAGTCAAGTTTCCTTCTGGATATAATAAACTGCCAACAATCTAAACATATTTTTAAAGTTAGTAGCTGAATGGAAAAGATGGGAAGAGGGAGATTGTTTTATAAGATCAGACCTCCGGTTTTTCTGTGTCAAAATCCTACCTCTAGCAGTGGCCATTATCTGATGACTTACAAGGTGAATGGAAATGTACCTTTTTTGCATTTTGATAACTTTGAGGTATTCTACATGGAAATAGATTTTTCTATAAATGTTTATGGAAATGTGCTAATAGAAAGCTATGTAAACATGACAGCAAACCAATTCTATAAATATAAAAAAACATTTCATAAGAACATGGATTTTTTTAAAAAAAAAATGGGGTTTGACACTATAACAATAAATAAGTCTAATAATTGGATTTTCATTTCTCTCCCGTTTTCTAGTAGCAAGATATATCAGAAACATTTTTACCTCTTTCAAAACCATAGCACATTTTGAAAAAACCCTAAAGAGAGCCCAGTTGAGAAACGAATTCTGTAAAATTAATAAAACTAGTTTTTCAACTGTCTGCTTCTTTTTTGGTCTGGAACTTTTGGCCTCAAGCAATCCTCCCATCCAGGCCTCCCAAAGTGCTGGGATTACAGGCATGAGCAACCACATCTGGACCCCTTCTTTTATCCCAAGGCTTTGACGTGTTTTTTTCATTTCTGATATTGGAGTCCCTTTACAGATTGTAGCTGGAGCCCTAGCCCTTTTAATAATCTTCCACAAGCAGGGCTGGTAACAGCTTCTGCATGTCTTAGATTCACAGGTAGAATGTACCCTATAATTCCTTGGACCTCTGTTTTTCATTCCTGCTGAATAATATGACATTTTGACAGAGAAAAAGACAAAGAAGGCATTTTTTTCCCTATTGCTTCCTTTTTACTTAATTTAAATTATTTTAGTTAAAGCAGTCTCTCTGTGTGTATGTTTATGTGATATAAACTTTTTAAATCATAGATAAAATGGCTAAATATAAAGACTAAGTTTTTCTCAATAAAATGTTATTGCAACAGGTTTAAAAAAAAAAAAAAAACACCACCACAAATTTCTGGCTGGGCACAGTGGCTCACGCCTGTAATCCCAGCACTTTGGGAGGCTGAGGTGGGTGGACCACCTGAGGTCAGGAGTTCGAGATCAGCCTGGCCAACAGGGTGAAACCCTGTCTCTACTGAAAAAAATACAAAAAATCAGCCAGGCATGGTGGCTCGTGCCTGTAATCCCAGCCTCTCTAGAGGTTGAGGTAGGAGAATCGCTTGAACCTGGGGGCAGAGGTTGCAGCGAGCCGAGATTGTGCCACTACCCTCTAGCCTGGGTGACGGAGAGAGGCTCTGTTTCAAAAGAAAACAAACAAGCAACAACAATAACAACAACAAAAATAACCCCACAAATTTCTTAGCAGTCAAGCTGCAAACAAACCTCCCAAAATAAGAGAGAGCAGCAGTGAGAGATTCTGACAGATTCCTGGCATCTCAGTGTGTGTGTGTGTGTGTGTGTGTGTGTGTGTGTGTGTGTGTGTGTGTGTGTGTGTGTGTGCTGCAATTCCCTAAGGGGATTGAGTTTGGTACATTTGTGTGAATTAGTGTGGTTTACTAATGCAGAGATTACACGATGAGGGGTAGAAAATAAATTCGAGTATTTTAAGAGCAGCCTTCACAGAAGGTAAAGAGGAAAGGGGAGTTCAACTAGATTCTCAGGGGAATGCATACCAAGGGGCCCTGTTCCAGTGACCTGCAGGTATGGGCTATGTTTGTCTCACTGCCTGAGGGATTTGCCAATTATATGCTCTGTGTCTATGAGCCAGTCTCCAGCTAGAGAAGAAGATGAAATGGTGTAAAAACACTTTTCAAACTCAGTGATAATGAGGCATTTCCAAAAAGGATGGAAGGAATAACTTAATGAGGAGGTGAAAAAGAAAGAAAATATGGTTCTGAAAGAATAGAATAGAACAAAAGGTATAAGGCTGATGAATTCAAGAATATGTTGCACAAAAGGAAGAAGAGGATAAATGTGTATTCCCAAAGCTGTATAATTAGGAGTTTTTTGTAGATGTTGTTTGTAGGGGTCTCTAAACTTTTCTGAAGACTAATTTATATCAAGGTAAAAAAATTTTAAATTGTTATATGAAGAGTTAATCAGAGTGTGGGGAAAAAGTTTCAATGACGTTAGGTATCCAGCAAGTAATTTAAAGAATTTTTATATTAAAAACAAAAGGAACAAGAAATTGAACATGTACTTTCAGTATATGCATGATTATTTAAAATTATATTCACATACTACTGTGCTGACATTGCATACACGTTAAGATACACACAAAATAAAATTCTTCAAAAATGAGACAATATTTTTATTAAAAAATTATTGGCAAATTGTATAAAAACCTTCTCACTATAAATGCTTCAATATTTTTTGTTACAGCATCCAAAGTTTCTTTCCAAATAGAATGCATTTTAGTACTTGGTTTTGAGAGTTGACGTTACCATTTCAGCTAAATAAAGTACCCAGAAAACATCTAAATACTAAAAAAGCGCACCATTGGCTGCAATAATAATCAAGACAAATAATTATATATTTTATATATATATATTATATATAATATATATATAGTTTGGCAAAGATTTTTTTGAAATTATGCTTTGCATTAAATTTATGTAGTCCTTCAACTGGTTGTTCTTAGGAACTGGTTAAAAAACAATTTCTAGATTTTTAAAATGTGAATATCAATGACAGTCTTTATGGGTAACATATGCATCAGAAAAATTCCAAATTCCTCTCTATAAAATGCTACCTCCATGGGATGAGTTTCCTTCTCAATGTGGGGGAAAAACAGCCATATTTACCATTCAGGCTCTAATTAAATGTAATTATTTTTAAAAATAAACTTTAGGTGGTATGCAACAGTGTGATTAGGTTACGATGCTTTTGTTTTTACTGACCTACCCAATACATGCCTGACAAAGCACTGAGCTATTAACTTTGGCAGTTATCTTCAACTAGAGAGTATTTTGCAGAAATCCTTTTATGCAATTTGTTCATTTTGTGAAGGTTGGCTTTGTTGGAATTAAACCACAAAATTTTTAAATTTACTAAACACAAACTGAGGCCACCGGCATCAATCTTTATTATTTATACAATAAGCTGTATAGATGCCTTCACTTATGAAAAAAAAATAATTACAGGCATATCTCACAAAGACATTGTGGGTTCAGTTCCAGATCACCACAATAAAGTAAAGCAAGTCACATAAAATTTTTGGTTTCCCAGTGCATATAAAAGTTATGTCTATACTACACTAGAGTCTAGTAAGTGTACAATAGCATTGTTTCTAAAAAGAAGTACATACCCTTAATTTAAAATTTTTTCGTTGCTAAAAAATGCTAACAATTATCTGAGCCTTTGGCAAGTTGCAATCTTGCTGGTGGAGGGTCTTGCCTTGATGTTGATGGCTGCTGACTGATTAGGATGGTGGTTGCTGACAGTTGGGTAGCTGAGGCAATATATTTGCCCCATCAATTGCCTTTTTCTTTCATAAAATGTTTCCTCTTTAGAAATATATTGAATATGCAGTGCTATTTGATAGCATTTTACCCACAGATCTTCCTTCAGAATTGAAGTCAGTTCTCTTAAACCTTGCTGCTGCTTTATCAACTAAGTTCATGTAATATTCTAAATTCTTTGTTGTCATTCCAACAATGTTCACAGTATCTTCATTAAGATTAGTGAAACCACAGGAAACCACATTCTTTGTCTATCCACAAGAATCAACTCCTCATCCCTTCAAGTTTTGTCATGAGATGGTAGCAATTCAGACACACCTTCAGGCTCCACTTCTAATTCTAGTTTTTTGGCTATTTCCTTCCCATCTGCAGTGACTTCTTCCACTGAAATCTTGAATCCCTCAGTTGTCCAAGGAGGGTTGAAATCAACTTCTTCCAATCTCCTGCTAATGTTGATATTTTGATCTCTTCGCATGAATCACAAATGTTCTCAATGTCATCTAGAATGATGACCGTTTTACAGAAGGTTTTCAATTTGCTTTGCCCAAATCCATCAGAGGAATCACTATCTATGGAAGCTATAGCCTTATACAATTTAGTTTTTAAATAATGAGTCGTGAAACCCAAAATTACACCTTGATCCATGGGCTGCAGAAAATGTTAAGCTCACAGACATGAAAACAACACTACTCATTCCTTTGTATGATTCTGTCAGAGCTCTTGGGAGACCAGATGCATTGTCAATGATCAGTAATATTTTGAAAGGAATATTTTTTCTGAGTAGTAGGTGTCAACATCAGTCTTAAAATATTCAGTAAACCATGCTGTAAACAGGTCATTCAGACTTTGTTGTTTCATTTTTAGAGCGTAGGCAGAGTAGGTTTAGGAAATTCCTGGGATTTTTCACAATGGTAAATGAGCGTTGGCTTAAATTTAAAGTCACCAGCTGTATTAGCCCCTAACAAGAGAATCAAAGCTTTGAAGCCAGGCATTGACTTCTGCGCTCTAGCTAGCAAAGTCCTAGATGGTATTGCCTTTCAATACAAAACTGTTTTGTCTACATTGAAAATCTTCATTTAGTGCAGCCACCTTCTTCAATGATCTTAGCTAGATCTTCTGGATAACTTGTTATAACTTTACATCTGAACTTGTTGCTTCACCTGAAACTTTTATGTTATGGAGGTGACTTATTTCTTAAACTTCATGGGCCAACCTCTGCTAGCTTCACACTTTTCTTTTTTTAGCTTCCTCACCCCTCTCAGCCTTCAGAGAATTGAAGAAAGTTAGGGCTTTGTTTTGGGTTAAATGTATGGTGTGTCTGTTTTGATCATTAAAATTTTCTCCAAATCAGCAATAAGGTGGTTTTGCTTTCTTATCATTTGTGTATTCACTGGATTGGCATTTTTAATATCCTTCAATAACCTTTTCTTTGTGTTCACAATTTGGCTAACTGTTTGGCATAAGAGGCCTAGCTTTGGGCCTGTCTCAGCTTTCAACACGCCTTCCTCATGAAGTTTAATCATTTCTAGCTTTTGATTTAAAGTGAGAGGCCTGTGACTCTTCTTGTCACTTGAACATGCAGAGGTCATGGTAGGTTTACTAATCAGCTTAATATCAATATTATTATGTGCTAGGTAATAGGGAGGCCTAAGGAGGGTGACAGAGACTGGAGAATGATTCGTCAGTGGAACAGGCCGGACACACACAATATTTGTTAAGTTTGTTGTCTTATATGAGTGTGGTTCATGGCACCCTAAAACAATTACAATAGGAACATCAAAGATCACTGATCACAGATCACTATAACAGATGTAATAATAATGAAACCTTTGAAACTTTGGAAGAATTACCAAAATGTGCCAGAAACATGAAATGGGCAGATGCTGTCAGAAAGATGGTGCCAATAGGCTTGTTTGACACAGGGTTGCCACAAACCTTCAATTTGTAATAAATGCAACATCTGTGAAGTGCAATAAAGCAAAGTACAACAAAACAACTATACCTACAAGCTGAAGGATTTTTGTTATTTTTTTTTTTTATTTTTTTTTCTGACAAAATGTCTTGCTGTGTTGCCCAGCTTAGAGTATAGTCATCCAATCAGACTCAAACTCCTGGGCTCAAGTGTTCCTTCCACCTCAGCCTCCTAAGTAGCTGGGATTGGAGGTATGCAACATCACACCCAGCTAATTTTTAATTACTATTATTAATTTTTTTTGTAGAGACAGGTTCTTACTATGTTGTCCAGACTGGTCTTGACCTCCCAGGTTCAAGCAATCCTCCCATCTCAGCCTTCCAAAATGCTGGGATTACAGATGTGGGCCATGGTTCCCAGCCCTAGGTTAAAGTTCCAATATTTTCTTCTTAGCTCCAGTGGATCATCTTTATGAATCCTGTAGACCTGCATTTCATTTTTAAGACCTCTGGTTCAAATGTCTATAAATTGGTTTAACATGTACTATCAGGCTGAAAACCCTTGAGACAGAGATCATAAGAGGCATGTGGAAGCAGAAAAGAGAAAGAAACTTAACATTTTTATGGATTAGGCATTTCGCTTGCAACCAGTGAGGTAGCTATTTCACTGATTAGAGACATGAGGTTCAAAGACCTTAAGTAGCTTACAAAAAGCCACACTGTTATTAAGAACCTAGGACCGGCCGGGCACGGTGGCTCAAGCCTGTAATCCCAGCACTTTGGGAGGCCGAGACGGGCAGATCACGAGGTCAGGAGATCGAGACCATCCTGGCTAACACGGTGAAATCCCGTATCTACTAAAAAATACAAAAAACTAGCCGGGCGAGGTGGCGGGCGCCTGTAGTCCCACCTACTCGGGAGGCTGACGGCAGGAGAATGGCGTGAACCCGGGAGGTGGAGCTCGCAGTGAGCCGAGATCAGGCCACCGCACTCCAGCCTGGGCGACAGAGTGAGACTCTGTGTCAAAAAACAAACAAACAAACAAACAAAAAGAACCTTAGGACCATGCTCTTTTGGAAGTGCCATCCTCATTAGTGACTCTGTTAAAAGAAGGTGAAAATTTCTAAATGCAAAACTGATACGATTAATAAGGTATCTTTGATAAGAGAGAATGTTTCCAAAAACACATTGGATAGTCACAATTGAAAGTTCCTGAACCTGAAAACTCCTGATTAGATTTCTTTAATCAGAGAGAACAATATTATCATTTTTAGGGCTTAACAAACAAAACAGCATTCACTCCTATTCATGACTAATAATCACAAGGAAAAATGCACTCCAGGTATACACTACTTGCTAGAAACTACAATAAGGACTCATTTGTTCAACACATTTTTATCTGAAACATCTCTAGGTGTTAGGCACTGAGGATACATTGCAGCAAAATAGATAAAATCTCTAACATTTTGTTATTATCTTATAGATCATACAGTCATTAATTAAGTACTAAAACCAGTAAGTGTTCAATTATAAAAAGAGAGAAATTGTTATGAAGAAAACATATGTGGTATTATGAAGGTTAAAAGTAAGGAAACTGGCCTAACACAGAGGTCACAGGGAGCTTCTCCAAGATCTAAGGGGTGGTGTGAAGTTACCCAGGTGAGAGTGAAGGGGAAAACATTCTGGCAGAGGGCAACATCTGTTCAGGACCTGCCAAAGGAGGGAGGATCATACAAGAGGCAAGTGTGACTGGAGATCAAAGCAAGAACAGCCGTATTCTGTGTGTCATGTCATCCTGAGATGAAGACAAGGCCAAACCATGTAGGACTCTGAACATTAACATAATTTTGTTCTCTATTATGTAAACAGTGAGATGTTTTGGGGATTTTCAGTAGAAATGACATGATCAAAACTCACTTGGAAAATATCATTGTGGCCAAGGATTGTAGAACTGGAGGAGGTAAAGTAGAATAAAGGGTGGTAATTTGCTGTGGTTGGCTGTGGCTTGTTCTCACCAAAACCTTTGTTGAAATTTGATCCCCAATGTGGCGGAATTGGGAAGTGGGGCCCGGTGGGAAATGTTTTAGTCCTGAAGGTGGATCCCTTATGAATAAATTAATGTCTTCCCACAGGAGTAAGTGAGT
Source organism: Macaca mulatta (assembly GCF_049350105.2). Lineage (NCBI taxonomy): Eukaryota > Metazoa > Chordata > Mammalia > Primates > Cercopithecidae > Macaca > Macaca mulatta. The sequence continues at coordinate 49,824,010 of NC_133406.1, forward strand.
TCTTGCTCTTGTAGGAATACATTCTCTCGTAAGAATACATTCTCTTGCAGGAATACACTTCCTCCCAGGAGAGCAGGTAATTAAGTGTCTGGTTTCCTTGTTTGTTTGTTTTTTTCCTTTGATTCCATTCTTGTCCCGTGATCTCTATCCACATTATCACTTCCTTTCCACTTTCTACTATGAGTTGAAGCAGCCTGAGGCCATCATCTGATGAAGCTGCCCAATTTGGAACTTCCCAGCCTGCAGAAACTGTGAGCAAAATAAATCCCTCTTCTTTACAAATTACCTAGCCTCAGGGCTGCACCCTCATGGGTGGTTCATGCCATGATCAAGAAAGGGAGTGAGTTTTTACCCTCGCCAAACTAAATTAGTTCCTGTAAGAGTGGGCTGTTATAAAGCCAGGACACCCCTCAGGGTTTGCCTTTTAACATATGTCTGCAGGAAATATCCTATTTCATGGCAAGAGTGATGCCATCTTGAAGCAAAAAGTGCCATTATGACTCATGTTAGACCCCCACATACGAAGGTGTTTTGCAGTAAGATCTTAAACAATGCCTGTAGCATAGATGGCTCTTATTAAAATGCTTATCTAACCTTCCCAGTGGTCGTGAGTATTGGCAAGAAAATCTGGAAATAGGAACAGCTGCATCTCTTTAAGGGTAAAATATTTTTACCCTACAAGCTTGCTCTACAAAGAAAGCTTTCTGGAGGGCCAGTGCAGGGACCCACCATCTCACAGACATCTGAGACATGGCTTTTGTTCTAAGTCCTATTCAATGTTTCTTTTTGACAAATTGCATTTATCTTCCTTTCTTTAACTTCTCAACTCCCCCAGTCTTTGGGAGTAGGTCAGCATGTACCTGCTCACCGCACAAGAGTGCTCACTTCCCCTTTGTCCTTGTCTACCATGTTATAAGACAGCACAGAAAGCCCTCATAGGAAGTTGAGCAGATGCTGGTGCCATGCTTCTTGCACTTCTCTGCCTACAAAACTGTAAGTTAAATAAACCTCTTTTCTTTATAAAGATCCAGCCTCAGGTATTTCTGTTACAACAACACTAAATGGACTAAGGCAATGCTAAAAGCAACCTATCTGAAAAAGAAATGAAGAAAACAACCCCACTTATAATCATTACAAAAATAATAAAATATGTAGGAGTCAATTTAACCAAGAAGGTGAAAGATCTCTACAATGAAAACTATACAGCATTTGTGGCATAAATGGGAGAGGACACAAATAAAAGGAAAGATATTGCATGTTTATGAATGGAAAGTATTAATAATCTTAAAATGTCCACGCTACCAAATGGGATCCACAGATGCAATTCAATTCCTATCAAATATCAATGACATTCCTCACAGAAATATAATAATAATTCTAAAATTTGTATGAAAAGACCCTGAATAGCCAAAGCAATCTTGGACGAAAGGAGCAAAGATGAAGGCATCACACTACTGAAGAGAGGAACATAACTGGAAATGGGAAATTATCTGTTCTGCATATCTTCACTAAACAAGAAAGAAAAGAACAACTAATAACATTGACAGAAGTGGATAAACTTTAAAAAATCCCAAAAATGTAAGAATTCCAAAACAAATGGAATGTTTTTCTTCACAAATATTCAATTGTATCTGGTGAATATATTTATTTGCCTAGTTAAGTAAATTATACTATTAAATATTTTATATGCGATTTTCTTTCCATCCTTTGTTTGCCACCCAATCTCATAAATTAAGGCTTAATTTTGAGAAGTGTGCAATTTATATAAAATTTAATCCTAAGTGATAATAAATCTTATGGATATGTATAACTCATTTAAGAAATTTGAGAACCAAACTATTTCAGTTGTGGTTGATTCACACTTTTAATAGCTCATGCTTATTACATGACTTATCTGCCGTCTAAAAGTAAATGCTACTACTTATAAACTAGAGGCAAGTTAATCAATGACAATGTTGCCATTCCCCAGTCACCCACTAGCCATTACATGTCATCAAGTCACATTTGCTTTTTACTGGTCTATAGAATGTCAAAGCAAAGGAAAAGGACATTTTAAAGGTTAGTGTTATATCATGCCAAAGGACATACTGGAAGTCTTTCTTCTATTTGGAAAATATAACCAGAGGTTATGGCAATGTTATTGTTTCTATTGCCATTTGTTCTACTTTGTTATTTGATATGATTGAGGAAGAAAAAGGAAGTAGGTCATGTCTGTTGCCATTTTGCTCTACAGACAAGCCGTAGTGGGAAATAATTAGATGCAGCATATCAGCACAGTCACCTAAAACAAAAAAAAAATAATTCTGCAGTTTCTACATTATCTTTGTGATTTGAAAAATCCTGATCCTTACACCCTGAAGGTAGCCGTTAGGCAGTTTTCTGCCTTAAATGGCAGAACACATCAACCCAAACTGACTTAAACTATAAGAAATGTTGGAGTTTTATTTCATGTAAAAATAAGTCAAGGGGTGGGATGAGCCCCAGGCCTCAATGCTCTCGTTTCTCTTTCTCTGATATTCTCTAGTGTCTACTCTGCTCAGAATAGTTTAAGAACTTCTTGTAGGAAGGTGATGGAATGTAGTGGTTACATTTGTATCACAACCAAAGGCAGCAAATCCAGAAACAGAAAAATAGTATTTACTTTAGTGCTTCTGTCTTAGAATGAAATAAACTTTTTCTCACTGTTTGGGACAGAGGTCCACTGGTAAGGAGAATGAGATTACCATAATTCGTCTAAAGTCTTAAGCAATTTTAAAAATTTAAGATCTAATCTTGAAACTACAGATAAGGTTAACTTTGTCATACAAGAAGTAGTTTTTTTTTTTTTTTTAATCAAGGCTCTGTTAGAAAGAAAGATGGGTTGGGTAGATAGCTAACAGTATTTGCTACACTGAATGTATTTTCATCATCATGAAGAAAATACCAAAATTTGTTAGACAATAGTTTACTGATGGTTTATACATTAATTAGATTATAAGTATAAAAATATGTAGGTAAAAAGGTTTACACGTTCACCTTTGTTTAAAATAATGAAAAGATCTAGATTTCCAACTAATTTTTATATCACTTCCTGGAGAAATCACACAATCGCCTTGCTTAGAAGCCAGAGTGTTTCCAAGAGAAACAGGATGGTGGGGCTCAGGCCACAGCTGTTACTCTTTGAGTAACTTCCATGTCTGAACTAGCAACTCTATGACAAAATCAGACTGAGAGCTTCCAAAGTGCTTTGTTCAGAGCAGCAATATCAGCATCACCTAAGAACTTTTAAACACATAAACTCTTCGACCCCACCCAAACCTACTGAATCAGAAACTCTGGGTATGAGGACTTGTAAGTCCTCCAGGTGATTCTGACTACGTTAACATTTTAAAATTCTTCTTAATTTTTGTGAGTACATAGAAGGTGGATATATTCATGGGGTATGTGATATATTTGGGCACAGGCATGCAATGCACAATAATACCATCATAGAAAATTGGGCATCCATCCCCTCAAGCACATATCCTTCGTGTTACGAACAATCCAACTCTACTTTTAGTTATCTTAAAATGTACAAATAAATTATTATTGACTGTAGTCCCCCTGTTCTGGTATCAAATACTAGGTTTTATTCTTTCTGTCTGACTATTTTTTGTACGAATTAACCATCCCCACCTTCCTTGCCTCCCCTACTATCCTTCCCAGCCCCTGGTAATCATTCTTCTATTCTCTATCTCCATGAGTTCACTTGTCTTGATTTTTAGATCCCACAAATACGCGAGAACATGTAATGTCTGTCTTTCCGAGCCTGGCTTATTTCATTGAACATAATGACCTCCAGTTCTATCCATGCTGTTGCAAATGACAGAATCTCGTTCTTTATTATGGCTGAATAGTACTCCATTGTGTATTAGTGCCACATGTTCTATATACATTCCTCCGTTGATGGACACTTAGATTTCTGACCACATTAACATTTGAAAACCACTAGAAGCAGCTCTGTTGACAATTTTTCATTTTAGCAATTGTGCCGGTTTATTTAAAGCTTCTCACCCCACTACAGCTCCATAGTTCTACTGTTTTTGTTTCAGTAGTTTTGCTTATATTTTTCTTACTCTGCTACATGCGGTAAAATTAAAACCATTTGTCTCACTCGCTGCACTGTCCAATACAGTAGCAGCAGCCACATGTAACTATTGAAATTGAAATTGAGCTTTAAAAATTGAGGCATGCCAGCCACATTTCAAATACTCAGTAGTCACATATGGCAAACGGTTACCATATTGAACAGCATAGATATATAGAGCATTTTTATCATTGTAGAAAATTCTATTGGACGGGGCTGAACTAGAGCATGACAAATTCATGCTTTTTTTAAAAAGCACTTTTAAGTAACATGCACTAAACATATTTTTTTACATATAAAAGTGGCATCAATCTAGAATACATTCAATTGCTGGGAGAAGAGTTATTCACCCTTAATTCTCTTGTATAGGTTTGTGGTTTTCAATCTTGGAAATATGCCAGACAATATATTCTGAAGACAAAAATAACAAAATTGCTTTTTTGAAGACACATAGCTTCTGGCCAAATATAACAAATATTCTTTTCAATGAATAACTAACTGAGCTTGAAAGAAAAGAAGGGCGGGTGAGAACTCCAAGGTTACATGAAGCTTTGCCAATCTTGGAAACTGGGAGGCTAATTTCCCGCCCCCACCCCCCCCCCCCGCCCCCCAGACGGATTTTCACTCTTGTTGCCCAGGCTGGAGTGCGATGGCGCCATCTCTGCTCACCGCAACCTCTGCCTCCCGAGTTCAAGTGATTCTCCTGCCTCAGCCTCCCAAGTAGCTGGGATTACAAGCATGCACCACCACACCCGGCTAATTTTGTATTTTTAGTAGAGATGGAGTTTCTTCATGTTGTTCAGGCTGGTCCCTGACTTCAGGTGATCCGCCCACCTCAGCCTCCCAAAATGCTGGGATTATGAGGCGTGAGCCGCTGCGCCCGGCCACAGGAGGCTAATTTTTTAAGGTCAGTTCAATAACAGGAGACAAAGATTTTGGTGGGAAGTGGAATTAGATCTCTACATAAATTTGAGACAATTGAAGTCTACTCACTCAGTGAAAGGGTGGGCTAGAAAAGACACTGATGCAGGAAAAAAATCAAAAACAAAAACAAAAAACAAACAAAAAAAAACAGTGTGAGTGGAAAAAGTTCCTAAGGATTTTAGCCACAGGTCTACCCTACCAAGGGTCAGCAATTCAAGTTGATTCACCAGACTCTAGAATCTCTGGCAGACACAAATGCAAATTTTCTCCCAATGTGTGCAAATTCAAGCCAGACATTTTAGGATTCCCACACAGCCATACCAAAATTTACAAGGAAACAGATTCTCATGAGTAAGTAGGTCATTACAATTAGTGTCTTAGGTAGGAGAAGGAGCACAGTGGGAGAATAAGGTGGAAGAGGAAGAAATTGAAGACTGGTCACAGAGGACCAGAAAAAAGATATAGGCATTATCTCCTGGAAAATGAAAACCCACTAAAAGATTCTAAGTTAAAAGTAGCATGGTTAGATTTTGTTTTAGAATCTTGTCTATCATAGTTGATTCTGATTCTTTTGCTGCTTCTTCATTGAAAGGACTTGAAATATTTATGCCCCCTAACTGAAATTCAACGAAATCACCGTAAGATGTGGGTAAGGCCAAAATCTTGCCTTTATAATCCTATTCTGCATACTTGACCATAAGAAAATGGTTTTAAAATGATTAAAGTAGTTAAGTATATCTAATGAATATTTCCTGATCGCAACATCTATAGAAATGTTGCATACTTCTTAATAAAATTTTGAGACAGGAAATACTTTTCCAGGGTCAGGGTAGGGAACAAAAAGAAAAGACTTTTCAATTAATTGCCTGTATCTTCTGATAATCAATTACTGATTAGTTTGGTTCTCCAATAAGCTTCCTTTCAACCTGCTAGTTACACAATAAAACAGCAATGTGCTTTAGTATAGCATTTTACATGGGACACAGTAAAATGACAAAATGACACAACCGCACATTAAAAAACAACTTTAAATTAGCCTTTGGTTTCTTTCTACAATAAGAAACCTTTAACTTCTGCGCAACTTGTCAGAGAACTTTTTTTTTTTTCTCCTTTTTCTGCTCATGGCCAAGCAGAGAACAAAAATCAAATAATACAGCATACTCCAATTTTGGTCTTTGTGAAAACCCTTTACTGGTATCTTTCAATACTTACCTTTCAATACTGTTTCTCCTTTAAGTCAAGGAGAAAAACAGTGGTTTCTCCTTTACTTAAAATTTTAATGTTAATTTATCTTTTTTTACTGTAAAGATAGTCTGTAACTTACCCATTGCCTGCTACCACCACCGCCATCTCATAATACCCTCCTTTCCTTTTACTCTAACTCTTACCTTTCATCACCAACACAAATATTATTTAAGGTCAATATTCTGTCATTTTCCTTAAGAGCTACAGAATGTCTAACTACCAACCTACCGACCTACTGTTTTCTTGTGTAAGATCCTAAATTTATTAATACTCAAATTATCGGAGGATTTACCTTTTCACCCAATGATGTTATTTAATTTAAGGCCTCCTGATTTCTTCCACTAGTGGTGAGTGTAGGAATATGTTGACAGAACATAAATATGAATGATATTAAACTGTTTAATAGCCTAGTGGACTGAGGTATATATTAATAAATATAAATTAATTTAGAGAAAATAAATATGTAAAACCTGATATCAACCTTGGAGAATGTAAGAAACTTTTCTATTCACACAACTAGAAAGTTTTATTCACACCCAGATTTCTGTAACTCCGAATTCAGATTCCATATCACCCCCTTCACTGATTGTAGCTAAGCTGCATTTCTGCTTCAAATTTCTATCACGAGGCAGAAAGCAAATTCATACCTGAATTCCTGAGAAAAAAATTTGACCTATGTAAATACAATTATTAAATAATAATTTGTGGGGGAATTCTGATATTTTGATGACATTTCATGGAATGATACAAAACATAAATTATTGATATTCATTTCCAAACTTGAGCCACATAAAAGCCAACCAAGAATCAACTAATTTTTTTTTTAATTATCATAATGAGTGCATACATATCTTTGACTATTAGGTCCACATTCTTTGTGTGGTACAAATATTTTCCTATCATTTTTATACCTATACTTTAGAAAAATCTCTTGATTTTTATGTTTGTTTAAACAAATATGTTTCTAAAGTTATATTTATTTAAAAATATATATTATGTTTTAAGTCATAAAATGTAATTTGGGCTCCATCAAACAGTGCGTATACACACACACACACACACACACACACACACACATTATTGTTACTTCCAGTGGTGAAGAATACGCAGCTTAGCTGATTGGAAACCTTCTCTTATTGACCACATTTCACGTACAAAACCCACCAAAATACCGAAGATACTATTATACATCTGTATATAATTTGTATTGATTTATTTACATTTTAGGTTCAGGGGTAGATGAGCAGATTCGTTATATAGGTAAACTCATGTCATGGAGATTTGTTGTACAGATTTTTTTGTCACCCAGGTATTTAATCCTAGTACCCAATAGTTATTTTCTGATCCTCTCCCTCCTCCCATCCTCCATCTTCAAGTAGGCCCCAGTGTCTGTTGTTCCCCTCTGTGTCCATGTGTTCTCATCATTTAGCTCCCACTTATAAGTGAAAACATAAAGTATTTGGTTTTTTGTTCCTGCATTAGTTTGCTAGTAATAATGGCCTCCAGCTCCATTCATCTCCCTGCAAAGGACAGAAATTTTAAAATTAAAACAGATAACCGAAAAATATATTGAAATATTTGATCAGTTTAGAGAATAAATGTGTACTGTCTCTGAGTATTGACCTTGGAACCAATTTTGAAAAGATAGAATTTAATGTATAGCCTTAGACATTAGAAAATATCTGTACAATGTTGCTGTGCTGAGCCATGATACAGCCTGAGACAAAAGTAAAATTTAGTCATTCTCATCCTGTTTTTACATAAGACGTGAAATTTTATTCATCATTGATTTTTGCACTGATTTTAATTTTTTAAATATCACATTTAAACATTATCTATCTTGATTACTGAGGGGTTTAATGTGCACACTTATATCTGAGAGCACCTCATTCCCTTTACCCTAGTACAGGCCCTGCTATATACCTATACTGTTTGCTTTCTAGACTATTAATCACAGTGCCTAGAGATACCATGTGAGGAGATAAATATTTCTTTGGCTATGAAAGTCTATAAAAAAAAATAAGAGTATACAAAACCTGAGTCTAGTGTAATACATTACATGTAACTTATGTCATTTATTTTTTGACTAGAGATTTACCTCAAAACAAAATTCCTTACACACACACACATACACACACTCATACACAAACATGAAGAAATATAAAAACTTATTATTTTTAGAGTTAGTACTGAGATAGAAAAGAATTTTGGAATGTTTTGACATAATTTTAAGCTTTTATATTTTTACTCATTTAGGATTTAGAGGTTCTCTCAACAATAGTTTACGGAACTACTGATTGCAACATATCTGAATATTCATTACCTTTATTTTAATAATTCATATAGAGTCCAATTAGCATCTGTATTTTGGGATTTTTCAGTTAAATAGCAGCTGTATGTTATACCACATGGAATTTTTGGACTCTGGTTTGCTTTTTTTTACTCCTATTACTTTTTGTTTTATGATAATAAGGATAACTCATCAAATAGCTAGTTTGTAGCGTGGGATTTGGGAATTAACATCATTCAGTAACACCTTCAGTAGTCATCAGTAAACAAAGAGTGAGATTCTGAAATTGAGCATATTAAAGGTCATACCAGAAAAACATATGCCAGAATCTTCATGTATAACTATATTCTAAGTATAGATAACAACAAACAATAATACTATACATTTTATAGCGCCCTATAATTCACAAATCACACTTACTATTTTCATTAGAATCATGTAACAACTTCAGAAGCTAAATAGTGTGAGTATATTATTGCTATTTTCATTATGAGGAAACTGTCATGAAGCCTCCCAAATGCCATATGAGAGACACATTGTATTGTTTTCTGCATATGTCACTCAATATTTTTGTCAAATGCATGTAACAAATTTACAGATTAAATAAATTCAGTAATTTCAGTCTTTTTAATCCAGCCCAAATAGCCGATCCCTTGGTAAACTGCAAAGACAGTCGAAATGAGAGGATTGAGTTACTACAAACCACCCAATATCCCTTTCTTGTATCTGTATTTATTTTATCTGTTCTAAAACTACAATGATGCAGTCCTTAAAATGAATTACCAATAAATGCAGAATTATAGCACCCAAATGGCTAAATAGAAATATTTTATGGAAGGAGAAAAGAAAATACCCGGTCTTCTACTGTTAACATTAATGCAAGTTGGCTCAACTGGTTATCTAATTTTACCTTGAAATATTGAGAAAGAGATCTTGAAGAATTGATGTAGACAGGTCAGAGACTATCAACAGCACAGAGGTGAGATAACAGCGGCCAGAGAACAGGGGCAACCTTTCTAAGCCTCTTCAACATGAATCCCATACTAAATATCTGGTCCAAGAGAGGGCAAGTGAAAAAATAAAGGCATTATCTGCTCATTTCACAACCTTGTCAAGGACTGATGTTATTCTCATAACCTGGAAAATTAAACCACCTAAGATATTTTCTAGGAATATCTTCTCATGTTATTTTTGTTCTTTTGAAAGTTTTTCTATATCTACAAATGTCTTTATATTTCTTTTGTATCCCCAAGAAGACATGTTTTCAGTTTTCAACTTTTCATGCCTTATAGTCTGTACTATATTCATTTTTATATTGGAGAATCATGTTCTTATATAAATTACTTTGCTAAGCAATAAATGTTTAAAATCTCAGACTCATCTATGACTCCCCCTTTTCCTTTCCCACAAGTAATATGCTAACATTTTCCTGCATTATATTTCTGTATCTACTGATTACCTTATTCCTAAATCCACTATCCTAATTCAGATTTACCCATAGGCTACTGTAATAGGTATCTTTACTTGCTTTCTGCCATGTCTGTATCATCTCTGATCCATTTTATATATAGCTGCCATATTTTTATGAAATGCAGCTATCCTCAAGTCATATCTCTATTCTAAAACCTTGATCAATTTTCCATTGCTCAAAGAAAAATGTACAATTGCAGGCTTGCATTTAAGGAGCAATTGGACAACCTAACTTTCAGAATTCCTCCAGAGCTGTAAAATTCCATACATTTGCTCATAGGATTCACTATTCATAATCTTGTGACCTTCCTCTCTTAACCAACTTACTACTATGTTTTAAGACCCATCTCAAATGTCACCTGTTTGATGATGCTTTCCCTGACTCAATGAGATTCCTCCTCGGAACTCCCACAGTGACTTGATTATGAAATACACCACTTTCAGCTTTCTTTTTGTGGTTAAGTTTTGTGGAGTGTGTGTGTGTGTTGTTGTTGTTGTTGTTGTTGTTGTTTTGTTTTGAGACAGGATCTCACTATGACACCTAGACTGAAATGCGGTGGCATGATTAGAGCTCATTGCAACCTGGAACTCATGGGCTGAAGTGATCCCCCTGCTGCAGCCTCCCAAGTAACTAGGACTAAAGGGGCATGCCACTGTGCCTGGCTTTATTTTAAATTGTTTGTAGAGACAAGGTCTCACTATATTGCCCATCCTGATCTGGAACTCCTAGCTTCAAGCAATCCTCCCAGCTCAGCCTCCGAAAGTTGCTTTTATTGCAGATGAGAGCCACTGTGCCCAGCCTAATGTAGTTCTTTTACACTTCTTATCCTGCATAGAATTAGAAAATTACTGAGGATAGTAATTTTGCAGATTCAATTTTAAATCTTACACAGTGTCCAAAATGGATCCGTGTTCTATATAGATACACAGTCTAGAAGCAAAAATGGAAGGAAAAAAGAAGGAAAGTAATCACAATAAGTTGTCATTTATATTTTAATTGTGACAGAAATAAAATCATATTATGTTAGGAATAAAAGCATCATAATAGCTTTTTTTAAATAGAACTAATTGTCATAATATTCTAACATAATAAACAGAGACTTTTTTTTCATTTTTGGCACCACATATGAGATTAACATAATTCCAGACTTTGGGAGAACAGGAAAACAGGAAAAGACATGATAAATGGTCAGGAAGGCTTATTTAGACTGACTGATAATGCAAAGTTGGTAATTAAAACCATGGCAGAAAAAAATTGTTGCAGTTTGAAGGCACAACATCTGAAAAATCTGAAGAAAGAAAGAAAGAAAGAAAGAAAGAAAGAAAGAAAGAAAGAAAGAAAGAAAGAAAGAAAGAAAGAAAGAAAGAAAGGAAGGAAGGAAGGAAGGAAGGAAGGAAGGAAGGAAGGAAGGAAGGAAGGAAGGAAGGAAGGAGGAGGAGAAGGAAGGAAGGAAGGAAGGAAGGAAGGAAGGAAGGAAGGAGAAGAAAAGAAAAGAAAAAAAGAAAGAAAGAAAAAAGGAAAGAAAGAAAGAAAGAAAGAAAGAAAGAAAGAAAGAAAGAAAGAAAGAAAGAAAGAAAGAAAGAAAGAAAGAAAGAAAGAAAGAAAGAAAGAAAGAATTTTTGGAACTAAAATACTTTCATAGGACCATACCTTAGGGTGCAAAAAGAGAACTGCAGGATATGACATTATACTAGAGCACAGAATTGAAAGAAATTAGTGTTCCGATGTGTGAAAATAAACTGTGACAAAGGATGTCGGTTTCCATACATGCACTTTAGTTTTCAATACTGTTGAAAATCTTCCAACAAAACATGATGAAAATTTGAAAATATTAATGTTTCTTCTTTCCAGATAAAAGTTAAAATTATTTCAAGCCCCTTCTCTACTCAGACTAATATTATTACACCTTTCAAAATTTTATATGTAAAAATATTATGTCATTTTTTACTTGTTTGCATTTTGTTAATTGATCTAATTTTCATTATTCTTTCACACTCTAGATTCAAGAACCCCTATGGAACAGCAGCAAAATAAAAAAAGAAAAAATGGGCTGTGTAGATTTTCTTAAAACATTAGAGTGGTTTGGTTTATTTGTTTAAATACCTTCTTCCTAAAAGGAATTAAGTGATCCCATAAGACATATTTCAGTAGTGTGCCCTCTGTTGTCTTTCAGTGAGTGGTTATTAACTATTTTTAGAGGGAGATGAAAAGACTAAAGATAAATCTGAAGATACAGCTCACCAACATGGCACATGTATACATGTGTAACAAACCTGCACATTGTGCACATGTACCCTAGAACTTAAAGTATAATAAGAAAAAGAAAAAAAAAAAGAAAATTATCAAGAATGTGGGTACCGGTGGCACTTACACGTTATCTAGAAGTTTCCAATGGAATTTCGATGTATTAATCAGTTATTAGGCTAAGCTACACTTACAAAGATATTACAAAATTTAATAGCTCAACCAACTCAGAAGTTCACTTACTTTCACATGCCAGTCCAGTATTTTGACGTGATTCCAGTCACGTCATCCCGAAATCTCGTTAGCCTTTTGCTTATTCATCACCCTTGTCCCATCCACGGTATAGCCAATAAGAAGAGAGAAACTGGAGGGCAAGCAATTTTCTCATAAAATTACAATCTATAATTCATGACTATCACTTCAATTTGTTATTCTTGGCAAAATCCTGGTCACATGGTTGCACCTAGTTGCAAGAATAGCTGGGAAATCTGCTTAGCTAAAACTCAGGGATTCCATTAATAAAGGAAAGAAAGGGGTAGTGGTTGCCACAAGATAATTTGCAGATTGTGCTACACAAATTTACATCTTAAAAACAGACTGAGCTGTAGGAATACAGAGCAAAGCTCTTTAGATGGTAAAAATGAATGCATTGGGAATTTGAGAGAAAAACTATCCAATTAATAGTTATATAATGATGGACTCCAACACTACTGATTTTTACTAGGTTAAAAGAAGTAGAACTCACTGTGAATACTCTCTGAATATATTAGTACAGTATGGTCTTCTGGCTAAAAAATTATAATACCATGAGCAATGAGAAATATAATTTTACCCTCAAAATTAAACATCTTAAACTAAATAATTGAAGTACAAGAAATAGAGATGCACCTTAAAATCTAAAAAGGGAGAAAAATGGAAAAGATAAAAGAAGTACTTTACATGAAGGAGGGAAAATTGATGGTATATTTTATTTCCAAACTGAGAAAAAAATAGATTCTATTATGATCGCTACATAATAATAGATAATATGTTTGTAACAGACTATATTAAAGGTACATTAAGAAATTTGGGAGAAATTTAGTCAGCTTTTTGAGGATGCTATGGCTAACTTAGAAAGAATACTAACTTGACCGGGCGCGGTGGCTCAAGCCTGTAATCCCAGCACTTTGGGAGGCCGAGACGGGCGGATCACGAGGTCAGGAGATCGAGACCATCCTGGCTAACACAGTGAAACCCCGTCTCTACTAAAAAATACAAAAAACTAGCCGGGCGAGGTGGCGGGCGCCTGTAGTCCCAGCTACTCGGGAAGGCTGAGGCAGGAGAATGGCGTGAACCCGGGAGGCGGAGCTTGCAGTGAGCTGAGATCCGGCCACTGCACTCCAGCCTGGGCGACAGAGCGAGACTCCGTCTCCAGAAAAAAAAAAAAAAAAAAAAAAAAGAATACTAACTTTCAAAATTATTTCATTAGTACCAGTGTCAGAGATAAACATTGGGTTTAATGAACCAATAATCTGACTTTATTTTTTAAAGCTACAGCTAAATATTGTAAGTGGGAAAATCACAGTCCGTTTGGGTAATCGCCTGTATCATTAATATTGTTACAATCAGGCGAAATGTATGTAAGCTAAAGAATGTAATTGGATGGAAAGTCAAATCTTTTTTCTTATTTTCTCTTAATCTAATTTAATAATCTCTTAGTGATCTATTAGAAAGATACTACTTCCATAAGTGTTAAGCATTGATATTAACTGAATTGACATTATCTGGAAGTTTCTAAGAATCTATCCTTTAGTGGAAACATACATATATAAATCATCACACATTTTATTTGAAGTACTGAAGTTCTCCAGTGAAGTTCAAGGACAAAAGTTTTGTACCTGGAAGTCATATTTTTTGTTGTTGCTGTTGTTAATATATGTTCAACCTCTTTAAAACAAAATATAAAGTCACCATTCTTTAGAAATTATTATAATGCATCTGGCTTACAGTCCATTAGTGTTATGCTCTGACTCATTTCCCTGGGATCTCAGAATTGCTTCTGAGAAATTCCTGAATATCATTCCTTGTGAACAGTGGCATGCATTTCCAGATAGCTATGAGATACTGAGTCAAAAATCCAGAAATATGGAACAGTTTTCTGTGACAAAATTAAGAATCCTATATTATTGTTCTTATGTCTCCCATGATCCTGCATTATTATCTTTGACCTCTTTATTGTCCTCTTTTAATAAACAGACTATAATTTGTTTAAAATAGTAAGGTTAGATAAGGTAGGAAACTAGGAATTTTGAACAATGTGCAGATACAGAGGCTTTGCACGCGTTATTAGGAGCTTCGCATATGTCACCAAATCTTCACAAATTAGCTAATTATTTTTCCTATTTAACAATCGAGGGAACAAAAATTCAGCATGCCCAAGTTTTCACCGGAATTAAATGATAAAGCTGTATTTCTTATGTAAGTTGTTGCCAGTGAGAGAAAAGTATGAAAGGCAACTATAAACCTTCAAGGTTTGTTTTTAAATTCACTTGCGTTCTTGCTAGATTTCTTATGGTCTGCCCCTTTAGACTGTGAGTTCTTCATGAGCAGAGTAGAGTGGTTTTGTGTGGGATTTATATTGTTTTTTCATGTGTTTTGGCTTTTTTAGCAGTGATAATTAGAACACTCTATAGAACGCATTTGTTTATTTTAAATTGCTGATACTGGCATTTGTTGGAATGTATAGCTTTGCTTTGGAACTATAAGGAAGGTTCCAAATCTTTCTTCCTAACTCAGCCATTTTAATGGATAAAGTCCCTGAAGGTGGTGGGAATTTCCTGTAGAAGGTGGCCTATGATTTAAAAAAAATTAAAAAAAAAAAGCAGTACTTAAAAAAAAAACTGCTTTCATTTTACATTCAGGGAGTACATATGCAGGTCTGTTATGTGGGTATATTACGTGATGCTGAAGTTTGGAATATGATTGATCCCGTCACCCTGGTAGTGATCATAGACCCCAATAGGTAGTTTTTCAACTTATCCTCCTCTCTTCCTCCCCCTACTAGAAGTCTGTGGTGCCTATTGTTCCCATCTTTATGCCCATGTGTACCCAAAGTTTAGTTACCACCTGTAAGTGAGAACATGCAGTTTTCGTTTTTTTGTGTCTACATTAATTTGCTTGGGATAATAGCTTTCTGCTGCATCCATGTTGCTGTAAAGGACATGATTTTGTTCTTTATTTGCCTGTGTAGTATTCCATGGTGTATATGTACCATATTTTCTTTATCCAATTCACTATTTATGGTCATGTAGGTTGATTCTATGTTTTTGCTATTGTGAATGGTACTGCAGTAAACATAACAGGGGATGTGTCTTTTTGGTAGAACAACTTATTTTCCTTTGGGTATATGCCCAGTAATGGATTGCTGGGTTCAAGAGTAGTTCTGTTTTAAGTTCTTGAAGAAATCTTCAGTTTTCCAAACTGAAGAGTAATATTTTTAACCTACTTATTATTTTATAACTTCTGCCTTCATTAGCTTTTAGAGTATCTTTTCTCATTGGGAGGCCAAGGTGCTATGATCACTTGAGGCCAAAAATTCAAGGCCAGCCTGGGTAACATAGCAAGACTCTGTCTCTATAAAAAAAAAAATTAAAAATTATCCAAGCATGGTGGCATGCACCTGTAGTCCTAGCCACTCAGGAAATGAGGTGGGAGGATTGCTTGAGCCTAAGAGTCCAAGGTTGCAGTGAGCTATATTTTTACTACTGCACTCCAGCCTAGGTGACAAAGAGAGATCCTGTCTCTAAATTTTATTTTTTTAAAGAATGATTTTTTAAATTTGGTCTTTCAATTGACTTTGCCAATGAGGAACTCATCAACTCAAATTTCAAAGAGCTCCAGCAATATTTTCTAAGACAGGGTCTTGAACATTAAGTTATCTTCACTTTCCTTCTGTCAAAATTCAAGTTTATCAATTTTCAGGAGGTTGCCCTAGGCTAAATATAAGAGAAATATTTCGGTTTTAAACAGTTATTTTTTCCTTTATGTTGCAAGAAACCTCAAGAGAAACATCACATAAACCCAGAGAAAAAGAAAATAAACTTTTAAAGTAAAATATTAGCTTTCCTAACAATTTTACTATTTCTATATAAATATTCACAAATGTGTACAGTAGACAAGTTTATATATGTATAGTATACATACATGATACATATGCAGTTAATTCTTGAGTAAAATGAATTTGAACTGCATGTGTCCACTTATACATAGATTTTTTTCAATAAAAATTACACTGAGTGTGCCTGCTTCTCCTGCCTTCCCACCTTCTCTACCTCTTCCATCTCTGCCACACCTGAGACAGCAAAACCAACCTGTACTCTTCATCCTCCGACTCAGCCTACTCAGCGTGACAACCATGAGGATGAAGACCTTTATGACTATTCATTTCCATTTAATATATATTTTATCTTCTTAAAATATAATTTCTCTTCCTTATGATTTTCTTAATAACATTTTCTTTTCTCTTATTTATTATAATAATACATTATACAGTACATGTAACATATAAAATATGTGTCAATCAACTGTTTATGTTATTGGTAAGCTTTCAGTCAAAAGTAGGGTCTTGGTAGCTGAAGTTTTGGGGAGTCAGAGTTATATATGAATTTTTGACTATGCAATTGATCAGCACTCCTAACACCTGCATCATTCAAGTATCAAAAGCACATCTATTTATCTAGTTTATATACATATAATGTATGTATACTATACATATACAATTGCACATAAACTTTATGTGTACGATTTGCATATACACTATAAGTACTATATATAAAAAATCATGTTTCTTGCATTTATGTCATTATGTATCATCATAAACAAAACCTAACGCCATTATAATTGTATTTTCAGCTTTCAAGTGCAGAAAACTAAGGGAATGTATACAAGTTCAGTCTCTCAGATCCCAATCACAATAACAACTTCAAGTCTGAAAAGATTTTTCAGTATTCATCTTTTTTCTTCTGTATAGTCATCAACTCAGGATATTCTTCTAGATAATATAATGTTTCCAGACTATAATATTGAAAATTTTGAAAGAAGCACTTAAGTTTTTCAGTATATATAACACATAAATTCTACGTATATTTAGCTATGGTCTTATCAACGATGATGAGAAAGACTTATCAGAAATATTCAAGCTCCTCACAGGTGCTCATAGCTGAGAAGGAACAGGTTGAAGCTCATTTACTGAAGGTCTACAGACTACAGGTGAAGGAAATGATTTACATTCATTCAAGTTGGAAAAACAAATGAAAAAGAGAAGACGTGATTTTTGGCTAAGCTTAAACTGTGTACTTATTTTCCTCACATTATTTTAGCCATAGAACTTAAACAAATGGTATACAAAAAAAAACTGGGAGATGAACTGAATGTAGTCCACGTAGCCATGTATGTTATAAAGTGAATGTCGTATTCGAACAAAATAAGCAAGGAAAAAAGGACAATAAGAATCTCACTTTAAAGTGTTTTCCTCATAATTTCTATATGTTTCTATTATTATTTAATGCTATGTTGTGCACTTATTACACAAAATATAAGCAATCAGTAAGTTTTTTGTGGAATTAAGTAATACTTTTTTGTGTGACAAGAAACAGGGAGTGATATATTTTCAACCAGAGAAATATTTCTTTCCAGGGAATTTGGCTATTTCAGTTGTTTTTCATGATAGGATTCAGATATCTACAAGAAATGGGATATAAAGAATTATCACCAGAAAGCATTTAAACACATAGGTAACATGTTTCTTGATTTGATTTGTTTGGTTGTATATGCATATGGTGCAGGTTACATGTATATGTATATGGTACAAACACAAGCATTATATTGTTTAATGACCCTTACGTTTTTTAAAAAAGAGAAAAAATTAGAGTAAGATTTCCCCAGAATTAAGAGCTAGTAAAAAGTGTGATCCTTATCCTAATATGTCTTAGTATATCAGGTAAAAAACAAAACAAACAAATAAAAACTGTATTCCACTGTGTTTATCTCATAATGTTCTTTCAAAACTTTTAGAGCTCATTTTGTGCTTTAAATGGCTTTGTTTAGTGCAGCATCTCGAATAGAATAATCTCACTTCTGCCTTCATCACCACAGTCCTGTTCTTTTACCCTCTTAATACGATATAGACACTGGTTAAAAATGTAAATGAGTGAATGAGGAAAGCCTTCTGCCTAACTTGCAAAGAGTCTCAAGGGATCTTTTACCTGGAATAGTCAAGTGTTTATGAAGTGACAGAAAATGTATGAGTGTTATTCTATTAACAATTACGAAAAGAGTAATCAGTTCAATTTCCAAGTAAATATTTACTGAAGTATAGCACATATACAGAAAGGTAAACAAATTGCGATAACTTTATAAAGTGCACATTCCTGTGTAAAATCATCAAGATCAAGGAAGAAAAAATTACCATCTTTCTAGAAGCCTCCCTCATGACCTCCTTCAGTCAATACCTCTCCTAAAGGTATTATTTCTGCCTCCATAGATCAGTTTTGACTGCTTTTGAACTTTATATAAATAAAATTAAATTATAATATTTACTTGTGACTAGTTTTTTTTTTTTTTTTTTTGTATATATATTTTGACGGAGTGTTACTCTGTCGTGCAGGATGGAGTGAAGTGGTGCCATCATGACTCACTGAAACTTCCACCTCATGGGTTCAAGTGATTCTCCTGCTTCAGCCTCCAGAGTAGCTGGGACTACAGGCGTGCACCACCATGCCCAGCTAATTTTTTTTTTTTTTTTTTGAGAGATGATGTTTCATCATATTGGCCAGACTGGTGTCGAACTCCTGGCCTCAAGCAATCCTCCAGGATTTGCCTCCCAAAGTGCTGGGATTACAGGTGTCAGCCACCGCACTCGGCCTCAATATAATCTGTAATGGATTCATATTGTTACATGTAGCAAGAGGTCATTCTTTTTCATTGCTGTATTCTTTGTATGAATATTCCACAATGTATTTATTCTTTCTTTCACAAATGAACACTTGGATTGTTTCTAGTATAGCGTTTTTACAAATAACATTGTTGATGAAATTCTGATGCATATCTTTTGGTATACACATGTATGCAGTTGTTTTGGATAGATACCTAGGAAAGAAATTACCAGGTCATAAGGTTTGCAGATGTTCAGCTTTAAAAGATGTTTCCAATCAGTTTTCCAAGATGGTTGTAACAATGCACACATCCATCAAATCTGTGTAAGGGTTCCTGTTGCTCCACAGTCTTGTTTTTAAATTTTAGACATATGGTGGATATACAATGATTTCATTTTTATTTCTCTAATGACCAATATTGGTGAGCATTTTTCATATGTTTATTGACTATTTAGTATATTCTGTGATGAAATGTGCTAGCCTTTTCCCTCCGTTGAATTAGTGGGGTTATAAACCTTATTCTTAATTTGTAAGAGTTCCCTATATATGATGCATGTGTAACTTCTGTCAGATTAACTATTGCAAATATTTTCTCCAACTCTGTGTCTTGTACCTTCTTTCACCCAGTGAGTTTTATTTATTTATTTATTCATTCATTCATTCATTTATTTAAGACAGAGTCTTTCTCTGTTGCCCAGGCTGGAGTGCAGTGATGAGACCACGGCTCATTGCAAGCTCAATCTCTCAGGCTTAAGTGAAACTTCCACTATACCTCCTGAGTAGCTGGGACTACAGGTGCATGCCACCACACTGGGCTAATTTTTAAATTTTTGTAGAGATGCTATTTCACTTTGTTGCACAGGCTAGTCTCAAACTCCTGGGTCAATGCAATCCTACCACTTTGGCCTCCCAAAGTGCTGGGATCACCATGTGCAGCTGAATTGATTTTTTTCCATTATTTTATACACAGAAAAAGAGAAAAAAACCTTCTTTACATGGCAACAGACAGCCATAGTAAAAAGAGAAGACATGTTAAGTTTCTGATCTCTAGGAGGAGCTCAATAAATATATGTTGAATTAATCAATAAATGATGGCACATCTTTTAGTTCTATTCAATAAAACCCTTATCAAACTATTTTGCCTCACTATTTTGTTCAACATAGTAACAGCAGTTTTCTAGGAAAAATAATCATGATTAGGAGAATTTTTTAAATATCTCAGAGGTTTGTGAATTTCCCACTGACCAAAGAAGAGAAGCATGATATCATTCTTGAAATTTTTAAAAACCTGTTGACAGGTATTTTTGAAACTATAAATCCATGTAAATATAACATACACTGTTTATTTTCAACATTAATTTTATTTCTGAAAGATATAATTAAGGAAATAAACATTGAGAAAAAATATTAAGTAGTAGAACATAAAATGGAAAACAATTGTATCTCATTGGAGGTACTTAGGACTTTGAAACAAGAATATTCACGTTAAAAGCAATGTTCACAATCATTCTTAACAGATATAAGATGATGACTACTCAATTACCATTTATAACTTAAAAAATGAAACTCTTTTCAAACTGCCTTGGGAATTGTACTAGATTAAACTAAATTTATTGAAACCTGGATAAAAGTCTCCATAGCAAGCATGGATGTGAATAAAACACTATATGTACGAACAATTTATTTTTCACTTTGAAAATTGAATGGTTGAAGGAATATACATAAGTCTATATAAACAAAGTAACCATTTAAAAAAGTCATTTTCATTTAAATACTTCCTATAGCCCTTAAATTTCAATAGTTTCAGTATATTAGGGAATCTATTAACATTTTGTCTCGTCAACTCTATCATGTCATAATATATATTACTTCTCAAGGTAAAATAATAAAAAGGATCATTTAAGAAATGAGACACTCCTTAAAGACTAGCCTTTAAGAGTGGCATAAAACAAGTGTATCTGCAATAATTTCACTCATATGGTCAACCACTGACATCTATTGGCAAAAATACACAGGCAAGGTTTTGTTAACTTATAAAAGCAGATAAGATTTTTAAAAAAATTTTGTGGGAACATAGTAGATGTATATATTTATGGAATACATGAGATATTTTGATGCAGGCATAGTTTCATTTTTTCATGAACATCCACAGACTTTTCATTCCCCTTACGCCATCCTTTCTCCCTAACTTCCCTCTCCCACTGAGTACTGCTTCCTTGACCTTTTATCTAGTGACCCTTCTCCAGTATTTTAACACTTCAAGACAATAATGCATTATCAAGGTGCCCATTACATTAGCCAGCTTCTGGGGATAACGTAATTCATTTTTACACTTAATAAATATTTTTAAGAATCTCTACATGCTATAAACTGTTTTAGGTGCTATGATAGAAAAGTAAAAGACAAAAATCTAAGCTTACCTGGAGTTTTCCATTCAAGTAGTCAAGCAGTAAGAGAGAAAATAAACAGAAAAATAAAATAAATGCTATAGTACACCAGTTGGTAATAAGTGCTATTATATGTTGTGAATAAAATAAAGTGGGGAAGGAGAAAAAAACAATTAGGAAGGAGAAGCTGCAGTGTGTTAACCATGTTAAGTGTACTGGTCAGAGAAGCCTTCATTTGACATTTAAGTAAATCGGGTGTGCTAGTAAGCCATGGGAATAGCTAGCTGGGGAAGGAATACTCAGAAAGAAGGAAAAGCAAGTGTAAAGATGCTTAGGAATAAGGGTGCTTGGACAAGTAGGAAGGCAGCAAGGAGACCAATGTGCCCAGAGTGGAGCAAGCAAAAAGTTGTGTAATGGGAAACCGTATCAGAGAGGTGGATAGGGACACATTCTGTAGGGATGTTCAGGCCACTCCAGGACATGGCTTTTTTTTTTTTTTTTTTTTTCCAGATGCAGTCTCACTCTGTTGAGCAGGTTGGAATGCAGTGGCACAATCTCGGGTCACTGCAGCCTCTACCTCACGGGTTCAAGCAATTCTCCTGCCTCAGTAGCTGGTGGCTGGGATTACAGGTGCCTGCCATTACACTCGGCTAATTTTTTGTATTTTTAGTAGAGACATGGTTTCACCATGTTGGCCAGGCTGGTCTCAAACTCCTGACCTCAAGTGATCCGCCCACCTCGGCCTCCCAAAGTGCTGGGATTACGGGTGTGAGCTTGTGCCCAGCCAACATGGATTTCACTCCGAGCAAGACGGAAAGCCAGGGGAATGTGTGAGTGGATGAGTGATATGATCTGACTTGCATTTTACAAGTATCCCTCAAGTGGCCACACTGAGAAAACACTACAGGACTAAAACCCAGAAAGCACAGAGATAGCTCAGAGACAACTGTAGTAATCCAGGGAAGAGGCAGTTTAGGCTTAAATCAATATAATGAAGATAGAGGTGAGTGAGTAAAGACATGATTATATTTTGAAACTGGAATCAAACAGGTTTGATAAGTGAATGGAAAGGGGGAATGGAAGAAAAAGAAGAGGAAAAGAAATAGTCTGTTAGCAAAGCCAAAGTTACTTCCTCTCTGTAAGTACAGAAAAACCATAATGGGAAAGCCTGAGATTATTCTTTACTTTTTTGCACTTACATATGTGATAAGTTAATATAGTAAAAGAATCTTGTAACATTCTGAACTCAAAGACATTGAATTACTTTTTCATAAGATTTTTATGGCCATGGGTGTTACAAATGGAAAAGTCCATTATCTTTTCAAGTATATTTTAGATACATTACAAAACACATGATTTCAATTTATCATAACACTATAGAATTGAATTGTTTCCCATGAGCATTTGATAAATGTGTTTTCCAAAGGCTCTTCAAGTCATAAGACATTAATTATTAGATCCCCATTTAACTATAAAATTCTAATTGATAAGACTACTTAGAAAAAATACAATATGGTATTCTAATTAGAGCATCAATACTATATCCAGATTTAAATCACTAAGGAAGTATAGACCTTCAATGATAACATATTTCAATACTGTTTGTAATTTGGAGACTTGATTTATTTCAAAAGTATTTGTTGGCTAAGTTAACTGATAGCCACCTCTGCATCAATTATGAGATCCGGACATGCAATCAGCAGCTCCACATGAGACACTCTGGGTGGCACACTCTAATTTCCTTGTATTTCCTCCCACTCTTTTTATATATCTAAAATTGGCCATATATCTTCTGGCAAGCTACTGCTTTATCTACCAGATACAGAACTTCTTAGAACAGTTCTAAATTCTATCCTTCAAAACATTTTCTTGAACTTTTTGGCAAAATATTTTTTATTCAAAAACCTATCTCTTTACTTTTTTTTCTTTTCTCTTTTATTATACCTTTTCTTTTACGATATTGTTTCCTTAGACAATTAATCCAAATTCATTCTTTCCTCTCTCTGACCACTATATTCACTTTATGTGCTTAAATTATTCAATTCTAAGTGCAGCTATCTTGGAAATCAATAAACTTATTTTACAGAGTATTTCCAATGAAAATAATTCTGTTTAAAACTGTAGTGTATGTATGCATGTGTGTGTAGTCTTGTAAGAAGCATTCAAATTTTATTTTTCCTCTCTTGTTTCTGACCTTCCATTTCCAATATCCTTTGCCTCTCACTGGATTGTGAATGTGCCCTTTCCCTACATCTGAAAATCTTTCAACCTTCACCATTCGTTCTAAGAATCAGCAATATGTTACGTTTTTATAGAACTTTTCTTCCAGGGAACAGAGAGTGTTTCATATATATTACCACATTCATCCTTAAAATTTCTCTCACAACACCCATAGCCCTGGCTAAACTATACCTCAGTTGAAACCTCAATCTGTATCTTTAGCTCTTTCTTCCTTGACTGCCTTTCCTATAAACTCTGTAAATCACATTTCTAGAATCCTGCATCTGTAAAAATATGCATAATTCTATCATTCAGGTGACCTTTCTTTCTAATCCTGTGCTCAGAATTCACCATTTATATAGCATAGTAAGATTGGAAAGTATTATAATATATAATTATATATATATTTTTATATAATTTAGATATCTTATATATAAGATTAAAGGCATAGTAAGATTGGAAAGTATTATAATCTTACAGGATTTCAAAACTTTGCCACAGACTACCTAGTAGGCATTAGGTTACTAAGGTCTTCCTACTTCTCTCTGTAACTTCTCTTCTTCTTCGTGATAGTGAAATAATCTGACCTGATTATCATACTGTGATTACCTCCTTTTTTTAACCACATCACTTAAATTTGCTCTAAACTACATTTGTGTCCCTTTTACACTTGGCCTTAGCCAAAAGGCTGAGAAGAGATTGTGTTCCTTTTAAATGTGTTTTCTTTTCCCAATAATGATTTAAAATCATATTCTAAATTTTATTTTTATGATCATATGAAATTTAAGTATTAAAATAGTTTCCTTAGCAGTAATAGCTAACATGTGTTAATGTTTACCATCTAGTGATCACTTTGATAAATGCTTAAATGGTATCATTTAATTCTTAATGTAATAGGTATAAGAACCCAATCCTATTTTCTATATATTATCGATAGAAAAATAAAGGTTTTTAAAGGTTAAGTATCTTGCACAACAATGTACATAATGTGTAGCAGAACTCAGACTTTGACTAAAGTAGCCAAAGCACATCCCTATTTATCATTCTACATTTTCTCTAAACAATTCCCATAAATTGAGAGTTAAAAAAAAAACCCTGCAATATTACTTTTTCTCAGAATTTACCAGTTGCCTATAAAAACATTGGTAACTTAGTTTTAGACTTGAACTGGTTCAGAAAAGTAGTATAAAATATGTTTACTTGGATGAGACTACCACTACTCATGGTTAAAAAAAAAAAAATCAGACTTAAAAGTAAGTCATTACCTCTTATCAGAATTAAAATAAATCATTACATCCAATATGCATTTCAAAATGAAATCAAAATCATTACAGAGAACGTAAGAGGTAACAGCTATAATTCTATACAGAATGTGTTTTCTATTTTTTTCCCTGAGCTATCTAGTGCCCCATTTTGTTTTTGTTTAGTTTTGCTTAAAGAACTGGCATACTTATACAGTCATGTATCAATTAACAAAAGGGATACGTTCTGAGAAATATGTCATTAGGTGATTTCAATGTATGAACATCATGGAATTAACTTACAAACCTAAGTGGCATAACCTACTACACATCTAGGCAATATGGCCTATTGCTCCTAGGCTGTAAGCCTGTACACCATGTTACTGTCCTGAATACTCTAGGCAATTTAACACAAGAAGTACTTGCATATCTAAACATATGTAAACATAGGAAAGGCATAGTAAGATTGGAAAGTATTATAATCTTACAGGATCACCATCATCTATGTGGTTCATTATTGACTATAGCATCATTAGGAGGCACAGATCTGTATTAGTGAAAGCTAGTCTGTTACATATGGCCGAATTTATTACACAGTATCAGCATTTCTCTTTGATTTATTAATTCTGAGAAAATGATCAAAATTTATATGTGAATGTTTCTTCTCATGAAGCTTTTCTTCAGTCACTGTGTGTAGCACACGAGGGACATTAAGTATACAGACACTGAGACAAAAAGAAAATAACCTAACTTTCAAAATTGTTTGGGTAAAGCTAACAATTATGCTAAATATTTTCCTTTATAGATGTATCACATTTCAAATACTACATACATAACATATATTTAACAGAGTTTAGTAAAATGTCAAATAAACTACTTAGTAAAACAATATATTTCTTCCTGCAGTAATACTTAAATCATATTACTACATTTGAGGGTAGGTGAGTAGTAAAGAGTTAATTATTTGCAATAAAACCCAAAGGTCAAGAGTTAAAATGTGACAATCTATTGAAGTTTTTGATATGCCAGTGTTACAGTATAGAAAACAAATAATATTCAATACATTAATCATTAATTCATCTAGATCATAAAATAGGATGGGCATTAAAGATGATCTCACCGCAACAGCTGATGTTTCATTGATACAGGAAAGGCTCAAATAATCTGGACACATGAAATGGTTGTATAATATTTTCCTCTTTCACCACTTCAAGTATATCTGTCCAATTTTAGGCCCATTCCTTTAAAAACAAGACCATAGTTTGGTAATTTCCCTTCACTATTTGCTTGACTTGATAAAGATGTTGTTTATACATTAAAAGTTATGTCTTGAGTAGCTGAAATCATAAAATAATAGTATGTAGCTTTCAAATATTTTAAGTGTCTTCCAGATAAGCTTTGAATCATTGAATTAAAGGCTATAATCTGGGCAGATGTGAAACTAAAGACAAATTTCCTATGCAAACATATATACCATATGGAAGTCATGCAAATACTGCCTTAAGAAGAAAAATAAAGGCTTGTTTTATTTTTGTCCCTCAAACTGAGCTACTTTATGGGAGTACAATTGCAAAGTAAAGATTTACATATTTTTGACTGAAAAAATAATTTCCATACCACATGTATGTGACTTCACAATTTGAAGATTTTAGGACACTGACATGAATAGGTACCAGGTCATTAAGAAAAGAGACTCAGATAGTCGGAGTTATTGTTAAATTTATTATACATTTGATAGAAACACCACCAAAATTCTTCAAATTAAAACTAACTACAATCTAAATATCTTGATTATGGAATGGATTCAATGGTGTTTAGATATTAAACTTAACCTCAAAAATAATGTGGTTATATGAAGATTGTGTAGAAAAGAAAAATATATGGTAGGGAGTATGTTAATATAGAAAAGTTACCACCTGAAAAACAATTCATCTGAAAGAAGTGCAGATTCTGTCATCTATCCTGTCAACAAAGAAGAAATCAAGAGAGCAAGGACAGTGATTTCCCCTGCATTGCATTTGTGTGAGTATAAAGAGATTTAAAGTTTATTATATAAATGAACTTGTTACAAAGATTAAATTGATGACATTTAGAGATAAAAATGCCAAATATTAGATCCTATTCATCAAACTCAGCGAGTTTGGAATCATAAAAAGAAAAAATTTTACTAGCTATTCATTTGGTAACATTTGCGCAAAATAATATATTATCACAGATTGTCAGAGAACTGACACTTTGCCAACTAGTCTGATTCAAATTTGTAAAAAAGATGAACAAAGGATATCAGACTCCACAGGAGGGGAGAAAAAAAGACAAGACATAGGATTATAGAACCCATAGAATTTTACAGCTAGGAGAAATGTAAAAAAAAATCTATCTCATACTTTTCTTATATCCTTTTAGAAAAGCAACTAGAACAAGTAATAATAACATCTTTCTCAAGGACACACAGTTAGCAGGTGGCCAATTACCATACCTGAAAGTAATGAATTATATAAATAAAGAAAATGTAAGAAAGATGTTATATACAGCATACAAAACACATTAAATATAATATTACTATTTTTATGTCTTTACTTATATATGGTTCAATGACTTGAGTAGAACTTGATAGGATAAAAGCACTACTTCAACAATATTTAAAGTTTTAAAGATATATTTCAGTTAGTACTTTCACTATTATTCAAATTTAATTTTTAAAATAATTTTGAAAAATGCATCTTCATACCACCCTAAGTCTTATTAACTTATAACTGATAATAAGTTCTTTAAAATTAGTTTATATAATTTTAATTTGTAATTTCATAAAATTTTTAGTCAAAATGTGCATTCACAACTCAAGATGAAATGGTATTACCTTGTTTTGACATTTACTAGTACATGTATTATAGTATATGTATAACATATTAGTGGTTTGTACCATGCCCTAAAACTTATGACACCAAATGCTGGCAACCCTTTCTCCTGCTTTCTAAAATTATAGTCTAAAATATTAATAAATATTAATATATTCATCATATAATTAATTGCCTTTTTAAGAAATCAATATCCTGTTATTTTTAGACAATGTCAAAATATTGCATTTTCTAAAAAAACCTAGTCATTAAACTTAGAAATGTCAAGTACACCTGCGAATTTGTTAAGGGGACACTACAATTTTCTATTTGATTTGAAAATAAATCAAGCAGCCACAGCATTCTCGAAGTAACACTATTAATTACTTCTGCTAATTGCCTCTGAGCAATTGGGAAAGAAGTAAAGCAATCTCCTCTGGTTTCATTTGAAGGACATCACAGGATCTCACCCCATCAGACTGCCTCTAACATTCCCCCTCCTTGGGGCTAGACTCTGTCCCTCCCAGAACAGCAAAATCTGTCAGAAGTTTTATACTGAGCTCAACTCTCTCTTCAGGCCCTTCTGCAATGTAGTCCTCACCCAAGATTTGTCTTCTAGCAGAAAAACAGGGAGAATGTCATATCTAAAGGGAAGTTCCTAGGTCAGATATCATTTACTTCTTAATGTTGGCTTAGTCTGTCTTTACTGATGGGTTTTATCATTCAGGAGCCATTCTAGTACTTAAAATGATATTGATTAATCATCCTGCTCATCACTGTTCAAGCTTGGAGGAAAATAATATCTATTGAAAGAATAAAAAATCTTTTTATTCAACAATTTTTTGAAAAATAACACTTCCAAGAACTATTGCTGATCCATGTCATTATCGCCATAAAAACCAGCTGGTAATTTTTACTTAGATAGAAATGAAAAATGGAAATAATTTTATGTAGTCATGATGTCCATCTGCAAATCAATAAACAAAATGAATGACAGAGTAAAATCTATTTTAAGAGTTCAAGAGTGGGTATGGTGGCTCATGCCTGTAGTTCTAGCATTTGGGGAGGCCAGAACGGGAGGACTGCTTGAGGCTAGAAATTCAAGACCAGCCTAGGCAAATTGCCAAGGTCCCCTCTCCACCCTCATCTCTATAAAAATAATTTAAAAATTAGCCTGATGTGGTGTGGTGGTCCACACTTGTAATCCTAGCTACTTGGGAGGCTGAGGACAGAAGGGTCACTTGAGCACAGAAGTTCAAGGCTGCAGTGAGCTATGATTGCACCACTGCACTCCAGACTGGGTGACAGAACAGAACCCTTTCTCTAAAAATCCAAAAAATAATCCAATAAGCTTTTAACATGAGAATCCCTTCCAAATTTTTTATATCAGTTGTTTCAAAATGTTTGTTACTAGGAAAATTAATCCTCCAATCTATGTGTGTGAGTATGTGTGTGTGTGTGTGTATATATATATATATATAATATATATATATATATTCTTCTGCTGCTGTAGATTACCCAAAAATAAGAAAACAAACAAGCAAATAAAAATAGGTATTTGGGAACAATTTTACATGCTGTTTGCTAAGGCTATGTATGCAATTTCCCAAAATGAGAGAAATACCTGAGTAATCAAGCAACCTTACCTACATATTTTTTAAAAATAATACATTCATTGAAACGAGACACTCGTTAATTAAAAAAAAAGATGAGCTTTAAGGGATGACCAGTATTAGTAAACTTCTGAATCTGCCAGTTATCAATTATGATTATTCGGGTTACTTTTCTGATTTTTTTGAGTCATTTTAGCTACTACATAAGGCACTTAAGTGGATAAAATTGATTTTTTGACATAAAACTTCTGCTACAATAGATGTTTAATAATTGATGCTTCTCTTTCCTCTATGTGCCTGCCACTAGACTGGTTCTAATCCTAGCGGTGCAATTCTGATAAGATTATTCAACCCTTCATGCCTCTGTTTCTTCATCTAAAAGTGGTGACAAAGGGGAGCTGAAGAGGGATACCCAACTGTGTTTTACCTGTGGTTGCTGGAAGTCAGAAGCCTTTGGGTAAAGGGAAAGGATAATGAGTCCACACAGTGAAGTATATTATAGCAATTAGAAGCAAAGGTCACACAGCAATATAGATAGATCTTTTTAAAACCACAATACCAGATGAAAGACATTACAAAACAGAAGGGTAACAACACATACTGGGGCTTTCAGAGGATCGAGGGTGGGAGGAGGAAGAGGGTCAGGAAAAATAACTAATGGGTACTAGGCTTAATATCTGGGTGAAATAATCTGTTCAACAAACCCCCATGACATAAGTTTACCTATCTAACAAACCTGCACTTGTACCACTGAACTTAAAATAAAAGTTAAAAAGAAGCAAAATGAAATATATCACACAATGACATTTGTTTAAATTAAAAGATTTGCATAAAAATTGCAACACACATTTTACAAGAATATATGCACAGAGATGTTCAACATCACAATGTGGCATGGGAGGTCGAGAATCAGAGCACCTCATATAGTAGAAACTCAATAAATGCTAATCCTCTAGCACAGACCATGTAAAATGTAAAGGAACATGTATGTGTATGTGTGAGGGTGTGTTGTAATAACCTCTCCAGAATTTCCTAGTAAGAAAACACATTCAATCTAAAGCAGGGCTAAAGCTAAAGCTAAAACCTTGATTGAACATGACTTTTATGATTTTCTATAGTATTAATTTAACTTCCTACTGCTACATTAGTAGTTTCAGAAAAAAAGAGAGAATAAGAAATAACATGAGAATAAACAAAGCAAATTTAGAATTAGCCAATTGACTAAAAATATTTTTAAATTTTTTCAGCTTGGCTGACCTTAAATTAAACATTTGTACATTTCTATGTCTGGACAGCAACAACAAAAAAAGATTCCAAAGACTAATTATAATGTTTGAGGATTTATAAAACTTCGACTCCCCACGTCATTTATAAACCTTACAATTAGCATATTTTAAAGGATTGACTGTATAATAGATAATATTATGATGACTCTATATTTTTAATTCATCTAATTAAATATCTACTTTGAATTCGAATTTTCAGTTTAATGAAGAAATATCCTAATATTTAAATTCTAAAGCTAAGACTTCATATCTTTAAAATATGTATATTAAAAGCTATTAATAAAATTAAGTCAATATTCATGACAAAATTATCCTTTTCTGTTAGATTTAGATTTCTATCCAACCCCATGTTTTCTAATAAGCACTTCTTTAGAAACTGAAATAATACACCTTGATTTTCCAGAAGAAATAAACTCTTTAAAACTGTCCATCACCTAATGAAACCACCAATTTAATTACTTTTCTCAATCTCGAGAATATAAAATGATCTAATTTATAATTAGTATTATGACAAGTGCCTAATAAACTTAAAATGATTTGACATTAGGGCTGAATTTTCATTGGAACTGGTG
The DNA here is from genome assembly GCF_049350105.2 of Macaca mulatta. Classification (NCBI taxonomy): domain Eukaryota; kingdom Metazoa; phylum Chordata; class Mammalia; order Primates; family Cercopithecidae; genus Macaca; species Macaca mulatta. The sequence goes on from NC_133406.1 coordinate 49,855,353, forward strand.
GAGTTTTATAACTTGGGGATTTTCTAATCCCCAGGCATACTGATGAAATCTAACTCTAATTTAAAATCATCCTGATCCTTGCTGTTTTCTGATTATAACTTTAGGTACCAAACACTACAAACGTAAATAAATTAAAAACTTATTGACACTTCATAAAAAGGAGCTAATTCTTATTGATTTTATTTTAATGTCATTTTTACTTTTACGTGAATCATTTGTATATTAATATATAATATGAGCATAAGTTAAAAGTTGTACCATATGGATGTACAATTAGTATAAATCAAATTATTTTCTCATGAACCTGAGATACTCACATTTTGATGTATTAAAAAGAGCCCTGATCTGAAGAGAATATGCTTTTTGAGTATGTTTTTATTTTCAATACTTGAAATAAATCCTTCATTTTGAGTAGCTCCTTATATTAGAATTGAAAACTATGACCAAAAAATAAAAAACAGCTAAAACCACAAACACACACCCACAATTTTCCCCAACACACACACACACAGATTATAGCAAGTAAATCTTCTGCAAGTCTCATTTTTAAAAAGTAATTTGATGCAGATTTTTCTTACAATATCTTTGTAAACACACAATATGTTCCCAGGAAATTAAAAATGGAACGGCTAATCTAATATCCTGCCCCTTGCAGGGGACTGCAGCTGATAACTTCCAGGGAAATTGACAACTACCCAGTCCTTCCCCTTAGGAATATACATGACTTCACAAGAAAGGTATATTCACTTCCTTTAGAACCTGAGAAGATTCATTTGAATATAGAAGCATGACATTCAAATATCTAAAGTTCATTATAAATTTTGTATCTGCAGAATAAAAATCCTATCATGGAAATGATCAATCTAATCAATCAAATTAATTGTTCCAAACCTCAGAATATTTTTTTCAAACTCCCAGACCAACAGGCCCATCAAATGCCACAGAAAGGCCCTCTTAGGAAGAAATTTACAAATTCACAGTTCTAATCAATGGCACATATGCTTTCATTTACTTCCACAATTATTTTCCCATTTTGAGGTTGGACTCATGATTGTATCCATTTCTATGTAATCAATAAACATTCTGAAACATACTTACAACTGAAATGTTTGTTTCTAACAACCCATTATGTGTTCTAACAACCCCCTTAATTTGTATCTTCTAAATCAAGTCTCCTCATGGCATTACCTGGTTTCCCAAGTTCTTCCAGTAATGCCAGACACCTCCAGCCAGGATCCCATGCTACAGCACACCACTCAAACACCCCAACACCATCTCCCCAAATTTCACTGCCTGTTGTCCTATTTGTTCACCCTTCTAAAGGGTGTCTTAAACTGTCTTAAACTAAGATTCTAATAACTGCAAAAACGTTTTCTCTGTCAAAATCAGCATTATTTAAATTCCCTGGTAGTCTGGATTGGATTCTGAAGTAGAAAGAGGAAATCAGTGGGAAACTAGATGAAATCTGAATAAATTTCGGAGTTTAAATATCAGTAATATACCACGGTTGATTTCTGTTTTTAAAAACCTGCCATGATAATGTAAAATATTAAGGGGGTGGAGGGAATGGAGGAAGCATCTATCTAGATTTTGTATCATCTTTGCAGCTTGTCTGTAAGACTAAACCTATTCCAAAATAGTTTATTTAAAAAAATAAGTGGTGTGTTTTTAAAAGAGACTTCAATGTATTGACACAAAGGATGAGGAAGATGGAAATTGCAGATACAGTGTTAGATTTGCAACAAGAGAAGTTTGAGATGAAGAAAGTGTAGTCACTCCTCGCTTTACCCCAGAAACACAGTTGCCTCTTTCTGCCTTTGCATAAAGTTTGGCTGTGAAGGAAATTCCATTTATTTGCATGGCATCTGCTCAGGCAACTACATAACCTCAGATTTGCTTTTCAGAGTGATGAATCCTGTTGCATTATGGAGTATGGCCTTTAGAAAGGAAGGAGAAGCTGCCAGATGAGCACTTAAGGCTCTGTTGCAGGAATGTTAGGCAAAAGTTGTAATAGACTAGTGAAAGTAAAGAGAAACTGAAATGAATAAATCAGGAAATATGAAGAAAATATATAACATGAAGAAAATAGATAATGGCAAGAGTAAGGGAAGAATGAAAAATGACTCCCAGATTTGCTTGTGTCACTGAGTAGATGATTGAAAAATTGACTGGTAAAAAAAGTTTTAGGAGACATGTGGATAGAGGGCAAAGATGATGAGCATATAGATACTTAGATGCTTATGGAGATTTTAAGTGGCAATGGAAATGATAAGAAGCTCAGAAGAAGGGTTGAACTGCAGGTGAAGACTGGACAACCATCAGCCTGAAAGTGATGTGTATAAATTTCCTGAAGATTACTCAAAAAGTTATTAAGATTATCTAAGTAGTAGAATGCATAGGTTCAGAAAAGAAAAAAAACTAAAGTTCCAAGTCATATAAATGCACAGCCCAGAGATTATAAATCAGGCTATTCTTTAGACAGGTTCAAGTATTATGCTAAGAAATGTATTCAAAAAACTTGTTTGTAAGGAAAAAAAACTGTTAAAAAATGAATTTTGCCTTATGTAAATGTTTACATCATGTTTCATTGTTCATCCCTAAGAAATATCACAGTTAATAAAGAAGAGCAAATAAGTAGCTAAATATAGATAGAAATAATACACATGTAATCGTTATTAACTGTTTCCACAGACACATGTTTATTTCTCTACAGTCATAACTTCATAAAAACAGCATAAAGAGTTCTCTTTAATATTAAAGGATCAATGGGTCTTGTTACTAACAATATCTTTAGTTATATTTTGGTTGAAATTAAGTTAATGAAACTCTAGAATGACCAATTCTACAAGATACTTAAACAATTTTCTCATTAGGAGAATTTTCACTTCAGTTTGAATACTGATTTACATTTACATATAAATTTTCCTTGTTTAGATTTTTCTATTGAAAGAGATCTGTTTCACAGCAAGATAAGGCATTGGCAGTTGAACTTAACAACAATTTCATATAGCAGTAGTTGTAGAATTGAGCTGAGTATCAAGAACACGACTTCTTGCTCCCTTAGGAATAGTATTTTATTTCAATGTGAATTTCACATTGGAAAAAAATAAAGATTATGTTGCACTTGGAAATCTGCACATAAAACACCAAAAGTATTCACAGAGGAATGTGTGTATGATACACTCACACACACATGCACATAATTCTAAAATTTTGGCAGTAAAAAATCTCCATCCATAGAAAAAAATACATTTGCTTTATTGATATTTATTAAACACCACTTATCCTTTCTAACTTCTTTGTAAAAAAATTTTTGCATTGAATCCATCAAAGGCAAGCCTACAAAGTCCATTCCAGGCTAACAAATGTCTTAGTTACATGGTAATCATTCAGAAGCTTAATTGAAAAATAGGAAATTGGTGAGTCTAAGAGAAGGCTGGAACGGTGATACTCTTTAAGCTATAAAAATCCATTTGGTGATAACATAGTTAAATCTTGGCCTCTTCTCTTGGTTTTTAATTTCCACTATCCTTGGGAATGAGGATGATCTGTCTTGAATATCTTATTTTAGTTTTGTTTTTCAACTTTTATTTTAGGTTATTACATTATGCTGGGATTTGGTGTACAAATGATTTCATCACTCAGGTAGTGAGCATAGTACCCAATAGGTAGTGTCTATTTTTCCCATCTTTGTGTCCACATGGACACAATGTTTAGCTCCCACTTATAACTAAGAGCAGGAGGCATTTAGTTTTCTGTCCCTGAATTAATTTGCTTAGGATAATGACCTCCAGCTGCATCCATGTTGCTGCAAAGGACATGATTTGGTTTTGGTTTTATAGCTGTGGAGTTTTCCATGGTATATATGAAGCACATTATGTTTACCCAGTTGATGGGCATCTTGGTTGAGTACACATCTTTACTATTGTGAATAGTACTACGGTGAACATATGGGTGCATATATCTTTTTGGTAGAACAATGTATATTCCTTTCGGTAAATATCCAGTCATGGGACTGCTGGGTCAAATGGTAGTTCTGTTTTAAGTTCTTTGAGAAATCTACAAACTGCATGGCACAGAGGCTGAACTAATTTACATTGCCATCATGTATAAGTGTTCCCTTTTCTCTGCCACTTTGCCAACATCTGTTACTTTTTGACTTTTTAATAATAGCCATTCTGACCAGTGTGAGACGGCATCTCATAGTGGTTTGATTTGCATTTCTCTAGTGATTAGTGATGTTGAGCATTTTTTATGTGCTTGTTGGCTGCATGTCTTCTTTTGAGAAGTCTCTGCTCATGTCCTTTGCCAAATTTGTAACGGCATTGTTTTTTTCTTGTTGAATTATTTAAGTTCCTTATAGATTCTGGGCATTAGACCTTTGTCAGAGGCAGTTTGTGAGTTTTTCTAATTTTAAATTGTCTTGTGATACTAACAAGAATTTTTATTTGATTAACTGGAGACAGATCCTTCAGAAAGAATATGGATCTCTGTATGTTACCTTGCAAAACAGAAGTTGTATTCTATAGGAATTATTTTAATTAGTCACATTATTAAGATAAAATATGGCTCTTCTATGACTCATAATTGATACATGAAAGCTATGGATCCTGCAAATATTACAACTTAAGTATAAGGAATATGCAGGGACTGTTGTCTCTAAGGACAAACAAATCTAGGTAACCTTTGTGGTACTAGATTTGTAAAAAGGTTTGACATAACTTTAAAATAATGATGTTTCTTTTTATGTTATACCACTTAATTACATAGCAGTTTTTTTAAAATACATTAAGCCATTATCATATAAACAATGGGGTTGTATTCAGCATTACTGAACTGGATAGAGAAAGAAAGAAGCCAAATTAGACTCTCTAAAAACGGCTAAACAAAATGTGTTCAAATTTTAATTCTACAGCTTGCTAATTTTATGACTTACGTAAGACAAATTGCACACCTAAAAAATATGGTTAATAATATTTACCTCAAAGTTATTTTTAACAACTTTGAATGACATAAGGAAAATAATTTCATAAACTTAAAAGTACTTATGTGTGTACTCATTACGTTTGTCATATTGCCTAATCAACATAAAAGCCAAAAAAGTTGTCTTTATTCTGATGACTAAAATTCAAGAAATTGAATATGCAAAGTGAAATACAATTTTCTCAGTTTTAGAGTATGAAAATGCACACAATGATAGAGTCCTGTCAAAATAAAAAATATTTTATATGCAATATGTATTAACTCAGTTTGTATTTACAATATACACAACTGTTTTCAAACACAATATTCTTCCCAAACTTTGGAACTAGTATCTTTATGTGCCTTAAATGACAGTACAAGGATATAAATTGTACTAGCCACTTTGTTCATAGCAGGTAAAGAATGTCAATAAATTAATGTACAGATCTGCCTAATTCTAATATTAGAGATAGTGAACTCAAAAGAGCTCTCCAAAAAGTTCTAATATACACAGGTTCTAGGGCTCTTTTATCCTGTTTTAGAGTATTGTCAAGGATAGTAGACGAATCAGTTTATGTTCTAATAAAATGGTTTTTCAATGAGTCTTAGAGAAGTCAGCCATTTCCTTCAAAAATAAGAATAGAATGTCTAGAAGCACATAAACTCTTTCAATGTGCATCGAATAACAGAGAAATTGTTAAACATTTAACTGACCTAAGAAGCTATACAAATTACCCAAACAGCATGTGATCTTAATAAAGAGTTGGATACGGGTGTTACTGAGTGGCAAAGAGCAATGAGTAAAAAGAAAATAAATGCAGTATAAAATGTGCAGAGTTCAGGACAATAATAGCCTCTGAAAAAGCATCAGAAAAAGAAGTGACAACAAAATATTCTAGCAACAAGCAGATTATAAAATACACAAATCATAAAAGAAATCCAGAAAGTAAAAAACTAGTAATAATGCTAAATCCCAAAAGTCTATAAGATTTAAGATTATTGCATTTTAATAAACATTTATTTTTATTATTATTAATTTATTTATTTATTTATTTATTGAGATGGAGTTTTGCTCTTGTTGCCCAGGCTGGAGTGCAATGTCACGATCTTGGCTCACTGCAACCTTCACCACCTGGGTTCAAGCAATTCTTCTGCCTCAGACCCCCGAGTAGCTGGGATTACAAGCACGTGCCACCACACCAGCTAATTTTTGTATTTTTAGTAGAGACCAGGCTTCACCATGTTGGCCAGGCTAGTCTCGAGTTCCTGATCGCACGTGATCCGCCCACCTTGGCCTCCCAAAGTTGTGGGATTACAGGCGTGAGCAACTGCTCCCAACCAGAAAAAAACATTCTTAGAAGAATTTGCCATCTGGAAAGCAAAGTTCTAGTAAGTAACAAACTGAGCATTTAGTGAATAAAGAAAGTCAATTATATCCCCTGTTATATGCACAAAATGATGACACGAGCAATGAATTAACATGGCAAAAAATACTCTGACTTCTATAGCAATTGAAGAGTTATAATTTCTCATGAAATGCTTATTATTTTTAAGTCATATTGTCTGATCAAAGTGGAAATCAATAAGGTTGTCTTTACTTTGATAAGTAAAATCCATGTAATTGGCAATGTGAACAATATCCCATAGGCAAAATGAATACTATATTCTCAACTTTTAAAAAGAAGGCATACAAGGCTGCATGTGTCTCTGTTGTGGACACGCGTGATTGACTCTTTAACTGTATCCTTAACCATCACATATGCATGCCAGGCTGGGCACGGCTCTGAGGGCGGCCAGGGACAGACGCATGATACAAAACTATTGGAATTAATACTAATTTGTTATGTAAAATGTATTAGCTCAATTTACAGGATAAGAGGTATAAGAATTAGAGATAAAAAATTAAACACAGATGGTTACCTGAAATTTGTTGATTTTATTATTTGTTAAATGCTTAGTAGTTGAATTAATGTTAGTAATTGAATTAATAATTTGTCCCTATGGTTTATTATGTTTTTCTAAGTTAAATGTTTCCAAGCTTCAGATAAGAATCTTACAAAACAGGCCATCAACTATGCTAGGCCTTTATATTACTTTCTTTAATCAAAATGGCAAAGACTTTTATTTTAAATGATAAAAACTCACTGTTGGAAAAGTTTAGAGAAATAGGACTTGTAAAAGCAAATTGGTAAAGTGTGTCTAATGGGAAGTTTGGAAATAATTATCAAAATATACATTGTGCATAAAATTTGATCTAGAAACCTCATCTCTAAGAATTTACATTGATATAACTACATATGTATAAAATATGTGTACACTAGGACATCCATCACAGTATTACAATAGTGGATAAGGGGAAATAACCCTTAAGTTTAATAGAGGATTGATTAAATAAATCAACAAATAATTTGCAGGTGATAGCTATTATGTTCAAGAATCATATTTATTGATACAGAAATATTAAAGCTTGATATTGAAGTCTCATACATTCATATTGTGAATATGATTAAATTCAATTAACTTACTCCTTTAAAATGTTATACAATTTAAAATTATTTCCCATAGATCAACTTTACAATTCCATGAGCATTTTTTTTCTTTTTAAATGACAAGAAGAGAATCAGGGAAGTTAGTATCACTCATAATGATGTAGGTTATAAGTTTTTTGATACAATAAATCACACATTTAATATTAACAGATATTACACAGACTTTAGTATCTGATATTGTCAGGTTTACCTGGAAATAAATTGATAACACCTCAGTGAATTCAGTGATACTGAGTATCTAAAATATATAGAACTGATCCCACTAGTATGAGCATAAAATTCAATTACCTATTCATTTTTTTTCCTTGGATATATGTTAGTTTCATTATGAGCAGAGGTATACTTCATTCCGTTGTTAATTTTGCTTCCCTTAGGCTGTTTCTCTGAGATTAACTACTAAAGCTACATTTTTTTTCTATTTCTTATTCTGATTTGACTATTTCTGATTCTATTTTTGAAAAGAATAAAATATGGAAGTGTCTTTTAATTTCTCTCCTTATTATTAAGAGAAAAGGGGCATCTATGTAAATTGTGACTTACATAAGAAAAATAAAAACATATAATGACCTATTACTCTAACTTAAAAGAATATCTGTAACAAAGGAATTAAAGTACTAAGGCAGTTTCACAGATTCTATGAAGAAGAGAGACGTTTCTCAAATGAGGTGTGTCATGCAATTAATATAAAACTGTAGTCAAATCTTTGTGCTATAATCTTACTGCTTCAGGCAATAGTACAGATGAGAAAAGAAGGTCAGCATAGGCAGGGAAAAGTAAAAAAAAAAAAAAAAAAAAAAAAAAAAAAAAGAATCATGCTCCAAACCCCAAAAACCTACACGCACAGAAAAGATATTCTTTGCCTTTTCCACATTATAAGTAGGATTAGGTATATAAGCTTATTGATTTAAACAGAAGTACTCTAATTCAGTGATAAATTTCATCTTGTATGCATGTTGATAGTAAGCTAAAATCATGTGGTGAAGAGCTTCCTAAAGGTTGAGGGAGGAAGAAAAATATAAATTTTTAAATATTTTATATTTCTATATCACATTGTTGTTAATATTATATATCAACTGGCATTGTTATTATATATGAGGTAATATGCTAGGCATTGAGAATAATTTAAAGCTGAATAAATATTTAACTTACCCTTATGCAATAAAAAGTCTAAAAGGAGAAACAAGACATGGTCACACATCAGAAGTACACAAGATAGAAAGTGATAAAGCATATAATAGGTGTTATGAAAGTTCAGAGGAGCAAGGCATCATTTCCAGTTCTGTGGATCAGAGATGGGAAATCATGCAAGCAAAGCTTTGAAATCCATGGGTAGAATTTAGACAACTAAAGATGGTGAGGTTAAGTCAATTTCAGAGGGAGTTTAAAATACTGACAGATATACAAAATGGTTCAGAATTCAAAAAGGGTGTGGGGGGGAGGGGAAGAATTTTCCTAAAGTAGAAGCTACTTTGACCCAATAAACTTTGAAATAAAATCTAGAAAATCAGGTGGAAACCAGATTCTCGCAGATGCTGAAAGTCATCTTAAAAGGTTTACACACAATTTGGTAAACGACGGAGGCATATAAGATCCTAGGGCAAAAGATAATGAGATCTTATGTTTTTCATTAAGACTCTTTTAAGATATGTAGGATGGATTGGAAGGAGAAGAATCTGGAGGCAGTACAATTAGTTAAGAGATGCATTAATCACTAAGAAGTGAGGGCGTGGACAAGGAATGTTGCTGGAGTTGGAGAGTTACAGATAAATGTGAGAGATACCTGAATGAGACGTGACAAGCCATTATCTTCATGTGAAGTTATGTTAATGATAACTCTGAAGTCTTTAATTCAGTGACTACAAGTATAGTTAAGTCAAAACAAAAAAATAAGGATTGAATGATAGACAATGGAAAATGAATTAAGTTTTAGACACTTTGAGTTTGATGAGCTGAGGGGTAACCAAGTGTATCTGTGCAATAGTTGGGAATGTGGCACTGAGATGTATTTTGGTAATTAATTAGGTGATTATGATGTAGTAGATTGTATCAGTGTTTGTGTATGTGGTAGTAACTCAAACCTATGGTTGATGTATATGTTCTGGCTCTACTCAACTAGACTACTTTAAGAAAGACTATAATAGAACACATGAAGCCCTCAATAAATAATAGCTCTACATTCTTGTTAATGTCTGGCTGTATGTAGCCATGAAAATTTTGTGGAATTTATTTTCTCCCTTGTTTCTGGATCTAAAAGTTGTAAGTGATCTGAAAAAAAAAAATTCTATTTTAAATAAACATGACTGTGGCTGGGTGTGGTGGCTCACGCCTGTAATCCCAGCACTTTGGGAGGCCCAGGTGAGCAGATCATGAGGTCAGAAGATCGAGACCAACCTGGCCAACATGGTGAAATCCCATCTCTATTAAAATACAAAAAATTAGCCGGGCGTGGTGGCACATGCCTGTAGTCCCAGCTACTCGGGAGGCTGAGGCAGGGAAATCGATTGAACCCGGGAGGCAGAGGTTGCAGTAAGTCCAGATCGTGCCACTGTACTCCAGCCTGGTGACAGAGCAAGACTCCATCTCTAAATAAATAAATAAATAAATAAATAAATAAATAAATAAATAAGACTGTGTGTAATTTAAACTGACTTTAAAACATATTATTCAAAAACTTTGACATACTTAAAAACCTAATGAGTGGCACAATGAGAGTAACTTAAAAATTAAGGTACAGGTATTTGATAAAATACTAGAAGAGTATGAAAATCATGAGTTAGAAAAATAACATTTTGAAATATTTACTACTTTAAATATTTTTTCAAAATTTAGATACAGGGGTCTCTACTTTTGTTAGAAGATTGAAAATGTATTTATCTCTTTTCCCTTGAGACCATTTAAAAGTGATGTTAAACAAATGAACATTGCATATATCCACAATAATTAAGATATTTAGAGAACGGTCTTAAATAGAAATCCTTTTCAATTTGGGGAAATTATTTGATGCAAAAAAAATACAACGGGGAAAATGAAGTAGAATCTTAGACAGACTGAGGGTTTACCATGGTAAAAATTACTAATAAAGAAGTAAAATTCAGGATGTTCATGATCTAACTGATAAGCATAAAGAACAGAAAAACAGAATTGAAAGGAGAAAATTATTTCTTAAAATAATGAAAGAGAAATTCCCAGATCTGAAGAACATAAAGCTCCATATTTAAAAGATAAATCAACCTAGTGAATGAAAAAAGAACCATGTAAAGGAACAGAATCAAAGTATCTCATAACACCAGTAATACAAATGCAAAGAAATGAGAATTATATGGGTTCAGTAATCAGTAAGATTGGATAGAAAAAGGCAATGAAGCAACCATCAAAATTATAAAGGGAAATATTTTTCAGCCTAAAATTTAATCCCTGCCAAACTGTCGATTGAATACCAATAGGCAAAAAAAAAAAATAAAAATGAAAAAAATAAAAAATAAAAATCTTGTTCTAAACTTCACACCTTATATTTTAAAAAAATAGTTTTAAATGAATCATAGATTTAAATGTAACTCTAAAATGGTTAGAGTGTAACAGGAGAAAGTATTTGGAATCTAGGACCTGGGGAAGAGTCATTAGACATGACATCAAAAGCACAATTAATAAAAGAAACAACAATAAATTGAACTTTACCAAAATTAAAAACCTTTGTTCTACGAAAAAGCCTGCTAAGAGAATGAAAAAGCAAACCACATACTAGGAAGTAATATTTGCAAGCTGCGTATCTAATAAAGTGATCATGCCTACTATACATAAATAATTCTCAAAACTCAATGGAGCGTGTGCCTCACGCCTATAGTCCTAGCTACCCCAGAGGCCGAGGCAGGAAGATGGATTGAGCCCAGCAGTTCAAGGCTGCAGTCAGTGAGCTACAGTCATGCCACTGTATTCCAGCCTGGGTGACAGAGCAAGATACTCTCCTCCTACCCAAATGTCTCTAAAAAATAATTTTAAATAAAAAAAAATAAAACCTCAACAGTTAAAAATAATAATAACTAACAATTAGTAAAAAAGGTAAAATACAAGAGGCACTTCACTGAAGAGAACATATAGATGGCAAATGTCACATAAAAAAAGGGTCAACATCACGAGCTGTTAGGGAATTAAAATTAAGAGCAAAATGAGTTATCACTGCCTATCTATTAGAACAGATAAAAATGTCTTTAATGATAAAACAAAAATTTCATTAGGATGCAGAAACAGTGCACCTGTCATACACTGCAGGTAGCATATAAAGTGATAGTTTCTCTGAAAATAGTTTGGCAGTCTCTTAAATACACACACACACACACACATACACACACACACACACATACAAACACACACTTACCATAGGACCCATCAATTGTAATCCTCCACATTTAATCCAGATAAATAAAATGTATGTCTATACAAATACCTACACTAGTCATAGCAGCTGTGTGTGTCATAGATCAAAACCCCTAAACAAGCAAAGTGTCCTTAAGTAGTGAATGATTAAATTAACAGTGATACACACATACTATGAAATACTACTCAGCAATAAAAAGGCAAGGGCTATTCACATGGGAAATGATGCAGATTAATCACAAGAACATTATGCTGATTGAAAAGAGCCCATCTCAAAAGGACATGTGTGGTATGATCGTATTTTTATAATATTCTCAAAATAACAAAAAAGAAAAAGAGATGAATGGTTTCCAGGGGTTAGGGATGATACAGAGAAGGTACTATAAGGACATAACATGAGGGAGATCTTTGAGGTAATGGAATAGTTCTGTATGTTGTCTTCATTGGTGGTTATGTAAATTTACACATGTGATAAAATGACAAAGGACAAACACATACACCCCAGTGTCAACTACTGGTTTGTTACTGTACTATAATTATATAAGATGCAAACCATGCCAACCACTGGGATAGACGGCGCAAAGGGTCTGAAACTTCTCTGTTCTGTCTTTACATCTTCCTGTGAATGTATAATTATGCCAAAATTAAAAGCTGGAAAAAGTAAAACATGTTGTATGACTTAAAATTTAATTCAAAATTATTAATCCTTTGGAAAAAGTTTAACATATGGCTCTCTAAGGACATCATGATTATAAAAAGATGTATACATAGCATTGTCTTTGGGTCTGCATGCCTTTGCTAATCTAGGCTACATTTCTAGACAGTGAACTTTTCAATGTAAGTGTAGTAGAAAGTATATTTGGACTTAAAGATACCTGAGCTTCAATTCCATATCCAGCAGTTATTAATTTAAAAAGTGTATTTGTCGTGTAACTATGAGTAAAAAATCTTAATGCTCACTTTAGGTTATCACCTTTAAAGAAGAGATAATAAATAGTTATATGCTATTACAGTCAAGATCAAATACAGTTTATGAAGTATTTTCTGCTAACATTCTTCCATTTTTGTTTTCGAATTGAATTCTATTCCATTCTATTCTATTCTATTCTATATTGGGATTCTATATTGAATTCTATTTCAGGAAGAATTAGATCTTTTCATAGGACAATGAGTACAGTATACTTTTAAAGTTATACCATCGAAGGTCACTGGACATTGCTTCTAATGCTAGCTTAAAAACTTGATAAAATTAAAAAGAGGCCTCTGAACTGTGTTGTAATATATGTGAGAAATTTGGGACAAAAAGAAAAAAAAAACACAGATGCTGAAGAGAGAAGAGCTATTGAAAATAAAGAATGAGTTGCAAAAGTTTAAACAGACAGTAGGAAATATGTGGTATTTATGAGTGTGTATATTTAGCTAAGAGAACAATCCCACAGAATAAACAGCATGAAGCATGTGAAATCATTTGTTAAATCTGCAAAAGAATGTGTTCCATCTCTCTTTTTCTCTTTCTCCACTTTCTTTCCCTTCCCCCAACAAGATTGCATTGACAAGTCTTTTAAAATAAACCATAATCCACTTGCCACTTATGTCATTACAAAGCTTGAAAGACTGCCTAATGAGTTTGCACAAATCCTCTTTTTAACATGTATTTCATATACTCTTCTAATTAAATATTTATCACCATATCTGGACCTACAAGTAACAGTATTAAGGTATGATCCTGAATAAACCTGTTCATTGTATTATCCTCACAGAGCTTAGCTTCCCTAAAAAAAATCATTTCATAGGTCATCAGGATAAAGCTTGCTACTTTTGTTCTTTTGTTGCAGCAAAGGATGAACATAATTTGAATTTTTAAATTGTGAATGAACATGGATTTTGGAATCAGTTAAACCTGTTTGAATCCTTTCTCCACCACTAAAACTAAGTAACTTTTGGGAAGAAGGAAATGATTATCTGAGCTTATTTTCTCACATATATAATGAGAATCTTAGAATTTTTATAAGAATGAAATTAGATATTCTCTTTAAAGCTAGTATGCAGTGTGTTGCACATGATAGCAGCTTACTAATAGAGATCACTGTCAATAATTTTACTAAAGAACCTCTTCCTCATTTTTGGTTACTCATTTTTTTTAGTATGTTCCTTAGTTTTACATATTGTTTTTCTACCTACCCATTTCATTTATTTATTTTGCAAATATTCACCGGACATTCATATAGTGCTAGGCACCATGCCATATGCTGTGAGATGTACAAGACTGTATCTCTACCTTGGATAAGAAAAAAGACCAGAACACTGGATATTGCAGTAGAAAATATATAATCAGTAACATCACAATGCTACCAGCTGAAGGTTATTGATAGGCTGGTTCTTTGGAGAACACCAAAGGCTTCCAAGAAGGGATAATTTTTAAACTAAGCCTTGAGAAGTTAAAGAAGACAAAAACTGGGTAAAGAATTCCAAGTAGAAGAAATTTCAAGATCAGCAATAGTTATAAAACAGTGGAACTTTCAGGGAATACCAGGCAGTCAGTGTGTCTGAGAGGAAAAACAAAAACACAAACACCTGTGTTTTACAAAAACAGTTTACATACTACCAGGCCAGCATTTTAGACTTCTAGGTAAGCAGCCGGAAATCAACAAAAATAAATTTTTTTAGTTGCTGTTGAACGAAGTATACTTGTTGTAATAGCATCCAGATTAACAACCTGTGTAATGTTCTCCGTGTAAAGCATATTGTCTAAAAATCAATTAATTGAAAATTAATACACGTATGACGTTTCCGAATTTCCTGTAACCAGTCTATAAGTCAAGCCTAAAGCACCACTAATCAGAAGATTAAAAGGCTCAGACCAGGCACAGTGGCTCACACCTGTAATCCCAGCTCTTTGAGAGGCCAAGGCGGGTGGATCATCTGAGGTCAGGAGATCAAGACCAGTCTGATCAACATGGTGAAACTCCGTCTCTACTAAATACAAAAAAAATTAGCCAGGCGTGGTGGCGGACGCCTGTAGTCCCAGCTACTCAGGAGGCTGAGGCAGGAGAATGGCGTGAACCCAGGAGGCGGAGCTTACAGTGAGCTGAGATCGTGCCACAGCACTCCAGCCTGGGCAACAGAGCGAGACTCCGCCTCAAAAACAATAAATAAATAAAATACAAAAAATTAGCTGTGCATTGTGGCAGATGCCTGTAATCCCAGCTACTTGAGAGACTGAGGCTGGAGAATCGCTTGAACCTGGGAGGCAGAGGTTGCAGTGAGCTGAGATTGCGCTATTGCACTCCAGTCTGGGCAAGAGTGAAACCCCGTCTAAAAAATAAATAAAATAAAATAAAATAAATAAAATAAAATAAAGTAAATAAAATAAAATAAAAGGCTCAAGTAGTCTAAGAATGATAAATTCAATGGAAGACATGGTTACTGTCTGATTCCTGGCAATGCACATATTAGATGACTTCCTGCCTTCTTTATACTGTTTAAAAGAGAGTTATTTCAGCAATAATCTACATATTAAGAGAAACCCATTTAACCTGTCAAAAAAATGAATGGTTGAATATCCCTAAGAATCAAGCCAGGTATTTTATAATACTTGCAACGAAGAGTGAATATTTTTAATTGTCATTTTTCCTTCTCCATTTAAAAAAAATGAATTTTACAAGTTAAGGGTTAAAAAAAAAAAAAGATATGAAAGCAAACTGACCATGCAGGAGGAGATACCTGGTCATGAAGAAAATAAATAAAAATAATCTTGTTATGAGTTGAGGGGAAAAAAAAGTGATTGTCTTGGTGAGAATTTTATTTGGTTTTTTTTTTTTTCCTTTTCTATTCAGAATAGTTTATAAATAGGATGGTACAAGTTACCCATAGTTGAAATTTGGATATAGTTGCAATAACATAATTAAATAAACTTTAATTTATATCATGGCTTTGACAATTTATTCTAGGAATATATAATAAAAGACATTGAGCCTTTTCCTTATAAAATAGTCAATGATCTTGTATGCTATACTTAAAATATATTTGGATGTAGTAATTGTGTTTCTTCCATTTTTTATTAGGCATCAGTGCCCCAAAATATTAAGACAATCTTAGTACCATCTCAAAAATTGTACATTTTTAAAATGCTAGAATTTATAAAGAATCGTTCCTCTCAGTATGTCAACATTCCACTACCCAGACTGTGGTATTACTTAATAGAATTGTACTACCCAGACTGTGGCATTCCATTGAGCTAATTTCTTATTAATGTTTTTGTTCAAAAGTTAATAAAAATTTGGCTAAGGATGTACATAGATTTCAGTTAAAATACTTTTTTAAAAAATTATATTACTTAGCTTTATTAATATCTCCCATGACTGCTACTCTGCCTTGCATATTTTTGCATTGAATACTGAGGTCTTCACCAGACAGTAAAGACAGGAAAGGTTAGCTCAGAAGAATAGTTTAACAGATGCTATGTATACACAATGGCAACACAGAAATGTAAAACACAGGGGAAAGGGTCAATTAAATGATTATTTATCTTTGTGTTCTAAAAATATTCAGCTACAGTAAAGGAAAATTGCAACAGAGCAAATGATAACAAATATGATGATGACTATGAGATTACAATGTGAATTTAAACATTCTCTACCTCCCAAAAGCTGACTTTTAAATTTATACAATACTTTTATATCTATCATGCTAGAATTTTGATTAATTCATTGAGGTATATGAATTCACTAAAGTGAAAAAATGTTATTCACTTTCAAAACATAAGAAAAGACATTTTTACTTACATCAGAAATCTTGAACTTCTAAATATTTTATTTTACTAAGGCAGATATTTCTTTAACTATCAATGACAGTACATGTTCTAAGAAAACAAAGAAAATACATTTAGGACATACAGTCACGAAGTGTGACTAGCAAGTAATGCGACCAATTTATCAACAAGCATACTAAGAACTATACGTCCAAATGAGCGTTATATTTCCAAGCAGCCACTTGGGGAGATCAGACACATTTCAGCGGTATTGTCATTGCTCAAAACATTTCTAACTTCTCCATTAGAACTGCTCTCAGAAATAATTGATGAACCATACACAACTCAGGCTCATTGCTTTATAAATTGAACCTCATATAGCAGTAACTTGAGGCAAAGCAGAATCAAGAAAATATAATTTTCTTTTCCCATTTGTTTATAAAAAGAAAATTAACTTTTAAATTATTTAGTCCTAAAATAAACCACTTATATAACCCTATTTTATAAATCTAAGAAGACAATTGTAAAAAAAATTAATCTTTCCTTTCCTATTATAATTTGAATAGAAACATAATATGGGCAAATAACAATCAGTGTGATTTTGTGGTGAACTGTCCTGCTCATCTAATCTCATTCTTGTTGATCTCCTTTGCTGTGACCTGTGCAAGAGACCATCTTAACAAATTTCACAGTATTTTATCACTCATCATTCTCCTTAACCTGTCTGTCATCTGACCTCTTGATCATTCTTTCTTCTTCCCAAAAGGCTGTGAACAGTGTTTTTAAAGGAAATTCCATGCCACTCTGTACCCTTAGCTTTCCTCTGGCTTATTGCATTAAATCTTCATCCCTAGTTCATTTCCCTTTTCTATTCCTAAAACATAAGTGTTACTCTACATTCAGCAGTCACTAAAGTATTTAAATATTTATTGAATAAATGAACATTTAAGCCCTCAGTTCTCAGCTCTGGTTTTCTCTGTCATTTCACCTGTTAAACTAAATCTAACAGTTTTAACTATCACTACCACTTAAATACCAAATTGCCCCCACTCAATCTTGCTCCAGCCCTTCTCCTTTCTAGTTATACAAGCCTAAGCAAGTTATTTAGCCTCTTTGAGTTTTAGTTTCCTCATATTTAAAATATGAATAAAAATATTGACTATCTCATTGAATAATAACCAAAGAGATAATGCTCAGAAAGTTTCTGACACATATGTCTGAAGCATTTTAACTATTATTGATTAAAATGCTCAATTATTTTAACTGCTA
The DNA here is from genome assembly GCF_049350105.2 of Macaca mulatta. Lineage (NCBI taxonomy): Eukaryota > Metazoa > Chordata > Mammalia > Primates > Cercopithecidae > Macaca > Macaca mulatta. Next base: position 49,873,254 of record NC_133406.1, read on the forward strand.
TGGTGTTTTTTCCACAAGTCTTTCATGACATTCTCACTTGGATGTCATACAATCAAATCAGCATTTTTTTTTAATGAACATTGTTTAGCACTTGTATCAAGATAAAATATGATACTTTTGCTTAAATTATGCAAGTACCAGAATTAAATTCTTATTAATTTTTTATCCTACTTTTAATGATGAAGTATAAATAGCAGTAGTTTCTTAGGTTAATAGAGGGGTTTCATGTAGATTTAAATGCTCTATATTGTCTTTGAATATGCCTATAAAATTACTATAACCTCTGACAGGAAAGTTAAGCAAACTGTGTCTAAACATTCTACATATCTCTAAACCTTTTTTTATGTATTGATTTTCCTAACCTTGTTTTTTTAATGGATTGCCATGATCATGAGTGGAATCACCATTCTTTCAAGTTACCAGATTTGAAATCTGTTCCTTTGACCCTCTTAACCCCATCTCCTCTGCTGAGACATAATACCACTGATGTTTACTGTTCCATCCATCTATCGCCACCCTTGTTCTCTCATGTTTGGAACAGTTTACTATACTTTTTAAAAATGTTCTTAAACTTTGTTTTGCAATTTCAAGGAGAAAAGAAACTATGTTACTTTTTAAACTAGAAAGTTGACTGCAGAGTCCAGTTTCCAAAAATATTACAGCTCTAAAGTGGTTTACGAGTATAATTTGTGTCATGAACTTAACCCATAAACTGAAAATAAAAAGAAATACCATGATTCTGCTAATTCCCCTTTACCTTTTAAACTAGTTAATTTTGTAACTGACAAATAAAATTTATATATTTATATATGTTTATATATATCATATATATTATGGAGTTAAACATAATCTTTAACTTTCCCATCTGCCTCTCAGTCTTCCAATTATTCCACACATACTCTCATCATGTTAATTATCCAGAATGACCAATTTTATACTGTCTGATTAAAGTTTTGAATTCCTACAGCACCTATCTATGATTTCTTGTACAAGTATTTTAAAATATTGCAGAATAAATCTCATATCTTTCCACAGAAATTCCCATTGATTGCATGACAGTATTGTCCATAAGATCTCGCATATTATTATCTTAACCATGGTTCTGTGAATGTCAAATGAGGACAAAAGAAACAAAATAAATAAGCATATATAAATAATCCTATGTAAGATGTGTTGGCTTGCTATATTTTCTTTCAGTTTCACACAATAACTTGGTGAGATATCAATACTATCAGTAGCAAAGAGACTGAGAAAGGTCAAGGTTATTGTCCAGGATGAAGAATCCATATTTGCATATGAGCTTGTTACTCTTGACTCAAAATTTATGCCTATTTTATTATTGACCTCCCTTCTTCTAAGGAGGGTTTTGAAGAGGGGAGTTCCCTAGATGTATTCATTTTCTATTGCTGTTGTAAAAAACTGCCACCAACTTAGTTGCTTAAACAATATACATTTATTATCTCAGAGTCCAGGGGACCTGTATTAGTCTGTTCTCATGCTGCTGATAAAGACATACCTGAGACTCGGTAATTTATAAAGAAAAAGAGGTTTCATGGACTCACAGTTCCACCTGGCTGGGGAGGCCTCACAATCACAGCTGCTGAAAGGCACATTTTACATGGCGGCAGACAAGGGAGAAAGAGCCAACCAAAAGGGTAAACCCCATATGAAATTATTAGATCTCATGAGACTTATTCACTACCACAAGAACAGTATGGGGGAAACCGCCCCCATGATTCAGTTAGCTCCCACCAGGTACCTCCCACAATACCTGAGAATTATGGGAGCTACAATTCAAGATGAGATTTGGGTGGGGACACAGCCAACCCATATCAGGACCAGAAGTCCAAAATCAGTCTCACTGGGTCAAAATCAAGGTATTAGCATGGTCAGCTGCTTCTGGAGGCTTTGAGGAGACTACCTCTTTCCCTGCCTTTTTCAGCTTCTAGAGGCCACCTACGTTCTTTGACTCTTAACCCTTTCTCACCTCACTCCAACATCTTGTTTTCATCCTGAAATATCCTACTACTAGACATTAACCCTCCTTTCTCCCGTCTAAAAAGGTCCCTTATAATTACACCCAGTCCACCAGGATAATCTAGGATAATCAACTTCTCAAAAGAGAAGTACTATATTCACATGTTCCAGGCATTAGGACACAGACATCTTTTCAGGGAGGGTTGTATACTTAGCTTATCACACCGGGCATAAGTTCTGAGAATGGAGCCTAAACTCATTGGACTGAAAGCTGATGGTATTTAGATGTCTCAACAGTATCTATATGGCATTCTTTTGTCAAGATACATTGAATGCTATAAAGCATCATTCCACCTAATAAGAAAGCTTATTTCCTCACCTGCTCATTGTATTATGATTCCTTTTGATAAATAAAATCTAATTCTGAGTTGTTTTTTAAACAATGAAAAGAAGATTGAAAGGAATGGGAAGTGCACACTAAACAAGTAATAATTGTGGTTTGTGGAAGGATTTATGAGAAAAAGCATGCTTGCAATGGCACTAAACTCAATATAGAAATTTAAATTTTTGTTTTAACATTTTAATGTAAAGTAAGCCTATCCCTGGCTCCTATTTCTTAAGGACTGTGCATGTCTTTGTTTTACCAAGAGGGTCTTTAAATTTTGACAGTGTATTTTCCAAACTGTACTATTTTCAAGCATATATTATGAAATTAATACTTCATTATCCCCCCTGAGCAAAACAAAAAGTCAAAATATGTTTAATGATTCAGATTTTGCTTATCATAAGAACATTACTTAATGGAGCTTGAATTAACAAAAGGGATTGAGCTAATTGATGATTTCCCTTCTTAATGATACACTGACTTTTTAGGTCATTTCTTCTTCTTCTCTCAGTTTCATTAGTCCAGGGCCACTCATACTAGCCATTTCTATAGATCAACTAGGGTACTTCCATGCTAAGTCAAGGAGAAGAACATTTTCTACCTTCTTCTGACTCCTTTCTTTCTCTCACCTGAAAAACTGTCAATCTTTCAATAGTCTTTAATTGACATTGAGGGTCATAAACACATACCAGTTGAATTTTACTACCAAAGAACTGTATTACATTGAGATAAAAGCTTGACAAAGCATGAAGTTATAAAACTTTGACTATAATTAAAATTGCCAATATATGGTCTTTGTTTTGATAAATATATTAGCCTTATTACATTAAACATTGCATTGCATAAATATTGGCATAAAATGACATGACATCCATGGTTAAAAGAGAGAAATATACGTTATTAAGCCATAAAACCTGCATAAATTTCAAAGAAAACTGCAATGTCTTATATTAGAACATTTTAGCTCATGAATAAAATTGCTTAAACATATATAGTTGTTTAAGATAAGTATATTAGATGTAGAGCCTTCCTCAGATTTTCTGAAAATCAAACAAAGGAAAACAAAATGATCTTTTAGGCAGATTAAAGACTCAAAGGTGAATATTAATTATATATATATTTCAAATATGTGTATCTTAATATATATTGATTTAACCTCCTGTGAACAATAGTTGTCTTATAAGCAGATGAATATGAACTTCAGAAAACAAACTTTCAGATGGAATTTATTTCAATTATGCCACAGACTCAGAGAAATGTCACATTTATTCAGAGTTATTTATTACTTAGAAGTTTAAGTGCTTTGACCAATGAAAAGTTAATAATAAAAACAAAAAAGCTGAGAATAGCAGGATTTAAAGAATGCCAATTTGTAACCCAGGGGATAGGTATTTGCATACTAATTGTAATGTTCCTGCTGTCACATTACCTTCAGCTTGAAGATCAGTCAGAAAGAGAAACTCGGCATCATCTGTGACAGACAGTGGAACGAAAAATGCCAGTGAAGTGAGTTGCCGTTTCCAGCTATTTTTATCTCCGAAGATGTACAAATGAAACACTTGAGTCTTCTTTAGTCTCGATGTTTTATTTCCTTCATTTATGATATATACACTAATTGTTGTCTTTCTTCCTGATTTTTTCTCCTTTCTCTATTGATTTCTTCTTTTCGAAAACATATCAAGAATTTGTGGTTTACTTTTGCAATTTATTCTTTATGTGGGCTAAAGGAAGGTTATAAAGTGGAGAGAGACCATTGTGCTTTCTTTATGTAATTTTTTAAAAAATTATGAGATGGATTAGAGACATAACATATACATGATCCTTGCAAAAATTATTATCACAATGTTTATTGAAAATTTTTACATGGATATTAAGGGCTGGGTAAGGAAGCAGCTGTTACTTCCTGGAGCACATGGACTCCTTGCTTGAATTTTCCATTCTCCAGCACACTGCTAATTGAGTGTGAACAGCTAAGTTGTTGGATTCCACATTTTTTAATGCAATACAACTGGTTCTAGCTGGCACAATTAGCAAGATAACTGGTAGCTTTCACGCAGTTCCCATCTGGCCTGCCTCTTCTCTGGACATATAATATGGGTACTGCTGGTCTTGATGGCACTTGCTTAATGAAGAAAGTAGAAAGGAAATCAGCCAAAACCCCATGAAATACTAAGTGTAATTTTGGCTTCAGATACACAGTGACTTTTCATGGCAAATCATACACAAACAAAACCTTACTCTGATTATGCATCACAATTTTACAGTAAATATACACAGAAATGTAAAGAGCCAGACAAAACTTCTGTTAAAACTCAATAAAAGGAAGAAAAAAAGAAATGAGGGAGTGGCCATTGTCCATTTTTTCCAGATAGCACATATCAAGTAAAAGTCAACCAAGTCAGTAGAGTTTAAAATCAACCACCCTCTTTTTTCCCCAACTTTTATTCAATAGATTTCTTTCTTAACATGTATATAGTTACAGTTTTTAAAAACAGAAAATGATATTTCTTACTCCCATCTACCATAAGAAATGCCCTATTTTTATCTGATAGTGTATAAGCTTTAAGAATCTCTGTTTCGTGTAAACTTTCAATTGAGCAGCCAGTTACCACAATTTAACTATTATTTAGAGGAAAAATAATATTTCTATGAAGTATGATAAATCTCTATTGCAGAAAAAATAACTTTTCAGATAGTTATTATAAATGTTATAAAACATGAATTAAGTACAAACATATATGTATTAACTTATCTATTTAAGAAGTATGAAATAATCTGGGTTAAAGCAGACACACTTGTGTTTCAATTCTAACTCTGGCCATTACTGTCTGTGGAATATTGCACTACTTATTTGTATCTCTGAGCCTCTTTACTCATTGGTAATATTGGAATAAAACAGACTATTATTTTCAAGGTTAAATGAAATAAAGTATATGATATGCTTAGCACAATGTGGTATACATTGTAAACATCCAATACATAGTTGTGCATTTTGGTGCTATTATAAATAATGTATTTAGTTTATTCATAGATACCATCAATTTGCTCTTCCACAGAATTACAAGAAACCCCAAATTTTACTATTTTAACTGGCAACAAACAAGCATTACTCCTTAAAATAGTTACATTTCACCTAATTTCTGAAAAGTAAATGCTGTGTTACCTCCAACTCTCTCAACATCTCAGATAGTCAAAATGTAACCTTCTGGATAAGAAATAGGCTCTGAAGGAATGAACTGAGGGCATTCGAGGCATTGTTACATACCAGCAGAGGTACTCCTTCAGAGCTGATGGGCAATTTCTTCTCTTTAAAACAATGTCAGCATTTTGTGGACCTTAATTAATACTAGGATATGCCCATATCCCTAGTTCTATTATCTATAGTATTCCATGTCTATATCTATCAAATATCTATAACATTTTAGCCTCTCTCTGTAATTCAAAACATTAGGAATTTTTCTTTTATCCTTGGTTCTACACCATCTCCCCCACTTTGCTTTCTTTCTTTCACTGTTTCTCTACATTAATGAAGACAATATAAATAGCTATTATTTATGTAAACACCTTCATTCTATAAATACTCCTTTATATCCAAAAAGATCTTCATGGAATATGCCTTTTTGCTTTTGGCTTAAGTAAAACCTGTCTGTCCTTAAAGGACACTGCCTTCTAGAATGGATATCGGTCATTCTCTCCAACCTCACATACCTCATGATGATCCAGTGATGTGTTCACATTATTTTTTGTCTTTTCTTGCCCAGAACACCCTATGTCTTCGAAGCTAATACAATTTAGCTATACCTTTCAATACTTTTTATCATTGTAATTTATCAGCATCTTGGAGGACATTTACCATCTTCCACTGAAGGCTTTAATATGTGTCAATATATGGGGTTTGGTCATCTATTGTTTGTTAATATGTTTAATATTTCATAGACCAGGAACACTGTTCTTGGTGCTAGAAAATAACATTTAGTCCTGTCGTCAGATAACTTACATACTAATGGGAATATAAATGTTCATCTTTGAATGAATTTGTCTAGATTTTATTTTTCACTGTTTTTTCCTGGATGCCTGTTCCTCATTCAAAATGGGCATTCTGCATAGCCAGACTCCTCTCTATCCTATTCATTAGCATATGTTCCACAGGTCTAAGTAGCTTTAATTTGAATACCCTGCTTGGAACCAAATTTTAGTATACAAACAGGAATATTTTTAAGCATATGTATTTTAAGTGACCATATAACTTTAGAATTCCTACAAGATCTAATATTTGAGTTACATGAAATATAACATAAGCTTATTTGAGTAACAGGCTATAGAGTACACAAAATTTCTTCAATGTAAAATTAAATGTAGGATTGTGTCTCATCCTCCATTTATGAAAGACAGAAACTGAACAACCCAAATTTTGTGTCCACTTGAATGAAAAAAAAACACTATTTCCAAATGGTTTGACAGGTAATTTGTGTCCCCAAGATTTAGTAAGTCAAAGAAGAAAGGAAAGTCAGCTGCTTACAACAAGAGAAGGAAATTTGAGATTGGAAATGTGAGTAATGGAAAATAGTAAAATGAATTCTTAGCTATATTGCCCTCTCTGTGTGTCCTCAATGAGGATGACCATTATTAACTGAAGATGCAACTACAACTGCATCAGTAGAGGAAAAACTATAAAAACTGCAGCAAATTAAAGAAGTAATACAAAAGCAAAGGAATCATTTCACACTAGCATATTTAAGATTAATCATCTTGCCGTGCAAATACAAAAGTTTTATAAGAATTGCGATATATGAGTTTTTCTCTATTTTATTATTGATAATTTCAACACAGACTTTAAATTGGACCCTCTCTTTCCACAACTAAGTTATTTGCACATCACAGCTACGTAATCCAATGTGGTTTTATTTCTGGGCAGTAGATGCTTTCTACGAATAGGGGCTTATTTCATCAGGATCTTTGTTTATTTATTAAGAGGAATAATGTATATTTGCATCTCAGAAAATTTCTATCTTAAACCTGATTTATTATTTCTACATCACATCCCCAAAAGTAACCTTCTTCAGAAGACTTATGTCTATAAATTTTTTGACTGCTTTGGAAAAGATATTACTCTGTCTTGACAGATTCCTAGATTTAAATAAATCAGCTCAGAACTAGAAGTATACCAGTCTAAAGAGAAATAAAGGCTGCCTCAGAGTAGGTAAAGACTTTTTGAAATATTATGAACAAAATGTTTTCAAGTTCATCACATGCTAGAAATTCTTAAAACTTTTTTGAACTTTTTTGAGATGCATAATTATGAAATAATCTTTACACCATAAAAACTTAGAAAGTAGTTTATTCATCACCTTTGCTAATATAAATTTTGACTAGAGTAATGTCACATAAATTAACAAATATGATTATTTGTTAATTTATACATACAAAAAATACTCATAGTTGAAAAGAAATTCACCATTGATCCACAGAACCAATCTCTTATGCCATTATTAGAATTTAAGAATTTTCAAATATTATTAACACTGTCAGCTAGATTAATAATTTGCTGATGTCCAATTACATCCCAATTTATGTCACCATAGCTATCTACTGTAAATAGCACTATATAACTTTTTGACGTTTGACTATTTGATTAGCAGCATGAAGTTCATTTGAATGACGTAATTCAAAATACACATAACTCAGATATTACTATTGGTTAGAGAAGAGAAAGATCACAATGCTATTGTCAAGGGTAGATGCTGTTTCTACAGGTCACAAACTACGGAAGCAATGACATGGTCTGAAAATATGGACACACTTTTAGCCAACCAAGGTAAGATCTAACTAATAATAGGCTTAAAAATACAATAATTAAATATAAATAATTAAATTCTGAAAGTTGGTAACATATCATAAAGTATGAGTTTAGTCAATGAAGTATAAAAGTCTTAATGACCATAAATTCATAAAAATCCAAAATCTAAATGGAATCAAGTTGGGTCTAAAATAAGTTTATAGGAACTCTGTACATTAAAACAAAAGGAAAATTCAAACTAGCAAGTGAAGTTTTCCATTTCCTTAGACTTACTTTAACTTTTCTTTTTTTTTAATTTTATTTTAATATAGAGTCTGACCCTGTCAATCAGGCTGGAGTGCAGTGGCATGATCTCAGCTCACTGCAAACTCCACCTTCCGGGTTCAAGCGATTCTCCTGTTTCAGCCTCCTGAGTAGCTCAGATTACAGATATGCACCATCATACTCGGTTAATTTTTCTATTTTTAGTAGAGACAGGGTTTCACCACGTTGGCCAGGCTGGTATCAAACTCCTGGCCTCAGGTGATCCACCCACCTCGCCATCCCAAAGTGCTGGGATTCAATTCAGGTGTGAGTCACAGTGCCAGCCCTAGACTCGCTATACATATATATATACACATATATATACACACATATATATATAAACACACACACACACACACACACACATATATATATATGTATTTTTTTTTTTTTTTTTTTTTTGAGACGGAGTCTTGCTTTACCACCCAGACTGGAGTGTATAGTGCTATGATCTCTGCTCACTGCAATCTCCGCCTCCTGGGTTCAAGGGATTCTCCTGCCTCAGTCTCCCAAGTAGCTGGGACTACGGGAGCATGCCATAACACCCAGCTAATATTTGTATTTTTAGTAGAGATGGGATTTCGCCATGTTGGCTAGGCTGGTCTCGAACTTCTGACCTCAGATGATCTGCCTGCCTTCACCTCCCAAAGTGCTAGGATTACAGGCATGAGCCACTACGCCCAGCTGGCTCACTTTAATTTGATGTACATCATGACTGCCTTTGGTATAAGTTGAAAGAAACATACAAACTGTTGAAAAAGTTGAAAATTTAAATAAATCACTTGTTTCATATGTACAGTTGGCCAAAACAAAAGGTATTTTAAAGTACTTTATATCAACTGTGTTATCTCACTTTCAGTGAATATAAAAACATATTTAAATGTATACGTTTGTATTAATTATGTATATGTGTGAATATATATTTATAATTGATAGAGTGGTTCAGTAAGGTAATTTTGGCCAATTATAAATAAAACATCCTAGTCTTTAATAAGACATCTTAGTCAACACAACTTATATACAAAATAATCATTTAAAAAGGTATAACTTCTGCTTGTGTTACAAATAATCTGCAGTTCTATCTCATCTGAAAGGGGAAAAATGGCACTGTGAAACATATAGAGAAAATGTTTATAATATAGTATTATTTGTATAAATCAAATGGCATTTTATTTTAAATTCATGAAGAATAAAAATTAGAATATTAGAAAAATATAAAACACAATAGACCTGAATAAATTCTTCACAGCTGCTTATTTATGTATAAAGTTAGATTGACTTAGATGAATTTAGATACTATAAACATATTATTTCTAAGTCACCAATTTTTAAAGTATAAACATTAAAGAATCAACAGAACTTCCAGAATCCACCTAAGAGCATATATTGAAGAGATGAGATTGTGGAACTGCAGTTTATTAAGTGTTAAATGGCGTATTTTCTTTCTCCTTAAGTGTATAACTAATAGGACAGATCAAGTTTGCTAAAGGGCTTACTGAATCATCTCTGCGTGTTGTGACCCAGAAGGCTTCAGAGTAGTGGAAGTCCATACAACAATACTATAGAGGAGAGGCAGGAAGGGTGAGATGAAGGCAAACTCGTTCCTCTGCATATCTTCTGCAATTTTATATTTCATTCCCACATGAAATGGAAAAGTCATATAGGCATCTGAACAGTTGTTTGGTTTTTGCTTTTTATAATACCAGAGAAATAGCAAAGTATGAATGCTTTTTAATGCTTTAAACAGCTAAAGGACTCACCAAATTACCTAGTTGTTTTTGTTGATTTGCAGACATACTTTGCATGTACTAAGCATAGGCATTAGCCTAGTTTTCACCCCATAATGCTGACATATTCCATTTAACACCCTTTGTTGATACTAGCCAGTAAGCATTCCATTCTGTGGAGAGTGCCCTCAGATAGTAAGTTTAATTTTATGTAGCATATTACTTTAAAATCATTTGGCATCTTTTGAACATTCAAACTGTATGTATAGGAGAGTAAATCAACAAAATATCATGTTCAAGGCAGAGATAACTAGCCCCAGGTTTAGTTGTTTAAGTTGTTTATTTTGTTCCATTGGGTCCTGAATCAAGCTACAGGAAGAGGAAAGATATTAATTTTTAGTTGAGAGTAGCCTGTCGTTAAAAGTGGAGAGCAGGGGAAAATAATAATTGTATCTTGATCTCTAACATCCCATCTCTCTGGGATGCATTTAGAAAATCCTCCTAGGGAGAAGCTCCATATGCCTTGATGATGCACATATAAAATATTGCCAGGCATGAATCTACAATATTCTTTCTTTCTGTATTATTAAAGAACACTTTATTCTCTATACAAAAATACATCTTAGCATAAATTCTGTTTAGATCTCTGAAATTTCATCATTGTTTGAACTGAATTCAAGAAAAATTTTAATTGAGTGTTACTAAGAGGATTTTTATAACCTAAATTGGTGTCACAGAAACTTCTTGAATGTATTTTTAAATGCAAGGAACGTGAAGTTAATTGAATTTTTATATAGTGCTCATATATTAACTGTATCCACACTCTCCAGTATTTCAACCAAGAATGTTAATTGGTACCTGATAACCTTTTGCAATGACTTGTTATTTCAAACTTATTTCAAATAACTTTTAAAAAAATCCGTTAAATCTATTTTAATACAGTGTTTTTAGACACTTTAATTCTGCTCCAGAAAGTCCTTTTCTATTTTATCTTTATAAACTTCACTTTTACATTCTGCAGGCAGCAACCCATGAACAACGAACTTAAGCCTCTTTTCATTCACTTTTCTCATTGTTTTCTATTTCTGTAGCCAATTTGGCCTATCCCCTGCTTTTCCATAAACTTACTCCTCCTGTACTTTGGAACTTGAAGGATTAACTCTCTCCGCCTGCAGGAAAGGAGCAGCTGTTTGGAGCACATGCAAAGGGGGCCTCCCTGGCAGGTGGAGGAGTAAACCACCAACGTTTTGGAAGGCAAATTTCTCTGAGTGGCAAAAGTGCTGACATGTTTTACTCCTCAGAGAGATATACATTCTCAAAATAGAGACAGCCAGAAAAAGGGTACAAACTGTGACACTGAATAACATGACCTAAATGTATTGGTTTAGTTTTGTCCACAGTGGGAATATGACAATGATCTTTCTGACCTGTTGTCTAACCAGAGGCACTTACCTTCTCATATAAGCTCTGGGTATACCAAAGAAGAATGTTTCCTGGCCCATTTTGATGAGGAAAATAGAGAAGGAAGGGTCTAAACAAGTGGTCACAATATCAAATATCTTTAGGAGTAAGGGATATAAGTGTAAATTTGACTGAAAGTAAGATAAGGGGAAGAGGTGAGACTCATGGAAATCACAGACTGAAAGCCCTGCCTGTTGTCAATTGCATTTAAAAGAGCATCATATCATAATCAAGCCAGAGTAAACATGTCTGTGAATAAGTGAGTCCATTTGCAGTTCCTGATCTAAAGTTTCTGGAGAAGTACATGCTAAGGATAATACCTAGGAGGAGGAGGAACTCCATAAACAGGTACCACAAGGGAGAATGGGAGGCACCAATGTTTTGCTTAAGGCAACATTGGAGAAAAACCCTACGTATTTGTGTTTACTTTATGGAATTAAAGTTGCTTGTTGCCACATAAAGGGGAGAAGCATTCACATCAAATATGTTGCCAGTTACTTTCTTGGTTTTGAGACTGAGTTGGTCTATATATTTATCCAAAACTAATAAAAGCTAACGCTTCCTCCTTTGCTTTAAGCCCAAACCAATACAATTTAACACTTTAGCATCATACCTTGTTTCTGTACCAACTCATAGCAACAAAGATATTTTTACCCTGAATTTAGTATAACATCATTAATTTGACCTGAGCTTAGTGCAATAAACCTTAAAAGCAAAATCCGTGGGGCTTCCTGTGAGGTAACTACCATCAAGATCTCCTAAACATAACTTCTAGATTTCTCAAATACAGAAAGAAAAAAGTACAGCTGTTCTTTGTTAATGAAGCTAATTGTAGAAATAGATATATATATATACACATATGTTTTGTGTGTGTATATATGTTAACAATTACTGATCCAAAATAAAGTTTTCTAAAGTTAGCAACTAAAACATACATTACATTTAGGTGGAATGATCAATATTTGCCACTGAATACCCAGTAAATGCTCATACTATACAATGTACTCATTTTGGTCATATTACTACTCTGTATGCTATTATACAAAACTCTTTCTCATATATTTCATAGCTGGTCTAGATGCTTTTCGAACATTTCTAAAATCAGAGTTTAGTGAAGAAAATGTTGAGTTCTGGCTTGCCTGTGAAGACTTTAAGAAAACGAAAAATGCAGAAAAAATTGCTTCCAAAGCCAGGATGATTTATTCTGAATTCATTGAAGCTGATGCACCTAAAGAGGTGAGTGAACTACTTCAGAACAGTGAAGAGTCGTCCCATAACAAATCTGCTCCCAATTAGAAGACCTTAAATCCATCTAAAAGATAACCAACTTCTCGCTATGTGTTTAAATAGAAAATGTCAGTAGCTTCCAAGAGAAGTTCCTTAAGATGATTCTCTTTTTTTTTGTTGATTCAGTAAGTATTTTTCAACACTTATTATGGGCTAGGTATGACTAATATTTCTGTCTCTTTGGAACAATACTCAGGCCCTTGAAAAATAATGTCTAATATCTCAAACAGCGCTAAAGTCAACCCAATATAAATCCTACTTCAAAATGCTATTGAATTTCCAATGTAGTTTCTTGTTTTTCTTTTGCTAAACTAGGAATTAGACAAAGTCAATATGGATAACATTCTCGAATATGTAAAAACAAATTAATGTGTGTGGATTAATTGAAACAAAATGATATGTTGCTTGCCTTTATTTCTTTGATGGTAAAATTGAGCCAAAGATGTGCGGCTCTGTATCAAGTAATCAGGACTCACCTGTACTGCTTAAAGATCAGGAAACTAGAAAGAGCCTTGGGGAGCAACCTGCAATGACTCTGATAATAGCCCCCAAAAGAGTTTTATGTGTGGAATATCTCATTTACAGTTGATTTAATTTCCAGAGCCAAAACCATAATCATTTTCGAATCCTTTTAAAATTTTAACTGTAAAATTTAAACAATTGACATTTCTAAACTGCTTTGGATTTCTTGCTGAATATATTACATAAACAAAGAGTGTTAATGTATAAGTAACCTACAAACAGGAAGCTCCATTAAACTACTAGTACCAAACAAACTACTATTACTAGTCATCTTTCCTACAGAGGTGAAATGTTGATATCTGTATAAGTGACAGTTACTATATATTCTGATCCAAAATGAGGATTCATGGTAAGAGAGGATGGTTGTACTCACAGGAAAAAAAGATAGACTCGATGAAATGCAAACATTTTCAGAAAATATGAGACAAAGTTAGTTACCATATTACTAGTAGTTCAAGTTTTAGATAGATATTAATTACTACAGCATATATTAGTCTAGTATAACATTAATAGTCACGTGAACCATTGAAACATGGCCTGGAATTCATGGGGGTGGATAAAGAACTTTAACTCCTGTGGAGCTATTTCAACATTTATGTCCAAGTCATCATCTAAGAATCAATAAATAATGCTGGAAGATTGAAAATGTTGCATGTAAGATTTTTCAGGTTGATTGATGTGTCATTTTGCTTTGAAATTAACCCTAAAGATATCCTACTTATTGTTACAATGGTCTGAAAGACATATTTTTTCCTATGTTATGAATTCATCTAATTAACAGTAGTTGCTTTAGGATAATATTTTGAAACATTGTGTGTGAAAAATCTTCTAACACAAAATGTCATCTTTTAATTATAGCTGAATTCAAGGTTATAATATATCATAAACCATCAATTTTGATAAAATAGTTTTATTTATTTTCCTAACCTTTTCTTCCAAAATTAATTTATATTGTAATAATTTAACTAAATAGTATAGCTATTATTTTGGGATATAAAACTTCACAGCTTTTTATAGATTGTCCATCTAATTAATTTTGATAAAACAAAATATAATTAAATTGATGGCTGCTTTTCAAGTAATAAATTATAGTCTTTCCTTGAAGTATCTCTAAAAATGCTATAGTACCAAATTAATTGAAAATATGCAAGTGTAAATATATATACCCTATGTTGATATATATACACACACACACATATATATGAAATACTTATTCTGTTTCCTATCAGTTATTATTAGTTGTTTCCTATTCAAATTACTAAAGGGAGTTTGCTTGTTATATATTATACCAATTGCAAACTTCAAGGTATTTCTCTAAAGTTCATCAGTTATGTGTTAAATATAGTGATACTATTAGTATGTTTATTCATTAAACTGATTTTTTGAGTATCTGTTCCCACAGTGAAGTTACAGAGTAAAAGAAGAGAGAGACTGACATGTAATAAAACTAGTAAAATACACAATAGGTGATATAATAATAAAACTTCATTTAAAGTTCATTATTAGCACAATAGGAAAGAGTAATTTTATCTACCTGGAGAGTTAAAGTTAGATTTGCAATGTGGTTCACACATGAAAAATGAGTCATATTTTATTAAAAGAACGAATGAAGAAATACTATTTCAGCACTGAGAGCACCAATGTATAAAGCTCCCTAGCATTTTCCAGAAATTGCAGGCATTTTGATATTGCTAATGCGAGTAGAAGAGTTGGGGATGAGGTTGGATAGGTAGGCAGCAGTAGAAATAAAGAAATGATGGGAAGTATTCTAGCTGTATTGGGTAGGCAGACTTGACAAGACTCAGTGACATATTTGCAACAGATGGAAAATATGATTTGCACAAATGGAAAATTAAATCAAGAATGAGATTTTATGTCTTCTCCTTTAAAGTGTTACCTTCTCTCCAGTTCCCAAATTAATAGGGTGTTAGTATGATGTAACAGAAAAACTAAAGTTTGGAGCTATCTAGACCTGGGTTCAAATCCTGATCCCTCACTTGCATAGTTTTGTCATAAGCTATTTATCTCTCTGCTCAGTTTCCTCATCTGAAAAAGCATAATAATACATTTACATCGAAAAATGAGAATGATACATAAGACATAAGATAGTGTATCTAGGGTTTACATCATGCAGAACAGTTTTTAAGGAATGTTAATTCCTTTCTTTCTTAAACAAGTCATGATAAGTGCTATTGAAACTAACTATTGAAACAAACCTTAGCATATTTCTAAGAACATACGTAGATAAGCAATGTCAAGACTTGAGAGAAGTGTAAATGTGAACATATATTATAAAAATGGGTTTGCAAATTGGCAGGTCCAAATAAAAAGAGTTGCTCATCGAATAAATTGTACCCAAATGGCTTCAGGAGAAAATACAGCAGAAAAACAAAATCATGACCCAAGTATTTGACTAAGTGACTTGAAAATAAGAAAATTATTAGAGAAACAATATATATTTTTAAACTATCTCTACTTTGTACATACTAATAATGTGTGAGTGGCAAAGAAAAAAATTCTTAAACTTGTACTTATTTTTGCTTCAGCTTGGATCACTAATTTCAGATTATTATTGAATTTTCAAGAAAATATTATTTAACTTTGAGAAAATAATCTTTAAAAATTAATATTTTCATATCCAGCTAAGAAATTAACATCTTTTAAATATATATTATATTTATGTCATCATTCCTCTATATTGTAAGGAAAGTCATACAGGATGAAAAATATGTCATTAAGGGGAAATTTTTAATGTTGATTGTCATTCTATGAAATTAGAAAATAGTATCAAATCATATCATGGTGTAATGTTTAAAAATTATATAAATTCAATTTCACACTATCAACAATCCAGAAAAAAACACATTGGTAGTTTTTTAAGTCAAAAAAACAGGACAAAATGTTTATTTCTTAAATGTATCTCCCAAATGTGAGGACACTGTATCTCATAAAACAAAGAAGAAATTATAGTCATAAAGGAGAGCACATCTTCACGGGTCTGTGCAAGACACTTCTTAATATTTGTGTTTGGCTTCTTACTTTTATTTTTGATGCAGCACAATGTTGCTTATTGAGTCACATTATCTTTCACATCAATAAATGTTTTTTATTCTGAGCCTAGTCACATCCTTACAAGATAAAATCCCTCCATGGAAGGGAAGCTCAGTTTAGGGAGGAAAACAGATAACAAACACATAAGTATGACACAATGTATTGCTGTGCTAGGCAGCTCTTGATAAGGAAATGTAAGAAAATAAAATAAGTAGAAACCTTAGCTTGATTCTAAAGAACCTTTCAATATAGTTGGGTTAAAAAATAAAAGTGTATAGAACTAGAGAAAATGGCAAAGCAACAAATGATTAACTGCAAAACAAAGATGAAATTATTTTTATGCTACCTGGAAGGATATGATGATTAAATACCAGTGAGACAGCAGCATATTGAGATAAGGCCTTCATTATAAATAAGGATAGTTTTAAACTGAGTCTTAAGGGAAGAAACAGATATATGAGTTGTTGGCAGAGAAAAGCCCAGGAAAATAGGCATCTAGAAGTATTTTATCCTATTACTGTGATGCCAATTTGTATTCTGCATTTTATATTCGTATTTTTTCTTTGTATTTTTAAATGCCACTTCCTCTATATGTTGATGTTATTTTGAGTAGCGTATTTCTGCTCTACTAGTGACTGTTAGACAACAGTGCTCTCCCAACTACAGAATCATCTCTGTATATAATGTGCTTGCTTATTTGTTAATTTTCTAGGTTTTTGTTCATTAATCAATACTTGAATACCTAGTATCTGCTAAGCATTATGCTGGTGCTACTAAGAAAAAGACAGCCATGGTCCCTGAGTAGATCCTTCCCCATATTCTGGTAGGAAGACACTAGATAAAAAATAATAATTACAATAAACTTCCATGAGTGTCCTAACAAGGAAATATAAGGTGAGATGGTAGTTTGCAACAGGAAAATCCAAGTCTAGAGGATCAGGGAATATATTTCGAAGAAGTAACTGGAAAGCTTTGACCAGAAATTTGACTGTACAGGGAAACAAGACAAGATGGAAAGAGAGAAGGATAGGCGAGGAAGAGGAAGAAGAGCCAAGCAAAGGAGCCAAGCAAAGGACTAGCCAGTGCCTAGAAGACTGGTTCAGCAGTGAAAGAAGCCTAGTATTGTGTGTGTTCAAGTATAAATTGAGGCAACTGCACCTTCTGGATCCCAATGATTTCCACATTTCTATTCATTCCTTCTAGTAGAGATCTCCTTCAAAAGAAGAAAGAGAGACACAGAAAGAGGGAGGGAGAGAGAAAGAGAAAAGGAGATCTAAAGAAACCATAATATCTGTGTAGAGATTTTACATAGATTATCTCATTTGTTCATCATGTTCACTTTCTTAGGGGAGTATTACATTCATTCACATTTTAAGGTGAAAAACTGAGGCTTAGAGATAAAATGATGAGCCCTGCAGTCATTAAGATCCATGGAGAGGGTGGTCTTCAGCCCACACTTTTAAGTTTCAAATTTCTTCCCACAGATCTACCACTCATTTTAAGTGTTTATGGCATAGCCTGGGATACTTGAAGGTTTATGCCAAAGGCAGAAGCATAAAATTATCTAGTCACATACAATATATCTTCCTATCAAAAGTTTTGTTTCTCTTCTCGTATTCTAATTTGTGTAACTTCTTAGATTATGAAGCCTAGATTCAAATATGACATTAGAAGGAAAAAAGTGTCCGAAGTATTTCTTCTAATAATCTGCAGAATCATTCTGTGCTTCAAAAAATAATTTCTGCATTTCAACTCAAAAACAAAAGGCTCAGGTGTTCTTTAAACTTTTATGTCTCTGTGCCACTTAAATTGACCTTAGTTTAGCATGTTGGAATTGGTGAAGGGAACAGGTCAATCTGATTCCCTTTCAGCTGCTCCAGCATAGCTGCGGCTTTTGTATATCTATTTTTAGCCATCTGTACACGTTATGATTTCATATGTGTCATCTCCTTTATCACCACAGAAATCAGAGAAGCATCTGGTTTCTATTCAGTTCTATCTTTGTTTTGACTACTTGTCTAATTAATCAAGATGGTTTTGAATTGTATTTCTCTCATTTCTCTTTCCCAATTTAAGGTGTTAATCTTACCTGCCACCTTGTATCATCTATTTCTGCCTCCAAAGCCAATGACAACAAAAGGATACAGTCTTGTGCAGGGATGAATTCCTTCTAGATGTTACAAACTTTGTTATATTCAACTTTAATAGCCACGTTTGAGAATACATTTTAGGATATTCATTTGCTTTTAATGATGCCAAAATGAAGTAATACTTGAGGTGTTAGTGGTGATTAAAGGAATTATGTAATCAAAAACATGATTATAGATGGCCTTAATTTGAATAGTAATTTTTAAGCTCTGTTGTGAATGAGGTCTAAGATGCTGTCGGCTCCATTTTTGTAAGGCGTTTTACTTATGCATGCACACACCCTTTGCATAATGACAGTCTCCTGCTACACTATACATTCTAAATGAGGAAAGGCTATCTAATTTGAATGTGAGAGCACAGTTGAAAACTTTTCATTCAAATTATGTAAAAATACATAAAGCACAGATTAGGGTCACAAGAGAGCCAACAGGTACAATTTAAAATGTATTCTTTCCACTAAAGTCATTTGTTGAAAGCCAAAAGAATTTAAGTCTGCTGGTATAGAGAAAATAAATTTGGTTTGCATCACTTTCAGTTAACAAAAATCACATGCGTATTAAAACATCCTGGGTCTTCATAATAAAATTGTTTTTACACAACTACCTGAAACATCATTCATAAAGCAGTCATTCATTTTAATGCAGTGGATTGTTGTCAATGTCAGCTGTGTCAAGACCTTTTCAAAACTGACAGGATTTAAAAGCCTCTAAATGGTTGTGATGACATCTCAGCTGTCATTTTCTAAGAACCACAATCCTGTGTCTTGTTTTCTAAGATTGGCAGTGTAGTGGTTTCAGAAATCTAAGATAATTTATGACCTTTTGAAAAATAAGCAAATAAAATATTATGTTTCACAGACATAATATTGAAAGTCATTGAAACCAAAGGGTATCCATACAAAAAAAATAAAATTAGCTATTTATAGCAGTAAATAAAATACACGAGGCACTGTTTATTTCATTAATTGATATAATGTTCAGCCCATGCTCTGTAGTTCCTAGTTTGACATGCTCACCAAAGTCTAAGCTTCTCTGGACCTTCCAAGCGGCTCACGAGTACCTTCAACATGCAACTGCCAAGTATGAGTTTCTAGGGGGTCACCTCCTGATGGAGTCCCACCTTTAGTACGCTTCCAACTCAGTATTTCCTCTATCTTACTTTTAGAGATAGAAATGCATCCAAGTATCTTCTGGTAGAATACAACCAAAAATAACATTTGAGAGGAGTGCCGAGTTGGGTTGGGAGTGCAATTCACGGACATGTCCCAAGGAGTGACTCTATTAAAGGAAGAAGGAAGAAATACATGTGTGTGTGTGTGTATGTGTGTGTATTTATATATGTGTGTGTGTGTGTGTGTATATATATATATATTTATTCCAGTTTACCATTCCATGTGCAAGTCTCCTCTTTAATATTTCAGTTACATATAGAAACACAGTTATATATAACTCTCTCTATATATATAACTCTCTCTTTCTCTATATATATATATATATAAAAAATACACACATAGTAAGTTACATATATTATTTAGTAAGATATGTATATCTATCTTACTAAAATGTCAAGGGAGTTGAAAAGAAAAGATAAGGCACTCTTGATAGCATAGTTCCATACATCACCAGAATTGACTTCTAGGGGCATTTCACAAAATATAGGATTCCCTCTTAAAGGAAATATCTTAAATTGGCTTCTAGGACTGAATTTCTTTCTCCCCTACTGACTACTCTTTCACCATTTCTTTTCCTGTTTCTACTCATAATCCAACATGTATTATAATAAGAGACACTCCTCATCTATTTTCTTCTTATACTCACTCTCCCGATGATCTCTTCCAGTTCTATGGCTTTAAAAGGGAATCTCAAACTTAACAAATTTAAATATGAGTCCTGATTTCATGCTCGAAGCTTTCTCCAACCCAAGTTCTCTCTATCTCTGTTAATAACAACTCTGTTCTTCCACTGTTCTGGCTAAATAATTTGTAGTCATCCCTCGGTTCTTCTCTTTCTCATATACCCTATATTCAATCCATCAGCATTTTCTATCATCTCTTTCTTTAGATTATTTCTAATATCCAGTTATTCTTAAAAAGATGTTCTGCCTTGTGCTAGCTCATAACTATTCAATCACAAGTCCCATTCATTCTACTTTCTGAATAGCTTTGAAATCTATGCACTTCCCTTTATTCTCTGTGACATTACCAATCCTAATTCACTATCAATTGTCCACCTGATCTTCTGGTGTGGTATCCTAATTTTTCTTTCCTTCACCCACAGCCAGCTATTACACCACATGGGAGCCAGCGGTGCTTTTTCAAAAATGTGGTTACATTAGTCCCTTACATAAAATTTTCCTCATTGGCCTCAGAATAAGTAAAGAAGTCCTTACAAGACCTACAATGTCCTACATGATTTGGCACCTTTATGCCTTTTGTGATTTACCTTTCTTCTCAAAACCCACAGGGCTTCTTCCAGTTTACCATTCCACGTGCAAGTTTCCTCTTTAATATTTCACTATCATAATACTACTTGAAAAATCAGCTTAAAATTTCATTTCCTTCAGAAAGCTCTTCCTTAGAGCTTTTTTTCAAGCAATTTTTTCTTTTGGGTTACTGTTTCAAAATCTGTCTTCTTGATTGACTTTTTACTTTAATCATCTTTTATCTTCAAATCCTAGCACAGTTTCTAAGCACCTACTCCATAAATGCTCCAAGTAAATAAATCGAAAAAATTACTAAAAATAAAATAGATAGCTTTCCAAAATATGTTACGACTTTCCCCCCAACACCACCAAAAAAGGATAATATTATCCATCTTATATGGGTGTGTGATATTTAGCATAAAGTGGCCATATGAAAACTTAGCACATCAGTACTAATGTTTAATTAAAACAACATTATTTACAGTTAAAATAATCATCTTGAAGTACTCTTATTATTATTTTAGAGCTGATGGTATTGTTCAAAATACTTTGCCATGGGAGAAGACAGAGTCACTAAGGAAAAAGTCTAGAAAGAAAAGACTTGAGGCAGAACTTGGGGAATATATATATGATCTGCTTATATTTTTAAAAGACCTGTGGAGAATAAAAAATTAGTAAAAGAAATAGAGAAAAGATAGAAAATAGAAGACATCTTAATTCCACATCATGAACTATTGAATTCATCTGTAGTAACAAATCTTTCTCTGATAATCACATTGAATACTTAACATTATCAGAAGCTTTTGTATTCAAATCTGTTTAAAAAATCAATTCTGGAATTTTTTTTCTTTTTTTTTTGACAGAGTCTCGCTCTGTCACGTAGGCTGGAGTGCAGTGCACGATCTCGGCTGACTGCAACCTCCAATTCCTGGGTTCAAGTGATTCTCCTGCCTCAGTCTCCCAAGTAACTGAGATTACAGACACCCGCTACCACGCCTCGCTAATTTTTGTATTTTTAGTATAGATGGGGTTCTACAATGTCGGACCTGGTTGGTCTTTAACTCCTGGCCTCAGGTAATCCGCCTGCCTCAGCCTCCCAAAGTGCCGGGATTACAGGTGTAAACCACCATGCCTGGCCAATTTTCTGGAGATTTTAAAACCAACACTGAATATAATAAAAAAGAAATTATAGTGACTTTCTGTGAACAAGGAAGGCTTCTCAGAGGATATTCAACTTAAGGTAAATGATAAAAGTAGAAGACAATCTGTACAGGATATAATTCTGGGGGCAAAAGCAATTTTAGATGGTGAAACAGTGTAAACAAAAGTTTTAGGTAAAATATTCACTTTGGGAACAGAAAGTAGTCCAATTTATGTATATCAATAGGAAAAAGTAGAAGTTGATTTCAGAACAACATATTCAAGTCAGGGTGTGAAGAATCTCAAATGCCACAGTGAGATGTTTAAGTTTTCTGTTATAGAAAATAATGGATTTTCAACTGAACTTTTATATGATAAAAGTTATATTCTGTTAAAACCGATTTAGTAATATTATCTATTGTGTTCAGAAGGGAAAGATACTGTAAAAAGAGGTATCAGATAAATTATAAATTCCATAACTTAGGGAAAATGTTGGTTATAAAGCCCTAAGCTGGAGGAATAAGAGTGAGAATTAAAAAGACCATTGTGAAATTAGAAAATAAAAGAAAGAATTTATATGCATATGTGCATGTACACACAAACACACAAGATAAGTGATCATAGAAAAGAGAGGTGTCAGAGACAATTTCTACGTTAGCTTGAACGACTTTAAGAAATATAATTACATTTACACAAACATGTGGGTGTGATGTTTTGTCACTGACATTAAGCTGAACTGCCAAGACACAGCTTTATAAGACTACTGATTATCTCCTGAGAACAGCACACCTTCTCATTACTTAGCTACCAATTGCTGATGCTGGCAGTTCTTTGGTAGGAAAATAGGCAAATCAGAAAAATGGCAAGGATAGGTCAGAAGTACAAGGTTAATATATTTCAAAAACAATATTAATTGGCATTATTATGTTGAAATTGAAGAGTTCTCTCTAAAATTTAAACATGATTTTGAACAAATATGGAACCATTTTTTCACTTGCTTATACATGTATTTATTGAGTCCTTATAGTGTGCGAGGCATAAGAAAGGATGTTCAAAATGTAAATATCATCTAAGCAATGCAAAATCCCTTGACAGATCAGAAAGAAAAAAAAATCCACACGTAAACTTCAATGTTAGGTGTTAAATTTAGCCTTAAAGACAAAAAGACTTGTGAAAGACTTAGGATAAAAGGCATGACTTTCAGTTAGATTGAGATATTATGAGAAAGGTTTAAAAGTAAGAATATACAAGAAATGTAAGTGGAATTGTCTAGCTTGATGGGAATACAGGGTACACATAGAAGAGAAGAAATATGTAAGTAGGTATCACATTGTAAAGGCCATGAATGCCAAAATCATGGCTTTGGACTTTTTAAATAGGGAATGAGGAATTATTATAGGTGTTCAGTTACAACAACAACAACAGTAATAATAATAAGTTAGCACTGTTTGGCAGGCACACCTTGGCCATGCTGTCAGTAAAAAAACTCCCTTGATGAGTGTCTAAACAGGTTAAGTTCCTCTGCTTAACCACTAGGGGAGATACAAAGTTAAATAAATCACAGATGATGCTGTTAAAGACTTAACAATATAGTTAATTGAGGAAACAGGCTACATATATTCTCATATTCCCACACCAGGTAAGTTTATGAAACAGACTATAGTAGATGTTTAAAAACTGCTACAAGATCTTGATAATAGCCACTATTGATTCCCACTATGGGACACTATATATGTTCATTATATAAGTTATCATTCCACTTCCTGGCACAAAACCTTTCAGTATCTTTCTATTGCTTCTAGTAGGAAAATAAGAAGTCCTGAACATAGCACACAAGCTCTACAAGACCTGGCCTGGATCTCCTCTTACAACTTTATAACAAAAATTCCTTGCTTACACCCTGCACTCCAGCTATTCAGGTGTAGTGGCTCATTGGAACCTAACAATTTTTTTCTTGCATTAGGGACTCTGTGTTTATTTGTTTATTTTTTCTACCCTAAGTGTTTTTCCCCAGATTCTTAGAGCACCATCTTCTTCTTATCTTTCAACTTTAAATCTAAAACAACACCATTTATTTAGTTGTTGGTTTTGTTTCCCCAAATACAGCAGCATCTTGTACATAACAGACACTCATAATTTTTGTGAAATAATAAATATATGGATCATCCTGCTTTAATTCTTATATCACTGGGTCAAAAACTATCAATAGCTTAAAACTGAAGAAGCAGAAACTTGGAAATATTAAGGTAACTCACCCAAGGTCACCAAAGCCGTAAGTGTTAGAGGACAGACTTGAAAAGGATCCCCAAGTGTTTCCACTGCCCTGCAGCATCTTCCTGTATGAGAAACGGGCAACTGATTCCAGGTTTTCAGGCCTTTAAGATTATTTTGGTACTTGTTCTGGAACTTTGATGAGGGACTCAAGAAGGTAATCAAAGGAAGAAAAGTGGAGGTATATTCTGGGATCACTGAGTAGCTGAAGTCCCAAAGGAAAGGAAAGATCTATGAGCAAATAGTGGCCTTTTGATGATTCTTTTCAAATTACTTATTTTCTTTATTATTTTCTTCCTAGAATAATAATATTAAAATAGTTTGATATTCCTATGTCATTTAACCCTTAAAACATTTTAAGATAGGTGCTATTACTATTCTCTTTTACACTATGGAAATTGAAGATGTAAGAAAATTATAGAAACTACTTCACTCATACAAACAGCAAGTAAGCAGCTGAGGAGTAATTTGATTGCAGGTGTCTATGTCTATTGTTTAACCTCAATTTAATGCACCATAAATTGTCATTTATAGTTCCAGAATCCAAAATTCTAACATTTTTACCATCTCCTGCATTTTGCCAAGGGACATTTAAATTCCATTTAACAAATATTTATTGATTGACTATTATGTGGTAGGTATTCTGCTAAGTGCTAGAAAACAGAATGATGAATAAGACAGATACAGAATCCGCCTATGGTGAGCTTTTAATTTTAAGATTAAAATCTCTTCTAAGGCTGGCTACGGTGGCTCATCTGTATAGTCCCAGCACTTTGGGAGGCCGAGGCAGGCAGGTCATCTGAGGTCAGGAGTTCAAGACAAGCCTGGCCAACATGATGAAACCCCATCTCTACTAATAATACAAAAATTAGCCAGGGGTGGTAGAGCACACCTGTAATCTCAGCTACTAGGGAGGCTGAGGCAGGAGAATCACATGAATTCAGAAGGTGAAGGTTGCAGTGAGCCAAGATTGTGCCATCGTACTCCAGCCCGGGTGATAAGAGCAAAAGAAAACAAACAAACAAAAAAAAAACCTTTTTTAACTTCATGACTATTTTCAGTTTAAGTTAGATAACTTGGATATAAACTTTTCTGCTTCTCAGAATATATCCTGGAATATGTGGGGATCTTAGTATCTCCACACAAAAAGGTTTGGAGAATATATAGAATATAGAATAGAATATAATAGATCTCCATTAGACCTCACTGGAAATGCCTATGTGTGGTAATGGTAAAGAAACAGGTAGATTATATGTAGATATATGTTCCTTGGGAGAGATGGGAATCAGTGAAGAGGGGATGTTATTTGATCCATTTATCAAACAAAAAGAAACACAAATTAGAAAGAAAAGCAGTGCTGTAAGGAACAAAGGAAAATATGGAGAATGGGAATGAGTTGGTATAATCAAACCTAATAAATTCTAGTAATAGTTCTGCCTATGAAAATGACATTTTATGTACTCAGGTCAAAGTATTAGAAAACAAAAGGTAGGTGAAAAAATGTAAAGTCGCAAAATGTCTTACTTGCTTTTTCACTTTGTCTTTTTAAAAAATAAATCTCAAAATAAAGTTTTACCACTGTTTCCTGTCAATGCTACCCTTCTCAAGCAAGGAAAAATAATTAAACTAAGCATGTATTCTGCATTCTAGAAAATGAATACATGACCTTTCTGCTGTTTTGCATCCGATTAGCTTTGTGTTTAGAAAGAATTTCAAATAATATGTATGTATATACTATACATTCTTTGATTAAACTAATCCAATGATATGCAACCTTATTTTCTACAGATTAACATTGACTTCAGCACCAGAGACCTCATCTCAAAGAATATTGCTGAACCAACACTCAAATGCTTTGATGAGGCTCAGAAATTAATCTATTGCCTCATGGCCAAAGATTCTTTCCCTCGATTTCTAAAGTCAGAGATTTATAAAAAACTGGTAAATAGTCAACAGGTTCCAAATCATAAAAAATGGCTCCCTTTTTTGTGAGGAAGGTAAAAGTTAACTAATTAGTCACTGTACTTCAGGGCTACAATATTTTAAATACACAAGCACAATGCATTGTCTTTTGTTTTGTTTAGGATTTAGAAAACATTTTTTACCCATGTTTTATACATCAAGCCTGAATTTCTAACTCATTTGTTTAGAATGCATTTGCTTTACCAGCTACTTAATCTCCTACAGGGGAAATACAAAGAAAGTTTATGGAGATACAATATAGTCTTAAACCAAAACTGAATACTCTTATTACATTATAATGTAAGAAATTGTACATATCTTCACGTGGTAGGAAAGACTTTTGAGCATCATATACACAAATTTAAATACCATCGCTTTATTCAAAAAAACTCACTTCTGTAAAAAGAGAATTTCTGAACCAAAATACAAGCCTTCAATTAACATATTTAACTGGTTTTTTCCTACAATTTCTTTCCAACTATTTCTAATAATTTGCTGGTTATGGAAACTGCTATGCCTCTCAAATTTTTTTTTAAATCACAGAAATGTATACACATTTATATGTATGTCTTGAATGCACCATAGACTAAAGTTTTTTAAAATATATCACTTGGCTCAATTCAATGGCATCACATATGAAATGTGATGAGTTATGTATGAAAAAGGCCTCAAGGGTGGAGAATACTGATTTTCTTATATTAACAGAAATGTAAAAGAAAGTGGAAGACTAAGGAGCATGGATAAATCCTTATAAGATGAAATATATAGCAAGTCATAAAATTTAAAAATTTGCAACATTATCTACTCAATTGTGGGGAAGTATCTATTCACTCCTTCAGCACTGATACTTGTTTATAAAACCCAAACAATTTTTTAAATGTGTTTATTTTAAGATGTTCCTAAAATTGTTTAATTCTATATGTAAATATCCTGTGATAAATATGAATAATTTCATTTCAATATGAGAAGCTGTAAGGATTCAACAGATCTCCCATGTTTCCATTTTCTTTGCACAGATTTATTTATCTGTATTGGTATTTCTACTTTTAGATTGTTTGAACATTAAAAAATGGAGGAAAAATAGCATGGCTTATTTTATGTTTTCACAAACTACTCATTTGATACACAAAATTTTGTCTCCCCTTCATCATGAAAAATAAACATTTAAATGTATGCAAATGGAATATTCCCTGTACATTTGCAAATTCTTTAAAAGAAGACATAAATAGAAATTGGTTGTGAAGCATTCAATGTGCCTTAAGGTGCACTTAGTGGAAAATAGCTACACTTTTTAACATTTATTCTAGAGATTTCAACCTTAATTTACTCTCTATTTAAATGGGAAACTTTAAAATTATTCTCAGAGAAGAAATAGACTTTTGAGGATAAAAGCAATCTTAGAAATTAAAAGCACATTCCCACTTTTAGATGTGAAAAGAAAAAAATCTCAGTTATTTCCTCGGATCACAAGGCTGGTAAGTGACCAAGCTGGTCAGAGCAGTGGTTTTCCCACGTGGGCTCCCTGCTCTGACAGAAGAGTGTAGTCCTCTCTCCAATTTAGAACTGTTCTGAGGTCTGAAATCTAAATTCCAACTAATCCTCAAATACCCAGACATGATCCCTTTCATCAAGTATTTCAATTTTCTCTTTACAGTCAGTTTGCAACTTCTTTCTCGTTACCATAGAGCAAGACTTTATGTTTAATGATTGCCTCTCAAGTTTTCTCTAATGATGTGAAAGAAGACACAAATCAAACTTTCACTACCTAGAAACCGTAGGTGCTTGATAGTACCTAAAAAAATACAGCTGGTGTCAAAACGGTTTGTTGAAAATTGGATGTTAAATGACCTCGAATAGAATCCCAGCCAAAGACCCTCAATAACAACACCTACCTCCTCAACTCATTCCCACCCTAAGTGACAATTCTAGGTATTCTGATTAAATAAAAGAAAACAATTGCAGATTTTTGAATACTTATCACTGAGAATTTTTAATAAAATATCAGATGTACATCTTACACACATGGTCTCTTTCATGCCATATGTTATTTTATTTCATCAGTTACCATTGATGAGTAATTTTATGGATGAAATTTTAAGTAAAAAGGATTAATTTGCAAGAAATGAATAACAACATTAACATTCCTTAAACACGTATTTAAATATTCAATGATTGTTTAATGTCATTTCCTAAAAATGTTTCCATCAACTTTAAGAAATGAGGTGCTAACATTAAAAACTAAGGTAAGCAGTAAAACATTAATATGATTACAAGATATTTAAATTGAAATGACCCTCTAAGATTTTTCCAAGCACAGTGCTTTCCACCTTCTGAAAGTTTCCACAGAATGTGTTTTAATGAAATTTCTGCTTGCCCTCCACTAGTCAGACCTAAAGAAGTAAAATGATATATTTCTAACATGATCTTACCTTTTTAACAATGAATTATGGAACTATAATCCATGAATTTATCTAAAATCCTTTTGAATTTATTTGTATTTCAAGTATTAATAATTCCACCAATAGTGATTCTCTTAAATATAGTTTCTTACATTTGCCTAGAAAGGATCTATTTCTGCCTCAAGATATAATCAACAAATTTTTTTCTAATGCTATATTGTAAAAATCTAAAATCTTGAGGGCATTACAAAAATAATCTAGTCTCCAACTTTCCCTTCCCAAATTTGCTTTTATTTTGGGGGGTTTTCTTCAGTCTGTCTATATGTAGAATTCATTCTAATCACTTTCATTGTTTTAGTTACTTTGCTCTACAGTTTTTAAAATTCTGTGTGTACTCAGGATATTGTTGATGAAAACACATATTGATATAATAAAAGAAGAGAAAAAAGTGTTTTCAGTTTCTTTTGCAATATCCTTTCTAATGAAGCTTAGTATCAACCTGGCCTTTTATACCATAGTAGCATTCTGGGCCATAATTTTGGAAAATGGTCTAAATTTCTTTCCTGAAATTTCAAGAAAAGTTTAGGTTCATTATCCTGGACTTGAAATTTAGATTAAACTTTCTTTTCTTTGTCTATATGGAAGATAATTAGCCAATATTCCCAATCATGTAGGCTATGCCTAACATAAATAAATAATTGTGGGAAAACTTAAGAAATGTATTCTAAAAACAGAAAATTCTCCTTAAAAACAAAACCAGACAATTTGGTCTCAGTATTGCTGCTCTCTACATTTATGTCCTATGTAAAAATTATATCTTAGTTTTTACTCACAAAATCCCTATATAACAGTTTCACCCCAATTATACCAAATGTGGGCCTGATTTGCTTCCCAACCACATGGCCAGGTAATTTATTTCATGGTGATGCCAACTAATTTAAAGTGAACTCATTTCATAACTGTGAAAAAAGTGGGATGTTGCACAGCGGTAATCAATTATTATATGAATAAAGAGTCACACAGTCTAGTTTCCTCTTATTGTTTTGTCAGATTTGCCACTGCATTTTAATGGGCAATGATCAGGAATGAATATTAAGTGATAGCTTATTTACCTCGGCTACGCCATTTGGAGAAATTTTTGTATGTTCTGTATAAATACTACGTATAGAGTGTGTTGAAATATATAATGTCTATGTATAATTAATACTAATAAAGGAACATAGTATGCTTCCAAACATAACAGAAAGTGGGAAAATAACATTTACCTAAAAATGCATTTTTTTAAAGAAATCACATTAGCCTTTCTTTTTCTTTTAAGAAGCAAAAACAGGGCTAGATATCTGGAAAAGAAAAAAAAAAATGTATATATATATATATATATATATATATATATATATATATATGTCCAATGAAGTTTAATCAGCTTATTGGGTAGCCATTGAGTATTTATGATTTGTGTTATATCTAGAATAAATTCAGCTATGAATATTTCTAAGAAACAAAAATTGCTTTATTCAATGTACATGGTTTTCTTGGGTGATGATTGTTTAATTATTCCTGGAAGTTTCACATAAAACATAATTTCATTTATTTCTGTTTTCACAAATAAGGATTTTAAAGCAATTAATTCCTTATGAATATGATTTGAGTTCTTTGTCCTAATACGTTTATTTCTTTTGTGCATTTAGGAAAATAAGCTGTAATATTTAGATCATTAATTTTGTAAACAATGATGGCTTAGAGATAAAATATAATAAATAGCTAGCTCTTTTTAAAAACTAATAAGAAAAAAGTTAAATGTTTTTTTAACTTGGATATATTAAATATTCTTGCATTTACTTCTTATAGATTTTAATTAAAATATCTTATTTTTATAGTGTCAGTTTTAGGTTTAAAGAAGTAAATATTTTGATCATGATACCTTTAAATTGTTGTTTTTATTGTGCGTTTCAAATATATCATGTTTTCCCCAAAGATATAATCATGAATTCAAAATTATAAGTTTTTTCTTACATATTATGAGGAAAAGACAAAGAAAATGCCTATTATTTCGCAGAAAAAAATAAATTTATTAATCACTCAAAGTAATGTTTAATATCTGAATATGAATCTTTTATGACAACATATCATAATCCATGTAAAAGACCAAGAACACTGCAAGAGAGATTTAAACTGTTGGAGTTATGATTGACCTGCTAAAAATTTTCTTTTAAATTATTGTTTGCTGGCCAGTGATTCTCTAGATTCCTTCGCAGGTTTGTTTGTTTGTTTTTAACCTAGAAGCAGTCTTTTAAAAGAGTAAATAAACCCTAACACTAGAATGTTAAAGATTGATTGAAATTTCAATCCATGAGCCTTAACTGTGTTTTAAACTAAATAATACAGAAACTACATCTGGGAAAATGGCTTTTAAGTGGTAGAAGCCAGTGGAAATTAAATAGTATTATAGTACCTTAAAGTAAATGTAGAACTTTGTTGAAAAATCTAAGGTTACATGTATATATGAATATACACATATATTTACTTAATGAACTCTGTTTCTGTTTAAATTTTTGTTTTTTGAAAGTGTTAATGGCATATATCACCTGGCTATTTTTAGGTCTATACAAGTTGTGTTTCATAATATCTCCATTTCAAAAAGGTACTGAAAGCAGCATTAATCAAATCAGAAGATCTATTTTCTAAATCAATAACTTTGAAAAAAGAGACTAAATATAAGTAAAACACACTTCTTTTCCACAATTAAAATGCAGTCATTAGCCCTGACATGTGAATGGACATTTCTTAACTCAAGTTTGAAGGACTATGACTATAAATGCCTAAGCACTCAATAACTACTATCTGACTAGTTGAGTTGTAAGAATTTCTCATTGAATTAACACTTCTGACGTAGGCAATGTGGAAAGGCAAAAAAAGATTTTTAAAAGTCTTTCAAAAGTGCACAGTAAGCTAAAAAGACAGCATTTGGATAACAGCTCACAGTTCAACATATTTTCACAGAAGAAAAGTAATTCTATTTTCACGTAAAATACACAACTAAACTCCAGCATAAATGTTAATTGCAGGATAGTGTACGTGGATATAAATATTGGTAATTCATATCACTATATATCAATGTATAATTGTAAAGACAGGGACTAGTTAAACCAAAGTCAACAGAGACTTCGCAAAGAGAAACTGTAAATTGATGTGTGAAAAAATGCAAAGAAGAGAAAGAGAATTCTTCTCATCGGCAAAGCATGCAAAAAGCATATGAAACCCCAGTCTAGTTGTGGAGTCAGTGCTCAGAATCTTACAGTAGTTGCCTGAATTCTTTACTTGAGAAAGGAAAAGAGTTCAGCTATTTAGAGCAAAAGGTACACCTGCTCCCCCATGTCTTCCGAATGCCTCACTAAATGCACCCTGGATCTTTGGGTTGATTAAGGAGAGAAGAATCTCCCTGGGAATGGGCTTTTAAACTAATTAACCCCAATCAGCAACATTGTCTACTCAATTATTTATGTCTCATTCATCACTGGAACCTATTTATGAAATGCGAACAAATTTTATTTAAAAAACATTTATTTTGAAATGTTTCTAAAATTGTTTCTTTCTTTAAATAAATATCCTTTGATAAATAGGAAAAAATTTCATGTCAATAGGAGAAGCTGTGAAGATTCAGCAGATCTTCCATGTTTCCATTTTATTTGTACAGATTTATCTGTATTGATATTTCCACTTTGATATTGTTTGAACAATGAAAAATTGAGGCAAAATAGCATGATTTATTTTATGTTTCCAAAACTATCCATATGATAGGCAAACTTGCTTTATATGCAGCACATGTGTTTTCAAAATTAGATGCTTCCAAGTAGAGGCCTGGTCACAGCCAAACACACCAATCTCTTGCTATTGCTTCACCCACACTTAATTGCATAGCAATTATTTAGCAATTCACCTTTGTTATGTCTTTAACAAAGCCATAGCAAAGCACTCAATTTCAACTTCATTGAATTAAATCTCCCCCTGCACTAATTTCATCTCATTGCATATTATTTAATTATATCATGCAATAACAATAATTAAAATTTGCATAAAGAAGCTTGAGGAAAAAGAGAAACATAACGGTTGTTGATAAACCTACAACTCTACTGGTATCAGCAGATGAGCTCTAGCAATAAGAATTCACTATTCCACAAACATGATCATTAAAAAAATGGAGAATCATAATGTAAAATCTAGACTCTAGATGATAATGATGTGCCAATATAGGTTCATCAACTGTAACAAATATACTACTCTGTTGGGGATGTCGATAATGGGGAAGCTATGCATGAGTGAGGACTGGTGCAAGAAATCTCTGAACTTTCTTGTTAATTTTGCTGTGAACCTAAAACTAGTCTAAAAAATAGTCATTGAAAAATCTGGGGAGAATGTAATAACCCTGAGAGGTTCTTAATTGGAGTTCTGCTAAAAGAACATCTAGACTGACATTTAAGATGAGCAAATAAAGTCCACTTACTGTCTAAGACCATGTTGTATTAAAACCCTGAAAGAGTTGATAGTTAAATAGGAAAGTGGCAGACTGCCCATTTATTGTTGAAGTTTAAATATCTAAAAGTTAAAAAGTTGATTCATATACAAATATAAAATAAAGACATGTCAATAAGATTATGTTCTTAATTAAGGAGGGAACCAGCAGGATAGTAAAGCTTTTTCAAAAGAGAATGAGACTCAAGAACTTACAGCCAATTAAAAGATGCTGAAATATTATTACAAAGTGATATATGGAAATGGTTAATGTCTTAAAGAGTAATACCATTATGTCCTTTCGGGTTTTGTTTCTTGGTTTTTGCTTTTTGTTTTTAGATGGAGTCTCTCCCTGTCTCCCAGGCTGGAGTGCAATGGCGAGATCTCAGCTCACTGCAACCTCCGCCTCCTGGGTTCAAGCAATTCTCCTACCTCAACCTACTGAGTAGCTGGGCCTAAAGGCGCTCACCACCACACTCAGTTAATTTTTGTATTTTTAGAAGAGATAGATTTCGCCATGTTGTCCAGGTTGGTCTCGAACTCCTGACCTCAGTTGTTTCGCCTGCCTCAGCTTCCCAAAGTGCTGGAATTACAGGCATGAGCCACGGTGCCTGGCTGGGTTGTTTTTTGTTTGTTTTGTTTTGTTTTGTTTTTTAAGCAGACAGAAATCATTGCCTCACCAGCAGACAAAAATCATTTGTAATTTATTAAACTTCTAGTTATCATCTACCTTCACTGAGTCTGAATCCTGATCAATAGTACACAGTTAAATCAAACAATGCTTCATCTTTAGAGCAGGGGTAGACAGATGTTTTCTGTAAAGGCTCATATAGTAAATATTTTAGTATTTGTGAGCTACGTCAAGTCTCTGTCACATATTTGTCTTTCTTAATCTTTTTTTTTTTGCAACTTTTTTAAAATGCAAAATCTATTTTTAGCTCAAAGAATGAACAAGCATGGGATTTGGGCTGGATTTCACCTGTGGGTTAAAATTTGCCAACCCCTAGGGGCCGGGCACAGTGGCTCAAGCCTGTAATCCCAGCACTTTGGGAGGCCGAGATGGGCGGATCACAAGGTCAGGAGATTGAGACCATCCTGGCTAACCCAGTGAAACCCCGTCTCTACGAAAAAAAATACAAAAAATCTGGCCACTGCACTCCAGTTTGGGCGACAGAGCGAGACTCCATCTCAAAAAAAAAAAAAAAAAAAAAATTTGCCAACCCCCTACCCTAGGCAATAAAATAATCCCTGAGTGAGTCTGTGGCACAATGTTTTATTGTGACACTAAAAAAAAAAATGCAGTTTTCCTTTGCCTTATTTCCAAATTTTAGATAATTTGTTAACTATACAAATGAGAAAGCAGAGAGAAAAAAGAGTTAAGTAGCTAAATGTCCCAAAGCAAGCTGCATAGCTGGGACTTGAGTTTGACTTTAAACAGCTTACTCTGTCATTTCTCATAATTACATTGATGCACATACACAAGCACATTCACAAACATATAGTTTTGGTGAACTATTTTTCAAAGAATTTATTTCATGTTCTTATTCCTTTTACATTATACAAAAATATATATTTAGTAAGGAGTCCAGTTGCTATTGTTTTTCACTGTTATGTTGGGTAGTTGCAATCAGAAGCTGTTCTTTAAGAAGTCAATGTCTAAGAGTAAAAAGCTAAAAGGAAAAAGCAAAGAAACCTGAAATGAAGAGTAAAAGAAAATGAAGAAAGTAAATATGAAAATAGTGGAAACAAAAACCAGAGATGAATCAAGGGAGAAAAAAGCACAATAAATCATATTTTTGAGAGTAAAATCTACTAAAATACTGATTCTTGAGAGTAAAATTTCATTTTCCCACAATGAAAATAGCCAGTCCCTGACAGCACATCCAGGCTAATCTATGAAAGGTAGGGCATTGAAAAAAGAAAACCTATGAAATACACATAACTCATTAATCTCAAACATATTTCTCACTATTAACATAATAATAATCAGACACTGACTATTATAAATTAACATTAAAATGTACTAAATTTGCATAAGAATAATACTATTATATCCCACTGCATTTGCATTTCTCAGATAATTCAAAATTCTGAATATATAACAATATGATTATGCTGAATTACTTTATTAAATCTATAATATGAAATAAAAGATATTTAAATATTTTGGTATTTAATTTATTTTATGAAATGCATACATTGTAAAACTGTATTTGAGTTATCTAAAATCGTTGTTCAAATTAGGCCTCACAATAGTTTTAAAAGAATAATCTCAAACTTATAATTTGTAATATTTCATGAATTTGAAATAATATAGCACTAATTAAACATATATAAATGATCTAACTTCTAATATATAATCATATTTGAATTGAAAAAATTTTATTAAGTATTAGCATTTCATATACATGCTTAGGAAAAATATGATTTCTTAGGAACATGAAATAAAAGGAAATAATTGAAGAACTTTATGTAGGAAGTATCTGAAAATCTTTTAATGCAAAACGTTTAAGATTACTTTCCTCTCAAGATTAAAATGTTAAACTTAGAATTCTAAGTACCAACTTTTTGACAAAAAGAGGCAGTGTACTGGCTTTCAAGAGCTATGCAATACATTATGTAAATATAATTTTACTCTTGCTATAACACTGAATAAATGCACATACTATACTATAATGAAGCATTTCTTCCTAGTAGAATTCTAAACTTCCATGTAACAACTCAGACGTTAGTGAACATATGTTACAAGTATGTGTTAAAACCAAAGCATAATTAATTCTACATCTCAGTGCTTAATATATCTTACCTTACCATTCTTCCTTAATGTGAATGATATATTACCCTATTTTCAAGCTAACGAGTTAGCCTTCTACAATTTCGTGAATACTAGCAGAAGACACAGGCTCCTAGAACTGGAAAAAAGATGTTATAGTTCACAGCAATAGTAATATACATTACTATTAGTAATATGTATTACTAGTAATAGTAGTCAGAGCATCAGTAACTTCCAGTCCCAGTTTCCACAGGGTGATGCTCAGAGGGTCAGGTGACACTTGTAAACTCTGCAGCTTGCATTTCAAAAGAGAAAAGCTAAGCTTAGAGTACCTGAATCTTTTATAGTGGGCAGTAAACATACCTATCTTCTGCTCTGGAAAGAGACACTATGCCTCTTTCCAAGGCCATTTGCTATACAAATATTCTCGAAAAATTGCACCAAAACCAAAGCAGTCAGTGCCTCTGCTTGCAAAATGGGCAAAGACGTGAGAAGCCTGTAAAGAACTGTGTCCTAACGACCACCTAAAGAGTAGAATATAACTAATCTTATTTCAAGGAACATGGAGAGAACGCTCAGACATTTTGTTGTGTGAATTGTGACTATAGAGGCACATTTGACCTTGCAGGAAGCCATTCCCCAAGAGCGGGAGATAATAATCGACAGAAAAAGGTAGTAGTCATCTTTTGTTAGAGAAGATATTCTCAATGAAAATATATTAAAGTACATTATTTTGTATGA
This sequence comes from Macaca mulatta, assembly GCF_049350105.2. Classification (NCBI taxonomy): domain Eukaryota; kingdom Metazoa; phylum Chordata; class Mammalia; order Primates; family Cercopithecidae; genus Macaca; species Macaca mulatta. Next base: position 49,910,128 of record NC_133406.1, read on the forward strand.
GATGAGATTTTTCTCTTTGAAAGCTCTTCAACAGGCTGCCTACAAATTGTTAAGAGAAATGCCCTGTGAAAGAGGCACGTATTTTCTAAAGTTGGTAATACTTTGGGCTAAACAGATTGCATTTAAAATAAGTGTCACAAGTGCAATGACTCAACTGAAACTTTACTGCTCTCAGATCTACTGTTTGCTGTCTTCTAACAAGAAGTCATCATTGTAAATCCTAAATTTACCATACATAGTTTTAGTTATATTACACTACTTGTGGTTCCATATCGTAGTTATGCAACATTGCAGAAGAGCAAGGTTGCCCACTTGAAAGTCAGCTTCATGTACTGTGTTGCTGTATTCCTGAGAGCCCGTTGCTGTGGTATAACAAAGCTGTAATTCCCTTTGTTTAAATCATCTTGTGTATATTTAGGATAATACAAAATTCTAATATTATACACATTTTGAAAATAATTAAACACCTTTTCCTCTATGAGTGGCACAAGACAGCTGCCTATCAATTTGCTAATCTATCCAGTACACAGATATAATTTATGCATGCACTAAATACACTACAGTAAGAAGTTTTAAGAAAAACTATAATCAAAACAATGCATTAAAATTAGTTTTATTTTTTGGTGTTAAAATTTTAAACTTTATGCTATCTGTACTCCAACATTAACAAAAATCTCCACAAAATGCAAAAAGGTCTTAAGTAAATTGATATGTTGATGCATAACATCTAAGAATGAGGATGAGTACCTGCAATAAGTTTTTTTATGTATTTTTATTTTGCTGCTTATTTTGCTATTATTTTCTTCCTGCAGAGTTTTTACTCTCACCTACCTAATCTGTTGTTGGAATGTAAGAATAATCCAAGTTGACAGACAATGAATGAAAAAAGAGTTACTGCTCCAGTCTGTATATGTATCCATCCATCCATTCATCCATTTGCTCAGTCATCTAAATGGTCCTTTCAACCATTAAGCAGTCTAGGAAGTAACTAACCGTTAGGTTGTTTCCTAACTGTGATGGATAAAAAAGTAAATAAGAGGTAGAAACTTATTTCAATGGGTTAAATAAAATATTACTTTCACTGATCACATTATAGGGAAATTATTACAGGGATTCACTGATAGAGGGCCCTGTGGACATGTGTATCAATGAAGTGAGGCAGTGGGAAGTTTAAGAGAGAAAGAAAGACCTGTAATCCCAGCACTTTGGGAGGCCAAGGTGGGCGAATCACGAGGTCAGAAGATCGAGACCACCCTGGCTAACACGGTGAAACCCTGTCTCTACTAAAAATACAAAAAATTAGCTGGGTGTGGTGGCGGGCGCCTGTAGTCCCAGCTACTTGGGAGACTGAGGCAGGAGAATGGCGTGAACCCGGGAGGCAGAGCTTGCAGTGAGTCAAAGTTGCGCCACTGCACTCCAGCCTGGGCAAGAAAGCAAGACTCCGTCTCCAAAAAAAAAAAAAAGAGAGAGAGAGAAAGAAAAATTGGGTGTGTGTGCCTATGTGTTTGTTTGGAGTAGGAAGAGCCTCTAATGAAAGATGAGGGAAAAGTTATGCTTTAACTGGTCCTAAAAATCTACCAGACAGAGTGATAGGGCATGAAAACGAATGGGGGAAACTCATAGTGATGAGTTTCCATACTCTTTGCTCATACTCTTTGCTTCCAAAGGTATGGAGGAAAGAAAGGAGAGATGCCCAATCAGCTCCACATTTAAATAAAAGATTTAGTCTTATGTGTTGGCATTCATTGGTCTCCTGATTACTATGGCTGAATCTGAATGTGGAGATATAATGTCCCTAGATATTCTACCACTCCTCTCTACAAGCTACACATAACAAATCAAGATTATAGGTATCCACACAAAAGAGAAACAGAACTTTTCTTTTTGGTTTTGCTTTGTTGCCTGATGATGTGCCACCAGTTGGCGGTATTAATGTTCATATACTCCAGAAATCTGCACTGAATACTTGATAAGAGGCACACAGTGAGTTCGTTTCTAGGAATACAAAAATGCATAAGGTAGGTAGGATATCTGCTTCTTTGGAAAGTACAGTTGAGTAACAGGGAGAAAATTAAACAAGCCCAGGACACATTTGCTATGAAAAGAAAAGGGCAAAGTTCGAGGAAGAATATATCAAGTTCTTAGGCAGGGATGGAGAGTTCAGATAAATCTTTCCAAAAAACATCTCACATTCTGTGTACAGGGTAAAGAACAAGCTTTGAAGGAGTTTAGTTTCAGCAACAGAATAACAAAATCAAAATTTTCTTTTAGAAAGATAAATGTATATAATGTTGAAATGCCTTGGAAAGGAAGAAAACTTCTGCTTCCAGATGTTAAATAAAATGTTCATCTAAAATTCTATTGACCACAATATTCTATTTCTTTGACTTTCTTTCTACATGAGTGATAAGCTCCTCCAGGGCAAGAAATGTTCCTTTCACAAAGCAGTTTGACAGCATTTCATATGCAGTAAACACATTTTCAATACTCCTGTAATGTCTAATCTGGAAGCAGAAAACACAACAAACTGAAGCTGGAAGTGTCTGTTTGCTTTCTGTAAACTATATATAAGTTGGTCACAAACTCTAAAAGTGCTTACAGACATGGTTGACATGTTTAAAAGCACCTTGATTTTGTTATCCTTTCATGGTCCATGTGAAATTAAATTTTTTAAAAAATCAAAGTTTGACTAAATGTCTGTAACCAGTTCCTTAAATATATCAAGTAGCCTCTCTCTTGCCTATTTCCTTGGTCCTGTTCTCTAGAAGGGTGGGGTCATGAGTCGGGAAACAACTAACAAAACCACGTTTCACAAACTAAACACATGAAACTCTCCAGGTAATCGCCAGATGAGATTCCCAGTGGGAACTGTATATGGGTTATAGAATTAGAATGAATGTTTCCATCATGGAGACAGTAATCTCCTACCTGATCATTCCACATCAAAATTCATACCATTGGGGGGAAATTCACCTCTAAACTTTCATCCAGTTCAAAGTCTAAATGTGGGAAGAAGTGAAAGAGCACCTTGGTGGAAAATCAACTGCTTGCTGCTAATTAGGCTCCTCCACAATCCCCCAAAGAAGTCCAACTAGCCAATTAAGCTTAATTGCTGCACACCAGGGCCTTGGGGTCTGGCCCCTACAGAGCTCACAGCAGTGGCTACGAGGACTTCTTTGCCCAGAGCAGGGTTTCAACCCCACATTTCTCAAACTAATCTCAGTGATACTTTACCCTAATATACTCAAGCTGAGAGAGGACATACTCTATCTTTAGAATGATGCCATATTATTTAGGATTGATTTCCAGTTAATGTTCTGCTCTGAATTTCAATATATGTATGCCCTAGTCTTTGCTACTTATTTAAGTTTATGATAATCAAGAGAAATGGCAGAGAAAAATACACTCATGGGAAAAGATGAGTGTAAAATTATCATTATAAAACCCAAGATATGTGATATAATACAAATCAGTACATATTATTTTCTTTGTTTCACACTTAAAACATTACTCCTTGACTGTAATTTAGAAAATGTTCCAGAAATAGTTGCTGGAATCTCAAATAACCTGCAGATAAATATGTTTTATATCTCTATCTTCATAAAAGTATGATTTTCTGTTATCCTGTTCTTCCTCTAATGCTTTTCTCAGGATCCTGATAACAGATTTTCAGGATATAGTCTCCATCTAACATTGACAGGAGTAAAATCGCAAACCTGTGCCTGACTCACTCTTTTAGATTTATTTTTATAATTAAGTTGCTATGCCTCCTAGTCACCATGACAGCTTTCTGCAATGCCTGAAAACACGCCCTTCCACTCTGACACTCTTATCCTACTCAGATTCCACTATTTGCATTTAAAATAATGAATGCTGAATTTTATTCTTATTCAAAGCCTTCTGAAAATGGGTTTTTATCCAGGTTGCTGCTGGAGTGTGAATAATTTCCATACTGCATTCATTAGTCATAGAAACAAACAAATATGATTTATAGGAAAAGATTGAATCCGGAGGCTAATTTTCTTCTATCTGTTGGTGTTACTGATTTCTTGACTTCCATTTTCTTTAGCTCTAAGAACACAAATGATGTGTTCTTAGAACACAAAATAACTACTAAAATGTAATTAAATAATTACCATCTTTCAAGAAAAAAATTGTATGTCAATTGAGACAGGAAAAATATATTTACATGAGAGTAATACCAAAGAAAAGTGAGAGAGAAAGAGAAGCATCAATGCCTTGACAGGTAGGAACGATGAAAAAAGGAAAAGAACAAAAAGAGAAAGGCTTATTATGTATATACTATACTAATTACGATTATAAAGAATGCAATGCATTCTACCTTACATTCTTCTTGATTCAAGTGTCATTACAGTCTAATTATATATCACATTTATATATTCTATACCTTAACAGTTTCTATATGATGATCAATTTGGTCCTAAGGTTTTTTATTCTCTAAAGTTACATGAACATGTAAACAGAGAAAAGGGGGCAGGAAAAAAAAGTGACATCATAAAGATTATTTTAAATTGATACTTTCAAGCTCTAGTTAGTTCAATAAATAATATTGCAAGTAAATTCTTGGAAGAGTTAGGAGAGAAAATGAAGTTTATGAATAGATATGCCTTAAACTTTTTTCAGCTAAGCAATTAATTGTGTATAAAAGCTCCAAGAATATTGAGCAAATTTGCAGAAGAGGATAAAACTGTATCTTTTTTATAACTTAATCAGATATTGTATTAGTGTGTTAGGGCTGGTGAAATGAAGTGTCACAAATTGGGTGACTTAAACAACAGAAACTTACTGTCTCAGAGTTTTAGAGGCCAGAAGTCTGAAATCAAGATATTGACAGGGTTGACTCTGAGTGCTCTGAAGAGAGACTCTGTTCCAGGCCACTTTCTCTGACTGGTAATGGCCATCTTCACATATGCACAATGTTCTACCTGCATGCATGCTTGTGTCCGAATTCTCTCCTTTCATAAAAACATAAGTCATATTGCATTAGGGGCCTCCTACTTTTATGACTTTATCTTAACTAGTTACATCTGCAACAATACTATTTCCAAATAAGTTCACATCCTGAAGTACTGAGGGCTAGGACTTCAACTCACCAATTTGGAAGGATACAGAATTTAACTCATAACAGGTAAAAACCTATTTTAATCGGAAAAATATGTAAGTGCATAACCAATATTGATATATTATTTTCATTTTAATGTTACCTGAATAAATTCCTATTTTTCATAATTCCAATAATACTAAATAACCTCCCCCCTCCCAGTTTTAACTATATTAAAGTTAGGTAAATTTAAATTAACATCATTAACTTACCATGATCAAAAACAAGTTAGTTTGCTGTTGTCAAATTACAATTCAGAATGTGAATGTGCATTTGGCAGCTACAGTATTATTTCTTTTGATTTTGGTATGTTCCATAGATAATTCCTATTTTTCCACTAGCTTTCTCCATTTGAACTATGGTTAAACATTTGTATGAAGAGACTACTATATCAGTCTGAGTCTGATCAGGAAAGAGAAACTGAACAATTTGGACAGGAAACATTTAATATAAAGAATATTGCATTGGATTGGAGTAAAAACATATTTGCTAGTTAGATGTAAAGAGAATTTTAAAAATCCAAAATTAACAAATATAAGGTGCAACTATTACCTCTAGAGTTGGGACAGAACACTTAAGGAAGGGCTCCCACAGGAACGACATTTAGAACCTAGAACTGTGGCTCATTTTATGACAAAGAAATCACTGTAGTACTGTACCAGTAGAACTTGCCAGAAACAAATTCTTTGTAATGCCAGGTAAACCTACTCATGGAGAGACATTTGACCAGAGACAGTCTGCTACAGGACTGCCTAATGTGGTATCAAGGGAAAGCTGCTAGCTGCCATGTACTCAATGATCCAGGCACTGAAGTTGCTGTACACCCTTTATTTGCAAATCCTTAGAGCCAGCTACCAAAGGAAAAATATCTAAAAAGCTCAGGTCCATTTTCACAAATAAGATAAAAAGGGTGAATTTTGAGCTTAGAGGCAATAAATTAATAACCACATCCACTAAATCATTACCACCACCACTTCATGTACATATCATTTATATATTAAGGACACTGTATTATTGCCTTATTTGTCAAAGAAAGTAAAGAACTACTTGTTCACAATTGCTTATCCTCACTCTCCACCTCAAAATGATTTGAAATCCAAATGATTTTTATTTTAAAAAATCCTGATACAATCTAACAAGAGTATATTTATAGTCATTATTTCCCACTTATTTGAACAGCCACATATGTTATTATAGAAATTTGATTTGATTCAAGTTTGTTTCTATTGATTTCAGTGATTTCCCCATCCTCCCTTGGGAAATTATATACTTTTCAGTGTATGTACTGCGTTACCTTTCTCAAATCTAAAGCTATGGAAAATATCTGGCCCTAGGGGTTTCAGATAAGGGATTGTAGACCTTCTACTTGGAACCATTTTGATCTCAAGTACAAAACCAGATATGGGAAGGTGAAATCAGCAAGATGACAGAATAGTAAACCCTGAGCTTTGTTAACCTATAGAAACAAGACTTAACAATAATATACAGTCTGAAAAGCCTTGTAAGAACTTCAGAAACCCATTAAGAAGTCGTAATATCCACGGCAAGCTCAAACACAAGGCTAATCACATTGAAGTAGGCAAGAAAAGTAACTTAATTTTAACTGCATCAGCCTGTCCCCCAAGCCAGCACAGTTTATGGTTGAGAGAAAAATCCCAACTTCCATCGTCTCTCTATGGAGGGAAAGAGAAGATGGAAAGTATATCCAACATTCTGGCTTTTCAGAAAGCTGCCCAAGAGATTGGTGTCTGTCTTGCCCAACTCAATGGGAAAGTCATATACTTTAGAAGCACAGGGGGCACGGACAACAAGAGAGCCCAGTGGCTCATGGGAGAACTATAGACCTTGTAATACTGTGGACAGAAGCCAATAAAGTCCACTGTAATTGGAAGAAAGTGGTCAGTTCATGGTTTCCTCCTTAGGAGGGATGGAGAAAAGTGGAATGTGTGTTTACAATATTCTGGCTCTTCAGGGGGCTTCCCAAAGAACTCTTTTCTGTCTCACTTCACTTGACTTCAAACACTGATGAAAGAGGAAAACAAATTCTTTTGTGAAAAGATTAATAAAATCAGAAAACACTTATCCAATCTAAGACAAAAGATAAAAGACTCAAAAACAGAAAGAGGAGACATCAGAACTGGTGTCACAGAAATAAAAAAAGTTCGTAAGAGACTACTATGATTATACTAATAACAATTTTATGCCAACAAATTGGATAACATAGAAGAAATGGGTAAACTCCTAGAAATGTACAACCTGCCAAGAGTGAATCATGAAGAAATAAAAAGGCTGAAAAGACCTATAATTAATGAGATTGAATTAGTAATCAAAAACCTCCCAAGGAAGAAAATCCGAGGATCAGGTGGCTTCACTGCAGAATTCCTCCAAACTTTTAAAGGCAAATTAACACCAATTCTTGTCAATCTCTTCCAAAAATGTGAAGATAATTAAAATTGAACACTTCTGAACTCATTTTATGAGGCCAGCAATACCATAGTACCAAAAGCAGACAAAGATATTACAAGAAAATTACACACCAAAATCCCCGATGAATATTGATGCAAAAAATCTTCCATAAAATACTAATAAACCAAATGCAACAGCATCATTAACAGGATTATGTATCATGACCAAGTGGAAATTATTCCTGGAATGCAAGGAAGATTCAACATATAAAAATCTGTCAATGTAATACAACACTTTAACAGAATGAAATGTAAAAATCACATGCAATCTCAACTGATGAAGAAAAAGCATTTGACAAAATTTGGCACCCTTTTATAATTAAAAAAGAAAAAGAAAACTAATGAAACAAGAAACAGAAGGAAATTACCTTAACATAGTAAAGGCCATATATCAAAAGCCAACAGCCTAACATCACACTCATGGTGAAAACTGAAAACTTTTCCTCTAAGGTCAGCAACAAGGCAAGGATGCCCACTCTCATCACTTCTACTCATCAAGTGCTAGAAATCCTAATCAGAACAATTAGGGAAGAAAAAGAAGTAAAAGTCATCTAAATAAAAAAGGAAGAAGCAAAATTATCTGTTTGCAGATTACATTATTTACATATTAAAAAAATTCCACCCCCAAACAGAAAATTGTTAGGACTAATAAAATAATTCAATAAAGTTGTCAGATAAAAAATCAATACACAAAAATTAGTGTGTTTCTATACACTAACAATAAATAATCCAAAAAGAAAATTAAGAAATAATTTTATTTATAATAGCATAAAAAAGAATAATATACTTAGTAATAAGCTTAACCAAGGAAGCAAAAGACTTGTACACTGAAAACTGAAAAACACTCCTGGAAAATTAAAGACACAAATAAATGGAAAGCCATTTCATGTTCATGGATTAGAAGACTTAATATTTGTAAAAAATTTATACTGAAGCAATCTGTATGTTCAATGAAATCCCTGTCAAAATCCCAATGGCATTATTTTGCAGAAAAGAAATAAAAAACAAATCATTAAATTCATATGGAATCCCAAAGGACCCTGAATAGCAAAACAATCTTGAGAAACAAAAGAAAAGCTTGAGGCCTCATAATTGCTCATTTTAAAATGTATTATAAAACTACAGTATTCAAAACAGTCTGCTACTGGTATAAAGAAAGGTATTAGACCCATACAACCAAATAGAGATCCCAGAAATAAACTCAGATACATATAGTCGAATGATCTCCAACGAAGGTGAAAAGGCTGCACAAAAGTTATGATGGAAATAAAATGGGGGAAGGGGACTCTTTAACAAATTGTGTAGAGAAAACCAGATATCCACAAAAGAATGAAGTTGGACCCTAACCTCACACCATATACAAAAGTGAACTCAAAATAGATTAAAGACCTAAACACAAGACCTGAAATTATAAAACTCCCAAGAGAAAACAGAATAGAGAAAAAATTCATGACTTTGTATTTGGCAATTATTTCTTGGATATGGCAACAAAAGCAAAAATAAACAAATGAGTATATCAAAAAATCTTCTGCTTAGTAAAGAGAAACAACCAACAAAGTGAAAAGGCAACTTTAAAAATGGAAGAAATTCCTACAACTCAACGGCAACAGAAAAAAAAAATCTAATCTAAAAATGGGCAAAGAACAAAAATAGACATTTCTCCTAAAATAAAAATACAAATGGCAAACACGCAAGTGAAAAGATGCTCAAGCTCCCTTACATTAAAGAAGGGCAAGTCAAAACAAAATGAGATATCACCTCACAACTGTTAGGATGGTCACTGTCAAACAAAACAAAACAGAAAATAGTAAGTGTTGCTGAGGACATGGAGAAATTGAAACCTCTGTGCACTTTTGTTGGGAATATAAAATGGTGCAGGCCCTATTAAAACAGTATGAACATTTCTCAAAAACTTAAAAATAACACTACCATATGATCCAGTAATTTCACTTTTAGGCATGTATCCAAAACAATTGAAAAAGGGATCTCAAACAGATATTTACATGTTACCCATGTTCATTGCATTAGAGCGGCAATATTTACAAAAACTCAGAAGTAAAAGAAACCTAAATGCCCATCAGCAAAGGAATAGATAGAGAAGATGTGGTTTATATATAAAATGGAATATTATTCAACCTTTAAAACAAGAAATCCTGATAGGAAGTGAGGTAGCCAGTCACATAAAAAATACAGCCATGCATCATATAACCAATGGAAATATGTTCTGATAAATGTGTCATTACGCAGTATAATCTTTGTGCAAACAATATGAAAGTACTTACACAAACTTATTATATGTGGTTGATACAGTTTGGCATCCCCACCCAAATCTCATCTTGAATTCCCATATGCTGTGAGAGGTACCTGGTAGGAGGTAATTGAACTGTAGGAGCAGGTCTTTCCCATGCTGTTCTCATGATAGTGAATAAGTCTCACGATATCCAATGTTTTTTTAAAAAAGTTTTCCTGCACAAACTCTCTTGTCTACTGCCATGTGAGAAGTACCTTTCACCTTCCATCATGATTGTAAGGCCTCCCCAATCACATGGAACTGTGAGTCCATTAAACCTCTTTCTTTTTTAAATTGCCCAGTCTCGGGAATGTCTTTATCAGCAGTGTGAAAATGCACTAATACACCGGTATAGCCTAGTGCACGTCTAGGCAAAATGACATAGCACATTGCTCCTAGGCCACAAACCCATACAACATGTTACTGTACTGAATACTGTAGGCAAATGTAACACAATGGTAAGTATTTGTGTGTCTAAACATAGAAAAGTATAGTAAAAATGCAGTATAAAATATTTAAAATGGTACACCTGTGTGGGGCACTTACCATGAATGAAGTTTGCAGGACTGGAAGCTGCTCTGTGTGAGTCAGTGAGTGATTGGCAAGTGAATGTGAAGGCCTAGGATATTACTGTACACTCTGTAGACTTTATAATCACTGTACATTTAGGTTACACTAAATTTATTTTAAAATTGTTTTCTTCCTTCAATAAGAACAGATTACCTTAGCTTTGGACTTTGTAAACTTTTTCAATTTTTTTAAAACTTTTTGACTCCTTTGTAATAACACTTACATTTAAACACAAACACATTGTACAAAGTGGTACAATGGTGCAAAAACATTGTCTTTCTGTGTATCTTTATAAGTATTTTTTTAATTTTGGAATTTATTTATTTAAACTTTTTTGTTAAAAACTGAGACACAAACATATACATTAGCCTAGGCCTACACAGGGTCAAGATCATCAATATCCTTGTCTTCTACCTCCACATCTTGTCCCTCTAGAAGGTCTTCTGGGGCAATAACATGCCTGGAGCTGTCATCTCCCATGATAACAGTACCTTCTTCTGGAATACCTCCTGAAGGACCTGTCTGCAGCTGTTTTACAGTTAAATATTTTTATATGTAGAAGGAGTACATTCTATAATAATATTAAAGGTATATTGTAGTAAATACATGCCAGTAACATAGTCATTGATTAATTTTATCCAGTATTATTCACTGTACTTAATTATATGTGCTAAAATTTTATGTGACTGGTAGTGCAGTAGGTTTGTTTACACCAGCATCACTGCAAACATAGAAGTAATGCATTGTACTATAAAATTATGACACCTTTGACATCACTAGGCATTCATTTCTAGCTCCATTATAATCTTAAGGGACCATGGTTTACACATAAATATAAATATATAGAGAGAGAGCATATATATATAGCATATATATAAACATGGTCTCTTAAGATTACACAGTGTGACATTGCTTAAGACATAGTTATGTGGCATATGACTGTACTGTATGATTCTACTTACATGAAGTATCTGAAATAGTCAAACTCTTAGAAAGTAGAACAGTGTTTGCCAGGGAGGTGCTGGCAGGAAAGTGGAAAGGGGGATGTTTTAACCAGGCTTCTTCAGAAAGACAGAACGAATAAGATATATGTAGAGACAGATATATGAAAAGGGATTTATTAGAGGAATTGGCTCACCCAGTAATGGAAACTGGAAGTCCCACGAGGAGCCGTCTGCAAGCCGGAGAAACAGGGAAGCCAGTAGTGTGGCTCAATCCAAGTCTGAAGGCCACAGAACTAGAGATTCCAGTGGTCTCTTAGTGTGAGGCCAAAGTCTCAAGGGCCTGAGTGGGCCACTGCTGTGAGTCCCAGAGTCTAAAGAACAGAGTCAGGAGTTCTGAAATCTAAGAGCAGGAGAGGGCATTCTGGCTCTGGAAAAGAGAGCAAGAATTTGCCCTTTCTCCACCTTTTTGTTCCATCCTGGACCCCAGACAGATCATGCCCGCCCACATTGAGGACAGATTTTCCTCATTGCCAATCTCCTCCAGAAACACTCTCATAGACACACCTGGGGCAGCCCCTCATACTCACCAAAAGCCAAATCACCTGGGCCTGCCTTTCAGCAGAAAACAGGTGAGCTCAGTTCCTATCAAACCACTGAGAACAATTAATGCCTTATCAGCTATCTGGGTATCCCTTAATCCAGCAGAATTGATTCCTAAAATCAACCATCAGAGGGGAGTTTTTCAGTGGGTATAGATTTTTAGTTTTTCAGGATGAAAAGGTTCAAGAGATCTGTTGCACACCTATATGCATATAGTCAACACTGCATATGTATTCTTAAAAATGGTTAGGATGGTAAATTTTATGTTAAGAGTTACTGTGTAAAATGAATAATAATAACAATAAAACAGATATGGGCTCCAAAAGGCCTAAATATACTCAGTTACAACATAATCATCCAGATAATTCAGAATGTGCTTACATTTTTTAAAGGAAATAGTTTAAATTTTAAAAAATAATTTAAATTTTCTCATGAAGAGTCAGAGTTTCTTCCAGGTTATTACCGGAACACAGAGTGGAAGGGAAGAAGTGTGGAGGAGGTAGATGGGGAGCTTCATACCTGAATTTGAGAAAGCCATTGTATACATACCTCATGCATGAAAGAGTAAGATTTAGACATTGCTTAATTGCCCTTTTTAATGCCAAATCACCAGGAAAAAGCAAAACATGGGGTGCCACCTTCTATAGCTAACCTTAACCCTGATCTTAACCTGAGCTTCTGCAAATTCTTGTGTATTTCTGATAGATAATAAAATCCTTTGTTTTTAAATGATAACCTTTTTGTAAAAGGGAGTTACAAAGAATAAAGCTACTTCTAATGGCAAAAAATTTGGCTGCACTCAGATTAAATATTCGCCATTATCTAAAACTTCCTACATATTAAACAATTTGGTAACAGTTGCTGTTTTTCATCTTCTTTTATTGTTACTCATTTTTAAAATATACTTAATGCCAATATACTTCATAGCTTTCATAAATGTTTAACTGAAGCTAAAAGAATAAAATAGCATACTTAGTATTGACAAAAGCATTGTTCCTTATAGTTGTCGTAAGTTCAGAACTCTACTGTTTTGTCACCAAACTTGGTGCAGAGCAGACATTGTTAATTTTCTTTATATATATTTTATGAAGTCCATGCCTGCATTCTTTGCTATAACTGCTATTGTAAAAAGTATACCAACTGTAACCTCTTGTGCTGAAGAGACATGATCAGTCAATTCAACGATAACACAAGAACCATTCAAGTCATATCAGACCTTCATTAAATATTAGAATGTAACATCATACCTCATGATTGTGATTCAATAATTTAATTAAAATGTCCTATGAAATAAAATAGTGGTCACAAAATTGGAAAAAACTGATCATTAAAGAAAAGATTTCACAACTATCTAAAAGATGAACATCTTGATTGCACATTTGGCAGGTAAATGAAGACAATAATGTCCCCCCAACTATTGCCCATGTATCATCATTATTAGCACATTGATATTTGCAAAGATGACTCAGATGAAATGTTATAAACTATTGTGAGTACATGTTGTCAAGCATTCATGTACTTGACCCGAAGCCATTAGAGCATCTGTTCTTTGAAAATTTACCTGGCTAAAATTGTAGCCATTGCTAACTAAGGTGCAAATTTGCTATTTGCAAATTAAAGTTTAGACTCACAATTTGCTATTGATTAATATTGTTAACCAATTTCATGAGAAAGTTTAAAATGATACAAATGTGAAATAATTTTATGATTCAGTTAATAATGAAAAAAATTGCAGAGCTGACAGGCATATGAATTATAAAGTCTGTTAAATTGTAGGCTTCTCATGGAGGAAGTACTTTTGTTGGTAAACAGAAATCTCCACTTCTAAACGTTTACAGTATCTTGTGATTCAAGCTGTTATTTACACATATAGGAACTTCTACAGTTGATTTTGATTACCACTGTTCTAGTATTTTAACATAAAGTCACTTAAATTTTCTTTAAAATTCTAATAATATCATGCAAGGATTCATCAAGTGTTAGTGCTGGTGCTGGAAAATAAATGATTAAAATCAATACCTTTGGAATGCAAATTAATATGAAAATAAAAAACACCATGATGATGGTCAAAAAGCCTGCATGACTCACTGTGCTGTTAGGAAAGCATACTCTGTGACATTTTAGAGACAAAGATGAGAAAATAAATGTAGCATTAGGCCAGGCATACCTTTAAGCTAGCCAGAAGGACCACATGTCATCAGGGCAAATGGGAAAAAAAGGAAGCAATCTCTCATTATAAAGTGCCCCTAAGTTTAGCTGGTCCTAAGAGAAATTAGTTTTATGTCTGACCAAGAGGGCCTTAACATTCCCCTCAGCTTTACTTGACTTTAGACTCTAGACCCTGACTTCCCTTTTCTTAGAGCATTTACTTGGAAAACATCTTGTAATTGTAAGTGCTTTCTCTGCCTCTTTGAGAAGGTAATGTTTTTAAAAGCATCTTGTCAGGTTATTTATTTATTTATTTATTTATTCATTATTGAAATGGAGTCTTGCTCTGTGGCCAGGCTGGAGTGCTGTGGCAGGATCTCTGCTAACAGCAAGCTCTGCCTCCTGGGTTCATGTGATTCCCCTGCCTCAGCCTCCCAGGTAGCTGGGACTATAGGGGCATGATACCAAGCCCGGATAATTTATTTTTTTTTTATTTTTTATTTTTTTGTATTTTAGTAGAGACAGGGTTTCACCATGTTGGCCAAGATGGTCTCAATATCCTGACCTCATGATTTGCCCGCCTACAGCCTCCCAAAACGCTGGGATTACAGGCGTGAACCACCATGCCTGGCTGCCTCTTGTCAGTTTTACAACCCAGGAATGTCTTTCTCAAGGACCTGGGAGCCATCCCTTTGAAATGTAATCATCAAAGAAGACAGCGCCCTCACCTCCCAGTCTCTATGGGAGGTTAGGAGCATAACTTTGGTGGGCACCTTGTTCCAAGTCGTTAAATTACCTACTATCACAAAGATAAGGAAAACTTTATTTTCCATTTGGTAAGGCCAATTAGCAAACACAGATGACTTTTACCTTCTTCCACCCTAGCTCTTAACAAATCCCTGCCCTTTGTTTCAGCAGATCTGGGGATCCAGATTTGGTCTGTGTTCTCTTCCTGATTTCTAAACTATTCTAACATTGATATAAAACCAAACAAGACTCCAAATAGCCAAGGCAACTTTAAGTAAAAAGAATAAAGCCAGAGCCATCACATTATCTAACTTCAAGCTATATTACAAGGGTACACTAACCACAACAGCATGGCACTGGTACAAAAATAGACAGACACATAGATTAATGCAACAGAACACAGATCACTGAAAAAAAAAAAAAAAAAGCCACACAAGTACAACTAACTAATCTTTAACAAAGTTGACAAAAATAAACAACATCATTTAACAAAGTTGACAAAAATAACACCATTCAACAAATAGTAGTGGGAAACTGATTAACCACATGAAGGAGAGTGAATGAAACTGGACCCGTAGCTCTCACCTTACACAAAAATGAACTCAAGAGGGATTAAAGAGTTAAATGTAAGACCTCAAACTATAATGCCCTAGAAGAAAATCTAGGAAATACTCTTCCAAATATTGGCCTAGGCAAATAATTTATGATCAACTCCTCAAAAGCAAATGCAACCAAAAACAAAAACAAAAAAAGAAAGTGGAATCTAATTAAGCAGGAGCTTCTGCCTCAGCCTCCTGAGTAGCTGGGACTACAGGCACAGCCCACCATGTTCAACTAATTTTTTTTTTATTTTAGTAGAGTATATTACCAAAAGAAACAATCAATAGAGTAAACACACAACCTATAGAATGGGAGAAAATATTTGCAAACTATGCATCTGACAAAGGACTAATGTTCAGAATTTATAAAGTACTTAAAGAAGTTAACAAGAAAATAGAAGAAAACACAAATTATCCCATTTAAAATAATCCCATCAAAGGATATGAACAGTAACTTCTCAAAAGAAGGCATACAAGCAGACAACAAACATACAAAAACACAAATGCTCAATCAACATCACTAATGATCAGAGAAATGCATATCAAAACCACAATGAGATACCATCTCACACCAGTCAGGATGGCTATTAATAAAAAATTTGAGAAACACAACAGATGTTGGCAAGCTTGCAGAGAAAAAGAAGGACCACTCAGATTCTGTTGGTGGGAACATAAATTAGTTCAGCCACTGTAGAAAGCAGTTTGGAGATTCTAAGAGAACTAAAAATAGAATTACTATTCTACCAGAATATCATTACTGGTCATATACCCAAAGGAAAATAAATAGTTCTACCAAAAGGACACATGCACTTGTATGTTTATCAGAACGCTATTCACAATAGCAAAGACACAGAATCAACTCAGGTACCCATTAATGGTAGATTGGATAAGAAAATGTGGTACATATACACCGCAGAATACTATGCAGCTACGGAAAGAATAAAACCATGGCCTTTGTACCAACATAAATGCAGCTCCAGGACATTATCCTAAGCGTAATAGCAATGAAACAGAGAACCAAATAGCACATGTTCTCATTCATAAGTGGGTACTAAGCAGTAGGTCCAGGCTGACACAAAGATGGGAAAAATAAACACTGGGAATTCAAAAAGTGGGGAGGAAGGGACAGAGGGATGAAGGGTTGAAAAGCTATTTATCAGGTATTATGTTCACTACTCGGACGATGGTATTGGTAGAAGCCCAAACTTCAACATCACACAGTATACCCAGGTAATAAACCTGTACATGTATCCCCTGAATCTTAATTTTTTTAACATGAAAAAATTAATTTACTACTATTAAACTTGTTTGGTGTGATTTATTTAGCAGGTAGGTCTTGAGGAATGCCATTCTTCACATATATTGTGGCATCTCTATATTGTAGTGATGGGCACTGAACAGATAATACAAGGGGTCAGAAAATAGTTCTTGAAGATGATAGAACATATCTGCTTTCTGTTTCTTAGGGGTTTAACTGTCAGCACAAGAACCAAAAAAAAATTATTAGTGGAAGCAGGGATAGATTATGGCAGAAATGTTCTAGTTCCATAATTTTGGAAGCTTTCACATCCCTCCACTCTGCAGTGGAAGAAGCCCATCCAAAGAAAACAGAATTTTAACATCAGAAGGGAGAGAAAGCACAGGAGAGAAGAACAGAGTTTCTATCATTCATTGGGAGGAGAAACTCTTTAAGAATCACAGGGAGGCTGAGAGCAGAATGGAGAGAGCAAGAAGGTTCTCAGGGCAGACCACTCATACAGCACCTATCCAACTTTTTATTAAAAGGGAAAAGAGTGGGGATACTGCTTTCTCTCATTAGCAAATAGCGGATACTTTTTAATTTATACTCAATATGAAGATTTAATAATATGTGATTATCTGAATCAGTTGTTCTCAGAATTCAATCAGTTGAAATTCAGAGAATAAAATAAAATGCTTGTTTCGGATAAACAGCTCTCCTTATTCAGTTTTAGGATTTTGGCAGATTTCCACTACCACATTCTGAAGACTATGACTGGTGAAGGGCCCAACTCATTTACCTGGACAGCTTTCATGTATCCCCTTAAAAAGAGAGAGGTCATTAAAGGTCGGCTGAAAACGATTTTTCTCTTTTTATTCCATGATGCTGTCTTGTTCAGTGGACAGACATGAAGCTCAATACTTTTGTTAAGAGCCCTGCACAGAAACCTGAAGTCACAGCATCATATTTTAAAATTTAGTCTTTGTTGACTGGAATCTCAGGCTACTTACATTCTACACTAACACTGAATGGGGAAATTTCAACTGAGTTTCATGACATACTACAGTAAATCTGGTCATGGGTCACTGCAAAAATGAAGAAAAAGAAAGAGGAGGAGGAGCAAAAGGAGAAAAGTGTTACCATTCAATTTCCAGTTGAGAGCAAAATGTCCTCAGAATATCATAAAGAAAACTGAAATACCTACTTTCAATGGGTAAGGGATTACTGTCTGCACAGAGGAGAGAACTTTCCATACACTTAGACAATGTAAATTTAACATCACAGCCACCTTACATCAGAAATGTATTCATCCCAACAAATATGTACTGAGTATCTTGTATGTTCCATCATCATAGTAGGTAGAGCAGATACAGAAGTGAACAAGATTAACCAAGCCCTGCTTTCATGGAGCTTGCATTCTATTGGAGGGAAAAAGAATCAATCAATGCAACAAACAAGAATATTTAAGAAATGACCATTGCTAGAAGACAATTAAAATAGGATGATTTGTAGAAAATGTTTTCATAATTTTATAATTAGATTGGTTACTCAGGGAAGATCTAGCAGAGGGTAAGATATTTAAACTAAGAAGACTTCCAGCTTCATCTATGTCCCTGCAAAGGACATAATCTCATTCTTTTTTATGGCTGTATAGTATTCCATGGTATATATGTACCACATTTTCTTTATCCAGGCTATCATTGATGAGCATTTGGATTGGTTCCATGTCTTTGCTATTGTGAATAGTGCTGCAATAAACATCCCTGTGCATGTATCTTTATAATAGAATGATTTATACTCCTTTGGGTATATACCCAGTAATGGGATTGCTTGGTTAAATGGTATTTCTGGTTCTAGATGCTTGAGGAGTCACCACACAGTTTTCTACAATGGTTGGACTAATTTACATTCCCATCGACAGTGTAAAAGTGTTCCCCTTTCTCCATAGCCTTGCCAGCCTATGTAACAAACCTGCACATTCTACACATGTATCCCGGAACCTAAAGTAAAATAATATTTTTTTTTTAAAAAAAAAGGAACACAAGAAGAGCTTGACCATTTGAAGATCAAGAGACAGCCAGCATAGAGACTCTGAGGCAAAGGACTTGATTGTAGGAAGAATGGAAAGAATCTCAGCGAGCTAACACATGGAAGTGAAATAGGGAGTAGGATAAAATGGGGGCATGGAAGAGCATGGGAGGGATTCAAGCATGAGAAGAACAGCAATTCAAGGCATTTGTACTATGGAGTAAGTCTGGACAGCCAAGTCCTAGAGTACTGGATCCTTGGGAGACCCAATTGAATAAGAGTAACAACAACCATGAATTGGCTCAATAATACTCATACCACTGGCTTTAAAAATATTTTTGTTGTATCTTCAATTGTCCAACAATCTAAGCTTCACCCCATTTTACAGCTTGAAAAACTGGAGTTTACAGAGATGATACAATCTCACTAAGACTTCATAGCACGTAATTGGCAGAATCAGAATTTATAATATTGTATGAATTATTGGATTTTATTCCTTGGTGAAAGACAAGAGAGGAACATAACAGCCCTTTTCTGCCTGCTAAATTTGGCCTTATCTTTCTCTCCGGAGCCCCAAGAAACAGATTCCATTCCAGGCTCCTCTCTGCTTTCTTCTCTGACTCAGCCCTGTCTTCTGCTTCAGTAATTGAACAGGGAGAGTTACAACTCTCTGGGAACCTCTGGTCTAGGCACCTGCTCCTCCAAACTATTCTTAGAGGACAGATCTCACCTCAGCGAAATCATCTGCAGAGGGACCACTCTAGGTTCACTCCTTGAAATTAATTCTATCAACATTAAATTCAGTGTTTTCAAAAAGGAGCAGGAACTTAGAATATAAGTATTTTATTGTAATATAATTAACAGCATTTAGTATTTCCTATATAAACATGGTAAAATAATAATAATAATAATATAACTAATAAAAATGTCCCAATTCCCCAGTTCTCTAGAAAGCCTGTTGGTAGCATAGTGTCCTGCCATTAGTTCACTTATACTTATTTTCATATTAAACAGAAAAGGTAGCATACTTAATGTTATAGGGCACACTAAAGGCAAGATCACAAGTGTAGTGCATTATGGTTCCAAAGCATTGCAAAGTAACTTTCAAATTGCAAGTTTCTCTAAAAACAAAAGGGAGTTTATTAAACTTCTACTTGTGATGAGACTACAAGGAAAAAATAAATTGCTGTACTTTCCCTTTGAATAGGAAAAACTAATTTTATGTAAGGAACATTCCACGGGCTTTTATTTAACCACATACACATTTGACTGAGTGTGTCTGAAGTACTTCAGCACCTCTTGGTATGTCATCATTCTGAACTCATTTAGAATTCAGTGAAACATCACAGAGCATAATATATTCATTTGGTAACCATTTGGATGTCACACTCATTTCTATAGGTATTCAATTGTAATTCAATATTACTGGGCACTCAGGAAAAGCGTTAGCCTTAATATCTTTAGTTGCCCCACTGTTAGAATGCATCCTCTGCATATAAATCAGCACATTTGCATGTACAATTTATTCTTGATCTGAGCTTTATATTTTAAAGAATCTCTTTTTCCTTATTATCACGTTTAAATGCAAATTGTTTGATACGCTGCTAGTCTATTACAGTTGTAAACAAAACTTATAAAGCGAGAGATTCCTTAGGTTCAAAATTGCTGCAAAAGTTAGCTGACTTTGCCTTGTTTTTTTTTTTAAAAAGTCCATTGTGCCTATATAATATAAACATATTTTTGCC
The DNA here is from genome assembly GCF_049350105.2 of Macaca mulatta. Taxonomy (NCBI): domain Eukaryota; kingdom Metazoa; phylum Chordata; class Mammalia; order Primates; family Cercopithecidae; genus Macaca; species Macaca mulatta. The sequence continues at coordinate 49,930,626 of NC_133406.1, forward strand.
ATTTTTGTTCCCCAGCTAAATTCAACCAGATCATGTTAAAATATAAATATCTATGGAAAATCAGTCTAATTTTGCAAATTATGAGGAATTCCATCCCTCACATAGAATGTGGCCTCTCTATATTTTAGTGATAAAAGTTAAGCAATAATACAGGGGATCGTATAATGGTCTTGGAAGTAGATAGAATGCCTCTGCTTTCTGATTGTCAGGGGTTTTACTGCAAGCATGAGACCTGAAAAGTAGGAGTAAAAATGATGTGAATGGAACCATTCCAGTTCTAGACATAAATATTGAGATAGAGATGTTAACCAGAAGTATAACAATTATAACCAATTGAGATAAATCTACAGGGTCATGGCAGATAGATAGATAGATAAATAGATAGATAGATAGATAGACAGACAGACAGACAGATAGATGCAAACAAACACATATAATATGTGTTTGTGATAAAAATTTTTCCATTATTAAAAATCATAACTACTTAAGCTAAACTACAAAATACATAAAATATATATGTAAATATAAATGTGAGTATATTATATAGTGATACCTAGAGAATAAAATTAGTAACTTTTGGTCAAGGAACAATATTATTCTTAATTATAACATAACTAGCTATAACTAAGATCTAAAATATTTTCAGAAATAAGATCTCATATAGCACTCCAATACTTCATTAAAGATGTAAGGTGATGTCAAAACCCCACTTTATGGAAGACAAAGTAAAATAGAGATTGATTTTTGGGTTTGTAATATATTGAGTTCATCATGAATATGAAAGGGCTGAATCTCACTTCATATTTTTCTATTGTTTTTAAATTGCTTAGCTGTCTTCAATTCTCAAAGCCAATAGATTGTGTACCGAGAAAACAAGATTAAAGGCAGTAAGTCATTGCTAAATTAATTTATTCATATTTCTTGTTAGCCTTTTAAAAAGCTGAATAGTAAATGGATGAATAAATGAATTGTAAACAAAGAGATGCATAGACCTAGTTTTAGATGCTGGCAGAAATATCAAGACATATTTACAAATACCCGCAGTGTCCTGGGTAGACCCTTTGCTATTCTCGGTGAGGAAACTCCACCTTCTGTTAACTATCCGCTACATTTTATTTTATTTTGTTATTTTATTATGGTAACTCAACAGAAGATCTACCTTCCTAAATGTTTAAGTGTAGAATACATTATTCTTGACTATATTACAACATTATATAGCATATCTCAAGGGCTTATTCATCTTGCTTGACTAAAACTTCATATTCATTTCTGACCCTGAACTTAAAACTGATAAGCTCTACTTTCTTAACAGCACTAAAAAGAACTGAACTGAAAAATAACTGAAGTAACATATTGGCTCTTTTAAATAGTGTGCCAGTCAAGTAATATAAGAAAGAAATGTTGATTTTTAGTGTAATTATGTCAGCTGAGATGTGTGTGTGTGTATATGTGTGTGTGTATGTGTGTGTGTGTACACATAAAGAAAATTTAAGAGAAGTATCAAGAGAGGGCTTTTAAAGAATCATAGTTTCCTTTTTCCACAGTCTATTTTCACGTATGTTGTTCTTATATTTAATTCCTTAGGGTTATAAATCTGCCAAATGCTATATAGTTAACACAAGCTCACATCATGGAATATGTTGTGTTGCAGGGGCAGAGAGGTGTGATACCTTTCCTTACCCATCATAATGGTCACAGCTGACACTCCTGTAAGAAAAGATGGATTAACAAGAGAAAAGAAAAACACATGTATTTATTCAAAATGTTTTCCTGACACAGAAGCCTTCTGAAATGAAGACCCAAAGACTTAAGGTAAACTGTCTATTTTTACTCTTAGGTTTGATGAAGAATGGACAGCCATGTGCAAATATGATTGGACAAAAGGGTATGAGCTAAAGGTAATGGTCTGAGGCAGAAAACCCAGCAAGTCCTTCTGTTCAGATTCTTCTTGGCCTCTTTGTGTGGCATTTCTTCCTCCCAGGTATAAGGCAAGACCCTTCTGGAATGATGGTCTTATAATCTACCAGCAAACAAGGTAGGTCAGATCATTTCTTTCTGGCCAGCTCCTACACAGAAAGGTGGGGGCAGGGGAGTAATATTTCCAGTTTCTATGGCCTTCCTTGGGGAAGGAAGGGGAGCAGGAGAAAGAAAGGCAAGAAAGGATCAGAGACTTCGCTTCTGAGACCCTTCCAATGTCCTTCAGCTCAAAGTCCTCATCGGGCCACAGCATCATACTTTGGGGTATTGTTTTCAGTTTCCCAACAATCCAAAAGAAAATTTTATTTAAAAGAAGCATTTTCCTATCTCAAAAATTGTAATTAGAGGTATTCGTGATTCTGCAATGCAGTTTTGTATTTAGAATATTTCCTGAGAAATACTATCCATCAGTATTTTTAAGTAAGAAACAGAAGAAAGATGTTTCAATAAGTTTTTGTCATTAAAAAGAACCTAGATTTTGTTATGACATTTAAAGTGTCCCTGAATGACTAAATAATGTCTACTATATAAAATAAAACATTCTTTCTTGTCATTCTGGAATGATTTTTCTTTGACCTTGAGATAATAGTCATACTATACTAAAATTCAGGACCTTACCAAATATAATGCTGTTTATCTTACCATTCTATAATATTGACAGCTACTAAAACTTCCCACCAGGTGATGGTGAAACAATATTTCTAGCAAATAGATATTAGCCCCTTGCCTAATGAGATCAATATGTTTCCCCGTGAGTTGGAGATATCTGTCTGTAACAATTTCCATTCAGAGGATATCTGCTTTATCAGAGATGGCAGACAAACATTTAATCACCCCCTCATCTCTCTTCCTTTTTCCTGACCTGTTTCCTAAGAGGACAAGCCTGGTTGCTGAGCAACAGACTACTCCGAAAAAGCTCTAGCGCTCCACCTTTCTTTGCTAGTAAAAAGCAGGCAGATGAAAGCAAACCTAAGGTTTGGACACCAGGAAGGAGTATGGGCTAAGCCACTTTTTCGAGGCTGGGACAGCATTGCAGTCAGTCTTGGAGTTTATCAGCCAAATAATTGCACAGTTGCAGAATATCAGACACTTTTGTGATAACAGTTACTAAATCAGAGTGAACTGAACGTATTAGAAGAACTAAAATTAACCAACCTAAGTCTCAGAACATTTAATGAATCAAAAAAGTATTGTTTAGTCCTAAGGCAGTAACTTTTGTATTCTCATGTGGCTTAGACTGAGAAGCATGGCAACATCTAATTTATTTGTTTTTGTCTCTCTATCTCTCTATCTATGTATCCACCTATACATTTATTCATTTATGTTGGGAGGAGTTGGGTTTATTTATAAAAACCCATATTTTATCAGAAGATTATTTATTAGATTTTCCCTGACTTCAATTGTGCTGTCCTGTAGTTTTATATAATTGATTTTAAATTGAAAATTTACCTAGTTTTTCAGGAATTAAGACATTTCATGTTGCTTCCTGTGAACAAAAGAATAGTCCTGTGTACATACCCCTAAACTGTTTATAATTTTAGCATCATTTCATCATTAGAAGTGAGTTCCCAATTTTTACTTTTCTGATAAAGCTGCTGCTCTGCCCAAACTTTTAAACAAATCAACAGGATTTAATTAAAAGTTAACAAGATTCAGTTAACATGTTCTTGCTGTATTTTGGAACTTAAATGATACAAGATTTCACTAAAGATAGCTTAGTCTCCATTGAAAGTAAAAGATACAGGAGAGCCATGCTAAAGTGCTATACTAAAGTAACTGAAAGATGTGTGGTATTATTTCTGAGGGCTCTGTTCTGTTCCATTGGTCTATATTTCTGTTTTGGTACCAGTAACATGCTGTTTTGGTTACTGTAGCCTTGTAGTATAGTTTGAAGTCAGGTAGCGTGATGCCTCCAGCTTTGTTCTTTTGGCTTAGGACTGTCTTGGTAATGAGGGCACTTTTTTGGTTCCATATTAACTTTAAAGTAGTTTTTTCCAATTCTGTGAAGAAAGTCATTGGTAGCTTAATGGGGATGGCATTTAATCTATAAACTACCTTGGGCGGTATGGCCATTTTCACGATATTGATTCTTCCTATCCATTAGCATGGAAAGTTCTTCCATTAGTTTGTGTCCTCTTTTCTTTCATTGAGCAGTGGTTTGTAGTTCTCCTTGAAGAGGTCCTTCACATCCCTTATAAGTTGGATTCCTAGGTATTTTATTCTCTTTGAAGCAATTGTGAATGGGAGTTCACTCATGATTTGGCTCTCTGTCTGTTATTGGTGTATGAGAATGCTAGTGACTTTTGCACATTGATTTTGTATCCTGAGACTTTGCTGAAGTTGCTTATCAGCTTAAGGAGATTTTGTGCTGAGACAATGGGGTTTTCTAAATATACAATCATGTCATCTGCAAACAGGGACAATTTGACTTCCTCTTTTCCTAATTGAATACTCTTTATTTCTTTCTCTTGCCTGATTGCCCTGGCCAGAACTTCCAACACTATGTTGAATAGGAGTGGTGAGAGAGCACATCCATGTCTTGTGCCAGTTTTCAAGGGGAATGCTTCCAGTTTTTGCCAATTCAGTATGATATTGGCTGTGGGTTGGTCATAAATAGCTCTTTTTTTTGAGATATGTTCCATGAATACTGAATTTATTGAGAGTTTTTATCATGAAGGGCTATTGAATTTTGTCAAAGGCCTTTTCTGCATCTATTGAGATAATCATGTGGTTTTATACCACACATCTACAACCATCTGATCTTTGACAAACCTGACAAAAACAAGAAATGGGGAAAGGATTCCCTATTTAATAAATGGTGCTGGGAAAACTGGCTAGCCATAAATAGAAAGCTGAAACTGGATCCCTTCCTTACACATTATACAAAAATTAATTCAAGATGGATTAGAGACTTAAATGTTAGACCTAAAACTATAAAAATCCTAGAAGAAAACCTAGGCAATACCATTCAGGACATAGGCATGGGCAAAGACTTCATGTCTAAAACACCAAAAGCAATGGCAACAAAAGCCAAAATTGACAAATGGGATCTAATTAAACTAAAGAGCTTCTGCACAGCAAAAGGAACTACCATCAGAGTGAACAGGCAACCTACAGAATGGGAGAAAATTTTTGCAATCACTAATCTGACAAAGGGCTAATATCCAGAACCTACAAAGAATTCAAACAAATTTACAAGAAAAAAACAAACAACCCCATCAAAAAGTGAGCAAAGGATATGAACAGACACTTCCCAAAAGAAGCCATTTATGCAGCCAACAGATACATTAAAAAATGCTCATCATCACTAGCCATCAGAGAAATGCAAATCAAAACCACAATGAGATACCATCTCACACCAGTTAGAATGGCAATCATTAAAAAGTCAGAAAACAACAGGTGCTGGAGAGGATGTGGAGAAACAGGAACACTTTTACACTGTGGGTGGGACTGTAACCTAGTTCAACCATTGTGGAAGACAGTGTGGTGATTCCTCAAGGATCTAGAACTAGAAATACCATTTGACCCAGCCATCCCATTACTGGGGATATACCCAAAGGATTATAAATCATGCTGCTATAAAGACACATGCACACGTATGTTGATTGCGGCACTATTCACAATAGCAAAGACTTGGAACCAAACCAAATGTCCATCGATGACAGACTGGATTAAGAAAATGTGGCAAATATACACCATGGAATACTATGCAGCCATAAAATAGGATGAGTTCATGTCCTTTGTGGGGACATGGATGCAGCTGGAAACCATCATTCTCAGCAAACTATCGCAAGAACAGAAAACCAAACACTGCATGTTCTCACTCACAGGTGGGAATTGAACAATGAGAACACTTGGACACAGAAAGGGGAACATCACACACCGGGGCCTGTTGTGGGGTGTTGGTAGGGGAGAGGGATAGCGTTAGGAGATATACCTAATGTAAATGATGAGTTAATGGTTGCAGTACACCAACATGGCACAAGTATACATATGTAACAAACCTGCACGTTGCACACATGTACCCTAGAACTTAAAGTATAATTAACAAAAATAAATAAATAAAATAATATTCAAATCTAAAAAAAAGTAACTGAAAGAATGAATTCTTTCCACCAATATTTACTGAGGTGTGAAGCATCTCTCTGAGTCATTGGAATCAACCATGGCTGAAACTGGCACAGTCTTGCCTTCATGGGGCTTATAGTCTAGTAAATCTGAGAGACGTTTTTTTAATTATCATGTGCCTATTTTTCTTCCTGTACTATCTGGGTGCTGAGGATACAACAGTAAACTAACAGACACAACCTTTGCTTTGGGGAGACTACAGTTTCAGCTGGAAGAGGCAAATAATGAACCAAGGCTCACTTGTATGTTAGTCAGTTGTGACCTGCACCATGAAAATCAATAAATAAAGCAGCCTAAGAGGGTAGAGAATTAAAGACTTCAGTGCAGGCAGAGATAAGAGACATTATCAAGGGACTGGTTTTAGAAAGGTCATTTTAGAATTTGACTCCATTTTTGGTGTTTGACTGCAGACAGCTTTAGGTCCCATCTCTTACATGTTCTCTCTTGCTCAATATCTGGGTAGACCATAAGAAAGCCAGGTGGGTTCCCTCCTTTAGTGCCAATAGAAAGTTCCAAATATGTAAGGCCCCACTTAACCTGGGAAACTTCACCTCGCCTACCCACAAAGCACAATAAAAATCAAAGCCCCTGGCCTCTCCCTTCTATTAGACCAGCTTGGGAGCCTGTGCTGCCTTCACCAGAAATCCTCCTTAGGAAAGTAGCACAGCTCTACATACCTTCATAGTGTATGTGTGTGGTGTCATTAGCCTCAACATCTAGACCAAATTTGGTATCAGGGGTCCATCCCACCTTCCAGAGGATAATAGTGGAATAGCTACTTCAATTTTTCCTTTAGCTGTAGGAATTTTTAACATTCAGAGAATGTGATCAATGTATATGAACAAATCCAGTCACTAACTATTTAACAATTATTAGTTAGGCTTTTTAGTAGTTACCAATACATTAACATTAAACAAACAAACTTAAGACACAGAAAGGTCTAGAATTTCAGCTACATAGAAAGATCTAGAATTTCAGCTAAGACGGTTAGAATGTTGTGCACTCCACCTGCATACTTCACATTTGTTGTGCTAATTACTTATGTCACTTTGAAATTTTCATAACATAATAATTAGTAAATAATTATATTCGCTAATTCAAGCAAAACATTCATATAGAATATTCATCTCAGTGATGGGATATCCCTGAGAAAACAAAATTGCAAATATCAAATATTCCAGACACAAAACATTTCAGACAAGTGCCTAGTATTCATATTTTGTTTCTCTCTTGAAACTTTTCTCTTGTGAACTTTTAATTCTTCTGCTATATCAAGAAGAAAGCGTAATGTAGGTGCTAATCTATATTTAGCATCTCTCTATGAGGTGTGTGAATCTCCACGTTAACAAGGAAGGCACTCCCTCCAATTCACTTGGTAGTTAAGAGCGACTCGCAGGAGTGACAGGACCACATTCCGGGGAGAAGATGGGCAAAAGAGAATACAAGAGATGATGAGCAAGGGACCCAGAAGGCAGCAGTGACTCCAGGAACAGGTGACAGTTATATATCCAGGATACTCTATTAGGTGAACAGCAAATATTTGAAACCTCAAGTTCTGAATCTAAAAATCAAGTGTATTTCCTGAATAATAGCACATTATATAAAACAAATTGACCTCTTTATCTACAGATCCTGTAAATTGCAGCTATTTCAATAGAAGACACATGGAGTGAAATAGTTTGCTCTGAGGTGGGCATTTCATGCATTTTTTAAAGTGAAATCAAGGTTCTAAAATAAGAACAATAACAGGAAAGAAATGTAGCAGAGCTACTGGGAATTTTTTCATGATCCCACATGTAGTTGAACAGCATGAATACAAAACCAATTGCATATTAGCTGTCCTGACATGACTGTCTGGGCACCTTTCAAAACAAAATGAATATTTCCTATTATTACTTTCCCTTTTATCACCAATTTTGGTCTGATTTAACATTTTCATAGTACTTTTTAGGCATCTTAACTGTACCCAGAGCTTTCTTAACTTCAAAGCAAGAACTGAGCATTACAAGTTCTAAAGAGGTATGAATATTGAAAAGAATTACGTCCCAAACCATAATTACTTAATGTATGATAATTATAAAAACAGGATTTCACCAGGCTCTCTTGCCTGATTTTACTTGATAAGGGTGAACTTACTAGCTTTTTTTCATAATCATGAGTAAAAAGTAACCCCCAAACTACATTAATTCCAAAATTTTAAGAATCTAAAAATAGAATAGGCTTTGGGGTTTTATTTTAACTTGTCACCTGAGAGTAAGAAAATGGATCAGATTATTAACTCAGAATTTCTTATTTGAACTAAAATACTATGTTCCCATACCACTTTAAACCGTATTAATTTTGGGTTTTTATTTTGTCTAAACAGAAAAAAATGAAGCAAAGTAAAAATATTTACACATTGTTATCACATCAAGGAAAAAACTGTAGGATATACTTCCCTCTCCTTATCAGACTTGTTCACATAGTTTGAAGTGCAAAGCAATTACAATCTAAATTGCATGTTGACATTATAGAAATTATCCCTTTCTCCATACTGAAGCCTCTAAGGTGCTTTTGTCTTATGGTTGCTTTTTTTAACTTGGAAAATCCTGATGTAGACTCTCTTTTTTTAAAATGTCTTTTTCATGAAATGTAGCTGGGGCTTTTAAGAAAAGAATTAACATTTTATGTTGAAACTTTAATATGTTACTTCATTTTTTACCTCAATAAATAATTTACATTATTTTGCTCTCTTCCTTTTATGTAAATATTATTTTCAATATTATAGAGTCCAATTCTTTTTTTTTACGAGGAAGAATTGATTTATTTCACCTGAATTACAAACTTAAATAGTCAGGGTTGGTATCTAATGCAGTCTGTGTTCATCTAGAAGAAAGAGAGACATTGAATATAATTCTTGCTTGAGCATGGCATTTGAGGCTCTTAAGACTTCTTTCCGTCATGACATCATCTTAGGTGCCTACAGTGTTCATGTCTATAGCTCTTCAACATCTCTCATCATCTTGGTTACTTGTTTTCAGACAACTTCACTCCCTTTCTACTTATTCACCCTTTTCCATGACCACACCCTCCCTGGACTCTGTCATAACCTAACAGTTCTTCCTAAGAAATAATGAACTACTCTACAGCTTCCTATCCTTCAGAATCCCTCATTCCGTTACTTCAACCACACAAGTTTTTTGCTTTTTGGTTTGGTTTGTTTGCTTGTTTGTTGTTGGTTTGTTTGTTTGTTTTCCCTTCAGATGGACCTCTGGTTTTTTGACCCATTTGCTATAGAGTCTGATTCTTAGGCTACATATTCTCTCAAAAAAATCAGGGAGAAAATTTCCCCCTTTAATGTTGGGTAAATAAAAATGTGAATGAGAAAATGAAATTAGACCAGGACTATCAGAGTTCAGAGCGGAAATTAACTTCATGGCAGTGTTCAGTGCAGCTCACCAGTTCTTGGGTTCCTCTCCCCTTCTGAGCACCTGGGTCATCAATAAACATTGAGTTAATTATCATGAAAGTCTTCATATCTGTAAAGACATACATATACATATTTATATAAAACTATTAATAAAAATATAATATATTTTGATAACTATTACTGTAACTTCCACTACTATTATAAATTTTATCAGTTGTCTATTATTTTACAAATTAAATGAGCTTTGGTTTGTTTGTATAAGACTATCAGAACAGAGTTTCTTTTCAGATAGAAAGCCTCCGCAGTATCTACACAATCCAAATATCCTCACACTGAAGGCTTCTATTTATTTTACAATGACCATTTGAAGAAATTAAATACACTAAATTTTGACTAATTGAAAGATTATGCAGCAATGAGACACACAAACAGGTGTAATGTCATAACTAATACACAGGTTAACATCTTGTTCCGAACAAAAACTGTTTCATGAGAATAGTAATTAGTAAAGTATGGAAACCCAGTCAATGTGAGTTTATCACGATATGAGATCAAGAACTAGATCCTGCTCCCTGATAACATTTAGTTTGCTGAATTTCTATAAACTGCCTTCACCTCACATTTCCTTATAATATTCTAAGAATAAAGTGAGATTTTAATTAAATAAAGCTGCAATGCTTGCAAATAATTTAATATTTTTACAGTTTTCTTGAATAAGATTAAGTATGCTACTATTATGGTTGACTAAGTAGAATGCAGAAGAAAACATTGTGTGATCATAACTGTAAGAATACTAAGATCAAAAGGTTTTTCTCATAATGACAAAAAATTCTCAAGTAGAAACTCAGAATAGTAATTTTTAGACTTTCTTTTCATGAGCTAAAGAATGAAAACAACAAATCTGGAAGAAAATAAAATTTTTACTAGCAGCTATGGATGCAAGACTTTTTATTGTGTGTGGACACAGGGCATCCATAATCAAAGTAGTTGTCTTTCAGCCATATATTATTAAATATATATTATATTAAATAATTTATATATATTAAATAATTACATTAATATATATTAAATTATATATTAATAATTTTAATATATATTATTATTTTTTATATATTAAATATATTATTTTAAACTAATTTTGTAAATTAAAATAGAAAAATATCATCCCAAGTCATCATATGTTTTATTCCATTCCTATGTCATTTTAAACAACTATATTACTGCCTTTAGTACTTCATAGTTTAGCATTTCTCCATTTCAATTTATGTAATAGAAAAATATATCATCTATCAACATATCCAACTTTAACAAATCATACCCATTCATCCTCTGGCACTCCAAAAGTTTTCATACTTGCATGCGCAAAAAAAAAATGTCATATATCTAATGGAATAATATATGTCTACCCACTCTTTAGTTAGTTAATTTTTATTCTGCCCTCCAAACACACACATGCACACAAACACACACTCTCTCCACATAAATACACAAAGTAGTATGTCAGAAAAAAAGCAACATTTTTCATGTAAAAACCTAGCAACGTTGTTAATGCCAAAGCTATTTTCCCAGACCCTTTAGAGTTCCTGCAGGACAATTTTGACAGAGATTTAATCTTAATGACATACACAAAGTTGCTACTAAATAATTCATTTTCTAAAATGAGGGAAAGACAGAGAGCTAATGCATGACTCTACATCACTCCTTGGTTCTTAAGGGGTCATGGACAAACCATAACAACTTTCTAATCAAAAGTCAGGTGTTCATGTTCATATATGAATGGATTAGGTAACAATGTTTGAAGTTTTCTGAAAACTAAAGCATGCATTTACAGATAATAATATCCATCTATAATAAAGGTATATAAATTTGTCCAATTGTATATAGAAATATTAAAATGCACAAATAGAATGAATAATTTTAACAAAAATATTTTGCTTTTGAGACTAGCTTATTATAAACACTAATATTTTAGTGTATTTTTAATACTTAACAAAGCTAATCATTTTTGTCTAATATTTATTTCAATTATTTCTCCCTACATGTATTATAAAAACATATTCTATTGAACTTAATTTTATTTATTGAAGTAACTTCTTCAAATGATCCAAACAAAAGCTATTATATGTAGGGCCCTAGTGAATTTTATATTTATTTGCATTCTGGGGCCTTAAGAGCCACACTGTGGAAGGATATGATGTTCTCCTTGATAACTAGTCATAGCTTCTGTAATAAGTTCCATGTGGCTCTTTGATTAAAGGCAAAAATCATTAACTCCGTTTATTAAACTGTATTCTCTATGATTATTAACCTTTAGATTTATGAAATTCTGTTGACTATATCAAGTAAAAGTTCATTTTTTATTGATAACATTTTAAATGTGTGCATTTCTCTAGCATTTGATAATTTTTTGTAAAAAAGGTCTTCATTCATGACATTAAGAAATTTATGTATCTAGATTTTATTTCTGTCCAGTTTTTCTATTTTTTAGCATTTTGAGCCTGAAAATTTATACCTGTCTCTATCCATTGTATAGCCTTAAAAAAAATTCTGAGCACACTGTTGGTTTGTTTTCAAAAATTGCACTAGCTCTTTTGGCTGCTGCATCACTGTATGCTAGTATCTTAGAATACTATCTCTGAATCAAAGGTGTTTTCTGGAGCTAACGTCAATAGCTATTAAATATTTAACAGCTTAAAAAATCTATAGTGTTTTACCATTTACCAAACATAAAACTAACCTGACACCTTTTTAAACTGATGCAAATGACGGCATGCCTCCTTAGTACAAAATAACTATGTCCTTGCCCTTTGTCTTCTAAGCCATTTTCTTGAGAAAATAACTATCTGTGTTACACTCATATAATATCTTGGACTCCAGTTCTCTGTAGAATCCCAAAGATACTTTTAAAAAATTCAAATAGACTATATAAAGTGAATTTTTCACTTGTATAACCTAAATTAGCATTATTTGCTATTGGAAGGGTAAAAACAATCCCATAATCTTTTTTTTTTCTAATTTGTCATTTTGTTAAATATTTAGTGCTTTTTTCTTCTGTTTATAAATGTTTGCAGTTTATTAACTGTGGAATTGAGACTAAATCCTTTCTTATGTTGAATTACATTAATAATCGAACTTAAAATATGTCATTAAGCATTTTATATATAAATAACATTTTATCTCATAAAACCTTAAGTGTCATCTTGAATTTCTTTAAATTTATCAGATAGATGAAATCCAGTTTTGTTTATCTATTTTGATTACGTTAGATAGACTTGAAAACTTCTTGTGAACTGGCCACACTGATCCAAATTAAAAAGAAATTTAAGAGAGGCTCTATGGACTACGGATGGAAAATGTTAATATATTCCAGGTCATTGTGGATATAGGTCTGTTCTATTCTTTCTACAAAAATTTTAACTGTATTCTCATTTCTAATTCCAGTTTATGTCAGTTATCAACATAATGAAGATTATCTGTCTCATGTCTAGATTTCTAAAGAAAAGAGAAACAGAATCAAGTTTAAGTATTACTCTTTCATAACATGACTGATTCCAGAGTCAATAATATACAGCACAACACCTAGGTTGACTTTAAACTACTACACAGCCATCTCCAAAGTGTTTTTAATTTAAAATTCGACTGTTTTCTTAGATGAAAATGTTCCTTGCAATCCTTTTAAGAGGAGTTTTCATCTAAGCATTCAGATTTTTTCATCTAAGCATTTCAGCTTCCTCCAACACAGCCTCTGTAATTAGTGGCTCCAGGCCAGAAAATGCATCCTGCACAACAATCTCTCTGTTTCTGCTTGTTTCAGCCCACAGGTGCAAAAGCAACTGGCTTCTGATTTGAAATTGAATTTGACAAAACACTCTCTCAGAGTGATATAAGAACAGGGCTACAGATAACAATGACACCTACTGCAAAGGTCATATTCTGACCCTATTACTCATATTAAGTTTCTGCTGACTTCAATAACGTCATAAAAATGTAAAAAAGAGCAAAATTTGTCACTGACTTCCTAATAAGTTCCTAATGTCATATAGGAGATACCATGTTTCTCACTGAACACCTGGAGTTCCAGGTTCCGAGTGATGACACTTGGTTTTTAATTTACTATTTATATAATGTCCATTTTCTTATAGTACTTTTCTCCAAACAAGTCTCATTTTAATCCACGGTGTCACAAGATTGTAGTCTCAAAAGCATGGTTATAAAAGATAAAGCTATCAGACATCTATGTTAAGTGCTGAGAAAGTCAAAAGTAAAATCAACAACAAAAGAAAATGATGAAATAGTTTCAGAAAATGTGTGAGCAGCAATGGAAATTAGAGATCTTTGAATACCAGGTCTTCATTTTACCTAAAAGAAAACATGGGTCTTGGGAAGACAATGACAGATTGCTTATTCATATCATTATTTTACCAACCACATTTGATTTTATTGCAATTATAAATTCTAAATAATTTACATGCTATTGTGAAATTTAAAGTCCAAATTCATTATTTAAAAATATTAACCCAATCAAAATATGTATTACTTTATTAAAGGTTGCTGCCATGATGACTTCTAAAAGTACTGTTTAGAATATTTTTTAACTTCCTCTTGTTTCTTCAGGCTTTTTGTTAAAATTCAAAAAACTATGGGCAGAATGTTGGGCTTTGTTTTGGACTGACTTGTTGAAGAATGAGAATCTCAGCCATATGTTCCCCCTCAAGCTTCTGTGTCAGAAAACTCCTAGAGTGTGCTGTACCCAGAAGAAGACAGAATGGCAGTGTAGCCTTTGGTCTCTAATTAGTTTCATGCCTATCATTCCACCACTCAAATACAAATGAATTTGCAAACCTCAGTGGACATCTTTTGTAAAGGAAGACACTGGTTGACTTTTGATTGCTGCTTTAAAAAATATCCTGAGGAAATGCTGCATCTTTTCTACCTGTACATTCCAGATCACATGAGAGAAGAAGTGCTCCCAAATAGCTTGCAGGTATGATTTATTATATTTGAGGTGAGCAGAGCCTCTTGAAAATGCACACATCCCTGTAACATCAGTGCAACCACTGATATTATAAAATAGAATGAATAAATACATGAATAATAAATGAAAAATCACAAATGCATTCACCTTTTCCTTTCATGTAAATTATAATGAGTCTATACAAGTCTCATAATAAATTCAAATAATTAAATATCAGAGTTTTAAAAATAAAGATGAATGCTATAGAGGATTACTTCTAGAATAGCAAGGCTTATTTCAGATCAGCATCTGCAAGGATTCATTGTTTACATCTAGGACTATCCTAATACAAACATTGGGGTACTTGGTATGTTTTCTCCCTAATTCAAAACTGAAACTTGTACTTCTAATAACAGTTGAAAACTTAGGACATTCCTCAGGGCGTTTTTTAAAGCAGCAATCAGAAGTCAACCAGTGTCTTCTTTTTCAAAAGACGTCCACTGAGGTTTGCAAATTCATTTGTGTTTGAATGGTGGAATGTTTTGACTCCAGAAACCGAAGAACAAAAATGGTGACTTGAAAATCTCAATGGGTCACAGAACGTTTGCCTTAGTACGGAAGCGAAAGCTAAATACCATATGAAATGGTAAGAAGTAATATTATTCCATTAAATTTCTTCAGATTATGCTTTTCCAAGCATTTATTGGAAATCTACATGTGCCAGGCCACACGCTAGGTATTTTCACCAGTATCACATTTATTCTTGACAGCAACTGTATGAATAGTTATTCTTTATAAGAAAACTACAAGTCAGTGACATTAAGCAACATAATCAAGGTAACACAACTGATAAGAACAGAGGTGTTTTCTTACTCAGTTTCCCTCTATTATTTACTTGTTCTTCAGCAAAGGGTGAAAAGTATGCAAAGAGCGAACGGCATGTTTGAATGTCACAGTCATGAATTCAGTCTTTCAAAACATGTAATTTTTACTTCTAAAACCGAATGCAATTTGGTTTACAACATTCATTTTTAACTAAAAGAGTTTATCTTACCAACTCAAGATAATATAGCCTCTTCCAAGATAAAAATGAGTCAAACCAAGTTTTCTCTCTCTCTCTCTCTCCTTCTTCTCCTATCCCTGAAATAATATAAATTCTAAGTGGTCTCACATGTTTTCCTGACAATGAGTCAAGGATGTCTTGTCCATGTAATGTCTGCTGCCAGCACTGGCCATCATCAAGGCTCCCTGATCTTTCCTCGTCTAGGTATCATCCTTTACCTCTATTGCATCTGCTATTGATGTCTCCAATCTGCCATGACATTCAGCTGACAAGTCCACATTCAGTATACCTCTTCTTCCTATGAACTGAGACCGCTTCTAGATCACTGGTCTTCACACCTGTTTTCCCATTTTTATTGTAGATACACTAACTTTTAAAATCCCTTCCTCAACATGCTTGGGTGTGCAAAGTTCTGATACTACCCTCAAGCTGGTCCACTAAGTCCTTCATGCAACCACTGATCATTCATGATTCTGATATTCCAAGAGACTCTTGTTACCTTGCTGGCTGTGCCCTGGGGAAATTATTCTATGGTATATTCAGCACTGAGATACCTACAAACGTGTGGGATCTCCAGAGTCATGCATTATCCCTGGACCAAGCTGAAAGATATGGCAAACACGGGATTTATTTCCAAACACCCAATAGCCATTAACTGAATGCACCTTTCCTCAAGTCTCTTTCCTGCCCTGTAGCTGAATGTATCTTCAGGAATGTCTCCCAGAAAGAAAATAATTAAGCACAAAGTTTACAATACATAAACTTCCTTGTGGCAGGACAAGGCAGATGTGGAAACTCCCTATTATCTACCTAGAGAGTGCTTATCTATGAAAAGATTTTAGCAGAATATACACAGTTTGTCTAGGATTGTTTGTACTAAGTGAACCAGGAATCTACGAATTTATAGCATATGGCTCTCTAGAAGATGTCACATAAGCTATACAACCATCTGAAATAATTTGCTATGACAGTGTGCCATAGAAAAACGGTTCTCTCCTGTGTCATTTATGCAGCCACAAATATCACACAGAGGCCTCACATGGGAAGCCGAGCCAGGGCACATTCTGACTGACAAGAAATAAACTAGGTAACTGCATTGAAGGCCCTGGATCTCTCCATGTTTTACCTACACCTCATGATTACATCTTCTCAACATGATAGCAACACTTGTTATTGAGTGAGACTTCTTACTCGGTCGAGTCTGTTTCACAATCCAATGCTTTGTGTTATTGAGACTCATCACCAATTCCCTCTCACTGGCATAAACCCTATGCTCTGAGTCACCCACATTCGGGCTGTTGATGCTTGCAAATAAGATTACAAAATTTACTAAACACTTTTCTCCTTTAAGCACCCTTTATTCCTACAATTAAAAGTAGAAGTGCTTTTGAATATTGTATGCTTGAGGCAGTGGACATAAAAGACCCTTACTGATGTTTGAATGGTGAAGGGAAGACTAAGGATAACAGGAATATTAAAATACATAAGCCAATATACAAAATATAAATGAGTACTTTTATTTCAGGTGTTTATTATGGCACTATCACCACATCATCTTTAAAATATATTTGAGTCTCGCTTTCATTGCTCTTTTCTCCCTGAGACTTAAACTAAATGAGTATTTAGCTATTTTAGACAAATTTCAAATAATTATGAATATATTATTTGTAAATAATATGATGACGAAATTGACAAATTCCTGTTATATATTTTCAGGTATTGTTTAAAAAACAAATATGAATTATTACATCTCTGCACCATCTTATCAAGATATGTACAGAAAAATTAAGTGAAATATTCAATTACAATAACAATCAAATTTGAGAATCTGATTTGTTGAACTCTTATAAAGGAGTTTCTATGTAAGTTTTTCTGACATGATTCAAATACAGGAAAAGTCACATGTACAAATATATTTCTAATTACGGCATAAATGATCAACCATTTTATAAACAAAAAAGTCACATCCAATAAATCTAAAATGCTGAAGTTCACATAAATAAATTTCAATACAGAAATACCCTATATAATCTATACCAATTTGCTATTTACCTTATATGATTTCTATTTTCTTTGACCTTAACTGAAACAAATTATAAGTAAATGAAAAAAACACTATCACAGAATAAAGAAGAAAACATTCTGAGTTTTCCAAATAAATCTACTATTGTGAACAAAATTGCATGCCATAAACTTAAGAATAAAAATATTTTTGCTATTAAAATTAAACATTTCTCAACTGATAACTACTTAGTAATTCATGTTTTAAGTTTATTTTGTTTTTTTTTTAATCAACAATGTCAAAAAGCTAAAAAAATTTCTATAAATGTGTAAAGAAGAAAAAGTACAAAGTCCTTAAAGATGAATTTTAGAACCTCCACTAGGCAATGCCCATCAATGATAGACTGGATAAAGAAAATGTGGCACATATACACCAAAGAATACTATGTAGCCATAAAAAAGGATAAGTTCATATCCTTTGCAGAGACATGGATGACACTGGAAACCATCATTCTCAGCAAACTAACACAGGAAGAGAAAACCAGACACCACATGTTCTCACTCATAAGTGGGAGTTGAACAATGAGGACACATGGACACAGGGAGGGGACCATCACACACTGGGGCCTGTCAGGGGGTATGGAGCTAGGGGAGGGATAGCATTAGGAGAAACACCTAATGTAGATAACGGGTTGATGGGTGCAGCAAACCACTATGGCACGTGTATACCTATGTAACAAACCTGCACATCCTGCACATATACTCCAGAACTTAAAGTATAATAAAAAAAAGAATTAATTAAAAATAGTGATAATAATATTTCCTACAATCATAATTTTTCAATTAAAAATTTGAATTCCTATGATATTCCATACACGTGCCTTGCTTCAGAGAGACTGATTTTTCTTTTTCTTTTATCACTGGAAGAAAGTGTCAGAATATAACTTTTTTAAATCCAGAGCTTTCTGTAGGACCTTGAAGTGTGGTATTGTGATAGTAATTTTTAAGGTAATCTATTTTAGTAAAAGGAAGTGACAGTGTGGCCCTTGGCAAACCTACATATTTAAATAAAATGTAAAATGGTGCAGTTTATATATAAAACATTTCATGCCAATGATATGCTATTATATGATGTCAAGTAAACTTTTGAAGCTTGATAATACATGTCTACATGGTTCAGAACTAAATGCAGAAAAGCCAAACAACTGTTTAAATTCATATTGCTTTATGTCATGTCATTATAGAACACAAAGGGTTTCAAACAACATTTAGATAAGATGCTTCACTAGGTAAGACCTGTTTTACTTTTAAAGCAGAATTTCCCAGGTAAAACCAACATTCACAAGTGAAACAATAAACTAAATGTGTTTGTTACTAGAATTATGTTTTGTGGACGTATATCACATGGTGCAGTCTATAATTTAGAATAATTTTAATATATTATAAAATATAATAGATTATGTGCCTTTTATACATAATCCTATTTACTCAGAGTATTTTATATAGTATGGATGACTATAAATAATTCAGAAACATCTCTACTCTTCCATGCACTTAGATACAGAGTCCAAATGTAGCATCCTCAGTCTGTAGCACAGAAAAATCTAACTTATATCTATCAGTATAAGAAGAACAAGAGGAGGAATAAGAAGAAAGAGAAGCAAAACAACACAGCTAGAAATTAAGAACAAAAATGACTTCTGGATAAAATAATATCAATATCAAAAGAACAATTCAGCTTTCAGTCTGTGGTCAGCCTTGGATAGAAAAGTCATCTTCTGTGTATTTGTCAGCAAATAAGGATCATACCCTAACTTTTCTCTGTCAACTCAGTGTAGAAAGTCAAAATAAAATGGGGCAAACAATTTTTAATTAACCACATATATAAAATGCCTAATACTTTATAACTTTAATAAACAATGAGAATACTATGTTATAAATCCTGTTTTATTGATTTAAATTATTTTTCTAAATTAAAATTCAGTTCTGTAAGTTTATGACTTTAGAGCAATGGTTTTCAATCTAGAACCCTGGACTTCAGAGTTCACTCCAAAATGAGTTCAAATGTAACTATAGTGATGCCAACGATTGCATTGATAAACAATAAGAAATAACATTTATTGTGTGCCTACTTTGTTCTGGAAACTCTTCCATGTACTTACATGTATTAAATACAACAAAAGTATGAAGTCAGTGTCCTTAAATCTACAGATGAGGAGATTAAAGCATGGGGAGTTGAAGAAGCCGCCTCAATGTCACTCGGTAAATGGCTGAGTTTAAATTTGAACCCAAGCAACCCAGCTAGTTTAGTCAATATACATACCACCTTTCAATATAGTTATGGAGAGTGTGTGAGCTATTTTCACTTCCAAATTTTCCTTACAGATATTTCACATTTATTTATTTTGGATGAACTGATTAAAACGCTGTTTCTTTGACTTTCTTCAAAATTGAGAAACAGTTCGGAGTGACAACACTAACTGATAACAAACTGATCACACGTCTGTAGACATCCATGACACAAAGATCACTTATCCTTCATGTCACAATCAGTTTGTAGGGAAGTTAAAACAAGAAAATCTAGTTATCTTGATTTCTTTCCAACATGTTCCTGAACTTCCATCTACTTTCCTTAATATAATAGCATATCAGAATTTCCTTCACATGATGTTTTATATTTTTCACTGCATATTCTAACCTTAGCACATTTGAAATATCTAGAGCTAATGCTTTACAGACTTGCGAACTTTTAAAGTGGTTTATATGCTCAAAAAATATGAAACAAGCTAAAACCCACTTTTTGCCCAGTCAGCCCATCCTTTGGTAACATATTCTGTTTCTTCCATCTAATTTTAAGGTTCCCAGTTGCAATGGTATATAACAACCTGATAAGGTTTCATTGCAAAATTCAGTCACAGGGTAGGTCAATCTAAAAAAAATAATGTTCACATAAATCCGATCTGGATCAAAATTTTTATTGTAGACTTGAAAGTAAGCTAGGGTTGGGGTAGAAATGAAAGAGCTATAGAAATGTAGCACACTCATAATCTTTCATTTCTGCCCTGAGGAGGCTTGAAACGTTGAAGCCAGGAAATAGAATATGATCAAACATCTCTGCTTGTATGTGACTAAATTGATAAAAGCTATGAAAACCTAAATCTAAATTATAAAGCACATTTATGAAGTCCTATCAAACTCAATTGTTATCTTCAAGTGCTTTAAGCAGAAATTCTGAACACTGAATAATGGCCCAAAAAATGCTTAATGAAGGAATGAATATATGGTTCTACCAAGCCAGGCTTTATCTTTTGATACTTTCTCTCACATCTCTGAAATCCACATGAAGCCAAGACTTGCAACATATACTGAGTGATTTGTGTGACAAAGAAATGTGCAGTATTGCTCAAAGAAGAAATCCTACATATTTCGAATGTTGCTAAGTTCTTTAAAAGCATAAACAAAAATGCAGTATATGTCTTAAAAGTATTTGTTTTCAGTAGAAAATCATCACATCCCACAAATTATTCACTAATTATAATTGTAAAACAAAAAATTAAAAATGGTTACACATTTGACATGTTAAGTAATATAGTTAATTTTAAATTGTCATTTGTTAGGTTAAAAAATAGAGACAACAATTCCAAACCAAATGGCCAATGTGTATAACCATTTTAAGCTTAAATGATTAGGAAAGATTACTCAGCACAGAAAAACACCAGTTGGTTCAGGCTTTAAGAAGTTGGAAATTCTATCACATATAGATAAGAACTGAAGAAAGAAAGAATATCTTCTAATTTCATGCACTAAAAACCTCATCTTCATGTCTGTTACTGTTTTGGGAAGAATGAGAATGCTGGAAATACATTCACAGAAGCGGTTTTAAATTGTAGGTATTGAATTGCATATTTGTTCACATATTATGCATCCACTGATCAGCACTCCCCCAAATTACCTAGACTGTGAAGGGAAACACTTTCACATGTGTTTATAGTGGCAACATATCATAACATTTTTAATTCTGGTTTTGATATAAATAAACAGAGCAATTGGCAAACGTGCATCAGTTTTCTCTAAATATCCTTTTCTGTTATTATTTGACAGAAAAAGTTAAAATTACCTCTCAATAACTATCTCCTTTAATGAGCAATTTACTATAAAAGTTAAAGATTCAACATTTGTTGTCCTTAAAGACAAATACAGCATGAATATCAGCTCAATGAAGGAAATGGAGACACAGCGCTTCCACAGCTGCTAAAGAAGGGATTGCTGGCATAACTCCTGTTTCTGCCCTGCAGCAGAGCTGTAGTTCCAACCATAGCAACAAAATAAGTAGTAGAAGAATTATTCTCTATTTGGGGAAGAAAAAGTTTAAATTTAACTTAATCATGAATTGCAACATTTTCAGAGATGGATATACAGAAAAATAAACTTGAGCAGCGTTACTCTACTCGGTGTCCTCTAGGGACCGGTGCTGGCCAAAAAATCTTTTCTCAGTACATGGAGAAACAAGGAGTTTGAGGCAGAATATAAATCAACCTACATAGTCATGAAGGAGTATTTAGTTCAACTGTCATATTTTTCACATTTTCACATCTATTGCAAGACTTCCTCAATGAAAGAAACACTATACAGATTTACATTCTGGAAAAAGCTCCTTATCACATTCTAGAGTGGTAATAGACATTCCATGAACCAGGTGCTATAAATAACACTGAGCTAAAGCAGGTATCAGGAAACTAAGACTTGGGGACCAAATCTGACCAACCACCTGTGTTTGTAAAGAAAGTTTTATTGGAACACAGTCATGCCCATTTGTTTGCTTATTGTCTACAGCTGCTTCCCACCACAGAAGCAGAGTTAAGTGCTTGCAGCAGAAACTATCTGGTCCACAAAGCCTAAAATATTTAATATCTGGCCTTTTACAGAAAATATTTGCTGACCCCCAAGCTCAAGGACAAGTACTTTCTTGCAAGCTTTTGAAAAGGAAAGTTGAACATCAGAACTGATCATCAAAACAGACACATGAATAATAAAATAACTTCAAATATGAATGTTAAGGTACATAATATTTATTGTATGACCTTCTGGGAGAAATGGCTTCGCCTTTGTGAATCCCAAAGATGTAAACCATTATCCAATTTGAGAAGAAACATTTCTTCTAACCAGACTCACTAACTTGGATAGCAAGAGGAATTAAATATTTCTAGAGAAATCATGTTGATCATTCAGGTTTGAAGCTGAGCAGTATTCAACGTGAAATGCAACAGACATAGAGAAATTTTTATTCCCTTTTCTCGGGGTATGAATGAATTCTGCATCTGGGAGGTATTTTTGTTCCTTCTTGGAGAAGCAGAGCATCTTCCAAAACTAGCCATGAGGGACCTTTAAAAAAATGTTAAAACAAAGTTATATCCTAGATATATAAAACTGTATTTCATAAAAGGTAAATTGACAAAGACATAAATGAAAATGAACACATCGGAAAGGCCTTTTCCTGTTTAATTTGAAATGTTTATTTGAATTATAAGACATTTTTATTTCTCTCAACCCATACTAGAATATGTTATTATTTTCTCTCTATTCTATACTTAAAGGAGGGTGTCATGAGAAAATTTTATTTAATTTGAAGAAGCAATGATTTATGCACATAAATATCTATGTGTATATACACATGTAGGTAGGGAGATTTTAAGGAAAAGAAAAATCTTCACATCTTGATTAGTCAAGTGGAGAGGAAATTTCAATATTATTTGTGGGCCAGGTGAGGTGGCTCAGACCTGTAATCTCAGCACCTTGGGGGGCCAATGCAGGAGGATCACGAAGTCAGGAGATTGAGACCAGCCTGGTCAGCATGGTGAAACCCCGTCTCTACTAAAAATACAAAAAATTAGCCAGGCATGGTGGTGCACACCTATAGTCCCAGCTACTAGGGAGGCTGAGGCAGGAGAATTACTTGAACTCAGCAGGCTGAGGTTACAGTGAGCCGAGATCGTTCCACTGCACTCCAGCCTGGGTGACAGACCAAGACTCCATCCCCCCCCACAAAAAAAAGAATAGTTGAATATGTTAAATGAGCATCAATCTAGATATAAGATTTGTTAAATGTTCTAATCAATTAGATTATATTTATATATGTGGCTTTAAAAATATATAAGCTGGTAAAAAAAAAACTAGTTATTGTTATGAAATGAAAATGCATAGACAAGCTAATGAGGTTTTCTTTCAAATCACCAGAGAAGCATTCAGAGGCTAGTATGACTCAGTGATCAATAATTAAAAAGAAAAATGCTCTAGTTTGTTTTCCAGCTTACGTTCTAATATTAAGGTGATAAGTCTATCACAAGGAAATATCATTTTGCACTCATACAACATGGGTCAAAGGACAATGAGTGATGCTTCACCAGGGATCTGTGGGTAATGCAGACATCGCCACATGCACTGCTTCACCTTTGACCACATTCTTCCCAGATGGTTGGAGAAGTACATATAATAAATATAAACAAGGCAAGTCTTGCTGAGGAAGCTTTGCAAAAAAGTCAGCCTGAAGCCTGAGGCATCTGGAAGATGGAGGCTATGTATTAACACAGAAGGGATCTATTATATATTCTGGAGTGAAAAATAATAATAATTTGCAAAATAGTGACTTAGCATGAGTGTATTTTAAACATCTGCACGCACACACTACACACCTGGAAAAATATATTCATGGAAATAAAAGTGGGGGACCAATGGACATTTTCACTATTATTAGAATTTTTTTTTTTTTGCAAAACTACTTCTGTATTTAAAATAAAAATAATTAAAACCACTACGAGGAAGGCTTAAAATCATATGTTGCCACTAGAAAAAAAGAAGGATCTCTCTGACAATTTTTAATATGCCCTGACCTTTGAAACCTGGTCTCGGTCTCCAGCAATGTATTTCATCTAAGCATCAAGCAGAGCACTGGGGACTGGAAAGACGAAAACATATTGGTCTGGGTGTAAGTAGTAATTAGCTGATTACTTAATTTTACTTAGAATCAGTTTTCTTATCAGATTATTCATCCTGGTAGCATGGTACTGAGGGAGAATTAATTACATTTTAGATGTCAAGAATTCTTAAGAGAATGAAGTAAATCAATATTTAAAATATGTATGCACGCAAATATATAAACATCATCTTCACTTTTCAATTTCATCAGTGGTTCTGTCCCGGAGTACACATGGGTGGTTTTACAAATGTATTTGTAAACAAGATTGTTGCTGGTTCTCGTGTAAAACAAAAGAAGAAACCCATGAAGCCAGGAATGACCTAGCCCTAGCCTGTCCCAAGCAAAACCTCTGGCACAGGAATGGAGAGAGAATATGACCTTCAATCTGCTGGAAGTGATGCAAAGTCTCAGTGCGGCTAAGAACTCTACTGAGTTCCTTAGATTGATTACTGATAATTAGGCATTATTTACAAATGGGATATATATGACACTTGTAAACTAGTTGGTAGAAACCGTGGTTAAGCCATATGCATAAGTACCTGAGAACTAAGTGCACACAGACCTTGGACTTGAAGGACAGTGCTAGGTTACACTGTGCATCACAGATGCTGGCTGTATGTAAAGCTGAGCTCACCACCCTGAAAGGAGCTTGCCTTAACTAGACTCATTATATTTTCTACATAAATATGACTTTTCTCATTAAATACAATGAATATGTAATTGAATCCTCTTCACTCACCAATGAAGCATAACTGACAAATTATGAGGTTGCAGGAAATTTTTTAAGTTAAATTAAGAGAAGTTACCTGACTTCAAGGAGCTTACAATATAAAAAGAACCATGACATAAGAGGAATAATGTTTAAAATGTATAAGAGAATTGAATAAGTCCCAAAGACTAGACTGGTACAAGTGCAGAATTACAGGGATTCAGAAGAAAGGAGAGGCAGCCGTTGTATGGTGGACTATGCACTGGGCTTAGAAGGTTAGCATTACAGTTCTGTCACTTAAAATAAAAAGTGTGACTTTAGGCAAATCATTGAAACCAGGGGTCCCTCACAAAACCAGTCCCTGGTGCCAAAAAGGTTGGAGAACACTGATTTAAATTATCCAACCTCAGTTTGCTTGTCTGCAAACTAACAGCTATTTCAAGGGGTTGTGTTGAGGATTATGGGTTATATTTGTAAAATGTTCATAAACAATTGAAAAACTTACAGATAAAAAGAATTATCAAAGACTAGAAAACCTAAGAAATCTTTCATTAGAAAAGACAGCACTTGAGCTGCTTGACAGGGCAGGGGCAATAGTGAGTGAGAAAAGAATAGAACTCTACAGGAAGGAAGAATAAGAATGAGATACGTAGAAGACAAATCGCCAGGAATGCTTGGAGAATAGATTTTCCCGTTTGCTCACTAACCAAACATGTGAGGTAGATAGTTAAATATGAGGCTGGAAGGCTAGGAAATTAAGGTAGCAGCCATGAATGCCAGACCAAGGAGTTGGTATGTTATTAGGTAGACTATAAGAAAACACTGAAAGTTTTAGAAAGGTTATTGATTGCATAGTCAGAGATATGCTAGCCTAACACTAAAATGTTAGTGGAATAGAGGAGTGGGGAAGACGTGAAGATGGCATGATCTCTAAATAAATTATTGAAACAGTTCAGGTAAGAAAAACTGATTAAAATAAAATGCACATGACCTTTACTCTAGAAATTCCATTTCTAGGATCTACTATACACAAATATGTGTATTTCCATGATATATGTATATTTACATGAAAATATATGTAAAGAGAAATTGTGTAACTGTTTTAAAACAGTGATTTTGTTTAAAAAAATATAAACTACCTGTTATAATGAAATGCTAGGTAAGTTATGGTGCATCCATAGTATGCAGTGTTATTCCATAATAAAAAGACAGAATTAAGCTGATATGAGGTGACATGGAGTATTTGGAACATTTCTAAGGCATGAAATATTTCTAAATATTTTGGTATTAAATGGAAAGTCAATGATCAAGACATAAAGAAAAATCTTTCAAGAAAATGTGGCACATATACACCATGGAATACTATGCAGCCGTGTAAAAGGATGAGTTCATGTCCTTTGTATAGGGACAGGGATGAAGCTGGAAACCATCATTCTCAGCAAACTATCACAAGGACAAAAAACCAACACTGCATGTTCTCACTCATAGGTGGGAATGGAACAATGAGAACACTTGGACACAGGAAAGGGAACATCACACACTGGGGCCTGTCATGGGGTGGGGGAAGAGGGGAGAGTTAGCATTAGGAGATATACCTAATGTAAATGACGAGTTAATGGGTGCAGCACACCAACACGGCACATGTATACATATCTAACAAACCTGCACGTTGTGTACATGTACCCTAGAACTTAAAGTATAATTAAAAAAAAAAAGAAAGCAAAATCTCATAAAATGTTTTAAGTATACATTTTTGTATGTATACATGAGTAAATAAAATTAGAACTGGGAGGTACATACCAGAATATCAGTGGAGGTAAACTCTGGGAAGGAGTAAGTACAGAGAGGAGTACGAGTAGCATTTTCCCTTGTCTTTTTTTTTTTTTTTCCACATTTATTCATGTCAGTCAACATTGATCTACATACAGGAAAGAAAACTTTACATAATAGAGTCAAGATAACTGTCTTCATGTTGCTTCCATTCTGGTAATGAGAAGCAAATAAGTAATATGTAGATAAATAAAATATTTATGGATATAAGTATTATGCAGAGGATTAAAACAGAGTGATAATTTACTGATATTTTACTAAGGAATAACTTACTGATATTGTAGTTTTCCACTGCCACAAATATAGTGGCCCAAAACAACACAAATCTCTTATTTCACAGTTTCCGTGGATTAGAAGTTCAATGACCGTATTTTCTAGATCCTCCACCCAGGTCTCACAAGGCTGCAATCAAGGTGTTGGTTGAGCTGATTTTTAAACCCTACTTGTATTGAGTTATAATTGACAAATGTAAATTGTATATGAGAAGGCACTTCAAGATGACTGACTAGAGGCATTCAGGACCTGCCTCCTTTATAAAGAAGAATCAAAGTAGTAAATAAATACTCACACATTGAATAAAGCATCTAAGAGATCACTGGGAATTTAATGAAGAAGTGACAGGAAATGCCTGAGGCACAAAAGGAGAAGCAAGGCAGTCACCTCAGCTGGGATGGGCTGGGAACCCAGAGAGGTTCCCCAGCATGGAGAAAGGGTAAGTGAGTAATCCCCAGTGGTCCACATTCCCACCGTGGACTACTGCCCTCAATCCTTGTGGGTCATGAGGCTACTATAGGGAGCTTTCTAGAGACCACATAATAACATTCCTCCAGGAAAGGAGTTCAAACTGGGTCCCATACACACTCCATGTCCTAAGCAGCTGCAGCAGAGTGCCGATTTGGGAACCCAGCCTCCACCAGACTGCATCCTGTCCCAGAGCCCAAGAGCCTCTGAATCTCTATGCCCCTGAAGCCCCGCTGACATCCCTCATACATACCTGGAGAATTGCAGTAGCACAAGGCCTGTTGGACCCAGCAGAGCAGTGGGGTCCCCAGCACTTTAATACACACAGTGTCCTATACCCCAGAGAACAGGTAATGCAGCAAACCAGGGAGGCTGCCCCCAGAATGAAGGGAGCCAAAATATGTGCTCCCCAGAGCTTGAAACCTGCCTGCCTGTGGCTACTGCCACTGACAGCAACCCCACACCCACCAATAGGAGGGCCGAAGTACACTGGCACTCACCCTTAGGACAGGCTCTCCATGCCCACAGTCACTGATGCTGCTGCTGGGAGCTAAAGTGCATGCTCCCCAAAGTATGATAATCACTTGCCTGTGGCTACTGCCCCTGACATGAATGCTGTCAACCCCCCAGCAGCAGGACCACAATACACTTGCACGTGCCCTGAGGACGGGCTCTCCCTGATCACCAACACTGATGTTCCTGCCACCTGAACACTCTGCCAGGACACTTGAGAATCACCTCACTCTGCCAAACTCAGCCTGCACTTGTACACACCAACGGGGATCCTGAAGATAGGTCTGCTACTGCTGGCACCAACATCCCCAGTGTCTGAGAATACCACCCAGGGGCCTGGGGATTTACCCTGCCCTGTCCACCACTGTAGGCATCTGTGCACTTCTCCCAGGTACCTAAGGATGGACCCACCTTGACGACCACTATTATCATAGCCAGTATCCACATCCATGCACCACTAGGGACTGGCCTACCCAGACTGTTGCAGCCAATGTTAACATAAGCATGTGCCATCTAGGAGTCAAAAGGTTTTCCCTCCACTGCTATGGCTATTGATCACATCACATATACTTCCCAGGGGCCTGAAAACTTGCCCATCTACTTGGCCTACCACTGCTGCTGCCAGTTCCTAAGCAAACCACCTGAAGGCCCAAGAATTGACCAGTTTGGAATCACTAACACTGCTGCATACATATGATGTTCAAGAGCACAAAGACAGGCACACTCAGCCTGCCACTGCCACCACTGAGGCCCAAAAGACGGAACCACCTGGCATCCTTTTTCCAAGCAAAACTTCACCACAGCCTCCACTAACAACCATAGCAAAATCCACTGAGGAAATAACAGATACCACTAATGCTGTTTGCAGCTGAAGAACTCATGCAATGATTACACTTCCGCACACAGACAGAATCAAAGCTAAAATGCTCTACTCAACCAATATCACAGATACATCTTCAGGAAAAACCTTCCCCTATGAAAGCCAAATCAAATAATAGGAGGAAGCAGTTGTTACACCAAATATGCAGGTATCAATAAAGGACACAAGAAACATAAAAAAGCAAATCACCTCTGAAGGAACACAATTATTCTCCAGCAACAGATTATAATAAAAAAGAAATATTTGAAATGCCACAAAAATAATTCAAGGTAATGATATTAAAGAAGTTTAGTGAGATACAAGAGGACATAGATAAATAATGCAAAGAAATAAAAAAAAAATTGAAGGTGTAAATGAGAAATTCACCCAAGAGGCAGATATCATAATAAAGAACCAAACAGGCCAGGCATGGTGGCTCATGCTTGTAATCCTAGCACGTTGGGAGCCCAAGGTGGGTGGATCACCTGAGGTCAGGGGTTTTAGATCATCCCGGCCAACATGGTGAAACTTTGTCTCTACTAAAAATACAAAAATTAGCTGAGTCTGGTCTTGCATGCCTGTAATCCTAGCTACTTGGGAGGCTGAGGCAGGAGAATTGCTCGAACCTAGGAGGCGGATATTGCAGTGAGCCAAGATTGCACCACTCCACTCCAGTTGGGGCAACAGAGAGAGACCCTATCTCAAAAAAAAAAAAAAAAGAAGAAGAAGAAAAAAAAAAAAGAACCATACAGAAATCCTGAAATTAAATAATTCAATAAGTGAAAGTTTTAAAAATTTATTTGAGAGCTTCAAAAGTACACCATATCAAGCAGAAGAAATAATTTCAGAATTTGAAAACAGGTTATTTGCAATAAACTAGTCAGAAAAAAAGACATAAAGAATAAAAAAGAACAAACAAAGCATAGGTGACATATGGAACACGTTAAGAAACCAAATATTTGAATTTGGGGTGTTCCAAAATGTCAAAAGAAGCCCAAAGTTAAAAAATATTTATTAAAAAATCACTGAAAACTTCCCAAGTTAGCAAAAGTTTTAGATATCCAGATATAGGAAGCTCATCAATTTCCAAATAAATGCAACTCAAAAAGGTCTTCTTCACAGGTACCCAAAAAATAGATGCAGCCCAAAAAATTATTCTCCACATATAAGTAAACTGTAAAAACTCAGAGATGAGAGATAATTCTAAAAACTGTAAGAGAAAAGCATCTGGTCACTTATGATGGAAGTCTCATTAGACCAACAGCAGATGTCTCAGGAGAAATCTTACAGGCCACAAGAGAATGGATGATATAGTCAATGTGCTGAAAGACAAAAAACTGCCAGCCAAGAACACTACACCCAGAAAGGCTATCCTTCATACATGAAGGAGAAATAAAGTCTTTCCCAGACTCTTTCCCAGACAAGCAAAACTGAGGGAATTCATCACCTGTCAACCAGCCCTACAAGAAATATTTAAGGAAGTACTACACCTGAAAAGGAAAGATAAGTATCTACCATCCTGATAACACACAAAAATATAAATCTCAGTGGTAGCACAAATACACAAATCAGGAAAAGACTCAAATGTCAATACTACAAAATAATCAAACCACAATGATTGTTCTATTTTTTCTGTTATTATCTATTGAAGGATATTTTTAAAAACAACAAGAAAACAATTAACAAAGTGACAAGAATAAGTTCTCACCTATCTATAATAACCTTGAATGTAAACTAATTAAATTTTCAACTTAAAAGATAGACTGGCTGAATGGAGAAAAAAATACAAACCAATTATATGCTGCTGACATGAAACTTCCTTCACCTGTAAAGACACACACACAGAAGTATAGGAGTATATGCAGAAACAGCTATATGTACATACAGAAGTAGCTATACTTAGATAAAACAGTTTTAAGTCAAATGGTAAAAAGTAACAAAGAATGTCATTACATTATATTAAAGTGATCGATTCAGCAAGAAGATATAACAATTCTAAATATATACATTCAACACTGGTGCCCACACAAAATATATAAATATATTTGTCATCTATATATATTAATATATGTATATGTTACAAATATTAGAGCTAATGGGAGAGATAGGCTCTGATACAATAATATTTGGGGACTTCAACACCCCACTCTCAGAATTAGACAGCTCGTAAAGATAGAAAATTAACAAAGAAATACGGGATTTAAATTGCACTTTAGGCCAAATGGATCCAACAGACATCTATGGAACATTTTATCTAACATCTGTGGAATACACAACCATCTCATCAGCATATGGAATATTCTCCAGTGTAGACTATATGTTATGCTACAAAATAAGACTCAACAAATTTTTAAAAATTAAAATCATACCAAGTATCTTCACAGATAAACATGGAATAAAACTAGAAATCAATAACAATAGAAATTTTTTTTAACTGTGAAAATACATGGAAATTAAACAACCTACTTCTAAAGGACCACTTATCCAATGAAAAAATTAAGAAGAACATTTTAAAAATTATTGAAACAAATGAAAATGAAAACACAGCATACCAAAACCTATGGGATATAGCAAAAATGAAGTGGCAATTTACAGCAATCAGTGTCCCCATCCAAAAAGTAGAAAGATTTTAAATTAACAATCTATTAATACATCTCAAAGAACAAAAAAGCAATAGCAAACCAAACAAAAAATAGTAGAAGGAAACAATAAAGACCAAAAGAGAACTAAATGAAATACGGACTTCAAAAAATATGAAGATTTAACAAAATAAAAACTTGGTTTTTTTGAAAAGATAAAGTCAGAAACCACTAGCTAGGCTAGCCAAGAAAAAAAGGAGAAAGGGCTCAAATAAATTCAGAGACTAAAAAGGAAACATTATAGCTGACAACACAGAATTACAAAAGATTATCAGAGACTGTTAGAAACAACTACATGCTAACAAATTTGAAAACCTAGAGGAAATGGATAAATAACTGGACACATATAGTCTATCAGATTGAATAAGGAAAAAATAGAAAACCTATTCAGACCAATAATGAGTAAGGAGTTTAAATCAGTAATAAAAAAGTCTTCCAGCAAAGAAAAGCCCAGGACTAGACTGCAACACTGATGAATTCTACCAAATATGCAATGAAGAACAAATGCCAATTATCCTCAAACTATTCCAAAAATTGAAAGGAGAGAATTCTTCCCAACTCATTCTACAGGTCTAGCATTACGTTGATATCAAAACCAGTCAAGAACATAACAACAACAAAAAAAAAACTACAGAATGATATCTTGGATAAATACAGACACAAAATTCCTCAACAAAATACTAGCAAACCAAATTAAATACCACATCAAACAGATAATAAATCCCACTTGATTTATTATCTTAGAATTACTTATAATGTAATAATTATAAGATAATTATTTTCTTAATTATCAATTTATTATCAATATATCCCTGGTATTAATCCCACTTGATTCCACTATGATCAAGTGGGATTTATGCCAGGGATGCAAGGTTGATTCACTATATGCAAATCAACAAACACAATACATTACATCAACAGAATGAAGGAAAATGATCCTATGACCCTCTCAATAGATGCAGAAGAAACAACTGATAAAATCCAATATCCCTTTTAGATAAAACTCTCAATAAACTAGACACAGAAGGAAAATATCTCAACATAATAAAGATATCTATGACAAATCCTTTCCTAGTATACCAAAAGGATAAAGTTAAAGGCTTCTTTTATAAGATCTGGAACTAAGCAGCGATGCCCATTTTCACCACTCCTGTTCAACATAGTACTGGAAGTCCTTGCCAGAGCAATCAGGTTAGTGAAATAAATAAAAGGCATCCAAGTTGAAAAAGTTGATGTTAAATTGTCCCTCTTTGCAGATGACATTATCTTTTAATTAGAAAAACCTAAAGACAAAAAAAAGAAAAAAGAAAAATAGGCAAATTCAGGAAAGTTGTAGGATACAAAGTTGATATAGTTTGGCTCTGTGCCCCCACCAAATCTCATCTCAAATTGTAATCCCCATGCGTTGAGGGAGAGACCAGGTGGGAGGTGATTGAATGATGGGAGTGGTTTCCCCATGCTGTTCTTGTGATAGTAAGGGAGTTCTCACGAGATCTGGTTGTTCGATAAGTGTCTGGCCTTTCACCTGCTTGCTCTATCCCTCACCTGTCACCGTGTAAGATGTGCCTTGCTTACCATTTGCCTTCCACCATGATTGTAAGTTTCCTGAGTTCTCCCAAGCCACGAGGAACTGTGAGCCAATTAAATATCTTTCCTTTACAAATTACCCAGTCTCAGGTAGTATTTTTGTAGCAGTGAATAAACAGACTAATACAGAAAATTTGTACAGAGGTAATGGGGCATTGCTATAAGATACTTGAGAATGTGGAAGCAACTTTGGAACTGGATAAACAGCAGAGGTTGGAAAGTTTGGAGGGCTCAGAAAAAGAAAGGAAGATGTAGGAAAGTTTGGAACTTCCTAGACACTTGTTTAATGGTTTTGACAAAAATGCTGATTGTGATAGGGACAATGAAGTCTCCGCTGAGGTGGTCTCAGAGATGAAGAACTTACTGGGAACTGGAGTAAAGCATAACTGGAGTTATGCTTTAGCAAGGAGACTGGTAGCATTTTGTCAATCCCTAGAGATCCACGAAACTTTAAACTTGACAGAGATGATTTAGAGTATCTGGCTGAAGAAATTTCTAAGCAGTGAAGCATTCAAGAGGTGACTTAGCTTATTATGAAAGTGTTTAGTTATGTGTGTTCACAACGAGTTGTTCTGAAATTGGAACTTATGTTATAACGGAAGAAGAGCATAAAAAATTGGTAAATTTGCAGCCTGACCATGTGGTGGAAAAGAAAAACCCATTTTCTGGGGAGAAATTCAAGCCTGCTGTAGAAATTTGCATAAGTACTGAGGAGCTGAGTATTAATAGCCAAGACAATGGGGAAAATCTCTCCAAGGCATGCCAGAGACTTACATGACAGCCCCTCCTATCAGAAGCCTAGAAGGAAAAATGGTTTCATGGGCCAGGCCCAGGACCCAGCTGCCCTCTGCAGCTTCAGGACTTGGGTGATGTGTGTCCCAGCTGCTCCAGCTATGGCTGTGGCTATAGGGGGCCAATGTAAAGCTCAGGCCATTCCTTCAGAGGGTGCAAGCCCCAAGTCTTAGTGGCTTACACGTAGTGTTGGGCCTGCAGGTACACAGAGGACAAGAGTTGAGCTTTGGGAGCCTTTGCCTAGATTTCAAAGGACGTATGGAAACACCTGGATGTCCAGGCAGAAGTCTGTTGCAGGGGCAGAGCCCTCATGGAGAACCTCTGTTAAGGCAGTGTGGAAGGAAAGTGTGAGGTTGGGACCCCCATACAGACTCCCCTCTGAGCACTGCCTAGTGGAGCTTTGAAAGAGGATCATTGTCCTCCAGACTTCAGAATGATAAATTCACCAGCAGCTTGCACTATGCCCCTGGAAAAGCTGCAGGCACTCAATGCCAACCCATGAAGGCAACTTCAGGGCTGTACTTCTGAAAGCCACAGGGACAGAGCTGCCCAAGGCCATGGGAGTCCATGTCTTGCATCAGTGTGCTCTGGATTTGAGACATAGATTCAAAGGAGACCATTTCAGAGCATTAAGATTTAACGACTGCCCTGCCAGGTTTTAGACTTGTATGGGACCTGTGGCCCCTTTGTTTTGGGCAATTTTTCCTATTTGAAATAGAAAGATTTGCCCAATGCCTGTACCCCAATTGTATCTTGGAAGTAACTAACTTGCTTTTGATTTTACAGTTGCATAGGCAAAAGGGACTTCCCTTGTCTCAAATAAGACTTTGGACTTGGACTTTTGAGTTAATGTTGGAAATGAGTTAAGACTTTGGGGGACTGTTGAGAAGGCCTAATTGGTTTTGAAATGTGAAAAGGACATGAAATTTGGGAGAGATCGGGGTGGAATGATGTGGTTTGGCTCTGTCTCCCCACCCAAATCTCATCTCTAATTGTAATCCTTGTATGTTGAAGGAGGGACCTAGTGAGAGGTGATAGGATTATGTGGGTGGTTCCCCCATGCTCGTTTCACGATAGTAAAGGAGTTCTCAAGAGGTCTGGTTGTTTAATAAGTGTGTGGCCTTTCCCCTGCTTGCTTCCTCTATCACCTGCAACCATGTAAGATATGCCTTGCTTACCATTCACCTCTGCCATGATTGTAAGTTTCTGAAGGCCTTCTCAGCCATGCAAAACTGTAAGTCAATTAAACTTTTCTTTATAAATTAATTACCCAGTCTCAGGTAGTATTTTTGTAGCAGTGTGAAAATGGACTAATACAAAAGTCCACATGCAAAAATCAGTAATGTTTCTATACAGCAATAATGAAATAGTTGAAAAGGAAAGCAAGAAGTGATACCATTTTAAATAATTACAAAAAGTACTTAGGAATAAACATAATCATGAGGTGAAAGACCTCTACAAGAAAAACTATAAAACATTAATGAAAAAAATTGAAGAGGATGTAAACAAATGGAAAAACATGTCATGATGATATATCAAAAGAGCTAATATTGTTAAATTGACCGTACTAACAAAGCAATCTACAGATTCAATTGACTATCTAAATACCAATGTCACTTCTCACAGCAATAGAAAAAGCAATCATAAAATAGATACAGAACCAAAAAAGAACCCACATAGCCAAAGAAATCTTGCACAAAGACAACAAGGGTGGAGGCATCATACTACCTGACTTCAAAATTTATTACAAGGCTAGAACAACCAAAACAACATGTAAAGGGAAAAAACGCACACACAAAAAAAGACAGACACAAAGGCCAATGGAACAGGATAGAAAGCCCATAAAAAAATCCACACATTTAATGACCAACTCACTTTCAACAAAAGTGCCAAGAACGTACACTGAGGAAAGAATATCCTCTTCAACAAATGATGTTGGAAAAACTGGATATTACATGTGAAAGAATGGAACTAGACTTCTATATCTTACCATATACAAAAATCAACTCAAAATGGATTAAAGACCTAAACATAAGACGTACTATTATAAAATGACTAAAAGAAAATATAGGTGATATACTACAGGACTTTGGTCTATACAAAGATTTTTATAGCTAACACCTCAGAAGCAAAGGCAACAAAA
Source organism: Macaca mulatta (assembly GCF_049350105.2). Taxonomy (NCBI): domain Eukaryota; kingdom Metazoa; phylum Chordata; class Mammalia; order Primates; family Cercopithecidae; genus Macaca; species Macaca mulatta. The sequence goes on from NC_133406.1 coordinate 49,966,944, forward strand.
GCAAAAATAGACAAACGGGACTATATTAAACTAAAAACTTTATGCACAGCAGAGCAAACAATCAACAAAGTAAAGAAACAACTTGTTGCCGGGCGTGGTGGCTCACGCTTGTAATCCCAGCACTTTGGGAGGCCGAGGCAGGTGGATCACCTGAGGTCGGGAGTTCAAGACCAGCCTGACCAACATGGAGAAACCCTGTCTCTACTAAAAATACAAAATTAGCTGGGGTGGTGGCACTTGCCTGTAATCCCAGCTACTCGGGAGCCTGAGGCAGGAGAATCGCTTGAACCCGGGAGGTGGAGGTTGCGGTGAGCCGAGATCGCGCCATTGCACTCCAGCCTGGGCAAAAAGAGCGAAACTCTGTCTCAAAAAAAAAAAGAGAGACAACTTGCTGAATGTGAGACAACATTTACAAAATATTCATCTGGAAAGGGAATAATATCCAAATATACATGGAATTCAAACAATGCAAAGAAATAAAAACAAGCAAATAATCTTATTAAAAAGAGGCAAAGGACATGAACAGACATTTCTTAAAAGAAGACATACAAATGGCCAGCAGATATTTAAGAAAAAACATTCACCATCACTAATTATCAGGGAAATGCAAATCAAAATCACAATTAAGTATCATCTTAACCCAGTTAGAATGACTAGTACAAAAAATACACAAAATAACAGGCACTGATGAGGACACAGGGAAAAGAAAACTCTTTTATACTGCTGATGGGAATCTATATTAGTAGCAACTTTATGGAATCTAGTATGGATATTTCTCCAAAGACTAAAATTAGAACTAGAATAAAAATCTAGCAATTCCAATACTGGGTATTTATCCAAAGAAAGGAAATCAGTATATCAAAGTAATACCTGTACCCTCATGTCTATTGCAGCCTTACAATGGCAAAGATATGGAATCAGCGTAAGTGTCCATCAATGGATGAATGGATAAATAAAATGTAGTATATATACACAATAGAGTACTATTCAGCCATAAAAAATACTGAAATCTTGTCATATGCAGCAACATGGATGGATCTGGAAGTCATTGTTTTAGGTGAAATAAGCCAGGCATAAAAAGACAGGCATGTTCTTACTCATACAGGAGCTAAAATCATTGATCTCATGGTAGAGAGTAGAATGATATTTACAAGAAACTGGGAATAGTGCATTCATTGTGGGGGGTGAGGGTGGATGAAAAGACGTTGATTAAATAAACATAAGTTTACTAGAAGGAATAAGTTATAATGTTTGATAGCAGAGTAGGGTTACTATAGTTAACAACAATATGTTGTGTATTTCAAAATAGCAAGAAGAGAAGACTTAAATGTTCCCAACACATAGAAATGACAAATATTTGAGGTGATAGATACCCTACCTATCCTGGCTTGACCATTGTACATTCTACACTTATAATGAAATATCACATATACCCCATTAAAATGTACAAATACTATGTATTAATAATTTTTAAGATTTGTGTATATTTAAGGTATACAACATGAAGTTTTTATACACTTACATATTGTGAAATGATTACCATGATCAAGTTAATTAATATTTCCATCACTTCACATAGATACTGTTTTGAATGATGAGAACACTTAAGATCTATTGTCTTAACATATTTCAAGTATGAAATACATTATTATCTATAGTTACCATGCTGTACATTAGGACTCCAGAATTTATCTTATCACTGAAACTGCACTTTTTAATCAGTATCTCCTAATTTTCCCTAACACTCAACCCCTAGAAACCACCCTTCTCTATTTATACGACTTCAACATTTTTAGATTCCACATACAAGTGAGATCACACAGTACTTGTCTTTCTGTGACTGATTTATTTCACTTAGCATAATGTCTCCAGGTTCTTTCATGTTGTCCCAAATGTCAGGAATTCCTTCTTTCTGAAGGCTGAATGATATTCCACTGCATATCTGTGTGTGTGTGTGTGCGCGTGCGCGCGTGTGTGTGTATTACCCACTTTCTTTACCCACTCATCCATCAATAGACATTTAGGTGGTTCCCAATCTTGGCTATTGTGAATAATGCGGCAATTAATATGACAGTGAAGATTTTTTTTGTTTTTTTGCAAGGTAGTGACTTTATTTCCTTTGGTTATTTTCCTAGAAAATGAATTTCTGTGTCATATGGTGGTTCTAGTTTTAATTTTTTTAGAAACCTCCATACTGTTTTAATGTCATAATGACTGTACCAATTTACATTCCCAAAAACGATGTATAAGGGTTAGCTTTCTCCACATCTTCACCAACACACATTATCTTTTGACTTTTTGACAATAGTCAACCTAACAGGTATGAGGTAATATCTCGTTACGGTTTTGATTTTCATTCTTTCTGGAGTTCAGGGCCCCTCTCCAAACTCACTAGACCATTCATCGGTAGAACTCATTTCCTTATGATGGTATGACTGGGAGGCCATAATGATGGCTTGATGGTATGACTGCTATCAGCTGGAAGCAGCCTTCAAGTCCTGGAGATAGTCTAGTTATGTGTACATGGCTTCATATTCATAGGCAGTTCACACCACTGTTGTTTGTTTCTTCCAAGCCAGCAAGAGTCTCTCTGACTCTTAGTCAACTAAGGCAAGGTTTTATTTTGTTTGTTTGTTTATTTGTTTGAGATAGAATCTTGCTCTGTCACCTAGACTGGAGTGCAGTGGCATGACCTCGGCTCACTGCAACCTCCACCTCCCAGGTTCAAGTGATTCTCCTGCCTCAGTCTCCCAACTAGCTAGGACTATAGGTGCCCACCACCATGCTCAGCTAATTTTTGTATTTTTAGTAGAGGTGGGGTTTCACCATGTTGGCCAGGCTGGTCTTGAACGCCTGACCTCAAGTTGAGAGGTGAAGCCATCTGGGCTTCTGGGTCAGGTGGGAACTTGGATAACTTTTCTGTCTAGCTAAAGGATGGTAAACACACCAAACAACACTCTGTGTCTAGCTAAAGATTTGTAAATGCACTAGTCCGCACTCTGTAAGGACACACCAATCAGCACTCTGTGTCTAGCTAAAGGTTTGTAGACACACCAATCAGCACTCTGTAAAAATGGACCAATCAGCACTCTGTAAAACAGACTAATCAGCTCCCTTTAAAATGGACCAATCAGCTCTCTGTAAAATGGACCAATCAGCAGGATGTGGGTGGGGCCCAATAAGAGAATAAAAGCTGGCCACCCAAGCCAGCGGCAACAACCCACTAGGGTCTCCTTCCATGCTGTGGAAGGTTTGTTATTTCACTTGCAATAAATCTTGCTGCTGCTCACTCTTTGGGTCTGCACTACCTTTATGAGCTGTAACACTCACTGCGAAGGTCTGCAGCTTCACTCCTGAAGTCAGCAAGACCACGAACCCACCAGGAGGAAGAAACTCCAGACACATCTGAACATCTGAAGGAACAAACTCCAGATACACCATCTTTAAGAACTGTAACACTCAACCCTGAGGGTCCGTGGTTTCATTCTTGAAGTCAGCGAGACCAAGAACCCACCAGAAGGAACCAATTCCAGACACAAAATGATCCACCCACCTCAGCTTCCCATAGTGCTGGGATTACAGGCATAAGCCATCCTGCCTGGCCAGCTAAAGCAAAGTCTTATATGGCATAACATAATCATGGGAGTGGTAGTCCATCACTTTTGCCATGTCCTATTGATGACAACACTCACAGTCAAGGAGAAGGGCAGACAGGGTATAACTCACTGGGGATCTTCCACAGTGAAAAAGAAAAGCCCTTCTGAATAGATGACATTTAGGCTGAGATCTGAAAAAGAAAGAAAAAGGCAGCTGGACTGGACCCTATGAAGGTACACTTAGGGTGGATATTCCGCCCACTGCTGGAAGTACTGCTGACCAAGAACTCTCAGTCATTAGGCCCCTCTGGAAATGTTCTTTACTGGAAAGAGCTGTCTTGCCCAATCACATTCCTTCCATGAGCATCTTGCATTCCCTAACAATTAATGATGCAGAATAAAGTCCTGACCTCCTTGATCCAACTCCAGACGACGCTTAGGGTCTCAATTTCCCTATGAGGCCACCTAAGGACTTTACTGAGGTTGTGTTACAGCCCAGTTTCTCTTTGTGCCTAATCTTGCTTTCCTGTCTTGCAAAACATTGACCCTGACAGCACTCCCTGATAAACTCTCTGCATCTAAATTTTCACCTCAGAGTCTGTTTCCTGGGAAACTGAACTGCAACAGTAGCTATGGCATGATTAGAGCGATGAACATTCCAGGAAGAGGAGACTGGTAGTACTAGGACTGCTAAGGCTTTTCAAGTAGGAAGGACAAGCAAAAAAAAAAAAAAAAAAAAAAAGAAAGAGTTAAGGGCTAGAGTTTAATTGTACTGAAAAATGGCTTAAGTCGAGGTCAGAAAATTAGACTCGGGGAGGCCAGTGTTAGATCATGTAGGCTGTGTAAGCCAGGATATGAATGTATGATTTTTCAATGTGATGGAAAATGATTTATATTTTACTTTTAAATTAATATTTTAAAAATCAATAAAAATCAATCCAAAGTAAAGATGAAAACATGCAAATAAATATTTACCCAGAGAATTAAAAATACCTGAAAAAGGGAAAAATGGAAGTTTCTCTTATCAAAGCAATGGACAAACAAAAGGGATAATTACTTATTATTCATTATTCATCTATGATTTAGTTTTAATGAAAGAATTACTGAGACAATGATTGTGATAAACCAGTATTTAAAAAATTCTTGTTGATGTCATGTACTTTTAAATTGAGCTCTTTTGAATGAGCATATTCTTTGCAAACAATACCAAGACGGCTGACCCTCTAAATACAGCAACTTAATGGGAACTAATACTTAAATATAACTCAAAATCTACAATGTTCAATACTGTCAAGCTGTGCAATGTACGCCTGCAAAGAATGAGTCTTTTCTCTGTCAAGCACAAGATAAAGAAACCTCTGCAATACAAGGCTTGTATGGCTTTATCAACAATGGGTTCCATTCAAAAGCAGAGGAATCTGACAGAAAAGATATTTGAGAAGTGGGATTTGGAGAATTTTATAAATTCCTCATTTCATTTCTTTCCACTTAAAGACAATTCTAATAGCTTGCTTCTGCCCTATATGACAAGATACTATTGAGCTTTTAACCTTGACAGAGAGCGAAACTGCAATCTCATTGTGTAGGCGGCTTCCCACCGAGTGCCACTAGCAACTTAAAATTCTTGCTCAAGTGGAAAGATGAAAGTTCTTGGCAAATTTCATCAAGAAAAGTCAAACATTAGATTTCTGGGACTTAAAGATGGAATTATATTAAAATTTCAATAAACTCTGTACATGCACTACTAATATTAAGATTTCAGTCATTTAAGTGATGTGAAAATGTAATTCTGATGGATGTTAATTACTTTCAACCCATGTACTTAATGAACCACAGAGCCTATAAACATACATATGAAAAATACTTTATCTCATTTATTCATCAACTCAGTTTTAGATCTTTGTAAAATGAGTTCACTGTAAACACAGTTGGTACTTATTAATAATGAGGGGGAAACTAACCTATGTGTAGAATTGTTTACAAGATCTTTTCACAGACATTTTGTTTACTGTGATAACAACCCTATAAAGCAACAAAAGAAAAATCAATATTATTCCCACTTTACAGATGAGAAACAAGTTCAGTGACCTCAAATAGCTTATTCAACATGACATAGTTGGGAAAATGTCAAAGGGAGAAGTAAAATACATGTTTTTTTGTTTTTTGTTTTTTTGACATTCTATGAGATATGAAGCATTCTTAGAAATCCACACCAGAATTGTTACTGAGTAGATCACTTCCTTGACAGCACCACTGACACCTTAGTACTACCTCAGATAGAGAGTTAAAGATACCTAGTACATATTATCAGAAAAATCAGACATTAGACACTTACAGCTGCTGTGCTGTGGAAACATTTTTTTAAGTAGTCACTTGTGCTACTTGATTTCAGACTGCTTGGTTAATAATAATTTGTTCTTTCGATATCTCTTCTTTAATATCTGAAGCTTTTTTAAAACGGAGGATAAATGTAATTATCTGTGAAAGATATAATACGTGTGCTTAACTGTATATCACTGAGCAGAAAAAGGGATTAACTGTAAACAGGCACAAGGGAACTTTTGGGAAAAATAGAAAAGTTTTAAAATTGGATTGTAATGAAGGTTGCACAACACTATAAATTTACTAAGATCATTGAATTGTAGTCTTACAATGTGAATTTTATGGTATGTAAATTGTATTTCAATAACTGTTTAAAAAGAGCATAAAAATGGGGGAAATGTATATTACTGTTAAATTTGAATAAGTATGAATATATTCATATACATAAATTAATGTTGGATTTGAAAGAAACAGAAATACAAAGTCAGAGTCCTGAATTTATGAAAATTGACACTTGGGACCTAAAGAAAGAACACAAAAGAGAAGCGACGTTACCATGGAACATTCTGCAGAATTTTTCCTATTACATCACACTGTGGCCAAACGATGATCTAATCTGATTCTAACAAGGTCGCCATTTTATACTCCCATGAGGAAAAATGAGCATGAAGAAGGGAGATGATTTATCAAGATCACAGAACTAGTCTCATTGATGGATTTCACACTCAGTCCTTAGAATATAAATCCTGCATTCCAAAGAAGGTAGATTTTTTATTTAGCCCTCTGGTGGTATTCTATTATTTCTAAATATTTACTCATTCGATAAACTTTTATTGAGTAACTATTATATACCAGACATGGGTAGCCATACAGCCATTGTGTGTAGTCCCATAAAGCAGAAATTGTTATTGTGATTTTAGTGCAATATGATTCTCCCTGGACCTCACCAGCTGATGGGGGCTGTATCAGTCAAGATTCTCCAGAAGAACAGAATTAATAGAATATGTATAAATATATCCAAAGAGATTTATTATGAGGAATTGGATTACCGGATTATGGAGGCTGAGAAGTTCCACCATTTGTTACCTGCAAGCTAGAGACCCAGGAAAGCTGGTGGTCTAGCTCCAGTTCAAGCCCAAATTCCTAAGAACCAAGAACACCAATGCCCAAAGGCAGGAGGAGGTTGATATCCCAGAACATGCAGAAAAAGCCGATATTTGCCCTTTCTGTGGCTATTTTTCTACACAGGCCCTCAAAAGATTGGAGGATGCCTGCCTATATTGGTATGGGTAGATTTTTCACTCAGCACGTCAATTCATATACTAATCTCTTCTGAAAACACCCTCATAGACACACCCAGAAATAATGTTTTACCAGGTGTCTGGGTATTCCTTAGCCCAGTCAAACTGACAAATAAAATTAACCATCACAGGAACAAAGTCATACAAACAATATTAGCTCAAATTCTCATGCTCTTGTTAACACTTACATCATAGATTCCGAAATAATTGCCAAGGCCTCTTTTTCAAAATATTTTTGAGAGTTCCGAAGGTTATATGCAAAGAGAAACTCTGAGATGCTCCTTTACTCTTTCTTATGGGGCAGCAAAATCTGCATCTGGGCTCTTCAAATGTCAAAGCTGTAGAGTGGTCTCTGGTAAAATGAGCCAATACTTCTCACCCCTTTTGTGTAAGAAATCCCAAGGTAATGTTGCTTTTCTATCAAGATTTTAAAATACTTTCAGTTAAAAAAAAAAAAAAAAGGTAGTTAAGTCTTTGTTTACTTTTTCTTCTAGTCCCAGACACAAGCAATTAGCCTTGAATGAACTCATATGCCAGCCACCACTCTAAATTCAGGACCACTGCTTTCCACAACAACCAAGGCTTTGTTGGGAAGTACAGCCCATCATGACTGGCTTTGTCTCTGCTTATTAGGACCAACTAGGGGATTTCAGAGTTCCCCACTCAATGAAACCCCTGGTGATTCATTCATGATTCACCCCCATCAGTTCTCCACACATGTTTACATAGTCTAAATCCCAGTTTAGGTTGTGTTGTAGACCAACTACATTAGTTATTCTGCTTGAGGTGGTTAAATTAGGGGTCAGCTTGATTAATGAATGCTCACATAGCTGCCAAAGCATTGTTTATGGGTTGTCTATGAGGTTGTTTCCAGAAGAGATTGGTATGCATATCAGTGGACTAAGTGATGAAGATTCACCCTCAATGTGGGTGGACACCAACCAATCAGCTGAGGTCCCAGATGGAACAAAAAGGCAAAGGAAAGGCAAATTTGTTCTGTCTCTCTCACTCTTCTGGAGCTGGAATATCCTTCTTTTCCTGCCTTTGCACATCAGAACTCCAGGTTCTCCAGGTTTTGGATGCTGTAACTTGTACCAGCATTCCCCTGGGTTATCAGGTCTTCAGCCCCAGACTGAGAATTACACTATTAACTTCCCTAGTTCTGAGGCCTTCACACTTGGACTGAGCCATACTACTGGTTTCTCTGGTTCTCTAGCATGTAGACAGCTTTTTGTGAGATGTCTCAGCCTCTATAAATAAAAAAGCAAATTTTCCTATTAAATCCCTTCATCTATCTGTCTGTCATCTGTCTATGTATTCATCTATCTATCCATCCACCCATTTATCCTATTGGTTTTATCTGTCTGGAGAACCCTGACTAACACACTGCTATAAAGCTCATCATTTGCCTGAAGAATACTCTAACAGGGCATAATCCCTTCTGAATTAGAAGTTATTTTCTTATATTCACCTTATTAAGTATATCACCTTAAGAAACTTTTCTAACATCACAGAAAATTAATTATATTGTAGAAATAGACATGCATATGTAATTCTCTAATGAAAACTTTGTGATTATAAATAAACCAATTCATAAATGTTTACTCAATTTTCAATATTCCTAAATTTTAACCAATCATGTCTTCCTTACAACTCAAATTTAAATTTAGCATATTCAAATAATGTATCAAAATTGATAACTGAATTAAAAGTACAGCAAAAGTGACATAACCACATGTATGTGCCTTAAAAATAGCAAAACAGTTCATTTTTGAAACAAAATGAATGTTTTATTTTGTTTGGTTTATATAATGTTTTCTCTGGCTGTTAAGAGAAATCCACAGAGGTAAAGCACCTCATTCGTTAGAAATCTCAGTAAATAGCAGTATTTACACAGTTCTTCATATAAGCTTTTAAAAAGCAAATCACATAGCCAGACTATCCATCTAAATTTCATGATACATATAATTCACAATTGTTACTACCTTTGGTTTAGAATATTGCTAAATTATTTTCTTGATCTTGTTTTTAAGCATGAAGAATCAATCTACACTTGGTCAAGTATTTTTATATTAAAAATATTTATAACACCAGAATATTTATAATTTTGTAGTATTGGCTGCCCTTGGTCTCAATTTGTCTTACAGTAGAAATCGTTACTTCCCTGTGTTTGTTAAAAAATAACTTACAAGATCATATTTTGAAAATACATAACAATATCTCCCAAATTATGCAAATCATTTTCATTTTTAATAATATATTTAAATGAAGATACAAATTAAGTCAGATTCTCCTGGAATTTAAATTCATAAGTTATTTCACTAGAAAAGTTGCATCAATAAGCACAAAACATTTAATAAAGGACCAATAGCCTGTCAAGACTCTTAGGAAAGCAAAGTAACATGAAATAAACTTAGAATGTTAAAACAACCTAGCTTGCGGAAAAAATACATATTGTTTTTGATGGGTATTATTTTTGATAAATATCTTATAGATGACAAAGTTTATTTCATTTGAATATAAACATATAATAATATTTTGGATGTTATTAATTTACTCATGGATTTGATCAATATTTCCTGAGTCCCTGAGAAAGGCATCATGCTAGGATCTCAGAGAGATTAAGTTCAATAAAAAAAGACAAAAATCCCACTTGCTTTCCGGTAAGGGAATTAATAAGAAACAAAATAAGTAAAATAAATGTCAGATGGTGAAAAAGCGCTGTGGGAAAAATAAAGTGGGGAGGGATGATGGAGAATGTTGGAGTAGTTATAATTTAAGTAGAATGATCAGGATGGACTCATTGAAAAGGTGACATTTGTACAACAGCCTGAAGAGGAGAGAGCCAGTCTTGGAACTACCTGGAAGAAGAGAAATTCAAGATGAGGGAAGAGCAATTGCAATAGCCCCAAAGCAAGAGCGTGCTTGGCAAAAGGTCAGTATAGATACAGTGAAGAATGGGGGAGAAAACCAAGAAGAAAGTCATATGGGGATGTGTGTGGTGGAGGACAAGGTGTGGATTTCTCGGGCATTTTAGGTCATTGTAAGAACTTTGACTTGAGGTCTGAGTTAGAGAGAAAGAGACACTGAGAAGGATAGGAAGGTTTTAAATAAAGAAGTGACGTGAACTGGTTTATATTTTTTAAAAATCATTCTGACCACTTCATTGAAAGTAGAATGCAGGAAGAAAAAGCAGAAGTGCTGAGACCAGTGAGGAGTCTATGAAAATAGAATGCAAGAGAACGGTGAGAATGGAATGGATCAGAGCCACAGCCATGGAATGTGAGAAAGGTGACAATGTATTTTAAAGGCAGAACCAAGAAAATTGTCATGCATATTGAATCAGACAGTAGGAGAAAAAGAGAAGGCAGAAATAATGACATAATTTTCAACCAGAGCAACTGAAAGTATAAAGACAGAAGGGGAAGGAGGTCTCTGGATGCAGGTTGATGAGTTCCTGAGGGCAGTGGAAAATCAGAAAATCTATTTCTGGAAACATGAAATTTAAGATTGCTATTAGATAGACAAGTGAAGATGAAGAGTAGACAGCCTGGACTAGAAATTATGTGTATGTAACAGTTTTTGATAAGTCAATTGATTGATTGATTGATTGATTGGCAGAATGATAGGCAGATACACACAGACCTGTCTTTAAGGTCATGTTACTCGATAAGATTACTAAGGCAGGAAGTTTAAGTAACAAATCAAACAAAAACAAAGACTGAGTCATAGGTGAAGGCAAGTTAACATGAGCAAAAAGCAAAGAAAACTAAGATAAAGTTACAACACGTGTACACAAAAAATTGCCCAAACAAGAAAACGTTCTGTCCCTCCTAACCTCAGAGGGCTGAAACATCTTCACAATGTTGCCATAAGTTACCCAAAGATAAAGGGAAGGCACCCGGCTAGAACTGGGCACCATTGTCTCACCATGTAAGAATCACGAATCTATAGGCTTTAGTCATCTCAGTGGACAAACTCTTCTAGCTCATTCCAGGAAAAGGTGTCAGTTGGCACTGAAGATCAATAACTCAAATGTGTGATCAGGAGATAGAACTAGTTCATTCACCAAAACATTCATATTCATTCAATGAATAATGACTGAGAGCCAGTTATGTGAGTCACTGTCCCAGGTGCTGAATTCAGAGTTCTTATTAAACTCAGAGCCTATTGCTCAGACTACAAATGCAAAAGTATCCATAAGTAGTCCGGGTGAGGTGGCTCATGCCTGTAATCCCAGCACTTTGGGAGGCCGATGTGGGCAGATCACAAGGTCAGGAGTTCAAGACCAGCCTGACCAACATGGTGAAACCCCGTCTCTACTAAAAATACAAAAATTAGCCGGGCACAGTGGCATGCACCTGTAATCTCATCTACTCAGGAGACTGAGGCAGGAGAATCGCTTGAATCCGGGAAGTGGAGGTTACAGTGAGCAGAGATTGCACCACTGCACTCCACTCTGGGCAACAGAGCAAGACTGCATCTCCCTCTCTCTCTCTCTCTCTCTCTCTCTCTCTATATATATATATATATATATATATCCATAAGTATACACTGTAATTATATACGACCCTTTACAATAATAGCAAAATGTTTTTGGTTGCTTAGTATATGCCAAACACTATTTAGACAGACTGCATTTTACAAAGATGACCACAAAAATGTCTTCCACCCATAGGTCCTCCTGCAACATGACCTTGCCCATTCTTAAATGAAGTCTAGTTCCCCTTTCCTTGGTATCTAGGCTGGATGTAGTGAACAGTTTGTAACTAAAAAAAAATAGGGAAAGTGACTTCCTGTGAAATGTGAGGCTAGGTCAGAAAAGCCACACATCTTCCACCTCATTGTTTGGAATGCTTGGTTTCCACATACCCTCTCTGAAGACACTCCCTCTTGGAGCCCAGTCACCATGCTGCAAGAAGCACACACCAAGTAGAGAGGATACTTTACAATCCCCAGTGGACGCCACAGAGGAGCTTGTTCTTCAAGTCATTACAACTATGTGTGTACATAAGAAACTCTGCACATGATTGCACCACCAGCATTTGATGCATCCCTGGCTATTTGAGCCTTCTGAGGTACCAGACATCCCCAGTTCCTAAACCACAGAATCTATGAGCATAATACAATAGTTTTCATTTTATTCCACTAAATTTTAGAAGTGGTTTATTAAGCAGCAATAAATGACTGGATAAAGTTTGTTAACAGTTTTTATCATATAATTTCATTTAATCTTCTAAAGAAACCTATTAGCCAGTTACTATTCTCTGCATTTTACAAAGGGAAACCAGCCTGAAAAAAAAAAAGATTAATACAGCTAATAAATCATAGAGCCACCATTCAAACACAATTATAGGATTAGAAATTATAAAGACAGCATTATCATACATTCTTTGGGTAAGAAAATTCTGCTAGGCACTGAATAAACATGAAAAGAATATATAAAATAACCCATACTTTGAGATTTCTATAAACAATGTAAGAAGTCAAAACACATATATTTGACAACTCTCATCTCAAAGTCTTTAATTCAACAACTGGGCAAATGATGCATTTATTCATTAGTCAAACTTTCAATAATTGGCCACTGAGTGCCTAACATTGTGTTAATCAGAGAACCAGCCAAAAGTATAGGCAGAGAGGACAAAATATAGTGTCATGAAATAGAGGGAACTTTCACAAATCACTCATTTGTCCTCTATTCTGGAAGTAAGGTATCTGAAACACTTTGTTAATAAAAGAAATAGATTTGTATTTGCTAAAGGTTTGTGGAAATGATTCATCAAAGTGATACATAACTCATGCACAGAAAACTGGATTTTAAAAGAGTACATAAACTATGGAATAACCAAAATACGTATGTATGTTCCCGGATGAGAGAGGAAATAGAGAGAGAGGAGAGTATGCATGGAATTGTTTCTGCAGTGAATAAATGTGTGGCAGTTAGTATTGTCCGTGTTTAGAGCAATGGTTTATATGCATAGATTTAAGATTCTACTATCTATATTTTTAAATTTCTTTCTACAAAATCTACATACATTATGAAGGAGAAATAATTTTTCTCACATTCCTGGGAAGAACAAGCATCACTTTTGAAGACGCAGAAAATGTTCATATCTCTTCTAGATTTTCAGTGTTAAATAGCTCACTTTTTAAGTCTGAGAAAACCTGGAAAAGTCCATGAAAATGGCAGAGTTAGAGCTGCAGTGCCCAGATTCTATGTTGCCTCTCAGTTTGTCCAGTGAACATCATGGGAGACTTTGTGTTTGGTCAGAATGCAGTATCATTACCTGTCTTTAATCTCAACTCATTTAAGACCTTAATTAGTGGAGATAGAAAGTGTGGGCATGTATGAGTGTGTGTATGTGTTATTTTAGCATATTGATATATAGCAGAAATGAGATCTTAGTCAATTCCATTTTCTAGCTTTACAATGGAAATTTAAATACTGTTTGTTACAATGTTGCCATTGAAAATATTATTCCAATTTTATACAATACAAATGTGTTTATCTGAAACATTTTTCCTTCAAAGAAACTAAACTACTCACAAAAGTATTCATTAACTCACATAACTCCAAGATACTGTATCTTTATTTAGCTGAGCATTTGGTTCTTGAAAAGTAAGTCTTGTTGGCTCAGATGTTAGCATTGCAGCATTATTTGGAAATAAGCAGAAGGTTTGTAAACAGGGGTTTCAAAAAACTTAAACTTCTAGCTGATGAGGGAGTGCCAACCAGCATATGGAAGGATCAGTGTTGAGTCTAGTTTTATTTGATTCGGTTTATAGATGCAGCGAATGAGGAGGTGGAGAGTTATGCAAGTACAAGTTAATGTTAATATGCAAAATGGTTAAAATAATGTTTATCTCTCTAACCTTCATGTCTGTTAAAATTAGTTTATTTTACTCCACACCCCAAGGAATAGGAAGAATAGTAACCATTTAATGATAATATTCACATTCGTGATATTAGCAATTTAATTATGATTTTATACTCACTGTTATTGATTAAATGTGATTGATAACAATATTAGCCAGAAAATGTTCACTTTGGGACCATTATTTAAAGTACATTCTGTGTTCTGTGTGGCTTTTTTTTTTCATTCTGCTCTGTCAGTATGAAATGCCTGACATTCATTCATGAAACATTTCTTAGATTCCCATTATGTGCCAGGTTCTCAGAGGCAAAAGCAAACAAGACACAGTTCTTTCCTCAAAGGATGTACAATTAAATAAAATATGGCAGGTTAGAAAATAAATAGGTCCACTGAAAAGGCATAGATGCTGATATAAAACTAGGTAAGGAAACAATGGGGCACAAACTATAGAGCAAGTAATAGGTTTTCCCTGGGCAGGTGTCAGGAAGTGCTTTACTAAGGAAGGAATTTTTGAATGGCCTCTGAACAGGAATGTGAGACAGGGAGCAATTCTAGGAAAGGCATGGAGTCACAAAATAACCCAGCGAGCTTCCTTTGAGGAAAATGATCTACTGCTTTGTGTGGGTGCATGTGTGTGTATGCTATATGATATATAGATAACATTACATATAGCATATATTACAGATAATACTATGTTTTATACATGACATACATGTTATACATAATATATGTAAAATGTATTTGTAAAATCAATGTACACAATTAATGGATGTATGTATATACATACATATACACACATGTCAATAGATACATATATGGATTTTGTGTTGTTTAGAGCAAAGTAGTCATTTTCATCAGCCTCGGGAATGCTATGATCACACATCCCTTCTTCGGCCCTCCATTTCTGACTTTCTCCTCAGTTTTGTCATCTAAAATGCTTACCCAGTGTGTTCTCACATTTGACAGCCAAATAGTACCCAGACCCAGAAAACATTTGAAATTTAAAATGTTAATCCTGTTTTTACGTCATTTACATGAAAATCTAAAAATATCCTTTAAAAGAACGTTATCCTATCATTGTCTTAGAATAACAGTAAATACAGTAACTTTACGTACTCTGGTGCCACCTTGTGGTTTCTTTTCATATGACACTGTCCTGTTAAATATTTTTTTTAATTTGCTGCAGAAAACTTTAAAAATACTATATCCAGAATCTACAAGGAACTTTAAAAAATTTACAAGAAAAAAACAAATAACCCCATCAAAAAGTGGGCAAAGGATATGAACAGACACTTCTTGAAAGAATACATTTATGCAACCATTGAACATATGAAAAAAAGCTCAACATTTGACTGATCATTAGAGAAATGCAAATCAAAACTACAGTGAGATACCATCTCACACCAGTCAGAGTAGTGATTATTAAAAAGTCAAGAAACAATAGATGCTGGTGAGACTGTGGAGAAGTAGAAACACTTTTACACTGTTGGTGGGAATGTAAATTAATTCAACCATTGTGGAAGACAGTGTGGCAATTCCTCAAGAATCTAGAACCAGAAATAACATTTGATCCAGCAAGCCCATTACTGGGTATATGCCCAAAGGATTATAAATAATTCTACTATAAGGACACATGCACACGTATGTTTATTGCAGCACCATTTACAATAGCAAAGACTTGGAACCAACCCAAATGCCCATCAATGATAGACTGGATAAAGAAAATGTGGCACATATACACCATGGAATACTATGCAGCCATAAAAAGGAATGAGATCATATCCTTTGCAGGGACATGGTTGAAGCTGGAAGCCATCATCCTCAGCAAACTAACACAAGAACAGAAAACAAAACACCGCATGTTCTCACTCATAAGTGGGAATTGAACAATGAGAACACTTGGACACAGGAAGGTGAACAATACACACCAGGGCCTGTTGGGGGTTGGGGGGTGAGGGGAGGAAACCTAGAGAATGGGTCAAGTAGGTGCAGCAAACCACCATGGCACGTATATACCTATGTAACAAACCTGCACATTCTGCACCTGTATCCCAGAACTTAAAGTAAAATGAAATTTTAAAAATACTATACTCCAGCATCTGTTCAACAATTATTTCTTAAGCATTATATTGGGATCATAAATATCATTTGTCACTAGGTTTACAAAACAAATAATAAGTGGACATTTTTAAAGGGCTTAATTTCTAGTATGTGTTTTGAAGACAGGCCTAGGGCTGAGATATAGACACAATGTATTGTTACATTACCCTTTCCAAAACTGAGAACAATGTCTGCATCTTTATTATCTTTGTATCAGATTTTTTTTAAAAGTCTTTTGGTGACCAGCTGAATGATATCATCTGTTTGAGAAAGTTTTAGAAGCAGTTCCTGGAAAAAAGTTATACAATGAATTATTTTTCTCACTGAATTTTCTAGAGTGCCACAGCAACAATGGTTCAGCACTGCTAGGAGGTAGATCATTTCTCTGCACTCACGACTCAGAAATCCTATGGCACACAAGAGTGGACCACCGACTGCAGGTCCCACTTCTCATAGTGCTCTTGAGAACAGTTCCCTCTTTCCGTGAGAGGCCAAATAACAGACTTCTTAGAAACAGGCTGCTTTGGCTCATACTGTGTTTTTACTAAATTACTTCACTGTGGGGGCAACCTTTGCCTTGAACTTGGGAAGATGCATAATAAATGAATAGGAAATGGCCCCATAGAAAGCCACTTAGTAAATATGCAGCTCTGACGGGGTACTGGGTAAACAACTCTGTGAAAGGACAATGAAATTCTTTGGAATAATCCTATGACTCTTTGCAAATTAAGATGATTCATAAAACAGAAAACATTTTTTTTTCTTTTTTTTTTTTTTTTGGCTCTTGGGATCATCTGACATTGATTCAACATAATTTTGTTACAACACAAATATATTAAATAATTATATTTCAGAAGGAATCTAAACAATTTTAATTAGAAAACACTTCTCAAGGACTTTTCACTATCCTGAGGATGTTAAAAAATTATACTGACTGCTTCTTCTGGCAACTGTCAAGAGGCTCAGAATTTAAACAAGCAGTTGATTATTGTGAGATCTGCAGTACAATCTTTTCCAATGTTTAATCAAATTGTGTAATTTACATTTTAGAGTAAAAAAGAGCTTACTGGTGTCATTTAATAATAGTATCAAGAGCAGAACTCATTTAAAACTTTATCACTCCCTACCCCCAATGTTTTTCTCTCTTGCCCAGAGTACTTAGAAACTACTGCATACCTGTTTCTGCCTCTCAAGTAGGGATATACTTGCCGGGCGCGGTGGCTCACGCCTGTAATCCCAGCACTTTGGGAGGCCGAGGCGGGTGGATCACAAGGTCAGGAGATCGAGACCACGGTGAAACCCCGTCTCTACTAAAAATACAAAAAATTAGCCGGGCGCGGTTGTGGGCGCCTGTAGTCCCAGCTACTCGGGAGGCTGAGGCAGGAGAATGGCGTGAACCCGGGAGGCGGAGCTTGCAGTGAGCCGAGATCGCGCCACTGCACTCCAGCCTGGGCGACAGAGCGAGACTCTGTCTCAAAAAAAAAAAAAAAAAAAAAAAAAAAAAAAAAAAGTAGGGATATACCAGACTATGCTGTCAACTGAGGAAGACTTTGCCCACTTCAATTGCTTTACTTGGTAGTAGCTACTTACCATTCCTTAGATCAGCATTCCCAGTGATCCATTTTTGACATTTAGAAAGAAATAATTATTCACTGTGAAGCAGTGTCTCATACATTGCAGAATATTTAGCATTCCTGGGTCTTATGTGTCAAATACCAGCAGTATTTGTCAGCCTTTATTAGAAAACAAAACACTTGCACACATTTTCAGATGACACCCTAGAGACTTAGAGCATGAGTATTGACACAGATGTGAGAGAAATACTCATTCATTTATTCAAGAAGTCTGTCAAACATCTGTGATTATAAACCAATTAACATATTAGGGGTAACTTACTACCTAGTTGGAGAGACAAACTAAACATGAAATCATGCTTTAACTTATGTAATTGTAAAAATATACACGAAGTGTTAATAAAAAAGAAGAATATTACTGGTAAAATTAGAGAAAGCTATAAAAAGGATGAAAAAAATATTATCTCAGTTTTGAAGGACCTAGAAGAGTATCCCAAGAGAAAAAGAGTAGAAGAACATTTTAGTCATGAGAAATAAAATATGCAAAATCTCAGTTGTATAGAAGAAAATTAGAAATAGTGAGTGTCATTCCAGAGGGACTGAAACAACAAATGGGTTTTGGAAAAGAGTGATTAAGAAATTAAATGGCAGGAAAGCGGAAGAGAGAATGAAACGGAGGGTTGTAAAAGGCAAATTTTGAGCCACCTGTGAAATATGAATGATTTTTGTGTTCCTCTGACTTTCCAATTCTCCTGTGGGATTGTACTCTCACCCCATCAATCATAATGCCTATGACTGTGAGTGTTATCAAACTCTCTTGTCATGCCTGACCCTCCCCCTGAGGTTCACATGACATTTCCACTCTGCGCTCTCCTTCTTTTTAACAGTTCTGCCCCAACCTCAGACTTTAAAGGTCTATAATGAGCGCCTTGTCTCTTCATCTGAACTGGGTTTGGGCTCCTCTGTCACTATTTCTATCTTAAAGTCACTGACTTTTTTCTTTCATTCAGATTTCCCTACTGCCAGTTACTGTCTTCTACTTGAACTTTCTTGAACAATATCTCATCTACAAATTTTCCTCACAGATCTCAACTCTTATAACTCAGGAGTCCATTCCTAGGCTACTGTACACCTTCCCTATCTGGTTTCCCAGCCTCTACTTTCTGCTCTCTTCCATCATTCCTGCACACTGCGATTGCACAAATCTCAACATACTCCTTTGGTTGCTTTGGCCTTGTGCTCAAAAACAGGCTTCAATGACAGAGAAAAGAAAAGGGAAAAGAAAAATCTGCTTATCTTGGCATTCAAGGCTCCCACAATCTGACCCTAAATGCTTTAATTCCATTAGTGGCTCTCCTTAATTTTCAATGATATTCAGCTGGTAAAAAATCTTTTGGTATTAGCCGTATATTGAGCACTTTCTATTATCTGACACTGAGGGAAGTGTTTTCTATGACTTTTTTCATTTGACCTTTATTAAACCTTATCAGTGGGTGCTTGTATTTCTCATTTTATAGATGGAAATAAAAAGATTTAGAGATTAGGTAACTTGGCCACCTTTATACAGGTAGTAGATAATAGGGCCAGAATTTGAAATTTAAATTTATTTCTGATTCGTAATGTCATCCTATACTTCTGATTCGCTCTCTCTCTACATTAACTACTCTTTAGTCTCTGAAACCAGTATTATTATATCACTTTAAATGCTTCCATGTTTTTTCTGAACAAAATTCAGCGCATCTTTCAAATCCTACTCAGAAACCACTTTCTCCATAAACACTTTCCTACCAACTTAAGTCAAAGTCACCTCTCCCTCCTGCCAAGCCAGTGGTTTCCAACTTTGGCTGCACATTGGAATCACCTGTGGAGACTTGATATAATTGGCCTGGAAGCCACCTGGGCATTGAGATTTCTAAATCTCTCAAGGTGATTCCAATGTGCGGCTAAGGTTGAAAAACACCACTCTAGGATCTTAAGCAAATTTTTTGAAAACGCTACAGTTCTTTTGTCAATTAAAATGACAGACTCGCCTAATTGAGAGGCAGATTTGGAGATCAGTTTATTCTGTAAATGAGAACGTTGAATATGATTTGTGACGTATGATTGGTGATCTTCACATATGCTTTGGCAAAATACTTCATTTGAAATCTTTTGGAGACACAGAATTGGTGAAAAAAAAGTTGAATTCTATTTTTAAAAATGGAGAAGGAAAACATCCAATCCCCTTTTTTCCATAACATCCGTGGGGTCTCTCGGGAAACTACATGAAAACTCCATAGCATCTAAGATAAAAATCTGCATATACTTAGCTACAAAAATCCTTTCTGTCTATAAAAGTCTGATATTCTGTGGTATCACGGGTAAATTCAAGATAAATTATCTCTATGCTAGCTGTTTTACTGGAAGATTTCTCTCCCAACAATGCATTCTTCAGCTACTAGAGTTTTCTTAGGGAATTATATTCAACTAATAAAAACAGTATTTTCAAATGGCCCAGAAATGGCATCATGTCCCAAACAGTTGGTACTAAGGTTTCAAACTCACAACCACCTCTGAGGACAAAGACAAATCTATCCCTTTTACCAATGAAGACATTGAGGGTTAAGGGGTTAAGCGACCCACCTCAACTTGCGGTGCGATTTAGTGGTGCACTCCCAACTCCTAATCCAGTTGATTCTATTTCTTATAAATATTTCGCGAGCCTCTCCGTTACCTGCCACTAATGAGCAGCACAGAGCTGTCTCTAAGCTACTTGGAACCAAAGTTCAGCCAGAATTTAGTATAACAGACGATTCACAACACATTTCCAGAGATCAGTAGGGGGAAAAATGCACAACACAGTTTTGCATTCAGGTAAAGTGTACTGAAGACATTTTTTAATGGCAAACATAAAATAAAATTCTTTGTAACAAAAGAGAAGTGGCATATTGAGCTTGGAATCCATCCATCAAGTAAAGATTAAAGAAGAAGTAAATCAATGAAGACCTGTTACTTCAAAACATACCAAATTTTAACAAAAGAAAGAAAAGTTTAAAAAAATATATGACCTGGGTATCTCAGTTTTCTGAGAAAACTCCAGGTAACCACAACTCATTTTTATTCCCATTTTAGTTTTCTCCTCTTTTCCCAACTGATCATTTTCCTTACTACATGAGGATCAGTTTGGAGGTCTGCCATATTAAACTGTCACAAAAATACAGGGGGATACAAGATGCCTGCTAGTGAGAGAAGCTTAGGTGAATAATCCATCAGGAAGCGCCATCACTAAGTTAAGGCAATAATACACACAGGAGGACACCTAGCCATCCGCAGGGACTGAATCCTTTCTGTTTAATGTATCTTATTACTTGAGCTGGCAATTTTTAAAATTTGAAAGACATGTAGTGCCCTAGAACTTGAGAGTAATTCTTTCTTTCTTTTTTTAACAGCCAAATAAAAGGAAGCCAGTAGCAACAGAATTGAATAATTTAAGGCTTATGTGAAAGAATTTACCTCAACATAAAACTTCTAGTTCTTCAATGAGAGACACATCTGCTCTCTGTTCTTAAATCTTTGTAAGAAAATAAGGGTGAGGATTAGGAAGTTAGCTGTGTAGGTTTATATTCATACATACTGTAGAATATTTCTTCAGATTTAATACTTAGCTAATCATTTTACCTTAATGATGTGTTTAGAAAACACTACTTTCCTTTATTTTAAACAGGCACTTTATTAATTATAATTGATATCAAGCTTAATTGAGAAAAGCTATTAGGCTGGTCAGCATTTATGTAATTTGGGGGAAAATATATGTAAGTACAGTTTTGACATAATACATTGAATGTCTAACTGCCCTTGGCTTTCTTCTGAGAGAATTAGCCCCAGGAATTTCTAAGGCATCAGTTGTCAATCTTGGCCACAACTGTCTGATGCAGGAATGGATGTTGGATCCTAAGGCAGCCATCCACAAGGGACTGTCACAGGATTCTGTTCATAAGAAATGCCCTTAGACTGGATGGTGACAATTCAACTAAAACAAATACCCTCTCTCAGGGAGTTGGAATATGAAACATATAAAGACAGTCAGCTAGCAGCAGCAGAAGGAAAAGCAGTTAAAACAGAGACAAAGGCATTAACTAGCAGAGCTCAAGAAAAGAGAATGATGGACTCATCCTCCTGGAGGCAACACAAGATAACCAGGTTATTACCAGAGTAATGCTGAATGCTGAACCAAGTTCCACTTCTCACAAGGCGTGACTACAGAATTACAATTACATTCTCAGTGTAGGGCCTATGTAGCTTTTCAGTCTATTTCTTGTTCTTCCTTCATCAAAACCCTCACTGCACACTGTAACCAAACCTATCTCTGTTCCTTGCAGCCTTAAAAAAGCATAAGGTCATGTGCATTAAACATCTTTAATTGGAAATGATCAACAGGGTTAAGTATTACTGGATTTCAGTGCTAATTCCTCTATTTAGTAATGACATTAATATTTTCCAACTTATCCTTTCTACTACCAGGTAGTAAATCAGCAACACTAAATAGTCCTATTTGGTATTATAAATTTTCGAGAGGAAGTACTAACATCGTGTTAAAAAGCATAGGCTTTATAATTCAAATCATAACTTCACTACCTGATAGCTCTGTGATCTTGGATATGTTTCTAAACCTCTCTGGATCTGTTTCCTCATCTGTAGAACAGAGATACTAATTTTATCTACCTCATAGAGTTTTTGTGACTAGAGTTTTTGTGGAAGATTAAACGAATTAGCATATGTAAAGCATTTAGAACTTCAGCAGATAATAAGCACTGTGTAAGAACTACTTATTATTTTACTCTTATTTAAATGGGAACCTAATTGGAACTTCAGAAGATTATTCTCATTTTTAAAATGAATCATCTACTTAAAAGAGGATGATTCAGCTTTATGGATGGTGGTGTTCTTCACCACCAATGTGTTTTCATTGTTATTAGTCCACTGCAATATAAAAATGAAAATGAAGGCAACTCTCAAAAGACACCAATTAGGCACATCAGTTGATTACAATTAATTTTGGATACAAGAGTTGGCAAGGAAAATATGCTTGGCCAAAACATTCTAAATTCTTCTGTTATATAGACAAGCACCTTAAGCTATTCATAAAAATTCCAGGCCCCGGGATATTCGCTGGAGCTATTCATCAAATAGTTTAACAGCTGATAAAGAGTTGACCGAAACAGAAATGATTGAATTTCTCTCTAAGGAGCCAGAGTGAGTCTCTGGCAAAAACAGGAAGCTATTATGTCATGTCCAATTTATTTAGTCTAGTGATTCAAAGAACACTGCTTCATCCATTATCATCATTTCCCCTTCTAAGGTTCTTTTATTCATTAGGAAATGTCCTTAGCCACCCTAAAGATTTCATGTTCATTATCTACATTAGATTGGATAAACTGGACATGGCCTAGCAGAGTGAAAACACAATATTAGCAAACAGATGCTGGACTTTAGTGCCTTAAAGTGGCTTTAAGGGATGCTCTCAATGGCCCGCGCCCTCCCCGCCTGAGGATTCCAGCAGTGAGCTCTGCCACCCCCACCCTCCTCTTTGCACTCAGGGGTGGATGGTTTTTATAAGCAAGAGGATTAATAGGCCCAGGAACAGATGCTCTTTTACAGTAAGTACTATTGCAATATCCAATTGTGCTTTACGTGTGGTTGATAGCAATCACTCCCCAAAGAGACATTTCTTAAATACCTCTCTATTTTAAGATCCACATTTTGGTAATTTTATTAAGTTAGAAATTAAACACTTGCTGGCTCAAGTGCATCACTGACTGTGAACAAACTGTGCTTAGAGACCCTTTGAAAGTATATATTCTCTGGATTGTTCAACACAACATTTCCCCAACTAAATAGAGAGTAAAATTGGTGAATACCTGGGACATTTCTATCTTGTCTAGCCACAGAGGTGACAAATCCAAAAGCACAGTCAAAAAAAAAAAAATTAAGGCATCTGTAAAAAATTTGCACTCCATTGTCACATCTTAGGCCCTCAACACTGTTTGTGGAACTCATCAGTAAATTTTTCATGATAAAAATATGGTAGATTTTTCTCTGCCCTCTTCTAGCAGAGAATAACTATATTCTCAGGATTTTCTCTATGTATTTGTTGTAGTGGGGGGTATTAATTCTAGAAATCACATAAATCTCAGTTAGTTTTGTCCTGATTTTATTCCAAATGAACATGTGTCCATGGTGAGTGATGGGAAGACAGTAATTAAATTGATTATTTATGTTTAGTTCATTCATTGTTAATATTGGCATGGCCATTCATTGGTAGTCATTTTAGTAAAATCAAACCAAGAAGAAAATTCAAAGAAAAGTATAAGATGATTGAAATTATACAAAAGGTCTTGATGTTATTCTTTCTTTCATGTGCTTTGACTTTACTGCAAGTTATTTCTGTATCTCTTTTTCTTTCCCTAAGCAATTTCTCATCCTAGTGATCCCTGTATAAAATTATTCTGATCTGTGTTTCCTTACAAGAAAAATGTTCAACATATTCAGGATCTTTTTCAGTAAAACTCTTGATCATCTCTAAATGTCAACAATTTTATATATTGATAGATAGTATATGCATGTGTCTAGATATTATAAGCATATATGTACCAAATTATTTATATCTGTACACACACGTACATAAATAGACACATACACACATCTATAATTGATAGACACTCTACACACTGTATCTATATAATATACAGTTCACAGAGTTATAGCTATATCTTTATCTGTAGCAATATTTATAAATCTTTATGAAGAGATATAAATAATACTTAACATTTTCCAAATCTTGAATTCCTTGGGCAATCCAGTAAATTGTCCCAAGGAAAGTGAACCTGTATACAAACAAAAACCAATGCTACCTACAGGGATACAATCACATCCAAATCTGTGGATTGCAAATTAAGAACTTTAGCTAAAACTTGCATTGATTAATCAGCAAAAGTATTAAGTTCAGAAAAAGTGTTAGAGAAGTATTATAACATGTCATTCTTTTATATATTATCATAAATAGGATAATATTAAAAATAATATTCCCATATTTTTTATTAAGTCAGACCAGAGAACTGTAAGGAAGTACCCTAAGACAATGGTCATCGGTCCAGCCTTTTTGGTTTTTATCTGTTGTGCCTCCGCAACTTTCCCACACACAGCACAATAAGGAGAATTACATCTCTCTTTCTTTCCTCCGTTATTCTCAAAAGGAGGTGGAGAAAAGACCTGCATGTAGGAGGATAGACAGGTGATATTATCAGAGTATCTGGTGGAGATGAAGATTAGGATGAAACTAGAATGTGGGTCACTGAATTGCAAATGACTCACTTGAGTAAGAGAGCATTTCATGGGTCCTGATCAAGCTGTAGTATTTCTCTTTTTTCCCCTCTAATGTCTATATCAATACTTCCTCCCAGGAGGAAAAACTTTCCTTAACTTTGAGGTTGCTAAGATTTATATGATGGAAAGTTTTAATAATTAAGGTCTAGCCCCATGTACAAAAACAGGGAGAGCTATTTGTTTGTGGCTACATATAACTATCAGCCCACCACTTTTTTTTTATGATAGTCATCATGGCTCTTTGTGACTGGTGTAATTTTAAAACGGAAGCAGAGACCATGACTGAAAAAATGTTAAAACAGTTTATTGGTCACAGGGTACCCTCTGTGTCCTAGGAGTCAGGCAATATAATTTAACTCAGAGAGCATAGCTTTCGTAAAATCTTATGAGTCAAAGTAGTACACTGTGTTCTTCAAGATGCTCCCTGTCAGAAGCTCTTCCCATTTCCATAACAAAACAAAAGGAGCGGGGTAGTTTGGCTTATGGCCTCTTTCAACGGTCCAACATTTTTAACATCATCAATATATTCTGCATCATACTCAGAACATCCCAAATTCCCTTTAGAAGTAAGGTGAGTTCTATTTGGAGTATGGGGTAAGGTGAGTTCTATTTGGAGTATGGGGAATTTAAAAATATTATTGTGGATTATTTGGAAATAAGAAAAAAGTCTTTGCACAAATCCTTTCACCATTATCACGTTGGAAGAAATAAGCCTGACTGCAGATAGAAATGCAGAAGCAATTCGGCAAGTTTAAAATTGCACTGACCACTTAATTACTCAAATTATATTTGACGTAGGATTAGCATTAGGACTTTCCACTGCCAGGTCTCTATTTCGCTAACTTTTATAATATATCTTACAAATTCTAACAGAGCTCCTGGGTAATATGTAAGTTAGCAAGTAGTCAAAATCATGATTTTTAAATATCCCCAACGTTTTCAACTTCCTTACTTGTGTTTCATAAGCTTTATCTGTTTCTCTTTACGCAGTTAATAAATGGTTACTGAATGCCTAGTATATCCCAAGCACTGTGCGCAGTGTTGAATATATGATAGTAAATGAGATAAATACAGGTTCCTGACTCTGAAAGAGTTTGCAATATTTTTGGAGACACCAGCAAGCAATGAGGCAACTCCAGCATGATACATGCTTTAACAGGAAGGAGCAGTTTTCTAAGGAACCGCAGTAGAAAGTCATCCAGGCCGAATTGCAGGAATTACAGAAGTATTTCTAGAGAAAGTGACAACTAAACAGAATCTTTAATGACGAACCATTAGCCAGATGAAGGAGGATTGGTGGGTCTAAGAAAAAGAACAAGATAGAATAATGGGAGTTGGAAACAAATAGCTTTATATTAAAATATCAGCCACCCTGTACAGATCTAAAGGTTAAGGGGAAGGCTCCAGTTGAGGAAGAAGATGAAGAAGAGAGGAGGTAATGGGTAAAAGTAACAGAGCAAATACCTTGTGAAGGCATAGCACTGCTGCAGAATAAGTGTTTAAGTTGAGGAAGGACTCTTATTGCACTATAATAGAAGGAGAAAGTTAAAAAATAAACATAAATATAGAAACATTTAAAGGTACAGTGGCAAGAATTTGAGAGAATTCCCCTAAAAGGGTTTCAATTTTTTAATATAAACAAACATAGCAATCAATAATAATTTATTATATTTTATGTCCCAATCAGTGTGATTAGAGTTTATCTAATACTCAGAATTTCCTGTGACATTGACACTGATACCTCCCCAGTTTGCAGATGAAAAAAATACCTCAGAGAAGATAGTTTTTCCAACATCGCCCAGTCAGAATGTGACAGAGGCGAAGATAAGAGTCCAGATTCTCCATACCATATGTTCATTTACAGTTCCTCCAATAAAGTAGAAGCCGTTCTCTGCTCTGAGAATGGACCAGGAAACACAGATAAGTATGAAGAGAGTAGAAAAGGATCAAAATAGCCACTAATTTCTCTCATTCTAACGACATTCTAATTACGAGGGCTGCTAGATAGTGCTGAAGATGAGTAGAAATAGATTGTGTCACCAGTCATTTGGAAATGTGAGATTTGCTCAGCAGCTCAATCAAGTATGGACACGGGAAAAGTAGGCGGTCGAACTGACAGATTGGAAAAGCGTTTTCCAGATAGATGATGTCTCAGTCAGCCCAGGCTGCCATAACAAAATACCATAGACTTGGTGGATTAAACAACAGGTATTTATTTCTCATACTTCTGAATGCTGGAAGTCTGCAATCAGCCTGCTAGCACGGTTACTTTTGGGGGAAGGCTCTCTCCTTAGGTTACAGAGAGTCATCCTCTTGCTGTGTCCTCAGATGGCTAAGAGTGAGGAACAGCAAATTCTCTGGTCTTTCTTTTTAACCCCATCATGAGGTCCCCATCCTTATGACCTTATCTAACCCTAAATACCTCCCAAAGACTGCATCTCTGAATACCATCACCTTGGGGATTAGGGCTTCAACATATGAATTTGGGAGCGGGGTTCAACATTCAGTCCATAGCAGATGGGAAAAAATGAATTATGATTAAATATGTGATTAAAAAAATAAAACGTACAAGAGCTAGACCGTGAGAATCTAAAATGAAAGAGAAAGAAAGCACAGACCAGCAATGCAAGGGAGAAAGTGACGGCACCCCAAGGAGGTGAGAAAACGTATGGAATAGGAACAACTCAGCTCCAACAGGGGAGAAGAAAGATACAGTGAGATAGCTGTGTAATGTTTCATATCTCCGATGTAGACTTTCAGTGAATATCAAAAAGTAAATAAAGGTCTGTAGGCTTATTTTTACTTAGGCAGGAAAGGACTCGGTTGATTGGGGTATGCTCTGCAAACACACTTGAGGAGAGAGAAAACCTAAGAGGCAGAAAGAAGCTGACCACTTCAAAGAAGAATGAAAGGCAAGTGAAGTTTCCAGGAGAGAAGAGAAGGTGAACAAAGGAAGTTGAAAGACAGCTCCATGGACGCTCCAATAAAATTGTGCCCTGTGGCTAGTAAAAGGGAAACACAGATAACTAGAAGGAAAAAAAATCAATTCCGACTATATGTAATGTATACTCACTGCATGGAAATAATCTATCTTACTGGATAATGAGGCTTAATAGTTATAATGAATGACTGAAATACATTCTTAAAAAATAAGAGATCAAAAGTCATTGAAGAAAATGTGAGTTATTCAGATATAATTTTAAATAATATATTAACAGCATTTTTTTCCTTAACCCATCATCTTTCAAGATAGAACTCAGAGAGTATCATCTGCTTTCTGCTGCTCTATAATTTATATTCTTCAAAGAAGAGGATTAGCAGGGAAGACATAATATTCAACCATTTTGTCACCAGTAGACATTTTCAATTACCAAAATAAGTTTGCTCAGTAAACTATTTATTTGATTGCGATTAAGAACAGAAAAATTAATTTATGTTGTATTAACTTTCAAGGAGTTTGAAAAAAGAACTGAACACTAAAATCCAGCGGTATCTGGTTATATGGAATCATACCTTCGAACACTTTAGCAGTTCTCAAAACGTGGTCTGCAGACCCCTGGGAGTCCCCCAAGACAATTTTAGGGGGTCAGCAAACTCAGAGGCATTTTAATAATAAGATTATATGCTGTTTTCACTGTGTTGAGATTTACACTGAATGTGCAAAACAATGATGAGTTCAAGAGCTGGCATTTTAAGATGAATCAACGCAGTGGTACCAACTGTATAGTGGTTTCATATTAGTTTCTTTATGACTTTCCTCACTGCCAATACATCCACTTTCACTTAAGAATGTCCTTGGCCGGGTGTCGTGGCTCAGGCCTGTAATCCCAGCACTTTGGGAGGCCAGGAGTTCGAGACCAGTCTGGCCAATATGACGAAACCTCATCTCTGCCAAAAATAAAAAAATTTGCCAGGCATGGTGGCAGCTGCCTGTAATCCCAGCTACTCGGGAGGCTGAGGTAGGAGAATCACTTGAACCTGGGAGGTGGAGGTTGCAGTGAACTAAGGTTGTGCCATTGCACTCCAGCCTGGGCAACAAGAGTGAAACTCCACCTCAAAAAAAAAAAAAAAAATGTCCTTGGTGACACAGCAAAAGCAAAAAGTATTAGTGTTATTAAATCTGGACCCTTGAGTACTTATCTTGTCACCATTCTGTGTAACAAAATGGAAAGTATACATAAGGCCCTGCTGTTGCATACTGAAGTATGATTGTTGTGAGAAAAAAAAATTGTGCAATTAGGTTATGAGCTGAACTAGCTGCTATTTTGTGAAACAATTTTTACTGAAAATAAAAACTTGTAGATAAATGTGGTTATTCAGACTTGGATATTTGGCAGACATTTCCTCAAAAATGAACAAAATGAGCCTGTCACTTAAGGAAAACAACTCACAGTATTTATTGCCAAAAGCACAATTTAAGCTTCAAGTGAACGCTTCCATTAGCTTGACAGCTTTCCAATACTTAAAGGGTTGCCTGATGAATTTTGATAGTGATATTAATGAATGAAATTTTTTGATATTGTATAATGAAATTCATCAACATTTGGAAGATCTGTATAACTCAGCGTAACAATATTCTCTAAGTGTTCAATGCATCATATTACAAAATCAACATTCACATTACACAATAGATCAGTGGATTTTAATGTCATGAGAAGTGTATTGAGATAGTTTCAGATTCTACATTACAATTAACCTTGAAGAAACTACTACAGCAATGTTTGGATGTAGTTTCAAAGAAGACTATTCACAGCTATCTTTAAAAGCTATTAAAATATTCCTCCATTTTAAACTATACACATGTATGCAAGACTGGAGTTTCTTCATTTACTTCGAACACAGCAACATATCAAAAAAGATTGGATGCAGAAGCAGTTATAATAATTCAGCAATTCTCTATTAGACCCAATATTAAGGAGATTTGCAAAAATGTAAAACACTGCCATTCTTCTTGCTAAACTTTTATTTGAAAAATAGAATCATTTCATTAAAAGATATTATTTAAGCTAGTATGTAATGGGATTATTATTGGTTTTTAAATAAATTATATAAAATTTTTTAAACATTTTAATTTCTATTATTGTAAATATAAATACATACATTTTCTGATATCTTTAGTAGAGTTTCAGAGTATAAAGGGGGCTCTAAAACCAAAAGTTTTGATAATTCCTGATTTTGCTGAGCAAAATTTACCTTTAACTATGATTTCTATTCGATCCATAAATAAATTTATTTAATTTTAAATGTTATTTTACCATTAATGTACAATTTATGCCAGTCAAAAAAAACTAGGCCTCACGTTTTGTTGCAAAAGGTTTGAAACCATATCTGATCACAATAAAATTAAAAATCTATGGACCCCTCTCTTTTCCCACCGTTTTGTCAAGACCGCAGAACAAGTCTTGTGGAAGGAGCCCTGAGGGACTTTTGCACCAATATTGTACTGGCAACCCGCCATGTACACCAATTTTTGTTGTCGTGGCCCAAATTGAAAAACATGTTTTTTACTTTTTCCCTCCTCAGAGAGAGTTTTTTTCTTTTTGTCTTCTTGCAGCACGGTTTAGGAGCCTGAGACAATAATCTTTGCACATTTTTCTCCTTCCTCTGGGAATCTTAACCATGTAGAGACCTTAACACAAACCCTGATGATCCCTTCATATTTATCCAGAATAGCCCAAGCAAAGCATATAAATAGGGTATCAACAACACAAATCAGAATTTTGATTCACAGATCAACACTTATATAACTGGCCGAGGTGCTGGCAATAATCCTGAATTCATATAACATATATTTGTTTAATAAAAAAGAGATGGTGTTTGCTAGAAATACTTTAAAAGGTACCTAATCAGATATTTTTACCAAAACAGATGTTTCAGATGACAGAATATAGAAGTATAAATCGGAGGTGGGATGGGTGGGTGGAAAAAGGAGTTCTGAGAGTGAAATAAAATCTAAGTTGTCATAGTCTAAGAAATGGACAAGAGGACTTCCTAGCCCATGATTCATATGTCTGCCCCCTGGATACAGGTAAGTCTTACTGAGATCAAAAAGAATATTCAAGAAGAATGGCTTGAGCCCTTGTTGTGCATCCTATAGCAATTCTACCAGTGTCCTCCAATAAATTCCTGAACATTCTCAAGGGCGGGGTTGAGGGGTTAGGGCTGGAGTGGGGTTGATTTTCTCAGTCAGTCCACTCCACAGCTTGGTTTCCTGCTGCTGTCCAGCTCACCCAGCCACAGTTCCCATTTGGCCCACCATGTCCCTCCATGCTGGATTGCATCTTTCTGTGGCAGAGGCACATTGTCACCTTTCAAGTTCACATTCCTACCTTATCTCTCAAAATAATAGAGTCCTAATTTTGACCTTCATAAATTGCAGTCAGCTGAAAGTCTACGTGTTCCGATTGTCTTTATGTCTAAGTATTGGCCAGTAAGATGTGTGTAAAGTTCTGCATGAATGGAAGTGTTCTGTGGAATTTCCAGAAAGCCTCATTAGGAAAGAAAAAATACATTCTTCTTCCATTTCTCTGTCTTATCCCCTGGAATGCAGCTGAGAAGCTCTGTGGGAGTGACTACATGGGGAGGCACAAGGATGAGAGCTTCACCCTCAGGCTGGCAGAGTGGAGATCTAGAAGGAGCATGGGTTCCTGATGACTGTCTACAGAGTCACCATACCTGCTATGGACCTCTTTTCCCTGGAATTGTTTATGTGAGAAACAATCATGCTTCCCATCATATTTAAGCCACATTCTTTCAAGCTTTCTGCCACACAGAGCTGCATCTTGTCATAAACAATACAACATCTTTTCTTTAATTCCCCAAATTATAAGAAACACAAGCTATTTTAAATAAAAAAAAAAAATGTTCAGCGGAAACTTGATGGCAACAGACGGGGAAGTATTGAATAGGAAGGAAATACTGCAAATTCAGTAGAGGTCATCACTGTTTCTAGATATTTGTTATCACTTTTCTGCCACAAACATGTTCATCATTGTCTAGATGTGTCCATAAGTCTTTTCCTTCTGACGTACTCTTTAAGAGCTCCTCCTCTCTATTTTGACTTTTCTTTTAAATGCTATCTTCTCATTTACTCATAGTAACTCCAAATACCTCTAACTTCATATTGTCAGTATGTGTCTGTCTTCTTCCCAGCTACTCCATCCAAAGTACATCCTTAGCCTTGCATTTCTCAAGCAAAAATGGTATCAAATCCTACCCCATGCTTTTATTAACAAAAGAACCATCTTCCCCAGAGATAAACTAAGCAATTCCATTAGGAGGAGGAAACAGCCACAATCCTTTTTTTCAGTACATTTTTCTTCACACTCTATTATTACTTAATTAAGAAGCAGCAAAAATACAACTGTGAAAATTTAATGGAATCAGAAATTCCCCCACAGGATTTAGCAGAATTTCCATGTATCATAAAAAATACCTAGAAAAGCGTGAGCCCAGATGCTGCTGATGCTCTTGTGGCTCATGTAAAAGCAGGAACCATCCCTTCCCTTCTAACACAGAAATGCACCTTCAGTAATCTGTTATCCTCTCAAATTCCAGCCAGCTCTTGCTGATGCATGCAGACATTGCCACCCTAAGCCTGCACTTTCTCACTACATCTGTTATACAATGATTCGTCTCTTAAGCTGCCATGGGCTGCAGCTTCTCTCTTAAACACAGCATTATAATGCTTGCATTTGTATTCTTTCACCACTTAGCTTTCAGTTAATGAACATTATCTGAAAACTTTGTTATATAATACGCAATCTTTCCTCCAATCCCAATTACTGCAATTATCCTTCCATTTTTGCCTGAATGATTGAGTAAAAATCCCTGCTCTACAGCCTCCTCACTTGTTCATCTCCATTATTTTTCATCTCCATTGCACCTCTGATAGAATGGAGATGAAATTAGAACATGACACCATCTCAAATTCCTTCACCTCTTAAATCTTAAACTTTAATTTCCTATCACCAACAATTTTCAGCATTCCATCTTTCTCTCATTCTCACAAAGACTACATTTTAAGACTTTTGAAAGAATTCCGGGAAAAGAAGGCTGAGCCAACGTCTCTGACTCTTCTTTTCTCTTCTTAGAAACATTCCAAAAGTAACAAGGGAAAGAAAAGAAAAGACCACTACATCTTCATAACAAAAGCTCATAATCCTGAATGGAAATATATAAAGATGAGTTCCGAAGTACAATGAAAATTGGACTAGGGCATTGACTGCTTGTAGGAGATTTGACCAGAGCCCCAGCACAGTGTCCAGGGCAGGGCTTGCTCTAGTTGCATCACACCTTAAAGATCAAACAGTGGTCTCCTGTTACAATAGGAAGATTCCAGTGGGTGGACAGGCATTGGGAGCCTCCCTGATGTCTTTGTGTCACAAATAAGTGGCCGGGAAGGGGGAACTGAAAGAGGAAATATATAGAGATCTGCCTTTGCTGTGAGAGTGGCAGCATAGAAAACAAAATACAAATAACAAGCAGTCCTGTACCAGCTAGAAAAGAAGAAAAGATCTCAGCACTCCTGTGCGTGCACATTTGGAAAAACACACATGTGGGTGACATAGTGGACTTTGCAGAGTCCCCAGGGGACCTTCCTGCTACCCTAAAATATGGAAGAGTATAAGAAAACACTTGGAGAAATCTGTCTGAATTTTTATACCACAAGCCCGCCTTCCTCTCTGGTACCTGTCGCAACTCTTCTTCAAAACTAACCGGTTGTCCAAAATCAGCAATACTTAGGAAAATAAAGAAAGAAATAGAAGGAGGATGAGGAGAGGAATTCACTAAACAAAAGGCAGATGATCATTGGTCAAAAAATAAATACAGCAAAATAAGTGATTGCTATTTGCACACCTGACTCCCTCAGCAGACTGTAAACCACTATGTTTTGTATTCCCAGTACCAAGCAGAGTGACTTGTACCCAAGAAATAGTGCATCTAGATTTGATGAATAAATAAGTGATTTTCCAAAGTAGCATTTTAAATATTATTGATCTTCTTGAGAATATTACTTAGGGTAATTGAGCCTTCCTGGATTTTCTGAAATGAAAGAAATATGTGTAATTTTATGTGCTAAGTTTAATTAAGGCAGGTCCTTTCTTTTTTTCAGTATCCTTAAAGTTTTAATGAAAAGTTGCTCCTATAATGATGATATGTAAGTCCACAGATGTGGTTTTACATCTTTTTTTTTTCTTTTTTTTAATTATACTTTAAGTTCTAGGGTACATGTGCACAACGTTCAGGTTTGTTACATAGGTATACATGTGCTATGTTGGTTTGCTGCACCCATTAACTCATCATTTACATTAGGTATTTCTCCTAATGCTATCCCTCCCCCATCCACCACCCTCCAACAGGCCCCAGTGTGTGATGTTCCCCACCCTGTGTCCAAGTGATCTCATTGTTCAATTCCCACCTATGAGTGAGAACATGTGGTGTTTGGTTTTCTCTCCTTGTGATAGTTTGCTGAAAATGATGGTTTCCAGCTTCATCCATGTCCTTGCAAAGGACATGAACTCATCCTTTTTTATGGCTGCATAGTATTCCATGGTGTATATGTGCCACATTTTCTTAATCCAGTCTATCATTGATGGACATTTGGGTTGGTTTCAAGTCTTTGCTATTGTGAATAGTGCCGCAATAAACATACGTGTGCATGTGTCTTTATAGTAGCATGATTTATAACCCTTTGGGTGTATACCCAGTAATGGGATTGCTGAGTCAAATGATATTTCGAGTTTTAGATCCTTGAAGAATCACTACACCGTCTTCCACAATGGTTGAACTAGTTTACAGTTCCACCAACTGTGTAAAAGCGTTCCTATTTCTCTACATCCTCTCCAGCATCTGTTGTTTCCTGACTTTTTAATTATTGCCATTCTAACTGGTGTGAGATGGTATCTCATTGTGATGCTGGTTTGCATTTCTCTGATGACCAGTGACGATGAGCAATTTTTTTCATGTGTCTGTTGGCTGCATAAATGTCTTCTTTTGAGAAGTGTCTGTTCATATCCCGTGCCCATTTTTTGATGGGGTTGTTTGGTTTTTTCTTGTAAATTTGTTTGAGTTCTTTGTAGATTCTGGATATTAGCCCTTTGTCAGATGGGTAGATTGCAAAAATTTCTCCCATTCTGTGAGTTGATGAGGGCTGCAGGGTATTCCAGAGCACTCTTCAACATCAGGAAAAATGTTTTAACATATAAACAAGATCATTTAAGGGCAAAAATAAAGTTCTCCCTCTGCTAGCTTTCCTCAATTAGCTGTTCTCCTCAAGCTTGATAAGATTCCAGGAGCAAAAGAACATCTCTCAACTTCCTGACACTTTCCAGCACTTGGGACAGGATTGTAGCTGAAATGTTATGGCTGTGTATTATAAACTCAGAAATGGGGTTTTAATAAAAACCACTTTATATGCTGTTTAAAAACTTGCTGCAATCTGTTAAACATGTGGGTATGTGTGTGCAACTGTGCATGTATTTTTTAATGACATTTTTGGAACTTGTATTTTCATCCAAAGAACAATGTTTTCTTCAAAATAATTCCTGGCGCATCATAGAGAAGACACCATGTTATCCTCTTGCGTGTCCAGCTTTAAGTGCAACGTGTGGCACACAGAAGAGGCTCAACAAATAATCCCCTAAAGGGGAAGGAGCTGATGAATGAAATGAATGGATGAAAGGGGTGGGGGGAAGTAAAATCTCTTTGATTCTATTAGTTGTAATTCAAAAGTTACCACACAGGGGATAAAAAGAAAATGAAGGGAGAAAGAGTAGTGTTCTAGATTAAAACTTGGGCAGGGAAAGTGCGTTCTAGATTAAAAGCAACTTCAAAAGCAAATGCAAAGTGGTGCTTAATTACATATTTTTTTTTTAAAGCAGCTGTATCAAGCAATAAGGATAAGTGGGGAAATTTGAATATGTGCCGGGTACTAGACAATATGAGACAACTCTATTAATTTTGTTGTTTTGATAATGATACTAAAGTTATGTGAGAAAGCATTCTTTCTTCTTAGATCTGTATAGTGAAGTATTTGGAATAAAAAGTAGGATGTTTAATATTTACTTTTAAATATCGTAACAAAGAAAAAGCAAAGATAGCCAAAATGTATGGTATATATACATGGGAAAGAAGCTCCCGAAAGCAAAGGTGCTCAAGTAGCTCTAAAATTACTTCATTATCTTGAGGGTTTATTGTTAGCAGGTATAAACAGTACTTTTCTTTTTTATCCATAGAAAGAAACCAAGGACACTCTTAAAATGACACCAACTTAATTTTCCAGTAGTTTTTAAACACCACACCTGAGACAAACCAAAATACTCACTCTTCCAAAAGAAGACAAGTTGGCACGCTGTTCATATCCTGCATCCTTTTGTAATATCCCCGGCTCTCATCTCAACCTCTGAAGATCCAAACCACCAATTAAGGTCCAGGTGAAGTACAACCATGACTATGAAACAGTCCCAGCTGGAGGTCATTTCTCACTGCTCTAACCCAAGGCTATTAGCACTTTGGTGAACATTGGAATCACCTGGGTTGCTTTAAAACATTTCCAATTCCGAAACCATCCCTCCAAAGACTGAGATTCAACTGGTGTAGACTGGAGACAAGAAACTTGCATTTTTAATAAGTGTCCTGGGTGAATTTAATGCAGGTGTTCTAAGAACTACATATTGAAACAAATGCTTGAGTAAACACATTTTTAACCCTTTTAAATGCATGTTCTTTCCACCATATTTAATGAGCTTAAAAACAAAAATCACAATTTATAGGTTTTGTTGCTCCCAAGAATCTGGCACAGTATCCTCTCATATAAGGCGATATTAAATATTTGTTGGAAAACGTTACATTTAGCAAGAAGAGAGTACTGATTATCCCTAAGGATTGATATTTATTTAAATATTGTTCTATTTCAGTTTAAAAACATATTTAAATGTGTTGCACTAGTACCCCTAGGTTTCAAAACTTCTCAGTACATTTATAACTTTAGGTTGTAACTGAATTGCAAATCGCCAGATGAATTGATTTTTAAAATGTGACATACACACACACACACACACACACACACACACAAATCGGCTTTTTTAAAAAAGGAAATTCTGTCATTTGCAACAACATGGATGAATCCAGAGGTCATTATGCTAAGTGAAATAAGCCAAGCACAAAAAGACAAATACTGCATGATCTCACTTACATGTGAGTCCAGCTCATAAAAGTAGGGAGTAGAATTGAGACAGGAGAATAGTCTGGAGGCAGGGAACTTAAGGCGTTTCGCGCTGACTTCCTAAAACTAAAGTGAAAGGAAAACCCTAACTTTCCATACCTGAGTAACAAAGGAACCAGAAGCTACTCCCTTTGCAAACCCCCACCTTTTCTGTGGGGCAGATGAGAAATTGAAAGTACCTCTGATTTATTGCTTTTTGCAACCAATCAGATGTTTGCATAGGAGTGTAACTTTGTAACTTCACTTCAGCCTCTTTGGTCGCTGTCCACAACCAATCAAACTGATGGCCGGCCACTACATCATTTACTTGAGATTAAACACCAAGTTGCCAATGGGACCTCAAGCGGGTATTCTGTATCTGGGCCCTTGAGCCGGCTGCTGGGCGGCTCCCACAGTGTGGAGTGTACTTTCATTTTCAATAAATGTCTGCTATCGTTCTTTCGTTGCTTCATTGTTTCTTTGCTTTCCTGTGCGTTTTGTCCAATTTTTTGTTCAAAATGCCATGAACTTAGACAATTTGCAGTCAAGACCCTCTACTGGTAACAGAACGATGGTTACCAGGCTGGGAGAAGGGGCTGACCAGGGAAAGAGGAGACGTCCTAATGTTATCCCTCCGCTAGCCCCCTACCCCTCCACAGGCCCCAGTGTGTGATGTTCCCCTCCCTACTTCCATGTGTTCTCATTGTTCAACTTCCAGTTTTGATTGAGAACAGGTGGTGTTTGGTTTTCTGTTCTTGTTATCACAAGTTTTCTGAGAATGATTGTTTCCAGCTTCATCCATATCCCTGCAAAGGACATGAACTCATCCTTTTTTATGGCTGCATAGTATTCCATTTCTCTGGTTAAGTATATTTCTAGGTATTTAATTTTATTTGTAGATATTGTCAGTGGGGTTACTTTCTTAGTTTCTTTTTCAGATTGTTCACTGTTGGCATATTATAATGCTACTGATTATTGTATGTTGATTAACAAAATTAACATACAATAATCAGTAGCATTTATTTGTTTATCAGTGCTATATTTGAATTTATCAGTGCTAATAACTTTCTTATAGAGTCTTTGGGTTTTTCTAAACATAAGATTATATTGTTTGCAACAAGAATAATTTGACTTTCCAACTTGGATGTCTTATATTTCTTGCTTTTGTCTCATTGCTCTAGCTAGAACTTCCAGTACTATGTTAAATAACAATGGCGAAAGTGAGCATTCTTGCCTTGTTCCACATCTTAAAGAAAAGACTTTTGGGCTTCCCTGTTCAGTATGATACTAACTGTGGGTCTGTTTATATGACTTCTATTGTTTTGAGGTATGTTCCTTCTATACCCAGTTCTTTGAGAGTTTTTATCACGAAGGAATGTTGAGTTTTATTGAATGCTTTTTCAACATCTAATGAAATGATGATATGCTTTTCGTTCTTCATTCTGTTGGTATGATGTATCACAATGATTGATTTGCATATGTTGAACCATCTTATTTTAAACTGAAGACAATATAACTCTGATTACAAAATGATAACAGACAGACAAGCAAAGAGAAAACTAATAGAAACTCTACAGTTTAATTCTATCTCCCCTCCCATTTTTTACTTTTTTGTTTGTTTGTTTCTATTTACATCTTTTTATACTATCGCTTAAGAAGTTGTGGTAGATATTATTTTTGATAAGTTTGTCTTTTAGTCTTCTTACTCAAGATATGAGTGGTTTACACACCACAATTACAGCGTTAGAATATTTGTATTTGTCTGTATACTTACTGTTACCAGTGAGTTTTTGTACCTTTAAATGATTTCTTATTGCTCATTAATGTCCTTCTCTTTCAGATTGAAGAACCCTCTTTATAATTTCTTATAGGACAGGTCTGGTATTTCTTATAGAACAAACAAAAGATAGCTTTTGTTTGTCTATGAAAGTCTTTATTTCTTCTTCGTGTTTGAAGGCTGTTTTCACTGGGTATAATATTCTTTGATAAAAGATGAAGATTATTTTCCTTCATCACTTTGAATATATCATGCCAATCTCTCCTGGCTTGACAGGTTTCCACTGAGACGTCTGCTGCCACACATATTGAAGCTCTTTTATATGTCGTTTCCTTTCTCTTGCTGCTTTTAGATCCTTTATTTATCCTTGATCTTTGGGAGATAGATTATTAAAATACCTTATCATAGTCTTATTTGAGTTAAATCGCCTTGGTGTTCTATGCCCTTCTTGTATCTGAATATTGATATCTTTCTTTAGGTTTGGAAAGTTCTGTGTTATTGTTCCTTTAAATAAACTTTCTACCCCAATCTCTTTCTCTACCTTATCTTTAAAATCTATAACCCTTATATTTGTTTTTTGAGGATATTTTCTAGATCTAATCGGTATGCTTCACTTCATTTCCTTTTTTTCTTTTTTCTTTCTTCTTCTCTGTGTATCTGCATACAGCCTGTCTTAAAACTCATTAATTATTTCTTCTGCTTAATTCTGCTGTTGATAGGCTATGATACAATTTTTAGTGTCTCAGTTGAATTTTTCAGTTCTACAGTTTTTGATTTTCAGAAAACATTTCAATCTTTTTGTTCAATTTCTCTGATAGAACTCTGAATTCCTTTCCTGTGTTAAATGTTGAGTTCACTGAGCTTCCCCAAAATAGCTACTTTGAATTCTCTGTCTGAAAGATCACATATGTCTGTCACTCTGGGATTGGTCACTGGTTCCTAATTTAGTTCATTTATTGAAGTCATGTTTTCTGGATGGTCTTGATACTTCTGGATGTTCACCAATGTCTGGGCTTGTTTGTAGCCATCCTTCTTGAGAAGGTTCTCCAGGTATTCAAAGGAAATTGAGTATTGTGATCTAAGTCTTTGGTCACTGCAACCATATTGTACTGGGTGCACTCCAAACCTGGTAATGTTGCAAATCTTGCAGATTTGTACCACCTTATTGGGCTCAGGCAAGATACAGGATAATTTTCTGTATTACTGGGCAGAGTATCTTGTTCTCCTCCCTTACTTTCTCCCAAACTGAAGGAAGCTCTTTTTCCATGTTGGGCTGCCTAGCACTGGGGGTGAGGTGATACAAAAATTCTCCGCCTCACCATAGCTGTTGTTTTACTGGCTTGTGTGCACTTCAGGTCCACTGCCTCTGAGCTCAGCACAGCATCAGTAGTTTCCCAAGGACTGCAGCCCTTGTAGTCTGACTGCCTTTCAAATGTATTCAAGACCCCATGCCACTTTAGTCAGCCAGTAGTGGAGCTAGCTGGAGCTTAGACCCCTACTACTGGGGCAGAAGTTTCCCTTCTGGCTGAGGCTGTTTTAAATGTTCCCTCTATGGGCACTGGCAGAATTTTGCCCTGTGTAATATGTATTCCACTGTGAAAGGGTAGAACTAAGTTCCAATGCAAATTTCCACAATCACTTCACTTTCCCTCCCCCAAGTACTCAATATACTCTCTCCATGGCACTGCTGGGGTTGGGGAAAGGTGGTGTTGGCAATGCAAGACTGTCTTTCCCACTTTCTTTAATGTCTGTTATTTTGATATAATGTTAAAACCAAGCACTATAATCACTCATCTGATTTTTGGTTCTTATAAAGTCGCTTTCTTGCATGTATAGTTGTGCAATTTGGTGTTCCTTTATGAGAGGTATGGGGGAACCATTTTCTGGAGAGTTCTGTTTGACCATCTTGTTCTGCCTTCCTTAAATTCTTCATTTAAAAGAAGTAAAGTTCTTGATTGACCTAGAGAAGGCAAAATGCTATTTTCTCCTTCTTGTCCATTCTGGAATATATTCTGACCATTAACAATTGCTACTACTTTAATATAGTAATAGAGCAGATAGATACTTCAAATTTATAAATTGTGCATGTGAACTGGATTTCTTTTTTATTTAATAATAAATGGACAAGGTAAATGGGAAATCGTACACTTATTTACTCATTTAATAAGTATTTATAAAATGACTTCTCTTTGTAAGATGCTATAGTATATATTAGGCAGGAGAATTTCCCAGATCTTACTATATTCAAAGCATAAGTGATATGCAATAATGATACATTTTTAGTTCTATTTGTACATAAAGAAATTTTATGTATATTTTGATATCAGATAAAAAGTAATACTTTTGCTATTAGTGTTAAGTTTACTACGGGAAGATCAAGAAATTACTATAAATAACATGTGTCTACAGGCTTACCATATTATCTTCAATCTATTTTGTATGAGTGCTAGAAAAATGGGATTTATGACAAAGCATATAAAGTCCTTTTGTTTATCTAGAATCTCTTAAAGTATGTTTCTTGTAAAACTTCTTCCTGCAAGTATAATGGATAGTTCAAGAAAAAAAAAAGTTTATATAATTAAATCAGTTTGGGAAATGCTATATGTTAGAAACTCTCTTTTGGAAATTCACAATACACATGCACAAACTAAAGAGTCTGAATAGTCCCACAGTAAATATATATATATATATTTTTTTAATAAATATAAAATATTTTATATTTATTAAAATATATATATATATATATAGCCCAATGTTTCCCAAATTTTGGATAGCATAAAGAAATTTTGGCAAAGAATGTGATCTCCTATAATTCAAAATACAAAATTTTTAAAGGTGGTCAAGTGGCATCAGCTAAAGATGAATACGATCTGCATATATACCCCAAATCTCTGTCTCTTCTGCTCGTAGTGTGGAAAAGTTGTCCTGTTTTTGTTTAAAGGCTTGCTGTTCCACTTGACTCTGCTTATCACCTAATTTAACTTTCTCAATGACTTCATTCCTGCATCATCAATTTTTTGTTGATATTTTTCTTTATTGAGATGCTGGTCCACTGACTATGAAAACAATCTTTCGTAACTCCCTTTTGGGAAAAGATTACTTGAAAAATGTCAAGTTATCACCTATTTCTTTGCTGCCCATTAGGGCAAAATTCTAGGAGGTTTATACTTGATTGATCTTCTTGATGATGTTCCTATGTGTTTTCAAACACCTTCCAGTCTGCCTTTCCCCCACACCACTCCTCTGAGATTGTTCTTGCCTAAGTCTCAAAAAATTCTGTGTTGGAAAATTCAGTGGGCCTTTTTCAATTCTTCTCTTACTTCATATTCAATAGCATCCACGTAAGTGGCCACTCATTCCTTGAAACTTTATCCTTTACTTCTGAGAGATCACACTTTGTTTTTTTACCGTATCTCACTTCAATCTACTATGACGACTTCACTGCATTCACCAGACTTCAAAAAGTTAGAATTCCCCAGGCTCAATTCAGGTGATTTTTGTTTTTCTAAGCTCTTTCTAGATAATCTCATTAGTTTCCATAGCGTTAAATAACATGATATGAATAGATTTTGATTGCCAAATGTGTAGCTCTAGTTCTTAGTCAGTTCTGAGCTCTAAACTCTTAGAGCTAGCTCTCTGTTGACATTTTAGTGTATACACTGCATGCATCTTAAAGGTAACAAGTCCAAAAGGGAACTCTCACTTTCCCACCTCATCTGTTTCCGTTTTACCTATAGCAATAAACAGCTCTACGCTCTACCTAATTGCTGCAGTCATTGTCATTCCCTCTTTCCCTTATCCCTTATATTTAACTCATTAACAAGACCTGTCATTTTATCCCTCAAATATTATCTTGGATACATATCCACTTCTCAAATATCCATTCCTTCAAATATTTATATTGGATAAATATCCATTTCTTGACATCCCCATTTCTACAATTCTAGTTCAAGCTGGCATCTAGTCTTGCCTGGACTAGTGCAATTTCCTTCTGACTGATCTCTTTGTTTCTTCTCTTGTTTCACCCCAATCAATACTGCCCTCAGTATTTGAGTGACTTTTAAAACATGTAATCTGATTGATTGACTCATTTCATACCTCACTGCTTAAAAGCCTTCAATGGCTTCCTAAAAAACTTGGAATAAAATACGATGGACAAGTTCTTCTTCGTGTCTGCCTCAGCTTGATCCATTTGCCCCATTTCTCTGTGCTTGGCATTTCTGGTTTCTTTTCTCTTCCTGTAAACATCATCAGTTCTTTTTCTCCTCAGAATCTTGGTCCCTGAATTTTCCTCTACCTGAATTGCTCTTTCCCCTATTTTTCCTACAGTCTACCTTTCCTCTTTCATATATCAACTCAAGCCACCTCAGTCTATCTGTGTCAATCCAACCTAAAGTTGCCAGCACACACATCAGATTCTATATTCTCCAAGTTTTATTTCCTTCAAAACATTTAAAATGATATATATTGATTTTGCTTATTAATGAAGAGTGATGATGAGTTAGGCTGGGCAGTAATTGGACATTGTTTTCTCTCTAAACATGCTCCACACACACCCCATACATATCACTGAGGTCAGAGGTCTTTGTATTCTAGTCAACCACTGTTAGCCAAATGCCAAGAACGGTACTAGCACAAAAAAACCTGCTGAATTAATACTTGTTGGATAAATTAATGAATAATCTTCATTACAAACAAATAAGACTTATTTTTCAGTGTCAACCCAGAAGATCTAATCCTTGTACATTCTGATGAGAAGTAAATCTAAGGAGGTGAGTCCATGTAACAATATAGTCTAGATTACAGTAAGAAACCTAGTTAAAAGTGAAATGCGGATCTTCTAAGGTG
This sequence comes from Macaca mulatta, assembly GCF_049350105.2. Lineage (NCBI taxonomy): Eukaryota > Metazoa > Chordata > Mammalia > Primates > Cercopithecidae > Macaca > Macaca mulatta. Next base: position 50,010,907 of record NC_133406.1, read on the forward strand.
ATATATATCCCTAGCACACTTGAAGTCTGGGTGGAAAACAACTCACCAATTTTTGCAGGTAATTTCAGATAACAGTCACACCTCGCTGTATCCATATCTCCTTTTCAGGCCACAACTACCAATATCTTAAATTTAAAATCCTGGGTTCCAAGGTTATTTTTCTTCTCTGCTCATCTTTTTCATAGAAAATTTTTTCACTAAGATGTAATTGAGAGATTGGCCACTTGAGGGCACTTTAGCTCCTTTATAAATGCTCCTTAAAAAAAAAAAAAAAAAAAAAAAAGCCACCTTCCTTTCAAACAGGCAAAAATCGCTTTCCCTAATATTATATCCCTGATTCTGACACTTAAATCTCAAATTCCTAAAATTCAAATCAGCTACTACTAATTCAAGATATCAACATTACTAACTCATGGCATCATCTTATTCAACTTTCTTACCACAGCTCTGTCCTCTGTCTGTCTGCTCATGAAGAGAACACAGCACCATCCATTTTAGTCTAATGATCATCAACTGGGGTGAGTACTAGAATCACATAGAAGAACTGTCAAAATATGCCTTTTTGAGCCCCACTCTGATCCCCTCAGATGCATTAAGTCACAACCATCAAAGACGTAACATCAGTGTAGGAGTGTTTTTAAAAAGCTTCCCAGGTGCTTCTGACACATACTTGGATGAGAACAAGGGACAGGGCCAACGTTTTCAACCAGCCATGTAAATAATAATAATAATAATAATAATAATAATAATCCATGCAACTACTTCTGCTTATCCACAGAATCTGAGCACAAAGCAAAAAAGTATTCATTCCATTCCTGGGTTATTCTTCCTAGATTCCTGGTTGCTTTTTGTTGTTGCAGCTCCCTATAAAGGAAACAATTATATCCCCGTTTCCACCTTCACCACCGCATTTTAAGCAGCACTGCGTTGCTCGCATTCTCTTTCTAGAGTAATATGCTCAGCTGTGGTGGCACAGAGAGGGAAACTGGCCTAAATTTTGTCACAGGCAGCTAGAAAATATTAAAAAGTAGATTGTGATACCTGCACAATTTTCATGTTATTCCAACTGCGAGGGTGAGCTCTTCAAAAGTGTAGTGATACAGTAGCCTGTCTTTCATTGGACTCCTCAGAAAAGCACATCTGCGAACCATCAGAAGAAAAGAATAACTACTTCATCTCTTTACCTCCTTTACCAGCATGATCTCCCACCTTTGGTAACAGGTACTAAACACTGGCTCTAACTTAAACAAGGAGGGATGTTTTCTAGGAAGAATCCAGAGTGGTTCTGATACAGGAGTTAAGAAGAAATTACTTAGGCAGATAGTGAGGGTACTGGAGTCTTTGGTAAGGTTTTGCTTTTAATGAAAAGCAGCCCCAAATCATTTTCTTTTCTAACAAAAAGCAGCCTTTTTTGGTAAAATTGAGCTGAAGACATAGATGCCAGCAGTTGTGCCAATCGTGTTCAAAACGGTGGCTCCATCTTCTCTTCTTTTTGCCAGCCACATATACAGTAAGGAGCTGCCAAGATGGTGCTGGTCAAACGGAAAGCCCATTTGCGTAACAAGGTTAAGGCAGGGTAACCAGCCTTCCCTGCCCACTATATAAATGTCACACCTGATCAAACCAATCTGTGGACCCTACAGACATCTGACACCGCCTCTCAAGCCTGCCTATAAATCCAGCAAACTCTGCCATGGTTTGGCCTTTTCCCTTCGGAAGCACCTCCCTCTCACTAGAGAGAGAACTGTTCTTTCTCTTTCTTCCACCTATTAAACCTTAGCTCCTAAAATCCTCATGTGTGTCTATGTCCTCAATTTTCTTGGTGTGAGACAATGAACTGCAGGTATTTACCCCAGACAACGAAGCTTCAGTTTCAAGATGGAAAGTGTTGTGAACAATTGCATCTCAGAAGAGGCAAGAACCAGGGCACCTCTGGGAATCTCTGCAGGCATTATGGTATTTCCTTAAAGCATATGACTGCCCTAAGGACTGCCATCTAAATGTTTCTGTCTGACTACCTTCAGTTCTGAGGTTTCCTCTGTCAAGGTTCTCATTCCCGAGGTAAGAAGTCAGACGGCCTTCTGTAGATCCAGTATCTTTCTGAAGTGGAAGGACAGTGTCTGGTGAGCAGGTGTCATGAAGGGCCAGCAGCATGTGCACATTGGGAGGGGTGCTGTGTGAGTCAGGCTGCACAGACAAGAATAACATCTACTGTTTTGGCATCTTTCCTTACCACCACATGATGTTTCTCTGCTCTGAGGAGATCATACACCTTGATTTCTCCAAGTATGTGGGAGATTCATTCCAGTCCCAGCAATGCCATTAGCTCCCTTTTTCAGGCCAACTCATATGTATTAGAGAATATATTTATTTTTCCCGCAAGAATATGAGATGCAGGAGGGCTGTACATTGATTCTGCATATTTTTATCCCAAGCCTAGGAGGACAGTTCACTCAGGAGACAACTGGAGAGCAGCACCTTCAATTCACTTTTCTTGGAATCCAGGTTGTATCCTGATAAGAAGCATGTGAAAAAAAAATGAGTGTGTGCATGTTGATTGGGGTTGAAGGAGAGATGTTCAACATTAACATAGAATTAACGAATTAATGATGACATAGTATAGTCATATTGGGATACTGAGATGTGCTGCACTTTGGAATAAGAGAGGCATAGGTTCCTATCCTGTTTATTTAGCAGACTATTTATCTTGCCAATGCATCTATTTCTTCCTCTATGGAATGGAGAAACAGTCCTATGAATCTCTATGAGGACTAAATTGGAGAACATGTTACGCTGGGTGTGGTTGAATGGCTCCCAGCAGCCAACCCCACCTGTTTCCATGTTCCTTTTTTGTACATGGGAGCTGGGGAGATAAACGCTACATTTAGTAGACTCCTTGGCAGCAAGAGCTCTGGGTGTGAGTTGTGTTCTGCCAACCAGAGGGAGAAGTTGGACGTGAGCTAGAGGCCATGTTCCTTCGACACTTGACTGTTCCTGCTGGCTAGCAACGTGGTAGGAACAGGAGGTTTTTCTACAACAGAGTTTGCATGCGTATTTCAGATTTTTCAGTGTTTCAAGATTTGTGACATTACTGCAGCGATGACCTCAGAGCGGGGCACTCTTAATGAGTCAGTTCCACATTATTTTGGCAGTCAACCCACAATATCCACTCAAAAACTGACTTCTCTGACCCTTCCGCTGATTGTCAGGATCTCACTTGCAGTATTAACCCACTTCTGTTTTCAGTCTCTAGACCGGTTTCTGTTTCCTGTTCTGAGCACTGACTAATATAGATATACAAAGTGCTTAACAGAGCACCTTTTTCTGACACTAAAAACTGCTTGATAAATATAGCTATTATTATTATTATTATCTAGTATTTGACCTTAATCAAGTTGCTTAACCACACTTATAGATAAGCCTGAATTTTCATATCTATAACAGAGGGACCTTCTTGAGGAGCTGCTGTACAGATAAAATCACATAATGTATGAAAAGAGCTTAGCACAGCGAGTAGGTGCCCAATAAATTTTGTGTATAGTTACATATTCCTTTTATTCATTTTCATTGTTAACATATAAATTATTTTATTCATCGTTTAGCTTAATCCACACATAGTATAACACTATAACAGCATCAAACTGTTGTATGCCAATGTGTATGTTATTGACACGTAGTAAATTTCTAAATTTAGAAACGTGTTATACAAGGAGCCAGGTTAAACTTAAATAATGAGAGTTTCTGCAAAACTAATCAACTGACTCTTACCTCTGGTAATTTTTCCTTAGACTCTTTGTTCTACCATCACTAGAGGGCAGACAAATACAGTGAATAATCAGTACCAGCTAAAGCAGTAAATTCTTGATGAGCTTTCTGAATATGGGTAGACACTATATTTTTCAAACATGAAAATAGAAGAACAAAGATACTATGTAAAAACACAAATATCAGTTAAAAGTTTATATGCTTATTTTAACTTTATACTTATATAAAATTAGTAAGCACAATTTTCTAGCTCATACTTATGTAAATTTTAAAGTAAAATCATTCAGCAACACATACATGAATTTTTAAAATTAACAAGAGAATTAAATAATATATTCATTAGAACAGAGAGAGAAGGTAGCATAGTAAGAGGATCACGAATCTGGGAATACAAAGACCCAAACTCCATGGGTCACTTTATCTAGTAGATGTTGTAGGCACAGTGCTTTGGGCCTACGAACTTTCAAGATACTCGAAAAATGTTTGGAACTTGTAAAATAATTGACTCCAAACTTTGAAATGAAGATGGTTTTTATTTACACACACACATACACACATATATGCACACAACCTAACAAGCAATATTCCCAAACAGTAAGAACCTGTTGGGATTTTGATTGAATGGCAATAAATGATTTTTATAGAACTGCCTTTACAATATTGGGTCTTACAATCTATGAATATAGTACAGCCCGCTGTTTCTTTGTTTATTTGAGTCTTATTTTAATTCTTTTAAATGATATTTTATACTTTTCTATACAGAGTTCTTGAACATAGAGTTAGGTGTGTAAATATTTTTATACTATTTTAAATAATACCCTAATTTTAATTTCTGACTCTGTTACTGTTATATATAAATACAATTTCTGTATGTGGCTAAAGTTATCTAACTTGCTAAATTCTTTTATTAATTGATATTATGTGTAGAATCTCTTGAATTTTCTGTATATATGATCCTCTTTTCTGCAAATAATATCAATTTTATTTCTTACTTTGCTATATTTTTATTTTTATTTCTTTTTCCTACTGCATTGCTACGTATCCTCCAGTATATGAAGAAATAAATTAATGAAAGCAGCCTCCTAGCCTTGTTATTGAAATAGAGAACTTTTTATTTATCATTATATGTAATATTTGTTAAAGGTTTATCAATTTTATTAATATTTTAAATTTAGCAACTTTGATATGCCTTTGTTTATGTGTTTGTTCTACTCCTTTTTTTCTCCTCTCTTGTTTTTGTTTCTATTATAGCCTTTGGATTGAATATGCTCTTTTTTTCCTACATTCAGCACCATGAAATGGAGGCTTAGTTGACTGAGTTTTAGACTTTCCTTTAAAATATAGACATATAGGATTTTCAATTGAAATATCTCTTTGAACACATCTTTAATACAGTCCCAGAAATTCTAAATGTTGTACTTTTATTATGTATTTCATGATATTCCTAATTTTCATTGTGATTTATTTTCTCATAATTTTTATATAAACACATTTTTTAATTTTCAAGTATACAGGCTGTTTCCAGTTTGGTTTTCTCTTTTGTGGTCTGGTTTACTTTATTTTTACTGTGTCCAGAGAACACACTGTTATTTTAAATGCACCAAAATTTATAGATGGTTTATGTGTGATAGAGGGATATGAATTTTGTAGTTTCAAAGTTTGTATTACCAATAGGGGAAGCTGCTTTGAAATCTTCCCTTATCACTGTGTATTTAACTATTTCTCAATCTAGTTCTGTTCACTTTTATACATATATAAATTGTCCATTCCAAATTAGAATGTATATTGCCACTTGCTAAATTAAACTTCTTGTAATTATGAAGTAGCCTACTTAATCTCTAGTGATATGTATTTCCTTAAAGTCTATTTTGTCTGACATTAATGTGTTTATATAGCATATCTTGATAAATATAACTTTGTTTTGTAGAAGTTGTTGGTGGAGTAGGACAGATCAGTTATATAACTGGTATACATAAGTATAAAAACTGAGTTGAAAATAATAAATTATAATTATTCAACCTGAAGTCCCAGCATCTTCATTCTGAAATTAAATTATTTAGTAATTTTTCAATATGATATAGACTAAAATCATCCTTCTATGTCCTTAGACTTTGCCTTTTCAAGTCTTCCATATCTGTTCTCTTCCTTGGTGTGTAATGTTCCACCTCAAATCACGTTTGATGCATTTGCTACTGATATGGACAGGAGACAGGGAAATACTGAGTAGAAGAGGGTAGTTCCCCAGGAAGGCTTCACCCTCAAGCCTGGAGACCCACAGCCCTAAGTGGGAACAGGCATTTCTGTCTTTGTACCCGAAAAGCTGCCTTTTGGCCCGCCATGCCCCTATCCTGTACCCATATAAATTCCGAACCCCAGGCTTCAGAAACAGACGAGCACACGAGGAGACAAGGATATAAAAAGACACACAGTGGAACAACACAGCAGAGAAAGCAAAGAGAAGGAATTTCTGAACACTGAGAGGAGTTTGGCTGGGGCCGGTCAAAGAAGAGCTCAGCTGCTGGATGGCCAACCTCAGGGAAAGGTCATTTTTCCACTCCATCCCCCTTCCAGCTCCCCATCCATCCTGCTGAGAGTCACCTCCACCACTCAAACCCCACATTCACGGCTTGTGAATGCTCAGGTCTCCTGGGATGCTGGGCAAAAACTTAGGATACAGAAAGCTGTCACATTGGCCCTCTGCCTTTCTGTAAAGACAGAGGGACCACTGAGCTGGTAACACTTAAGCCATTGGCAGACAGCAAGGCAAAAAGAGCCGGAGGCACCCACCCACGGGACTGGATCCCAAAGTACTCACCCCGGCTCCTACACATGCCCATGTGCATGCTCCCCATCTTGTCAGGGGTTTAAGCAGTGAGCAGTGGTAGCAATGGAACAAGCGAGACACACCCCTGTTGCATGTACGGTGAGGGGGATCAGGGAACTCTCCCATTTCACTACCACTCTAGCTTTGAGACTTTGCATGGCAGGGCTACATCTGGTCTAGCCCTTCCTCTGCAGTCAACAGAATATACTTGACTCCTCAGTCTGCTTCTGAAAACTTATGAGGTCTACGAAGTTTCTTCTCACAACTGTAAGTATTATTTATCTTTCTCTGTGTTCTAATTTAGGAATGGTCAGGGTTCCAAATATATATAGATCTATGTAGGTCTATATATAGAGAGATCTATATGTATTTATAGATATAGATATAGATATAGATTTTTCTTTTTTTGAGACGGAGTCTCGCTCTGTCACCCAGGCTGGAGTTCAGTGGCATAATCTCGGCTCACGGCAAACTCCACCTCCCAGATTCAAGCAATTCTCCTGCCTCAGCCTCCTGAGTAGCTGGGACTACAGGCGCCTGCCACCACAATATTTTTAAGAAATAATTCCACTATGTCTGCTTTCTGATCAATTCTCTTTGGTTAACAGGTTTGCACTGAAAGTTAAACAGTGATTTGAATTTACATTAGTGCCAATTTTGCTTCAATTTTATGGCTGCATTATTTGTACCCTATTGAATGGAAAGATGAATTTTCTATTAATGTTAATTTCCCCCTGTCCCCATGAAAGTAAAACTAGATTAAATAAACTCTAATAATTCTCATAGAAAATAGTAGACTTGTTATTTGGAGTGTAGTGTTTCCCCAGCCAAGCTCTTAAGATTGTGCAACATTTTACTTGGTTTTATTCCATGGTTTAGCCTGGCACTGACCCAACTAGTGCTCTTGAAAACACATGCTCAAGATCGCCTTAGGGAAGAATATGAGTGGGTGAGTGAGTCGGTGCATGTCCACTAACTCCTCTAGAATAAACAAATATCTGTCTGACCAGGTATTAATCAACTTAGTAGGTAGAAAGCTTATTTAAAAAAAGAATTCCTTCTAGATGCCAGCAGAAAGTAGGTTACCAAAGAATTTATTTGGCCAAAACTTTTCTTATAGAAGTATTAAAGGTTAAAACACTTACTACATTCTAAATTGAATGAATTGTCTACTGCTAGAAGTTTCTGGAAACCATATTCCTTGGGAACAACTCAAATGTTTGACCTCAATGCAATTTATCAAAGTGTCTTTCTCCAAATCTCACTGTTACCAGAAAATTATACCATATTACTCATTCCCAAGGCAGATGAAAACTATCATCCCATTATTGCCTTATATTTCCTAGAGTGAACTGGCCAGCTGTATATCAGTAATTGCACAAATTCCTTGAGGGCAGGAACTATGTCTGGTGGAGTTATAGACATATCATACATGTGTAATGAATAGTTACTGAATTTTACTTCATGACAAATTCTACCACAATTTCATGAGAACTTAAAAAATAAGTTTGCAAGAAAATATTTTATACTGTTGGTAAATATTGAGAACATTTTAGAAGACTACTGTGTTACACAACACTGTTACCTAAGAGGAAAATAAATTGGCATGTAGTTATGCAAACTCAGTAATCATTTTTAGGGTAAATAATGATATCACACCATATTAACACATTTATTAATGATGATCATAAAGCAATACTTCCACAAAAATAATCACCACAAACTCAGAGTGAAGTGACTATAAGGTGATTTACTAACAGATGTTCGATAAGGATCAAATAAATACAAGAAATTGTAAAATTTAACATTGTGAGCATCCAAATGTTAGAATAAACTTCATTTTCCTTTCACATTTTATTTTGAAAGTTTTGAAATCAACAGAAAAGATGCAAAAATAATATAACATCCATAGACTCCTTGTCTGGATTTCTCAATGCTAACCTGTTACTATATTTGATTTTCTTATGGTGTGTATGTGTTTATCTGTGTGTGTTGAACCATTTAACAATTACTTGCAGTTATTTATTACTTATTATGTAACAATTATTTGCAGTTCATCCCTAAATACCAAAGTGTATATCTCCTAAGGAAAAATGATATTTTCCTATATAACAATAATACAATGATCTCATTGAGGAAACAACATACAATGTAATATAGAGTTCATTTTCAAATTTTCCCAATTATGCCAACAATGTCGTTTGTATCTTTTGCTTCTTTTCTTTTCTTTTCTTTCTTTTTTTGAGACAGAGTCTCATTCTGTTGCCCAGGCTGGAATGCAATGGTGCAACCTCGGCTGTCTGCAACTTCCACCTCCTGGGTTCAAGTGATTTTCCTGCCTCAGCCTCTCTAGTGGCTGGTTTTACAGGCACACACCACCACGCCTGGCTAATATTTCTATTTTTAGTAGAGACGGACTTTTGCCATGTTGCCCAGGCTGGTCTCGAACTCCTGATCTCAAGTGATACGCCCACATCGGCCTCCCAAAGTGCTGAGATTGTAGGCATGAACCACTGTGCGCAGCCTCTTTTTATTTTATTTTATTTTTTAAGTTTTCCTAAGAGTCAATCACTAAATACACACTGCAATTAGTTGCCTCTTTAGTCTCCTTTATCCTGAGACAGTTTCCCAGCCTCTTTTGTTTTTCATAACATTGGCATATTTGAAGGCCCAGACCAGTTGTTTTCCAGAATAACAAGTTGGATTATTTTAGATGATCAGATAAAGTTTATGTATTCTGAACAAGAGTGCTGTACAGATAAAAGTGTGCCTCTCCTGGCATATCCCAGCAGGGGCAACTGATATCAGTTTCTCACCTCCTACTTCCCTTCTATGTCCCCATAGGCAAACTATGGTATTACCCATCTCCTGAACCCATCAGGGGCTTTATTTCCCCTGGCCTCTGATGACACAGCCTTCCCTTTAGAAAAATCTCTTTCTACTTTTTCTCTAACTTTTCAACGCTTCCATTTGTTCACTGCTCAATTCAAATATCTCCCCTTACCATAAAATATTCTATACTATGAATAGTATTCTATGAATACTATTCAAATTGTTATTCTGGAAAACTGATCTGGGCCTTCAAACATGCCAATGTCATATGTTTTGTCATCCTGCTAGCCTCATGCCTGCTGGCCTATTCATAGCATAGATATTTTATGGTAAGGGGTGATATTTGAATTGATACTATACTCTCTCAAGCTGTATCATAGCTCCCTCTTCAAACGTCTTTTAGTTTTTTAAATACACTATTATGGATTGAGTTAGGTCCCCTCAAAATTCACATGTTGAAGTTATAAAACTCAGAATATGACTGCGTTTAGAAATAGAGTCTTTAAAGCGATTATTAAATTAAAAATAAATAAGCAAAGTGGGCCCTAATATGATTAATGTCTAATCAGAAGAGAAAATTAGGGCATAAACATATATAGAGGGAGGACCATGTGAATACACAAGGTGAAGACAAGGAGAGAGGAATCTTGAGAAATCAGCCTTGCTAACACCTTCATCTGAGGCTTCTAGCCTCCAGAATCGTGAGAAAATAAATTTCTATTGTGTAAGCCACCCAGTCTGTGGTATACTTTGTTACGGCAGCCCTAGCAAGCAAACACACACACTCAGAGCTTTAACCTAATGAATGACTTGGTAGTTACACTTGTATTGATACTAATGTTATAATTACCATATGCCATGTGATCCTGCTGGCCTGCCATCCCACTGAGAGCAGCAACTATGGACCTAGAATTCCCCACATCTGGGTTTCATTTCCCACAGAGCTCATCAGGATCTTGTGCACTCAGGAAACAATAATTTGATGGTCCTTGATGGATGACTAAATTTCAATTACCTTAGGAAAAAAATCAATGCTATAATTAATTGCTCCATTGTTTATAAGAATTCATCCATGACACATGTTTTCAATTTACCCCTTACCCTCTGAGTGTCATATAACTCTCCAGAGATTGTCTCTACCTCTCTATGAAACTACTTCTTAAAATTTTTAATTCTTAAGGAAATTTTTAGAATTTAAGAAAGAAAGAAAAAAATCGTTTACTAAGTGCCTACTCTTTCTTCAAAACAGTTTTCTCTATTTTCTAAAAATATGTCAAATTGACTTAAAATAATCATAATAAAAATGACAAAAATTAAGCCAATAAAGAATATCTTGTTATTTCAAGTAATTGTAGTATTTATTTGTATTACTTTGTACATAAATTTCCAGAGAAATCAAGGCTTTATAGCTGCACTCTGTTTGCACTGATACTTACCTCTGCTTTTAGTGTAGGAGACATTTTCCAATGGTAAACGCCGCTTTGTATCTTCAGGCTCACTAATCCCCAGCATCAGTGTACCTCATCACAGATGAGAAAATGCAGAAGGTTCCTGCCTGGGGCCTTGCTGTCATGGTTTCTTGTTGCTAGGAACACACAGAAGCATGGCCAGCTGCTGCTGCTGCTGCTGCTGCTGCTCCTGTTAGTCTGCTAACTAAATATGGGTGAATTTTTCTATGAGTCAGTATTTCTATACTGTCAATAACAATGTGTGTGTGTTTTTAAATTAAGGCCTGATTGTTAAGTCACAAAGGATTGACTGAATCCAATTCTAACATAAATAATCCTCAAAATTTGGCTTATGGTGTGCCATAGATGTCCAGCTAAACTGAATATAATACTCAGGCATGAATTATGTTAAGAAAATTACCGCTGATCGAAGCTATCATTTGTAGATTAACTCACACTTAACAAAAAGTTATGTTCCTTTGATATCCTTTCAGGCTTAGTCCAGATTTGGTGGGAGTAGGTAGAGGGATGTTCTGTGGTCTTGTAAAATTGGGAAGCATTAAGAAATACAAAATTAAACATATTCCAATAATATATAAATTTTTAGAGACTAACCAATGTCAATTTGTATCATGAGTCTCCTAAAAGGGAATAGAGAATTTTCTAACTCTAACACTCATTTGGAGTAACTTATCGCAACTACAGAAAATATGGTTTAAGACACATAGGAGTTCCATATGTAATTTGAGAGGCAGTATCATATGATGTAGAGTTGGAGGCAGAAGACCTGAATTCTTCTCTTACCTCTGTCAAGAATTAGCTGTGTGAACTTGGCAAGGCCTGGGGAAAGGCATTTTTATCCCATGTCTCATTTTTAAATTTGTAAAATCGGCCGGGCGCAGTGGCTCACGCCTGTAATTCCAGCACTTTGGGAGGCCGAGGTGGGTGGATCACGAGGTCAAGAGATCGAGACCATCCTGGCTAACACGGTGAAACCCCGTCTCTACTAAAAATACAAAATATTAGCCGGGCATGGTAGCCAGTGCCTGTTAATCCCAGCCACTGGGAGGCTGAGGCAGGAGAATGGCATGAACCCAGGAGGTGGAGCCTGCAGTGAGCCCAGATCGCACCACTGCCTGGGCAACAGGGCGAGACTCTGTCTCAAAAATAAATAAATAAATAAATAAAAATAAATAAATTTGTAAAATGGAGATAAACTTATAAGGCCATTGTGGAAATTAAATTAATAAAAGTGAAATTTATTAATAGTGAAATTACTGTGTAAAACGAAAATCACTATATGAATATGAGTTGATATTCCATTTATAAGATGCCACTTACATTTCCTTCAGGATTTATACTACTTGCTGTCTCTAATTAGAAGTTGTCCTACACTCTGGCTCCAAAATACTGCAAAATGAAACAATCTTCTATCTGATATAGTTGTCTAATTAATTACAAGTCCAGGTCAAGCAGAATAAGAAAATGTTTGAAAGTCTTTCTAATTTTTGAATTTAAAGAAATACTTTCAAATAAAGACTACAAATATAAATTTTGTAGTCTTTATTTTGAAACCATAGAATGATAAAATAAAAATTATTAGGATAGTTACTTATGGCAAAAGACACAGGGACAGGAAATGGATGTCTCTGAATATATGTGTGTGTATATACATATATACATACACACGTATACATATATGTGTACATATGTACATGTACACACACACTTTGGAACCATGAAAATGCTTTATGCTCTATGTAATCAAAAACCGTGATTATTTCAAAAATAAAAGCTAAGCAGTTGTTTAAAAATTTTTGAAGCACAGGGATCTAATTGCATATCAAATTGTTGACAAAACCACACACAGAAAAATTATTTCGAGTGACTTTAAAATGCAAGGTTTTTTTTTTTACTATCTGTCACTAGTGAGATATATCCCAAGGATAAAAATCTCCACAAAGAAATCACAAGCTTTACTCAGTAGCATTATTATTAATGAAAATAGTATTTGTATTGTTATTTTGAAATTACTATATGTATATGGCATAAGATAAATAAGTATGTACATGTAATTAGGAACCAAGAGCTTCAATATAAGAAAATTTGGGGAGAAAAGGTATAAAATCAAAATAATAGAGGTATAGAATTACCAAGGTAGAACACCATAAATTAAGACATGTAATTATATATTTAAATATAAATATCAACATAAACACATGATTTTCCCTTTTTTCTAAAATATACATACCTTGAACTTATTTTTAAAATACATAACTTGAATTTATTTTTTTAGATACATATCACATAAATATCTCTTCACTGAAAAGCTACAGAAGCAGTGACAAACCAGTAGTAACGACCACCTGTGGGGCCCAGATTCTGGTCTCTAAACTTTAATTCTGTCCTAAGAGAACTGATGTTTCCAGGACTGGCTGGACAATATGTTGAATAAGTCTGGAACATCTTGTTGTGCTGAAAAGCAAGAAAGCAATCAAGGATTACAGGGAACATGTCAAAGAGACAGAGAAACCAATTAGAGCAGCTCCCACTGGCGAAAGTGTGGAACAGTTTGAGCAACAATAAAAATGACTGGAAAGGTCATATATATCCATAAGTTAGTAATTATACAAAAACAAAACACACACACACATACACACTCATTGGTCACCTTTGGTAATTACTAGAAAATTTCTAAATATTGATATTAAAAAGAGAAAGCATTATGGATTGTTTGTTCTGTCTTCCCTGTGTGTAGCATATTTCATGCTGTTTTTCCAAGGTAATTCTTCAGTATAAAATCCCATTGTCTCAACTGAAGATGACTCAGAAGTCTACCAGAGCACCAAACTCTCTGTGGGATCAGCTGAAGCCATTGCTGAAATTGTATCACAGGTCAGTTCCTCCCTCTGCCCACTCCTGTTTCCAAGAGTACTCCCTAGTCAGTTTCCTGGATGCTAACCTCCATTACAGTTTGCTTCCCAAGAAATCTAACCTGTTGCAGGCAGTTATTGTCACGTGTGGTTCAAGAAAGCAAAACCTAAGATAGGGTTTTAGAGTTGAATTAACCTGTTCCAGAGCTGGCAATGAGGACCCCACCGCTGATGGCAGGTGGAGCACAAATAGCCTCTGGTACAAGATAGCAATGCAAATGGTATTTTCACTAGGTTGGTGCACTGCTGAAGAGAAATGCATTAGCTAGTGCAGTGTGTCAGAAACTGTAAACATGGAGGAGTAGTAACTACAAGGAGACTTGAGTGAGCTCAAGTAACACTCTGGGAAGAAATAACTAAGAGTGATTAATTTACAAATAAAAGTTAAATGTAAAAAGTCATAGGTCACCTTGGTGAGAGAGAGAGACTGGAGGAAGGGGAGTCATGTCTTTTCTCCTACAGTGGGAAAGCAGACTGTACAGAAAAAGCTGATGATGAGGTCTATAAAAGTAGCAAAACCCCAAAAGAGGCTAAACTTCCAACCAAGGCAGATCTGCAACACCAACATCAGGTTTCTGTCTGGGAAAAAGTATGATCTTGACACATGAGGTAGGGAGAGGTGGGGAGAGCTAGATTGGTGTACCTGAATATCTTGAACTCTCTTCCAAAAAATATTGATCCCAAAAGCAAGGCTTACTAAATGCCCTCCACTTATCTCAGTTTCAATGTCTGCCTTTCAGGAAAATCAATCTGAAATAGTAACCAAATACCTAATGAAAGTCTTCTCCATGGAAGAATTCTTTTTTTTTTTTTTTTTCTTTTTGAGGCGGAGTCTCGCTCTGTCGCCCAGGCTGGAGTGCAGTGGCGCGATCTCGGCTCACTGCAAGCTCCGCCTCCCGGGTTCCCGCCATTCTCCTGCCTCAGCCTCCCGAGTAGCTGGGACTACAGGCGCCGCCACCACGCCCGGCTAATTTTTTTTTTTTTTTTGTATTTTTAGTGGAGACGGGGTTTCATTGTGTTAGCCAGGATGGTCTCGATCTCCTGACCTCGTGATCCGCCCGTCTCGGCCTCCCAAAGTGCTGGGATTACAGGCTTGAGCCACCGCGCCCCGCCTCCATGGAAGAATTCTAGCTAATAAATATAAAAAGATTATAGAGTTAGCAAATCACCATTGGCAAACTGTAATGAAATTATCTAGCCTCTCATCACTATATAACAAGCAACACATTAACCTACTGATCAACCTTAATTAACATCACTAAAAGTGAAACACAATAATATGCCCTCTACATGCCCCTGATGTGATGAAAGATGCTATGTATACCACCACTTATAAAGTGTTTTTTCCAAAGTTGAACCTGAATCTAATCAAGTCTATAAATTGTCAACTTAGAGGAAAAATGGGAGATAGAGATACAACCACCATACCTAGAGTTAGAAAAATAGTAAATTAGTATCTTCAACAAATATATGGCATTATTTTTAAAAGGCATTGAGAGACATATTAACTAAATACAATATGTGGTCTGTGTTTGGATCTTGATTCAAAAAGCTGTAAAAAAGACATGTTTTTAGAGAAATGAAGAAAATAGAACATTGAGCCGGTTATCAGATGATGTGACATTATTTGTAAAATGTTGTTATTTGTGATGAAATACTGCTAAGCTAAGCCTTTTCTATAATTATCTATTAAAGATGTATATTGAAATATTTATAGGTGAAATTATGCAATATCTGTTATGTGGTTTATAATAATCTAGAGAAAACTCATACATAAGATAGGGTATAGATAAATAAGAATGGGAAAATGCTGATAATTGTGGAGCTGGGTGATGGGTAGACAGGAATTCATTATATTGTCAAGTTTAGTACATGTTTAAAATGTTCCAAAGTCAGTTTCTAATAATCATTTACATCTTTCATGTTACTCTACATGTAATACCAAATCAAACTGAGTTAAGAATTTATAGGTAATGAAGTTTAAGAAATGTTAGGAATTTTAGGAAAATCTCTTCAGGGCATTAGCCTATGCAAAGAATTTATGACAAAGATCGCAAAAACAAATGCAAGAAAAACAAAAATAGATACATGGGACTTAACTAAACTAAAAAGCTTCTGGATAGCAATAGAAATAACCAATAAAATAAATAGACTACCTATAGAATGGTGGAAAATATTTGCAAATTATGCCCCTGGCAAAGGACTAATATCCAGAATTTACAAAGAACTCAAATAACTGAAGAAAAAAGCAAACCATCCCATTAAAAGCTGGGCAAAGGACATGAACAGACACTTCTCAAAAGAAGAAATACAAATGGCCAACAAACTCATGAAAAACACTAATCACCAGAGAAATGCAAATTAAAAACACATTAAAATATCATCTTACACCAGTCAGAATGGCTTTTATTAAAACATCAAAAACAAAAGATGGTGCAGATATGGAGAAAAGAGAATGCTTATATACTGTTGGTGGGAATATAAATTAATTAAACCTCTACAGAAAATAGTACGGAGGCCAGGCTTGGTGGCTTATGCCTATAATCCCAGCACTTTGGGGAGCCAAGATGAGTGGATCACTTGTAATCAGGAGTTCGAGACCAGCCTGGCCAATGTGGTGAAACCCCATCTCTACTGAATATTTAAAAAATAGCCAGGCATGGTGGTACACGCCTGTAATCGCAGTTACTAGGGAGGCTGAAGCAGGAGAATCGCTGGAACCTGGAGGCCAGAGGTTGCAGCAGGCCAAGATCTCACAAGGTTTCAAACTCCTGGTCTCAAGTGATCCTCCCATCTTGGCCTCCCAAAGTTTTGGGATTACAGGCATCAACCACCACACCCAGTCTTGTAGTTTAAATATACATATATAAAAAGTGAAAGCTTAAAGGAAAAAATATATATGTGCTAAGCAAAAGGTAAGCACATGAAATTCAGTGTGGCTCTATTAATATCAGATAAGAAATGCAATCAAGGAAGGAGATAGATATTAAAAGAGACATTTGGTAATACTAAAAGGGACCATGCATCATGAAGACTTAACAATCATAAATGTATATGGATCTAATGATAGAATTCAAAATACGTGAAACAAAAACCATGGAAATAGAGGCACTAATAGACCAACAACTACAGTTGGGATTATAAATCTTTTTGCACATAAAAGAACAAGTAGAGTTTTAAAAATAAGTATGAACATAGTCTAAACCATACTCTCAACCAACTTGATTTAACTGACATTTATAAAACACTTTCTTTTCAATTGCAAATGGAACTTTCATCAAGAGAGACCATGTGAAACGCTGTAAAATAAATTTCAATAAACCCTAAAAACATAAAGGACTTATAGAATCTTTTATGAGCACAATGGAATTAAACTGTAAATCAATAACAGTAAGGCTAGAAAAGCCTCCAAATATTTAAGAGTGAAACAACAATCCTATAACAGAGATTATAAATAAATCATGTGGAAATTAGAAAATATTTTAGACCTGATAATAAAAAATATAATATGTTGAAATTTATGGGATTCAGCTAAACACGTACTTAGGAGAAATGTTTAGCTTTAAATGGATACCAGAATTTTTTACAGATTTAAAATGAATTATTCAACCTTTCATCTAAATAAGCTAGGAAAAAGACCCTATTAAAACCAAAGTAGAAGAAAGGAAATAATAAAAATTAAATCAGACCAATTAAATAGAAAACTAACAATAATTAAATAGAGTCAAAAAGTGGTTCTTTGAAAACGTTGATAAAATTGATTGACCCATGAAAAAGACAGAAAATACAAGTTGTCAATAGCAGTAAAAAAAAAGAGGAAATATATATTGGCAGTAAACAGTATTATTTCTGTGTACAGATCTTTTATATTTTGTGTTAGATTTATTGGTAGCTATTTGATTTTTTCCATGCTATTATAGACAGTAGTATGATTTATAATAAAATGTAATAAAATACTCTTTATAATAAAATAAAAAATCAAATATCTATTAATAAATCTAACAAGAATATAAAAGATCTCTACACTGAAAATAATACCTTGCTGAGAAAAAATAAAGACCTAAATAAATAGATATTTTCTATATGTAACATAGAAAATTTCTTATTGTTAATACATATTTTCTGCTCTAACCTATTCAACACAATCCCAATCAAAATCTCTGTATACTTTTTAAAAGAAATTTTGAAGGTGATTATAAAATTTATATGAAGTACAAAGGATCTAGACTAGTCTGATTGATCTTAAAACGCAAGAATAAAGTTGGGGACTTTTATTACTCAATTTCAAGACTTAATAAAAAGGTACTGTGATCACGACAGTTTAATACTGGCTTAAGAACAAAGGTTAATATTGGCATAAGAACAAATAGTTCCAAATACAAAGGTACTGTGATCATGACAGTTTAATATGGGCATAAGAACAAATAGTCCTCCAGCTACGGGACAAATATTTGAAAAATATTAAACTTTGATTTCTATCACAATCACATTCAATACAAATGTTTGTTTATTAAGATGAATCATAGACCTAATCATAAGGGCTGGAATGATTAAGCTTTTATGAAAAATGAAAAAAAAATATTTTTGTAACCTTAAGTTTGTGAGTTAAAATGTATCTCCAAAAAGGACATGTTCAAGTACTAACCCCAAATATTTATAAATATTACCTTAGACGGAAATAGAGTCTTTTCAGATATAATTAGTTAAGTTAAAATGAGGTCATACTAGAGTACGGCAGGCCCTAATCCAATGTGACTGGGATCCTTATAAGATGGAGAGAACAGACACAGACACACACAGGAGAGAATGTCACATGAAGACAGAGGCAGAAATTACAGTGGAATGACAGTGATTCCCAATAACCAGCGATGTTACGAGAAGGCCGTGAAATGGATTCTCCCTCAGAACTTCCAAAATAAACTAACCCTGACAACTCCTGGATTTCAGACCTGTAGCCTGCAGAACTATGAGAGAATAGTTTTGTTTTGGTAAGCCAGCCAGTTTATAGTGCTTTGTTACAGCACGTCTATAAAACTAATATACTTGGGCAAAAATTTCTTAAACAGGATATGAAAAGCACCAAAGGAAAAAATATATATTTGATAAATATGCACTTCATAAGAAGTTTTTGTTCATCAAAAGATACCATGTAGAAAATAAATAGGCAAGGCATAAACAGCAACACATATGACTAGCAAAAGATGTGTATCCAGAATACACAAAGAAGAACTCCCCTAAATCTAAAATTTTTTAAATCAGCAAATACTTGACCAGATATTGTATATTAAGATGAATCACAGACCTAATCATAAGAGCCGAAACTATCAAGCTTTTGCAAAAAAAAAAATGGAAAAATGCATTTGTACAAAAATGCATCTTCTTCATAAAGGAGATATTAGTAAAAATGAGTATATGAAAAGTTGTCCACCATCATTATTCATCAGGTAAATGCAAATTAAAACCACAGTGATCTATATTTCAGCCCCACTGTGATGGGTGAAATCAAATATTGGTGAGGATGGAGAGCACCTGCCCTTCTCATATATTGCTGCTGGAACTGTAAAATAGTAGAACTGCTTTAGATAATTATTTCGTAGTGGATTATAAAAGCAAACACCTCTATGAGACAGCAATTTCTTTCTAAGAAAAAACATTTATTCAGAAAGAAAATGTGCATATTCATAGAAGCTTAATTCATTGTGGCCAAAAACTGGAAACAATCTGTATCAGTTTTCTAGGACAGACATAACAGATCCCAGACAGACTGAGATCCATAAACAGAAATTTGTTTCCTCACAATTTTGAAAACTACAAGTCCCAGATCAAGATGTGAACAGAGCTGGTTTCTTCCGAAGCCCTTTCTCCTTGAATTGCAGATGGCTATCTTTTCCCTGTATGTTTACATGGTATTCCCCTGGTGTGTGCATGCAACGGTCAGTATTACATTAGGGCCTACCCTAATGACTTTATTTTAATGACATTATCTCTTTAAAGACCTTATCTCCAAATACTGTCCCATTCTAAGGTACTGGAAGTTAGGACTTAAACATAAGAATTTTCTGGGGACATTATTTAGCCCATAACACAACCCAAGCGACCACTAATTTTGGAATGGGCAAACAGTCATCGTGATGGTTAAATTTTATGTGACAAGTTGACTAGACTACTGTGCCCAGGTGTTTAGTCAGACACCAGGCTAGATGTTGCCATGAAAGTATTTTATAGATATGGTTAACATATATAATTAGTTGACTTTGAGTAAAGGAGGCAACCTTCTCTAATGTGTATCACCTTCAGCCAATCGTTAAATAGCTTAGAAGCAAAGGTTGAGATGTCCTGGAGAAAAAGGAATTCTGTCTCAAGACTGTAACATAGAAATCCTGCCTGAGTTTCCAGCTTAGTAGTCTGCCCTGCATATTGCAGACTGAAGACGGGAACATCAACTGTTACTTGAGTTTCCAATCTGCTGACCTACCCTATGGATTTATATTTTCCAAGCCCCCACAACTGACCGAGCCAGTTTCTTAAATTAAATCTTATTAGCTCTATTTCTCTGGAGAATTCTACATGTTGTAGTCATGCATAGAAAACTACTGTGATAAAAAGGACCAAAATATTCATACATACATGCAACATGGATAATGGTCAGAAATGCTATACTGCGTGAAAAGAAAAGCCAGACAAAAAAGGATGCATACTCCATCATCCCATTTATATGAAATCCGAGAAGAGGCAAAACTCATCTATGGTGATAGAAATAAGAAAATTGCTGTCTGGGGTAGATGAATGAGGATAGATATTGACTGAAAACAGACAGAAGGGCACATCCTGGAGTGATGGAATTGTGCTATATCTTGTTTTCAGTGGTGTTTTCATGGGTATGTACCTTTGTCAAAATTCAAAGACCTAAATAGTCAGGAACTGTGGATTTCATTCTGTGTAAATTGTATCTTTAAAAAACAATATAAAAAATTACATATTACCTTAAATTTCAATTATGTATATATAGAATTATTTCAAATAGATTTCAAATATAAATTTTTCAAATGTTAAATTTTTTATTCATTGTGGATGTAGCTGCAATGAATAAAACATATGTAGATGTTTAGGAGTGACTCTAAGCTTCTAACCATTGTCTGTATTCCTTTTCCTGGCCATCTTTCAGAGACTTGTTTAACCATTAGGGGGACCCCTCAGGTCACGCAGACAGTGTGCGACTACTCTTACTAGACACCCACCTTCAGGTTGGTGATCAGTTCATCCCAATCAGGTTCAATGTAAGTCAGTCAATATTTACAACAAGCAGGAATCTTTAACTGGAGTGAAAGTTATAATTAACGTCTTCATTTTTTTGATACAGCTTACAGTTAAAATGTAACACATTGATTATCTTCATATGTACCATGTGTTGTTAACTACTTAGCTCACTTAAATATCCATTTCCCAGCTGTACTACAAATTCCTCACAGGTTAAGATCATGTTTTAATATTTTTCTGTGTCTCCCAAAAAACTTAAGACAGCCTGGAGATATATATATATATGGCAATTGGACTGATGAATAAATTAGGTGTGTTGTTTTGGCTTTGCCTAGGAAAAACTAGTTAACTCACTTCAGGCTCCCTTTCCCTACCACCCCCACAGTCCCCCCAACCCTCCACTGAGTTATCCTATTCTATACCATTGAATAAAACCATTGAGTAAATCCATACGTTTTATTTCAGCTCTCTGGAAGCATTTGATTCATTGTGAAATTTTTTCTCAAAATTACTATAAAATACAATTTTAAAACGGAATATATGGAGCAAGAGGAAGATGGAGATGGTGGAGGAGGAGGAAGAAGAAAATGAAGAAAGCAAAGGAGGAGAAGGAAGAGATGATGAGGATGAAGAAGAAATGTAGAAATTGCAAGTATACAAAATCAGGAATCTTTTAAAAGACTGGTTTTATCCTCTAAATTCTTAGCCATAAATGCTTATCTCTCTGAATGACTTAAAAATCAATATAAAGTTTGATTCTATGGTTTATTGATTCTGTATTTCAATTATCCCTAATTAAAATGTCTGCTTTGATTTGAATTTCTAAACAAGGGGAAAAAATTACAGGAATTTCTTTTAAATGTACTATTTCATCCTCAATCCAGTGGATGCCATTCCACTATATTTAGTGAATTCCAGTAATATAAATATATCTGATATTCTTGCATATAGATACATATATATTCTTATGCATGAAATTGAGTGGTACTTATTTTCCAAGGATTTAGTAGGAGAGGAATATATAAGTGAGTGTCTCTTTCTCCCTAGGATCACAACTAAAATAAAAAGTATATTAAAGATATTATGACTCTCTATGATTGGTTCAACACATATTTATTGAGCCGTTACTATGCACCTAATACTCTCTTAGTACATGAATGTTACCTATCCATAAATGAGTGAATAATACTTGTAAAGAAGTATGGCATAGAAGACTAAAACAGAGAACAATGTGAGATGGAAAATAATCAGGTGCCTTAAATATAATATGGACAATAAGGGCTATTGAAAGTCTAAAGGATAGAATAATTGAAGAGTGTTCTGATCCTTCTCTTTATCATCTACACAACACAACTAATAACCTCCTATGAATGTTTTAAATATCAAATGAAATAATAATATATATATAAGAAGAGTTAAGTACCCAATGTATACATAAGAAATTGGCAGGGCGCGGTGGCTCACGCCTCTAATCCCAGCGCTTTGGGAGGCCAAGGCGGGTGGATCATGAGGTCAGGAGATTGAGACCATCCTCGCTAACACGGTGAAACCCCATCTCTACTAAAAATACAAACAATTAGCGAGGCGTGGCGGCCGGCGCCTGCAGTCCCACCTACTGGGAGGCTGAGGCAGGAGAATGGCGTGAACCCGGGAGGCGGAGCTTGCAGTGAGCGGAGATCGCGCCACTGCGCTCCAGCCTGGGCGACAGAGCGAGACTCGTCAAAAAAAAAAAAAAAAAAAAAAAAAAAAAAAAGAATTAAAACGGACCAGGTGAAACAGGCTGACAGAAGAAAAAAAAAAAAAAAAACCCTCTAAATTCACATACAAAGAGACACTGCAACCGTGATGAGTACCCACAACATTTCTAGTCCTGTGCTTAACAATGTTAACAGAAAAACTTCAGCCGAATTAAATTTAAAGGAGTTTAATTGAACAATGAACGATTCGTGAATCAGGCAGCTCCCGGATTCACGGCAGATTCAGAAGGACTCCAGGTATGCCTCGTGGTCAGAACAAATTTATAGACCAAAAAAAAAAAAGTGACGTACAGAAATCAGAGGTGAGGTACAGAACAGCTGGTGTGATTACAGGTTGGCATTTACCTTATTTGAACACAGCTTGAACACTCAGCAGTGAATGACTGGTTGTAGCGTGGCTGCTGGGACTGGCCAAGACTCAACCACTGTTACAGGCCCATACTCCTAAATTAGGGTTTCAATCTTGTCTACCCACTAAATTAGGCTGCAGTGGTCCACAACGACTCAAATGTAGAAGTATGGAGTCCTTCTCAGGCCATATTTAGTTTGTTTTAACAATTATGAAAGAATTTTTATAAAGTATTACATAACATCAAGTATTTGTTGCTAGGAGACATAGGTGATAGGAGATAAGGTCACAGAGGCAAAGAGGGCAAAGGTGCACAGCTTCTTATAGTGATGTTGTCTTCACTCTGAGGTAAGAATTTTTATAAAGTATTACATTCATTAAGTATTTGATTGCCTTATCTTTCATACCAGTAAAAATGTGTTCATAAATACATACCATAAGGTGACAGGCAATAAATAAAAAATATGTAGTGGGGTACATATTGATAAATACTAAGGACAAGCACAAGCAGGGGAAAGAGATAGAAATTATGGGTTGGTGGGGGAAATTGTAATTTCAATGTAGATGACCAGAGAAAGCCCCACTGAAAAGATCGCATTTGAGCAAAGACCTGAGAGATGAGGTGAGGAACAATGACATGTAACTCTTTGGAGGAACAGCATTTCAGGTAGAAGAGCATCAGTAGTAGTTCTGACAGGGGTGATGCCTGTTGTGTTTGAGAAACAGCCAGGCGAGCGAGCAGTGTGCCTGGAGGCAAGAGTAAGAGGAGGATGATAGGAGACAAAGTCACAGAGGCAAGGAGGGTGAAGCTGCACAGCTTCTTATAATGACATTGTCTTCATTCTTACTAAGGTAAGAAGCCATTAGAAGGTCGTGACCAGAGAAACAAAATTATTGTTTATAGTGGGAGATTATTCTGTCCGGTGTCACTGATGAAATGGAGAGAATAGTTATAAAGTTATCATTGCACTTAGGTGAAGAGATGATAGGGGCTTGGACCCGGATGGTTGCAGTGAATGTTGTAAGAAGTGTTTGGATCCTCAACTCTACTGTCAAATTGTTTACAGCCCAGTTAGGAGAAAAAGTCTGGGTAACTTTAAAAATATTTTTTTTTAAAAAAGAGAGAAATAAATCATTAGAAGCTAAATGGTATGTGTACAATTACAAATTTAAGAGGGATTTGGGAAAAGCAAATTGAGCAATGTGACACAAATGTGACTGATTAATAGTGTTTTAATAAAAATAATAATTGCTGACATTCATTGTGTTCATTATATGCCAGGTGCCAGGCATAGTGCTTTACATGTGATATCTCAATTAATCTCCACCAAAAACCTATGATAAGTTGCTGCTACTGTCCCATTTCCTATAGAAGGAAACCAAAGAAAGAATATCTGGAAAAGTTAATAAGTTGTTCAAAGGACATAGCTGTAATTTCATCACGATTTGGCTTTTATGAGCGCCC
Source organism: Macaca mulatta (assembly GCF_049350105.2). Lineage (NCBI taxonomy): Eukaryota > Metazoa > Chordata > Mammalia > Primates > Cercopithecidae > Macaca > Macaca mulatta. The sequence continues at coordinate 50,035,537 of NC_133406.1, forward strand.
AAGCTCAACAGTGACACTCTATTCTGATTTGCCATATAGGTGGAAGGGGAAAGAAGACATTCTAAATGGGTGAATCCATGTGAGTGAAGGTTAGAAATTCATATGTTTTGTGTGTACATGAGAATGGCAGATCTGGAGCAGAAGGTTCATATTGGGGAACAGTAAAATAAACAGTGGAGACTGAAAAGTATAAACAGATTTTAGAAGTCCTCCAGAGCTAGCCATAAAAGTTTTAATTGTATCCAGGAGAGCCTGGGAATCTAAGATGAACGTAGGAGGAGAAACATTATTATTATTATTATTTTGAGACGGAGTCTTGCTCTGTTGCCCAGGCCAGAGTGCAATGGCATGATTTAGGTTCACTGCAACCTCCACCTCCCAGGTTCAAGCAATTCTCCTGCCTCAGCCTCCCGAGTAGCTGGGATTACAGGCATGTGCCACCACACCTGGCTAATTTTTCTGTATTTTTGGTAGAGACAGGGTTTCACCATATTGGTCAGAGCTGGTCTCAAATTCCTGACCTTGTGATCCACCTGCCTCAGCCTCCCAAAGTGCTGGGATTACAGGTGTGAGCCACTGCACTTGGCCAAGAAAAATTAATTTAAGGTTATTCTGGCTCTCAGGTACAAGATGGCTTGGGGGCAGTAGAGATCTGGCAAGTAAAACAGCCAGAAACAAACATGATCATTTATATATGAGGTAATAACAACTAGTAAAAGTAAGGATTGAAAGGTAAATGTCAGAGTATTTCCCAGATTTTTTTTTCAAAATCCAGGACAGAATTTGGTTCTGAGTTGTTTATTAAAAATATTGAAATACAATCCATGCCATGTCCACAGTTAGTTGTGTGAATTTGGGCAGGTTATTTATCTGAGAAGTTTCTTCATCCATAAATAAAGTTGTATTCGACTACATTTAATGTTTTCTTCTTTCTTTTATATTGTGATTAAGATTTGTTTGCTGATTTGTTTTAAAGCTACAGTTTAGAACAATATAAGAGCTTGTAGCATCTATTTGTTTCAAGGCATTAATATTAAATTTCATTGACAGTGTGTGGTGCTGTGTTTGGAACAAAGAAGATGCGCAGAAATACTCCCTAAGTTGAACTGAATTTAATTGAAACTTAAAAATTATCAAAGAAAAAGAATAAATTCTAGCCTCATCCCTTGTAGCTATTAAAGACTGAATACCAAAAAATAAATTTTTTAGAATTGATTTAGATTCTTCCATTGTCCTGCTGAAGTTCTTGGGCAGTGATATTCCAAGTGTGGTTCCTGGACCATTCTATAGGTTACTAAATAATTTATATATAATTGTGTGTGTGCACATGTGTAAAATCACCTCAGGCATTTTTCCACACTGGAAGTCAGCTCACAGCCTTAGGTAGCAAAACTATGCCTGGGATAACTGTATTATTCCAGAACTTTTTAAATATTCCCAGATACTCTTTATGAATGTCTCCAAAAAGCGAAAGACAGAAGCAGCCTAACTGAGAAGGCCTTGATCCTTGTTTCTAAGAAAACTATTATACGAAGTGAAACAATATAAACAAGATTTATTTGTTTGCTTGCCTAATCTTTTAACCCAGAGAAATGATCATCTATAATGGCTTTGCTTTTCAGCTCTTTCTGCCTCCTGCTGTTCAGAGTAATGACATGGAGAAAGCTCCAGCCTGAGGAACTGACAGTTATTAGTTCAAAATCCAATTCTGCTGTGCAATCTCAGACATGTTTCATAAACTTTCCATGCCTCACTTTCCTTATCTCATTTCTCAGATTTCTTACCTGATAAATAAATAAGACACTATAATAATAGCATAGTATTTGGCACAAATGAAGTACTCAACAGATTTGTGTTCCCTTCTTCCATCTCTAATTTGTCAATATTATTTCTGAACCTCTTTCTTAAACCCTAGAACTAACATAGGAAATAACTTCTCCTCCACCCCATTCATGGTGTTGTACATGGAGGAAATACACATTTGGGGAAGTGCACAGCTCAAGTGACTCTAATCCTGGATTTCCAGCTACTCCCACCCCAGAACCACCTACAGGGAAAAGGAAGAGAAACCACTTCCCACAGCTGGGGCTTTCCTCATTTCCGAAGCTACAGAAGACTGATCATGGTACTCAGAGGAAACACCGCCAGCCTGGAGGTCATTTGCCACAAAGAGGGAGTTCAAAGCCCCTTAGTCCTATCAGGGCTTCTCCCTTATTCCACATTACTCATCTGTAACCTAGTACTTTGAGTAAAATCTTGTCTTTTGCAAAGTAAAGAACATTAATCTTCTACCTTTTACATTCCTACTTTCTCGATTTATGTTTGTTTGAATAGCAAGAATGGAGGAGATAAAGGGAGCACTCTACTTCCTAATGGTTAGTCCACAAAAAGCCATTAGCATTCACTCGAAACAGTATTCATCAATGTGCTGTCTTGGGTCAGTATCAACTTCCTTATCTGTACTTGAGAAATCTGCCCTTTTTTTCTCTATCTCAGTTATAATACTTGTGGATGGCAGAAATGACAGCAATCAAACACTGCCACACAAGAATGAATCTGACAATTCACTGTTGAAGTTCTATAATCTTTTATTTCTTTGATATCCTTTACATTAAACTTATTTCTTAAGTTCTCCAATTGGTGTCTACATTAGACTTGTAAAGAGTTATAGAAATTATAGGAGTCAAAAATAGTTTAAAAGCCTTGTGATACCCATATATGTGAGAAATACCCTTGTTTGAATAGTAAAATACCTTAGCTCTCCAGTTCAGCTAATGTATATATTTTCAAAAAAGGGAAAAGATAGCTCTGTGGATGTAGAGAAGTAGGGGAGAGAAGAGGGTGGATTTGCATTAATGATGGAGCTTCAGTGGAAAGGAAGGAAGGGAGGAAGAAAGGGAGGGAGGGAGGAAGGAAGGGAGGGAGGGAAAGAAGGAAGGAAGGAAGGAAGGAAGGGCAGGAGGGAGAAAATAGCTAGCTTCAATTTAGTTTCAAGTTAAATGAAATACAAAAATAAAACCACATCCATTTCTCCCTAAGCATTGATACAGATAAATAAAGTATTGTCAGAAAGATGCTGTCTAACTTTAAATTATTTAAAGTTACAGAAAAGAATCCATTTTCTTGATGTTTATCCCTTCAAAATCTTAAGACGCCTTCTTAGTGTGATTTGGACCAAAAATAAAATAGAATCAGGCAAAAAAAAATACAAGATATCTCTTATTTTTTAATTTACCCTACACAGGATGCTTGTAAGCTGTTGGCTGTTCTTCAGTATACCACTGCTTTCCTGACTTCCACAGGTAGGCAGGAAGCTTGGCTCTTGGGGCCAGTTCAGGCCCTCTCAGTATGGAAGTAGGATTATACACTGTTGAGTGTGTAATCAAATCAGTCAAAGTACTCCTCATCTCCACCTGGTCCTTTCCCTTTCATTTCATCCCAGAACCCACCATCAGCTCAAATTGATTCATTATTATTAACCAACAAACTTTGATCATTTTTAAATTATTAATAATTAATTCACTTTGGCTACTTGTTTACCAGTGTAAAGCAAAATATATGCCTCATTACCTCAAAAATGGTTCTAAATAATAAGATCTGGGCCAGAGTTATGTGAGTTAATTTTCTTTTGTAAATGTTTGGGCTTGATCAGCTTACAGAGAATTTTTTTTTCCTTTGCCAGGATTCCTAAAGACATTTCTGGTTTCCAAGAACAGAAGGGTTTATTATTCCAACCTGTTTTTAGCACCTTGGAAACCAAAGACATTTATTAGATTGCCCTTTATAACTACGTTTAGTAACCAGTATGCCAAGATTTACATTAGATTCTCTTTGTTATGGTGATTTCTGCTGATACATATACTATGCTAGGAATATTCCAGTCAGTGATTGTGAAATATCTCCTATATTATTTGAATTAAATAGGCTATGGTCCCAGCTCAAGTCTTAAAACTCAAAGATATATATGTCTACAGATACATACATAGACAGATACATACCACTAGATATAAATATATATTTGCCACTGTAAAGAGTTCATATTTTATTGCTATTAACTCTTTCAATCACTAACTGTCTAAGGTTATTAGTTCATCAACTATACAAATGCAATGTTTGCTGGCTTGTTTTTGTTTTTTTGTTTTTGTTTTTGTTTTTGTTTGAGACGGAGTCTCACTCTGTCACTCAGACTGGAGTGCATGGCACTATCTTGGCTCACTGCAACCTCTGCCTCCCAGGTTCAAGCAATTCTCCCACCTCAGTCTCTCAAGTAGCTGGGATTACAGGTGTGCACCACCACAACTGGCTAATTTTTGTATTTTTAGTAGAGATGGGGTTTCACCATGTTGGCCAGGCTGGTCTCGAACTCTTGACCTCAAGTGATCCACCTACTTCAACCTCCCAAAATGCTGGGATTACAGGCGTGAACCACTGCACCCGGCCAGTGCAATGATTTCTAAGGCAATCAAAAAGGAGGAAGATTTATATTTATTAAGCATCTGTTATATACTTGGTTTCAAGACAGATGCTTTATATTTAATTATATTATTGAAATTTTTACAGCAGTCTAAATCTAACCCTATGCTTCAGAGTTGATGTGAAGCTATTGTATCACCAATCAAATTTTTTTTTTTTAAGACAGGGTCTTGCTCTGTGCCCCAGGCTGGAGTGCAGTGGTGCAATCATGGTTCACTGCTGCCTTGACCTCCTGGACCCAACCAATCCTCCCATCTCAGCCTCCCTAGTGGCTGAGACTACAGGCCCGTGCACCACCACACCTGGCTAAGTTTTGCATTTTTTGTAGAGACGAGGTTTCACCATGTTCCTCAGGCTGGTCTCAAACTCCTAAGGTCAAGCGATCCGCCCACCTCAGCTTCCCAAAGTGCTGGGATTATGGGTATGAGCCACCATACTTGGCCACGAATCTAATTTTCTATGAAAGGAAAGGCACTAAAATCAACAAGTCCTGTTGAAAGTATCTGCTATTTAGGGTCAAAGAAGCCAGGACACACATTCTGCCTGTACAGTGTATTCTTAAACTCCAAATCCTTGCTTTTCATTTATAAACCAGGGATAATAAAACTACCTCATGATGGGTTGGTGATGGTTACAAGAGACAATGTAAAACAGTAGCTACGAAGTAGGGACCAAATTAACATCCGTTTACTTCTTCTATGTGCTCCTTCTTCTTCTTCTTCCTTTTTCCCTACAGGTTTCTCTCCTGTCTTATGATCCACTTACGTTGGATAGTTAACTAACTAAAAAATAAAATTGAAAATGGTAAAGCTGAAAGCAGCTGTAATGGCCTTATTTAAAAAATGAAGAGAATAAGGTCCAAGTGTTTAAAGATATAAACACAACTAAGCAGTGGCAAATATACTAAAAAATGATTCCAAGTTCAATGTATTTTTCACTCTATCTAGATAATGTGTATAGCTAAATTAAGTTAATTCATGTTCCATCCACCCTCCAGAACCCCTTCCATTCTAAATTCAATCAAGAATTTTTCAGCACCCAGGTTTTTAGTGCAGATAGTGATTGTAAAGTTCCATGTGCCTCAAAAATGGATACAATGGCAACCTGGAGATGCTACCCATGTACCCTGTTTAAAGGTTGCAGCCACTGTCTAGTTTCAAAAAATTATTGCTATACAGAAATTTTAACCTACGGTTGCTAGATATTTTTCAAGAATAGACATCTGAGTATCGATGTAAAATTTTCTATTTTTTTAACATTAAGAAGACTAAATAAACCACCAGTTTGTGCCTTTCATGATCATGTCTAGAATGGAGGAAACAAGCATTGGATAATCCAAGAACATCCATGCAAGTTCTGCTCTCAATAAAGGAATTATGGGAGAAGGAAGGAGAACTGTTTTTCCTCCCAGTTTCTGTTTTCACTTGCTTGCATTTTAAATTGAGTAAAAAGTGATCCTGAATGAATCTGTTCTGTCATATTTCCCTTCATTCTCTTTGAAGTTCAGGGCTCAAAAGTAGGAGATTAGTAAACATTTATCAATTAATTCATTGGTTGTGGGACTACTATTAATTTCTCCACCTCTCAGATTTCTTTATTTCTCCATCTCTTGATTTCTTTATTTTTTTCTTCAAACATTCATTCAATAAACAGTCACTAAGCACCTGCCAGGCCCTGTGTTGGAGATGATGAAGAAATGAATAACAAATAGTCCCTGCCTTCGAAGAACTCCTAGTGTAGAGCAAGACCTGAATATGTAAGCAAATAACTCTTTCTGATGGTATGTAAAAGTTATACCGAACATGATTACCTTTAAAGTGGCATTTGCTTTACTTACAACATGCCACATTGCCACAAAGAGCTCAGAGGTTTAAAAAAAAAAAAGTGCAGCAGTCAGTAGTGATTAACACAACGGCTAGACACTGTGTATGAGAACGGATATAGGTGGTTTTATAAGGATCATGTGGTTAAGTGGGACACGCATGTTGAACAGAGTCTGCAGACATTTTGCCCAAAACTTCCTTTTGTAGTGTGTGCATGTAAATGAGCCTTGTGTGGAAGTTTGTGCTTCCGGAATAAGATTGACTAACCAGTGAAGCTCCTTATTACTCATTTTAGCAATCATTTGCTTTTCTTGATGCAATATATAAAACGTGTACAAAATACAGCAAAGGAACTTAGGTCACTCACGTTAATTTAGGTCGTTTCTGCTGACTAACTTTGGGTGTTCCATTTATTAAAATCTGAAAGTCAAAAATGCTGGACTTAAAAGAAGAGTATCTCTCAGAATCTGAAATCAAAATTTAGCATTACATGACAGTTTTGAGAAAAATGATTCAGAGTTCTTTAAAAATTAAACATCCCAAATGATTCTAGATTGAATTATATCCTGAATACCTAATATTTGCAGATTACTGTTTTAGATGCTATAGAGACAAAAAGTAGGTAAATTAGCCTTCTAATCCTTAAAGAATTTGCAGTCCAATTGGGGAAGTAACCACAAGGCAGGTGAAAAAAAGAACTAATAAAACAAAGCAGCATACAATAAATTGCCAAATGACTAATGCCGATAATCAGAGATACATGTGCAGTTAGATTACAGTAACTGAGTTAGAACCATCTAGAAAGAAATTATACTTGACGTGAGTCTTGCAGAAGGGAATAATTTGGATAAAACAGAAGATAATTGGTGTATAAAGGAGAACGAAGAGTGGAGCAAAAACATAGGTGTAGATAAGCTTCAGAGAAGTTCAGGAAACAGGGATCAGACTCCCCTGGCTATAGCAGAGGAACCCTGGGAGGACAGCGAGGACTTGGAGGGAACAAAGGTTGAAGTGAGACAAGCAAGAACATGAATGCAAAGCCAAGGAGTTCAGACCTCCTCCCACAGGTAGTGATGAGCCACTGGATATTTTCTTTTTGCTGAGTCATGTGACGAACCTGCAGGTTGCATGAAGGAAAAAGGCTAGGATTTATAGTTAGGGCGAGGTATGTTGAGAGAGATGTAAGAACTTCATCAGGCTAACAACTTGACGTTTCTTCAAATATATATATTCTTTAAATAGAATGTTCAATATTTCTTTAGTAGGATTAGAAGAAACTAACTTTCTTTATTTTATTTTATTTTATTTTTACTTTATTTTTTGAGACGGAGTCTCGCTTTGTCACCCAGGCTAGAGTGCAGTGGAGCAATCTCGGCTCACTGCAACCTCTGCCTCCCAGGTTCAAGTGATTCTTCTGCCTCAGCCTCCTGAGTAGCTGGGACTACAGGTGCGTGCCACCACACCCAGCTAATTTTTGTATTTTTATTAGAGACGGAGTTTCACCATATTGCCCAGGCTGGTCTCAAACTCTTGACTTTGTGATCTGCCCACCTCTGCCTCCCAAAATGCTGGGGTTACAGGTGTGAGTCACCACGTCCAGCCTGGGAGAAACTAACTTTCTATTAGTGTAAATTATATTCCACTTTATATTAAAAACAGATTTATTGTGTTTACTAAGCCTTGCATAGTTTTTGCTTGAATTTTCAAAGGCTTTGTTGTTTTTTCAGAATCAGTTATAAAATTCTATCCATATGAACATATGGATTTCCAAGTGTATGATCCATAGCATGAATAGTATATAGCATTTTCACTCTTTTGGAATTTTCTGGTTTTCAGGTTAAAAATTGTTTCCTATTTTTTAAAATTCATATTTTCCTTCAATTTTCCTCTGTGATTTCTTGTAACATTTGGCTTCTTGGCATAGATTTGAGAATATAAATAATATTTATATTCAGTAAACAGTGCCATGTCATGCATTATTCATTTTCAGAGTTTCAGCGTACTTACTTAACCACTCACCACCTCACAAGCTGAGAATGACTCTCAGCTGACTAGTTTCAAGTTAGTGATGTGGACTTTATGCACTGTAGAGTTTCCATGTATGTTCCCCAAATACTAAGCCAAGATGGGTCAATGTCAGTGAGAATGTATTTGATTTCATTATGTACTTTTCATTTTTCATTACATGTTTATATTAGGTATTTATTTTATGTATTTTACTATGCATTTATTTTCAGTCTTGGGTATTGCTTCCTTCGGCTAGAGTAAGACCAAGATTCATTTTGCCAAGTTTGAAAATGGTATAGTTGGAGAAGTGAGTGACCTGGCACTTCATTTATTATTTAGATATTATATATTTATATGATATATTTATTATAGTATATAAATTTATTATATAGATTACGTAGATTTATTATATTGATATTATAAGGTCACATAAATAAATAGCCCAGACACCTGGTTGACCAGCCCTCCTCTTAACCTGAATATGATTAGGACAAATAAAACTTCCCCTTTTAACAATTAGTTCAATACAATCTATTTAACAGCTCTGAAATGGTTGCCACATATCCTATTAGAAACCAGAGTAGACTACAAACTAGAGTTTATATTTGTGCAACCACATTCCATAGGCTCATCCAAGCTTAACGTCCAGTTTGGGGGTGGTTTGACATCTCTGGTCTGGTCCTGAATTTATTAAGTTGTCTTTGGGGTTCTTACTCTTATCTGCTAAAAATGCAGGAAGGCAGCAGAATCATCTTTCTTGGGCTCGACATTAAATTACATGATTTTTTTTGTTCATATTTTTTATAGAGATGGGGTCTTGCTATGTTCCCCAAACTAGTCTCAAACTCCTGGACTCAAGCAATCTGCCTGCCTCCCAAAGTGCTGGGATTACAGACGTGAGCCACAGCGCCCGGCCCCAAATTACATGATTTTATCACATGACCCACAGTACCTTTATTAGGCTGTAAAGTTCTGTAATATTGAACCATCTGAAGAGAGATGAAATCCATAAGTAATAAGGTAACTTGCTTTACAGAATTAAATTGCAAACTTTAAAAAAAAAAAAAATGTAGGCTACTTTAGTAAATCGAAATACCCTAAAATATACCTACCCATTTTCTCACAGCCATGGCCAAACAAAAAATTTTCCAAAACATAAAATTCACAAAACAAAATTCTAAACAGAAAGACTAACACAGGCTTTGTTTTGTGTTTTCATTTTCAAGAAGGATTCTTATTTAAGCCCATAAAAATATACCAACATTATCATAATTAGAAACCTTAGTTCTCTAACAGGCCATCATAAACAATGTATAAAACTATTCTAGGTTTCAAAACTGATCATATACGTATATTATATGCGTAGAATATTGTGACAAACAAGTTGCAATTCTGTCTGCATAGTGTTCTGTCAGCTGTAGGGAATACATTGGTGGTTTTGTCCACACACGCCAGAGATGAATATGAGAAACCCCACATCACCACTGAAAGTATAGACCTAGTTAACAGTCTCAGGGAAGAATCATTGAGAAGTACTTCTGTGAGCCTGCATGCTAAAAGAAATATTAATTCTCTTCAAGTATGGTTACACTTTTCAACCCCAAGATTAAGCTCTGTGCACATAATCCTGAGTATATGGGAGAAGGGATGGTGCTTCTCCTTCAAAAAAACCTTCCCCAACTGCTGCTGTCTGAGGGACTGCAGTGACACCTACTGTCAACAGAAATACACTTTGAAGTGCAGGTTGAGCATCACTAGTCCAAAATTCCAAAATCCAAAATGTTTCAAAATCCAGGATTTCTTGAGCACCTGCATGAGGCCACAAGTGGAAAATTTCACCCCTGATCTCATCTAACAGGTCAGTGTGAAAACGCAAGGGCCCAAGACAGTTTATTCAGTTTCCCCAAGGAAAAAAAGACACCCACTCTGCCCTCTTTCTTTAACTACATCTTTTTCACACATGCCCAGTTTCCCCCACACAAGCGCAGCCACAAGAGTAATATCAAAACTCTGTTTTATGCACAAAATTACTAAAAATATTGTATAAAATTATCTTCAGGCTATGTGTATATGGTATATATGAAACATAATAAATATCATATTTAGACTTGGGTCCCATCTTCAAGATATCTCATTATCTGTATGCAAATATTCCAAAATCAGAAGAAATCTGCAATTCACAACACTCCTGGCCCCAAACATTTAGGATAAGGGATATTCAAACTGTGTATATACATACATATCCAGTTAACTATGTCTATATATATAGGCTATATATATAACTATGTCTATATACATAGACTATATATAACTATATATATACACATATATATATAATTTTCCCAAGACATAGTTCCAAAACTGTGCATTTGTGAAACAAGAATTATGAGATCCTTTCCTTATTACAGAAACACAATCTTGCTATAGTGAGTTTGATTAGCTTGCATATCTAATGTAATACAGAAGAACACACACAACACTCGCCGTGAGAAGATGTGTGGGCACTGCCATTTATTACCTAGGACACCTGGAGATAGACACTTATTTTCTAAATTTCAGCACTTTCATCTGCACCTTAAAGATAATGTTATCTACCTCACCAACACGGTAACCAAATAAAATAGCACATAGCAGAATAAAGTAGAAAGCAGAATGAATTTTCAAAGGCTTTGTTGTTTTTTTAGAATCAATTTTAAAGTTCCATCCATATGAACATATGGGTTTCCAAGTGTATCGTCCCTTCCTTTATTAAACATTTGCCAAAACTAATAAAATACTAGGAATGATACCAGACACCGAATGTGCACTGGTGATTACATAGACAGAGTTCCTGCCTACATGGAAAAAGCATACAGACAATAAGTGAGTTTGTGTGTGTATATTTATATATGTGTATTCACAAAATTTACAACTGTAATAGGTGCTACAACAGAATAAAAGCTGAGTTGAGGGAGGGATCCACTTAACAGACTTAGAGAAGTTCAGCAGAGTCTCTGAGGAAGTGACATTTATGCCAAAATTGGAAGGACAGGAAAGAGTGAATCAAGCATGGGGGTGGGGTGGAGAGATGGGTGAAATGTATGACTGAGTGACTTTACACTAAGGAACATTTTGAACTTAGCCATTTAAGAAGAAATATTCAACAGCGTACACAACCAAGAGAGCCAGTAGTTATTACAGAAAAAAAAAAAGTTGCACTTCCTAATTTTCTTTGTTCTTCACTTATTCCCTGAACATCAATTATCAGTCAATATGTGCTTTTTGAACTTTTACTACCGACTCTAGTATTTTTCAAAGTATAGTAATGATCCATAGAGACAATTGATTAAAAAAAAATATTATTGTGAGGATCCACCCTATAATTCCTAAATCACAATAGCTTGGGAGGGGCTCTGGAATATGCTTTGTAACAAGCATCTCGGGCAATTATGGTAGGCAATACAATGGGAAAAATGCTGGATTGGGCACTAAACTAGGTGTTACATACAATATCAAAAAAAGACACTCATGTTTTCTGACCACAAGGTACTCAAAATACAGCTGATAGGTGATAAGACATACACACTTGAAAATATAATTAACACAATATCTTGTCAGGATACATGCCCAAACAAATGGAACCCATAAATGGCTTAGTAGTCCAGGCATTAGAGATCAATGAAAATAGCAGCTTCTCAGCTGCAGCAACTAGATGTCCCCCTAGGATACACCCTGTAAGGCAAAAGTGAGGCCAGAACCCTGTGAATCCTACGAAATGCATGAAGAAGCATTAGTTGGGAGACTTTGCTGAGAGACCAAGTGACATTTTAGAAGTTCTAGTCATGATCAGGGAAATATTTGTGCAGCAGAGTCCTGTCCAACTTCTTCAACTACAGATGTCCTAGGAAATGTAAAAGATAGTGCAAAACACAAAGGGACAGAGCACAGGAATGCCAGGACTGTATCTTCAACTCTCTCCCCCTGGGAAAATCAATCCAGGAAAGGTGGTCTGAGTCACTACAAATTCATAATTTAGGAATTCAACCCGTTTTTTCAGACCTTGTTCCCCCACTCCAGCCAAACAAAAATAAGCCTTCAATTATGAAATCAGAATTGCCTACCCTTGTGACAGTTACAGCCTTGGAAAGGATATATGCTCCAACCTGCACCAAAAAGACTTTGGTTTAGGATAAAACAACATACAAACTTAACTGCCATTTTCCATCCCTGTTTCCCAAATTGCTACCTAGAGGGAGGTACTTTGCTAAGCAGGGTTTTTTACCTGGATGCCTAATCCTTCTTTCATGTTTTAATCTCTAGGGTTGACGGGTCCTGGGTTGGACTGAATTTTGCTATTTCCCAGACCTGCATGCACTTAACTCTTTGTTATATTGTTTAATTTTGCCAGATTTGACTTCAGGCCTTCCAAATAATATTACTTTCGATGTTATATTCTAAGGGCAACAAATATTGACAAAAGAGATGCTCAGAAGCAAGTGCAGGATTGAAGAGGGAATAACTTGCCCCACTGCCTTCCCTCTTTTTCTCTATATTTTAATTCTTGCTCCTCTAAGTGACTTGATAGCACAGAATTTTGAGGAACTTTCCTAACACATATCCCCAACATGTCCTTACATGCCCATAATTATTAAATCATAATATCTTCGGAGGGGCTCTGGAATATGCTTTGTAACAAGCATCTCAGGCAATTATGGTAGGTGATAAAATGGGAAAAATGATTGTTACATGATTGTTCATGTAAGCTTCTGGGTATGTATGCCACCACAACCTCCCATCACCACCAGCCTATGTCCAATTTGAAAGAGCATGAATGAATATTTAAACACAAAGTGACCTGAAATTCTGCTTTGGAAAAGTTTTCAACAACTGGTTTATTAGCTATTGAGATCTTTTGCATACAATCACAAAAGTCATCACTGATAATTCTATGCCTTTTCTTGTGTTTCCCCAAAAGTTGGGAACATCACTATCTCTCATCCTTATGTGTTAAGGCACAGCAGAAAACAGACATCTGTGACTGTTTTTGGCCTTTTCAATTGATAATTACTTGTTCCTGCCACTGGTTCACACCAATGAACCACGTTTATCCTACTGTATATACTGCTTAGCTGTGTATGTGTCTGTCACTTAAATTGTCAGCATGTTAGAGTGGAAGGAACATGGGCTTTGAATTCGAAAGGTTTGGGCTTCAATATTTACTTCCTGTGTGCATTTAATAAAATTATATAAACACTATTGGTTTTCCAATTTTCTTCTATTTAATGTAATTATTAATATCTATTTATTGGGCTTGTTGGGAATATGTGAGAATATTTATAAAGAGGGCCTTGTACAGTACTCAAAAATGCCACCTGAGCTGACGAAACCAGAATGGCCAGTATGCTCTGGCACTGGTACTTCTAGTAGAACTTGTGCTCACAGCAGTGGCTATTTATATCATATCCTGAAAAGAGTTCTCAGGTCTCGAAATTCCCACCAAATAAATGGATAGTTTTCTTCTGCCTTCAGTGCCCTCCCGGTTCCCAGACAAAAACACAACATGAACTACAAATTCCAAAATCCACATTAAAAGTTCTACCAACTGCCAACTAAAACATAGAATTTTCCCAATTCCTCCTTTTTCTATGGTCCAGGCAGCTAGTGAGAAGGTGTTGGTAAAAAGTGTGGCTTCCCCTAACACAACCTCGTTGACCTTTTGCCCTTTCTAAAGATGTTTCCCTCTTCAACATTTAAAGAACTGTAAAGTCATTTTTTCCCATCGAATAACCGATGACTATGTAGGCAAGCATCTAACAGAAATACTGAGAAGGAAGAGGAGGATAAATAAATATTCCCTAGGAAATACTATTTTCATCACTAATTTACCTAGAACACTTTTGATAGATATGGAGACCAATCTATCCCTACTACAGAAATCATTACTTCTGAAACATTAAGATCCCAGACAAAAAGCACATAGTTGGAGCAACATTGACAAGTGGGTTTAACAAGAACATGTGAAGTAGGACATGATTAGGACATTCCTAGGGTAAGATAAATTGAATTTTATTTTCAAAAGCTGCCTTGCAATTTCTAACACATACGTCAGAGAGAGTGAGCAGTAAAATATGTTTGAAAGTACAATAATAGATGAACAGTCTAAATTCTGAATTTTAGCTAATGATCAAGAAGGAAAGGCCCTTCTATATAGCTTTAAAAGGAAAACAAAAAGCTTTCTACAAATAGTTAATTACTGCAAATTAGCTGAAAACAGAATTTTGACTACTACGAAAGACAGAAAAGTATTACCAGATAATGGAGATCTGAGGTGAAAAAAAAAAGAAAGAATCTTTTAGAGACTTAAATATGTTTCCACACCTTGCTAATGATTGTCCAAGGACCTTTATGCTTCAAATTCCAGTGATTAATTATCATTCTTTTTCTTAATCTATCAGCTGCATTTAACATAAAGTCTCCCTCCTGATGAAAATATGTACTTTCTTCACTTGGTTCCAAGAGATCTCACTGTCTAGGTCTTCTCCCTCTTCCTTTCCCTTCCTTTTTGCTGGATCCTCCCCTTCTTCCCAACCTTTCAATATTGCTCCTTCTTTATAGGTGTTCTCACTAAGTACTATTTATGTGCTGATGTCCTCCAAGTTTATATCCCGGCTTTCCCCTCTCTCCTAAAATCCAGACTCCTGTATCCAACTATCTTTTCAATATCTGCCCTTGGATCTTTAGTGGGCTTCGCAAATTTAACATTTCTCAAACTGACCTCTTGATTCCCACCCACCCATTCAAACCTATGCCTCCTCCCACAGTCTTCACCTTGTCACTTAACGCCACCATTATTCATCTGTTGCTCTGCTCAAAAGCCTAAAGGCATCCTTGGCTCCCCTCTTTCTCTCTCAACCTATATCATCTCCTTCAGCAAACCCTGGCCACTCTATGTCCAAATTTTACTATATCTGAATCCTAGATCAAATGCTATCAGTTTTCCCCTGGATTCCTGCAATAGTCTCCTATCTGGTTTCTCTGCTTCCATTTTTCTACCCTGTTCTCCCATTAATCTATTCTCCAAAGAAAACAGCAATTCTTTTGAAAATACAAACAAAATTCTATCATTTTCCTCCTTGGAAACATATAGTGGTTTCCCATCTCACTCAAAATAAAACCCAAGCTCTTTAGGTTGGTCTATGAGATCCTCCTTTGTCTGGCCTAGTAACAGCTGATACTTTTAACCCTATCAATCTTTTAATCACAATCCATGACACTACTGACACAGAGTCTTTAGACTAGCTCTTTTTTTTTTTTTTTTTTTTTTTTTTTTTTGAGACAGAGTTTTGTTCCTGTTTCCCAGGCTGGAGTTCAATGATGTGGTCTCGGCTCACTGCAACCTCCATCTCCCGTGTTCAAGTGATTCTCCTGCCTCAGCCTCCTAAGTAGCTGGGATTTGGGATTACAGGCGCCCAATACCATGCCCGGCTAGTTTTTTTGTATTTTTTTAGTAGAGACAGGGTTTCACCATGTTGGCCAGCCTGGTCTCAAACTCCTGACCTCAGGGGATTCGCCCACCTTGGCCTCCCAAAGTGCTGGGATTACCGGTATGAGCCATCGTGCCCGGCCCTTGCTGTTATTTTTGTCCAGATACGCTTCCCTGAGATATTGTTATAACTTGCATTATGACTTTTCTCAGATCTCTGTTAAAATGTCAGATCTTCTAAGAGGCTTCTCCTGATTTCCTTTCCTTATTCTCCAACATTGTCCTCTACTTCTTTTCTCTCTCTCATGGCTCATATATCACTATCAGGCATTATATCACTTACTTATGTGCTTATTGTCTTCACCGATATCACCACTAGAATATAAGTTTCATGAAGTCAGGGACTTGATTTGTTTTATTTTCTGCTATATTCCCAGGGTCTAAAGCAATTCCCAAAAGGTCATGGGAACTAGTAAATAATTTTTGAATACAAAAAGTTTGAATACAAAAATTACTAATTAAATATATGTAAGTTATTTTTTAGTAAACTACAAATGACTTATAATATGGACTCAGTCAATCTCAATGAATTATCTTGATTTTACACAGCCTTCAGTTTATTCTCTACAGACCTGACTGGTACTAATAGCAAAGTTCTATTGTCCATTTCTGTTGGTATAAGCAACAAACATATCGTTTACAACTAAATGCAAGTGTAACTTACAAAAATAATAACTAAACCTGGATATTAACAAGTTCATGTTGAACTGCAAATTAATAAAATATTATCAATAAATCTGAAGGTACGTAATGTCAAAGAGCTTAACACTGCAAACAATACAAAGAACCCACACAATGAAAAAGCAAATGAGTACCACTTCTGTTGTAATCAGTCTGAGATCACAAAATCGTGGTAGGAAAAGATCAAGTTCAAATCATTTCATTCACCTTCACATGACCAACCTGTATATATTCCACAGGAAAAAAGAGAACTTGCCATGGTCACTTATTGCCTCTCTCTAGAGTTTTCAGAAGACAGTAGGAGGTCTACTCACTAAACCATTCAGTGACTAGATCCAGGAATAATCATTTGTCAGAGGAGAGGCTCACTGAATGGTAACAGAATAAACCCAGGCTAACTGACATACCTTAAACAGAATATAGATTTCCTAAAGGACGCTATCCATGAATATCAAGTTAAGACTCCCACTGGATTCCAGGAACAAAAAGGCTTTTCACTGTTACTCACTTTCACAAGAACTCTGTGCCATTTACTTCTGCCCAAGGACCAGGGGAGTCATGAGTAAAGTCAAATGCTCAGCTTCCATGACAAAATATTGGGGATTTCTCAGGAACAGTTTCCTTCTCTTGAGCAGCTTCAAATATATTTTAAAACTAGGCACGTGCCCAGATATATACATCCATACACACGAATATATATAGACACAGGCTAGCAAAGATATATGACAAGAGGTTATAGAAGATACATGGGTCATGCATGTATTCTTCTAAGTTTTTTTTCTTATTTATCATTTTCACATTTTGGAAAAGATAATTAGACTAACATGCCTGGAAATTAGGGTATTTGCACAATTTGGGAAAACTCAGTCATGGAAAAGAAGGTTGTGATGTAACATCAAGTACTCTCTCTCTTCTTCTTACTCTTTCACTCATATTCCATAGGCTGAATGACAGCAGAATCAGAAGATTCCTCCTCTTCAGCTTGGGAAGCTCTGACTGGCCAGTACTAGAGAACTACTACTGACGCATGCAAACTTTTAAAGCTGAAAATAACTATTAGAGTCAAGATGCCACATGATGTGGTTACGGAACTTGCCTTCTAGTCAGTGATAAACAAACAAACAAAAAAGAATAAAGTTAGACAAGAGAGTAGTAGGAAAATTCTATGCAGAACTGAATAAGTTGTGTGTGTGTGTATATATATATAATAAATATATAAATATATAATAAAATTAATAATAATATTTCATTTTTAAAAACAAAAATAATTATATCTCACTGAATCTCTGTGATTTCTTTTTTACCTAGCTTCTCTCAGTGGACTAAAGTAAGATCTATAACTTTTCCCTTTTCTTATTGAAGACTTTACACACGCATATAAACAAGTATGTAAAAAATATATCCATCATTTATTAAACAAATATTTCTTGAGCACTACTATGTGGCAGGCACTGTTCTAGGCACCAGGAAAATAGTAATGAACAAAAAGACAAAAATACCTGCTGGGAATTATATTCTAGTGTGAGGAGACAGGCAGTAAAAAACTGGCAACAAGTAAATATATAGAATCTATATGGTTATAACTGCTGTGAATAAAAATAAATCAGAAAAGGAGGATAAAAGGTTTTGGAAGGTTGCAATTTAAATATCACAGTCAGTGAAAGCATTGAGAAGCTAAGATTTTAGTAAAATCCAAAAGAAGTAAGAAAGCAAGTTATTAAGATATTCAAGGAATGTTCCTCCAGGTGGAGGTCACAATTTTTGCGGGGGTGGGGGAGGGAAACGGTGCCTAGCACAGTAAAGGAAGATTTTTGAGTGAAGTAAAGCACACAAAAAGAAAATAAAGTTAGAGGAATTACAGGGCAGACTACTTACAGCCTGTGGGACTCTGGCTTTGCTCTAAGTTAAATAGAAAGTCAACAGAGGATTTTGAGCAGAGGAACGAATAATCAACACTTTTTTTTTTAAAGGACCACTCTGGTAGCTGTATTTAGGATAGACTAAAGGTGTGAGATGGAATGGAAAACTTGAAAAGGATGATTAGCTAAGAGGTCATTGCTATAATCCAAACAAAGGATAATCAGTCTTACTTAGAGAAAGTTACTACCAGAGGAAATGGCAAGAAAGAAACGGATACTCTGAATGTATTTTGATGATTAAAATTAACAGGATGTACCACAGATTAGATGTGAGAGGCATAAAGATTGACTGTAAAGATTGTAGCCTGAGCACCTGGAAAAAACAGAGTTCCTATAAACACACAGAGAGTAGAAAGAATTTACCAAAAGCCAGTTAAGAGTGATGGAAAATACAGACATCCTAATTGTGAGAGGCCAATTAAACATTCAAGTAAAGATAACTGCATCCTGAATTAAAGGTAGAGATTCAGATAAATATTTAAATTTAGGGAGTTCTCAGCATACAAATGGTACCAAAACTATAAGAATGAAAGATCACTCATTCATTGAGAATGAGAAAAAAAGAGAGATTTGAGGTCTGAGCCTTGGGCATTCCAAAGTTAGGAAGTGAGGTTATGAAGATGAACCAGGAAAGGAAAATGAAAAGGAAAAGCCAGTGAAGTCAAAGGTAAACCAGGCTTGTCCTGGAAGACACGCGAAAGAACTTGCCAAGGAGGAAGTAATAGTCAATTTTGTCTGATTCTACTCATAGGTCAGGTAAGAGGGGTTTGATGATATATCTTGGTTTTAGTGACATAGACAAGGCCAGTTTCTATGGAATGCTGAAAACAAAAGCTTTAATGAATCTATTTTATTCACTATTAGAGATAGTAAACATAATTGACTCTAACTATAAAGAAAGAAAAAATGGTGCAGTAGCTGAGGCAGATAATGAGATAAAGAGATCACACTTTTTTTAATGGGAGAAGTCATAGCATATTTACATGCTGATGGGAAAGATCATGCTAGCAAGGGGAAAATTCCAGAGAGAGAATTGCTGGAGTGATATCTTCCAGAGGTGGGGGAGCTGCCCAAGACTCCAGCATGGATAATTCATCCTTGCGAATAAGAGAGAAAGGAGAGTATGTGGCAAGGAGGCCAGAGGTTGAATGGATGAGGTAGTGGGAGTTTTCAGGAATTCTTCTCTAATTGCTTCTATCTTCTCAGTAAAATGAGAAACAAGATTATTACCTGATAGTAAAAGTTAAAAGAATAAAACTCATAACATAATTCAAGGGAAACAACAAAAGGAATGCCCAAAGAGAAAGGACTGATCCCTGCTAATAACCTTATATCTCGTTATAGACAAACTTCAGTACAAGGGCCGAAGACAGGACAAGATGTGATGATGTACAAAAAGTCTAGATCTGCAGCATAATCTGTGAAGAAAAGAGGAAAGGCACGTACTCGGAGCCTCACTTAAAGGAAATGAAACAGTAAAACTGAATCAGATTTGGCTCTTCACTTCTGCCTTCAGTGCTGTCCAGACTCAGACGTTATATCAGGAGGTTTCAGTTTTACTAACCAATAAGTTCTTTGTGTACTTAAAATTGGTTGTTTTTCTAATGGGGATGTGGAATGGAGGGGTAAATATTTTAGGTTTTTTAATGAGGAATCCCAAACACTAGATTTTTTTCTTTATGTTGCAAAGACACTGATGCCCCTCCTCACAAAATATTTCATGCTTCAATATTGGCCCAAAGTTGATCATCTTTATATGAACTAAAATCTTCTCATGTTTTAGTGGTGTTTCAGAAGATCTTGACATGTTACTTTTTGAATTAGAGTGAAACGCATATGGACTCAACAAAACCATTCTCTGTGAATAAAATATATCACATTCTATAATAAAACTATATATAGCATTTTATTCCATATTCCGTATGATTAGGAGATTATATCTTGAATTCTGCTATCAATCTACAGTATTTATTCATTCTTTCACCAAATATTTATCAAGAACTACTATGTGTCAAGTACCTAGTTTGCAACAGGGAATAAACAGATATTCTTGAGTTTGTGAAGTTTATTATATTCAAAAGAGAGAAATATAGATAGTACACAATTAACATAATACCTAAGAAAAGAATATGTAATAAGATCATAAGTACAATGAGAAAAAAATGCATCATAGTAAGGAGACTGGGGAGAATCTGCAATATAAATAATGTGGTCAGAGTGAGTCTCATTGAAAAGTTAACATTAGGACAAAGATTTGGAGAAGACGCAGTTGTGAGTCGTCTGGGCTCTGTAGAGGGAACAGCAAGCACAAAGGCTCTGAGGAAGGAGGGCTCCTGGAGTGTTTGCAGCAGTGTGAGGAGGTCAGCTTAAAAGTAGAAACGAGAAGAAGAATAGATGATAGCCTCATCTGGCAATGCAATTTTCGGTGCAATATAAAAATGTGTGGGGACACATTGTTAAATTTTCTTTCTCTTTTTTTATTACACTTTAAGTTCTGGAGTACATGTGCACAACATGCAGTTTCATTACATAGGTATACATGTACCGTGTTGGTTTGCTGCACCCACCAACTCGTCATTTACATTAGATATTTCTCCTAATGCTATCCCTCCCCCGAACCCCCCAACTCCTGACACACCCCAGTGTGTGATGTTCCCCTCCCTGTGTCCATGTGTTCTCATTGTTCAACCCCCACTTGTGAGTGAGAACATGCAGTGTTTGGTTTTCTGTCCTTGTGATAGTTTGCTGAGAATGATGGTTTCCAGTTTCATCCATGTCCCTGCAAAGGACATGAACTCATCCTTTTTTTATGACTGCATAGTATTCCATGGTGTATATGTGCCACATTTTCTTTATCCAGTCTAAATTGATGAGCATTTGGGTTGGTTCCAAGACTTTGCTATTGTGAACAGTGCTGCAATAAACATACATGTGCATGTGTCTTTATAATAGAATAATTTATAATCCTTTGGGTATATACCCAGTAATGGGATTGCCAGGTAAAATGGTATTTCCAGTTCTAGATCCTTGAGGAATAGCCACACTGTCTTCCACAATGGTTGAACTAATTTACACTCCCACTGACAGCGTAAAACATTCCTATTTCTCCACATTCTCTCCAGCACCTGTTGTTTCCTGACTTTTTAATGATCGCTATTCTAACTGGCATGAAAAGGTATCACATTGTGGTTTTGATTTGCATTTCTCTAATGACCAGTGACGATGACCTTTTTTTTCATGTGTCTGTTGGCTGCATAAATGTCTTCTTTTGAGAAGTATCTGTTCATATCCTTCACCCATTTATTGATGGGGTTGTTTATTTTGTTCTTGTAAATTCGTTTAAGTTTTTGTAGCTCTTTGTCAAAGGGATAGATTGCAAAAAATTTCTCCCAATCTGTAGGTTGCCTGTTCACTCTGCTGATAGTTCCTTTTGCTGTGCAGAAGCTCTTTAGTTTAATTAGATCTCATTTGTCAACTTTGGCATTTGTTACCATTGATTTTGGTGTTTTAGACATGAAGTCTTTGCCCATGCTTATGTCCTGAATGGTGTTGCCTAGGTTTTCTTCTAGGGTTTTTGTGGCTTTAGGTCTTACATTTAAGTCTTTAATCCATCTTGAGTTAACTTTTGTATATGGTGTAGGGAAGAAATCTAGTTTCAGTTTTCTGCATATGGCTAGCCAGTTTTCCCAGCACCGTTTATTAAATAGGGAATCTTTTCCCCATTTGTTGTTTTTGTCAGGTTTGTCAAAGATCAGATGGTTACAGATGTGTGGTGTTATTTCTGAGGCCACTGTTCTGTTCCATTGGTCTATATCTCTGTTTTGGTGCCAGTACCATGCTGTTTTGGTTAGTGTAGCCTTGTAGTATAGTTTGAAGTCAGGTAGCATGATGCCTCCAGCTTTGTCCTTTTTGCTTAGGATTGTCTTGGCTATGCGGGCTCTTTTTTGGTTCCATATGAAATTTAAAGTAGTTTTTTCCAATTCTATGAAGAAAGTCAGTGGTAGCTTGATGGAGATAGCATTGAATCTATAAGTTATTTTGGGCAGTAAGGTCATTTTCACAATATTGATTCTTCCTATCCATGAGCATGAATGTTCTTCCATTTGTTTGTGTCCTCTTTTATTTCATTGAGCAGTGGTTTGTAGTTCTTCTTAAAGAGGTCCTTCACATCCCTTGTAAGTTGGATTAGGTACTTTATTCTTTTTGAAGCAATTGTGAATGGGAGTTCACTCATGATTTGGCTATCTGTTTGTCTGTTATTGGTGTATAGGAATGCTTGTGATTTTGGCCTATTGATTTTGTATCCTGAGACTTTGCTGAAGTTGCTTATCAGCTTAAGGAGATTTTGGGCTGAGACGATGGGGTTTTCTAAATATACAATCATGTCATCTGCAAACAGGGACAATTTGACTTCCTTTTTTCCTAATTGAATACCCTGTATTTCTTTCTCTTGCCTGAGTGCCCTGTCCAGAACTTCCAATACTATGTTGAATAGGAGTGGTGAGAGAAGGCATCCTTGTCTTGTGCCAGTTTTCTAAGGGAATGCTTCCAGTTTTTGCCCATTCAGCATGATATTGGCTGTGGGTTTGTCATAAATAGCTCTTATTATGTTGAGATACATTCCATCAATACCTAGTTTATTGAGAGTTTTTAGCATGAAGGGCTGTTGAATTTTGTCGAAAGCCTTTTCTGCATCGATGGAGAAAATCGTGGTTTTTGTCATTGGTTCTGTTTATGTGATGGATTACATTTATTGATTTGTGTATGTTGAACCAGCCTTGCATCCCAGGGATGAAGCCAACTTGATTGTGGTGGATAAGCTTTTTGATGTGCTGCTGGATTCGGTTTGGCCTTTGTTAAAATTTCTTAAGAATTCCAAGGCAACTAAAGCAGAACCTTAAATCATGCATAAACCCAAACTTTCTCAGCACAGGGCCCTGAGTGGCTGCACAGGTCACACACCAAAAAAGCAGGCTTTGGTAGGAGATAAGGTCAGGTCAAACAGGTAAGATAGTAGGAGAACATATTTTGAAGGGTCTTCTAAACTCTTATAAGAAATCTGACTTTCACTCTGAGATAAATGAGACATAATTGGAAAGATTCGAGCAATTTAAAGTATAGGATCTGTGTTGAAGTTAGTTTAGGAGCCCAGAGTGGAAGCAGGAGACCACTTGGAAAACTACTGCAATAATCCAGATGAAAGATGATGGTGGTGGCTTGGCTCAAATGGTGACAAGTTACAGACTCTGGAACTCACAAGATTGGTGATGGGTTTTATTAGGGAGAAGAGAAATTTCAAGAGGAATAAAGAATGACTCCAAAGTTTTTGACCTCAGGACTTGAAAAACTGGTGTTTCCACGGACTTAGATAAGAAAGTGTGGGAGAGAGTCCAAAAGGGCAATGGTGGAGGAGGAGGGTCAGGAGTTCAGTTCTCAACACAAGAGTTTGAGACGCTTGGACACTCAAGTGGAGACAGTGAGTTGGCAGTTGGACACATGAGTCCAGTGTTCAGGGGAGTGATCAGGCTGAACATACAAATTTAAAAGTAATCAGGAAAGCCTTTTTTCTTCAGTGCAGCAAAAGGTAGAGTTCGCAACACATCTAGATTCTTCAGAAGTTCTACTCTAATCGAAATTCTTTGTATACCCCATTGTTCTTGGCTAATGACACCTGTACTGACATTTTTACATCTTACTCCATTCCTATTTTATTAAAATGTCCTTTTTTTCTCTATTATTTCACAGTATGCCTTGGCTGTAACTGAACACCAAGGTGTTTAAAATGTGACTAAGAAGAAGTTGAAGAAATCTGTTTGTAAATATCACAATTAGATTTCTCTACCAGCAGTAGAGTTTTCCATTTGATTCTGGAACAGACTATTGATTTTTTGCAATCTCCAGACTGGCCTTTCTTTTACATAAATGTAAAGAAAATATCCATCTATTAAATCTATGATATCATCATTAATCTAAATGCAGATAAATATTCTGGATAATAATAAACATTCTGGTTTAGGAATGTAAACTAGTAGGTTGAGCTAAGGCTGCATATTATTTTTGTCAGTGGGGAAAAAGAACAGTTATCCAGCGGTGAGAAGGACTAGCAATGTGTCTGGACTTCTGCCTGCACCTGGTCAAAGAGTTGGGGGTGTTTTTTGTTAGTTTTAGGAGCTGCTAAAACATGAAACAGAGGGGCTGCCTTTGCAAAGACATTAGGAATCTCTCGGTACAAACGATGCTGTGTAAGGGCCTGACTATCTAAAAGAAATTAAAGAGAAGAATGTCTTTCCTGGCTCTGTTCAGAACCCGATCCACGTGAGGCAGTAAACACCATCCAGCGGGGGCAGTATAGGAAAGAGGAGGGAATGAGAGGCCCCGTGGTGAATGCATGTGAGGCATCCCTCCTGAAGAGCCCAGAAATAAATTTGGAAATGTTTTGCAAGGAGAGGATTGCTATTCAGTAATTACATCCTTGGAAAGTTTTAGCCTGATACAGGGTCAGGGTCACTGTAATTTAGTTTACTGATGTATGATGCCATTTTTACCCTCAGTTTGGTAACAGGTGCATGTACACTTATATACTAGTTCCAGTTAGGGACCAAGATATTTGTCAGCTGTTTTCTTTGAAACTATGTTTCTTTCAATATGGTCCATTGGCTAAGGCCAAGTAATATAGTCCAGTCTATTTCTCAAAGCTGAGTGAACTGCTTCTTTATTCTTTCCAGTCTTCTGCCAGGTCCTCTTTTATCTGCCCTCTGTCACAATGAGAGAAATTGGTGGGAAGAGAGTTTTCATGATTAAAATCCAAAACAACTACAGATTTCCATTGCTTATTATAATTAGAAGTGCAGTGATACCTAACCATGCAATGACATTATATACCTCACCCCACTCTCATACTCCAACAAGAAGAGGAAAACCCGGACATGTTACTATTTAATAACTCAGCATAATATGAGTTATAATAATGTACACAGTGCTTACAACTTAAATGTGAACTAGAACTTTTTTTCCTGTAATTTGCTTTCAACTTATTATTGAGTTTGAAGATGACGTCTCTTTGGGGGTTTATGAATGGGTGGAGAAAGGTAAATTGATCCTCACACACAAACAGAAGAATAATTATGTCTCCTTTTCATGTCTTTACATACACAATTATGTCCTATAGTCTCAAACCAGGTATAACATGACTATTTTTTTTTTCGTTTTTTAACAAGCTTCTTTTAAAAAAAATGAAGAAAGCATTTAGTTTTCTAATCTTAAGAGAAGTAAAACATTTTAGAATTATATCATATACATATGAGATAATTTATTTTTTCTGATTATTCATATAAAACAGAGTTTTTCAACCCCAGTGCTATTGACATTGAGGCTGTATGAGTTTTTGTTGTGGGAGGCCATCCAGTGCACTGTGGCATGTTTACCATTATCCCTGATCTCTAACCACTAGATGCCAATAGCACTTCCCCACCTCACCACCCCGAGTCACGAAAATAAAAAATGTCTTCTGAAGTTGTGACATATCCCCTGGGGGTGCCCTAGTTGAGAACCACTCATAAAGAATCTATTACTTTACAGACTGTAAGAGAGAACTAAATTCATTTTCATATTTTGTTATTCAACCATCTCGAGCAACCATTTGAAGTCTTCAACAAAAGGAAGACAACAGAGTTTTGCCAAAGAGATCATGTAAGACATCATATCTCCCCAAAATTGTTAAATGAAACCATGTACACTATCATTTCATGTAGCATAGAAAATATCAGTTACTTCTGTGTCATATTCATGCTACTCATAGATGACACAGTTGACTAATCAATTTCCTTCTTCAGAAATTCAACAATAGCAAGTATCAGGTGATTTTTGTCCATTCAGTAGAGTCTGTGTCTCATTAAGCAGGGCCACAGGCAGAAAGAGTACAGATGGGTACTGGAGAACTCTGTTGGTTTTTAATCTGTTTACAGATAACAGCTTTTACCTTTGTGCACACTTCTGATACTAGTATCTTTTAATATAATTATCTCTCATGTCAGGCATTTTTTAAAGTTATATGTTGATTGTGTAGATTTCCATGTCATAGGGGAAAAGCAATGGTTGAAAACTTCTGACTGGAACATAAATAAAACCAAGCATTTCTTCATATTGGTCCATTACACTCCCATCTCTTGCTTGATGCTTGAAGAAAAACTCAGTCGCACAGGCTTCATGCATATAAAGCATTTCTTATGTGGAATATATTAAGAGAAACTCAATAGCAAAACTTACTTTAGAGACTAGATGAATGAGCCACTTATTTAAAAAATATATAAAAGATAATACCAAGGAAGTCACAGAATTTGATTTGCTTTATGAGTTTATTATGTTTACTCTTGATTGTAGTTGAACTTTAATCCTTTCTTGCTGACTTTCTTCTACTGTACATCAAGAGCCTCAAAAAGAAAGGAAAATTGGAAGGTTTGATGATATAAAACCTGAGACATTTAACAGATATTTTTAAACTTCCCCTACTTATTCTACATTTTTTTTCTTTTTTTGTTCACTTTGCCCACCTCAATTTATTTATTTATTTTTATTATTATACTTTAAGTTCTGGGGTACATGTGCAGAACGTGCAGTTTTCTTACAAAGGTATACACGTGCCATGGTGGTTTGCTGCACCCATCAACCCATCACCTACATTAGGTATTTCTCCTAATGTTATCCCTCCGTTAGTCCCCTACCCCCTGACAGGCCCCAGTGTGTGATGTTCCCCTCCCTATGTCCATGTGTTCTCATTGTTCAACTCCCACTTATGAGTGAGAACAGATGGTGTTTGGTTTTCTGTTCTTGTTATCACAAGTTTGCTGAGAATGATGGTTTGCAGCTTCATCCATGTCCCTGCAAAGGACATGAACTCATCCTTTTTTATGGCTGCGTAGTATTCCATGGTGTATATGTGCCACATTTTCTTTATCCGGTCTATTACTGATGGACATTTGGATTTGTTTCAAGTCTTTGTTATTGTGAATAGTTCCACAATAAACATACATGTACATGTGTCTTTATAGTAGAATGATTTATAATCATTTGAGTATATATCCAGTAATACAATTGCTGGGTCAAATGGTATTTCTAGTTCTAGATCCTTCCCAAAAAGAGCCTGCATAGCCAAGACAATCCTAAGCAAAAAGAACAAAGCTGGAGGCATCACACTACCTGACTTCAAACTATACTACAAAGCTACAGTAACCAAAACAGCATGGTACTTTACCAAAACAGATATATAGACCAATGGAACAGAAGAAAGCCCTCAGAAATAACACATCTACAACCATCTGATCTTTGACAAACCTGACAAAAACAAGCAATGGGGAAAGGATTTCCTATTTAATAAATGGTGTTGGGAAAACTGGCTAGCCATATGCAGAAAACTGAAACTGAACCCATGCCTTACACCTTATACAAAAATCAACTGAAGATAGATCAAAGATTTAAATGTAAGACCTAGTACTATAAAAATCTTAGAACAAAACCTGGGCAATACCATTCAGGACATAGGCATGGGCAAAGACTTCATGTCTAAAACACCAAAATCAATGGCAACAAAAGCCAAAATTGACAAATGGGATCTAATTAAACTAAAGAGCTTCTGTATACCAAAAGAAACTATCAGCAGAGTGAACAGGCAGCCTACAGATTGGGAGAAAATTTTTGCAATCTATCCATCTGACAAAGGGCTAATATCCAGAATCTACAAAGAATTTAAATAAATTTACAAGAAAAAACAAACGACCCCATCAAAAAGTGGGTAAAGGATAGGAACAGACACTTCTCAAAAGAAGACATTTATGCAGCCAACAGACATATGAAAAAATGCTCATCATCACTGGTCATTAGAGAAATGTAAATCAAAACCACAAAGAGATACCATCTCACACCAGTTAGAAAGGTGATCACTAAAAAGTCAGGAAACAACAGGTGCTGGAGAGGATGTGGAGAAATAGGGATGCTTTTCCACTGTTAGTGGGAGTCTATACTTTTTTTCTGCTTAGGGATATTCCGGTGGTGGCATATCTAAAACACCTTACATAAACAAAAATGTATTTTTAAAAGATATTTTATGCTATTTTAATAAGAAACTGAAAAAGAAAAATGGGAAGGTGATTTTCCTCTCCTCCCAGGCAGGGAAGATAAGAAAATAGAGAGGCAACATGAAGTGAATACTTGCCACTCCTAATGAAACTGAACCAGATACTCAGACAGATGGGTTCCCCCACATCTTGCAAAGTAAAACTTATTTGTTTCTTTTACATTTTCAGTTGTTTAATTTGAATTTCTTGGTGCAGGCAAAAGGATTTGTGAGAAATGCTTTACCCTCTTTTATTAAAAAGAAACAACTATTCACTAGCAACTGTCTGAAGAAGAGGAGAAAAAAGGAAAGAAAACAAGAAAAGCCACAAAGCCCAGCTGCACTTAGTTCCTGTTCACTTAGTGCAGCTTATGACGTAGGCTTGTTGTATTTTGAATTCGCACATTAGAAACATTCATTCAGAGAGGAAACTGGCTTTGGCATAACCTGCAGAAGCAAATAGCATTCACAGAACTGTTATTCAAAAAAATGTACCCGGAGAGCTGTATTTCTTATTTAAATGAAACTTAAGTAGAACCAGGGAGGAGGGGGAGGTGTGTTTTATGGTGGGTAACTTCTGACTTAAAATTTGAATCAGGTTTCATAAACAATTATTGGAATCTGAGAAAAAGTCAAGCATCAAACCCTGAGTAGCTGAGAGTTTGGGGGTCTCACAGCACACACACAAAAAAGGTGTTGAAAGAGGAAGCCCTGTTTTTGCTCTAGGTGACTTGCCTGATCCCGAAGTTACGTTAGCTTGTTTACCTCCAAGCACACTTTTGGAGTGAGATTTTAAAGCAGTTCTTTTTGTAACATCAACATTACAATTTATATCCTGAAAACTATCAAGTTTTATATTCCTCCTTCCCCTCAGTAGGCCTCCCCTGGCCTGCTTGTGTATTTGCTTGTTAGGGTCTACAGGCCTCTCTCTGAACTAAAGTTCTTTTGAAGTCCCAGACTTCTTATCTCCACCCAGGATCTAACTTAGCATGATAAAGGATAATTTATTTAGGAAAAACATTCATGCCATTCTTTTAAACTAGAAACTTACATTCAAGGGTATGGAAATGATTTCTAGCTGCCCTAATTTCATGGCAGTGGGCTGTCGTATGTCATATACTACTGCACTGTTCATAATATTTAGACAGTTCCATAGCAACCTGTAAAATACAGCCTCCAGAGGTCTGCATTCTTCCAGCTATTCATGAAGGATTGGAGGAATTCCAGAGGAAAGAAACCACATTACAGAGCACTGGGTCTGAAATGCTCCCTTTATGGTAGCAATTGTAGGAAACCTGGAGCACAAACATGTCTTTGGATTTGATGCAGACCTCACTACAGTTTCTAGAAGCATTCCCTTTTCACTTCTAGTTTTCTGACTTCACTTATAAGGTATCGAAAAATGATTTGATAAAATTATACTGCTTTATAGCTTATCTTTTTTCCTTTCCAGAAGAGACAAATAAATTATCAAACTTTTATTACCTAAAATGTGTTATATAAAAATATTACTGGGCAATACAGAAATGCAAACATTTTTCTAAGGCCTGGTTCTCTTTCCATTTACTTCTTGAAATTTGCAAGTAAAATTTTCATTTTGGCTTACTTTTGAACCAGATCACAAAAACTTACTTTATTACACTATCCATTCACATTAAAATAGATTTTCTACAGTGTCCAGCACAGAGATTTTAAATAAACGTGGTCGACACTCCTTAGTCACTGTTGCCATCTTCACTCTCTCCATCTCTCATTTTCATCAACGAGAGTGTGGGATAAGTCACTATCTATTTTCTATCTATATTTCATTCAAAATGTCTTATATGTTTGTAGCTCTCTCTTCTCATAAGTACTACTTATCTCCAAATTATATCTCCTCACATAAGATTACCATAATAGTCTACCACTTTACGTCTTTTAAAATATTTCCTGTAGCACCTTATAGAGTACACAATATTTTATATAGTCATCACATTTGATCCTCCAACAATCTATGTTTTAGGCAAAGCAAACATCATCCCAGCTTCACAGATAAGAAAATTGTCTCGAGAAGACTAAATGACTTTCTTGATCAACGTCATGAAGCTAGCAAGAGGCAGAGACAAAACTTAAACTCAAAATCCTTGGATCCAAATCTCAGTTCCCTAAACTTAATACTGCCTTCTTAAGGCCAAATAACAACAGCACCACAACAAAACCCACTAAAAATTTCAACAGGTCCCTGTTTATTAAACCCATGTGGCATCTTAGAAATGGAGTGGCCTTACAGATTATGAAGTTTAACAATCCTCATTGTATACATTATAGCTCCAGAAACTTGAGGACTGGGTGATATTTCCAACATCACAGAACCAATGATAATCTCCACCAGTTCTTGAATCCACTGACTCCCAGCTACAGCATTTTCTGCTACACTTTTCTGTCTTACTGCCTTAAGTGCTCCCCAGATATTTTAGCTTTGGATAACATGTCCCAGTAACATGTCCATCTTTAATTTTACCATCTCAAAAATGTGCCTCTGCTAAAGACAGGTTTATACATTTCACTTTCCAACACGGGGAGCACACTGACACAACCTGTCTGGACAGTGGTCCACATTGCTCACCAAACCTAGAGCAATGTTCCCTTCAGTCTTTCCAAGGACAAGTCCTAGTCAAATTCTACTCTCTGCACAAAGTTGGCGTCTCTGTACCTCAAGAAACCTCTCTTCTCCGACTTCTTGCAGTACTTGTCGTTTCTACCACACAGATCTCATACCTGCAAATCCCTTTGAGGTCAGTGGCCAACTGGTCCTATGTTCCTGTCTCATCTCGTTCCCATGTTCTCCTCACTGAGAACAGTTGATATGTGAAATGCTATTTCCTTTTCCTAGAATATCCTTCCAGTCTCACGTATTAAACTATCTAGAATATTCCTATTCAGCCTTTGCTTCTCAGCTTAAATGCTGCTTCCTCCATGAGGCCCCTGCTGTCTCTAGGTGACATAGGAAAGCTGTTTTCTGAGTTCCTGTAGCATTCTGTACGTTATTTCTTCAAACCAGTTATCTGATTTATATTGATGTTGTCTGCACGTCTGTTTCCTCACTAAAGGTTCCTTGTCACAGACACAGTCATCAGCTTTTCTTCTGTACTAAGCACTATTCCCACAACAAAACTGGCACTTGATATTTGTTAAATGAATCAGAAAATGAAATATTTATTTCCATAATAATGAAGACATTCTGTGTTATTTTAAGCTTAATAAATAAATAGAGTTATAAGCTTAGAGGGAAAATGATTATTGAGAAAGCAGATATTGACTTTCATTGGCCTAGATCTAATTCCTATAGCAACTATAAAGCAATGTTGGAGAAAAACAAAGTAGCAATTTATTTAGCTATTATTGTTCTTCCAGCGGTCATGGCCTTGTACTTAGAGGTAAGTTCTTATATTTCACTATTTTCTAGAATTGGAACTACTTATCCTTATAATAGAACTGTATTGAACATTTTGCTATTCCTTTAGCTCACCAAACTTTTTTTTTATTCTTTATTTTTTATTTTTTATTTTTTTGTGATAGGGTCTCACGCTATTGGTCTAGCCTACTGCAGTGAAGCGGCATAGTTCACTGTAACCTTGAACTCCTGGGCCCAAGCAATCCTCCCATCTCAGCTTCCCAAGTAGCTAGGATTATAGGCACATGCCACCATGCCAAACTAATTTTTAAAAACTTGTTTTAGAAGTAGGGTCTTGCTACATTCAGCAGGTTGGTCTTGAACTCCTGGCTTCATGTGATCCTCCTGTCTTAGCCTCCCAAGGCACTGGGATTACAGGAGTGAGCCACTGCACCCAGTCATAGCTCACCAAACTTTCTTAAACCTGTATTTCTAAATAGACTGTGTCCTCTATCTAAGAGGATGCTCCCAACACATTCCTTATTGGACAACCTCATATTCATCTTTTCATAGACAATATAAGGGCCATGTTTATGACAACTTCTCTGATTCCATCTAAAGATAAACTCTTTTATGCTTCCAAAACCCTACATGCACAATTTTAGTATAGCACTTAACTCCTAGAACAATAAATAAATCCTCTTTTTTTTTTTTTTTTTTTTTTTGCCCTGTGTAGACTGTGAACTACATAAAAGCATGGAGTTCACCTATTTCATACATAATTTTTAAAGGTCAGCAATGTTTAGCACTTTTCATGGAACAAGAATGTATTCATACATTTAAAAGATGAAGAGGAAAAAAGGAGGGGAGGAAAATGGAAAGACATGAAGATACTTGAGTAGCTAGTATTCTGGATGCAAGTTAGTGTCTGTTTATTAGAAGATTTGGAAGCAAGCAGCAAGGTCAAAGCTATCTTCTTATTTCTGTTCGCATGCAAACTTGTGGAAACATGAGGTGTTTCTACAGTAAACTGTCGGCATCTATTCCACAGCTTCTTCGGTGTCAAGAGTCAATGCCTAGCTTGTAGCTATGGGAATCCACTTTGGGATGTTATTAGTGTTGGAAGGCAGTTGCAATGATATCAGTGTCCCGCTTCTTAATTCCAGCATTCTAACACCTGCATAGCAGCTCCAGGAATTGTTCCTAAACTTACAGCTTTAGTGAAGACCTCAGAGGTGGTAGCTTCCTAGTGGAGTCAATCTGGGGTCAGTCCTGAACACCCAGCCTACTATCCTCTCCTTTAACATTTCAATAATTGTTTAAGTACATCATGTCCTGTATTTTTAAAATCTTTCTTGCTTAAAACACCTACAGTGGTAATTTCTGTTTCCATTAGTGCATCCTGACAAAATAAGAGGGAACAAAGGGAAGGAGAGGAGAGAAAGAGAGAGCAAAAGAAGTCTCAGCACATAACAACTTAATTTCAATCCCTGCACTAAGAGACCTGAGCCACAGTAGCTAGTATGGTTTCTAAGCAGCCTAAGTTCACACCCCTGGTATGACCCAACCATCTCATTAATTTCTGCCTTATAAAGCTCATGAGTGTCAAAAGCATTTCCTGTTTGTTCTGGCTAATACCTGATGATAGGCCACTGACATCTCTTTCTTAGTACACTTATTAAAAAGGGATTATAATTGTGAATCCTGTCTTTTTCCCTTTGAGATATACATGCAGCTCCTACGACTTCACTCGCTCCCTGTCC
Organism: Macaca mulatta; assembly: GCF_049350105.2. Classification (NCBI taxonomy): domain Eukaryota; kingdom Metazoa; phylum Chordata; class Mammalia; order Primates; family Cercopithecidae; genus Macaca; species Macaca mulatta. The sequence goes on from NC_133406.1 coordinate 50,069,206, forward strand.
CTACTCCCTTACTTTCCCTTTAAAACACTCAGTCACTTCTGCACAAATCAGAATGGCGTTCAGCTCTTTCTTCTTTTTTTTTTTTTTTTCTTTTTTTTTTTTAACATTTTTAGAGACAGGATCTTGCTCTGTTGCCCAGGTTGGGCTCAAACTCCTGGCCTCAAGCAATTCTCCTGCCTCAGCCTCCTAAAGCACTGGGATCAGTTCTTTCTCCTGTTACCACTAGTTTCTGAATAAAATATATTTTCACTACTGTAATGTCTGGCTTTATTTATCTTCGACAAGAGAGACATTCTTTTTGTTCTTTTTCTTCAACTTTTGTTAGGTCGACTGACAGCCAATCAGATTATAAGAATAATTTATTATTTCTATAAAAAATTAACATTGGTTCATTTTAAGTAATAGAGATCATTAAATATCATAATGATTTATTATGAAACCACATTTTCTATATATCTTTTAGTGGAGAGAGAGTGTTCTCTCTCCATAATATTTAACCTGTGATTTTACCTAGTCTGACAGACTAAATACTTAAAATACTACTCAGTATTATGAACCAATCCCATAAATATTAGAACTTTCTAGTCCACATATAGTTTCAAAGTAAACACTAATGAACAACACGTCTCCAAAATTCATCTGCACAAACTACAATTTAGCATAGGAACTATAAACTACAGAATAAACTAACACTAATAGAATCGTTGTTTGGCTGGGTGCAGTGGCTCATGCCTGTAATCCCATCACTTTGGAAGGCAGAGGTGGGTGGATCATCTGAGGTTAGGTGTTCAAGACCAGCCTGGCCAACATGGTGGAACCCCATCTCTATAAAAATGCAAAACTTAGCCAGGCATGATGGCAAGTGCCTGTAATCCCAGCTTGGGAGGCCGAGGCAGGAGAATCGCTTGAATCCGGGAGGCGGAGGGTGCAGTGAGCTGAAATAGCGCCATTGCACTCCAGCCTGGGTGACAGAGCAAGACTTTGTCTCCAAAAAAAAAAAAAAAAAGAAAAGAATTGCTTTTGTCAATTGGTGGAAAAAAAAGAAATTCCAATTGATGCTTTAAAAGGGAAATTGCCTGGAGTAGAGAAAGACTATAAGAGATCTACTCTTTTTGGCCTTAGATTAAACAGAAATATTTCATAGGATCTTGAATCCTTTGAAACACACTCATACTGCACAGCGTGTTGCTCTCCTCATTTCATGTTACTTAGGTTTTGCATTTTCAGGAAATGAGTAATTTGCCAAACATGCAGAGTCCCATTATTTAGATTCGGTTCTCTTGAAGGGATAAAAACAGTTGTTTAAGAGGGAGTAGACGATTCTTCACATTTTAAGTGTAATATACTTGTAAATGTTTCTCACTTGGAAGAAACTGCTGACAGATGCGGTTGTGGGTTAAGCTTTAAGAAAGCTTGAGAAATTCCCCTGTTGACTAAGTATCAATTCACTGTAGTCCCAGAGCGATGGCCTCTGGACATCCCCTTTGAACTCTTTTTTTTTCCTCTAAAGGGGTTCATGCAAGAACTGTGATACACTGTATGTTCTTTCCTAAAAAGAAAGTACCTCCATGGACAACTTGAAAATTTCCAGCAACAGTAACATTATTACCATTTTTCTCATCATTCCTCATCATTTCTAATGAGGAAATGCAAACAACTTGGAATTAGGAGCTACAGACTGGGAATGAAAAATGCAAACCACCTGGAATCAGGAGCTATAGACTGGGAATGAGCAGTCTCATTTAATCTCCACTGCATTCACTCCTAGAGAAACCCGGAAAATGTTTCCACCTTTGAAATACAGTGGTAATTGTTTTCGACTTGTAACCTCATAGAAATAGCACAAACGTTAAAAAACAGAATTTGTATCAAAATATGTGAAGTCTTTGTGGGATGTTAATATTTTTGGCTACAATATTGAGATTATAATGGTAATTATTTGGAACAATAGTATTACAAAACTTAATACTTTACAAGTTTATAATAGAAGAAGGAAGGTAGGGTTTTGGAACTGAAAGTGTAGTTCCAATGGTGCAAATTGTTTCTGGACATAAATATTTCCTTCATTTCTGTTAGATATCAAGTCAGTTTCTCTATTACTGAGGAAATTTTCTATTCCAAGAAATTTAGCTAAAATAACTGATGGGATTATCTCCACTTTTAAAGAATATTTCACTGATTAATACTAACAACTTCACTCTTATCACTTCCTCTTTTTAAAGTAAAGGTGATCTGAAGAAAGCACAGATGCACAAAAATATTTTATGATAGTTAAAAATAAGAGGGCACAGAAGATGGGATAAGCTGAACGCCTTTCTGGATGCAATCCCTGTTGAAAATCATATCTGAGGTTTGCATCAAAATCATGAGCTGAGATGGTATCCAAGGCAGAAAGGAGCAGATGCAGGCTGAGGAAGGACCTGTGTGTGAGGATTGCCTGAGGACTCAGAATACCGGGTAACTGCATGTATTAGGGGAACTTGAAACCACCCACCAGTAAGTATGAAACATGGTTTCAACATGTTAAGGTGGCTTCTAATGGGTCTTAGTAGTTTATGGTTTCCAGGCTCCATTTAACTAATATCACAGAGACTTTCATTAATGCATGAAATACTGATGCATCTAATCTCTGCAGTCTTCATAAAATGACTCACTTTTGAAGTAGATGCTGGTACTTCTTTGGTACATTTGTGTCTTCTCTTTTTCATGTGGTCAGTGACAGTACAACAGACCCCATAGTGGATGGAAAATATTGAGAAATGTTCTGTGCAAATTCATGTCTATCACCAGTTTCCTTGAGGAACAGAAATACGTACTTTATTTTTAATGAAACGTAAATTTTTTAGCTTATTGCTGTGGAAAGGGTTTTGTTGCTAAATTTAAAAAAAAATAAATGAATAGATATATAATAACAGCATATGATAAATTAAAAAGGAAACATTTTTGCACGAATATTCAGACTGCCTTCTACACATTCTTTGGCAGGAGTACTCAATTTCTATTTCCTGGCAATGCTTCGTGTGCAATTGACTTTTCATTTCCCGCGTTTCGCCCTGACTCCACCAACATAAGTTTGTTCAGCTCTTTTTATCTCACGTATCACAGTACCGCCATGAGCACAGCACAAATGGCTGGTGCAAAAAGACACTAGCTGGGACAAAAAGCTTCAAATGCTCCTCTTATCCACAAGCAGAGAATTGAGCTATCTCTAGCTGTGTATGTCTCATTACTTCTGAAAAAATATAGGAAAAAGAGAGTCAAGTTATCACTCATCACTTTTCAGATTTAACCATGTGTTGAAATTAGAAGTCTGTTTACTGCCATGTGATTCACACTGTAGTAGATAAGATCATGACAGAAACTGGAAATACAAATTAAAAGTTCACTAAATCCATTCCATTTTATTTATGCAACCATTAATAAGAGTATTTTATTAAAAAAAAAAACTATGGGACATAAGCTAAACTAGAAGAGATGATTGTACATAAACATAAAGCATGAACCACAGTTACTTTAAGCAAGCCAGTAATGAACATGAACCAAAAAAACTGGAAAATTAATATTGGCATGAAATCACAAATGAAATAAATATAAAAGTGGGCAATTAGAAAGCTAGTTTTACTTTTCAAAATATTCTATCTTTTAAAAATTGCATTTTCAAACATAAAAAACTTGAATTATAACAAAATCATATATTTATTATCCAAATTCAATAAATGTTAATTATTTTCACATTTATATAAGACAATTTTAAAGGAAAAAATATTTGGATATACAACATCTACTTTCCTCCATCCCAGACAGAAATATTATACCATAGTTGTTATGCATCTCAGCTATCAGCTATTGCTATGAAAAATGCTGCATAACAAACTACCCAAAACTCAGTGGTTTAAAACTACAATCTTTTATTTTCATGGGTCTGAATGAAAGATCTGCAGATCTCAGCAGAACCCATTCATGCATATGAGGGCTAGTTGGAAGACAGCCAGTTAAGTTTTGGCTTGACTGGGGTCATTTCACTCTGTTCCATGTATCTTCCCTTAGGACTGGCCTAGGTATGTTCTTTTTTCCCAACAATGCAGAGTCACAAAAAAGCAAGGAGAAATACCAGTCTCTTGAGGCCTAGGCTCAAAACTGTCACACTACCACTTCCATCTCATGCTTTTGGCCACAGCAAGTCACATGGCCAAATCCAAAGTCAAGAGGGGGAAAGGTGCAGTCCACATGTAATGAGAGGGCATATAACTTACAAGTCAAAGGGCATGAATACAGTAGGGGGTAAAAAATTAGGGCCAAAAACGCAATCAACTTCGACTCCCATTCATGTTTTTATATTAATCCTTTATGTCTATATCCATAATAATTAATGATATTTTTAATTGTTAAGATTCACATTAAAATGATGTAATGTTTTCTTAACTTGTGCAGTTTGGCTTTCTTAATCATTTTGTTTGCAGTGATTACCTGAGTTGATCATTAAATTTATACTAGTTTTTACTACACTTCTTTTATTCTATAAATGGATTATAATGCATTCCCCTATTGATAAACATGTCAGTTGTTTCTAATTTCTTATTATTAGAAAAATGAATAAAATGAAAGTCTTGCATAGGTTTCCTCATGCAAAAGGATGAGAATTTCTCCAGGGTGCATCTAACATAATATATCTGAGTCTCAGGGTAAATATTCTTTCTACATTCAAGGCCAGTGCTGTCTAACAGAAATATAATGTCATCTCCAAATATAATTTTAAATTCTCTAGTTCCCGTGTTAAAAAAATATATTATACATGTTTAATAAATTTTATTTAATACAATATATTCAAAATATAAGCAAAATAAAAATTATCAATGTGATAGCTTACATTTTTGTATTATTTGAAAATTAATGTGTATTTTATACTTACAGTCCAGCTTAGTTCAACACGTTTGTTTGTTTGTTGTGTTGTTGTTGTCGTTGTTGTTGTTTGTTGTGACAGAGTTTCGTTCTTGTTGCCCAGGCTGGAGTGCAATGGCAAGATCTTGGCTCACTGGAACCTCCGCCTCCTGGGTTCAAGCGATTCTCCTGCCTCAGCCTCCCTAGTAGTAGTAGCTGGGATTACAGACGCCTGCCACCATGCCCAGCTAATTTTTTGTATTTTTAGTAGAGACAAGGTCTCACTATGTTGGCCAGGCTGGTCTCGAACCCTTGACCTCAGGCAATTCACCCGCCTCAGCCTCCCAAAGTGCTGAGATTACAGGCGTGAGCCACCGTGCCCAGCTCATAGTTCAACACATTTCCAGTGCTCAATATCTACCCTATTGAACAGTGTAGTTCTCAATATTACTACATTATTTGCCTCAGTGTTGGCACCATTGTATGAACATTCCAACTGGACACCCTTATCAACATTTGTTCTATCAGATATTTTCAGTATTTTGCCAATCTGAAGGGTAAGCCAGAAAATAACCCTAGTAGAAAAATTGAGGAGTTTGACTAAAGTCTGTAGTTTAGTTAATAGTATTAACTAATTCTAATTTCCTAGTTTTACTAATTACAAAAATCATTATAGAAGATGTCAAAATTAAGGGGAGTGAGTGAAAGTTATACGAAAGCTCTGTACTGTCTTTTCAAGGTTTCCATAAGTCTAAAATTGTATCAAAATAGAAAGTTTTAAAAAGTCACCCCCTAATTGAACTTGAATTTCATTTCCTCCTACAGATTACAGGTATACTACTTCAGGCTTTCCAAAGGACAGTTTTTTACATGCTAACTGAAAGCATTTTTATTTAAACTACAATAGTAGATGAAAGAATGTACTAATACTACTCTCATTTAATTCCGTCTATAATGAAAGACCGACCAGACCATTGTGTGTCAGTGAATACTGGAAGCAAGGTAGCCTCTGGGAATTGAACTTGACACCTCCATTGTGAGTTCTGCATCTTTTCAATGTTATATCCCTTTTCTGTACTGGTCTAATAGCACTGATTTTATTCGGCTGTGTCTTAAACATAATTGTGCAATTAGCCTGCAGCACTTTCTCTACTGGGTAAATAGTAAAAACAATAATAACTCTGCATTGCTTTCAATAGTGTGCATAATGTACTAATCAAATGCCCTAAATTGAATAGATGATGAAAGTTACATTCCAACCCTCAAGAATTTACTAGAGAAGTTAAAATAACAGATTCCTCCTTTCACTTGAACTGGTCTTTACATAAAATTTTGTCTTCGCCACATTATTCCTCAGAAGTCTTCATAGTTGCTTCTTAGTAACTAAAGGTTTTAACTAAAAAGAAAAAAGAAAGAAAGAAATATGCAAAAAGAAAAAAAAAAACAAAAACAAAAAACCTCTAACCCACTTCTGTTGCTGCCCTACTTATAGTTACTTAGAAATTGTGAGCCTCTTTTAAGCCAACAGAAAGCTGCTGTGAGGACAGGCAGAGAGCCCTCTGAGAGTAGGGCGTGTTCTTTTTCTTGAGCTGTAAGCATGGACACCCAGGCCAGTGCCATTTTCATAACTGAGATTTGCCTACAGAGCTTTAACCAATTGCACTTTCTCCCGATTCTTTATTCTTCCTCCAGTAGCCTTTAATCAGTACTTATCATTCATATGCTAATTTAGCTTCCACTTAAATTCTCAATTTGAACTCACTTTAATAATAAACAGTCAAGTAAATCCACTTTTAAAAATTTTATAGTTTTTTTTTTAAGTTATTATTATTATTATTTGTAGAGACAGGAATCTCACTACGTTGTTTATGCTGATCTCAAACTCATAGCCTCAAACGATCCTCTCACCTCTGCCTCCCAAAGTTTGAGGATTACAGGCATGAGCCAACATACCTGGCCAAATCTGTTTTCAGATGAGCTGCAAAGGTCAAAACACTAGCAATTGTTTAGACAATTATAACGGGCTAATACAGCATTATAACGGGCTAATACAGCTGAGAAGTGATAACTGTGTCCTAAAGTATCTCTTTAACCATCACAGCAACTGATTAACATACATAGGGAATGCAGGTTTTAATTAGTCAACTACCCAGGAAGTTCACTGGAGACAGTGTAGTGAAGAGCACCAGAAAAAGGTTATCCAGAGAGATGCAGGGGATTTACACATCAATTTTCATTTAATTAATAATTGTAACTATGACTTATGTTGGAATTTTTCAGTCTGAATTTTCAAGGTTAAGGTTTGCAGTAGTATTTCCTCCCAGTAAAAAGACAGAAACCCAAACATTAATCATACACTTAGGATGCAGCCTTGTGTCTGCAGCCACAGTGTCATTTTTCAAGAACTGTGTGCTCCTTGACTTGAGGCTGTTTGAGCATTGAGCTAAGGCTTCTACTCTGAGTAGAGAAGGCTCCAATGGAAGTAAAAGAGCAAGGATCTGTCTATATCAATGCAGTTTATGACTAACTGTGGTTACTAGCTTTCCTGCCAGCATTTTTCAAAGTTTTAGAGCCATTTCTTTCACAAAGAGAAAGGGCACTCTAAGTCACCACCGCTCTTAAAGAGAATTTTAGAAACTGGAAGACTTCCCCCATATCAGATGTCACTTGAGGAAGTTCAAGGGAAGAATTGGCCTCTGAGGACAAAGCAGTTGGTTACTATGCACGTGTGCTCATAAGCACAGCTCTGAAGTTCACTGCAGGGGAATTTATCTCAGTTTACAGGACAGGAAGGCCAGAGGGGTAGTACTCCAGAAAAACTCACCACCACTTCTCCAGCAGGGTTTTTTTCATTGACTCAAAACCAGTGCTTTGGCATGCACGTAGTGTAGATGTTTCAAATAGTTAAGGGAAATGCCCAACAGAGGTTTTATATTATTTACGGTTAATACTTTTAGTAACAACTGATCATTCTTGAGGGCACTCTTTTAACTGATAAGAGGCTCTTCCACACATTAGTTGCTGTGCCAAGTTACTAAAACATTTTCTAGGCCGGGCACAGTGGCTCACGCCTGTAATTCCAGCACTTTGGGAGGGCAAGGTGGGCGGATTGCCTGAGGTCGGGAGTTTGAGACCAGTCTAGCCAGCACTGTGAAACTCCGTCTTTACTAAAAATACAAAAATTAGCCAGGTGCAGTCGCAGGTGCCAGTAATCCCAGCTACTCGGGAAGCTGAGGCAGGAGAATCTCTTGAACCCAGGAGGCCGAGGTTGCAGTGAGTCGAGATCGTGCCATTGCACTCCAGCCCAGGCAACAGAGCAAGGCTCCGTCTCAAAATAAATAAATAAATAATAAAATAAAACATTTTCTATCACTTTTACTCAAGCATATATGGTAGGGGGCAGATGTTTCTATGGTTTTACTCTTATGGGTAAAAATAAATAAATAAATAAATAAATAAATAAATAAATAAATAAATAAAATAAAGTGAAAAAAAAAGAATTCTAGTTGTGGAAATTATTGCTATCCCTAGCCATCAATTTGTTGATGATTTTATATAAATTCTGATACTAATCCTAGCCCTAAAACTTGTTAATTGTGTAAACTCAGGCAAATTACTTAACCTCTCAAACCTATAGTTGCCTCATCTGTCAAATGGAGTTAATTAAGCAGTTCCTTCCTCCTATGGTCATTGTGAGGATTGATGAATACACAGAAAAGATAGCATACAGTGAATTCTTAATACATGTATCTTTCATTAGATTTGTGAACTGAAATTCTTAAAAATCTCTGAGGCTAGACATTTCATTCTAAATTAATAATACCTATCTCATGACTATATGGCCAGTTGCCTGGGCCCACATGTCAACATTAATTATAAATACAAGAACATATCACCGTGTTGGCAAACATGCTTGAGAACTTGACTGAATGTGGATATCCTCCCATCACTGTGTTTTAAGTATATCACGTGAAAAATAATCAACCATTGATTCCTGGAAATGGCCACATTGGTATGAACTGGTATGCAGGGCATCCTGCATAGCTATTTTGTATATCTTTCTTATCTTTTCTGAACCAATTTCCTGCACTGCAAAGAAACTGACACAGGATGCTTATGAAACAAGATTTAATTTTTCAGTCCACATATGTGACAGTTGAACATCAGAAAGCCCCTAGATTTCACAGAAGTAAATTTTAGCATTTTTCTAATGGAAATCCCCATGGTATGTAGGGTTCTTATAAACTGCCTTGGAATTATATTATTAAAGTCGGTCTCATAACATCTCACCCAGCTTATTGCCTTCAAAGTCTCTTTTCATGTTTTTCCCTTTGGCACAAAATGTTGTCCTACTAAGTGATCTTGAAACATTTTAACTGGAAAAACCCTTACATAATTCTGTAAACTATTACCCAATTCTCCACACCAAAATTTACAAAATACACTTGAAATAATCGTATAATAGAAAACTTTGAAATCCTAACAATAGAGTGATTTTTGAACAGGGATATTCAATGAGGCATTCAACTCACAAGCCAAGTCCCAAAAATCTCATGGGATGATACATTGTCATTCTGATTTCAAACTGAAAAGGCTACCTTCCGAATCATACTTGAAAATGAGATAAAGGCCTTAATATGCTGTTAAAAGCTACATTCTTCATACACTGACAAAAATTTCTGTGAGAAGAACTGCCTAGGAAAAGAAAGCAATTCATTAAGTTGATGGAGGGAGAAATAATGAAACAAAACAAACAAACAAAAAATGTATAGCCCGGGAAGATAATTTACCAGGAAAGAGCTTTGATTATGAGCTATGGACTCCATACAGGTGAGAGAAGTTCCAAATCAGATTTCAACTTGGGAAAGACACAAATGCAAAAAAGAAGCCACAAGGGTAACTCTCATGACTACCTAAACAGGGAAATAACTTGATTTGAATGAGAAAGTTTCTCTCTGTGTGGAAAGGAGGTCTTCTAGGTGCAATATGCCCAATACACTTAGAAGAAATGGCACCTTGAAGTAATGATAGCTTTAGTCATATAAAGCAGCAACTTTGAGAAGCAGCTTAAAACAATGAAACAAGCATGAATTTGAAGTCGGACTTAAGTTCTATTGCAAGTTTCGACACTTTTAGTTAGAAAAGTTTATCTCTTTTAAACTCAGTTGTCAAATTTGTTAAATGGGGATAGTGAAATTTGTCTCAAAGAATTATGGTAAAGATTAGACCAAGTAATCTAAAACATCTAAGATGGTTTTGTATTTGTTATCTTATCATATTTATTATTAGCTATGATCATCACTTTTATCAGTAGTGTAAAAATGCTTCTACACCAGGACCGGGCGTGGTGGCTCAGGCCTGTAATCCCAGCACTTTGGGAGGTTGAGGCAGGCGGATCACAAGGTCAGGAGATCGAGACCATCCTGACCAATATGGTGAAACCCCATCTCTACTAAAAATACAAAAAAAAAAAAAAAAAAATAGCTGGGCGTGGTGGTGCACTCTTGTAGTCCCAGCTACTCGGGAGGCTGAGGCAGGAGAATCGCTTGAACCTGGGAGGTGGAGGTTGCAGTGAGCCAAGATTGTGCCACTGCACTCCAACCTGGGCAACAAAGTGAGACTCTGTCTCAAAAAAAAAAAAAAAAAAAAAAAGCTTCTACAGCAAGTCTGAAGGAAAACATTGGCCATGAGTGCTTCCCAGGGTGATTTTAATCTCTGGCAGGTACGACAAATGAAAAATTGACACAGAGAGTTGTGCCTGCATGAGCGTAGCGTGAAGTCTCCTGATAATCAGCCTGTTCTAGATCACTTTATTTCACATAGTTTATTCCTCCTAGATCACCCCTCGAAGGGTCATTATATTAAATCAGTCTCTTGAAAGTGATTTTTCTTTTCAGACACCTGTACTACAATAAGATTCTTTTCTTTTTAATTGGTCAAACCACTGCAAAATATAATGGGTTATTTCCAACCATGATAAGAAGGAGAAACTGGTTGGTATATGTTAAAAATATTAATGAATTTCTAGATCTGTCTGTGACACAACCAAACTTGAAAGTTATTATTTGACATAAGTATGCTAACAAAGCAAGTAGTACTTCCTTAATCATTTTTAGGGTTTTGAATGATGGAAAGTGTGGTCTAGAGGTTAGGACAAGTGGTTGGAAGTCATGCTCCCAAGAGCTGTCTCTTGCTCTGACAGTGACGCATTAGTTGACGCTAGTCTAGATGGTTGACCAGCTATGAGCCAATCTGTTTATTTCAATTACTTCTTTTCAGCCTCAAATGCCATCACTATAAAGACAAAGTCTAATACTGTAACTTTAAACCTACAAATCAAAACTATTTGATAATCTATGCAATCATTATATTATATTCATGAATAAATGCAATAAGGTCAGCATACTAGTGCTCTGCAAGTCAATTTATAGTCAAATAAACACAAATATGAAGGATGAATTTTTGATATGAATGAGATGTCAACATGTAATATCAATGCAGGAAAAACTTATGGCTAGGAAATAATTATATCAACATAAAAATGGCACAAAAATTATGGTCACTGAATGTAAGCCTGTCACCAAGATTTCTCTTTTCAAAGACTTACTTTCCAGGACTCACAAGATTTTAGATAATAAAGAAAAGTGATCCCTGTGAGTTAGGAAACAACCAAAGTGAGCCTATGATTACACAATTTACTGCCTGGAGAAAGTGTCTAGCCTACTGCATTGGGTAAAGAAACCCAGGGAGAGTCCAGCAGTCTCTGTAAGTTGAAGACGCAAAGCTGGGAGTTCAAGGAGACTAAAGCAGATAGAATCCACAAGGAAAAGTATGAGAAAAGAACATGCGCAGAGATAAATGACTGTAGAGTTTGTACAGGGTTCCACTTCAGCATTCAGTTGAATACTGATTAGCATTTATTTGTAATAAAACTACTAGGGGCCAAAGAAAAAATGACTAGAAAGAATCAGAAGGAACAATGCTTAGACATCACACAGGGATGGGATTAGTCCCAAAAGCCAGAATGAAAAACCTAAAATTTATAAAGTATTAGGGAGAGTACTTCTTAGTACTTAGTGAGGCTTTGCCTTTGTCAAAGGCAAAGGAAAATTAACCTTTGACAAAATATTGCATTGATCCCACTTCACAAAACTTCATTTGAAAAAATTAAAATATTTTCTAGTAACTGAATCTTATCTCAGAAATAAGGACAAGAATATTTATAGGAATGCAAAGTACCTAGTATTTGAAAAGGTAAAATACACAATTTCTGCCATTCAATCAAAAATTGTCAGGCATGCGAAGAAGCCTAGGACATACAACCTGTAATGAAGAGCATAATCAATCAACTGAAACCTCTGAAGAAATAATACAGATAATGTAATTAGTAGATAAGAATATTAAAACAGTTATCATAACTACATCTCATATGCTCAAGAAGTTAGAAAAACAGATTAGGCACGTTAAGTAAAGTAATGGAAGGTATAAAAAGACACAATCAAACTTCTAAAGATGAAAACTGCAATGTCTAAAATAAAAAATGCACTGGATAAGATAAATATCATATTGAACACTGCAGAAGAAAATGTTACAGAACTTGAAGACATAGCAAAAGAAACCACCCAAATGGAACACAGAGGGAAAAAATCACTCGAAAGAAAGAAAGAAAGAAGGAAAGAAAGAAAGAAAGAGACACAGAGAGAGAGAGAGAGAAAGAAAGAAAGAAAGAAAGAAAGAAAGAAAGAAAGAAAGAAAGAAAGAAAGAAAGAAAGAAAGAAAGAAAGAAAGAAAGAAAGAAAAAGAGAGAGAGAGAAAGGAGGGAGGAAGCGAAGGAGGGAGGGAGGGAGGGAAGAAAGAAAAATTTTTAAAAAACCAACTAGCAGTGATCTGTAGAGTAACTTTAAGCAACCAAATATGTATGTGATTGAAGTCTCTAAAGGAGAGAAAGGGGGAGGCAACAGGAAGAATATTGAAGAAATAATTGGTAAAAATAATTTGTAAATTTGATTAAAAGTATAAGACCATAAAGTGACATAATATCACTTGAAGGTAGACTCTCATATGTTAAAGACATTAACCATAAACCCTAAAGTCAACACTATTTTTTTTAAAAAAGAATTACAGCTAAGAAGCCAACAAAAGAAGTGATATTGAAATCATAAAAAAGGCAGAATTAATCCAAAATAAGCCAGAAAAAGAGAACAAAAGATAGATGAGACAAATAGAAAACAAATAGCAAGATAGTAGATTTCACTACAACCATATTAATAACTAAATTAAATATAAATGATCTAAGCACCCCAGATAAAAAGCAGAGCTCATTGGATTGTACTAAAAAGCTAGGTCCAACTACATAAGGCCTGCAAGAAACACATTTTAAACATAAATACATACAACAGGTAAAAATAAGATGATACAGGAAAAAATATCATGTTAATACCAATCTAAAGAAAACAGCTCTGGCTATATTAATGTCAGGCAAAGCAGATTTCGGAGCAGAGAATATTACAGGGATGAAGAAGGTCATTTCACAATGATAGAGATAATTTCATCCAAAGGGACTAAAATTAAAATGTGTATGCAACTAATAAGAGAGCTTCAAGATAAAGGAGGCAAAAACTGATAAAACTGTAATATACAAATTTACAATTATAGTTGGAAATTTCAATATCTTCTCTAAGTAATTGGATGAGTAATTAAATAATTAATTAGTAAAACATACAAGACTTAACATTATCAACTAACTGGAGTTGTCATTTATAGAACATTCCATGTAACAACAGTAGCTATACATGCATGCCACGGAGATATTGCAGGTTCAGTACCAGAATATCACAATAAAGATTGTTTCCCAATAAAAAGAGTCTCACGAAATTTGTTGTTTTCCAGTGCATTGCAAAAGTTAAGTTTATACTGTATTGGACCCTATTAACTGTGTGATGGCATTATATCTAAAAAGCAATGTACATACTCTGATTTAAAGACTTTATTGCTAAAAAATGCTAGCAATCATTTGAGCCTTCAAATGATGAGTCATCATCTTTTTGCTGGTGGAGTGTCCTGCCTTGATGTTGATGACTGCTGGCTGATCAGAGTGGTGGTTACTAAAGGTTGAGGTGGCTGCAGTAATTTCTTAAAATAAGACAAAAGTGAAGTTTGCTGCAGATTGACTCTTCCTTTCATGAAAGATTTCCTTGTAGCACATGATGCTGTTTGATAGCATTTTATCACTGTAGAACTTCTTTTGCAAGTAAAATCAGTCATCTCAAATTCTGCTCCTGCTTTATCAACTAAGTTTATGTTATATTCTAAATCCTTTGTTGTTATTTCAGCAGCGTTCACAACATCTTCACTAGGAGTAGATTCTATCTCAAGAAACCACTTTCTTTGCTCATCCATAAGAAGCAACTCCTTGTTCATTCAAGTTTTATCATGAGATGGAGCAATTCAGTCACATCTTCAGGCTCCAATTCTATTTCTAGTTCTCTTGGAATTTCCACCAGCTCTGCAGTGACTCAACTTCTTCCAAAATCCTGTTATTACTGATATTTTAACCTCCTCTTATGAATCACAAATGTTCTCAATGGCATCTACAATGGTGAAACCTTCCCACAAGGTTTTCAATTTACTTTGTCCAGATCCACCAGAGGAATCACTATCTCTGGCAGCTATAGTCCTGTGAAATATATTTCTTAAATAATAAGACTTGAAAGTTGGAATTACTCCTTGATCCATGGGGTATAGACTAAATGTTGTGTTAGCAGGCATGTAAACAACATTAATCTCTTTGTTCACCTCCACTAGAGCTCTTGGGTGACTAGGTAAGTCGTGAAGCAGCAGTAATATTTTGATAACAATCTTTTTTCTGAGCACTAGGTCTCAATGGTTGGCTTAAATTATTCAGTAAGCCAAGCTGTAAACAGATGAACTGTCATCCAGGCTTTGTTGTTCCATTTCTAGAGCACAGTCAGAGTACATTTAGTATAATTCTTAAGAGCCCTAGGGTTTTCAAAATGGTAAATGAGCATTGGCTTTAACTTAGTCACCATCTGCATTAGTCCCTGACAAAAGAGTCAGCCTGTCCTTTGAAGCTTTGAAGCCAGGCATTGACTTACCCTCTTGAGGTAGGAAAGTCCTAGATGGCATCTTCTTCCAATATGAGGCTGTTCTGTCTACACTGAATACCTATTATTTAGTGTAGCCATTCTCCTAGATGATCTTCACTAGATCCTTTAGATAGCTTGCTGAAGGTTTTACACTAGCACTTGCTGCTTCACCTTGCACTTTTCTGTTATAGAAATGGCTTCTTTCCTTAAACATCATGAACCAACCTCTGCTAGGTTCCAACTTTTCCTCTGTAGCTGCACCTCTCGGCCTTCATAGATTTGAAGAGTTAGGGCTTTGATCTTGATTAGGCTTTGGTTTAAAGAAATGTGGCTGCTTTGATCTTCTCTCCAGGCCACCAAAACTTTCTCCACATCAGCAATGAGGCTGGTTTGCCTCCTTATCATTTGTGTGTTTACGGGAGTAGCACTTTTAATTTCCTTCAAGAACTTTTTCTTTGCATTTATAACTTAACTCACTGGTGCAAGAGGCCTAGCTTTCAGCTTATCTCAGCTGAAAGTGATTCCTCTGGATCGCAGACAGTGATTCCTCTGGTGGATCTGAGCAAAGTAAATTGAAAACCTTGTGGAAAGGATTCACCATTCCAGATGCCATTGAGAACATTTGTGATTCATGAGAGGAGGTCAAAAGATCAGTAATAACAGGCATTTGGAAGAAGTTGAGTCACTGCGGATGTGGTGCAAATAGCAAGAGAACTAGAAATAGAATTGGAGCCTGAAAATATGACTGAATTGCTGCATCTTATGATTCCTTCCTCACTAAGCCCAGTCGTTTCTAGCTTTTAATTTAAGGTGAGACTCATGTGACTCTTCCTTTCAGTTGAATATTTAGAGACCATTTTGAGGTTATTAACTGGCCTAATTTTAACACTGTTTTGTATCAGGAATAGGAAGACCTGGAGAGAGAGAGAGAGAGAGAGAGAGAGAGAGAGAGAGAGAGAGATGGGGAATGGCCAGCAGTACAGCAGCCAGAACACAAACAGCATTTATCAATTAAGTTCACTATCTGATGTGGGTGAGGTTAGTAGCATTCCAAAACAATGATGATGGTAAAATCAAACATCACTGGTCACAGATCACCATAACAGATATAATAATAATGAAAATGTTAAAATATTTTGAGCATTACTGAAACAGGACACAGAGACATGAAGTAAACACATGCAGTTTGAAAAAGGTGCAGATACACTTGCTTAATGCAGGGTTGCCACAAACCTTCAGTTTGTAAAAACGACACTGTCTATGAAGTGGAATAAAGTGAAGTGCAATTAGACAAGATAGGCCTGCACACTCCTTCCAAGTGCACATAGATCATTTATGAAAATAGAACATATTTTGGGCCATAAAGTGTCTCAATACATTTTAAACGTATTAAGATCCAAGCCATACACAGTATGTTCTCAAAGCATAATAGGATTAAATTAAAACTCAGAAACAAAAAGATCTTTGAAAAAACTCCAAATATTTGGAAACTAAATAACACATTACTAAATAATCTATTGGTCGAAGAAATCAAAAAGAAGTTAAGGTGTATTTTGAACTGAGTAAAAATGAAAACACAACATATCAAAATTTATGGGATGCTGCTTAAGTAGTACTTAAAAGGGAATTCATAGCACTAAACATCTGTGCTAGAAAATAAGAAATGTCTTAATTCAATTATCTCAACTTTCACCTCAAGAAAGCAGAAAAAGAAAAGCAAATAAAACCTAAAGTTAGCAGAAAAAATGAAATAAAAATCAGAGCAGAAATCAATAAAATAGAAAATGTAAAATCAAGAAAACTCAAAGCTTCTTCTTTAAAAAGATAAAATTTATTTTTGGAAATATAGACTGCTCTATAGTAGCATCAATAGAAACTGGTAAAACCAACTATTCTATCTGCTCCTACACTCTATACCCACTAATTATTTTTCTATTGCTGTATGCTTTCACACAAACTCCTGAAAATAAATTACATAATTAGATTGTGTACCATATAAATTGTCAATATTCAACAAATTTTTACTATAAAACTGGCAATTCCGGCTGGGCACGGTGGCTCACGCCTGTAATCCCAGCACTTTGGGAGGCCAAGGCAGGCGGATCACAATGTCAGGAGTTTGAGACCAGCCTAATCAACATGGTGAAACCCCGTCTCTACTAAAAATACAAAAGAATATCAGCCAGGCTTGATAGCATGCCTGTAATCCCACCTACTCAGGAGGCTGAGACAGGAGAATCGCTTGAACCCAGGAGGCGGAGGTTGCAGTGAGCCGAGATCATGGCATTGCACTCCAGCCTGGGTGACAGAGCGAGACTCCACCTCAAAAAAAAAAAAAAGACAATTTCATGAGTCATCTAATAAATATAAATATAAACATAATGAAGAATGTAATCTGCACTGTTGATTAATGTCTTAATCGTAGTGATTGCTCTGCTGTGCCACCCAGATTCCCCCGCTTCAGGACTGCAGCATTCATTCCCCGGTGGCTGAAAGTGTTGCCAACCAACACCTCTTAGCTAAGCACAGCTGAAGGGACCTACCTCTCCTAAGGTCCCAGCACCTTTGTTGGGGCAGCTTGCATCCCATCACCAGTCAGCACATGATTTAAAGGCACAATCCCCTTGATTCAAGGTGGATAAAGTCTGAAGGGCAGACCTAGGTATGATGATGACCACAGGAGTGACTGAGGCCTTCGTTGTGACTGCAGCTCAGCCCAATCTCTCTCTCTGCCCTATTTCACTGACCTTCGTCCCCCACAGGTATTGAACCCAAAATGCATGCCCAAGAAACTTACTGCACACAAATCTCTTTCTCTGAGTTGGCTTCTGGTCAACCCACAGGGCAGCATTTCTCTTTATCGTCTTCAATATAAAGCAGTATGAAGAGTTTTTGCACAGTTGGAGGAAGAACGGAACTAATGTACAAGGACTAGTATATCTAACTGGAAAGTTTTGGTTTTATTTTTTAAAAGAAGCTGAAACATAAATAATATATATAAATATTTTATAAATATATATTTAATAAGCATATGCATAAATAGCACATTCTAGCAACTTAGGCTATTTTCATAAAATGTTCCTCTTAAAAGTTGAATTCCACACAGATACCATTTCTCCTAATTTTATCACTGAGGGAAAAAAAGGTCAGGTAATATTTTCCCTATTTTATAGAGTGAATCAAGGCTCATTTTTTATTATATTACAAACCCAGGATATCATAGCACTCTAATCAATATAGTTCCTATTAGAGATATCCATCTTTCTGTTTTGAATGACTTGAGGTGACAAAACTCCAAAAGAGAGGATAGAGCATGCGTGTATCTATGTGTCCCATTTGTCATAATCAAAAAGAAAATTGGAGGCAGAGCCACAAGATACGAAAACCTAAAACTGTATAGATTAAAAGATAAATCTTAACTACTGGAATATAAAATGTCCTATCACGCACAACAAAAATGAAAAAAAAAATGCTTTAGATAGGAGATTTTGGTTTCTTTTATTCTTGAAATGTTAATGGTGATTTTTTTCTACTTGCTTGTTTTGTTTTCCTTTAAAGGGGAAAAGGGTACAAAATGAAAGTGGAACTAAGGGAAATGGAGACTTTTTCCTCCAATAAGGCCTTGCAGGAGGGAAGGCACAACCAGGCCTTCAGAGAGTTGGGAGGATGAAGTCAGAGCTAGGAGCAGACACAATGGATTAGACCACTAGCAAAGGGAAGAAAGACAGTTTCTCAAGACAGGGCTATACTGCGGCTCAGAGAAACAAAAGCAGACAGAGCCTGAGCATGGGTGAGGAAAATTCTCTGTTCTCTATTAACCACCATGTATTTGCTATATGATCTTAAGTAAGTTTCTTTATCCCTTTGAGCCTCCATTTCCTTATCTAAGATATGAGTAATTGTGCATACCTCATAAGATTGCTCTAAAGATGAAGTTCTATCATCTTCCTAGTCAGACTGCTCAATATGATCCATTTTCTCTGGATCTGGTAGGGGCGTATAAGAAAAAAGTGAATTGTAATAGCCAGACACTTGTGACTTGGGTCCTTAGCATGTGGATGGAAAGGTAAGCTCAACATGACACTTGGGCTGACTTTTCTATAATCTTTGCTTGCCTTCTTTTTTAAATTTGTTCTATTTAAGCATGACTGTATTGTTTCCACATTTTTTAAAAAAACACTGCAAGTAATATGAAAACAGTAAGCAGTGCTTTTTTCAAAATAACAGTATAATTGTAAAGGCACTATTGCCTGTCAGAGCTACAACAGAGTGCTGCCTGCATATTCTTCTTCCAGGGGCTCAAGAGAAAATCACTTCAGTTTAGAATCCCAGAATATATCCAAACTTTCACTAAATCTATGAGTTCAGAATACTGTCTCTGATAAGGATATAAGAGGAAGTGGTAGGACTTGGAAAATTAAAACAAAGTAATTACCAAAATGTCATATTGTTGAGGACATCAGACAGCTAGAGAAGCAAAGCAAATTAGCTGAATTAAAATTCAAAAAGGGAAGATCCCTTCATAGGTGGGCTTAGATCACTGACATTTTCTTTTCTGGAAACATTAGCCACATTCAGGCATAGGCAGAGAGTGGGGTTTTAGACTATGCAGATGAAACTCTACAGGGGAAAATAGATATCAGCAGAGCCTTTGTGGGGTACATGGGTTGATGTTGTACTAGAATCTAGACTAGTCCTACCTTGGTGTGGTTGCTCATGCCTGTAGTCCCAGAACTTCGGGAGATGAAGGAAGCAGGAGGATCACTTATGGCCAGGAGTTCAAGATCAGCCTGGGCAACAATCAAAACCGTATCTACACAAGTCTACAAAAAAAAGAAAAATTAACAAGGAATGGTGGCACGTGCCTGTAATCCTAGCTACTCAGAAGACTGAGGCAGGAGGATCCCTTGAGCCCAGGAGTGCAAGGCTATAGTGAGCTGTGATCATGCCACTGCACTCCAGTCTGAGTGACAGGGCCAGATCCTGTCTCTAAAAATAAATACAATAAAATAGTCCCGAACACACAAAGGGCCTTCTATGTAGGATAACGGCTTTGTGCTTTTGCTGTACAAGAGACTAGAGGCCTTGCCTTAAAAAGCTGAATGAAATCTCTGTCACTCCACTCAGCTGCCCCTTGCTGACTTTGTGGAAAAAAGCCTCCATGCACAACTGCTGGAGGAAGCAATTCTAAAAAAAACTGGGGAGGCTTTTCATTGCCTCATCTCTGTCTGGAACATATTCCTTCTCTAACCCTTCATATTCCAATCATCCAGAAATGATGCTCCAACTAACTAAAACTGGACAGAGACGAGTGGAGATAATTTAAGATATGCTGATTTCCGTCCTTTTACTGTTGGGTACCAAACAATACCTCTCAAAGGTGGTAAGTCAAGTCATGGTGGTAAAAGTCTGATCTTTTTTTTTTCTCATGTACAAGAAATCTGGAGATCAGCCAATCAAGCTGGAACTGTGACTTCATGATTTCATCAGGAACTCAGATCTTTCTATATTTCTGTTCAGCTAGCCTTGGCTTCTGGCATTTGCCTTCTTGAAACCACATGGTAGCAAGATGGCTGCTCAGACAGAGGGAAGTAGGGGAAAGGGCAAAGGGCAAAGAACACAAGCTGGTCAGACCTGCCCTCTTTTAAAGTGCCTGGAAGCATAATTAGCACATAGGAAGTATTAATTGTTGAGTAAATAAAATTAATGAATCCTTTATGACCCTGCCTGTACTGGGTTACGCACCATCTTATGTCCTCCCAGAATGCCCTGTGTTCAACCCTATATTGTACATAGTACATGTTTTTTTTTGTTGTTGTTGTTGTTGTTTTCCATTCATTTTTCTCTCTCCAAAATAAGACTCCCCTCTGGATTCTTTTATCTAGCAGAGTGACTAGCAGACAATAAGCATTTACTAAATGTTTGTTGAATCGTTGAACAAATTAATATAAGCCCCAGCCTTTAACCCCTTTATTCAACAAGATTTTTTAGTACCTTCTATGGGCCAGGTACTATTCCAGACATTTGAGCAAAACGGAGAAAGATCCCTGTCCTCACAGATTCTTCATTGTAATGGGGAAGAGGCAGAAAACTAACATAAACATAATACATTGAATTAAATAGGGGGTTGGAAGTTATTAAGTAGAATGAGGGGGAGAGCAGATGAAGACAGATGGTAACAGGATAAGGAGAGGGCCGATTGCAATTCTAATTACAGTGTTTCCAGAAGGCCTCATTCATAAGATAACACCTGACCAAAAACGTGAAGGAAGTGAAGGAACTGGCCAAGTAGATTTCTGGGGATATTCCAGGCAAAAGGAATAGCCAGTACAAGAGCCCAAAGGCAAGAATGAGCCGACAGGTTGAGAAGCAGCCAGGGGGCCAGTGAGACTGGAGGTGAATGAGGGCAGAGAAGAGTAAACGATGCTTAGGCCAGAGGAGTCAAGAATTAAATCATGTCAGGCCCCACAGACCTTTAGAAGAATTTTGATTTTTCACTTTGGGTAAAATTGAGAGGACTTCCAAAAATACATGTTTAAAAATAAGTATTTTTTCATAGTCTATTAACTTAATAGACAATGACATTAGCATCTGGAACCAGTTTGGAGAGGCCTCTCCTGTTGGGGTATTGAATTTATATCCAAAAATGACCCCTGCTCAAAAATATACTTTAAAAAATTTTTGAAAACACCTTAGTTTTTTTCCTACTGAACTCTAATTCCTAGCATATAAAAACTAACCTTAGTTTCAATTTCCCTTAAATATGTCTCAACAAAGCCATTCCTTGTTCTGATCTGTTAAAATAATGTGAAACATTTGTTCAGAAAAATTTTGCTTTGTTTGTAGATTATGACTGAAAGACTATAGATTGTACTTGACCATGGGAGACAGTCCTCAGAAGCCCCAAGAGTTTAACTACTCACTGAGGTGATCTATTTTTTTGTCTAATTTCACAAAGGTAAACTGTTAACAAACATAAAGGTTTCATAGAGAAATTGTCTAGGAAAGGAAAGAAAGAGAGGGAGGGAGAGTGGCAGAAGGAAGGGAAGAGAAGGAAGGGAAGGGGAGGGAAGGGAAGGAAGGAAGAAGGGAGGGGAAAGGAGGAGGAAGGGAGGGAGGGAGGGAAGAAAGGAAGGAAGGAAGGAAGGAAGGAAGGAAGGAAGGAAGGAAGGAAGGAAGGAAGGAAGGAAGGAAGGAAGGAAAGGGAGGGGAAAGAAGGAAGGAAGGAAGGAAGGAAGGAAGGAAAGAAGGGAGGGAGGGGAGGGGAGGGGGAAGGAAGGAAGGAGGGAGAAAGAGGAAGGAGGGAGGGAGAAAGAGGAAAGAAGAAAGGAAGGAGGGAAGAAGGGAAGGAGGGAAAGAAGGAAGAAAGGGAGGGAGGGAAGGAAGGGGAAGGAAGGAAGGGGAGGGAAGGAAGGAAGGGGAAAGAAGAAAAATAGTTCAGGTAGAAAAATACAAGGGTTTTGGCAGAAAAGGCATATTAAAGAAGTAGAAAGAGGAGGCTGAACAGTGTTTCTGAGAAAGAAAAAAACCTGGATAATGTCCTCCTTACTATATAGTGCTGGGCATAGTTTTAATCATCGGTTAATATCAAGTGTCGTATTGGATTAGGCATGGCTAAAATAGACTTTAATTTGGTGTAATCATGGGTACTTTTATTCAACTTTCTATGAGATTACAAACACCTTTGTCATACCCTCATCTCTTAGCAGTTGTGCAATCAAATGGTTTTAGAGCTATCCACAGCTTCCCAGGCCTTCCTACTCTAGATCAACTGATATTTGATTTGAGTGTGGGCATGGTTTCTGCCAAAAGAAGAGAGAGAGAAAAACGCAGAGAGAGAGACAAAGAGAAAGAAAGACTCAATGTTTCAAATCTGTTTCATGATTACTTCCAAAGTGATCTTTTGTGTAAAATACACAAATTTTCTCATAAAAGAGAAGTGAAATCGTGACATTTTCTTTGGTATTATTCTACTGTCTTGGAAACTGCCCCAAATCAGGGGAAATTCTGTATAAAGGGGGAAAATCCTAATGGACTGATAATTTTTAGGTCTTCTCAGCAGCTTTTAATTTTCCATGAATGGTATATAATGATTCATCTAAAAATATGAAAGATAAATTATGAAATGTGACCATCTAGAAGGTTAAAGAATGTGATTTCCAGGATTAAAGAGGGTCACATAATTCCTGACACAACTACTTTATTCTGAAGTGGTTTCAGTCTTGTTGAGACTCAACCAACGGCTGTTCTACAGTGAACAATGAAGTCAGGAGAGGGACAGATCGGTTTCAGAGATTGTCCTGGACATTCTCAGCCCCACCATGACATTTCCCAACCTTATCCCATTCTGTCCTCACTTCCCCGCTTTCGTGCACACATCAACCTCCTGCCCTCATTTAGTGCAAGCATTACTAATCGCCACACTTTGTCTGAACTGCTCACTCTTTCACATGGGGCAACAGAGATGCCTCAACCTTGCCTAAGCAAAATGTGAGAAAAGAAACTCCAGGCTAGAAAAACGGAGCAAACTCCCACACAAACCAGGCCTCTTAATATTTCTATATACTGTTTTTGGTACTTTAAGATCTTCCTGTTGCAACTAAGAGCCTGGTCTTAAGAGAATCAATAAGGGGATGAGCCACAAAGTCACAAATAAAAAACATCAAATTAAGATGAAGTAGAACTTAAAACATTGCAGTGACTAACTACAAAGAGAAGACAAAAGTTACCCGATCTTCAGTTTACGGCAGTTCATAAATGTATACTTTCTGATCTTCCATTGCATCTGAAACAAAACATAAAACAAGATTATGAGTTTGTTCTATCTTTGAGTTCCTACCAAATATATTGCCCTCGTTTTCTGTTTTCATAACACAATAAAAAAAATAGGCAAGACAAAACACATAGGAGGAAAAAACATGGATAAGAAGAAATTGTTTACACTTCAGGATTCTGCTGCCTTTAGAAGTGCAAAATACAAGCTTCACAAGTTGCTAATAGTCACATTTCCACAATTTGTAGCTGACTCTGGTCTACAGCAAATTCACAATTTACAAGCATTCTAAGTCCCCTACCCCTAGTTCGGTCTTAGCTGATCTTTGAGGGGTTAGTTGTTCAACCTTTCCTTTTATTACTTAAGGTACCCGAGGGTATTCCAGTTATCTTCCTATTTACCTAAGCTACTTAATAGTCAATATGGGGCTGCTGACACTTGCAACTATGAAAATCCTATCTAAAACAACAGACAACTCAATGTGCCTCCGCAACAGGAGGGAGCTGGATGAGATCTGCAGTTGGGAGGATCGATATCCAGCTATGAGCATCTAAGAAAAAGCAGGAAAATTAAATTGGGGTTGGAATTTACAGAAATCAACTAACTAAATAAAAAAGGAAATCCAAGACAAGTAAATACTGATAGGGAAAGAAGCAATCTGGAAGATTGGCCCAGTGAATACAGAGTTGCAGTGGTAGGAGGGGCCCCACATTTGGAATAGATGGATTGCCAAATTTACTAAATTTTAGGAAGAAGTCTAGGCAAAGAGCTCTAACATCATAAGAAAAATGGAAAACATCCTAGCTATGACAAATTCTGTCTAAATCTTAATTTCTCTGGGACTAGTTTTGATCAGTGTAGAATTTCAAGAGGAGACCTTCCCATGCCACTACCATAGCTGCAAGTTGCTGATGATCGCCTTTGAATTCTACACAAAGAAAACTGAAAAAAGTTAGCTGATTTGATCAAACTCACACAGCAGGAAAAGGTATCGCTGTGAGAATTGACTCACAGTCCTTTGAAATGTGAGATTTCTAAGCAGCAAGATGAACATGTCACTGGGATTCAACAGACTCGAAGCCTTTCATTTATTTTTTAAAATACAAGAAAAATAAGATGGCAGATAAAGGTTAATAAAAAATACAGAACAGGCACAGAAAACAGTGGAACACTGCAGACCACTTGTACTCACAATAATAGTAGAATACTGCTAAGCATGGCCACTATCTGTTGACTTAAAGCTACTTTCTCAAGTAGGAAGATTATTACTAGAAACAAATGTCCAGCAAGTCTGACACCAATATTTAGTAAAATAATAATAAAATGTATAGGTATATATATTATATACACATATTATATAAATGTATATACTTTATATATATACATATATGTAAATGGACATAAAAACAAAGCATTAGAAAGGACATGAAGAAAGTGGAGTTAATGTATTTGTGAGCAATAACTGGCATAGTTTTGGAAAGAACAGACATGTCAGGAAACCTTGAGAGATTTTTCTAAGAAATTTATATAATTAATGAGGAAAAGCAAAGCAAATACGTCTCCATTGTTAGCCACCTCAGTGTTTTGTAAGAGCAAAAGCAAATGAAATCACTGGAATACTGTTATTAGAAACTTGGAAAGTTAACAGTCATTTATTGAAGTTGCTCTCTAACATTTAAAATATGCCTCTGTATTAGGCCATTCTTGCATTGCTATAAAGAAATACCTGGTACTGAGTAATTTAATTTTTTAAAAAGAAACTTAATTGGCTCATGGTTCTGCAGGCTATCCAGGAAGCATAGCACTGGCATCTGCTTCTGGGTAGGCCTCAGGAAGCTTCCAGTCATGGCAGGAGGTGAAGGGGGAGCAAGTGTCTCACATGGTAGGAGGAGGGCAAAAGAGAGAGAGTTGTGGGGAGAGAGGTGCTGCACTCTTTTAAACAACCAGATCTCGAGAGAACTCACTCACCATCATGAAGATCCTCTCCCATGAGCCAATCACCTCCTACCAGGTCCCACCTTCAACATTGGAGATTACAATTCAACAAGAGATTTAGAGGGGACACATATTCAAACTATATCAATTCTGCCCCTTGCCCCTCAAACCTCAGTTTCTTCTCACATTGCAAAATACAATCATGCCTTCCCAACAGTCCCCCAAAGTCTTAACTCATTTCAGCATTAACTCAGAAATTCAAAGTCCAAAGTCTCATCCGAGACAAGGCAAGTCCCTTCTCCCTATGAGCCTATAAAATAAAAAATAAGTTACTTACTTCTAAGACACAATGGGGGTACAAGCATTAGGTAAAAATTCTCATTCCAAAAGGGAAAAATCAGACAAAAAAAAAGGGGGGCTACATGCTCCATGAAAGTCTAGAATCCAGCAGGGCAGTCTTTCAATCTTAAAGCTCCAAAATTATCTCCTTTGACTCCATGTCCCACACGGAAGGCACAATGGAGCAAGGGGTAGACTCCCAATGCCCTGTGGATTTGTACGGTGCAGTCCAAGTAGCTGCACCGTACAAACGTTGGAACTGAGAGCCTGTGGCTTTTCCAGGCACAAGGTACAAGCTGCCAGTGGCTCTACCATTCTGGGATCTGGAGGATGGTGGACCCCTCCTCACAGCTCCACCAGTCAGTGCCCCAGTGGGGACTCTGTGTGGGGGCTCCAAAGCCACATTTTCTCTCCACACTGCCCTAGTAGAGGTTCTCTGTGAGGACTCTGCCCCTGAAGCAGCCTTCTGCCTGGCTACTCAGGCTTTCTTGCACATCCTCTGAAATCTAGGTGGAGGCTGCCAAGCCTCATTCACTCTTGCACTCTGTGTACCTACAAGCTTAACAACACATGGAAGCTGCCAAGTTTTATAGCTTGCATCTTCTGAGGCAGCAGTCCCAGCTGTATCTGAGACCTTTGAGCTGAGACTGGAGCCAGAGCTACCAGGACGCAGATAGCAGTGTCCTGAGGCTGTACCTAGCAGTGGAGCCCTGGGCCAAGCTCACAAAACCATTCTCCTAGGCCTCTAGGCCTGTGATGGGAGGGACTGCCCTGAAGGCCTCGAAATGCCTTTGAGGCCTTTCTCTCATTGTCTGGGATATTAGCACTTGGCTCCCTTTTCCAAGTATCTCTAGTAAGTGGTTGCTCCACAGCCTGCTTGAATTCCTCTCCCCCAAAAGCTTTTTCATTCTCTGTCACATGGCTAGGCTGGAAATTTTCCAACCTTTTTTTCTCTGCTTCCCTTTTAAATAGAACTTCTAACTTTAAGTCATTTCTTTGCTTTTACATATAAGTGTAGGTTGTTAGAAGCAACCAGGTCCCATCTTGAACACTTTGCTGCTTAGAAATTTCTTCTGCCAGATACTCTAAATCATCAATCTGAAGTTCAAACTACCACAGGTCCCTAGGGCAGGGGCACACTGCAACCAGGCTCTTTGCTAAGGCATAACATGCATGACCTTCACTCCAGTTCCCAATAAAATCCTCATTGCCATGTGAGACCTCCTCAGCCTGGACTTTATTGTCTATATCACTATCAGCATTTTGATCATGACCATTTAACCAGTCTCTAATAAATTCCAAACTTTCCATCATCTTCTTGTCTTCTTCTGAGCTCTCCATACTCTTCCAACCTCTGCTTGTTACCCAGTTCCAAAGCTGCTTCCACATTTTCAAGTAACTTTATAGCAGTTCCCCCCTCCTCAGTACCAATTTTCTGTACTAGGCCATTCTTGCATTGCTATAAAGAAATACCTAAGACTAAGTAATTTATGTAAAGAAAAGTGGTTTCATTGGCTCATGGTTCTGTAGCTTGTACAGGAAGCATAGAGCTAGCATCTGCTTCTGGGGAGGCCTCAGGAAGTTTCCAATCATGGCAGAAGATGAAGGGGGAACAGGTGTCTCACATGGCAGGAATGGGAGCAAGAGAGATAATTGTGGGAGACAGGGCCACACTCTTTTAAACAATCAGATCTCGAGGGAACTTACTCACCATTGTGAAGACAGCACCAAGCTATGAGGGATTCTCCCCCAGGATCCAATCACCTCCCACCAGGCCCCATCTCAAACACTGGGAATTACAGTTCAACATGAAATTTAGAGAGAACATAGATCCAAACTATTATCACCTTCCATTACAAATCCTCTACATGCAGATATTTGAGCACTTCCATTATTTTTTTGCATTTATGTCATTGTTATGTAATAGAACATTCTATCCCCACTCCAAATAATGTGTCAGCGTTCATTTAGCATAGTTCTCCATTTATTTTGGGTTTGGGAATAAGGCACCTGCTTCCGTACTTAGGAAATTTTATTTGCAAAGCATGGTCTAGAGTCAGACATAACTACTCTCTCTTGTTGAAAGGATTATAAGTGATAGTGTGACATTAAATGAAAATAAATCCAATGTGGAATAAATATACCAGAGATAATATTATCCAAAGGTTTCCTCAGTGCTTTCAAGAATGTCTTGGAACATGGGCCTATTATCGAGAACTTAACTGGTAAAATTAGATTTAGGGTGAATGAGGCTTATTGAATCACATAAGCTCAGTTCACTGAAGGTCCCACATTCTATTTTCTTGTAAATTCTCATATTATAGAAAGGAGGCAGTCAATGTTGACTGAAAGACTAGAGCAGAGTGAGAAAAAGAAACTAGATTCTTATCTTGCTCAGTTGCACTTACTGAGATCATTGAAGTTCAGTGTGTTTCAGATATTTGCTCTTATTAAAACCCATATTTCTTCATAACAAAATCATAAGCAAGTCTAAAATGTTTAATCTTTTCATTCATACATGATATAAAGTTTTCACCAACCCTCTATACACGCATAGAGAAAAATCCTTCTAAACTCACTTTTGTTGCAACTTTTTCAAATTTTCAAATAAACTCTATGAAATTTAGCTGAAACACTTTTAGTACTCTTACCTATAAACCTTGAAGACAGGAAGCTCTGAGTGGTTATGCTAATTCAACAAAGTCATTCAGTGTCCTTGTGAAAGTTTGCAAAGCTTTGTGAGTACATATGGGATCCATTTTCCCATGATTCTTCAACATAAAACTGGTCTCTTGCTAGACCATTGCAGCCATTTGAACTTTCCAAGGGATACTAAATATAAATGCAGAAACAAGCAAAGAATAGATACATGTTGATTTTATAGTAAAGACAGCAATACTTGACTTCCCTTCCCATACTTCCAGAGCTAATTACTCCTCTGTGTTCTTTCCTCTGTACATTCCTCTCTGATGGCACCTTTCACAAATATTTGTCAGCCCTACTACACAGTGGACCCCTTAAGACAGAGATTCATTCATCTTTGTATCTGCAGTACCTTATGTGTGATACACTGTAGGGATGCAATTAAAGTTTGCTGAATCAAAACATTTTGTTTCAATGGATCAAGCTATCTTTCCATGTCACTGACTTTTCCAGTATAAATACATTTTTATTTTAAAGTAGAATATTACATTCATCATTACCCCTTGTCTTGCAACTCTAATATCCACAACAAGATTTTAGCAACATTTTAAAAGTTTGAAAAACATCAGGCTTAAGCAAAGCACTCCCTATTAGTATTCAATTAATTGGAGTAATTGAAACCAAATGTTTCAATTCAAATCAGTTCAGCAAAGATTAAAATTTTCCTTATTTTTCCTATCAATATCAACAGCCATAATCTGAAATGTCTTACTGAACCAATCTCCTAGGTATTTTAAAATATAGCACTGGGATTTTTAGGGAAGGAAAAGTATTTTGTATGGTACTATAATGATGGATACATATCATGATACATTTGTCAAACTCATGGAATGTACAGCATCAAGAGTGAACTCTAATGTAAACTATAGATTTTAGATGATAATGCTGTGTCGCTGTAGGTTCATCAATTGTAACAAATATTTCCCACTAATGAGGGATGGTGCTTGTGGTGGAGCTGGAGGCAAGGTGAAAGGTGGGGAGTATGTGGGAACTCTGTACTTTCCACTCAATTTTACCGTAAACCTAAAACTTCCCTAAAAATGAAGTCCATTAATTTTTCTTTTTTTAAAAAAAGATAACACTAAGACTATATGAAGTGTTCTTTTTCCTAGAAACTCCAACCTAGACGTTTTAGCACAGTTTCAAAGAGGGAAAACTGAAATCCAGATTGTTTGTGAGACCCACTGTTTCTTCTACTGATGTTTTTGAAATCCTCTACTATTTCAACCAAAGTCATTGATTCAATAAAGTTATGATTTGACAGTTTATCTTTTCTTAGTGAATTTTACAAAGAGGGGCCAGATAGTGGCACTCTCTTTAAAATTAATAGGGAACTTTCAATGCCCTGCCATGAGCTCGTCAGCACTTGCTGATACAACTTGACCAAATTTGCCTTGTTCTGGAACATACAGACTTTGCATGGATTAGCAAACAGCCTCTGAGAAAGCAGCTGCATTACTGCATGACTAAGGTGACCTTATCAGCCAATTGTCATACAGGAATTTTGAAAGGACTCCCTCTTTCAAGAGTTTATATTTCTGTTCAAGTGTGGAAGCATGCACTTGTAAATGCTTGCGCTTCAAAATCTATATTGGGGTAGGGGTAGCAAAATGTTGGGAGCATCAAAACAGTTCCTAAATAAGCTACAGGCAAAACTTATTTTGATCTCAGACCACAGTTTCTTAACATGGTGTCAAAAAAACATTATTTCAAAAAACTATTTTCCCTATTTAAAGAGGATTTAGTTCTTTAACAAGTGAGGAGCCCAACATTTCCCAAACTTACTTGGCCCCATAACTTTTGCTGCTGCTCTTGTTCTTTGGAAACTGTCAGTATATTTGGATGATAATAATACTGGGCTGTCAAAAATAATTTTTAAATCATTTTACTCTAACATAATTTACTCACAATTAGCTAGAGGAGTGAGAGGATACTAGATCAACAAACATGAGCAACGTTGAAGATTTTAACAGGAAATTAAGTATGGACTGAACCACAGGAAGTATACAAACAAATGCCTTTATGTCATCAGTCTTTGAGCTTCGCCGGTTTCATTCGGGTCACTTCCAAAGTGGCCAGCTCATCTCACTAGTTATCTTTCTTAATGCCTCATGTTTTCTTCCCAACATAAAATGATGCTTCTTACATACGATATAATGAGCTCATTATAGTGAAGTTGATGGCTGTGTATAAGTGAATTTTATAATACTGTAAATGTGTTTTCTTCAAATATTCTTTATCCTGATGATAGAACCAGAATAGAAAAGTTAATACTCGCCTCCCTTTTATCAGCGTTACCTGATACCATCAGAAGCTTCTTTAAGTAAAGGCTTTTTTGTCCTTTCAAAGCAAAGTGTTGTCCTTTCAGGGGTAAAATCCAAGGAAGCTTAAGGTACTCTTAAGAAATAAGCCACGCGCATTATATAAACTCTGGAAAGCTTATATTTACTAACTTCTCTATCCTTATACGTGATTAGTCATCTAGTTCCTTGAGTTTTGTTTGTCTTTTAAACTTTAATCTCTATTAAAGCTAAAACTGTTATTTCCAGAGGTACTGTCAAAATGTGAAAGATCATTACCTAAGAAGTACATATCATTGGTCTATCCAAATAGACTTTTATTTTACCTTGAACAGTTTTTCCTCTGATACTGCAAACTTAGTATCAGTATGTTTACAAATTATGTCATATTTGTATACAATTAAACATTTATGATTTGTTTTAATTAAACTTTATTTTTTTCCTAATATGCAAAATAGGCAAAAATCAAAGTTTGATATACTAGTTATATTCTTAACACGAAAATAATATTAAAAGCCATGTACCCCTTAAAATCACCTTATGTATTGCCAGTCGATGTCTAGCACATGCCTTGGAAAATACTAACATGGAAATTTCCTGCCATGGAAATAAGGGATGAGAATTGGAGTGGGAAAACGTGAAGATAGCCTCTCATAACTTTCCCTCCTATTAGGTATGTGCAAAAATAATTAAACAAAAGTTATTTGTTTACTTTGCACTGCTTCCTGAGGAAAAAAAAAAGAACTCTTAAAATATTTTGATCAGATGAATTTTATAGTCAAGGACTATCCAAAGCATTGAGTAAGATACAACTCTATGTGATGAATTTCTATGTGAGTTTCTATGTGATAAATTAATACGCCAAATGAAACAGTTTATTGAAACATGCAACTATTAAAATAAACAAATATCCTCCAGACCCAAAGACTGATGCTGTTAATGCTTTAGACATGTGACATATGTGTGTGTACCTCTGTATGTTTAATTTCCTTTCTTTCTAATCAAGTGACCTGTTCTCGTTTGGTTAAGTTTCAACCACAAGACATCACTGTATGCTTTTTTTTTTTCAAGATACACGTCACAGCACACCAAGAAAGGGGGAACTTCCAGTGTCTGTGGTAACATCACTTGATAAACACACTCCTTCAAACAGCAAGTGCCTGTCTGCATTCTACTATATAAAGCAGCAGAGTCGTTGACGCGCGCATATTTGCTCAGAGCACCATGCGCGCAGCAGCCATCTCCACTCCAAAGTTAGACAAAATGCCAGGAATGTTCTTCTCTGCTAACCCAAAGGAATTGAAAGGAACCGCTCATTCACTTCTAGACGACAAAATGCAAAAAAGGAGGCCAAAGACTTTGTAAGTTTGTTCAGAATCTCACTTTGTGAATTTTAACAGGTTATCTTTAATGGCAGAAGGATTGAGAATGAATGGAAGAGAATGTGAGCATTTAGTTTAGCCAGATCAGAGGAGTTAATTGTCTGTTGTGAGTAGTAAGTAATATTCAGCTGTATTAAAAAATAAATCTTGATATGGCATTAAATTGGGTAGGAGCTTTTCTGTACATGGACTCATAAAAATGGGCTCTATCCAAATATAGCAAAATGTTATATCAACCATTTTTAGTATTGCTTTATTCCTTAGATAACTTTATTCTATGTATTTTTACAAATAAAATGAATTCTGAAGAAACATGAATATTCACTTTTATGTCTTTTGCAGTGGAATGGATATGAAAGCATACCTGAGATCTATGATCCCACATCTGGAATCTGGAATGAAATCTTCCAAGTCCAAGGACATGTAAGTACACTAATACACTAAACTATCATTATCATTTTCAAGAGACGCCTATGCATCATCTCTGTATCCCAGCAAGGGATAAATACTGCACACAGTAGACTTCATTTTTTTTAAGTAACATGCCAAATAAAGTGAGACTATATCAGTACCAATGTAAATTGAATACAAATGTGTGCACACACATATGGGACTTTATCTATTTGGATTTTTTTCAAACTTTATTGGTAGGTTTTTTTTCATAACTATAGTAACTCTAAGGGATGTTTTGCATTTTGTGAATAAATTTTAACATATTTATTAGAACTACAGTTTTAGTTTGTGAAGTTATCAAAGTGTAACAGCCATTCTTATTTCATGTGTGCTTACATTTTTAAAAATGACTAATGTACATACATTTTTGTCCCCTGCAGACTTTCTGCTGCTGAAGTAATGCAATGGTCTCTGTCTCTGGAAAAACTTCTTGCCAACCAAAGTAAGTATAACTATTGAATGTTTCTGGGTTCAGTGCAATACTCTAAAAAATGGAATGGCTTCACTAAATATAGTATTCGGGGTAGGATAGTATGCAAAAAGTTGTATTCTAGTTTGTCTGTAGTTACTGATAACTTCAGCATAGTATGCCTCTTAATAATGCTGACTTTGCACTCAATTCTGCCAACTCCTTTTAGACAAATTTGCCAAGAAAATTAGGTATTTTCATAGATCATTATGGAGATAAAATTAAACACTGTGCTGGGATTCTGATATGTAAAGTTTTTAAAAGTAAGCTAAATATATTAACATGTACATTGCCGTTTTGAAATCTGCCTAAAGAACGTATTTTTCTACACTTAGATGCAACAAGTATGATTCGTTCATTCAATTAATTAAATTATCTTTCATATATTCATCATTCATCTCACTCTTATGTAGAGGACATTGTAGAGGTACCAAGGATTCAAAATCAAAGATAGTCTCTTACTGCCTTGAAGGTGGTTGAGATACATAACATAAATAATTGCATTATTATAACATGATAGTTGTTTTGACATAAACATGATAGAAGGATTTTTAAGCACAAATAGTCTTGTGGAGATTTTCAGATGAGAGAAGGTAAAGAATGAAATCAGCTTGCCTTCCCCTTGTCTTGGGCATAACAATTCTAATGAGATTAGGACCTTTTTCAGAGGTGCAGATGAGCAGTGTGGTCTCTATCTCTAAAGAGTGAGATTATTCTTTCCTCCCCACAGACACCCTAAGGAGCTTTACTTGGGAATCACCTTGTTCACTCTAGCTCAGCTGACTTTGTTTATAATTCAGCTAAACAAATAAATGGTATAGATATGGATCATAAATGGTACAATATAAAAGTCTCAGTAAACGCTAGCAAACATAATTAGTACATCAGGCCTACAGATCATATATAGGCCTATTTTCTGGCTAATATAAATTAGATGGGGAAATTATATTTGCTAATTATTAATGTGATGTTAATGCCTTTTGTCAGTATTTGCTTCCCTAAAATACTCTCTACTCTGGCTAAGATTTGGCATATAAAAAAGATGGTTTTATATTCAGGGGAGCAGAATTTCAATTCGAACAGCAGATAGAAGCAAAACATAGTTCGGTAGCCACCATTAAGTAGCAGTGTGACTGTGAACGAGTTTGGCTAGCCCCAGATTCCTCTTCTATGAATGAAGAAATTTCAAATGCCTTCTCATCTCTACAATCTATAATATAGCTATTTCAGCAGTAGCTGTCTCTTACCTTTGTATGAATAGAATGCAATTGTATTTTTCTTACAAATTTCTTCTTCAAAGTATTCATTTGTTGGTTTATTTAAATGAATTATCTTCCCACCCGCCCCGCCCCCCTTTCTTTTTAGCTGGTCAAAAAGTCTTTGGAAGTTTCCTAAAGTCTGAATTCAGTGAGGAGAATATTGAGTTCTGGCTGGCTTGTGAAGACTATAAGAAAACAGAGTCTGATCTTTTGCCCTGCAAAGCAGAAGAGATATATAAAGTATTTGTGCATTCAGATGCTGCTAAACAAGTGAGTGTTAAGCTTATCATCTTCAGTTTCTCCGTAAAAGACCCTACATGCAGAAATAACATTTAATATATACAACAAGATAAAATCTTTTGGGGGTATATAATTTTACTTCTACATACTTAGGTATATAAATATAGTTCAGTGCAATGAGAATCTAATTTTCTATATTGGTGAAGGTTTCAGCACAGTAGAATGAAGAGATTGATTTTATAAAACCAGCTGCCATGATGAGGGTGAGGGAAGGGTTAAGGGTATTGTTACTGACCAGAACTGCATGTCAGGGAGTCCTTAATGAGTGCTCTCATTTTGGATAAGAAAATGCAGATTTGCATAATGTATACAATTGCAGCAGCAAAAGTATTTCCAATTAACAGTAGTACCAGATAAATATTCTTGGTCTAAGCAGAAAATAGCAACAAAAAGAGCCTTCTCCTCCTGTAAATCTTAAATGCCCATATCACTCTTTGTGACATATGGATCATCTTACATGGATACTTAAATTTTTCATATCTGCTTCTTTTGCCTCTCCCAACTATACTATGAGGAAATTTGGAACAAAGACATTTTTGTAGTATTTCTTATCTCCTTCACATCTAGTATAGAGCTGACTTTGGAAAGGCATTTAAGAGATATTTTAGTTGATTTAAATGAGGCCTTAAAATCACTTTCTAAGGAGATTCAAAAAACACAGTAACATCATAAAATTTGCCATAAATAAGAAGTATATATTAACTAACAAGGTTTTCTTTTTTAGATCAATATTGACTTCCGCACTCGAGAATCTACAGCCAAGAAGATTAAAGCACCAACCCCCACATGTTTTGATGAAGCACAAAAAGTTATATATACTCTTATGGAAAAGGACTCTTATCCCAGGTTCCTCAAATCAGATATTTACTTAAATCTTCTAAATGACCTGCAGGCTAATAGCCTAAAGTGACTGGTCCCTGGTTGAAGGGAATTAAAAGATAGTATCAAGTGCAGAAGGAATGTGCCAGTATGGATCCCTGGGTGAACAACTTGGCCTTTTTTGGGTGTCTTGACAGGCCAAGAAGAACAAATGACTCAGAATGGATTAACATGAAAGTTGTCCAGGCACAGATTTGAAGAAGCAGAAGCAAGACAAAAACAGGGAGACCGTAGAAGGAAGAAGATACTGTGGTACTGTCATAAAAAACAGTGGAGCTCTGTATTAGAAAGCCCCTCAGAACTGAGAAGGCGAGGTAACTCTAGTTACACAGAAACTGTGACTAAAGGCTATGAAACTGATTACAACAGACTGTAAGAATCAAGGTCAATTGACATCTATGCTACATATTATTATATAGTTTGTACTGAGCTATTGAAGTCCCATTAACTTAATGTATGTGTTTTCAAATCGCCATTGCTACTATTGCTTGTAGGTGTTATTTTGTTGTTTTATTGTTTTTGACTTTGAAAGAGATGAAGGGTGTGTTTAACTTAAGCTATTGGTCTTAAAACCAGGGAGTCAGAATATATTTGTAAGTTAAATCATTGGTGCTAATAATAAATGTGGATTTTGTATTAAAATATATAGAAACAATTTCTGTTTACAAGTCCTTGCTACTTTTAAAAATTTGCGTTTATTCCTCAGATTTTGAAAATAAATACATAATTCAAATAAGATTCTTCTTTCTACCATCCCTTTCATATCTAAAACTATTATCTAGTGGATATATTTTACATATTAGTTTAGACAGAATTCATCATTTTTCTCTCTGCTATCACAAGGCACAAAATCAAACAAATATAATATGATCCCATATTCAATAAGAAATTGAAGTCTTTTAAAAAGGGATAGAAAAGTTATTTCAAGAAGTAATCTAATTAATAGCATATATTTTATTGTGAGTTAAAGTTCATAAAATTTAGACATATTTTCTCTTTTAACATTCATAGCAATCCTAAAAGCTGAGACTCAGAAAGAGATTAAGTCACTAGTTCATAACTTTAGGTAACTCTCAAAATTATCTAGAATGTTAAAAAAAATACATACATATCCCTGTTTTGGGGTCCCATACCAGAATGACTGAACCAAATCTCCAAAGGGTAGGATATGGGAATCTATACTTAAAAGAAAGTTCCAACTGATTCTGAAGGTGAGTCACACGGCCAGGGATTGTCCAGAAGTCTTCCGACTACAACCTATTCTCCTTCCTCTATGTAACACTGCCACCCACTGACCAGAAGGCATTTCTTCAATCACTAAAGTCTGCAACAGTCCTAAGTGTCACCTAAGCAGGAAAAAAGACTCCAAAGTAGGGCTCACCTACAGAAAGCAGAAAAATCATCAAATGATGCATATTCCTGAATAGCCTGTACAGCTCTCATCTCCCCGCGCACCTGTGCTTTATATTTTACTCAATAATCAGTCACTCACATATCATAATGAAATATGGTTAATGTATGGATAACCTCACTATGGACTGGCCCAGTCATCAGGCACACAGCAATGGTAAGGAGCAATATGCAGATCAAGTAAAAACAGAATTATTCTTGAGTTTTCATGGGACAGAGTTTAAATTGTTTCTATTTTATGCTTTATTCCTGCTTTATCAGGTCATATTGTAAGAGAAACTTGGGAATCCAGTGATAATAATAATAAAGATAATAAGCATCATCATCATCAGTTATCTCTCTCTCAACTCATTCCATCACCAGATTCTGTCAATCATTCTTCTACAATCAGTGTCTGTGGTTGGCATATCACTTGCTCTTTTTTATTACCCCTGTCCTAGTACAAGCTCTCATGGTTTGCCAATTCACATGACATGTTCTTTGTCTTCCCAGTCTCTTTTCTTTAATCTATCCTCTGAACAACTACAAACATCATCTTCTGAAACACAGATTTGGCCACGTCATTTCCCATGACATATAAAATGAAGTACGAACATCTCCCTCTGGGCTTCAGAACCCCCCCCTTTCCCTTCCCCGCTCCCCGCCCCCACCGTGTAACCTTCATGATATAACTCTCATTACTCAACTCTGGGTATCCTTCCTACCTTGAAGTCACACTGGATTATTCATCTTATCTTACATAATTCCAAGCCTTCACTTTGATTACGCTGTACTCTCAAAAATGCCCTTTCCTAACCCATTCCACTTTTCAAAGTTAAAGTAATTCTTCAACGTTTTGTTTGTTTTGTGTTTTGTTTGGGTTTGGGTTTTTGAGACAAGTTTGCCTAGGCTGGAGTACAATGGCATGAGCATGCCTCCCTGTAGCCTCAACCTCCTGGGATCAAGTGATACCGCTGCCTCAGCTTCCCAAGTAGCTTCCAAGGACTGTCACGTTAAATACAGTCCAGGCCTTCAAGACTGTGAGGAGCAAGCAGTGCAACTGTCTAACACACTCACCAGTCATACAATAAATGCTGCTGGTTCTTCTCTTGACAAAATGCCAAAAACCGATTTTGGACAGAAGATCAAAACAAGCAGCTTCTTCATTTTGACAAAAACAAAAAACAAAAAAAAAGTCATCCTGGTTGCATAGATTCAAAATAATATAAAATACTTGAAAAGATAATTTTATTTTTATTGTCACTTTTTTGTTTGTTTGTTTGTTTGTTTTGGAGATGGAGTCTCACTCTGTACCCCAGGCTGGAGTGCAATGGTGTGATCTCGGCTTACTGCAACCTCCACCTTCCAGGTTCAAGTGATTCTCCTGTCTCAGCCTCCCAAGTAGCTGGGACTACCGGCGCCCACCACCACACCTGGCTAATTTTTGTATTTTTAGTAGAGACGGAGTTTCACCATGTTGGCCAGGCAGGTCTCAAACTCCTGATCTCAAGTGATCCACCTGCCTCCCAA
Organism: Macaca mulatta; assembly: GCF_049350105.2. Lineage (NCBI taxonomy): Eukaryota > Metazoa > Chordata > Mammalia > Primates > Cercopithecidae > Macaca > Macaca mulatta. The sequence continues at coordinate 50,107,901 of NC_133406.1, forward strand.
CGTGCTGGGATTACAGACGTGAGCCTCCACACCTGCCCTGTTGTCACTTTTTGTTACGATGTCACTGTTTCATTAGCTCATTCACAGAATACAATTAGAGTTAATGATATCTACTATTTAAAAAATTTGATCCAACTGAACAATCTGATTTTCAGTTCACAGGCTATGTTCTGTTGTAATACTAAAGCAATGGCATTAAACAATATGCATGGCTAAAAGCCAAAAATGTTTTTAAAATTTACTTTTCTCAAGCTTATTTTGCAGTACTTTCCAATATGCCTAGCCCAGAAAGCTATGAATCCATGAAGATGAAAATGTGGGTAATAGTATCTCATAAAAATTACATATTTACCCATTTAGCTTACATGGAATGAAGTTCAAGTTTCTTTGTTTCTGTGTGCAAACACGAGCTGTATGTGATACTAGTAGTAATCTTTGACAATCTATTGTTGAAAATAAAAAAACTATAAAATTTGTGAGGGAAAAAATATAGTAAAAGGTTGTTTGAAATGCCATCAATATAAATTATTTTATATAGCTATAGAATTTTTTCAAGACTAGGATGAAAACATCTTTAGAACAAAAATTACCAGTCAGCTACAGAAATAACTCTATCCTTTTTGTTGAGAACAGTATCTTGAAGCTAAAGCTGTATCATCCCAATAGCAAAATTTTGTATCTTACCACATGCCTAAACTAAATGAAACCTTCCTACAAAAAATAGAGACAAAACACAAAACCTCTATGAATGTTTCTCTACAGTCAATATTTGACTTGGTATGTACTCCTCAGTGGCTCCTTCACTTTGAATATGAAAACAGCACAAAAAGAAAGAGACAGAGGGAGAAAGGGAAAGGAAAAGGGAGATGGGAAGACGGAGGGAGAGAGGAGGGGAAGACCGGGGGAAGGGAGGGAGGGAGAAGAATAAAAGAGAAAAGAAAAAGGAAAAAGCATTGGTGAAGCATCTTAATGTATCTCATTTGATAATGTGAATGACTGAACTGATATACTTTTAATATTTTACCTTCTCAAATTGAAATTTTAAGCCAAAAAAGGATTTTGCTGTAATTTAGAGCTGGCTATATAAATTTACTGTAAAACTTCCATAACTTCCATAACTGATAGTAGATTAGGCTAGGGATGTCAATCTAAGTCCAAAAGAACCAAATTTAGAAACCTATGTGAACCATGCCTTAGTTTGGAATATTGCCCCCATTTAGGGAAGATCTATATGGTACACTTGATGATTGAGAAAGGAGTCAAGCTTGCAGGATTAGGGAGCTGATTTATTTAAATAAGAAGAAACAGTGTATTGTAAGCAAATTGTTTTACTTTAGAAAACTTTGTTGGTCATGTTTATTATGCTTTAGAATTTAATGATTACATCCTCTTCCCTTCCTCTCCTGTTAAACTCATAAGCAGAGTCAGATGTCAGCTAGGAGCCACCTAGCTAAGTATGACCACTTCAAATATTTTAGGGAGCATTTCAAGTGAACACTGTCTATATCACTCGAATGAAGGAAAAACCAGCCTCTGCACTTCCCAAATAAAAACTCTAAGACTTCCTGGAAGATTTTTTTTAGCAAAAAAGCTATTTGTATAATACATTATAATAGACATTGGCTTTGTTCATCCAGGAAAGGTACGGGATTTGCTTTTGTTCTACGTTTAACTTGCATTTTTACTTTTACTTGTCATAATCGTAGCTGGTTTGTTTTGTTCTTTTTTTTCTTTTTTTTTTTTTTTTTTTTTTTTACAGGGAAGGGATGTTAGGGTGGATCTTGAAGAACAAATATAACCCAACCAGGGGAGAAAGAAGGTGAGAGCATTTCAGATGCAGGGAATAGTCTGAAAAAGTCAGGAGATGAGGGAAAAAAATACTGTGTTCAACAATAGTGATTTATTTAGTTTGGCTGGAATATATAGGGAAAGAGAAAGTATAAGAGGGAAAGCTAAAAAGGTAGTTTAGGAAAGATTCAGAGAGAATTATATAGTCTACTCCAAAAAGAGTGAATTTTTATCTTTTACAGGATAGGCAACCACTGACATTTTAAGCAAAAGAATAAAGTCATAATTGTTTCTGAATGTCTACTATGGGGCAGGCACTGTGCTGGATGCATGTGTTACCTGTTTAATCCACATTAAACTTCTTTGAGGTAAGTATTGTTAAACTCGTTTTATTGATCCACAAATGCAGAAACAAGCGGGAAAAAAATATCTAACAACATATGACTAGTGAATGTTAGACCTAAGATGTGAACCTCAGTTTGTGTCTTTCCAAAGACCCCCCATTACCTCATGATTCTTCATGGAAGGGAGATGATTTATTTGTGTTTTAAAAAGGGTAATTCTAGATTTACTATGAAAGACACTTGCAAAAGAAGACATAACTGAGGAAACAAACGCAAATATGAAGCTGTTTTTGTAGCCCAGCAAAGGAGAATCTGAGCCTGAAATAGGGCAGTAATCAAGGCAATGGGAAGGACAGGGCAAATAGGCAATACTTGGTGAGCAATTTGCTTCGATGAATAATCAATTGAGAGCAATATAGGATACATCTGAGGTGACTGGACTGAGCTCCCAAAATTACAGCAATGTCCTTTGTTTTAACATATTGTCAATGAGGTCTTTCTATTACAAATGCTCATTAAACTATTTGGAAATAAAATATGGTAGCACTGGAGGAAGATTAAGACATACACTTTCAAGAGTTTCCACATGCAAAATAAATTATGCAGTATTTTCAGTAGATAATGGTTTATTCCAATTACCATGTATATGAAACATTCCACGTGTTTTCTCTCAAAGCTCCCTTTTAACTTGGACAAAAGCAGAGGCTTGCAAGATACCATCCAGGCTGAGAACAAAAAACAAGGATCAAGAAACTCAAAAGAATTGCAGCAAGTAATAGCTCTAAGGTCAAAGCACATTTTACAGAAAGGAAACAAAACCAAAATCTAGGATTCAGGCCAGGAGATGAGCAAAAACAAAAACAAAAACAAAAACAAAACAAAACCTGTAAAACACAAAGAAAACCATCATGGGGATCCACAACACTAGACAGCATGGAGGCCTGTGATGAAATCAACATTGGGGCAGGTATTCTGCCTCCTCCTGTGGGAAATGGGTCTATGTGACTGATAGAACGATTGTAGTGTTCACTTCTTGTCAATAGAAAGAAAATTAGGGCTGAAGATTTAAGGTAGCCAGTCACTCTTTCGGCACATTTTTTTAGTTCAATCATCTTTGCCTTAACTCCTCAAAATGTGTGAAGATGTTTTATCCTTTATTTTTACATAGAGAAAAATAATCAGAATGATGTAAATTTCAGATATTCTCCCATCCCACTAAACTGTATACTGCTATTCTAGTCAAATCTAGAAAGCGAAAAACTTCAGTAGGCTTGGTTTAAGTCAGTAAGATCAACACATTCTGCTCTGGTTTCATCTTTTATCCTCTGCCTTGTAACCCTCAGCATGAATTAGCTATAAAAACAGATTGTACTCCTAGTCTAGTGCTTTTTTCTTAAATCCATCAGTTAATGAGACAAACGACCCACTATGAAGAGGTAATAGGTAGAACATGTTCCCATAGGAAGAGCTAGACAAGAAACTTCCTAGAATGTTTCTTTGGCATAATTTTGACTAGATTGATTACAATTTATACTTTCTATGGGGGTAGTAAGAAGTGATAAAGTAGTCTGGAAAAGAGTCTAATCATTAATCGATAAATTAACATATTCATCAATAATGACACCTGTCATGTACCATAAGCCTCAGTAGGAGATAGAGCCACTGAAATGATAAATAACAGGGTAAAAATAAGCTCACTATGCTTTTGGGAAGAAGGATGCAAATGGATTGTAGTAAAATAGACTATAAGCATTATAAAAGAGGCATAAAGGAGAGACAAATAAGATTGTCTGATAGATGATCTGCCTAGGGGCTCTCTCACGTCCCCGGGAAAAAGTCAAATGGGACTGGTGGCTCTTCCTCCCCATAGTGGGAGACACTTTGCTTCTCAGCACTCTATGCAACCTCCCTGGGCATCACATCACATCAAGTTTTTCTCCTCCTGCAAGCCCTCTCTCTGCTGTCACCAAATCAGCTGGGTGCTGTCTACTCCCTTGCAAAGATCCTATTAAAAAAAACAAGGGGAGGTATAGGGGAGCAGTGAGGGCAAGCTACACCCGCCTCTTCATGGGATGCTATAAAGCTAACGAACCATGAACATCCTGCCCCTTCTCCTTCTGTTCTTATGGAATTCTTGGGGTTTATCTCAACCTTCCCTTGACAGATAGGAAAAATGTGTTATGAGAGCTCAGAGGAGAGAGTAGTTTGTTCTGTCCTGGAGGAAGTTTATGGCTTCAGAGAAGTAAGAGGTACACAACAGAGTAGATTGAATTCAAAGTATACCAAATTATTTTGTGAACTTCTTGATCACTGGATGAATTGCATTCTCTGTAACTCACAAATAAATATAAGCTCTGGTATTATTGGGGCCCAAAAGAGCTGGAATAAGTAGGTCTACTAATTACTGATATTACTTTGCTCACGTCCATATCTTTTTACTTTAGCTATAGTTATTGTCCAAAAATTATTCTTTTTGTTTGTTTTAGGAGATGTGGTAGAGACTATCTGTTCACCAGTCTCCCTGGCACCAGGAAGACTACATTTCCCAGTCCTTGTTAAAGTAGATGGCAAACATAGAAAATTCTATGGAAGTTACTATACAGTTAATATTTGACTAGATGTTTATTTTCCATTAGCTCTTTTACCTTGAATTTGCTGTATTATCTCAAATTGTAACCTGATGTTTTACCTTGAATTATTAAGGCCATAAAACTGAGTTCTATTTGGTGAAATGTGAGCAGATAGGATAGCCACCAGTTCTAGGCCTCGCAATAAGACCTAATTGTTCTCTCTTCTCCACCCTCTTCCTTCTAGAAGGAGCACTGCTGGAAGCAAAAGAACTTGACATTGGAAAGGCACATGAAGGAATTACCCAGAAAGGATATGCATCTCACATTGGCATTTTTATGAGTGATCATAAAAGCCATTGAGATGTGGGAATTATTTGTTAGAGTCTCTAGGAAATTTTATTCGATGAATATAAAGACACTGATATAAATTTAAATTTCTTTCAAAAAGTAACAGTTCCTTATTTCATCTCTAAAGAGATATAGATCCATCCTGAAAAAAAAAAAAAAAAAAAGAAAAAAAAAAAAAAACACAGGGCAATTTCTCCGTCACAAAGCGGTCTTACTCAGTTCCCATATTAGAGGTTATCTCTCTAACCCTGTGATGTTCTTCGAGATAGAGCTGACTGGAAAAGAAGATATAAGCTATAGATGAGAACAATATGTGAAAAGCTTATTTCGGGCACAGTTTGGGAGACAAAATGCCAAAAACAACAAGAAAAAGGGAGGTGAGGGCCAAGAAGCAGGAAAAGAATAAGGGATGGAAAATTTTACAACGGGTAAAAAAACTTTGTGAAATCAAGTTGGCCACGCAACATGTATTTTCCATTCATTTGCTTTGACTCAATTTAGGGCTACATCCCATACAGACATAGATGCTTTGAGGTTAAAATGGACCAATCATCAAGTATTAGTCAGAATTCTAAGAAAATATAATGTACAGCTCTAGAAGACATACCTGTGGTTACCTGGGATTCAGGCAGGAGGTGTGAATTTAGTACATACCAGAAAAAGTAGAGGCATGAACTCACAGGGCCAATTTCCCTAAAGGACCACATAGCTACCTATGAAATAATTCATCCTATGAGGAGAAAGTTTTGCGATGCACAAATTTGGCCTACAAACAGTTGGACAGAGCTAGCAGAAATAATACTTTAACTCATATTGTACTTTGATGCAAGTCCAGAGTCTGAGGGAGAGGAGACAGCAATAAAATGTATGACAAACACTAAGAGGGCAAACTCCCTGAACATTCTGTGAAGCTTTGAGAACACATAGGAACAGTGTATCACTCAAGAGGTGGTAAGACATTCTTCCCATGTGGAGTTAGGATTAAACACTGATAGGACCAAGCCCACTGCATTGAAAATCAGATCAGTCTACAGCTAGAAAGAAGAATTGAAAGAGGTGTTTGCCTCATTAGATATCACCAACACCATTAGCAAACATTTACAGCAGCCTAATTCCTTATGGAAGAAGAGTGGTCTTGGATTGTCTCCCATGGAATAATGTCCTTCTTCCTACCCAGGTTCTCATTATTTGACAAACAAAATTAAAAGATTAAAGTGGAAGCCAAAATATTACTGATACATGTAGGTCAAAGAACACAGCATTGGGAAAGGGTCAAAGGGGCTTGCTCATTTAATGGAGAATTAGACCAACTTACTACCCAGTGGCAGGTAATGTTAGACTGGGGCAGAGTTCCCATTTGAGGGGCTTTCCAAGTGCAGAGGACGCAAAGTAAAATCATGCTTCTTCCTAAGAAGAAGAAGGAGGCAGGGGGGCTGGCTGAGTGTGACAGGAAACTAGAATGGGGAATAGAAGATAAACATAATGAGTAACAGTTGTGGCCTCAAGAGTAAACACAGTGGTGGTGCCGGTGAAGCACTTCATTCCACTGACCTCTCGTAAGACTTCCCCAGAAAAAGAGTTCTTCCAGAACCCAACAACAGCTATTTCCAGATGGATCTGAACTTGCTATATAAAGCAATAATATCTAGAAGATACGAAGGATGGATGGTATTATATATTGCAGTACACAATCTCCCTTTAGAATTGAGGTGCTCTACCTCCAAGCATCCGGGAATTTTGGCTGCTAACAGCTCAATGATTAATGTATTCCAGGAATTGCCTTTGGCTTGCGAATGCTGCCTTACCAGGTTTACATCTCCTCTTCGATAGCGGCCTGTAATCAATAAGTGGTCAGATCACAGTCCAAAGATCTAGCCCCCTTGCCTCAACTGGGTCAGTTCTAAAGAGCCATTCCAGTTCCAAAGCTCCTGCTAGAATCATTTGAGATCTCTGATGCAATACATCATATATTTAATATTTAATATTCATCTACTTCCAAAATATGAGTTTATCAGGTTATAAACTTAGCATATTATATAAAACAAGAGTTAAAATTAAATCAGGCAAAATTATCTAAAATGGAGATTTGTTCATTATTTATAAAAAGTATTTATTCAGGCTATTCTGCAAAAAGGGCACTGGTTTAGGTGCTGTGATCAGTCAGCCACATATTCTGCAGTTAATATGACTATGGTTTGATCCAGAGATAGCATGTGCACAGCTAAGTGTGGTGTAAGAAGAGAAAAAGCCCATACAGTATTCATATCTCTAATAGATATCCGTTTTTTGATTCCAGAACAGCACTATTATATAGAAAGAGATGTTACTATTCCTATTTTATAGACAATAAATCAAGGTTGAGCAAGGTAAAGTAGTTTACCCAACTAGCAGAAAATTTACTTTTTACCTTAAATCCCTTGTTTTTTTTTCTTTTTACTGCATTATGACAAATATTTGTTTGGATGATTTATTTGGAGTTGAGTTAAGGAGAAATATAACGGATGCTGATTTGAGGTAAGAGTGTTACCAGTTATCCAAATAGATGAGATAATATCTCAGTGAACATCAAAAAGCCTCTAGAGGACATGGAGTTTTATACCAGCTAACCATTTTGAGAATTTGATTCATCTTGCTTGATATCCCTAATTATCTTTTAAAATGTTTTTGAAATATTCAATGTCCCTGGGTTATGCTAGACACAATTTGTTAAATGTATCTTTCAAGCTTCATAGATTAGAATGATGACTTGGTTATTTGCAGACTCACTCCCTAAGTATTTCCACAATTTTGAAACTGTGACTTCACTGAAGGATGTCTATTTAATAGTAATCAACTCTAAAAACAAAGAACACAGAATTCTCTTTCCAAAATATTGAATTGCAAAATTAGACTTTTGACGAAGACCCTGCAGTGGCAGATGAATCATCAAATGGAGGTTTACCTGACTTCTCAAGAAATAAACAGTATAAAAACAAAGTGGAAAAAAAGAAAGAAAGAAAAGGAGTGGCCGGAGGATTGTCTATTCTGGAGTTAAGCTAAGGAGAAGTATAACTGATGCAATTTGAGGTAAGAGGGAGTTACCAGAAAGTAGCTGACCAGTGGGCCATTATTGACAGTGAGAAGAGATTCGCTTCCCCTTGATATCTGTGGATAGGCTGAGGGTCAGTTCTGGGAGAATCAATGCAAATAGGCAAAAGGGATGCTAAAATTACTGATGAGCAAGACAGACACTGGGCCAGGATCATGGGAAACACCTAAAAGGGGAAACTGATGAGCTGGGAAGTGCACACTGCCATCAAGGAGCCATCTGAGATGTAAAATTGTAGAAACAGAGTGCTTGAAGCATCCTTTTAACTTCTGGTCAGAGATTTGTGGCAAAGCTGTCAATCCTAAAACTGCCTTATCTCAAAGGTGAGGGGAAACCTCTGGTTCCTGAAGTGACAGTGAGGGAAGGAGAAGGAATAGGAACTGAAACAGGGGAATCAAGAAAAGAAGACGAAGAACCAAAAAAGAGTAAAGAATAAAGCCCAGCAAATGCCCCATCATGAAAAGTAGAAGGCAAGATGGACAAAATCAACCTGGTGAATGAAACAGCACATATGGACAACTGTTTCCCTTTTCTCTGCCTTTTTTTTTCTATCTCTGTGTGTGCCTAGGCCACCCGGGATTTATAAAACATGTGTGTGTGTGTTTGTGTGTGTGTCTGTGTGTCTGTGTGTCTGTGTAACTTCATTTTTAGTCTGACATCTTACTAAACTCAATATACAGCCGGCAGCTAGAACCTAGATATGCACTCACCCAGCTTTAAGCATGCAGACAATGCCAGTGCCCCAGAGGAGGGCAGAGCTACCCTTCTATCCTGGGTCCCTGGATGACCTTGGGAAGTAGAGGATGTCTACCTGCCCTATTACTGGCAGATGTTTCACCATTGCCTTTGGAGTCTCTTTGCTACCACCTTTACTCTAGTTAACACGGTAACATACTTATTATTTTTGTGTTTTCCCTGCATATTAGAAAACAAAACAACCTATATCTCAAGGACTAATTGCAAAAAATAGCCACAAGGCAGAACATCATTTAATTAGAACACATGGCAGATGGTGAGTTAAAACTTTTTCATTAAAACACTCAAGATGAGGCTGAAAATTTTCAGATAATAATAAAGCTGGTCGATTTCTTACGTGCTATTAACTAAGGAAAACTTAAGAAAGAGTTAGACAATAGGATCTATATCGATGACTGAGTTTTAAAAATCTATTACTACTCCAGAAAAAGCAACTCCAGAAAAGTATATAATTAGTAGAATGTTTAGCCTATGAGGCCGGATGCGGTGGCTCAAGCCTGTAATCCCAGCACTTTGGGAGACCAAGGCAGGTGGATCGCAAGGTCAGGAGTTCGAGATCAGCCTGGCCAATATGGTGAAATCCCGTCTTTACTGAAAATACAAAAATTAGCCAGGCATAGTGGCACACGCCTATAGTCCCAGCTACTCGGGAGGCTGAGGCAGGAGAATCGCTTGAACCCGGGAGGCAGAAGTAGCAGTGAGCTGAGATTGTGCCACTGCACTCCAGCCTGGACAACAGAGCAAGACTCCATCTCAAAAAACAGAATGTTTTAGCCTGCTTGATAATCAACTCTTCTGGTGTGCATGACTGATAGCTGTGACCATAGCCTGACAAACTTGAACAGCTAGCACTAACTAAATTCTACTAAGATCATGTCCATTACAATTTAATAAGTTTAGAACAATGTTTGCCGATATTTTGCAGTGACTTGAGAAATAATAATGATAATCCTCCATACTACCCAGAAGGTCTGGTCTCTTTCTCCATATATCCTACTAAAAAGTATTAGATGGCTTACAGGATTCACAAGTGTTCCAAAAACAAGTTTCAGGTGCGCAAAACTACTTAATCCCTCAGTCCCCAGGTCTGGTCAGTTTGGGCATGAGGTAGCCCAAATCCCAGGGCTGGCCTATCACCCTTGAAAGTATGCACCACAGTGATATCAACACATTTTATTTTTTTATTTTTTAATACGAACCATGATATGAAAAGGGTAGGAAGATGCTGACTTAGAGTTTTCTAAACATGTCCCCAAAGTATTCAGGTTTTTTTTTTTTTTTTTTTTTTTTTTTGAGACGGAGTCTCGCTCTGTCGCCCAGGCTGGAGTGCAGTGGCCGGATCTCAGCTCACTGCAAGCTCCGCCTCCCGGGTTCACGCCATTCTCCTGCCTCAGCCTCCCGAGTAGCTGGGATTACAGGCGCCCGCCACCTTGCCCGGCTAGTTTTTTGTATTTTTTAGTAGAGACAGGGTATTGAGCTTCTTTAAATGACCATTTTCATTTTCATATTTTATATCTCCACATCGTCTATCATCCTCAGTGATATACATGTGACCTTATGCTGAATGTTGTCTATTTTTTGAAACAAACAAAAATACCAACTGAAAGTTATTGTATTTCCCCCTTTAAGTGGCCTCCTCATCATTACTTCGATTTTCCTTCTTTTCTGCATGGGCCATAATGCAACAGAACAGATCATCCTTTCGACTAAAATTTAAAACTAAAAGCTCTTAACCACTCATTTCCCTTTCAGACAAGCTCACTGGGAACCACGCAAAGGGAGATTTTTGTGTGACTCCTCCTGTGGTCAGAATTCAGTCCCTTTCTTTCACATTCTTCTTATGGTTCAGAGCCTTTTTCTATGAGCTGTGGTTTCTGTTTCTCTCATGGGGCATTTGTTAATCCAGTGTCTGAGGTAGGATGATGTTGTATTTCTGCTAGGCTGTCTTCCAAAGATGAATCTCCTTGGCCTGGGTTACTTTCCTTTTCCATTTATTGAAATGAACCTACACCTCAGACCCTAGGACATAATTATGACAGAAACAGTTTCTAATTACAGCAGTTCACATTTATTCCAGGAAGATGCCTGACTTCAACAACTTTGCTTTACTCACATAAAGCAAAAGCTAAATCCATGCTTTTAGTTGTATAATAAAAAGAATGTCACTGATAAAATGAAGCATCTTCCTTTAATGCCCTGAAGTCTAAATTGAGAATATGTACAAAAGTCTCTGAGGGCTCCTGACCATAAGAAGGAACATTACTCAGTCAATAAGGACCTATTAAATATCTGTTCTACTCCAGTAGTGTCTGAGGGGAAATATGAGGCAGGAAAGCATTATAAATGGGCATTCTGCCTAAGTGATTTCTCATCCACTCTAGGAGAGGGAAACAAAAATCCATCCTACTGTATTTCACTCTCTGGAATCCTAGAATGTCATACCTAGAAAGGAGATCAGAAGTTGTCTAACCTACTCTTCCCATTTGTAGTTTATGAAGCCCCAGTGCAAAGATATTAAATGGTTTATTCTAGGACACCCAAGTAATAAACTCACAACGGGAAAAATAAAAATGAGTAGACAGAGCACAGGAGCCTGCCTCAGATGCAAAAGTTTCGTAACTGTTCCATGCTGTCTCCCCGACTCTCTTGGTCCATTTATGTAACTATAACAGAATAGCTGAGACTGGGTAATTTATAACGAACAGAAATTTATTTCTTATCAGCCTGGAGGCTGGGAAGTCCAAGATCATGATGTCAGCATCTGATGAGGGCTTTCTTCCTGCATCATCCCCTGGCAGAAGGCAGAAAGGCCAAGAGAGGGCAAGGACAAGAGAGAGAGAACATAAAAAAGGGTCAAACTCCTCCTTTTATAACAAACCTACTTTTGCAACAACTGTATTAATTCATTCACTCAGCTTTCATGGCCTGATTACCTCTCATTAGGCCCCACTTCCCAAAACTGTTGCTTTGAGGATTAAGTTTCCAACACATGCTTTTGAGAAGACACATTCAAATCATAGCACTGACTAAAACTGGTACATAAAATTGTAACTTGGTAACTATTTCAGTAATACTTTGGAAATACAATGCTCTAGTAATATTCAGTAATGCAATGCTCAGACTGTTGCCTGTTTTCATTAACCACACTAGAACAGAACAGTTTACTGTGTACGGAATTACACATCCATAGCAGAGCTATGGTTTACCAAGGTTCTCAAGGTGAAAGTGTCAATAACAGTATATGAATTGTTGAACAGTAACTACTAGAACCTCACGGTGTATCTAACTAGCGAGTCTTCTGCATACCAGCATCAGGTAAATTGCTTTATTGCAACTCCTCGTAACAGTCCCTAATAGCCAATACACTGATCCACCACTTAGATATTTCCAATTATCTCATAGTCTATCAGTGTAATCTGGTGAGCTATTATCCTCAAAGTTGGAAAAAAAAGTAAAACTCTACTAGACATTTCTGAGAAAATTGCTGCCAGTAATTTGAATGTGTTGCATTGATTAAGTGAATTGAGCAAAATTGCTCTTCCTTTTACTTTTCCCTCATCTTTATTCTACTTTTCTATCATTTCTCACCTTTCTCTCTACCGGCCCTTACCCTTAATCAATACCTACTTTGATTCATTAGAAAAGCATTTTTCATTTCCACAGCATTAAACTGTCCACACCTTCAGAGCATTTAATCATTACCTGTTTTTCAAAATGACTTGTATGACCTACACCTAAACACTGCCAGTGAAAATGGTCTAGATCTTCTTTTGTGCCTCCGCTCTCCCCAAACACAGGCTTATCATGGCACTGCTAACATATATTTGTATAATTTATTTAAATGATACTGCAATGGACTGTAATATCTTTGAAGGCAAAATGTCATATTCATTTTTGCATCTCCACTTCCTATCATTCCTGGCAAATATGCATGTTTGCAAAATGAATGATAATATCACTCAACTCATCAATAACCTTGAACAACAGTGTTTACTATAATACTTGGGTTTGGAAATGTGAAAGGAAGACAAAAACTAAACAGTCCTTATGGGTAGCTAAAAGAGAGGAGAAAGGGAAAAAACATTCTCCTTTGGTTCAGTAGCAGTTTTCCATGGAATAGAAAACATTGCAATCGTTACTCGGATATTATATGTTTCTCTGAATGAAAGTCTTATTTTGTGTTGCATTATTTTCATCATTTGCAGTAAATGTACGCACTTTTAAATGAAGTGTCCTTGTGTTTAATCTTACTGTTCTCTTACCATAATTACCGTATATCCGATAGAAAGGGTTTTTCCTCAGAGCAGATTAGAATCATAGCGGACAGAAGGAATATGGGTGGGAAAGAGAAGATGTTCTGCATAAGAAAGGGTACAAAGTTGCTATAGCAGTTCTTTAAAGAAACTGATAGCTACAAATGGAGAAAAGAAAGAAAGAATAAAGGAGAGAAAAGGGCCAGAAAACTCCATAGGGATAGGGAGCGGAGGGGGAAGGGGGGTGAAGAGGTAGAGAGGAGGAGGGGTAGAGAGGAGGCGGGAGGAGGTGGTGCAGTGACGGGGCATGCACATGTCTATTGCTTCATTTAAGGTTGTTTGCCTTGTTATATTGTAAAGCTCTTCATTTCATCTAATTTACAACACACATACACACAGTTTGGTATATTTCCCTTCATAACATCTACTCATTTCTCTAAGAAATGTTTTGTGTGGATGGAGACACATTTTTTAATTGTTGTTAAGAAAGTGAGGAGGAGACTAAGCTTTCCTAAGTCGAGGTGCTAACGATTAAGCAAAGCTTCTAATGAAATAGGAAAAAGAAACTTAAGAAGCAGTGGAAACCATGAAATATAAGTTCTCCAGCTCTCCCTCCTTCCAGAATTCACAGAACACTAAGTATGGTTTTTGATTTACGCAGGCTATGAATTGAAGTTTCAGGGTTATTTTTACCTAGGACGTAGGCAAGAAGAAAGCCTCAAGAGAAGTGGATTACACATAGTTCCTAAGAAGAAATTCTCTAATATGAACTGAAATACAATTATTAAAAGATGATTCCAGAAAAATATATAGATTTATGCATAGAAATTTTACCAAACTGAACTCAGAACTCTCCTTGACTTTAGATATCCAATCTGTGTTTTCTTTACTTTTAAAGACACTTAGAAAATGCATCGAAGAAAACTTGAAGATGTTTCTGGTTGTTTACAGGAAACTATTTCAAGTGATGAATAACAGAGGCTAGACTTTAATCCCATTTGCGACAAGAACATTTGTTCTGTTTCTTCAATGAGTGATTGTGAAGTGACAGAAAGAAGTGGGAATTAAATCTTAACAAAAGTGACTTTCTCAATTGTGTCTTATGAAGTATAGATTTCCTAGAAGTGGTTTTCATAATGGAACACAATTTTTGACTTCATGGAAATCAAAGTATCACTTTAAATCTCTCAGAACTCTATGGTTCCTGTTGGATATTTCAGACCCTCAAAATTTAATCTGGAAGTTAAACATAACAGCCCATAAAAGAAGTCCTTTATTGTTTGCAAAAAAAAAAAAATTAAAACTGTCAATTTTATTATTTTGGAAACTTTCTTCATATTGTAAGTGGTGGTCATGGGGGCTAGTTTTAGTTGTAAGCTTAACTAGGCTACGGCACACAGTTACCCAGTGAAACAGGAATCTAGACATTGTTTCAAAAAGGTGTTTTGTAGATATGTCTAACATCTACAATCAGTTTAAATAAAGGAGATCATCCTCAATAATGTGGGTGAGCCTTAGTCATCCAATCAGTTGAAAGTCCATACCAGCAACATTGAGGTTACCCTCAGGAAGAAGAAATTCATGCTGAAGACTGCAGCATCAGCTTCTGCCTGAGAGTTTGCAGTGTGCTTGCTTGTCCTACAGATTCAGACTTGCAAACCCCCACAATCACAGGAGTGAAGTCCTTGAATATATTTATTTCATAAATAAATATACATGTAACCATACATATATAATCATATATATTATATAATGTTTGTATCCTACTAGTTCTGTTTGTATGGAGAACTCTGACTGATACAGTGGACAAATACTATTAACAATAGGCTTGCATAATACTAACAAGAACAGATGTGAGAGAGATGGTTATCCTAGCAAACTAATTTAATTGTTAAGTTTTTTAGATAACAGACATATAAAAATATATTCTTGAGCTAAGAAAATAAATAAAAGCCAATTAAAACATGAAGTCAAGCAATATGAAAAGATAATTTGATTACTACCCAGCCTACATCTTAGGATTGTATGGAACAATAATCATCTTGGAGAAAAATATGCTACTTCATATTGAAGGGGTGGCCTGCCCCTCCACACCTGTGGGTGTTTCTCGTTAGGTGGAACGAGAGACTTGAGAAAAGAAATAAGACACAGAGACAAAGTATAGAGAAAGAAAAGCGGGGGCCCAGGGGACCGGCGCTCAGCTTACAGAGGACCCACGCCAGCACCGGCCTCTGAGATCCCTTAGTATTTATAGATAATTATCTTTACCATCTTAAAGATAAGGGAGTGGCAGGACAATAGGATCGTTTTTAGGGAGGAAATTAGCAGTAAGACATAAGAACAAGGATCTCTGTGACATTAATAAGTTTAAAGGAAAATCCTGTGCCTTGAGATAAACCTTTTAGCAACATTGTTTCATCCTATCACATGGGGATAAACCTTGGACAATACCTAGCTTTTCTAGGAACAAAGACACACCCTGCACGCCCAAAATCCATTAAACCTTGAGTTACCACAGCACGTGTCTCTTGCAAGGACAAGGTTGGGGGTAGGGTCACAGATTAACAGCATCTCAAATACAGAACAAAATGGAGTCTCTTATGTCTACTTCTTTCTATATAGACACAGTAACAGGCTGATCTCTTTCTTTTCCCCACACATATAGTAATAAAATACGTGTCTTACTTCCCTCCTCCCCCCCCCAAATTACAATCTTCTAGAAGGCAAAGAACAGATCTTCATTTTAGGATGTCTTACTCACGGTAAGTACACGATAAATGGTTGCTAGATTTAAAAAATGAATAAATTTGTATCCTGAGTGTTATTCAACACCTATTGACTAGATGCCTCCTATGTTCCAGCACTGTGCTAAGTTTTGGGAGCAAAGTGGTACACACATTAAGTCCTCCCCTCATGGAATTGTGCTGTGGCTTACCTGACCTAGTGACTGACACAGGTGCCTAGGGATGGCATTGCCCAGGTATCATTAAAAGGCTGCTGCTGCCTTTAGCAATTCTCTGCAAATCTGGTATGCTAAGTTCAAACAGAAAATGAGTAAAGGGTGTGATGAAGTGATCTTTTCTTAATCAAGGCTACTGCTGAGTCCAATGATGAGAATCAGGCAGAGCATCTCTTTTACATATAGGTAACATAACTGCAACAATAAATAAACATTTATAGAAAAGTCAAAAAAGAGAAAAAAAAGATTATCCTGATTTATGTCAAACTCAGAAATTAGCAGTTTATTTCCAAGAACATTTAGTTTGCCTTCTTAACTATTATCTACTTAAACCATTTTGTAGAGACAATATGGAGATAACATGGCCAGAGTTGTCAGACAGACCCAAGCCTAAAGCCCAGCATCACCACCAGCTATGTGACTTTGGACAAGTTGCTTCACATATCTGAACCTCAGCATTACCAACTATAAAATGAGAACAATACCTGACTTCCAGCCTGCATATGTATGTGTGTGTGATCGTGCGACAAAGTACTGTAAGTAAACCTAGCAGCTCAATGCCTAGCATTTGGAAAGTTAACAAAAAACGGTAATTAGATTTGATGTAGTACTTTACATTTTAAGGCTACACAACCTCTGGGATGACAATTTCCATTAGCAAAGTTACCAGTTCAAAGACACTTCCCTTCTTGTGACTTTCAGAATGTGCTCAAACCATTTTTTCCAAGGGAAAATCTCCAGTATGTTATGGAAACACTATAAAGAGGAATTTCCAGGAAAAAAATATAAATATAGATAACAGTAATAGATGTATATAGACTCATAAGAACCGTAGACTCTTAGACCAGGAGGAAATACTGAAGATCATTTAGGTCTCATTTTATAAAATTTAGAAAAGCAAAATAACCTCTTTAAGAGCCCTAAGTAGTTAACGGTAATGTGAAGACAACCCATCAGTTTCAGAGATAGACCATAATCTACTACCTATAATTTATCTCCATACTTTAGAATTATTATTTTCAAAGGGGTAAATGCAATTCCCAAAACAATAGCTCATACTTAGGTTGTCTCTGTAAAAATTACAAAGACAATTGCTTTTTCTCTATGATAACTCACACTTATTCACAGCTAACTCTATACTCTGACTTTCAGAGACAGTATCTCTCTCCAGGATGCTGGTCAATACATGAGAGGCACAGGGGATTGTAAGCGAGTGGCCAGTCGTTTGTCATTTACCATGTGCCAGGCTCTGCCTATGCTTTCTCATTTAATCCTCACCCACAACCCTTTAAAATGCATGCTTTTATTTTCAACATTGTCCAAATGGGTGAATTAAGGCTTATCGAGATTAGGCAGTTTGTTCACATTCACACTGCTACCAAGTAGGAAAGCAAGATTTAAAGCTATTCTGTCTGACTCCAGAGGCCACAGAGATATCGAGTGTTTCTTGACACTACAAATTGCTAAATTCGTCCCTTCTATCTTACATTCTGATGTCCAGGTTTCCCTGTCTAATCCATGATAAATTATGCTGAATGCATGACTTGATTCTCTAGCTGGTAGACTGGAAATTATAGTCACATAAACCAAAAGAAGAAACCAGCCCAGAGTTTTGTGCTGATACAGTTGAGTAGTGGGTATGGATGTCCCCTGGGCCTTGTGCTCCTGCAGATGGATGAATCGGGAGTGCAGCCTCTCTGGGGTGTAAACAGAATCACCCAATAGGAGGGGCCCATGTCCTGTGGGACCTGAACAGAAGAATCAAAATGTTCATATCCCTAAGGAAATGGCATTGCCTAAGTGCCTTTAAAAGGCTGCCGCCTTTAGCAGTTCTCTGCAAATTTGATATGCTAAGTTCCAATAGAAAAAGGGCAGATGGTGTGATGTAGTGATCTTTTCTTATTGAAGGCTACTGCAGGCCACAATGATGAGAATCAAGCAGAGCATCTCTCTTACATATAAGTAACATAAATGCAACAGTAAACAACACTTGTATGGAGCTGTTCATTTGGCAAGGGGTACAGAAACTGAAATCAGAAATTCGCTTCCACCTCACATTAGCCATATAACTTTGGGCTTCACAGTGACTCTGGATGAACTTTGGTGTCTTTTTAGATGATGGAACTAGTTTCATTTACTTTTATTTATGGATTATTCTGTTATGTCTACCAAATAAGAATGTTTTGGACATGGATGGGAAAAATACACAATGCAATACAAATATCTGATATTGTTACTAATAACTAGAATTTGAAAACAAGTTTTCTTACATTTTTAAATGAATATTCATAGACAGTTTATTGAGATTGATACAAACCACTTGAGATCAGTGTTAAAGGAAAGCCCTCCTGTCCAGAGCACATCACCCACCTCCAAATGGTAGAACGTGGAGAAACTTTTCGACATGATCCTTCCAAGCCCTGTGATTACACACCTTGGAAAATAAAGGTTGCTCAAACCCACAGAGCTTACCCAAAACAAAAGGAAACTAGAGTTCAGTTCTCTGGGGGTGCAGTCTGGTACTTTTAAGGTTTTTACCTCTTTTCTATATTTTGATTATTAAAATATAATATTTGTTTAAAATAATCTAAAAGAAATTTTCATGATTTTTTCCAGTGGTGTCTAATGGGCCAGACAGCATTTTGAAAGCATCACAGGATGATCCAGATGAAAAGATAAGTAACCATCAGAGCAGCTTAGAGAGATAAGATCACAAATCAGCACCCAAAAATGACAATCATTAATTTTGTCACTAAATGACATAACAATAAACGGTATGACTCTTTTCCATTTTTTCTGTGGTTATTCAAGAGGTAAGAAGGGGATCCCACCCTTAGTAAATTTCTGGGAAAAAAAAGAGACATAATGATGCATTTTTTCCCTCAAGTTTATTTATAACCCAAAGATGGTAACAACCTTTTTAAGGGTGTTAATCACCCATGTTTCCTTCTTAAACACTCTTATTTTTACTTCCACCCACAGGAAAAAAAAAACTTTTTATAAATAAGATTAGTCACTGAATAAAAGGAAGTAACTAAGGCTAGTGATTGCTTAATTGTTTCATGTGTTAAGAAACTTTAAATTACTCCAATAAATTAAAAATTCATAATTGAACATTTTATGACTGTAGATACATTCTTGGAGTTGGAAAATACCTAAAGAGAGTCTCTCCTTTAATCTTTCACCTGACGAAAACATAATCTCTATGAAATTCCACACAAAAAGCCATTTGGCAGCTATTAGAAAATATCTAGGAACGAGATACTCCTTAATGGGACATGGGGACTAGCAGTTGGGAAACTCACTTCATTTACGTACTGGATATATATTTATGTAAAACAATAATTATTTAGAAATCTGACCCTACTATTTGGTTGCATTGCTGTATGCACCCACAGTATTCCACATAATTCCTCTCTCAGCATTTGCCTGTCTTTTTAAGTATCATTATCTCACTCCTTCAATTCAGGGAATGTGCCTGTCTTATTCCTCCCTCTTTCTCCAGCACCTAACATACTGCCTAGCAATGGATGCTTAATAAATATTTCTTGATTCAGTGCATAACAGTTTAAGTACATGTCCTAGAGATTTTCAGAATAAATCAAAGCATATTTCACAACATCCTTTTTATATTATATGATATTTAACAGATCTCTTTTCCAGAATCAACAACCCCATATTTTGTGGCCACTTGTGACCTGACTGGTCCCAGAGTCTGCTCTGTTGAAGTCATGGTCTCCAGAATATGACTCATTTAGTCAAAATCCCCTTCAAGGTGTTACAAAGATTGAGAACAGGGTACTCCAGCAGAATACAGTGAAACTATTATCTCCTTTGATACCAGCTCACTGCCAACAAATGCTGTTTGTGCTTGTATCTCTTTCCTATTTAATCACATAATATTGTTTGGACTATATGGCATTGAGGTCCTATTCACTTTCATGTGAATTTATTCGAAGGATGCTCTCCTCATTGTTTGAAACTAAATATAAGATTTGAATTTTCTTGCTAACCTTTTCAGTTTATATTTCATATTAATAAGAGCAGTGTTTATTCTTGATACTCTCATTTCACTCTCAAGACGTCCCTGCCCTCCCACACATTAACCACAATGTTAGTGTCACACATATCCTGGAAAGGACTCAAATTGAAGGAAGTGATCATGCTGATAATACAGAACCAGAGTTTTGAAAATTTGCCTGTCATTTGAGAGAAAATAGTCCCTATGTCCAGCATGAATGTGAGCACAGTTCTATGTATAGCAGCCCCAAGGTAATGACACAGACACGAATCGTCTGACACAAATCAACACAAGAGGCAACTTCTGATAGATTCAAAAAGTTAAAGCTTTTTACAGATGATAGCCAAGTAAAGAGTTTTTTCAAATCTAAACTGTTTTTCCATTAAATCTGCATTACCGTTTTAATACTCACTTTTGTTCCAGATAGCCCCGTAAGAATTCCCAATTAAAGTCAATAACGTTCACCAACTCCTGTTCTCATTGCCTTTATCCAGTCTATTACTAAATCCTGTCATGTCATTCTGCAAAGAGTCAGTAAGATGCTTCTTTCTCTTTATATTCTTGGCTCAATTTATTTAATAAACAGTAATCAACATCTTACCATGTATTTGTTGTAGGGGTACAACAAATTTATTTATATCTCCATCTCATTCTAGAAGGTAATATAAGTGAATTATAAGGTTACAAAAAGAAAGAAATGGAAGGAAGGAAAGGAAAGAAGGAAAGGAAAGGAAAAGGAAAGGAAAGGAAAGGAAAGGAAAGGAAAGGAAAGGAAAGGAAAGGAAAGGAAAGGAAAGGAAAGGAAAGGAAAGGAAAGGAAAGGAAAGGAAATCCAAATAGGAGCAACTAGCAAATGGGAGAAAAATAAGACAAAGGCCTAAAATGGAATTAAGAATGAGGCGTAAAATCCATCCCATGAAGACCTACAAATTTCCTTCAGCTGAAGCAAAGTTAACTTTAACTTTTTGGACAGTCAAGACAAAATGGAAAAACCTGATTAATTTCAAAATCAAAAGTGTTTCTAACATAAAAACATAATTGCTAAGAAGTACCATTCTCCTTAGTCCTAAAAGCAAAAAAGTGTTTTCCTCCTAAGGGTTTGTATAAGAACAGTATCTTCACTCTTAAAAAAAAAAAAAAAAAAAATACCCTGAGTTTCTAACTACTTTCCTATTTATTTCTCCTTGCTCGCAGACACTCTTGAAAATAATAGTCTACCCTTGCTGATTTCATTTACTCACTTCATATTCATTTTTCAACTCACTGCACTGAAAGTCCCATCCTTATATCTTCTCTGAAACTGCCTGGTAAATGAAGTTAAGTGCTCCATAACTTCACACTAATATTTGTGGCAAAATACTCTCATCTACTTCATGTATATCCACTTTCTCTCTTTTTCAAGCTATCTTGCATATTATAGCCAGAACAGTTTGCATTAAGAACTGACCTAATGTGGTTGCTTTTCTGCTCAAGGACCTACTGAATAGCAACCACATCAAACCTGAACACTTTCTTCCACTTTCTAAGGTTTCCATATTCAACTCCCTGCCATAATCTAACATATACTCTCAAGTTAAATCATGAGGAGTGGCATGTTTGACTCCTAATCCATATATGTCCCCTATCTTTCAAGCCTCAGTATCCCCAATCACATGTTCAGCCCTGTCTCTAGGCTCTGAACAACACTGCACTTGAAACAGGAAAATACGAACATTCTTCTGTTGATAATTTCTCTGGCAGTATGTTGCTCTGGTCTCACTGCTTGCTTATATTCCAGCCTTATAACTGAATAACTTTCATTTTTTTTCTTATTACTAGTATCTCATACTGACTTAATTTACTGAGTACTCAGGCACTGATACTAAGCCTTCACAGACTGAGCTCCACTTATATCCTGCCCTCCTGACTGTTTATTGACTGCCGCTTCAAGCTCCACTGATAGGTGACCTTTTTCCAACTTGACTTGTGTTTGTTTTGGCCCCTTGATTAGAATTACCCACTTTCCTTTCTTCTAACAGTCAAACATCTTGGTTTCACACGCTGCCCAATGTGTTCACTTTTCAGATGACCTTGATTCCATATCCTAGAGATGGCCTGGACTGGAGCCCATTGATTCTAGCTCCTGAAGTTCTGCAGTCTGGCTCATCTTGTAAACAGACAAACCCAGCCTCCTCATTGTAGACTCCACAGAGGCATTTATTCTACTCTCATGGGTTTTTTTGTTTTGTTTTGTTTGCTGTCTTCCTTTTTTAGAATGCTATACTTCTTTTCTCCAAAGCCAAATCGATCCTTCAAATCCCAGTTCAAGTCCCACTTCAAGAATATTCCAGTTTTTAACTATTGCATCATCTCTGAACAATATAATAGCTCGAATCTGCACTACATAATGTTTTATCCTTCTCTACTCTCTCAACTCCAGGTATATAATGCAATTGTTGCTAATAACTTAGTAGTTACAAAACATATATTTAATTCAAGTATTAATTATATTTTAATACTCAGGAGACTTCAAAATAGGAAAGTTATGTGAGATTTTTATAAAACAAATTACAAAGTGTTGGACTATAAATTTAACCCCAAATAGATAGAGATAGATACACAGATAGATAGAGCATTTACATGATGCCAACGATGTAGAAAAATTTAGTCACAAGCTTTCAATCATCTTCCAACATAAATTTTATTCTGCTATTGAGGTATTTCTAGAGAATCTATACTAAGAAGACCTAAAGACATATTGGAAAGAGTCAAATGTAAATCCTATAATGTAAGAAGGTTTTGGATGAACTGCTTTAGGTTATATTCTCTCTCAAGAGGTTACAATGCTTGTTCTAATATACGATGGTGTCAATTTCTTACACATTTTTAAAAGTATCAAAGTATTTAGCATCATATGCCCAAACTTGCAACAAACTATATTTAGTATTTTTTATTAAAAATATAAACTACTAAAATTTTTTTGATGGATTAACAGAAAGGAACTATGTTTACAACACAAAATAAAAGGAGATAGCCAGACCAGATCTCTAGAATATATCTAGTTTTATAATTGTAAAATTCCAGGAAATACCAAATCATGCTGACAACAGATTTTTGAGATAAATTTCATTTCAATCATGTATAGACTGTATGCAAAGAAATGGACCTGGATAATGTTTTTTGATGGTTTCTAACTTTATTCCAAGTCTACAGTCTTTGTGAGCAGAAGACTAAATTGAATCTGGGCTCCACCAAGAAAAAAATAGGTGACCTAGGACAAGTCATTTAACTTCTTTAGTTTGTTTATTCACTTATACAGATAACAATAATAAATGCCCTGTCTTCCTCAAGATCATATAATAAAAACTGTGTTAAAAACTTACATCAAAATGTTTTACAAGTAATGTTTTACATAACATTTAATTATTATGAGTAAATAGATTAGTAATAGTAAATGAGTTCAAGATTATATTCATTCAAATGGAAATAGCTAAATTTGTGCATGAATATCAGATGACTTCTTCCTGCCTTGGTTACTAATGAATGGCCAAGCTTGTTTCCGTAAATACATGGGCACTAGGATGTTTTTTTAAAAATACATGTGGCTCAAGATTAGACTTCTTCCGCTTTGTGGTATCACATGTCTGACCACAGCAACTATTTTAAATCATGGTCTATGATTTTTAATGACATCTAACTCCACACAAAGGGTCATCATTCTTAACTAGACGTGTGTGACGTGCTTAACTGCAATGTGTTTTTTTGTGTGTGTCCTTGTTTTTCTCTTTATCATTTTAACATGCATTTCTATAATACTTTGGTAATCTTGAAAACACTCAGGTCACCTTACAACATCAAGACAGGCATAGACCACTGTTTCCTTAAGTCTATAAAGTTTTGTTATAAAAATTGGCTAGCCAACTGTTCTTGGCCTAACATTAATCTAATAAAAGTGTTTCCAAAGAAAGTTTATGGAGTGAAAATTAATTGCTATTATTTTCAACTTTAGTTGAATTTTTAAATAAAAACACTAAAAACTGAACAATAGTATCTAATACTACTATTGAAATTCCATAGCTGGGCATGGCAGTGCATGCCTATAATCCCGGCTACTCAGGATGCTGAGGCAGAAGGACTACTTGTGGCCAGGAGTTCGAGATTAGCCTCAGCAATATAGAAAGACCCTATCTTACATGAAATACAGAAAACAGGAAAGAGAGAGAGACAGATGGAAGGAGGAAGGGAGGGACGGTGAGAAAGACAGAAAGAGAGAGGAGGGAGGAAGGGGGAGGAAGGGGGAAAGAGAGAGAGAGAAAGAGAAAGAAAAAAGAAAGAAAGCAAAAGAAAGAGAAAGAAAGAGGAAAGAAAGAAAGAAAGAAAGAAAGAAAGAAAGAAAGAAAGAAAGAAAGAAAGAAAGAAAGAAAGAAAAGAAAGAAAGAAGAAAGAAAGAAAGAAAGAAAGAAAGAAAGAAAGAAAGAAAGAAAGAAAGAAAGAAAGAAAGAAAGAAAGAAAGAAAAAGAAAGAGAAAGAAACAGAGAGAAAGAAAGAGAAAGAAAGGAAGGAAGGAGGGTGGGAGGGAGAGAGGGAATATTTGGTCAGCTGTATTGTTTAAAAAATCATTACTATTGTGGGTTTACGAGTTTTTGACAGTGTTTTAGGGTATACAAGGGGTTTAACACATGCAGTGTGTTGTCCCAGATAGAGCATCTACTTGAAGACAAACAGGGCTACATTCAAATCCTGTGAACTTCAGCAACCTAATTATTTGTATTATCTTGGGGAAACAGATAATAATAGTAATAATAATAAAAATAGAGAGAAAGTGAGAAAAAAATAGAAATCAATATCAGCAATAAATACTAAAATAAAAATAATAGGGGTTAAAGGCATAGAGAATATGGAGATAGAGAAGGTTTACGTAAGTGTATTCAGGGAAAGCCCCTGTGACGAGACAATGCTGGAACCTGAAGGAACTGTAGAGGTGAGCTTTGTGCTTTTATGAGAAGAGCATTTCAAGGAGAATGGAAAACAAGTACAAAGTGCCCGACCTACCAAATGGGATTTATCGCAGGGGAGGACTATTACAAAACAGCCAGGTAGTTCTAAGAATCCAGGTGCTGACAGCAAGCACTGGGTACTTGGCAACTTGGCAAACCTCTGGCAGAGATTCTCCACCCCATCACAATGCACGCATAGCACAGAAAGAAGAACTACATGGGGTCTCTAGACAGCTGGACTTGGGAAGCCATAGAAGGCTCCACTGCTCGAGCCATGGAAGAGCATGGAAATTGCTAGAGGACTGGACTCAAAAGGGCTTTCGTCAGAGACAAGGAATATTCAGCACTGACCCACCTGGGTCAGCAACTGAGGACTCTACAGGATCAGAGATGACCAGACCACCAGAGTAGCTCAACCACCAGAACAAGAAGGTAGTGTGGAGGGACTCCAGCATAAACAGAGGATGGCAACCCAGGACCAGGTGAAGTTATCTTACTGTCTTAATACCACAGTTATATGGAAATCCCAGAACAACCAGGTTTTAAAATTAAGTAAGAGGAGATGAGAAATTTTAATTTTTTAGATACATAGTTTAGTGAATTGAAATTCATATTTCCTCAACTGTTGAGGGCAATAATAATGCAAATATATATATGTATATACATATATAAATATATATTTATGCATATACATATATAAATATATATTTATGCATATACATATATAAATATATGTATTTGTGTATACATATATAAATATATGTATTTGTGTATATACACACACTCACACAAATATACATTTGGCATGGAATACATACATTGCAGGCCAAGACATCCTTTTTATTCCCTACTCTTCTCTTCTGTGCTTTGTCATTAAGGCTATCTAAACTCTGGATATATCATCAATCGTGTATACACCAAATCCTGGATGTGCTAGGTAAATAATACTCTTCTGTAATTGAAGAAATAAATAACCGCTGTAAAATTACTATCAAGAAGTAGAGAGTGTCTGTCATGGGATCATAAAGCAAGGCTCTCTGAGCTGGTCTGGAAGATCAGGGAAGGCATTCTAATTTAGTTTCCTGAGTCAGGGAGCCTCACCACAAGCCCATCAGGTAGGTATTATAGGTATCATCATAGTTATTTCACAGATGAGGAAAAGGGAGATAGTGTTTGCCTCTGGGGAATGTCAGACACTGGGGCGCTCAAGGAGTGTCACGAGCTTTCTTTAGCCTTATCTGCAATAGTTTACATTTCATAAAGAAAATAGTTTTGTGTTTTATTTGTGTAATTAAAAATTCATTTTTACCTAAATTTAAATAACTCATGCTGGAAGTCACCCAGCAACTAAATGCCAACACTGGAATTTGACTCATTTCTGTCAGGCCCCAATGCTTCTAACCAAAATTCTCTAAAAAAGAAATAATAAAAATAAAACCCAAATTTCCCATAATAAGCCAATGGGTATGTACATGATAGTAAACAAATATGTATAAAGAGAGATTTGAATTCAAGGTCTGAGGTTCAGGTGATTGTAATGTAGAGAGTAGGTCTCCAACAGATCTGCTGGCATTTGCAACCTATTACTGCTGATTAGCAAGTACTCAGAGCCCTTATTTGTGTTCATCCACTGTTCTACATAAAAGTTGTGACATTCCCTGGCTACTGGTGCTACAACTTGTGTGTGCTGCTCTAAGGGATGAAGAAAAGACACAACACTTAAACAGACCCATACATAAATATCAAGAGCAGCACCTGGGTCTTTGGCATCTCTCTAATGGCAGAAATCTTCCCTGTTGTCAAACGTACACACTCTCACAACCCATACATTGCACACACCGCCACCACCACCATCTCCACCTCCACCACCACTGCCACCGCCATTTTATCCAGCTCATTATTGGCAGAAAAGAGGGAAATTTATGGATAATTTGGAAAGTAAGAAAGAGTGATAGGCCTTACTTTATCACGATGTAGGCACCAATGTTTTTCTGCTTTGGAAATGGGAAGTATATAAGTCAGGAATTCTTTAATGTTACAGCAAAAATAATGCAAGACAAAAATGTAATTAAGCATGAAAGGAATTTATGTATTAGAAGGCTATTGGATAGTTCTCATCACCCTAGGAGGTCCAGAAGTTGGAAACTTCCTCCCAAATCCTGCTGCAAAACTGTCCCACAAATTGGCGTCACCACCACCCCTGGGCACACACATTGCTGTTTTCAGGGTCAAAATCCCAGATATCAAGCGCCATCTGCTGCTACTGGATCCCATAGCACTAACGTGGGTTGTAGCTGTCACCGCCTCACCACTCTTGCGGGCAGCATTCTGTAGTTCCTCTTTTTCAGGTAACTAACTTTTGATTCACATCCTGCCACAGACACATCTGATTGACAGATACTATGGCATGTGCCCCTGTCATAGCTAAAAGAAAGGCCGAAACATTTGTAATTTTTTATGTATGTAATGGAAGATGGGCTCCATATTATAAGGTAGAGGATTCTTCAGGAAGTTTCGGCACTGAGAAATCAAATTGAATGACAAACAGGAACCAAAGAATGCCATGATAGAGATGAAGAGAACCCAAAACCTCTTTTTCTGTCCTTGTTTCCTTTTCTGAAACAAGTGACTAAATACTCAAAGTCCATGGGGAATATGACAGATCCATTCTAAAAACTCACTAACACCTGCATGTTCAACCAAGAAACAGCAAGTTCACATCTTATTTGAAGAAAACAAACCTTTATATAAGGGGAAGCATAGTATCACAAACTGGCGTACAGGAGTAAATAGGTGCCTGATTTGCTTCCAGTTAGCCAAGCCCAATAATGTCCTTCAAGCCTACAGAACTATGGCCTCTGATGTTCCTCCTCCACCCTGAAACAGAACCAATAGCAGCTGATCTTGTGTCTACCGCAACCCTCTCTTTCGTGATGAAGCAACATGCAAGTGGAATCCCAAGACAGACAAATGTTGTCATTAGTTAACATTGATTAAACTTAGTGTTTGTGTTGCTAAAATCCTCAGTACTATAATCATTTCTTATTCATGGGCTATGATAATAACTATGTGAAATCTATTTCTGATTAATCTTCCCACCTAGTCCTTAAATATAGAATATTAATATATTCAATACAAATATAAAAATAACATTTGATTTTATATTTATTTAAATATATTTTTTCATCCCTAGTATATGTATTAAATATACTAATATAGAGCTATGTATCTAGATCTATAAAAGAGTCAATAGTTCAGCAAAAATTTTGCTATTAACTTTTCAAGGAAATTACATACTGGCTTTTTTTTTTTTTAATGTGAAAACCTACCTCAAAAAAAAAAAAAAAAAAAAGAAAAAGAAAAACCAGAAAGTGATTTGTTTAGAATAATTCCATGTGAGCCATGACCTATGTTCACTGCTGTTACACATTAAATGGCTGAAATGTAGTTGAGTCCTAAGAAATAGCATTAAAAACAAAATTACATACTTTGTAACAATATAAATAGTATACTAACTGAGTAAATAGATTGTATGTGAAAATAGATGTAATTATATAATTATGTTACATCAAATGTTACATGCAAAATATTTGTATTCTGTTTAGTGAGCTTAGTTATTCCAAAGTAATCCTTTATTATATTTATAGATTTGATGTAAAAGTTCCTCTTCAGTCAATGCTGCCAAATATAGGTATTGAGTCACAAGTGCCTCAATACTTGTCAGTCATTTAAGAATCTCCTACAAAATGGCACCTCAACTTGAAATATTTCTACTTGTATAAATAAAACTTCAGATGTTTTTATACTTGTCTTTTAGAAGACAACATCATCTTGATTATTTACCTTTGCATAGTTTTCTGTTCTTATGTTTTATAACACTTTTTAAAAATTAGAAATACATTTTATATACTTTTGTTACATACTGGCTTTTAATTACAATGGCCTGTGATGACACCTAGTGGCTAATGGGCATATTTTGAAATCCCCAATTTGATCAATGTAAATGATTTTTAATTTTTTTTTTAATAAATACAATGACAATGTTTCCTTTTGCGGATTTTGTCACATTTTAAAAATAAAAGAAGTATATAAAATTTCTCTTTTGTGTCACAAAGAAACTGAAAACAGTTAACTGTAACTAAGAAAGACCATCTTTTAAAAATTGTACCTAAATCTTCAGATAATATATTAGCTATCAATCATAGTTAAAAAGGAAGAAAATAACATTATGTAAGTTCAAAGTGAATGTAGGCATTGTTATCAGTTAACCCTCTAAAATTATAAAAATATAAGGTGGAATCATTCAACATAAAATTCCCGGGATGGAAGTCATAGATTTATAGTCCTGATTGTGCCTCAAATTAGTTGTGTGTCCTTGAACAAATTGTGCAAACTCTCTGTGCCTCAATTCTATAATTAGTAATATAGGAAGGTCAGAATTTACAGGCCTTTTGAGCAGCTTCTTATGTGAGACTCTACAAATTGCTGTCAGTCACATGGCCTTCCTCATCTAGGCACCTGTTCCTAACAACACAACAGAATATTAAATGCTCCATTCTGAACTCAAGGTTTAATATATATCAGCTTTTCTGGCACATATATTTTCTTTTGGATCATAAATTCATAATATATACTTAATATTTAATTCATTTATAGTCTCAATCTTGAAATGTTTGGTAATTTTATTAACTATTGAACAAAATGATATTAA
Organism: Macaca mulatta; assembly: GCF_049350105.2. Taxonomy (NCBI): domain Eukaryota; kingdom Metazoa; phylum Chordata; class Mammalia; order Primates; family Cercopithecidae; genus Macaca; species Macaca mulatta. Next base: position 50,137,715 of record NC_133406.1, read on the forward strand.
TTTTGAATGTTTCCTCAAGTTGCTTCACTAAAATGAAAAAGGAACCACTAGCATCTTTCCTTAATATTTAATGAGCATATCTTTTTCACTTTATTCTAGAAATTTATAATTTTGCATAATTCTATTAAGTCTTCTCACAGACTTCCACTGTCTACATCTGAAGAGCTCTAGTCCTGATAGTTTGAATGTTTGAACTTATTTTACAGTTATCCCTCCTTCTCCACACTAGGCACCCCCAACACACACACACACCCACACCCACACACATACACACACACACGCACATTCTTACCATCTTTTTCTTACCGTCTTTCTCTTCTATTTTAGTTTTCATTTTTTAAAAAAAGTTGATTATTAAATATTTCAAGCATAGAGAAAATTTTAAGTCAATATGTAAAACACCCATGGATCTATCACTTATTTTTGTAATCTTAACATTTTGTCATATTTTGTTCAGTAAAAAAAAATGGAATACTGCACAGACAATTAAGATCCTGTATACCCATCTCCTGCTTCCATCTCTATCAGAAATCACTATCTATATTTGGAGTTTATAATCCACCTGCTTGTCTTTATATTTTTATTACATATAACCAGGAGCAATACATGTATGGGTTTACGTTTTAAAACATTGTATAAATGTTTATATAAGCATATATTCTTCTGCAATTTGTTTGTACAGAAGTTGTTAATTTCAATGCAGTAAACTTTCCAATCTTTTTCTTTAAGTTTTATACCTTAGTTTTTCCTTAAGAAATCTTTCTGTAGCTCAGGATCATGACAGGTTCTGTACTAATTTTTTAATTAAATCTTTAATATTTTTGCCTTTAACCCATTGTTTTGGGTATAATGTAAGGCTGGTATCTAAGGTCATGGACTTTTTTTCTATATGGATAATCAACCATCCCAGCATCAATCTATTGAATTGTGCTCTGATTTTCACCTCTGTAGTATTTTATTTTTCCATATGATTAGGACTGTTCTGTGCTGTACATTTTTCTATTTGTCTTTACTTGCGCAGATATTATACCATTTTAATTTCTATAATTTTAGAGTAAACCTGGGTATCTGTTCTCTCCACCATTTTGAAAAATGCCTTAATTATTTTTGACAGTTTTTTTGAGGTATGAATTATAGCAAGAATTTGTCAAAGTCAAATGAAATAGCTCTACTGAAATTTTCCTCGGAATTACATTGAATGTATAGGTTAATGAAGACAGAGTTGTGTTTATAATATTTTCCTCCATGGACATAATATAGGTCCTTATTTATTTAGCTTCTCTGTTTTATGAAAATACTAAGTTTTCTCTAGAAACTCTTGTACATCTCTTGTTAAGTTTATTCCTAGGGTCTATATAATTTTTGTCACAATTTAAATGCTATGCTTTAAGCTATATTTTATCTTTGCTTATGCTATATAAAGAAAAGCAGATTATTTTTACATGTTAATCTTGTATTTCAACAGCGTAATTAACCTTTCTTTAGTGCCAAACAATTTGCCTATATAATCTTTTTAGATTTTCTTAGTAAGCTGATAGGCCTTCCCAATGCAACAATAATTTTGTCTCTTCACTGCTAATAGTTATACTTGTTTGCACTTTGCACTAGGTGTGGCCTCCAGCAAACATTTAATAGAAACAATGACAGTAATAGGATAGTACTTCAAATGTTTTATTCTTAATGTGACATTTGCTGTAAGTTTTTGGTAGAAACCCTTCATAGGATAAAGGGATTTCTGCTTTATTCCTAGTCTTCTTTATTGTAAATGAGTATTGCATATTTATCAAATACTTTTTCTGCACGTATTGGGATAATCACATGGCTTATATCTATTAATGTGATGAAATATACTAAAATATTTTATAATAGTAAAACTTCCTTGAATTCTAAAACAAGTCCGATTTAGCTCTATTGTATTCTTTTACATATTAAAGATGAGCCTGTAATTTTCCTTTCTCATGTTGTCTTTCTTTGGTTTTGATATAGAGGTTTTACTAGTTTCATAAAACGTGTTTAGAGATATACTCATTTTCTACTCTTTGGAAAAGCTGATGTCATGTTTGGATTTCCTGTTCTTTGCATAGTTGATTAAGCTTCTTGTAAAATTAACCGGAGCTGGATTTGTGTTTCTGTGAGTGTGGATGGAGACAGGGGCATAGGAGGAGGTATGCTGATGCACTAGGAGATGAAGATTTTCAAACTTTCATTTAATTCCCATAATAGTTAAAGATCTATTCAGATTTTCTAATTATTTTTTTAGTCAGCTAAGCGACATTTTTGGAGAAATATGACCATTTGTTTTTTGGCCAGAGTATTCTCCTGTGATTCTGTTTCATATCTATTGGAACTGTAGATCTGTATCCATGACCTTTTCTTCTCCCTAATATTGTTAAAGGTCATCTGTCTATTTCTCCTACATCACTTTTGTCAGAAAGACTTCCTCATTTTTATGTAGAAATAAATTTGTTTCTTAATCCTTTCTGTTTTCCTTTTCTATTAAATTATGACTATTGTTTTGATTTCATTAATTTGTGCTTTTACCTGTGTACTATTCCTTTCCCTCTGATTTCTATGTTTTTTGGTACTGTTTCCCTAGCTTCTTTGTTGATCGCATAGCTCATTATTTTACAGTTTTCTTTCTTTTTAAAATATAAGCATTTAATGCCATATGATTTATCCTTAAAAAAAATCACTTTAGGCTTGGCACAGTCATTAATGCCTATAATCCTAGCACTTTAGGAGGTCAAGCTGGGGGGATTGCTTGAGGCCAGGAGTACAAGACCAGCCTGGGCAACATAGCCAGACCCTATCTGTACAAAACTTTAAAAAAGTGTGTGTGTGTGTGTGTGTGTGTATATGTGTATATATATATATATATATATATATATATATATATATATATATACACACACATACATATAGTCATGCTGGGCTGGGCACGGTGGCTCACGCCTGTAATCCCAGCATTTTGGAGGCAGAGGCGGACAGATCACGAACTCAGGAGATCAAGACCATCCTGGCTAAAATGGTGAAACCCCGTCTCTACTAAAAATGCAAATAAAATTAGTCGGGCATGGTGGCGGGTGCCTGTAGTCCCAGCTACTCGGGAGGCTGAGGCAGGAGAATGGCGTGAACCGAGGAGGCAGAGCTTGCAGTGAGCTGAGATCCCGCCACTGCACTCGAGCCTGGGCAACAGAACGAGACTCCCTCAAAAAATAAAAAATAAAAATAATGGTGGTATATGCCCTAGCTACTCTGGAGGCTGAGATGGGAGGACTGCTTGAGCCCAGGAGTTCAAGGTTACAGTGATCTATGATCACACCACTATGCTGCAGCCTGTCTCTTTTAAAAAAAAAAAAAAAATCATTTAAGCATTCTCCCACAAATTCTGATACACGACATGTTCATTATCTTTTATTCACATTTTCCAGTTCTTATTTTGACTCTCTGTTTGATCCATTATTTAGAGTGTGTTTTTGTTTTATTTTGTTTTAGTTTCTAAATGCATGAGGAATTTTTAAGACATCTTTTGAAGATTAAATTCTATTTTTTACATTTTATTGTGGTGTAAACACTTAACATGAAATCCACACTCTTATCAGATTTTTAAGTGCAGAGTACAATACAATACAGTGTACTGTTAGCTATAGGCACAATGTTGTACAACAGATCTCTAAATTTCTTCATCTTGCATAACTGAAACTTTATACCCATTGATTAGCAACTCCCCATTTCTTACTTCTCTCACTCTCTGAAAACCACCACACCATTCTCTGCTTTTAGAAGTTTGACTATTTTAGATAGATTATTTCTCATAGAAGTTGAATCATGTAGTGTTTGTCCTGCGACTGGCTTACTCCACTTAACATAATTTCCTTAAGATTCATCCATTTTGTTGCATATTGCAGGATTTCCTTCTTTTTCAAGGCTAAATAACATTCCATTGTATGTATATACCACATTTGCTTTATCCATTTACTCAGCTCTTTAGGTTATTTTTATATATTGGCTATTGTGAATAATGCTGAAATGAACATGGAAATGCTAATATCTCTAAAATCCTGATTTCAATTTTTTTTTTGGTTAAATACCCAAAAGTGGGATTGCTAGATCTCATGGTAGTTTTTTTTTTTTTTTTTTTTCAATTTTTTGAGGAAACTCCTTACTGTTTTCCATAGTTGCTACATCATTTGGCATTCTCATCAACAGTGTACAAGGGTTCTGATTTTTCTACATCCTCACCAACGCTAGTCTTTGGTTCTTTGACAGTAGCCGCTTAACAGGTGTGAGATGATAGCTCATTGTGGTTTTGACTTGCATTTCCCTGATGATTAGTGACACTGAGTAGCTTTTCATATACCTGTTACATGTTTTTATGTCTTCTTTGAAAATGTGTCTATACAATTTTTTTAATTGGGTTTTTGTGTTATTGAGTTGCAGGATTTCCTTACCCTTACAACCCACAAAACTATGGCATGAATATACACATAGCAAAGTATAAAGTTTATTTCTAAAATATCTACTTTGTTCCCACTACAAGGATGCCAGGACATTTTAACTCTCATCAAGCCCCTCTTAACTTTCTCATTTTTGTTGGCAGCATTTTAGTCCCACTTTTTTCATATCTCTGAAATTATTATTATTGTTCATACAAACAATAGTTGTGTACATAAAACTCCAAGTGTACCATTTTCTCTGTTCATCATCTCTTTTCTGAATCTCAGTCTCCCTGTAGCTCTAATTTTTTTTACTTTCTTTAGTATATGTATTTGAATCTTTCATTGAGAATCAAATAGTATGTGTAGAACTTTAAATATATACAAAATGTGTAGGCCGGGCGCGGTGGCTCAAGCCTGTAATCCCAGCACTTTGGGAGGCCGAGACGGGTGGATCACGAGGTCAGGAGATCGAGACCATCCTGGCTAACACGGTGAAACCCCGTCTCTACTAAAAAATACAAAAAACTAGCCGGGCGCGGTGGCGGGCGCCTGTAGTCCCAGCTACTCGGGAGGCTGAGGCCGGAGAATGGCGTGAACCCGGGAGGCGGAGCTTGCAGTGAGCTGAGATCCAGCCACTGCACTCCAGCCTGGGCGACAGAGCGAGACTCCGTCTCAAAAAAAAAAAAAAAAAAAAAAAAAAAAAATGTGTAGTTGTTTTCTCTTAATATTTGAAGAAAATTTTCCATTATTTTCTTGTCTGTTTTTGCTACTGAGGTATCTGCAATTATTACTTCAAAGCAATCTTTTATTTAGGTCTAATTACTATTAATTTTTTCTCTTTTACTTTGGTAAAACTCTACACTTTTATCATGCTGTATCAATATGTGGAGGTACTGATATAAAGATAGATGTATACATAGATAAATGGATAGATGGATGGATAGATAAATAGATAGAAAGATTTCTGCTGAGGATTTAAACATTATCAATCTTATTAATCTTTTATTAGTTATGAAAATTCTCACCATATTACCTTACATACTCATCTTGTTATATCATCCTGCTATTTTTTGAATAATTTTCTTAGGTCCATCTATTAATTCACAAATTCTTCCTTTAGCTAATCTGTGGTTTAATCTGTCCATTAGTTTGTTTTTTAGTGATTATATTTCTCACCTCCAGAAGTTATCTGTTTTTTTCACATCTGTCTAATCTTTTGAAATATGGTTTTGTTGTTTTCAAAATTGAGATTTTTTAAAATAGATTATTCAGTTTAAATATTTTTGTTTTATAGTTTCTATTCAGCAATTCTATTAGCTGAAGATCTTAGGAATCTAATCTCGCTTCTTTTTCTAATTTGGTATTTTTTCATGAGGGTTTGTTAAATTGTGTGTTTGTAAATTTTAGATACTAAGCTCGTCTTCAGTATGGATTTTTCCAAAGGAGTCTTGTGTGGCCTGTGTTAACAGATGTCATTCCAGGGATATATTGTCTGCCTTCTGCTAGGTGCCCCAAGGATATTACCAGCCCATACTACTTTTTACATTGATTCCTCTCTTGAGAATTTTAGGAGCTCACAGATAGAGTAAATTTAAATCCCATTACCATGATTACAAGTTATCATGGAAGGCTTCATTTTTTCATCTGCAGCCCAGGGCCAAGAGACCTAAGCTTTCTTGTTGTCTCCTATGCCACTGGAAAGATATTTTCTAGTTCAACCTATGTCTGATTGTTATCCCTCTGAAAAACAGATTAGAGGGTTAGCGGATCTGAATACAAACTTCCCACAGGTACAGGCATCATACCCCAGGTGCTAGCTTCCTTCTTTTTCCTTAACCAGGAAAGAAAAAAGAAAAGATTTGTTGCCAGGGTGAGTCACAATTCCAGTTTTCCATCCTACCACTATGATTTTCAATTCCCACTTTGTATATGAAATTGAGAATTTTCCTTTCTTACTAGTAAGAGCAGCCATGAATTTAAAATAATTTTAAAATTATTTTAGCCAGAAAATCTCTTTGTTTTGTATTGGAAGCATTTTCAGTTACTTGGTTGGTTCAAAAAATTGCTGGAAATAAAAATAGTCATCTTCTTTCCCATTCAATTACAATCTCCTTGAGTTGACGGCAACTGTGTACACAAGCTAAGGGTAACTACAGATAAAATATTGCTTTCCATTGTAAGTGAAAACACTGTTCTCAGATAATGACCATGATCACTAATCTTTTTTTTTTTTTTTTTTTTTTTTTTGAGACGGAGTCTCACTCTGTCGCTCAGGCTGGAGTGCAGTGGCCGGATCTTAGCTCACTGCAAGCTCCGCCTCCCGGGTTCACGCCATTCTCCTGCCTCAGCCTCCCGAGTAGCTGGGACTACAGGCGCCCACCACCTTGCTCAGCTAGTTTTTTGTATTTTTTAGTAGAGACGGGGTTTCACCGTGTTAGCCAGGATGGTCTCGATCTCCTGACCTCGTGATCCGCCTGTCTCAGCCTCCCAAAGTGCTGGGATTACAGGCTTGAGCCACCACACCCTGCCAATCACTAATCTTTTAAAGTTACATATAGTGAATTGGCATTATCATGGGAAAATATTATCAGCAACAAAATAATAAAATTTATCAATTATTAAGCACTTGAGATGTATTTGTTATTACTAATCCTTATAATAATTTTCCTCAGAAAACTAACATTTATAATATAAAGTAACTTGTTCATAAATCATGCACATAGTTTGATGACCCAGTTGGAAATATAGATCGATCTCTTTCTAACACCAAAATTGGTTATCCCCACATCAGGGGCTTCTATATGTCATAATTGACCATGATTCATGCTGCTTATTTGGGATTTGTTTACCTGGCAACTCTTTAACTCAAGCTTGCCCAAGTAAAACTTTCTCTCTTTGTCTTGTTCACTATATTTGCCTCTGTCAGCATGTATATCCAGAACTTACTTAATCTGTAAACCTGCCTAAATTGTTGCAAATAGAGATTAAAGTCATAAAAAATATGCAAAATGCAAATAAGCATACAGACTGTGTCTTATTTATCTGTATAATCTTCTGTTTCACATAGTACATGACTTTTTTAATACACAAAATCAAAGTGATCTGAAAATACTTTAATTCCTAATATTGTGAATATTTATTTAAGTGCTTCATAAAGTACCTTATAGCTTACAATAAAACATATTATGAATATAATCTTTCTTATAAATATTGAAACCTCAGTCCTTAGCACTATGTCTATAAAAACATGGAACATTTATTTTATGTAAAAATAAAGATAAAAGCTGAATTTGAAGACTTAAAAATTTAAAACCATAATTCTCTCAAGTAATAAATGTGTGAAATTTAACAAATTTAAGTGTGCAAAAATCTTTTTTTTTTTAAAGTGGACATATGTCCTGTCAGTAAGTTTAGACTTATTATGAAATAAACCACAATGTAACTTAAGCCATGTGGTCCCGGGAGGACGGTGGCGTCTTGCTGTGATCCATGGCACTAACAAAAAAATAGGACACATTTCTGTCATCCTTCACCCTCCTCCCCTTCCAGGATTGACCTGGGACAGGAAGGCATAGCCATCCTGAGTTATAACTAACAAATGTTAGTTTCCTGAGGAAAATTATTATAAGGATTAGTAACAACTAATACATCCCATTGCTTAGCAACTGGCTCTCATCTTCTCAGAACAGAAGCTTTTTGCTGCTACTCAGACCTTTTTATTTCCTTCTCTGATACTAAAAATCTTTATTTAACCTGGGAACAGAGGTGGAAAAATTTCTACTTGCCCTCAAAATTTATATTTTATATTCTGATGTAGGCATTTGAACTTTGAAAGTCAGTAATCCTATGTTGTTGTTGCAGTCGCCCCCTGCACGCTGTGTATCACTCTTCCCTGAAGCAGTGGAAGCTGCAGGTCTGGCTGCCCAGATGTTTGGGATAGGTGGGAGTGGTAGAGTGTGGAAGGGTAAAGCAATTTGCAGAGAAATAAAGACAGAAATTTGCCTACTCGATCTACCAAGAAAAGACAAGTCGTGGAAGCCAACAAAACTTGGCTTAAACAGCAGTAAAGATATTAGCTTGAACCACATAAAGTTATCCATATGCTACCATTTTTACCTTATAAAAACCAATTTCATATGATTCAACCTAATAAAAGTGTTATGTTATGAGGCAGTTCATCTCACATAATCTATTCTCTCTTCAGCAGAAATCAAAGACCATTCTGAATTTATATTTCCATATTAAGGAGGAATATAATTTCCTTCATAATGCCATCCTAAGAGACTAGGGTTGTCAACTGTCCATCATCAAAGAGTTTTTCCATTTCATTATAATGTAAAGGCTATTTGGGCAGACTGTGAATGCCTAGGGAGTGGTACATACAGTATACTTTGAGGTGTAAGAGTATACACATTGAAGCCAGGTGGCCTGGATTCTAATGCCCAATCCACAATCCACTATTTGCCATCTGTATGACCTTTGCATGCCCCAATTTTTAAAAAATCTATAATGCAGGGATAATCACAGTATCTATTTTATAGATTTGTTATGATAATTAATTGAGTTATTTGTAAGGCTTACAGATCAGTGCTTAGTATATTCTGCGACAAATGAGTATTTATTATAATTGTTGTTATTATTATTCTAATATATTATGGGTTGAATGATGCCCTCCATCCTATATTCATATGTCAAAGGCAAATCTATAGAGACAGAAAACAGACTAGTGGTTGCCTGGGACTCAGGGAGGGTGGAGAGTGGAAGTGGGTATGTGGGATATTATGGGAGTGATGGGCATGTTCTAAGATTGGATTGTGATGATGATTGCACAAATACTATATATTTACACATAAAATCTCAATTTTTACAAGAAAGATGAATGGTTTTATGGTATGTAAACAACTCCTCATGAAAGCTATTAAAAATGACTTATTGATAATTTTTAATTCAAATATATAGAGATACTATTTGCATTTTCATAGCCAATATCATGGAGCTGTAAACATGTAAGGCAAATAGAGAAGCTTAGCACTGTGGAAAAAGCTGTTGCCACAGCACAGCTAATTAACATCTTTAACATCCCATTTTCTTTCTATTAGCCAAACCACCTCTGGACATCTCACCATAGAAACATTCCTACTCTTTAATTATGTGTGTTAGTTTATTGTGTTTTATAGTTTTCATCTAAGGAAAATCTGATTGATCCCACTATGGGACTGATTGCCTAATATCCAGACAGCATTTGCTGTATTTTATGTTCAGGATACTGCCACTTGAGAAAGGATTATTTACTGTGACAAATCTTAAATGGGAAATGAAGCAAAATTAACTAGTAAAACATTTTCTGTGCCAGAGTCATATGTGCATTACAAGAAGGAAAAACAAACTTCCCTTGAGAGTGGTTTTAATTATTCACAGTCTCTGACGTGATTTCAATATAACCCAACACAAATGCTGCCTGATTTTTCTTTGCCAATTTTGGTGAGTATTACAACAATCCACTCCACTTTTCAGGGAAGAATGCTTTCCCTTTCCAAACCTCATGGAGTCCACACTCAAAGCATTCTGACTCCCCATGACAACGACGTCAACTGAACAGAAACTTAAATTAGTTGAGGCAGTTTCCTACGAATCCCTGCAAGCCCCTTTGGATCCTTTCTTGGAACAAACTTTTAACCCATTTATGGGACCAGATAAACCCACTCTAAATCCCCGGGCTCATGGACTGCTGGCCACCTATATTTGAAGTTCTTACTGCTTCTCTAACAAAACGCAAAGTCTCACATGACCTTCTCAATATTATCTTGCAAATATTTTTATTTTTTTATTTTTGAGATGGATTCTCGCTCTGTCGCCCAGACTAGAGTGCAGTGGCACAATCCTGACTCACTGCAACCTCCACCTCCTGGATTCAACCTATTCTCCTGCCTCAGTCTCCCAAGTAGCTGGGATTACAGGTGTGTGCTACCACGCCCAGATAATTTTTGTATTTTTAGTAGAGACAGGATTTCACTATGTTGGCCAGGCCGGTCTCAAACCCTGGCCTCATGTGATCCCCCTACCCAGGCCTCCTGAAGTGCTGGAATTACAGGTGTGAGTCCCCACGCCTGGCCACTTGCATAATTATTTTTTAATTGCTCTCTGGAGTTCAGTGTTCTCTCACCTGCTAATACTCACTCAGGACTCATTTCTACCAATGAGTCTTGGCTTTCTTAAGGAAAGAGACCGTGTCTTTATTCATCTTCAAATAGACAGCACATAAAACTGTTAAATGCTGCCCATTTTCCAAGGACCTTTCCAATGCTACCTCATCAGTAATACACTTCTGATACCCACAAACAAATCTAGTTACTTATTCCTTTTATATCCTCTATAGATTGTACAACCTTGATTACCTTTATTATGTTCTCTTTCTAGTAATTTGATTACTCTTCTTATTACTGATTATACTGTAAGCTTGTGAAAATATGTGACATATTATACTATCTGTGTTCACTGTTCTGTCCCAACCCTCAATCCCACTCAAAATCATTCTCAGAAAGTACTTGCTTGATAATGTCAATTAAATCAAATAATAATGGTTCTGCCATCCTTACTTATAATTAACAACATTCAAGTATATTATATCAATTCGAATGGCAGAAATAATGAACAAACAAGATTTTTCTGGTTTATTTAAGGAGCAAGAAATATTTGTAGTCAATGAAAATAACTTCTCTGTGAAAATTTTGAAGGGGCTAACTCTCTCTGCCAATGTTCCTTTGCCAATATATCTATAAACTTTCCCATCTTTCATGTTTTTCAAGTCCCCATCAGTATCTGGGGTGATTTTTATATCACTCTACCTTCTGATACACAAAGCAGTGTGGTATAGGAAGTAAGATATGTGCTTTTAAGTCACATAGTCCCAATCCCAAATTACACAGCTCAGGTGGAAGACCTAAGTATGCTCCTTACCCCATCTGAAGTTTAGGTTCCTTTTCTCTAATATAAAGACCGAAATAACAACTTCATTTGGTTGTTGTGAAGATTACATGAGAAAATGTGTTTAAGGCACTCTTTACAATGCTTGTCGTATTAAAGATATTTTAAAAAGTTACATTAAAAGTATTGATTCAATTAAACAAATATTTATTAAGTACCCACTGACAGCCATGCACTAATTTGTTCCAAGGACCCAATAATGATCAAGACAGACACAAGGCCTATTCTCAAATTGCTTAGAGTCCAGTGAAGGCGACAGACAATTCAGCATGCAAATGTAGTACCTGGTGATAAGCACAGTAATGCAAAAATAAAGACAAGAGTGTCTTTATTAATGCAAAAATAAAGACAAGGGTACAAATGACGAGCACCCATAAAATCAGAAGATTAATTCTTCCAATAATTTCAAATCGCTGCCTAAATTCAAAAACTCAGTATATACAAACTGTGGTCATTATTAACAATAAAATATATTGGATGATTCAGTGATGAAGGAACAATGCAAGGTACCAGCTACCATATAATCACCTTACAGAATTATCATGCCTTTTAGGCTATACCACATTCTAGAATCCACAAGCACAGTCTTATAGAGAAACAGCAATCAAATCTACAAACAAATATCTATCCTTTGGATATATAGGAAAATCTCAAGATAAAAACATACTCAATACACAGGTCATGCATTTGCATATTTCTCTACTTTAACAGCAACTGAAAATTCAGTGTGAAGAGACAGGAACTAAAAAGTAGTTTCTGCAAAGCAGATGCCCTTGTTGTGCTTCTAAAGCCTGGTTTCTATATTTTTTAAATAGCATGCTAATTTTAAAAGACAAAATAATAAAAGACATACAGGGTTGTGAATGGAAAAGTTTAAAAACTCACAAGGCCAATTTCTCGTTATAAGAGGTCCCTGGGGAGAGATAAGAAACTGGTATTTCACTTGTCAAACAGGAACTTGTGTGCTATTTTATACTTTGCTTTGCTTACAGCAACCTTAGCAGACCACGAATGTTATAGAGGAAGAATATTATAGGGGAAGAGTTTAGGTAAATTAAGTCTAATAGCTTTGCTGCTTAACGTAAATGAGAAGCAGTTGACAGTAGGGCCCTGAGTTCATTTCAGAGGATATTCTCTCTGTCTCTGAACAGGGTTGGCAAAGAGCTGCAGGATAAAGGGTACTCCAGGCTACAGCACTTTCCCCCGACAGGCATCCACCACACTCCTTGGACTTCCGCTCTGCTCTTCTCTGCTCCCAGCAGAGGGGTCAATGTATATGTTCTGAATTTTGCTTGCCTTTAGCCGGAATATCCCATGACTTGGGCAAGTGTAACCTAGAAAAACCTTTTATTTCCCTTAGGTGTTCTTCCATTTCTAGTCAGCTCTGCTTAAGTTGATTTCAAATACTGTCCTTTCTTATAATCAAAATATTTTGCTCGGGTATGTCTCCCGGATAGTCGACAAATATGTATGTCACTATTATATTTCTACAAAAATGGTACCCTCCTAGCTCTTATTAATTCCCCATTCCTCTCACCTGGATTCTTTGTAAGAGTGGGTATACTCTCCAACTGTGAGATTAATCATGAGGAGGAAATTAAGTCTTCTATGTCATCAACTGGAAAAAAAAAGATAAAATTAAAAGAAAAATCTCTCATTTTAGTTCGCTCATTTTCCTCCGCTTATTCACAGCTGTAGTGTATATATATAATTATAAATTATCTGTAATGTACCAATATAGGACCAGCTATGATTGGGTTCATAATGATTCCTAATAACAAAACCTAAATGTTGTAAGCGAAATATCTTTGTAATTAGTGCCCTAGTTTTTGCTCCGGGAGGATAAATTGGGACAGCATCCACTAATGTTCTGGAGTCTGTTCAGAGATGAATAGTTGCCAAAAACTACTGGAAGGTTGAAGACTTCCTAAAGTTTATCTAATTTAGGGCCATGTGACATTAAGTCTCAATTTCCTCTTCTGAAAATTGAAGATAATAGAATCCGCCTCTCGAGGACATTAAAAAGATTAGGTAAATTTCCTAGCTCATTGCGCCCATTTCATGCTCTATGGAAATGGTAGTTATTATTATTATTACTTTGATTAATAAATACTTCATAATAGTGTTGGGTACGTCTATAGACACAAAATGAAACGAAACTCTTCAAATATAGCCATAAGGAAACTGTGTGATAGCAGACCTGTGACCCGGCAGCTGACAGACGTGGTCACTAGATAGGTCTCTACATACTTGGCTGTGAAACCTGGCCCACTCACAACCCTTCTCTCTTTCAATTTTGTCATTTGAAAATTTAAGGAGTCAACCTAAATTGTTTTCAATGCTCCCAGAGCTTACAAACTATCGTTTTAATGAATCCTCTAGGTTAAACAGTACCCATCTGCAATATCTGAGAGACCTAATGTCTTGTGTCTGAACCCATCCTTAATTTTGTCAGGAAATAAATATAACTAGATAATATACTAGAGCTTTTCTGGGGAGGAGGAGCTACTATATTTATTTCTCTAGAGAACTTCCAACCAGAACACTTGAACTCCTAAACTCTAAACTATATCTTCCTAGGCAACTCTACAGGACTCCAAATTCACTTATTTCTGTTGAAAGAATAGGCTACTGTACCAACTGATAAAGAGCCTATCTAGGGACCCAGAGAGCACTTGACAGATACTATCACATTAAAAGCTGTTTCTTAATTAGAGGAAAGCTAGTATGGAAAATCATTCTGATAACTAATCTGGAACACTGACAGTTAAGTGACTTTGTCTTCAGTGCCAGTGAACAAGGACAATGCAACTCTCTAAATTCTATTTACTCATCAAACCTCCTAATTAGATCAACTGCAACTGCCCAAGCAACTTTAATGACCCTTGTTAGAGATTTCTCACCCAGCTGCTACTGCTATCCAGTAGGCTTCTGAGACCCTAGCCCTGACTCTGCCTCCCCTACACGACCTCATTACTCCTGCCCTGTGAATCTCAACACTGTCCTTTACTCACCCAGGAACATCACCATCAGCAACAATGTCAATCCTCTCCACTCACTGCAACTTCACAGCCAAATGCCCTCATTACAGTTTATCCAACTTTTAGGAGTATTATTTGAATGCATCTCCTCTAAACCCTTTGATAGAGAATACAGTTTTCCACAACCCAAATTAAAATGTACACAGAATTTGTCTTCTGGTATCTATCCCTTAGTTTTATATCCCCTTCCAGCAAAACTAGCTAAATAATTTGTGATGCCCAATGTAAAATGAAAATGAAAGGTCCTTTGTTTCAAAATCAAGAATATTAAGACAGTGACAACAGGGCCCTAAAACCAAATTCTGGCCCTGTGTTAGCATGGGACGTGTCACATGCACATGAAGCTACACCAGTCTCTCTTATTCCTGAGTTCTCAACCCTTCTAAACATGTGTACCATGGTGTCTTCATCAACCAGGAAGTGTTTCCTCTCTCCCCACAGCAACCTCCCTTGGCTTCATTGGTTTACATCATGGGCTGTTGCCATTTGATAGTCTCATGTCTCAACCTCTCAGAGACCAAGCTACCTACTAATTAATTCACTAGACTGATTGTACCTGAAAGGTCTTCTGATCCTCACATCCCCATTTCAAGTATGGCCTCCAAAATCTCTGTTGCATTTTTATTGACTAATCCATCACCTATTGGCCAAGGGAATTCCTGTGTGTGTGGACCGTGTGAATCTCAGTATCTTCAAATAATTTTGCATGCGATCCACCTAAGAATAAAGCTTGACCCTGGGCAAGGTCTTCTCAACAGTAATCAGTTTATTTTTTCTAGAATGACAGATAAAACATTTTATTTCCCATTATCAAGGCCCAATAAAACATCTGTAGGCTAAGAGTAGCTATGCCAATTAGCAGAAGCGACAGCCTGAGTCAATGAACTGTAGCCTAAAAATGAAGCCACGGTCCCTTTGGAACACTGCTTGACTTGGAACAGATCTAAGTGGCATATTCCTTAGTTACTACTGTTTCACAACACTTTTTTGACCCCGTTTTCTTAGGCATGTTTGATTCTCCAGTATATTTCTAAACATGCACATAAGCAATTTAAATGTTTTCCCGGGCCTTGGCAGAAAGTGAAAATAAAATAATAAGAAATATATTATTAAGTACATTATTGTTTATGTTATCAGATATAACAAGTGTTTTGAGCTGCTAGAGTTCTTTGTTTAGAAACACTTGGGTGTTTTTTAAGTGTCATCAAATTCAATATGCATAAAATTCATAAAGCAAATTCATAAAATGTATAAAGCCAATGTATTTTGCTTTATGTCATCTGCTTGAATACTGGGCATAAACTGAATTTCAGACATTTGAACTAGAAGAATTAACTAAAGGAATTCTTATGGAATTGTTCTGTAAAATAAATCATTTTCAATGATAATAATCATCTGTTAATCTATATTTTTCTTTCAGATATTTCATTATAAGAAGGCAGCATATATTGTGTGTCTTTAAAGAATGATGCTCAAATTGCATCATTTGAGGCAGAAAAATTATATTCAGAAGCATAATATTCCATTTACTCAACTCAAATAGAAACTATGTTAATAACACTCAAATGAATAAAATAAAGCAAGAGTGGGGGAGAATTTGTGTAACCACAGTATCTTGTCACATGTCTTTCTAGTAGAGAAAGAAGAAGAGGAGATAGATACATAGACACACGGGCCTAAAAACTTTAGGCTATTACCTAAACTGAGATAAGAATGTAAGATACACACAATTCTTTGATTTTCAACCAGAACTAAGCCAGAAAGGGAATGAGAGACCTTAAAGTGCACAGAACGCAGGAGTTAGGCAGCCTGGGTTTTGGCCTCTGCTGTATCTCAGCTACTGTGTGGCTCAGGGCAACACACAAGAGATCAATTTCTTTCTTCAATTAAATGAAAGCTTTGAACTAGATTATCTAAATTTCCTTTAACCTCTAAATGTCCGTGATGGAACTTCTACTTTAAAAAGGGGTTAGACCCATCAAAAAGTGGGCAAAGGATATGAATAGACATTTCTCAAAAGAGGACATTCATACAGCCAACAGACACATGAAAAAATGCTCATCATCACTGGCCATCAGAGAAATGCAAATCAAAACCACAGTGAGATAGCATCTCACACCAGTTAGAATGGCAATCATTAAAAAGTCAGGAAACAGCAGGTGCTGGAGAGGATGTGGAGAAATAGGAACACTTTTACACTGTTGCTGGGATTGTAAACTAGTTCAACCATTATGGAAAACAGTATGGCGATTCCTCAAGGATCTAGAACTAGAAGTACTATATGACCCAGCCATCCCATTACTGGGTATATACCCAAAGGATTATAAATCATGCTGCTATAAAGACACATGCACACATATGTTTATTGTGGCACTATTCACAATAGCAAAGACTTGGAATCAACCCAAATGTCCATCAGTGACAGACTGGATTAAGAAAAATGTGGCGCCGGGCGCGGTGGCTCAAGCCTGTAATCCCAGCACTTTGGGAGGCCGAGACGGGCGGATCACAAGGTCAGGAGATCGAGACCATCCTGGCTAACACGGTGAAACCCCGTCTCTACTAAAAAATACAAAAAAACTAGCCGGGCGAGGTGGCGGGCGCCTGTGGTCCCAGCTACTCCGGAGGCTGAGGCAGGAGAATGGCGTAAACCCGGGAGGCGGAGCTTGCAGTGAGCTGAGATCTGGCCACTGCACTCCAGCCTGGGCGACAGAGCCAGACTCAGTCTCAAAAAAAAAAAAAAAAAAAAAAAAAAAAAATGTGGCACATATACACCATGGAATACTATGCAGCCATAAAAAAGGATGAGTTTGTGTCCTTTGTAGGGACATGGATGCAGCTGGAAACCATCATTCTCAGCAAACTATGGCAAGAACAGAAAACCAAACACCGCATGTTCTCACTCATAGGTGGAAACTGAACGATGAGATCACTTGGACTCAGGAAGGGGAACGTCACACACCGGGGCCTATCACGGGGAGGGGGGAGTGGGGAGGGATTGCATTGGGAGTTATACCTGATGTAAATGACGAGTTGATGGGTGCTGACGAGTTGATGGGTGCAGCACACCAACATGGCACAAGTATACATATGTAACAAACCTGCACGTTATGCACATGTACCCTAGAACTTAAAGTATGATTTAAAAAAAAAAAGGGGGGGGGGGTTGGAGAAGCAGTCTCTGAAACAAGCTCTTCTACTTCCTACGTAGACAATCAACATTTAGATATAAAAACACCTTCCTTATCAGAAGAGCTGCCTGCACAAAACTGTTTGGCAAAGGTTATAAGGAAAACAATCGATACAAATTTCACATTTCTGTTTACTTTCTGCCTACTCACTTGGAAAAGCAATAAGATGGAATAAATTCCCACTGATCTAGGGGAAATATAACTAGAATGCCATTTTTTCTAAGTTCCTTTGTTTGGAAATTTTTAAAAGAGTTAAATCAAGTTTCATGGTTTATTAGATATTATTTTCTGTAGTGTTTGAAAATGTTTTGGGGTAAAAAAATGGCATGTGTTTTTAATACCCTGAACATTTTCTTTTTCAAACAAAAGTCGTCATTCTTGTCTCAGTCCCCCTTGTTCTTCTTCCTATTCTGCCCCTTTGCTCAGCTTCATATATAAAAATCATTTTTATAATCTCTATTGGCCTCACGCTGTACCTCCAGGATGCTTTATGTAGTTCCGGGCCTCCAGGATTATATTTCTTATAACACCAACCACTCTTCGTTTTCCTATGGATGTTATTTTCTTTGGGCGAAATTACTTTTCCTTTATGTAAAAAATGTTTTAAGAAAATATTTTCCATATCTGCAAAAAGCATGTAGTTGATGCACTAGTTTTACAGTTCTTAAAGCAACTCCTCAAATATTCAAACTTGTAGGGGAATTAAATAACACTTTTTGTATAGAGGAAAGCATATCAAAGTAGGTTTCTGAAGCTTCTGGAATTGCAATGTTTTAAATTATTTGCCTTTTCTACAAAACTAAACTTGTTTTATCTCATCTTATTTGCATTATCACATCTTTCAGAGGTTTTAAGACATAGTATCATAACCTTAAAGAAAAACATTTGCCTTGTATTTTATTATAGTTCCTTGTTTGACTAAGTCACAAGGACATCATTGTTTAAATTTGCATGCCTCATAAAAATATATATTTGTGTAAATTATACTTACAAAGAATCTCCAGATATATCTCATTAACCACTACACAAATTATAGGTTATAAAAAGGTTACAGTCAGAGAGGCAGAACTACTTCTTAGGAAAGTATGAGATATGGGAAGCTTGTACAATATAATCCTTCCCAAACTTCGCCCGATAATTTTTATCTAACTGATAATTGGTTAAAATGAACATTGGGGTAGTTTTTAGCTTGGATAAATCCTGTTGGGAAAAAAAAAAAAAACTATATCTATTCATTCTTCGAATATTTATTGAGCTTCTACTACACCAGTCTAAATGCTATGTCCACACATGCATTTGAAGCATGAATGAGAAAAGTGGGAGATTCCTTTGGTAAAGGAGGGAGAAGGAATGCAAGCTAATTCTGAGCACTATGCTCTTTCAGGTCTCTCCTGTCAGCTGACTGAGGTACCTATTTCTTTTAAAATTTTCCCTGCCTCTGATTCACTACCTAGCCATCTACTGCCCCGAGTCACCAGACACCACGTAAGTCCTGAGGATAGATTTGTTTCAAGAATAAGACAAAAAGTATTTCAATAGTGATCCACAGAAAAACCATTTTAATTTCTGTGATAAGAAAAAAAAAAAAACAGGAAATGTGGCACAAGTATGTTTGTTCTGCCCTTCTATAGTAGAAAATTTGTATACTTTTGCACATGGCAGAACAGAACAGGCTTAACTAAAGAATAAGGGATAGTGAGTTGATTAGGTGATTGGAAACAGGCCTCAGCTTTGCAACTGCACATCAGTGGGCCTTGTATGTTCAAAGCATTCTGCATCTAAAGAAGCAAACGATGCTTTCCATCTGCGATAACAAGGAAATGCCAAAGTTCCAATTTCCTTGACATTTTATTGCATTTACTTTTGTCTAAAATGAGTATATAACATTATCTTATATAAAAGGAAAGCATATCTTGATGATCTTGAGACACATCTTGAAAACCTTCTCTACCAGATATCTACCAGACATGCTAGAAAAAAAATATATATAACAAATAACCCCATTTAAATGCATAGGCAAGTTTGCAGAAACTAAGAGAAATCAAGAAAAAAACAGAGGGAATCCGAAATCGGAGTGATAAACTGATATTTAAAATTTAGCTGAGTTCAGCACTTGCTAATCTCAGGAACCTAGAGATCTGGCTTTTAAGATTTGTTGCAAGCCAGAAAACAAAATCAAAGGCTGTCCTAATGTGAGCCAGGGGCTCTTGAACTGCTATACCTTCAGTGAAAGAGCAGACAGAAAATAAACAAGTCACCTACAAAAATAGATGACAGGGAAACGTGTATTTCAGCATAAAACCAGGTCTGTAATTTAAATTTACCCTATCTGTGTGGTCCAGGAGATCCAAGCTAAGAAAATAACAAAGCAGTCTTGTGTTAGAGGAGTGCCTGGGCTGCCTGACAGAGCCAGTGCAAATCCTCTTCAAAGGGATGTGCCCTTAACCCCATCCTTAGACAATTTCACAGATCAAACAACGTGAAAGTACAAAAGAGCTAATAGACTCATCTCAGTGCAAATTAAACAACTGCGGAGTATCTTCCTTTTTTTTTTTTTTTTTCCAGGAAAAGAACACTTTCCTATGTTAATGTTAGCCCAAATACACGGGAGGAAACAATAAGATTTGGATGAATTCCCCAGAATTTAGTCAGGAAGGGCAATATAATCCACCAAGTGCTCAGGAGAAAGTAGAAACCAAGTAGGACCACTGTTTTTTTCAATTACATGCTGGAGATCTGAAACCTCAGAGCATTTCTGACTTCCTGGAAGGGCCAAGATAATGGATTTAAAGCAGCTACCAAAACGGAACTAAGAATGATTGGGAGTTAGTGACTAAACTATAGCATAACAGGACCATGATTATAATTAAAGACATCTTTAAAGCAAGTCATCTGGATAAATGCAGACAGAATTGGTAAGTAACTTTAACTGCTACTGAGGTTTATTTTGTGCTAACAATAGTGTGAAATGCTCAGTAATCTCTTCCTAATTTTTGTTCTCAGTATATTTGGGGTTCACACAAATCAGAAACCAAAGTTAGATTGTTTCTAATTGGCAGCAAACCAGAGGGGACAGGAGACTGGTCATGTCTCTGAGTTGTCCACTCCAAGATATGGACAATGAGTATATGAAGACAGACAGAGCCACCCTTTGAACAAATGGCAACAACTATATAGTATAAATAGGATGCACTGAAAATAGTAGGCTTATTTCTTAAGCTGTCATCACCAACATTAACCAGTAATTATATTTCTCCACTTTTTGTAGAAGATATAAATGGCAAATTCTGAATTTATAATTTCTAATACTTCATTTTTCTGCTCTTGTGAAGTTCATTTTGAACTCTCAACATGAAAATATTAAATATTTTTAATTGTGCACGTTGGAACTTGTATTACTTTGGACTTACATTGGCTGAAATTGAAATACAGTAAAAGTGCTCCAGAGTAAGCAGATCAGTTCATCAGAACGACAGCCTTTCAACGGAAAGGGCATTCCCAAGCTGCACCAACGAAAGCATAATCGTGTTACCTGCCCTAACCTGACAGCTCTGAATTAGTCTGATCCACCTATGTGCCGTACAAAGCATTATATTGCTCTGATTTCAAAAACTGAACTTGAACTACACCTTTTCAGAGAAACAAACCATGCTTAGAAATCTGCCACAAATATCTATACATTGCTCTTGAATTCCTCCAGGAATTTGCACCTACTCATGCTGTTACTCTTCACTCTATGATTTCTTTGTTTTTCAGTCCCTGTTGACACTTAAATTTTACTCTGTAGGGAGATTCTCATGTTTGACTCCATTAAGCAAGCTTTGAAACACAACTCACACAGGGTGTTACTTCCAGAACCTTCCTGCCAGTTCCTTGCGTCCACACCATGAGAAAGAGCAAACATTCCTAAATCCTCCCAAAAAATCAAATTATTTGGAGTGAGGAAAAGTCTTGACTATGACACTGAAGATTTCCTGAAGAGATCCAGTATCCCAAATGTACTGAGATGGTGAGGAAATTGCACAAGTAGCAACCAGAGAAAATGAGTGCTATCCACAAACAACCCAGATCCTCCCAAACTAAGGCAAACCTGCCCTTTACGTCCTACATTATTGCTACATCTATGCAGCTTCTGACTTTCCAAAGTTTACTTTCCTTTTTTAGTCCCAAACTTATCTCTCAGATTTGATAAATTCAATTTTCTTGGGTTTGAATTTCAATATTACTAAAGACAAGTAAGGTTAATCTTCTGTCTCATTGGGCCCCTAAATATTTTAAGAAACACTCCATTAACCACATTTTGATCTTCTTTACTGCTGTTTTATTCTAGCATTTCTCTACTCCCACCACTCTGTTCCTCTCTCTCTCTCTCACACACACACACACACGCGCGCGCGCACACACACACACACACACACAATTGGAGTAAATCCAGGACAAGGACATTCACAATCTTGCCATATTCTGTATTCATTAGACTTCATCTTAAGCACTGTGTTCAATTCAGATTCTGAAGGCACGTTAACCAACTGTAGAACAATGGAGTCCAGGACTGCCCTAGAGGACCGGTTGAAGGAACTACAGAGGTATAACTAGAAAAGATACTTTTTTAGATCCTTCAGTTGTTAAAAGTCCCTAGTAATCTATTACAAACAGAGTGATTTTAATAGTTCTTAACCATTTGCTAACATATGTTTGCAGTGAGGTCCTATGTGTTTGTACTCAGTTCTCTGTCTTTTTTAAAAGGGAATTTTACTTTAGACTATACATTTTCTAAAACTAGAAAAATTATTTTGGAAAAAAAGGTTTGAGTATTACTTTGAAGATTTCATGGAGCTGCTGCTTCCAATCATCTGATCACTTCAGATGGTCTGATAATGTTAGATAAAACCTCTTTATCAGTAATGCACTGGAGTCCTACAGCACTACTTTCCATATTCAACAAAACCTCTCTTTGCATAGATACATGTGTGTAAAAACAGAACATTCATACTGAGGCCAGAGTGCCATCGAAGGTAATTACAGAGACAGTAAAATCCTTTTACGCTGGGAAAAATAAAATGTTAGGTGTCTCATAAAATTTCAGAACCTGATTTCAAACGGATCATAACAAAGAGGAGATCAAATTTAGCATGGTGGACTGCTCGACAGGATATATTTGTAAGTATGAGATTCTATAAAATAGTTGATAAATACAAGACTATTGGTTTGATATAAATGACTAAAGGATGCCGATTTCATTGGTAGAACTTCTGGGAGTGTCAGCAGAAGTTTTTCTAAGGAAAAAAAGCAAACTAACAAACACATATTCTTTTGCCTGGCTTTCTATATTTAAAACAAAACTTACAGTCACTCACTATATAAATGAATCTTTTAAATTGGGCAATAGAGGAAATACTACAGTTTTAAAGTATATTATTTTATTTTAAATATTTTTTGTGTATATTCTCATTTTAAATGTTTTTCATTTTATATGTTTAGATAAAAATATATTACAAAATCAGACATTTATGAATTGTTTCAAAAATCATGCATTACCAAATTATTAGTTTCATCACTTTATTAGCGATACTGAACGCAGGTGTGGATTTTTGTAAGGTTTATCTGAAACATTGTTAATCTTGATTTTATAGAATGTTTTTATTCTTTTATGTTATGCTTAAGTGCAACTATGCACTAATTTCTTGCATTTTTTAAAGGACAAGAAATTTGTGTGCTGTGTAAACAAAGTCTCGCTAAAATGTAAATTGTTCCAAATTTTACTAAATTTTATGTAACATGCTATATCATAAAATAAAGAAACATATTTAAATGCAGATATATGTTAACAGACAGAATTGCTTTTAGAACATGTATTTATTTTCATGATACTTTAAGATTTCATTTAAATAATGGAGGAAACAAATCTATTTCTGGCATACTGCTAATACAACTCAATCCATCACCAATGCATTTATAATCAGTCTGAGAATTCGATTCTATCAGTGAAATGTATTTCTTTTAAATAATTATTAGGAGAAAACAGTGGAGGCAAAATCATCATGGAGACCTAAACTTGTTCTAAACACTCTATGTTTCTATTGTAAAAGTACATGCTAGTTTTACCGAGAGGGTATTGAAAAACAAAAAAGAAAAGCAAATTAATACACAATGTTAAGATAAATATGGATTATTTAAATAAAGAGCAATGGAAAAATACAAATAAAAACCGTAAAGAAATTTTTATAATGTCATGAAATTAAAACAATTTTAGATAAAGAGTTAATAAATAAAAATAGGAACAACCATAATCCAGCATTTCTGAGGTGGAAAAAGTATTTACTTAAAACTTAAGAGTATTTATAGAAATATTTGCCAAATATGCATTCTCCGGGAAGCACACAATAATCTTTTTGTTTTTGTTTGATTTTGTTATTATTTTATTTTTAGGTCAATGGAATGTTTCCACATATTATACCACCAACATGAGAAAAAAATGATCATTGTTTATTTGAAGCTTGGTGAGTTTGTCCACAATTTAATCAGTTCTATGTCAGACCAATTTAGATCACTCTTTCACTGGGAATTCTCTTTTTGCCAAAGTAGATATGTAGTTCTATAAAACATTTAAAGTAAATTTTTATTTTTATCAGTATTGACTACTTGAACTCTAATTTTAAGGGTACAACTAAAGATGCCCTTGGTTGAATTTAACTAACAAAATACATTTATCAATAGGATGTTTTAATCAAATCCTTATCCTAAAGAACTTTACTTTTACAAAAAAATTAGAATGTACCCTTTATGGAATTACCAAGAATATTTCTTAGAAGTTCTCATTTGTAAATGTGAGAGGATTTCATTCTGCCACTCTATATTGGTGCTATTAAACTTTGATTGAGATGTATTATTTAATGATAAATATTGTTGAATGTTGGATTGTAGATACTTCTTTTTAAACCACTGGTTATTTTGCACATTCTTTGTCCTCAGACTGTGAATTATATTTTCTTATTTTGTCAGATGATATTCTAAGGCTGCCTTTTCTCTTCTCATTTTAGAGGTATGAGAATTTTAATTTCTACTTCTGAGCATCTGCCTTCCATCTTCCAAAATTACTTTGGAATATTTTGTCATTATTTTTCCCCTTGTTTAATGTCCTTTTTCCTTCATGTTCAAGCCTTGCATGTTCCTTTGCTATAATATTACTAGTGTTTGGGTTGGAAGAGATAATAAACTCAGGTGGTCAATATGACCTTTTTTACCTGAAGCTGGGTTAAGTATTTGTGAATTTATCTCTTTGTTTCAACGCAGAGAGCATTATAAAGTTGGGGGGTGGGGAGTTCTGTGATATTCCAACACAATGGTGGTACATGGTGCTTGTGAATCCGGCAGTAATCAATAGAGAGAAACACAGACATGCGGATGGACTTTCAGTTCCAGAAATCTTAGAATATAGGCGGGAAGGCACCAGGCTCTGGGCACAGGAGCAGAACTCTAGTCAATGGGACAGCGTCCAGTCTCCAGTCCCATTTCCTAAAGGACAGGAACACCAGAGAAGATCTTATGGTCTATTTATTCTATGCATAACGCATCTCATACACAATTCCGTCACTAAATATTTTTACAATTTAATCATTGATACTTTTGTGACATTATATTCTATTTGTATTCCATAAGTTAATAAATCTGTAAATGTTTGACTTAAAATGCTAACCAACATATAAACAACTACTTATATGTAATTATCAAGTAACATTCGAATGTAACAATTTAGGAAAGTTAAAGTCTAGTAGGAATAGATAAATCAGAAATATAAATAACATTATATCTATATATATTGCTTCTTTTTCAATGTCACCTAACTAATAAGTTGCTTGGACCAAGGAACCCTCACTGAATCAGTTATGTAGCTGAGCCCAGGGCTGCTATTGGTGTACACAGAGTTTTTGCTGGAATTATTTAAAAAGTAGCCTTTCACCACGTGGATGAAGCCCCACTTGGCTGTGAAGCCAAGACTTAGGGGAGTCTGAGTGGATCTCAGCCTTCTCTCTCCTTTTGGACCAGGCATCTCCATACAGAGAACAACCTGAATAACTGCATTTAAAGGGAAGCTGTGGCTGGGCTGGCCTCTTGCCCCTTTTTTCTCTAACACTCAAGCATGCCTGAGCTCTTCTGGCAGCCCCAACCCATCAGTGTGATACACACACCCAGATGTCTGTGAATCCCTGTTGTAGACCCAATTAATTCTAAAGCTGGGACTCAGCCACTAATAAAATGTGTGAACAATAGAAATATAGAAACATGGGAACAACAAAAATGAAGAGAAGGAGGATTTGCAGATTATATGTTGACATGTTGAAGAATGAATAAAGTTAGTGGGGAAAACTTGTGAGATCTGAGATGAAATTTTAAAAGAGGAAGAAATGCAGTCTAACAGAATATATGTTTCCTGGTACATACAAAAGAGCTTAGGAACTATTTCCTGAGTAAGAGCATGCAAGTAGCTGAAGGAAAATCGAATATACTGGAACAGAAAATTTTTGCATACATGCAATTTTTTAAAATCTTTACAGTTCCATTTTAGAGAAAAGGAAAAGGAAATGAAAATCTGAGGTTTAATTAATATGCCCAAGGTCACACAGCTTAATAAGAGCCTGACCTCAAGCACATGTCTGTCTGGCTTCAGACCCCAGAACTATTTGAATATACTCTGTCAACTCGCAGGAGCTGTGGGAACCCCCTAAACTCCAGTGCATCCAGAAATTACTTTACCTTCACTATACTTCAGACCTTAGTGAGTATTGCATACTAAGACCATTCTGCTTTTGCCAATTTCATTAAATGTATAAAAGAAAATATGATAACCCATTAATAGACATACATTTGAGTTACAGAAATCACCACAATGAAAGGTCTGAAAATGTGTACACATAGCTCCAATAGATCAAGTGAGAAGACAGTGGGACACAAAAACTATTGTTAAAAATAGACGGTAAGGGAGAGGTCAAGTCTCAGCATAAGACAGGGATGACTAATTATACTTACAGAGAAGACATGTGGAGGAAGTAAATTTTTTCCTATCCTCCTACTTAGAAGATAAGCTGCGAGTCACTGTGTAACTACATTTTATAGGTGATCACAGAGATGAGGAATCTTGCAACTCACACTAAGTAGCTTGAAATTTGAACTAATGTAGTTCGAGGTACAATTACACACAGGACTAGCTATTGACAGCCAGTCAATGTAACAGTTGTTTAGTCTCAATTAATGTCAGTGTTGATTATTTTCAGTCAGATTTATCTTTCTAGAAAAAGATTTTTATTTTTATCACACTGCTATTTAAAGACCTCAGTGGATTACTTCTACTAACAAAATAGAGTCTAACAGCTTTAGTCTGTTATTTAAGGTCATCTAGAACCTAACTACACACACAAACATATCCCTTTAATAAACTCTCCCTTTTGCTTAAGTCTTGTGAATCTCTATATGCAATCAGAAGAGTACTAATAAGTGAATTAATCTATTCCCTTTCCATTTTCTTCCTTCCTGTAGATACAAATAACTTTATTGCTCCTTCTTGGTCCTCCTCACTTACAGTAGAGACCTACATAGAAAATGAAGTTAATCAGACCACATTTCCCATATATTCTTATCCCCAAACCTGCAAATGAACTTGAATCTATACCTGTATTTTCACTAGTTACAAGAGAATAGTAACTGTTTCCTGTATTTCCACTTCTCCAATGTCTCAACTCCCACATTCTGAATTCTAGCCCCTCCTCCTTCTTCAGGAACCTGAAATTCTATTGGTTTTCCTTCTTTATTGTGGGTTTTCAACCTCTGTCTATGTACCTTTTGCCAACTTTACAATGTCACTCACATTGTACCTTGACTTATTGTAACAATGCCTCCTAGAGAGACATGCAGACCAGAATGGTCAAATGACAAGAGTCTGCCTCTCTGTCATTATTTACATCTATCAACAGCTTTCAAGAAAGAAAGAAGAAAAGAAAGAAAGAAAGAAAAGAAAGAAAGAAAGAAAGAAAAAAAGAAAAGAAAGAAAGAAAGAAAGAAAGAAAGAAAGAAAGAAAGAAAGAAAGAAAGAAAGAAAGAAAGAAAGAAAGAAGGAAGGAAGAAAGGAAAGGAGAGGAGAGGAGAGGGAAAAAGAAAGAAGGAAAAAAAGAAAGAAAGAAAGGAAAAGAAAGAAAGAGAAAAGGAAAGGAGAGGGAAAAAGAAAGAAGGAGAGAAAGAGAAAGAAAGAAGGAAAGAAAGAAAAAAAAGAAAGAGAAAAGGAAAGGAGAGGGGAAAAAGAAAGAAGGAAAAAAGAAGGAAAGAAGGAGAGAAAAAGAAAGAAGGAGAGAAAGAAAGAAAGAGAAAGAAAGAAAGGAGGGAGGTAGGGAGGGAGGAAGAAGAGAAAGAGAGAGAAAGAAAGGAAAAGGGAGGGAGGAAGGGAAAGAGGAAAGCAGGGAGGAAGGAGGAGAAGGAAGGAGGGCAAACAGAAATTACAAGCAGCCTTTCATTCATCCTGGGCTTCATTTTCTCTTGCTTTCCTCCTTCTTGTTTCTGTCCTCCCTGCTCCACTGAAACCACTCTCAGCAAGGTCATTAATGAGCATCTTGTGAACAAATCTGACATTTTTTGATCCTTTGCTCTCTTAATCGCTTCCCAGCTTTTAACACTTCATTGGCCACTCTTTCCTTTTTGATAAACTCATTCCTTGGTTTCCGTGATACTGTGTTATTCTGATGCAAGCTCCTTTTACACAGCCTTTCTCTTAAATGTTTGTGTTCAGAAACTCATACTGGGCTGTCTGCTTTTTACAGTCCACACTCTCTTCCTGGAACATCTCGTCATTTTTTTTGTGGGGCGGGGGGCTCCTCTTATGTGTTTTATGAAAATAACCCACCTTTATCCTGAAGCCAAATCTCTCACCTCAACTTGTTCTCTTTCTGTCTCACCTTCCATATCCAATGGGTCAACATGTTCTAATAGTTCTTCCTCCAAAATGTCTAAAATCTCTCTCCTTCCCTCCATCTCCACTGCCACCTTCCTAATCATCCCTCACCTGAACTCCTGCAGTCACCCCCTAACTGGTCTCCCTGATGACACTCTTGCCACACTGTAATTCATTCTACTCACAAACCCACTTCAAGTCTTAGCATGTCTATTCTGAATTTTAAATCCTGCAATGATTTCCCAGCTTCTTACTGTGAAATCCATGGCCTGTATGGCTTAACATGCTCGGCCTCCGCCTAGCATTACAAATTCTCCCACCACTTTCTTGCTGCAGTGAACATTTTTAAACATGATTATTGGTTCAATCTTAACTCTCTATGCCTCTCAGCTCACTCTCTCACTCTGTCTGCCACACTCTAAATTCATGTGGTAACAAAATTCCTTTTGTTTTTTTTTTCCTTTTGAGACAGGTTCTTTCTTTGTCACCCAGACTGGAGTGCAATGGTGTGATCATGGCACACTGCAGCCTCAACCTTCTGGGCCCAAGCAATCCTCCCACCTCAGCCTCCTGAGTAGCTGGGACTACAAGTGCACACCACCATGCCCAGCTAATTATTTGTTCTTTTTGTTGGAGAGACGGGGTCTCTCTATGCTGCCCAGGCTGGTCTCAAACTCCTGGGCTCAAGAGAGCCTCCCGCCTCAGCCTTGCAAAGTGTTGGGATTACAGGCCTGACCACAGTGCTGAGCCTAAATTCCTTTTATTTCCTCAGTGGGACATAACTCATTGCCTCTTAATCTTTGCTCATGTTGCCCCTCCTTCACTCAGCACACTCGTGCATATCCTGCTGGTTCCAGCTCAGATATTACTTAACTAGGCTGCCTTCACTAACCCCTCAAGTCTAGTTAGGTTCTCCTCCTAGGCGTATTCACAACCCCTGTACTTCCCGTATCCAAGCCCCCATCACATGTTGGGGTTTTTGTTGTTGTTGTTATTTGTTTTTGAGATAGGGTCTCACTCTGTTCCCCAGACTACAGCACAGTGATGCAATCACAGCTTACTACATCCTCCATCTCCTGGGCTCAAGTGATTGCCCCACTACAGCATTCCAAGTAGTTGGGACTACAGGCACGAGTCAACATGACCAGCTAATTTTTTTTTATTTTTTGTAGAGACAGAATCTCACCATGTTTGTCCAGGCTGGTCTAGAACTCCTGGGCTCAAGCAATCCTCCCCCTTCAGCCTCCCAAAGTGATGAGATTACCGGTATCAGCCACTGTGCCTGGCTCATCACATGTATTTTAATTGCTTGTCAGTGAGGACAGGAAGAGGAGAGACAACATGTATATTGATCACAGGCAATCAGAACTTGGCACATAACAAGTACTCAATAGACTTTTGAATGAATCGTAAAGACTGATATAAAAATTCACTGCTTACCCTTAATAATTCATTATATATGTATGCATATATGTTTAGCAAACCATTTCCAGCTTTAAAATGTGTATTTAATAACTCTTAACAAATTTGTTGTTTTTTAAAGTCCTGAGTTAAAAACCTTCTATGACACGTATTGTTATGTAAAGGTGCCCGAGATGAATAAACTCGAACTCAATTTTAAAGTCAAAGTTACTGTGCCCAGAGTAGATAAAACCAGATAAGCAGCACCCTTAAAATTCACTCAGAAGGTGGTTTATTTTTTATTTGACTATTTACACTATTTTACTTGTCCAGTTAAAATGAGGCTCTTTTCCAATACATTGAGAGAGCTTTCTAAAAACAAGAATTGTGGCTGGGCACAGTGGCTCATGCCTACAATCCCAGCAGTTCGGGAAGCTGAAGTGGGCAGGTTGTTTGGACCCAGGAGTTTGAGACCAGCCTGGGCAATGTGGTGAAACCCCATCTCTACCAAAAACACACAAAAATTAGCTAGTCATGGTGGCGCATGCCTGTAGTCCCAGCTACTCGAGAGGTTGAGGTGGGAGGGTCACCTAAGACCGGAAATGTCAAGGCTACAGTGAGCCATGATCATGCCACTGCACTCCAGGCTGGGTGACAGAGTGAGACCCTGTCTCAAAAAAATAAAAATAAAAATAAAAATTGTCCCTTTCCTTGGGAGTTGGTGAATTCATTATCAGTAAGCTCTAAATGAAAAGATCTTTTTCAGAGATTGGTATTTTTTAAACTTCATTGTTTGATAAATAGTTAGGCCGGTTGAGTAAAGTCATTTACAAATCTAAGCACATGTATTTTTATAAAATATTTATGAGAGATGAGTCATTTTATTCTCCTCTCTCCTCCCTACTCGCCCAGTGATTGTATTCCATTAACTCCAAGAACCCATCCTTTTTTATGATTTATAATATTGTATATTCCTTAGAAAGTGACTCTAATATATAACTATTTTAAATGACCAAATTATACAAATATATACTGTATTTCCTTAGAAAAATGAGCAGGCGGAATTGTTGGATTTGTAAGGTGTTCAGAGATGAATCTAAGAGGCCCCCTTCAAAGTAAGTAGCATTTAAGTTTCTATGGTAAGTGTAAAGCATATTTATCAGATGATAAATAGGTACATATTTATTAAACTGCTATTGTAACATATTTTGTTCAGAAAGTAAAATTTGCATTTACACATGAGTCATTTCACCAGAAGAGCAGTCATGTGTTACTAAGATTCTTGTTTTCGTTATTCATGGTTTACATGAGAATTCAGCAAGTTAAATGCTTTAGAATCTATTATGAATAGTCTCTGTTCTTTTTAAAGACAAAGAATATTGTTTGTGTTAAAATGAGATTCTTCAATCCAAAATATTTTCTTGGTTCCAACCCTCCACATACGAAGTGCCAGAAAGTTTCATACCTAGATAAAGAAGGTGAGACTGGAAGAGGAATCAAATGTTTACCAAGCTCCCAAGTCTCCTCCTCCACACTTTGCCATAACTCAAAATGCAGCCATTTGGATGAGAACAGTGAAAAGAATAATGCCTGAGAAGAGTAACAGGCCATTGCGTTGGATTTGCTCACCTCAAAGAATTCCCAAGTTGAGAACTCCTGTTAGATGAACCATGAGTGCCTAACCTAGTCCATGTCCAGTCCTCAGTTCTGGCCACACCTTTCTGTATGGTCAGAGCCCCTGGCATGCTTGCTCTTTCACTAAAATACCAAAATGTCCAAAAACGCTTACAAGCTACTGTGTGGCAAGGAGAAGGATGCTGCAACAGTGGGCAGAAGAGATAGTAAGACCCAAAGCTCAGCATTTTAAATGATCAATGAAGGCTACTGCACTGCACAAGTGCATCCAAGTTCAAAGATATAACTTGTTAATTAAGGGACAGCTCTCCTGTCTTCTGATGATTCCCACAGAGGAACACTGTCACAGCTTGCATTTCTTCTATCAGCCTTATAGACTCACCATGAGAAAAGGGGAAGACCAAAAAGATAAAAAAAATCACATTCATGGAAAGCTGCCAGATAACAGTTATTTAATAGGTGCTTGGCATTAATGACCTAATTTAATTTTCAATGTAACACTGTGAGATAGATGTTATTACCTCTATTATATAGATAGTAAAATTAAGGTTTGAAGATTTTAAGTAAGACCAAGGACAATTAAGTAGACCACTGGGATTAGAACCTACGACTGTCAGAGACTCCAAACATTCTTCATTCCTTTGCCTACAACATCATGGTATCTTAAAATGCTTTCATATCTGGTATCCACTGCCCATCTGTCCAGAAGAATGGAGGGGACACAAGGGAGAATTTGTATCAGGAAAAAAGGTGTTTCAAATAATCCTAATAAAGGCACCCAGGTAGCCATAGGCCAGCATTAAAATTGTGAGAGCCTCAGAAAAAAATTATAAGCCAAATGGGGTTCAATCAAAAATGAATTTTATTTCCCATCTTTACCCCGAACCATAATTACTCCAATCATCTCTCCCCATAAATCTCATGAGTCTTAGAGACAAAAGAACTCTCTTACCAACAATTATCAACACTTAATTTTAAGCTAACCCAACACATTGATGACTCTTCACTCGTGTTGTAGATTGTATTCTTCCCAACACATTAATGACTCTTCACTCTTTATTCTTTGTATAGCTTTTATATAGGGAAGATTTTATTCTTCCCTATATAATGATTAGAACGCATGGGCATTCAATAAACCTTACCTAGCTCTTTCCATTTCACTGGATTGAAAAGGTTATTTTAGGTTACTTTTTCTAAAGTTTTAACAAGAGAAAAGAACAATGACTCAGATAGCATTTCATGGAAATGTTTTTTGAAAGCAATCTTAACACAGTACACTGTTAAGCCTCAGTACTGATGCAAGCAGTTCATCCAAAACTGGCAGGATCCATCTGAATTTTTACAAAACAAAAGATATCTGACCTTTTAAGGACTCCCAATATTTTTCCATGTTCTAGGATATTTTTTAATCTCTTTAATCCTCCTTCATTGTGTTAAGAACCTGCTAATGCCGATGGCTGTTCCTGCAGCACTAATTTTTAGGCTGCTAATTTTAGGTATAGCCAATGGACCGTGCTTGCATGTGTCTATAGCCATCCTCAATTATCTAGTTGTTGAAAGTAGAACAATTAAGAATGCACCATAAACTGAATGGCAATAAACACATTGGCTATTTCTGTTTTATTTCCAACTTTCATTGTAAGTTCAGGGGCACATGTGCAGGATGTGCAGGTTTGTTACATAGGTAAATGTCTGCCATGATGGTTTGCTGCACAGATCATCCCATCACACAGGTAGTAAGCCCAGCATCCAATAGCTATTATTCCTGATGCTCTTCCTCCTCCCACGCCCCCACCCTACAACAGGCCCCAGTGTGTGTTGTTCTCCCCCATGTGTCCATAAGTTCTCATCATTCAGCTCCCACTTGTAAGTGAGAACAGGCAGTATTCGGTTTTCTGTTCCTGCATTAGTTTGCTGAGGATATGGCCTTCCAGCTCCATTCATGTCCCTGCAAAGGACATGATATTGTTTCTTTTTATGGCTGCATAGTATTCCATGGTGTATAAAGTTATTTGTATTTGAGAATACAGTCATTTGCCAATTCACCTCATGAAGCTCACCAAAATGAACAGAATTCTGGAATCTTTCACAACTGTTTTCTAAATGGTAAATGGCTTTGTTTATACTGTTTAGGTCAAATGCAACTTGACATAATACACTTTAATAAAAATCAAAACTGATACAAAAAAAATCTAGCAAATAGGAGACTGAGAAAATAGTAGCTTTAGGGTTACTAACTGTATTATGTGAGTGCATGCAAATAGGTTTTGCGGATTAACTCTAAGATTCTAATAGATAAATAGGTAAACACTTGGTTGGTGGCAGCAGCAAACAGTGCATAACCCTTTTAAAAGCAATTTGGCAGTCTGTACCAAAAACCTTAAAAATTTGCCTCTTAACCAGCTTTGATTCTACTTCTGCTAGTGTCCTGGAATTACTCTAATCATGTGGCTATGGCAAGCCTTAAACACAGCTGGGCTACATTTGAGTTTTAATGGTGAAAAATGAGAGAAAATCAATATGCTGTTTGAGAATAATTATGAATACACTATGGAATGCCCCCCTTGTAGCCTATTTTGCCATCACCATAAACAATATGACTATCAATGATTATACATTTGTAATTATAAATTATAACACTACAAATGATTAAGACAATTATGATGACATAAAATGCATAAAGTATACACCCACATAATGTGATTACTTCTTGATTAAAAACACACAAATACAAACATAACAAAAAGACTTTAAAAAACTACATCAAAATACTAATAGTGGTAATTTATTAATAAAGAGATTATAGGACTATGGTTCTGTATAGTATTTATTAAATTATATTTTCAAGTCTATACTATTTGCATAATTTTTATAATTTTAAAAATTTAAATAGTAAAAATAAAATGTAAAATATCACAGGAAGACAACTTGCCAACGAAAACCACACACAAACGGAATGTAAATATGTTTTGGTGTCATTTTCAAGATAATATAATTTTACTTAGTTCAACAAAAACCTTGAGAATATTTAGCCCAATCAGTGCTTTTTGTTTCTTTTCAAAGCCTTACTTTGGAGGAAGTGTTACAGTGGGCCCAGTCTTTTGAAAATTTAATGGCTACAAAATGTGAGTATTGTGTATCTGTCATCTTTGAATAACTAGCGAGTTCCATTCTTAGAGGTAAAGGTGGGGGTGCCAGATGATGGATGTATGCTATTCTTCTCACAGCCTTCTAACTGGCAACTGATACAGTTAAAAAAAGAAAACCTGAAAATAGTTTGTTGTGTCAACCACTATTATTTTCTCTGGTGTTAATTAAAACAAGATTAGTCACTGTGAATATTTATTCTTCACAAGTATATGCACAAAATCCCTTGGAAAATATGCTTAAATAGTAACACATACCATAGCCTTCTAAAGTTAGTATTAAACCAAAAACTTACCTCGCTGTTCTTGCTGCCTTCAAAAGTAAGAACAAATTTGAGTCTTGATGTTCTAAAACTTCTCCCCAAAGTTTGTTTCAACTTTTTCAGTGTCTGATTTAAGTGGGACTGTACATGGGTCTGTATATAGTTGTTGGTAAGTATCAACATTAACATGGTATAAATAAGAGATATCAGCAATGGATGTGAAAGACATAAAGTCATGGGCTCAGTGCAGGAAAAATAAAGGAGGACGTGCATTCAAGAGAATAGTCAGTTGCGTTTGGGGTCAGAAAAGCTGACAGGTTGTAGAAAATGATAAAGCCAGAAGACAGGTACAGAAAAAAATGTAGGGTGCAGTCACAGAAAATTCTCCTGTTGAATTTGGTATTTTTTTTAAATGGAGTTGGTTCCCCTCAATGCTTGTTAATTTTTGCCTATAGACCCATCTTTTTATTTAAGATCCCATTTTAGCCTCTCTGTGAATGTTTTATCTGTTTAGAGCGATAGACTATAAAGGAGAGTTAGCTGTGCTACTTACATGCTTTAACTAGTGGGGGTACCAGTAGCTATTCTGGGCTAGGTACCTCCTATTCCTCACAGAGGTTGCCATACTCCCGAGGCACTACCTGCTCTTTCTGACTCAAGACCCTCTTTAGTATGGACTCAGTTGTCACTGCCCAGCCCAGAAGGTAATGGCAGTAGGTGTAGATACTTGGCTACTCCTGCTGAAACACGTTAATCAACAATTCTGGCACTTACTTCTGCCCCATCCCTAGGGCTGGATCTACCTCTACAGGCTTGGGTCACCACCTGAGCTCTCATCTTTTGTAGCACGCCTTTCCAATGGGCATTTGGGGCCATAGTTTCTTCCTTTGATGCTATCACCACTGCCTTTCACTTTTCAGGTATTCCTCATAGCTTATAATCCAATTTGCCAGCATGAATGTGAATTTTAAACAAATATATTCTGGGTCAATTTTAGAACATTGAAATGGGATGAAGAGGCAAAAGTATATATTCAGTTAACTATATTGTAAATTTTTGTCCTAATCCTCTGTAACACACATTTTGCCACCTTGCTAGATTGATCTCTTTCTTGGAGTTTCATACTCTTCATCTACAAAATGGGAATGATATCACTTATCCTTTCAGTTTTATTGTGCAGGTAAGATATAAAACATCTAGCTCAATGCCTAATAGGGACACAATAATTGGTAATTTCTTTTAATAGTAATAAAGTACATGTCTTTGAATATCATTCTTTTTCTCTCTGCTGCCTACCAACAAGTCCAAAATCTTGGTATTTAATACTCTCTACACCCTAACCCAAAACATTTCCTAAAATTTGTCTCTAGCTATGCCTCATCACATAACATGCACTCCACCAATGTGACTGTCACTTCGTTTTCTACTTGTACATCTATGATTCTTCTGATCCAGGCTTTTGTTCAAAGTCCTTTTCATCTCTAGTTACTCTGCTCATCTTTGAAAGTTAAATTCAAGTGCCACTTTCTCCAGAAAACTGTTTAGAAATTTTTACTTTATCTTCTATTTTGATAGTATTAACATTTAGTCTGCTTTTCACTGTAGCTAGTTAGTGTATTGGGTTTTCTATATAATGACTTTCTCCCTAGATTATAAATTCCTTAAGAGCACAGCTTGCCTCTCATTTACCTTTCAAACCCCTGAGAGACTGAAAATGTGTTTTGTGCCCAATGAGCATGCAATAAATGTTCCATGAATAAATACAAGAAAAATATTAGTGAGAAAAGATCAAAACACCAAGCTATATTATGTAAGTTTCTGTGCCAGTTCTGGAAGCCTCATAAACAAAGTGAATAGGCTTAATTATTTGGCAAGGATTTCAAGTGGTCATCTGCCTTGCTAGAATCAGCAATTTAGAAAGCTACTGTCATGAGAATAAGCAAAGGCTCTAGCAAAGATGAGGATAGGAAAACATCATAGTGCTCTTTATAAAAGCCAGCAAAAATAGGGTAAGAGCCTTTACAGAAATCATATTACAATGAAGTTCATGTAAAAATTCAATAATCACATAAGTAATAAAACAAATCATTCTATGGATCATCCAACCAGTAAGACAAAACTAAAAATATAAATATTAAATGTGCCAGAGAATAAAAATGTGTTGACATTAACCAAGAACATTAGTGAAATGCATGCTCTAGCTGAGATATGCAGATACATATTTTTACACAGATTAAAACATTATTTTTAACAACATGTAGCTCAGACACACACACGAAAAAGAAATATATCAGCCTGGGTCTCAATAGATGAACCGAAATTGGTTTAGAGATGTTTTGGGGAGCCATTAAGTCATAGCGATCAAAATACAATTAAATTCAACATCTTAGTGGGCAAAGGGGATCCAAGAAAACCATCAGCTTGAGAACAGAACTCTGGCAAACTCCAAAAGTTAATTAGAAATTAAGAATGTTAGCAACTTAGACACCTTTTAGATATGCTATTTAATGCTACATTATTCACGAATACTTTTTTAAATATCAAAGATTTTTTTGTTATTTATATATTTAAATACCAAAGATTTTTTGTTATTTATATATTAAAAAATCAAAGATTTTCTTGTTATTTATATGAAATATAATGTACTCAAATAGAACTAAAGTAGAGAGACTAGCTAGAAGGCTGCTGCAATAATTCAGGTAAAATTGGAACTCAGTGGGGAAGACAAGGCTGGGGGTAATTTGCATATAAATGCTAACAAAAGTCGTAGGGTTATGAGACCACTGAGAGGGAGAGTTCAGATAGAGGAAAACACACCCCAAGATGAAACTTAGTTGTGTGCTACTTCCAAGTGCAGATAACCAGAGAGGTCAGCAAAGTGGATGGAAAAGGAGCACAAAGTGAGATAAGAATGATCAAAATAGTGTGTTCTTGTGGAAGCCAAAGAAGAGAGTATTTCAGGAAGGAAGCTGTGAATTATCAAAGACTGCTGAGAAGTCAGCTGAGGTGAGGAAGGAACAGTGACCACTAGACATGGCAATATGGAAGTCAACAGTGCCTCAACAAGAGCAGTTTCATGGGTATGGTGGAGACAGGCAGAACCAGAGGAAGTGATACACGGCATAGGGAATCATTGACGTAAGTTTTGCTGTGGAGTTCTGCAGAGAAAAAAAGCATTGACTGGAAGCAAGAATGAGGTCAATACCGGAAGTTTGAGTCAATAGTTGTTACTAGTTATATTTGGGAAATACAGCAATATATTTGTAGGATGATGGCAACCATTCACGGGGAAGAAACTGATGACATAGAATAGAGTGGAGATATTTATAAGAATAATAGAGGAGCCGGGCGCGGTGGCTCACGCCTGTAATCCCAGCACTTTGGGAGGCCGAGGCGGGCGGATCACAAGGTCAGGAGATCGAGACCACGGTGAAACCCCGTCTCTACTAAAAATACAAAAAATTAGCCGGGCGCGGTTGTGGGCGCCTGTAGTCCCAGCTACTCGGGAGGCTGAGGCAGGAGAATGGCGTGAACCCGGGAGGCGGAGCTTGCAGTGAGCCGAGATCGCGCCACTGCACTCCAGCCTGGGCGACAGAGCGAGACTCCGTCTCAAAAAAAAAAAAAAAAAGAATAATAGAGGAATGCAAAGTGATGGAAAAAGCAAAAGTAGGAGAGAACCAGAAAAAACTTGTTTGGCCGTCCCAAAAAGGAACAGGGACACTTGCCTCTCAGGAGGGAGGTTATAAAGGAGGAGTACAGATGGAAGTACTCTGGTTATTTCTGCAGAGAAGACAGTGAATATCCATCTGATTAATCTGTGCTCTCAGTGAAGTTTGAGGCAAGGTCTCCAGTAGATTGCTCAATTGCTCAGGAGAAGATGTGTTAGTATATTTTAACATAACAAGGAAGAAGGCATGAAATAGTTTCTGCAGATTTAGAGAACCATGATACTGTGGAAGGCTCATTGGAGGACCGGGCAGTGTTGAGTGTCTGTCTAAAATCTGAAGTTATGATTTCAAATATGAGACCACAGTCGTATATTTTTCTCTGGCTTGTTCAGGTTGCCCCAGTATACATACAGAGCAGATGTTAAGTCATTCCGGATAAGCAAGTGCTCTGAATCACAATGCTTTAATCTTTTGATCAAAATCATCTTGGAATGTACTATTTTCCACCCTTTCTAAATTATCACAGTCTCATGCAGACCACCTTAGAAATGCCAGTTAAACAGTGTGGGATTGTCATACTGCTGAAGGCAATGAAGGCTGCCCTGTATCATGAACCATATGAAGGGCTGGTGCATCTTCATCAGCATCATGGCACAAAGCAGGCAGTAGAAGTTACTGACGGTTACTGCTGCTCCCTTTTGTACATCCTGATTCCAAAAGCAGAGTCATTCTCTCAGCTTTTTTCATCTGTGCAAGCTCCTTTGCTACACAGTGTGATTGGCAGTTTCCTACACTATCACTTATTCTAATCTCTGCTAACTACTGCTGTTGCCATGTTTCCCTTCATCAACCCTTATATTACCTGCACTGCCTTGCCTCTACCATTTCCACTTAGCACTTTTTGTCCTCTTTAACTTCTCGTGCACTTCTTCACCTTGCAAAGTGTGGGGGGGGGGGGGTGCGGGAACCTGGCCTGGTATAGACATCACTGTCCAATTAGTACTTTTTTTTTTTGGTATTTCTTTCAGAATTTCAGAAAACCAAAAAGTAATATTATATCAGATATAAACCTGTGGTCTTTAGTGCTTCCTAGATGTTGAATAACTAGGGTCTGCTTCTTCACTTTTCAAGAGCCATAGGGAATCATTTTAAGACACAGAAATATGAGGGATTCAAAAGTCCAAATTGACATGTGCTTATTCAGTGTCTGCTATATAGCAAGCAGTGTTGAGGCAAGGGTTACACGAAGATGAATAAGCTGCACTCCTGATCCCCTAAGAGTTCTCAGGTGAATGAAAGGATAATGGAAGGAAACCACAGCAAAGAGGGCTGGCCTTTGTCACTGGGGCAATGGGAAATGTTGAGGGGAATAAATAAAGGGCTGTGGCTAGATTTTTGTTTTAAAGATTTTTCTCTAATAAAAGCATAGAGGAAATTGAAAGCAGGATCAGATAGATGAATCGAGGCTTCTTCAGATTTGATGGTTTACAAATATACCTCAAAATTCATAAACAAAAATAATACGTAAAAGAGAACAGAAGGTAATGCAATAAATGTAACAGAGATAGTGTCCTCAGTATATAAAGAGATGTGAAAATTTTAAGAAAACACTAGCAATGCAAAGAAAAAATAGACAAAAGATTTGGAATTCAGAGGAAAAAAAGAAATGGTCAGTAAAAATGCAAAACTGTTTAAGCATTATATTTTAAAAATACATATTTAAACAATTACAAGTTACTGACTTCACCCCATTAGATTGGAGAGGGTGGAGTAAGTCAACACTGACACTGCCATTGGGAATGAAAAATAATGAAATCCTTCTGAAAGCAATTTTACAATATGTATCAAGAGTCTCCAAAAATATTACATCTTCAGTCTAAAAATTCTACTATTTTAAATCAATTATTTTTCCTAAGAAAATGGAGGTGAAAAGGTTTATAAGCTAAAATATTCAATGTAGGATAACTTATAACCAAGAAAAGGGGAAACAATCTAAAACAATAATAATAGAGTGGCTAAATATATTATGGCCTATCCCATCAACATACTATTATATGATCACTAAAAATGAAAAGGAGAAAGTGTTTGCTATGTACTATTAACTATGAAAGAATAAGAATGATACAAAATTGCTTTCATATTATAATGCCCATAAGATGATTCCAGTGTGTATTTGTGTTTGTGTAGATGAATGAATTCTAGTTAGGTAGGCAATTATTCATGAACAAAGGATTAAAAGAATAAAAGGAAATATATCAAATGGTTAACAGTGGTTATTACTTTACTAGAAGTTTTCTGCATTAAAAACGACCCACAGCTCTTTAAGCTGTGTTCATATTAATAATATTAATATTAATAACAAAGGTAGAAGAAAAATCAGAAATTATTAACAGCATAGAAGTCACAACAGAGAATTTTAATAAAACTGAAGCTTCAGTGTAAAACTCCACACATATTATGGTAGAATTATGAAATGCATTATCCCCAGTGGTAGAGATTGAAAATAAAATGAATTTTAAATTGGCTTAGAGGCATTTCTAATGGTACTGCAACATAGTACACCCTTGGGATTTCCTGCCTGGTGTAAGCCTTGCAGTCTTACAGAAAAAATAATTCTGGAATAGATGGGCCACTGTTCTGACTCAGCCATGAGAAAGCCCACATTTCCCTTCTGCATCAAGAACACTGGCATGTGTCACCTTGTGTGTCATAGAAATACTAATTTTAGTGACTAGTTTTAAAAGAACAGTCTAGAGATTCCCAAAGGCACCACTCTCACTTTTTAAGGAAAAAGTATACACTATGTATGACATAAGCCATTTCTTCCACCCTCCCAATTTAAATGAGCAATTCTGTTGTTTCTCGCTTATTCACTCTGCTCAAGTAGAATCGCAGTCTCCTGAGCATAATGTTCAGGAATGAGTATCATTTAAAACTTCGGAACAGCCTACACTGCCCGATTTAGAAAAGGCTTTTCCACCTTGTAATTCACTTGTGGTATGAATCAATGGAAATTCTAAAGAGAGCAATTCAGTTCTGACTTCAATAATTACTAAGATTCCTGGAGCACTTTTACACAAATGCATTTTCAGCTGCTAGCTTGAGTAACTCGCAGTATATTCAGACAAAAATTAGCCTGATGAAGACAGAATTCTGTAAAGTATGCCAATGACGTGAGTCCACTCATTCTGTACACTAGAATTATATCAGAAATGTCAGACAGGCTCAAGTAGTCCAGTTTAGCTTTCACTAGTCACCGCACGGTAACAAGTGACAGAAAATCTTAGTGATTTACAATAATAAAGGTTCATTTTTTTCATGATACACAACAGCTAGGGTCAGCTCCACTCTATTCCATGTCTTCACTCCAGCTTTCGGGCTAAAGGAGCAGCTCTTTTCTAGAATATGCTCTTCCTGTGGTGGCTGTGGGGCATGGGAAATAGAACCATATGATAGTTTTTAAACCTTCTGCTTGAACGTGTCCATGGCACTTCTGCATGTATTTCATGACTAACACAAGTTCAATGGCCGACGCTGATATAAACAGGACATGGAAGTATAATCCCCCTACACAAAGGTCAGGAAATAACTGAGGAACAATATTACAATTTGCCACATCAAGTATCTGAAATATATCATATTTTTAATAGTATATATAGAATAGTGTATATCTATGCAGTATATATAGAATACCGTATATCCATGCAGTATATATAGAATACTACAACTTGGGATCTATAATATGTGTATTTATGTGCAGAGAGATAGATAGAGGAAACAGATCATGAAGACAGAAAAAAAGATAGATGATAGATAGATAGATAGATAGATAGATAGATAGATAGATAGATAGATAGATAGGGCAATGTATATATGGCTTCATTAGCAAAGGACTTTGGTATGACAAGAATTGTAGAACCATTTGGCCAGCCCAAAAAGAATCAGGGATACGTCTTCCAATCCATCAGGAAGAAAGGTAAAGAAGTCAGATACAGATACAGTTGGTTCTAAAGTGATAACCTATAAACTTTACTATACAATTAAGCTAAACATAAACACAAATTCAAAATACTAACTTGGAATCTAATATTGGTTTCCAGATCATTTTCCTACCTCTACCTACTCATCCACTCAACCCATCCAAGTAGCCTGTGTGACTGACTCTCATTCCATGATCCACAGATTTTTATCTGGTATCTCATTTTCTTTCTCTTCCATAGCTAAGTACAAACCATATAAATATTGGCTTCCAACTTTACTTGTTAAGCCAGAAACAGCTTTTTGTTCTTTTTGTTGTTGTTGTTATTTGTTCATTGGTTTGTTTGTTTTTTGGTTTGCCACCATTCAGCTATCTTTTTAGGAATTGGATTACCAATTCCTGCATCTATGTTCTCTGTTCCCACCTTTTTGTGCCTATGGTGAGACAAGACACAACTTACAGTCCCTTCGGTGTGAAAATCAACTGCTTGTTTGAAATCTAAGTTAAAATATATCCCCCTCACATTGGATAGGAATATTTAATCTATACCATTTTCTATGTTACAGTTATATAATGCCTCCATCTCATCTGTCCTCTTAACTCATCTCACGTTATGTCCTTGTTGAACCATCTCACATGCAATGTCCTGAAGGCTGTATTTGCTCACGTGATAATAATAATCCATGTTCCAATTTTGAGTATTCCTAGAATGTAATATTGATATTCAGCTTTCCCCAACTCCAATGCCTCCTTAGAATAGATCTACTTCTATTTGAGTTCTTTTGCTTGAAGACAAAATACTTCATTATCTTTGTTCGTATATCACTGCTAACAAAGCCAAGCTCTCAAGAAGCCTGGCTTTCTAGTGCTAGGAAACTTGATCTGATCTCTTAGATGAAGATCCAGGAAAATATGATCTTACTCATCATTTCCATTCCATCTGGCTACCATTATTTCTCATAACAGTAAATGATACTGACCAAGATAGTGTTAATCAAAATCCTATGCTTTTGGAGGTGATAGATATGCTTATGGCATTGATTGTGGTGATAGTTTCTTGGGTGTATACTTATCTCCAAATTCATCAAGTTGTTTTAAATTATGTACATCTTTTTGTAAACAAAATATCCTACGCTAACAGTCTCTAAGTGGTTATTACTCAGTGTGCCTACACAAACATTTCTATTAACATAAATTGAAAGTTACATTGTTGTTTTATCATATAGCAATCCAATTCCTTGGATACACCAAGACACTTTCCAGGCTAGTCTAGCCAAAAATAATTAATATCTTGAACCTTGAGAATACTTGGTCCTCCCAAAGATTCCAATGAATATGTTAGATTTGTGAGAGCTCACCTAATCCTCTTCTTCAAATACTAGCACCTACAAAGTAGTGTCTTAATTGGAAAAGCTCCTCCTAGGCTTATACTTATCTCCGCACTCCAGAAAGGCAATTTAAGATCAGAGCTGAAGATAAGAATCTCTGGCATCAAGTGTCATGTGATGGTTACGCTGCACGTAATCCCTGTCCTGT
Source organism: Macaca mulatta (assembly GCF_049350105.2). NCBI lineage: Eukaryota > Metazoa > Chordata > Mammalia > Primates > Cercopithecidae > Macaca > Macaca mulatta. The sequence continues at coordinate 50,181,934 of NC_133406.1, forward strand.
ACTAGATTCTGAGATCGTTTCCAGCATCACATCTGATTTTTCATTCCTTGTCTGCTCCCTTATTTCTGGCTTGAACCATAAACCATGAATATGAAGTTGAATTTTTCATCTATCTGTGTTCTGCTCTGATTGGACATTGAAAAACACTCCAGGGTATACAAACTAATTAGAGTATCACTTTTACATGGCTTGGATATTTTTCTCCCGACCTTGACCTACAAGTTTACATTTGAAACCCTGCTCTTACTCTATAGTTTGGCATGAGGTCTTAGATTTTTCATGTCAGCTTCATGATTAGAGCCCTGTCCTCCTGAGCAGCTTAAGTCCTTTTCCTGGGCTCTCTGATGTCTCCTGTCCTATCCGTCCTAGACTCATCCACACTGGTGGGTGTTTTGCTCTGAGTGACTCAGAATAAAGGGATGACCTCACCAGTGATCAGCATTGTCAAAGCATGCTTCAGATGTTAGCTCTGAGTGTGTGATAGACATGAAAATTGATATATAGAGATAGATATAAAATATTTACCTGTTAAATAATTTGTGAGTTTTTAATCAGGCTTTGTTTTAACCGTATTGCTTAGATTTTTTTTGGTGATTTTGACCCATGAAAATAAACTGATTTCTCCTCTACTTTTAGATGGTCCAGTAGTCTATGCAGCATATTTAAAAATGGAGCACAGTGACGAAAATATTCAATTCTGGATGGCCTGTGAAACCTATAAGAAGATTGCCTCGCGGTGGAGCAGAACTTCTAGGGCAAAGAAGCTCTATAAGATTTACATCCAGCCACAGTCCCCTAGAGAGGTAACTACCTCACAATGACAGGAATGGAAATCAGTTCATCCCTGCAAGGGCACTAATATGGATATTAGCATCCATAAGTGCCGGGCACTTTATATCCAGTGTCTCCTAAAATGCTATAAATTCAGTATTGCTAACCTTATTTTACAGATAAGAAACCTGAGACTCTGAGAACTTGTCCAGTGTCACACAGCCATTAAAAGTGGTAAAGTTAAGATTCAAAATTAGACCTATCAGGCTCCAAAGCTTCTCCCCATTAAATTATCTTAATTTCTAGGCAACTTAAGAAGAAAAAAGGAGTCTATGGCAAAAGTATTGGCCTTCCCAGCAGGAACTATAAATTCCATGAAGAGACATGTGAGAATCCTGTGTTGTTGGGCAGTGAGACATAAAAAGTCCTGTCAAGGGAACAAAGAGAGAGGACAGTATATGAGATTTCTATCGCACAGGGCAAGCCTACATTGTTGACATATTCCCCAGAACTCTTGTCTGGAAAATACCTGGTTTATTGAAATAGCCACTTCTCCCCTCTATTTATCCACTTCTCTTCATTTCCTTCCCATTTCAGAGCATATTCAGTTAAAGCAACATTTGTGACTATTAAGGGAGATAAATTTTTTAAAAAGCACCAATTTCTCTTTTCTTTAAAAAGAGACGTTTGTCTTACAAACTCCCTGGTTTGTAGACTGCTACTAAGAAACCACTGCGTCCTGCTGAGTAAGCCGTGGTTTCAGAGACTTCCCTGGCCTGGAGCCTCGTATTTTTCTTTTTTGTTCCTCTTGGATGTGGAGTTGGATATTTACTTTTAAAAAAGCAAAATGTTTATTTTTTATACATCTTCTTAGATGCCTATAAAACTACAAAGAAAATTACCCTATTCCACTGAAAAGGAGAGCAGGGAATAAATTAAACCTTTCTATTATATGTGCCTTTTTTTCAACTATGCTTACTGACGCTGTACATGTAATTTCACTTTTCAGATTAACATTGACAATTCGACAAGACAGACTATCATCAAGAACATTCAGGAACCCACTGAAACATGTTTTGAAGAAGCTCAGAAAATAGTCTATATGCATATGGAAAGGGATTCCTATCCCAGATTTCTAAAGTCAGAAATGTACCAAAAACTTTTGAAAACTATGCAGTCCAATAACAGTTTCTGACTATAACTCAAACATGTACATAGAAAATGGTATATTGAAAGTAGTGGGTTTGATCTTTTTATTTAGAAACCCACAAAATCAGGAACACAGTATAAATAAAACAGAAATCAAACTCTAAATTGATTTTTAGTTCCTAAAAAGAAACATATCTCAAAAGCAATGGAATCTAGAATTCTTATAACATGAATAACAACATTTACAGCATACCTATGTAGTTCAACTAATATATAAGGAAAAGGAAGGTTTTTCTTCATGACACAAGCGTTATAAAATTTTTACTGTAGTAGTCAATTAATGGATATTTCCTTGTTAATAAAATTTGGTGTCATAATTTACAAATTAGTTCTTTAAAAATTGTTGTTCTATGAATTGTGTTTCTAGCATAAATATGTTCTATAGAGTACTCTAAATAACTTGAATTTATAGACGAATGCTACTCACAGTACAATCAATTGTATTATACCACGAGAAAATCAAAAAGATGTTCTTCAGAGACATTTTATCTGTAAAATTTTCCTACTATTATGTTCATAAACAAACTTCTTTATCACATGAATCTTCTACATGTAAAATATTTCTGATGATTCCAAGCTGTTAAAAAAATATCAATTTCTTAATTTGCTCTTGCATTTACATTGCTATAAGGATATAAAATGTGGTTTCTATATTTTGAGATGTTTTTCCTTACAATGTGAACTCATCATGGTCTTGGAAATCAATAAAGCCAAATGTCAACTAAAGACTTACATTATCTTTTTCAAAGACAAAATAAATATATTTTCCAGTACAAATTTCAAAAGTCCTAAAGTTGGTATATGGTGAGAATATATAATATTTGTATTTTCCATAGTTTTCCTGGAAAGTGTAGACAATTTAATACCCTCATTGGATATTACCTTCCTATCACTTCAAAATATTAAAAGAATCCAGATTCAACATCCATAATCAGAAGCTCATCATATTTACAAGTGTAAAAGTTTATCTGTTCCATTTTATAGTTAAAAGGGAACAAATTAGAAATTTCAAGTCTTGTATTCCTGAAGGAAGAAAACATTCAAAAATGATTTTTCCCTCTTGGAATTATTTTAAAATATGCGTATTTTCTCTTGATTTTGAAAAGTGGCTTAAAATAGACTTATTTTACCCTCCTGCAGATGCAAAGTTTTTTCTGTCTTTCCAGTGATTCACTAATTGGTTTACCACTGAATTATTTATTCTGTGAGTCATTATATTTTATTGTTACCAAGAAGCGTAAATTTAGTCAGAGTCAGATGCTTCTGTAGTTCACGAAATCACAGGCGTTTTTCTGCAGTACCGTCCACTTTTAAAAGATGAGCAATGTGAGTAACTACACAGCCAATCATAGCATAGGTGCTAAGAAGGAATAAGTCACTAAACCACCTTGCCTCCAGCTCTGAAACCAAAAAAGCCTACCAAAAAAAAAAAAAAAAGTGAATAAATACGCAAAGAAGCATCACTGATACAATTTAAATACACTTTAATTCTGCACAATGGAAATAATACTGAATTCATTGTTAAGAAACTTGGGTTTCAGTTCTGGATTTCCCAGGTTAGCTATATAAATTTCTTTAGGTCTAGGTAAACTAGCAAATTATACAAATTACTTATTCTCCCTGCTCCTCAGTTTTCTCACCTTTAAAATGAGGTGATTAAAATAGATAATACCTTAGCTCCTTTCCAGCTTCAAAATCCTAACTACCTTCAGTACCTTTTTTTTTTTTTTTTTTTTTTTTTTTTTGAGACAGAGTTTTGCTCTGTTGCCAAACTGGAGTGCAGTGGCACAATCTCGGCTCACTGCAACCTCCGTCTCCCAGGTTCAAGTGATTCTCCTGCCTCAGCCTCCCGAGTAGCTGGGACTACCGGCGCGTGCCACCACGCCCAGCTAATTTTTCTATTTTTAGTACAGACGGGGTTTCACCATGTTGGTCAGGATGGTCTTGATCTCTTGATCTCATGATCTGCCCGCCTCAGCCTCCCAAAGTGCTGGGATTACAGGCGTGAGCTACCGCACCCGGTCAAAAAGTACTCTTAAATTACTGAGTTCTTCATTATCTGAAGGGTTTTGTGTGATATTCCATTGCCTTTCCATTGATTTCATAAATGTAATACAATGTCGTACATTCAAAACAGATTTTTGCCACAAAAATACTCTTCTAAGATCACGTGTTCAGATTGCTCCCTTAACTTAGGCCTTCCCACACCATTCATTGCTGAGGCTGGTGTTCTAGCTCCAAGAAAAGCCTTTAAAGATTGTAGAAACCAGTAAGGAGGTTCCTCAAAAAATTAAACTACCATATGATCCAGTAATCCCATTTTTTCGTATTTATCCAAAGGAATTGAAAACAAGATCTCAAAAAGATATCTATACCCCTGTGTTCACTGCAGCATTATTCATAACAGCCAAGAACTAGATGCAAACTACATGTCCTTTGGCAAATGAGTGGATGAAGAAAAAGTTATACACACATACTCAATGGATTATTATTTAGCCTGAAAAAGAAGGAAATTCTGCCATTTGTGCTAATATGGATGGAGCTGGAAGACGTTTTGCTAAGCCAAGTAAGCAAGACACAAAAGACGCCATGATCTGGGCCGGGCACTGTGGCTCACGCCTGTAATTCCAGCACTTTGGGAGGCTGAGGCGGGCAGATCACAAGGTCAGGAGTTTGAGACCAGTGTGGCCAATACGGTGAAACCCCGTCTCTATTAAAAATACAAAAATTAGCCAGGCCTGGTGGTAGGTGCCTGTAGTTCCAGCCACTCGAGGGCCTGGGGCAGGAGAATTGCTTGAACCCCAGAGGCAGAGGTTTTAGTGAGCCGAGATCACATCATTGCACTCCAGCCTGGGCGACAGAGCGAGACTCCATCTAAAACACACACAAAAAAAGACACCATAATCTGAATTGTATGTGGGATCTAAAGAGTCAAACTCATGGAAGCAGAGTAGGATGGCAGTTGCCAAGGACTGGAGGGAGAGGAAAATGAAGATATATTGGTCAAGGGGTACAAAATTTCAGTAATGCATGATGAATGAGTTTTGGAGATCTAATGTACAGCATGGTGACAACAGTCAACAATACTGTATCGTATACTTGAAATTTGCTAAGAGAATAGAATTTAAATCTTCTCAACACACACATTCATACACACAAATGGTAACTATGTGAAGGGATAGATATGCTAAATAACTAAATTATGATGGTCATTTCACTATATATACATACATCAAAACAGCAACTTGTAGATCTTAAATATACATGATTTTTATAAACCAATGATATCTCAAAAGCTGCTGAAAGAAGCATTCATAGATGATCCTGTCATTATAGGATGTAAAAGTTTCATGAGAATAAAATATTAATTTTTTTATTATTATACTTTAAGTTCTAGGGTACAAGTACACAAAGTGTAGGTTTGTTACATAGGTATACATGTGCCATGTTGGTTTGCTGCACCCATCAACTCATCATTTACATTAGGTATTTCTCCTAACACTATCCCTCCCCCAGGCCCCACCCCCCAACAGGCCCCAGTGTGTGATGCTCCCCTCCCTGTGTCCATGTGTTCTCATTGATCAACTCACACTTATGAGTGAGAACATGCAGTGTTTGGTTTTCTGTCCTTGTGATATTTTGCTGAGAATGATAGTTTCCATCTTCATCCATGTCCCTGCAAAGGACATGAACTCATCCTTTTTATGGCTGCATAGTATTCCATGGTATATATGTGCCACATTTTCTTTATCCAATCTATTATTGATGGACATTTGGGTTGGTTCCAAGTCTTTGCTATTGTGAATAGTGCCATAATAAATATACATGTGCATGTGTCTTTATATGGGCATGATTTATAATCCTTTGGGTATATACCCAATAATGGGCTTGCTGGGTCAAATGGTATTTCTAGTTCTAGATCCTTGAGGAATCACCACACTGTCTTCCACAATGGTTGAACTAATTTCACTCCCACCAACAGTGTAAAAGCATTCCTATTTCTCCACATCCTCTCCAGCACCTGTTGTTTCCTGACTTTTCAATGATCACCATTTTAACTGGTGTGAGATGATATCTCATTGTGGTTTTGATTTGCATTTCTCTGATGACCAGTGATGATGAGCATTTTTTCATATGTTTGTTGGCTGCATAAATGTCTTCTTTTGAGAAGTGTCTGTTTATATTCTTTGCCCACTTTTTGGTGGGGTTTTGTTTTTTCTTGTACATTTATTTAAGTTCTTTGCAGATTCTGGATATTAGCCCTTTGTCAGATGGGTAGATTGCAAAAATTTTCTCCCATTCTGTAGGTTGACTGTTCACTCTGTTGATAGATTCTTTTGCTGTGGAGAAGCTCTTCAGTTTAATTAGATCCCATTTGCCTATTTTGACTTTTGTTGCCATTGTTTTTTGCATTTTAATCATGAATTCTTTGCCCATGACTATGTCCTGAATGGTATTGCCTAGGTTTTCTTCTAGGGTTTTTATGGTTTTAGGTCTTACATTTAAATCTTTAATCCATCTTGAGTTAACTTTTGTATATGGTGTAAGGAATCAGTGTTCTACATATGGCTAGCCAGTTTTCCCAGCACCATTTATTTTATAGGGAATCTTTTCCCCATTGCTTATTTTTGGCAGGTTTGTCAAATATCAAATGGTTGTAGATGTATGGTGTTATTTCTGAGGCCTCTGATCTGTTCCATTGGTCTATATCTCTGTTTTGGTACCAGTACCATGCTGTTTTGGTTACTGTAACCTTGTAATATAGTTTGAAGTCAGGTAGCGTGATGCCTCCAGCTTTGTTCTTTTTGCTTAGGATTGTCTTGGCTATGTGGGCTCTTTTTTGGTTCCATATGAAATTTAAAGGAGTTTTTTCCAATTCTGTCAAGAAAGTCAGTGGTAGCTTGATGGGGGTAGCATTGAATCTATAAATTACCTTGGGCAGTATGGCCATTTTCATGATATTGATTGTTCTACCCATAAGCATGGAATGTTCTTCCATTTGTTTGTATCCTCTTTTATTTCATTGAGCAGTGGTTTGTAGTTCTCCTTGAAGAGGTCCTTCACATATCTTGTAAGTTGGATTCTTAGGTATTTATTCTCTTTTCAGTAATTGTGAATGGGAGTTCACTCATGATTTGGCTCTCTGTTTGTTATTGTTGCATAGGAATGCTTGTGATTTTGGCACATTGATTTATTGTTGTATAGGAATGCTTGTGATTTTGGCACATTGATTTTGTGATTTTGGCAGATTGATCCTGAGACTTCGCAGAAGTTGCTTATCAGCTTAAGGATACTTTGGGCTGAGACGATGGGATTTTCAAAATATACAATCATGTAATCTGCAAACAGAGACAATTTGACTTCCTCTTTTCCAAATTGAATGTCCTGTATTTCTTTCTCTTGCCTGATTGCCCTGGCCAGAACTTGCAACACTATGTTATATAGGAGTGGTGAGAGAAGGCATCCTTGTCCTGTGCTCATTTTCAAAGGGAATGCTTCCAGTTTTTTCCCATTCAGTATGATATTGACTATGGGTTTGTCATAAATACCTCTTACTATTTGGAGATACATTCCATCAGTACCTAGTTCATTGAGAATTTTTAGCATGAAAGGCTCCTGAATTTTGTCAAAGGTCTTTACTGCATCTATTGAGATAATCATGGGGTTTTTGTTGTTGGTTCTGTTTATGTGTTAGGTTACATTTATTGATTTGCATATGTTGATCCAGCCTTGCATCCCAGGGAGGAAGCTGGCTTGATCTTGGTGGATAAGCTTTTTGATACACTGCTGGATTTGGTTTGCTAGTATTTTATTGAGGATTTTCACATCAATGTTCATCAGGGATATTGTCCTAAAATTCTCTTTTTCTGTTGTGTCTCTGTCAGGCTTTGGTATCAGGATGATCCTGACCTCACATAATGAATTAGGGAGGATTACCTCTTTTTCTATTGATTGGAATAGTTGCAGAAGGAATGGTACCAGCTCCTCTTTGTACCTCTGGTAGAATTTGGCTGTGAATCCTTCTGGTCATGGACTTCTTTTGGTTGGTAGGCTATCAATCATTGCCTCAATTTCAGAACCTGTTATTGATCTATTCGGAGATTCACCTTCTTCCTGGTTTAGTCTTAGGGGGTGTATGCGTCCAGGAATTTATCCATTTCTTCTAGATTTTCTAGTTTATTTGCATACAGGTGTTTATAGTATTCTCTGATGGCAGTTTGTATTTCTGTGGGATTGGTGGTGATATCCCATTTATCATTTTGTATTGCATCTATTTGATTCTTCTCTATTTTCTTCTTTATTAGTCTTGCTAGCGGTCTATATATTTGGTTGATCTTTTCAAAAAAACAGCTCCTGGATTCACTGATTTTTTGAAGGGCTTTTTATGTCTCAATCTCCTTCAGTTCTGCTCTGATCTTAGTTATTTCTTCCTCCATCCCTTTATTTTGAGCCTATGTGCATCTTTGCATGTGAGATGGGTCTCCTGAATACAGTACACCAATGGGTTCTGACTCTTTATGCAATTTGGCAGTCTGTGTCTTTTAACTGGGGCTTTTAGCCCATTTACATTTAAGGTTAATATTGTTATGTGTGAATTTTGATCCTGTCATTATGATGCTAGCTGGTTATTTCGCCTAGCAGTTTAATTGATGCAGTTTCTTCAGAGCGTCGATGATCTTTACAATTTGGCATGTTTTTGCAGTGGCTGGTACTGGTTGTTCTTTTCCATGTTTAGTGCTTCTTTCAGGAGTTCTTGTAAGGCAGACCTGGTGGTGACAAAATCTCTCAGCATTTGCTTGTCTGTAAAGGATTTTACTTCTCCTTCACTTACGAAGCTAAGTTTGGCTGGATATTAAATTCTGGGTTGAAAATTCTTTTCTTTAAGAATGTTGAATATTGGTCCCCACTCTCTTCTGGCTTATAGGGTTTCTGCCAAGAGATCCGCTGTTAGTCTGATGGGCTTCCCTTTGTGCATAACCCAACCTTTCTCTCTGGCTGCCCTTAATATTTTTTCCTTCATTTCAACTTTGATGAATCTGACAATTATGTGTCTTGGTGTTGCTCTTCTCGAGGAGTATCTTTGTGGTGTTCTCTGTATTTTCTGAATTTGAATGTTGGCCTGACTTGCTAGGTTGGGGAACTTCTCCTGGATAATATCCTGAAGCATGTTTTCTAACTTGGTTCTATTCTCCCCATCACTTTCATGTACACCAATCAAACGTAGATTAGGTCTTTTCACATAGTCCCATATTTCTTGCACACTTTGTTTCTTTTCACTCTTTTTTCTCTAATCTTTTCTTCTCACTTTATTAATTTGATCTTCAAGCACTGATATCCTTTCTTCCACGTGATTGAGTCAACTATCGAAGCTTGTGTATGCTTCACGAGGTTCTCATACTGTGGTTTTCAACTCCATCAGGTCAGTTAAGCTCTTCTCTACACTGTTTATTCTAGTTAGCCATTCATCTAACCTTTTATCAAGGTTTTTAGCTTCCTTGTGATGGGTTAGAACATGCTTCTTTAGCTCAGAGAAGTTTGTTATTACCAATCTTCTGAAGCTTGCTTCTGTCAACTCGTTAAACTCATTCTCCATCCAGTTTTGTTCCTTGCTGGCGAGGAGTTGTGTTCCTTTGGAGGAGAAGAGGCTATCTGGTTTTTGGAACTTTCAATCTTTCTGCTCTGGTTTCTCCCCATCTTTGTGGTTTTTATCTACCTTTGGTCTTTGATGTTGGTAACCTATTGATGGGGTTTTGGTGTGGATATCCTTTTTGTTGATGTTGATACTATTCCTTTCTGTTTGCTACTTTTCTTTCTGACAGACAGGCCCCTCAGCTGCAGGTCTGTTGGAGTTTGCTGGAGGTCCACTTCAGACTCTGTTTGCCTGGGTATCACCAGTGAAGCCTGCAGAACAGCAAATATTGCTGCCTGATCCTACCTCTGGAAGCTTCATCCCAGAGGGACACCTGCCTGCATGAGGTGTCTGTCAGCCCCTACTGGGCAGTGTCTCCTAGTCTGGCTACACAGAGGTCAGGGACCCACTTGAGGAGGCAGTCTGTCCATTATTGGAGCTTGAATGCCGTGCTGGGAGAGCCTCTTCTCTCTTCAGAGATGTCAGGCAGGGATGTTTATGTCTATAGAAGTTGTCTGCTGTCTTTTGTTCAGCTATGCCCTGACCCCAGAGGTGGAATCTAGAGAGGCAGTAGGCCTTGCTGAACTGCAGTGGGCTCCGCCCAGTTCAAGCTTCCCTGCTGCTTTATTTACACTCTGAGCATATAATCGTGTACTCAAGCCTCAGCAATGGTAGATGCCCCACCCCCCACCAAGCCCCAGAGTCCCAGATTGATCTCAGACCGCTGTACTAGCAGCAAGCAAGGCTCCGTGAGTGTGAGACTCACCAAGCCAGGCACAGGAATCTCTTGGTCTGCCAGTTGCTAAAACCATAGGAAAAGCACAGTATTTGGGCAGGAGTGTACCATTCCTCCAGTACAGTCACTCACAGCTTCCCCTGGCTAGGAAAGGGAAATCCCCCAACCCCTTGCATTTCCCGGGTAAGGTGATGCCCCACCCTGCTTCAGCTCACCCTCTGTAGGCTGCACCCACTGTCCAACCAGTCCCAGTGAGATGAACCAGTTACCTCAGTTGGAAATGCAGAAATCACCCATCTTCTGCGTCAATCTCACTGGCAGCTGTACACCGGAGCTGTTCCGATTCCGCCATCTTGGAAGCTGGGGCGATATTAATATTCTTTACAGTATTTAAACTTCACTGTATTTAAACTTTGCATTTGTATGTTTACTGTATTTAAACTTTAGTGATAATATGTGTAAAGTCTTAGAACCTGTATGACTTACAATGGATGGGAGAAAATAGGGTATCATTAAGATTCTTGGAGCACTAAGTAATATTGTTCATTGCTGTGGAGGCCAGAAGGTAACAGAAGAATATGAATTGCTTAAGACTACAGTCATATCTTATCTTACATCATATCCTCACTGCTAGGTAGAGGACCTGGAACATATGACACTCAAAAAAATAGGTAAATGAATGAGTGAATGAGTAAATAAATGAATCAGTCAATTCATCATCAATGAGAAATGAATAAATCTGGTGTCAGATCTCCTTTACTCTGTAACTTAGCACTGCCAACTTTTAAAAAGCAATTCCAGGATTGCACAAAAAATGTAAAATTTCAGGATAACATATGTATAAAAAATAGAGCATTATGATCTGAATTTTAATAACTGAGCAAATCTTCTATCCAATGCATAGAAAGACTGGACAAACAAAAGATCAGTTCTACTAAATATTGTTGATACAGGAGAGAGTGTGACAATACAAGCCAAATAGGTACAGGAAAATGTATAAGTTTGTGAGCATGGTTCACTAGCTGAAGGGAGAGCAGGCTTTAAAGCAATGCTCGGTTATCTCATCAATAAAGCAGTGATAATTCTGGTTGTTTTCATTATTAACAAATATATTAAATGTTCCCTTGATCTTTTTTTTTTAACAACTTCTAATTCCTTTTCCAACTAAAAGAGTTCTTGGTTTTCTTTTCCAAAGTCAGGAAGGTAAATGTGCTTATCAAATTTTCTTTCAAAATAATTTTTAAAAGCTGAACTTCTAAATGTTTAATTGACTTACATTTAATATTTCTATCAATTGCAGAATGACAGCTTTTCACATCACTATCATAGCAGATTCTTAGTATTTGTCAGAATATTTTAGAGGAAAAACTCACATCTGTTTCACTTTCTTTATTCAGCACATAGCACAGGGTAAATGTTCTGTACAAATGGATAAATATTCTATACTTTTGATGAAAAATAAAATACCTAAAATATTTAAAGTTATTTTTCCAAAGAATTAAATGTAGAAAATTTTTGTTGAAGATATTTAGTTCTACTATGAAAAATGTTTCTTGGATCTCAAATTCAACTGAAATGTCATTACTAATTTGAAATGCTTACGAACCATATGATATGAAAATGAGTATTAACTAGAATTCATACTAAGAAGCAAAAGGATTATTATAGGCATGTTGTCCATATTGAAAGTAAACTACCATTATTCTTGATCTAAATATGAGAAATTTTATTTGTGATATTCCACACAATAAATATTGGGGGATTCATTTCCAAGATAGAGAATTAGCTGTAAAAGAGAATATTTTCATTAAAAAGTATATGATTGATTAAGGTGAACTGTTGTTAGTTGTGGAAGGTGTTACCACATTAGTCCAATTTTATCTAAGCCACTTGATTTTATTCACTTTCTCTTAAAAATACCAGTATAAAAATACAGGTTGAAGTCCTAGATATCTAAACTTGATGATTTCTAGCCACTATCAGTAGAAAAAAAAAATATTTCCACGTTTCAAATTCTCCTCATCTTACTCCATCAGTGAATGAGTATATATCTATCTATCCACACACACACACACACTCACGTATATACGGGCAAGTAGGAAATGTTACACATATAGTTTATCCCTGTGTCCCCACCCAAATCTCATCTTGAATTGTACTCCCATAATTCTCATATGTTGTGGGAGGGACCCGGTGGGAGATAATTGAATCAAGGGGGTGGATTCCCCCATACTGTTCTCGTGGTAGTAAGTCTCATGAGATCTGATGGTCTGATAAAGGGAAACCCGTTTCACTCGACTCTCATTCTCTCTCTTGCTGCCACCATGTGAGACGTGCCTTTCACCTTCCGCCATGATTGTAAGGCCTCCCCAGCCACGTGGAACTGTTAAGTCCAATAAACCTCTTTCTTTTGTAAATTGCCCAGTCTCAGATATGTCTTTATTAGCAGCATGAAAACGAACTAATACAACATGCATGGCCACAATACACATGCTTCAAGCACGTTTAGAACACCATGGGTCTTTCTCATTCAAATTATACTAAATCAGTCTAATATGGACATAACTAGTAAATGATATCAGAATAATTAGCATTCTTTACTACTTATTTTTCCCCTTGAATAGATGGATATTTGTACTCCAAAACAGAGTAAGTCTAGAGTTTTCAGTTCTGCTTAATATTCTGATTTTACCTCCTAAATACGGGCTTTCTGCCCTGCTCCCTCAGCACCTCCACATCATGGTGGACAAAGAAGATGCCATGTGGTGTCAGGAAACAAAAAGCTTTGGATTGAGGTACAAAGCAATTGGATTAGCATCTGTTCATTCACCTGATGTTCTTGTACCTTTAGGACCAGTAGGCTTCAGCTTCCTCATCTATAAAATAAAGTAGGATGAGATGATTGAGTAAACCATGTGCTATCCATGTTTTGTTACATACCATTACTAATGTGTTCATCATTTTCTTTTCTGTAACTTGGACTCATTTTGAAGAGTAATTTCTCCAAAAATTGAAATTTTCATAAGGAGTTTAATAATGATCTATTTATTATATTTTGCATTTACCCCTAATTATAAGAGTTCTAAGTATTTGACTTAGAAACAGAGAAATTAAACTTAAATTGTATCTGCACTTAAGTGCTATCTGTCCAAGAATACTGCATGGAAGTATGTGTTTCATTTTACAAATAGTTAAAATAGTTTCACATTATTTTAACTTAATAATACTCTAAATATTGCTAATTTTTCTCAGGGGATTTTTTAAATTATTAAATATTTTATTCCATTAAGACAATTTTAAATGATAATTATCAAATGGCTACAAGCCTATGTTCATATTAATGCATTTTGACGTTTGTTTTATCCTTAGTACTTTAATATTTTTGAGTTAAAATCATATTCTTTGACTTCCGAGATCAGAACCTGAATATATTTGATTTTTAAAAAATGTTTGAGATATACTTCCAGACTATGGAAATGTGCAAGACAAGCCTTCATTGTTCCTGCTTAGAAATAAAATCTTAGCTTCTCCAAAATAAGATAATGATAGAGATTTGTACAATTCAGAATTCAAGCATCTTGGCAGATATGAACACTTCTCTATAATTCATTAGCCACACCATGATTTCATCAATTGCAAAGAACTTTTTATGAATTTTGGAAGAATTACTATGAAAAAGAGATATATAAAGCTTTCTCCAAAGACATAAAACGTTGCAATTTGAAGAAAATTATTATTTTCTTCACCCCACTGCCCAAAAATATTTTCACAATATGTAGGGCTGCAACTTTCACCACTTGTCATTGCATCAAAATCCACATCATGAGAAGTGAAACACTAGTGCTAACACTTTAGCTGTTGCCTAGCAGAAAGCAAACTCTGGTAAAATAGAATGCTGGAATATAGGGAGCAGAGGAAAATATCTAAGCTCAGTGAACAAAGATAGTAGGGAAGCTAGAGATTATCAGGTGCTGAATAGGATTTGGGGAACAAATGGAAATGGGTTGCTTATAAAAATCTCCCCATGATGCTTATGGAAAACCAAAACAGGGCTTAGTTTAAAAAAATCAGGTGTTCTAAATTGATAATTATACACTGTAGTGAAATAAGATTTCTATAAAAATAAAAGAGCAAGTATTAAATTCCTCATTAAATAGTATTTACAGAAGCATTCCTTATAACAATCTACCCAGCTCCCACTGAGTATAGACATTGTACACACAAACATTAATTAGGTGGTATTTCTGTTCTCAATGGCATGTAAGCTGATAATTAAAATACAAAATAATCGTAGTCAAGGTAGACCTGTGTAAAGACTGCTGTGGAATCCCGGCAGAAGCATCTACCTCTACCCAGTGCAATTTGAAAAGAGAAGAGGTGATGTTTGAGATGAATCTTGAAGAATAATTAAGAGATCACTCAGAGGAAAGGGGAAAGCAGTGTGAATTGGAACAAGAGCTGGAGAAGGGAGAATCTTGTAGCAATTAGAAATATTTAGAAGAGGGTAGAGGCTTTGAAATCAGATAGATCTAAGTTCAAAGTCTGACTTTAACAGTTAGCAGCTATGAGAATTTAAGAAAACTGCTTAATCTCACTGAACCTTGTTTTTTCTTCATCAGTAAAATAATATATATTAAAAAAGCATTAATCACACTTACCTCATAGGCTTCTTTATATAAAAAGTGCATATAAAGTCCTGACTCTGTGTTCAATATAATTTAACTGTATTACGAGTTATCACAAAAGCCCAAATGAGAGACAATGATAGTCTGAGCTAGGAAAATGAGGAAAAGAGAAACAATTTGAAAGAGAAATTATGAGTGCAGCAAGGAGGGAGAGATCAAGGTTGATCTAAAGTCTCTAGTTTAAGCAGCAGAGTAAGAACAGGTGCCATTAACTGAGTGAAGGAGATCAGAGGGATGGGCAGGATTCAGAGGGCATGTTGCGTGTGAGGTGCCGCCGTGTCATAAGTGGGACTCCAGAGAGGTAGAGGCCAGAAATGCAGAACTGGGAACTGTTGGCATGACTAAGACACCGGCCAGATGAGATCTTACAGAGAATCTGTGCAGAACAGAAAGTGGAAATCCAAAAGACTCAATCAAAGCTTAGGAAAGAATATAATAGATTAATGACTCCTCAATTCTCACTGTAAACTCCTCATGATATTTACAGTTATCATAATGATCATTTATGACATTTTACCATATAAAAGGTATTGAGCTAAGTGTTGATATAGCATTCATTCATTCAACAAATAGTTATTGAGCATCTACTGTATGACGACATGGTTATCAGAGACGCGGATTCAGCAACAAGCCAAGCAAAACACGCTTGCCCTCTTGGAGCTTAAATTGGTTTTATGTAACAAAAAGGGTACTCAACTAAAGAAAATCACATCAATTGTGATAAGTGATGTAAAGAGTGAAAATAAAATAAAATAGTAGAGAGTGGCAGGTATAGGTGAGGACACACTAGAGAAAGAAGTCAGAGAAAGATTAAACACTGATTTAATATGGATGTTTGCTATTATACCTATCTCTAGTTACTGCTGCTAATAAACTTATACAAATTAGTTCAAAATATCAAAATATCAAAAGTATATGTAGTTCATGTACTCCTCTTCTCTTGACAGCCCTGATCAAGAATGAGGAATCTGATGCTTTGAGAAGCTAAACAATTTGTGGGTGTGTATGTGTGTGTGTGTGTGTGCTACTTAACATGAGCTCTACTCTCTTAACAGATTTTTTTTTTACTTGTACAATACAGTATTGTTAACTATAGGTATGATGCTGTATGGTAGATCTTTAAAAATTATTCTTTTTGCATAACTGAAATTTTATACCCATTGATTAGCTACTCCCCATTTCCCTCTCCCCACAGCCTTTGGAAGCCACTCTTCTTTGCTTCTACAGGTTTGACTATTTTAGATACAACATATAAATAGAATCATGAAGTATTTCTTCTTCTTCAGTGACTGGCTTATTTCCCTTAGCATAATGTCCTTGAGATTCATCCATGTTGTCAAATATTACTTCTTCTTTTTGAGACAGAGACACTCTGTTGAGAAGGCTGGAGTGAAGTGGTGCAGTCTCTGCTCACTGCAGCCTCAACCTCACTGGCTCAAGCCCACATTAGCCTCCCAGGTAGCTGGGACTACAGGCAGGCGCCACCATGCCCAGCTAATTTTTGTACTCTTTTGTAGAGATGGGGTTTCATCATGCTGCCCAGGCTGGTCTCAAACGCCTGAGCTCAAGTGATTCACCCACCTTGGCCTCCCAAAGTTCTGGGATTACAGGCATGAGCCACCACACCCAGCCACTTTCTTTTTATTAAGGATGAATAATATTCCAGGGTATGTGTACACCACATTTCCTTTATCCATTTATCCACATAGACATTTAGGTTGTTTCCACATCTTAGCTCTTGCAAATAGTGCTGCAAAAATGTGGGAGTGCTAATATCTCTTTGAGATCCTGATTTCAATTCTTTTGGATAAATGCCCAGAAGTAGGATTGCTGGATCATATGATAGTTCTGTTTTTAATTTTTAAGGAACTTCCATACTCTTTTCCATAGCAGCAGGACCAACAGTATACACGTACAAGTGTTCCCACCAACAGTATACACGTACAAGCATTCCCACCAACAGTATACACATACAAGTGTTCCAATTTACTCACATCCCCAAAAACACTTGTCTTGTTTATGTACATATTAGTCATCCTAACAAGTGTGAGGTGATTTTATCGTGGTTTTGATTTGTATTTCTTTGATGATTAGTAACACTGAGCATCTTTCCATATACCTGTTGGTCATTTGCATGTCTTCTTCAGAGTATCATACTGGAATAAAGACAGACATCTAGAACAATGGAACAGAATACAGAGCCCAGAAAGAAATCAATGTATATATGGTCAACTGATCTTTGACAAAGGTGTCAAGGACACACAATGGAGAAAGAATGATCCCTTCAACAAATGGTGAATATCCACATGCAAAATAATGAAATTGGACCCTAATATTATACCATACACAAAAATCAACTCAAAATGGATTAAAGACTTAAACAGAAGACTTAAAACTATAAAACCCCAAGAAGAAAACGTAGGGGAAAATCTTTTTGACATTAGTCCTGACAATTATTTTATAGATATGACACCAAAAGCACAGGCAGCAAAAGCCAAAATAGGTAAGATCTTATCAGGAAACTGTGCACAGTGGAAACTCAAAGGAGTCAATCTTAGGAGAGAACATAACATATTAATGACTCTTAAATTCCCATTGTAAGCTCCTAATAATATTTACAATTCAACTAAAAAAAACTACAAATCTCTGCAAAGCAAAGAAAAAAATCAACAGAGTGAAAAGGTAATCTAGAGAATGAGAGAAAATATTTACAAACCATATAACTCATAAGAAATTGATTATATATATATATCCTACATATATATATCCTACCAGTCAATATCCTATATGTATCATATATATGTATCATATATATGAGTGTGTGTGTGTGTGTGTGTGTGTGTGTGTGTGTATCCTACAATTCAATAGCAAAAAAAAGCCAATAGCCTGATTTGGAAACGAACTAAGGACTTGAATAAATAGCTTCCTTAATGACTCTCGGCTAGAACGAAAGTTTTCATAATTCCAATCCCTTATAAGTACTGCCTTCTACAAACACACTGAATGGAAAATAAATGTATAATGATCTAATATAAGTAACTGTGTTCAAATTTAAAATGCCATTACCTATACAAACTGATTTAATATGGATGTTTGCTATTATACCTATCTCTAGTTACTGCTGCTAATAAACTTATACAAATTAGTTCAAAATATCATTGATGCTTAGGTCTCAGAAGGTTTACCTGGGAACTGATGTGATGATGCCCAAGTTCCAGTACTAAAAGGGAACGCTTTCTCTTTAATTAGCAAGTAGGTTACTTCAGCCAGGAAGTGAAAAGCACATATTGGGTACTCAGTTATACATTTATTAAAGGGAGAAGAGGCAAAGGTAAAAGAGCCAAACTACCACCTGTCAAGAGGTTGGAGGCCATGGTCCAAACCATGCGGCACCCCAGCATGTCACTGTTGTCTTAGATAATAAGTAAGCAGAGGAGATCCAGGGTCGGGGCTGTGGGCAGTCAGTACCAACTGGCTTCTTCACCTTCAGTTTGAGGAACAACAGATGTGAGCAAATAGCAAGAAATATCATTAGAAACACCAAAAGTGAAAGAAAAAAAGTACTCAAAGGATCTGGAATGTATGGCCAAATAATTTAGAGAAAATAAAGTAGAAAATCATGAGCTCATTTTATTTAATTTTAACAAGCAGCATCTTACTCATCTGATGTTGTTTTTATCTGCCAGAGGCAGCAGCATTTGCCAGTTTCTGAAGACACTACCCAGTATCTGGCACCTATCACTGTTGCCTTGTCTTATGATCTTGCTTAAAATGAAGAACTAGCCACTTCAGGCTTACATAATTTATCTAAGTATAAACAAATACGTTTATAGAAAGGACTTGCCCAGGATTGTTTTCACATTTCAACAGTTTAAGGACAGAGTGCCTCCCCAAATCAATGAAGTCTTCATCGTTCATAAAGAATATTGGTATACATTATTTAACTTGAGCCTCAAAACAGTCCTAGTGGGAAGGCATTTTTCTCCCTGATGTATAAAGGAGGAGAGTAATGAAACCCAACAAGTAGGACCTTTGATTTATATGGGTCAGTGACTGAGTGGCAAGATTCAAGCACACAAACAAAAATCTGGTAAAAAGGTGAAAACAGAACCTGCCCTTCAGGGGTGCTGCATGAATCCAGCAAGCTGATGGACATGCATGCCCAGACCACAGTACCTGGTAGATTAACTGTCATCCTGAAAAGACAGTTATTAAAAGAGAACACATTTTAGAAAGTAATGGCTTGTAAGAACCAAAATGGATGAAAGCAATAGTTAGGATACAAGAGAAAACAAAATGAAATATGTAGTAAAGTAGACTGAAAGGAGTATCAGCCTTAGACATCAAACAGAATTCACAGACCCAGTGTGTCTCAATTTATTAAGTTCAAATTTATTCATTGCTTCCTTAGCATTTCATTAAATACTTAATAGATATGATGCATTGGACTAGTTGCAGGCAATATGCAGTAGGCAAATAAAATGTGGTCCAAACCCTCAATGTGCTTAGACATTAGAATAGAGGAGAGATAAATGAAAAAATAAGCACAATGCAGAGAGTGTTATGATGGTAAATAAGCAACGTTTTTAATGATAAACATCCTTCATTAGAGAACTTTCGTTCTTAATAAGGAAAGGAAAGTTTTCAATACAAGAAAGGAATATGCCAGATCTAGAAACATACTTAGTTTGAAATTTATACTTTAAAAGGAATCGTGTAAAGAAAGAGGTGGGAAAATCTACTCGGCAATTTGACTGCTTGACAGGATTACAGCTCATCTTGCTGCTTCTAATTAATAATGCATTTTGCCATATTATTAGACACTTAGATGTGTTTCCCTGGCAGCACTTGTAACTGAGTTCTCACAGGCCTCTTATGGTGAGAAAAGAATAAAAGATAGCTAAGGTAAATATAGTCTGTTTTATGCTGTAATGCCGTCTCATAGCACCCCAGCCCCTTGGTGATTCATATGCAAGTTACATCCCAAGCAACTCAATCTAAAATTGGAGTGCATGTGCTCGCACAGTTTTTATGTCTCAGTTTGGCAGTTTCTATCTAGAGGTGCCACAAATTAATGTTGTTATTAACTTAAAATTTTGGCAAAAAGTGTTATACATGCTTATTCTTTGAAAGGTAAGAGAGAGAAAATAAGATTCCGAGGTTTCATGTACAGGAAAAAACTTGGAAGCTACTAGGTACCAGGTACTGTGAATAGTCATTTTGCTTTTCTTATCTCATTTAAGTCTCACAACAAATGTGTAAAGAAGTTATTATTAACTACATTTTTTTAATCTTGAGAAAACTGAGATTCAGAGAGATTAAAAACTTGTCCAAACTCAAAGAACTAAGAAACCAAGCTGAGACTAAAACTAAACTTTCTGACTCCAAAAGTCACCCTTTCCCATAAATCAAATGAGATTTTTACTTTAATTGCACCTGTGTTTTTCAATCACATGCACAGACCTCTGACATCGAGGGATACTTGCATGACTAATACTGATTTTCTTGATACATCTTTAAACAGCTATTTTCAACATTCAAATGATACCATGAAGATGGCTGTGGTCATCATCTTAAGTTAGAAAATTCTTCCTATGCAATATTCAAGCAGCATTGATATGTACATTCCAAGAAAAAAAATCATAAAGGCTTAATTTTAAAACAGATTATTGTCATCATCAAAAGGCAGGGAAACTGTTCAGATAATACTGAAATGAATAATCATTCAGATAACAAGATGACATTCAGAAATCATCAGAGCATCTCTTGCTTGCTAGCATCTCTTGTCCAGAGTAGTCTCTTGCCCATTGAAACATCATCAATGTTTCCCTGGTCCAGAGCTCCTACCTGAACTCCAGACCTAAACGGTGCAATGCTACCACATATCAGAACCACCATTTATTGTACGCTATTTTTTGCCAGTTATTGTGCTGAGATATGTAATATATTACCATCACTCATCCTCAATAACTCCTTAGCGTACGTAACCTGAATCTCATTTTTCTGTAATGTTTCCTTTCCTGAATGTAATTGTTACTTCCCTGAAGTTATAAATCTAAGAAGTGATGGAGCCAGGCAGCAATTCAAGCCCGGATCTTTCTGACTCTAAGGCTAATTCCTGTTCCTCCAGTCATCACTGCCTCTCAGTATAAGCCCTGATTCCCACCTGTGGTACTAACGTTCTTTTAGTTCTTTTGTTTTTCATGTCTAGAGCTGAGTACATCTTTTTCCCTCATTTGATATCTCTGCTTTCTCCCCATCCCATATTCTTTATTCAGAATGAATGGCATCACTTCTCAACTGTAATATAATTGGATGCTCACTTGCCTGTCTCTTACACTAACCTATCAGTTATCTGTGTGTGCCCAGAACCTATCACAGAGCCTGAAAGAGTGTGTAAAACTCACTTACTGCATAAGTATTTGCTAAATAATGTCACCCAGTCACCTTAGTCAGAACCCTAGAAGTCACCTGAGATTCCCTCCTCTCCTTCAGCGCCCACTACCAGTTAGTAACTAAGTCCATTCTGTTCTATTCTAAATGCTTCCTGAAGCTGTCCTCATTCTTGCCTGGATTTAGTTACCTTCTGCAAGATGGAAACTCCTTGTCTCCAAGGTAGCTTATGTCCATAACACTGCTTCCTAAATATGATTAGCGCTAAAACCACTTTAGGAACTCCTATGTCTCTAGCATGATGAACATGTCTCTCCAAATGTCTTGGTTTTGTTTACCACTCTAATCTCATTATTTGATCACTCTCTAATGTTCCTCTCTCTCTCTCCATCCCTCTCTCTGTCACTCACACACATTTACAAGCCCTTTAAATTCACATGGCCTCTTTTCACTGTGCAGTTTAATGTACATGAAATGCCCTTTTTCAATTTATTCATTTCAGAAATTACTAATTACAAGACCAGTCAACAGTTAATCATTTATCATCCCTTTAAAGTCACAGTCTTCCAATATTTGTACCTCCACACAGAACTTCTAATCATTAATATATGTGTAACTAATTTCATACATTCCAAATATGGAAACTTCTGGATTGCACAAATTATCACCCAGTATTTTATCTTATCTGTAATTATTTTTGTAATTCAGATAATCTGATTCTTATAACTAGGAAGGATTTGTAGGAAAAAAAGTGTATGTGATATTAATCAAGATTTTTTTCTTGCATTTCTATTTTGTCTGGAGCAAACAGTAGCTCAAGAGAGCACTTAAAAATGGCACAGAAAACAAATGATCGAAGTCTTGGCTTTTGAGTTCCAAAAGAAAGTCTTAAAATTTGCAGAACTGATAAAGATCTCAAAAGCCTTTTATTTGCAAAAGAAAAGTTTTCTCCTTTTAAAATGGTTGTTTTGAAAAACCACATGTAAAGTTTGCGTCATTAGAAAAATTAAATTTTAAAAAGATCTCTAATAATTAGGAGATATATTACTACAAAGTAGTCTTTACTAAAATTTTTTAAACATTTTGTCTTTTGCAAGGTAAATTTTAAGTTTATTTACTCTAGGTAAGATAAGTTCATTTATCTTTCTAGTTTTTCTACTTTATTTTGCCAATAGAAATTTAGAAAATAATTCATCAGAAAAATCTGCTTTGCTTTGATAGAGATCCTAGCCCTTCTATAAAAACTGCTTCTATAATACATTTGCCTCTTCCAATTCTGTACTATTCCTTATTAGATTTCCCTTAGCTGAAATTTCTCCTCCTCCCTCTTTGCTTAAATAAATAATGTTCCTCCCCAAATATCCATCTCAAATCCCTCCATGTTTTCCCAAAGTCTTCCATGATCACTCTGGGTTAGCAAACCATCTCTCTTTCATCTCTGAATCCACAGAGCAAGCATTATCAATGCAGTTCACGGGCCATGAATCTCATGCTATTTTGTCATAATTCTTCCTTCTTGAACTACTTTATAATATTTTTATTATCACATTCTTTTCAAGAATAGTACTCTTATTTCTGCGAATAGATTCTAAATTTTTGGAGAGAACTGACAATTTTTTTATCTTTATATTCACCAGAGACCACATCAACGGTTTGCCAGGAGTAAATGCTATAAGCACATTTGATACAGTATTATATCCTTTAGTGATGATAACAATATAATAACAATTATATCACTTATTAAGCATTTACTATGTGCCAAGCACTGTGTGAAGCACTTCATGTGGATTATGAATTTTATTCTCATAATAAACCAATAAATTCTGTTCTAATGTATAGCTGATAAAACTAAGACTTTAGAGGTGTTAAGTACTTTATTCCAGGCCACACAGCTACAAGTGGAAAACCCAGAACTTAGTTTGGTCCTCCATACTAAATTTTTATTTGTAGGAATCTAGTGCATCCTCAGGTAGACAAATTTTATTATCTGTTTCTTGATGTCATTGTTTTAGGAAAAGCATTCTTAACCAATAACAAATCTACATTCAAGGAACTATGTCGCCCAAGAGCAAAAAGAAGGCTCTCTGACGTAGGTTTCATAAAGTCAAAAAGTTGATGGATGATGTTGAAGTTGGCTCACAGTTTTAATGAAGTAATATACATCTTAAAGGAAAAAGTAAATCACACTAGAAGAAAACATAATACATTAGAACTCTACAGTAAATAATGATGATTTCAAAAACATTAGACAAAGATTTCTTGCATATCAGAGCTAGCGATGATCCTGAGAAACAACTGGGCAGTTAAAAAGTACAACATGGTATGAAAGAATTATTATCAAGTAAATCACTAAGACAGAGTAAGTGTTTCTGAAAAATCCTCCAGTAGAATCTGGAATTGGCAAAATCATCTACACGTGAACCAAAAATAAAACAAGGACGAAGAGATTATAAAGGACTTTAAGTGGAATACCATCTGCTCTTGATTTACTGCTTCTGAAAAACAAAGAACCCTTACAAACAAAGGGAGTATGGCATGTTTGAGGAACTGTACGTAGGATGTCTAATAAGTCATTGCTAAGCTTAATGTGTACAAAAATGAATTTTTGATCTTTGCCAAAACCTATTTCTCTCCAGTTTTTTTCATCTGAAGAAACATTATCTACCAGTGATTTGGGCCATGAACTTTGGAATCTTCCTGAACTCTGCTCTTCCTGTCTTGCCCCATATGCAATTAATCAGTAAATTTTATCATCTCTTCCTTTGACATACATCCTGAATCCTATCACTTTTCACAGCTTGACCCAACCTCAAGCCACTTCTTACTGTGACTGGACCACTGCAATAGGCTCCTACCTGGCTTTCCACCTCCTACTTGCCAGTTGTCCCCAACATCATGCATACTCAGGCACACACAACTCAGAGTGTTCACTTGAAAATGTGTCAGATTATATTAGTCTTCAAAATTGTCCAGTGATTTCCATCTCACTCAAGGAAAAAAATCAAAAATTCTTATTATGGTCAACTAGGTCTATCAGCAACTCACTTCCCCTTGCAACCGCCACCTAATTAGTCTTATCTCCCAACACTCTCTCCTGCCCTAACACCACCACCAACAACACATCCCTCTTCCCTCTGTTCCAGACACTGGGGCCTCCTTGTTCTTCCATGAACTCATCATTTCCTTTTTTCTTTGTTTTTTATTTTACTTTAGGTTCTAGGGTACTTTTGCACAACGTGCAGGTTTGTTACATATGTACATATGTGCCACGTTGGTGTGCTGCACCCGTTAACTCATCATTTACATTAGGTATATCTCCTAATGCTATCCCTCCTCCCTCTCCCAACCCCATGAAAGGCCCTGGTGTGTGATGTTCCCCACCCTGTGTCCAAGTGTTCTCACTGTTCAGTTCTCACCTGTGAGTGAGAACATGCTGTGTTTCATTTTCTGTCCTTGCCATAGTTTGTTCAGAATGATGGTTTTCAGCTTCATCCATGTCCCTACAAAGGACATGAACTCATCCTTTTTTATGGCTGCATAGTATTCCATGGTGTATATGTGCCACATTCTCTTAATCCAGTCTATCACTGATGGACATTTGGGTTGGTTCCATCTTTGCTATTGTGAATAGTGCCATAATCAACATACATGTGCATGTGTCTTTATAGGAGCATGATTTATAATCCTTTGGGTATATACCCACTAATGGGATGGCTGGCTCAAATGGTATTTCTAGTTCTAGATCCTTGAGGAATCACCACACTGTCTTCCACAATGGTTGAACTGTTTACATCCCACCAACAGTGCAAAAATGTTCCTATTTCTCCACATCCTCTCCAGCACCTGTTGTTTCCTGACTTTTTAATGATCGCCATTCTAACTGGTGTGAGATGGTCTCATTGTGGTTTTGATTTGCATTTCTCTGATAGTCAGTGATGATGAGCATTTTTTCATGTGTCTGTTGGCTGCATAAATGTCTTCTTTTGAGAAGTGTCTGTTCATATCCTTTGCCCACTTTTTGATGGAGTTGTTTGATTTTTTTCTTGTAAATTTGTTTAAGTTCTCTGTAGATTCTGGATATTAGCCCTTTGTCAGATGGGTAGATTGCAAAAATTTTCTCCCATTCTGTAGGTTGCCTATTCACTCTGATGGTAGTTTCTTTTGCTGTGCAGAGGCTCTTTAGTTTAATTAGATCCCATTTGTTAATTTTGTTTTTTGTTGCCATTGCTTTTGGTGTTTTAGTCATGAAGTCTTTGCCCATGCCTATGTCCTGAATGATATTGCCTAGGTTTTCTTCTATGGTTTTTATGGTTTTAGGTCTAACATTTAAGTCTTTAATCCATCTTGAATTAATTTTTGTATAAGGTGTAAGGAAGGGATCCAGTTTCAGCTTTCTACAAATGGCTAGCCAGTTTTCCCAGTATCATTTATTAAAAAGGGAATCCTTTCCCATTTCTTATTTTTGTCAGGTTTGTCAAAGATTAGTTGGTTATAGATGTGTAGTATTATTTCTGAGGGCTCTGTTCTGTTCTATTGGTCTATGTTTCTGTTTTGGTACCAGTACCATGCTGTTTTGGTTACTGTAGCCTTGTAGTATAGTCTGAAGTCAGGTAGTGTGATGCCTCCAGCTTTGTTCTTTTTGCTTAGGATTGTCTTAGCACTGCGGGCTCTTTTTTGGTTCCATATGAACTTTAAAGTAGTTTTTTCCAATTTGGTGAAGAAAGTAATGGGTAGCTTGAAGGGAATGGCATTGAATCTATAAATTGCCTTGGGCAGTATGGCCATTTTCACAATATTGATTCTTCCTATCCATGAGCATGGAATGTTCTTCCATTTGTGTCCTCTTTTATTTTGTTGAGTAGTGGTTTGTAGTTCTCCTTGAAGAGGTCCTTCACATCCCTTGTAAGTTGGATTCCTAGGTATTTTATTCTCTTTGAAGCAATTGTGAATGGAAGCTCATTCATAATTTGGCTCTCTGTTTGTCTGATATTGGTGTATAGGAATGCTTGTGATTTTGGCACATTGATTTTGTATCCTGAGACTTTGCTGAAGTTGCTTATCAGCTTAAGGAGATTTTGGGCTGAGACGATGGGGTTTTCTAAATATACAATCATCTCATCTGCAAACAAGGGCAATTTGACTTCCTTTTTTCCTCATTGAATACCCTTTATTTCCTTCTCCTGCCTGATTGCCCCGGCCAGAACTTCCAACACTATGTTGAATAGGAGTGGTGAGAGAGGGCATCCCTGTCTTATGCCAGTTTTCAAAGGGAATGCTTCCAGTTTTTGCCCATTCAATATGATATTGGCTGTGGGTTTGGCATAAATAGCTCTTATTATTGAGATATGTTCCATCAATATCTAGTTTATTGAGAGTTATTAGCATGAAGGGCTGTTGAATTTTGTCAAAGGCCTTTTCTGCATCTATTGAGATAATCATATGTTTTTTGTCTTTGGTTCTGTTTATATGATTATGTTTATTGATTTGCCTATGTTGAACCAGCCTTGCATCCCAGGAGTGAAGCCAGCTTGATCATGGTGGATAAGCTTTTTGATGTGTTGCTGGATCAGTTTGCCAGTATTTTACTGAGGATTTTCGCATCAATGTTCATCAGGGATATTGGCCTAAAATTCCCTTTTTTTGTTGTGTCTCTGCCAGGCTTTGGTATCAAGATGATGCTGGCCTCATAAAATGAGTTAGGGAGGATTCCCTCTTTTTCTATTGATTGGAATAGTTTCAGAAGGAATTGTACCAGCTCCTCTTTGTACCTCTAGTAGATTTCGGTTGTGAATCCATCTGGTCCCGGACTTTTTTTGGTTGGTAGGCTATTAATTATTGCCTCAATTCCAGAGCCTGTTATTGGTCTATTCAGGGATTCACCTTCTTCCTGGTTTAGTCTTGGGAGGGTGTATGTGTCCAGGAATTTATCCATTTCCTCTAGATTTTCTAGTTTATTTGCATAGAAGTGTTTATAGTATTCTCCAATGTAGTTTGTATTTCTGTGGGATCAGTGGTGATATCCCCTTTATCATTTTTTATTGCATCTATTTGCTTCTTCTCTCTTTTCTTGTTTATTAGTCTTGCTAATGGTCAATCAATTTTGTCGATCTTTTCAAAAAACCAGCTCCTGGATTCACTGATTTTTTGAAAGGTTTTTTGTGTCTCTATCTCCTTCAGTTCTGCTCTTGCCTTCTGCTAGCTTTTGAATGTGTTTGCTCTTGCTTCTCTAGTTCTTTTAATTGTGATGTTAGGGTGTCAATTTTAGATCTTTCTTGCTTTCTCTTGTGGGCATTTAGTGCTATACATTTCCCTCTACACACTGCTCTAAATGTGTCCCAGAGATTCTGATATGTTGTGTCTTTGTTCTCATTGGTTTCAAAGAACATCTTTATTTCTGCCTTCATTTCGTTATGTACCCAGTAGTCATTCAGGAGCTGGTTGTTCAGTTTCTGTGTAGTTGAGCAGTTTTGATTGAGTTTCTTAGTCCTGAGTTCTAGTTTGATTGCACTGTGGTCTGAAAGACAGTTTGTTATATAATTTCTGTTCTTTTACATTTGCTGAGGAGTGCTTTGTTTCCAACTATGTGGTCAATTTTGGAATAAGTGTGATGTGGTGCTAAGAAGAATGTATATTCTGTTGATTTGGGGTGCAGAGTTCTATAGATATCTCATAGGTCCGCTTGGTGCAGAAATGAATTCAATTCCTGGATATCCTTGTTAACTTTCTGTCTCATTGATCTGTCTAATGTTGACAATGGGGTGTTAAAGTCTCCAACTATTATTGTGTGGGAGGCTAAGTCTCTTTGTAGGTCTCTAAGGACTTGTTTTATGAATCTGGGTGCTCCTGTTGGGTGCATATATATTTAGGATAGTTAGTTCTTCTTGTTGAATTGATCCCTTTGCCATTATGTAATGACCTGCTTTGTCTCTTTTGATCTTTGTTGGTTTAAAGTCTGTTTTAACAGAGACTAGGATTGCAATCCCTGCTTTTGTTGTTGTTGTTTTCCATTTGCTTGGTAGATCTTCCTCCATCCCTTTATTTTGAGTCAATGTGTGTCTCTATGAGATGGGTCTCCTGAATACAGCACAATGATGGGTCTTGACTCTTTATTCAATTTGCCAGTCTGTATCTTTTAATTGGAGCATTTAGCCCATTTACATTTAAGTTTAATATTGTTACGTGTGAATTTGATCCTGTCATTATGATGTTAGCTGGTTATTTTGCTCATTAGTTCATGTAGTTTCTTCTTAACATTGATGGTCTTTACAATTTGGCATGTTTTTGCAGTGACTGGTACTGGTTGTTCCTTTCCATGTTTAGTGCTTCCTTCAGGAGCTCATGTAAGGCAGGCCTGGTGGTGACAAAATCTCTCAGCATTTGCTTGTCAGTAAAGGATTTTATTTCTCCTTCACTTATGAAGCTTAGTTTGACTGGATATGAAATTCTGAGTTGAAAATTGTTTTCTTTACGAAGTTGAACATTGCCCCCCACTGTCTTCCAGCTTGTAGAGTTTCTGCTGAGAAATCTGCTGTTAGTCTGATGGACTTCCCTTTGTGGGTAACCCGACCTTTCTCTCTGGCTGCCCTTAGTATTTTTTCCTTCATTTCAACTTTGGTGAATCTGACAATTATGTGTCTTGGAGTTGCTCTTCTCGAGGAGTATCTTTGTGGTGTTGTCTGTATTTCCTGAATTTGAATGCTGGCCTGCCTTGCTAAGTTGGGGAAGTTCTGGATAATATCCTGAAGAGTGTTTTCCAACTTGGTTCCATTCTCCCCATCAATTTCAGGTACACCGATCAGGCGTAGATTTGGTCTTTTCACATAGTCCCATATTTCTTGGAGGCTTTGTTCGTTTCTTTTTACTCTTTTTTCTCTAAACTTCTCTTCTTGCTTTATTTCATTCATTTGATCTTCAATCATTGATACCCTTTATTCCATGTGATTGAATCAGCTACTGAAGCTTGTGCATGCATCACGTAGTTCTCATGCCCTGGTTTTCAGCTCCATCAGGTCATATAAAGTCTTCTCTACACTGTTTATTCTGGCTAGCCATTCGTCTAATCTTTTTTCAAGGTTTTTAGCTTCTTTGTGCTAGGTTCAAACATCCACGTTTAGCTCAGAGAAGTTTGTTATTACTGATCATCTGAACACTTCTTCTCTCAACTCATCAAAGTCATTCTCCATCCAGCTTTGTTCCATTGCTGGCAAGGAGCTGTGTTCCTTTGCAGAAGAGGCGCTTTGATTTTTAGAATTTTCAACTCTTCTGCTCTGGTTTCTTCCCATCTTTGTGGTTTTATCTACCTTTGGTCTTTGATGATGGTGACGTACAGATGGGGTTTTGGTGTGGGTGTCCTTTCTGTTTGTTAGTTTTCCTTCTAACAGTCAGGATCCTCAGCTGCAGGTCTGTTGGCATTTGCTGGAGGTCCACTTCAGACCCTGTTTGCCTGGGTATCACCAGTGGAGGCTGCAGAACCACAAATATTGCAGAACAGCAAATGTTGCTGCCTGATCGTTCCTCTGGAAGCTTTGTCTCAGAGGGGCACCTGGCCGTATGAGGTGCCAGTCGGCCCCTACTGGGAGGTGCCTCCCAGTTTAGGCTACTCGGGGGTCAGGGACCCACTTGAGGAGGCAGTCTGTCCATTCTCAGATCTCAAACTCCGTGCTGGGAGAACCACTACTCTCTTCAAAGCTGTCAGACAGGGACATTTAAGTTTGTAGAAGTTTCTGCTGCCTTTTGTTCAGCTATGCCCTGCCCCCAGAGGTGGAGTTTACAGAGGCAGGCAGGCCTCCTTGAGCTGTAGTGGGCTCCACCCAGTTCAAGCTTCCCAGCCTCTTTGTTTACCTACTCAAGCCTCAGCAATGGCAGACGCCCCTCCCCCAGCCTTGCTGCCACCTTGCAGTTCGATCTCAGACTGCTGTGTTAGCAGTGAGTAAGGCTCCATGGGCATGGGACCCTCCGAACCAGGCACGGGATATCATCTCCTGGCATGCCGTTTACTAAGACTGTTGGAAAAGTGCAGTATTAGAGTGGGAGTGTCCCAATTTTCCAGGTACTATCTGTCATGGCTTCGCTTGGCCAGGAAAGGGAATTCCCCACCCCTTGAGCTTCTCTGGTGAGGTGATGCCCCACCCTGCTCTGTGGGCTGCATCCACTGTTCCGCAAGTCCCAGTGAGATGATCCCAGTACCTCAGTTGGAAATGCAGAAATCACCCATCTTCTGCATCGCTCACGCTGGGAGCTGTAGACTGAAGCTGGTCCTATTCAGCCATCTTGGAACCTCCCCAAATTCATCATTTTCTTCCCTCTCTACCACAAGGCCAATCCCTGTGCCTGCAATTGCTCTCAGTTCAGTTCTCTGCTTATATGCCTTAGGAAGACATTCTCTGATCACCCTATATAATATAGCTACATTACCACTGCCACCTTTTTCTATCTTCCATGCCTTATTATTCTTCAAGACACTCATCATGCCCAACACATTATTTTTTATTTTTCTGTCAATCTCTATTAAATACAATCTCCCCAAGAACAAGGACTTTGTTGAGAAGTATGCAAAATGACCAGCTAAGTGTATATTTAAAAAATAGCCCTAACTCCCAAAATACTAGGATAAGCCTGTAAAAAGAGCATAGATATTGGTTAGCCAGATTTGGACCTTTACTTGTATTCTATAACATTTTTCAAATAAATCTCATTCTATATATTTGAGATTTATAACATAGCATAAGATATAAGTAGATCATAAAAGTTACTACAATGAAACAAATTAATAATCTCAGATAGTTACTTTTTATGACTAGAGCAGTTAATATCTACTGATTTAACGAAAGTCTCTAATACAATTTTATTAACTATAGTTCTCACATTGCACTAATGATCTCTAGACATATCCCATTCTACATATCTCCTACTTTATATCCCTTGAACTATATCTCCCCATTTCATCTCTGCCTCCCCATGCTCCTGGTAGCCACTGTTTTGTTCTATATCTCCATCTATTTGAACTTAAAAAAAAAAAAAATTCCACATATGCTAAGTGAAATAAGCCAGACCCAGAAAGAAAAAATGTTGCACAATCTCATGTATATGTGAAATGTAACACTTTTCTATCCTTGCCAAATTTAGGGAAATTAATGCCTGTGAGCCTCCATTTCCTTATCACTAGAAAAGCAAGGGAGTGTGAAGTGTAATGAACTGGGACTGATGAGGAGAAAGGCTAGGGATTAAAAGTAAGAGTCATGGTTAAAATTAATTCACAGAGTTCTGTTGACCAAAAATAAAATTCTAAGGTGCCCCAACCATCTGAATGGACCCCTCGTGGTCAACAGCATTCCAAAGTTAACCTGAAAAAATTAGTTCAACCTACAATGGGAAGTCGGAGCTACATATGCCTCATTGTACCCTCCTCCCTTTTGGAATTACTGATAGAACAAACTCTTTCAGTCTGATAGGAAATATCTACAATCTATTCTCTCTGAAGCCTGCTACTTAGAGGCTTCATCTACATGTTAAAACCTTGGTTTCCACAACCCCTTATCATAACCCAGACATTCCTTTCTATTGACAATAACTCTTTCAATCAATTGTGAATAAGAAAATTTTTAAATCTACCTATGACCTGTAATTCCCCCACTTCAAGTTGTCCTGCCTTTCTGAACCAAACCAATGTACATCTTACATGTATCACTTGATGTTTCAGGTCCCCTAAAATGTGTAAAACTAACCTGTATCCCAACTACCTTGGACACATGTCATCAAGACCTTCTGAGGCTGTGTCACAGGACGTCCTTAACTTTGGCAAAATAAACTTTTTAAATTGATTGAGAACTGTCTCAGATACTCTTGGGTTCACAGTTGCTATATTGTTCTCAGTAACATATGTAAAGTATCTAACAAACTAACCAGCCTATTATGGCCTTCAATAAATGTTCACAAACACACATTTTTGTTTCTATTATTCCCATTCTATTTTCTGTAAATGGAAAATTCCAGCTGCCTAGAGAGTGTGATCATTCCCAAACACAATATTGGTTAGTCTGAAAATTGAAAGAGAAACAAATGTAGGCCTCTTAGTTTACATTTTAAAAAATAAATGTTAGATGTTTGTCTACACCTGTGGTTGTGTAGAAAATATAAAATAACCTCATAAAAACCAAGATTACTATGGTCTTCATTATGTTTTGGACTAAGTCTTCACACCCATATCACACCTAGACTATGATAAGGTGTTTCAAGGACCAATTTTCAGGATAATTTTATTTCCGTGAATATGTTTTATGTGGATAGTATCTACTTTAGTACTTAATATTTCCTGGAAGCTCTGATTATTTAGAAAGAAATGAGTAGACACAGGGTCAATAAGCCCAAGTTAGTGTCTTTTGCCATCTAATGTTTTAAGTATCTTTGATCATTTTCTGAAAACAATTCAAATTAAATCCAAACAGTCATGTAGCACACAACACCCATTATCAAGTATTTCTGCCAGCTGAGAGGATAAATAATATAATGAGACATGTTAATTATTTGCTTTCTACCAGCTCTAATTGATTAATTTTGACTGGTACATCTTGCTAATGTAATGGAGTACAGTAAATATTAGAACTTGTTATTTGTTCCAGTGCTAGGAAATCATGGTCTCTAATGACTTGCCCCATTTGTAGCTTTCTCTGCAGTCTGCCAAAGTGTGTTGATAGAGCCAAGTTAATCTCTTTACCAAGTGAATTTCCATGTGAATATCACACTAGGAGACCCATTATCAAGTCAGGTGAGTCCACTGAGTTTTCTGTCTCAGAAAACTTGACACACACAACCCCCACAACCCCCAGTTTTATATAGAGCCAAACCCATGAAGGTACTAAGAAATCCTAGCTACATGTGTACATAGGTATCTTTCTACTTAAGAATATATCCTTAAACCATGGTTGTTCTTCTACGTAATCAAACACCTTTATGTGAGCCCATGAGTGTTTGTACCAGAAATACTGAAAATACTTCCAGTACTAGATTTGAAAGCCTTGAATAAAATGTGAAGAGTTTTAAATCACAGCCATTTACAGGAACTTACCACCAGAGCAGTGTTTCTCCAACTTTTTTATTGTCCTCCTAAGGAGTTTTTTAAGTTTTTTTTTCCCCTAATTGCCATTTCCCCTGAAATTGTAATACCATGGACATACTGTATGTCTGGTTATGTTCTATGGCCCTTTGTAGGGCCACAAACCATTGTAATATCTAAGGTTTTTTTCGGTTTTTTTGTTTTGTTTTTTTACTTTTCCAAGAACCAGTTTTTACTTCTTGGGGGCAGTATCACTCCTTTTGAGAATGCATTTACTAGAGTCTTCATTCTACGGACTCTTCATCATTGTCTGAGTTACATATTCTCATTCAGATACATCAACCTCTCTATATCTCATGTTTCTCATATGAGCTGGTGAAATAGGCACACACATCCCCACCATGTCTAAGTCCACCCCATAACAATACAACTGGTACAAATACACTTTATCCCTTTTCTTCACCCCCTAATCCCTACCAATTAATGCATGCTGAATTAGGCTCAAGCAACATTAAGGCAATCTTGAAAAAAGAAAGAAATCTCAAAAGAACCATACAAATTATGCTTTGCAGAAAAACTGAATGAATTTCAACCTGCAATCTACATACGTTAGTGAAGTTCTTTACTTTTCTGAGCTTTAGTGTCCATACCTATTAAAGGGAGATATCAATAGTTATCTCTTACCTATTCACCCAACAAACATGTGTTAGCTCAGTTTGAAAGTCCTCATGAAGACAACTGGAAGCACTTACTGATCAAGAAAAGGTGAGGTTCTTAAAGTTACTGCAGCAAGCAAAAATAGTATCTTTACAAAGTCTTAGAATATCCAAAGAAAGAAAAGTTTAAAAGGGTATATAGGGTCATAAAATCTATTCTGAATGATTTTGAGGTTGCATTAGTTATTTTTATGCTGCTGATAAAGACATACCCGAGACTGGGCAATTTACAAAAGAAAGAGGTTTGATTGGACTTACAATTCCACATAGCTGGGGAGGCTTCACAATCATGGCAGAAGGCAAGGAGAAGCAAGTCACATCTTACATGGATGGCAGGAGGCAAAGAGAGAGAACTTGTGCAGGGGAACTCCTCTTTTTAAAACCATCAGATCTCATGAGACTTATTCACTATCATGGGAACAGCACAGGAAAGACTTGCCCCATGATTCAATTACCTCCCACTAGGTCCCTCTCACAACATGTGGGAACTCAGGATGAGATTTGGATGGGGACACAGCCAAACCATATCTTTCCACCCCCGGCCCCTCCCAAATCTCATGTCCTCAAATTTCAAAACCAATCATGTCTTCCACCAGTTCCCCAAAATTTTAACTCATTTCAGCATTAACTCATAAGGTCACAGTCCAAAGTCTCTTCCAAGACAAGTGCCTTCCACTTATGAGCCTGTAAAATCAAAAGCAGGTTAGTTACTTCCTAGAAACAACGGGGGTACTACAGGCATTGAGTAAATACAGCCATTCCTAATGAGATAAGCTGGCCAAAACAAAGGGGCTACAGGCCCCGTGCAAGTCTGAAATCCAGCAGGGCAGTCAAACCTTAAAGTTCTAAAATTATCTCCTTTGACTCCATGTCTCACATCTAGGTCACACTGATGCAAGAGGTGGGTTCCCATGGTCTTGGGCAGCTCTGCCCCTGTGAGCTTGCAGGGTACAGCCTCCCTCCCTGCTTCTTTCACAGACTGGTGTTGAGGGTCTGTGGCTTTTCCAGGCACACAGTGCAAGCTGTCAGTGGATCTACCATTCTGGGGTCTGGAGGACAGTGGCCCTTTTCTCACAGCTACACTAGGCAGTGTCCCAGAAGGGACTCTATGTGGGGTTCTGACCCCACATTTCCCTTCTGCACTGCCCTAGCAGAAGTTCTCCATGAGGGCCCACCCCTGCAGCAAACTTTTGCCTGGGCATACAGGCATTTCATATATCTTCTGAAATCTAGGCAAAGGTAGCCAAACCTCAGTTATTGACTTCTATGCAACTACAGGTTCAACACCACATGGAAGCTGCCAAGTCTTGGGGCTTTCACCCTCTGAAGCAACAGCTTGAGCTGTACCTTGGCCCCTTTTAGTCATGGCTGGAGTGACTGGGATACAGGGCATCAAGTCCCTAGACTGCACACAGAATGGGGACTTGAGGCCTGACCCACGAAATCATTTTCTCCTAGACCTCTGGGTCTGTGATGGGAGGGGCTGCCATGAAGACCTCTGACATGTCCTGGAGACATTTTCCCCACTGTCTTGGGGATTAACATTTGGCTCCTCATAACTTATGCAAATTTCTGCAGTTGGCTTAAATTTCTCCTCAGAAAGTGGGATTTTCTTTTGTATAACATTGTCAGGCTGCAAATTTTCCTACCTTTTATGCTCTACTCCACTTATAAAACAGAGTGCCTTTAACAGCACCCACGTCATCTCTTGAATGCTTTGCTGCTTAGAAATTTCATCCACCAGATACCCTAAATCCTCTCTCTCAAGTTCAAAGTTCCAAAAATCTCTAGGGCAGGAGCAAAATGCCACCAGTCTCTTTGCTAAAAGATAACAAGAGTCACCTTTGCTCCAGTTCCCAACAACTTCCTCATCTCCATCTGAGACCACCTCAGCCTGGATCTTATTGTTCCACAATTTTAGGTATCTTTTCAGCAGCTCCCCACTCCTGGTACCAATTTACTGTATTAGTCCGTTTTCACACTGCTGATAATGACTACCTGAGACTGGGCAATTTACAAAAGAAAGAGGTTTAGTTGGACTTACAGTTCCACATGGCTGGAGAGGCCTCACAATCATGGCAGAAGGCAAAGAGGGGCAAGTCACAAATTACATGGATGGTGGCAGGCAAAGAGAGAGAACTTGTGCAGGGGAACTCCTCTTTTTAAAACCATCAGATCTCATGAGACTTATTCACTATGATGAGAATAGCATGGGAAAGACTTACCCCATGACTCAATTACCTCCCACCAGGTCCCTCCCACAACATGTAGGACTCAAGATGAGATTTGGGTGGCGACACAGTCAAAGCATATCAGAAGTCATTCTTGAAAAGCAAATAGCAGGGGATTAAGTAGGGTTAATCACATAATAATGTAGATTGGTGGGCAGAGTGAAGTGAGTGAGCTACTGAGTGATTGTTTGCAAAGCAGTTCTGATGAGCATACCATGTTGTTGTTGTTGTTGTTGTTGTTTTAATAAGGTAGCTATTTTAGTTGGTTTGTGGTCTTAACCTCTCAGTATTGTTTAACACAAAGACTGGAATTTTTTTCCATGCTCAGACCTTGCAATATGTCTGACATTAATGTAGGCACTAAAGATAAAGACAAGTTCCTCGCCTTCAAGAAGCTTTTATTTTAGCAAGAAAAAATAAGCTTTAAATAAGACTTTACATGGATTAAATCTTTTGAAGTGTAGGTTGCTAAAAAAAAAATCACTGCAATGAGTCATTAATGAAGACAATATAAGCAAATGTCTTTTCATAAAATGTCTAGTAGAGTGTCTAAGACACAACAGGAAGGATCCCTGAGAATATTCACTGGTTTCCAATGTTTGGGTTTGAAGGTAAAAGTAGGGATGGGGTAGTTTCACCCATTTTCATTGACTTTGGAGGGATTTGTAGATTGTGTCTCAGATAATTTTAAGTCCCAGTGAGGTACTGCAGCAGTCTTTCAAAAAATTTTCAGGAAGACCCTGCCTCACCCTCTGAGTTTGTGAGGGCAAATGCAAGATGAAGCAACAAAAGTTATCAAGGTTATAATCTAAAAATTATGAATCTACTTAACCCAAATTGTCTAGGATTATAATCAGCAGAAATCGATGCCCTGGTTTTTGTAAGTGCTGCATCTTAGTAGGTTTGAATATCAGAGATTCATGTTTAAGAATCACGCCTGGCCGGGCGCAGTGGCTCACACCTGTAATCCCAACACTTTGGGAGGCTGAGGCAGGTGGATCACCTGAGGTCAGGAGTTCAAGACCAGCCTGACCAACATGCAGAAAGCCCGTCTCCACTAAAAATACAAAATTAGCTGGGCGTAGTGGCACATGCCTGTAATCCCAGCTACTTGGAGGCTGAAGCAGGAGAATCGCTTGAACCTGGGAGGCGGAAGTTGCGGTGAGCTGAGATTGTGCCATTGCACTCCAGCTTGGGTAACAAGAGCGAAACTCCATCTAAAAAAAAAAAAAAAAAAAAAAAAAAAAAAAAAAAATCATGCCTGTGTGATTTCCTTGATACAAGCCTTTGGATACCAAAGGTCCTGACTCCTACACTGCCCATGTAAGCAAGCCACATCATCAGGAGTTACAACCTAGAATTTTTGAAGTAGTAAAAGTTAAATTATTGAAGAATTATTATTGTAGTAAAAGTTAAATAAATCTGCTCAGAAAACTCCAAAAGGTCCAGGAAAACAAGGCAGTTTAACTGATGGAATTATGGTTTTGGCTCTGTCTATGTGGCTCAGCTTTGACGGATCCTCAGCACAGATCCTCCATGAGCCAAAAACTCCTACTAAATTCTTCCCTCTCCTATCTCAAATCAAGCAGGTCCACATGCGTACTTCTCCCTTCCTGATTAAAACTGGCTTCATCTCCAGCATACCCATTTTAGAAATCACCATCACACAAGGCTTACCAGGTAAACCTGCACTAATCTGTCTTGAAGGCTTAGGGCCATCATTTACCAATGTTAATGACCCTAAGTCAGCCCTTTACATTTTTGGTGCTTGATTTTTCTCACCTATGAAATAGAGGTAACTATAGTATCTAACTTGTACAATTGTTCTGAGATTTAAGTGAAAAAATGCATGAAATTAGTGTAGCATAGTAATGAAAAAATAGAGAACTATAAATTTTAGCTATATTATTATTACCATTCCTTCAACACATCTCTCCAACTTATCTTCCCTCAATTGCTCCTGACTCCAACAGAATTGTGACTGTTGTCACCTCACACCTTTTATTTTAACAGTTTTCTCACTGGCTTTCTTACCCCTTAGTTTTCCCTCTTTTTAATCTGAAACATAAGTAATAAAGTAATGATTCCCTGCTCTCAACTTCCCATCACATCAACTTCCTGGCTTATACGCATTCTTCTATCCCTCTTTCAAGGTTTTCTGTAAACTGAATGCACTAAACAAAACTACGCACATTGTTAATTCACAAGTATTGGATTCATTTTGGTAGCTTTCAGCTGTAACCAATGGTTAGAAGAAGATGTACCCTGTGGGTCTTCTCTCCCACAGCCTGGCCACTCAGAATACACCAACATGAAAGCAAGACTCAGAGCTGACTCTGCTACTTACGCAAATAGTCACTTGACCCCTAACTTGCCATATGACCAGTTCTTTAAGCTCCGTGAAGGCTCATCTCTCTTAGCTTTTCAGGTGTCCCAACAGTGGTTGTTCTAGTTTGAATGTTTATGCCTCCCCAAAATTCATATGTTGGAATATTAACCCCAAGGTGATGGCATTAGGAAGTGGGGCCTTTTGGGAGTAAGGCCTTAGGCAAAGCCCTCAAACATGAGACTGGTGCCTATATAAAAGAGACCCCAGAAAGCTTCCTTGCTCCTCCCACCACGTGAGGACACAGGAAGAAGGCACCATCCATGAGAAAGTGGGCCCTCACCAGACACCAAATCTGTCAGCACCTTGATCTTGTACCACTCAGACTCCAGAACTGTGAGAAATAAATTCTGTTGTTTACAAGCTACCCAATTTACAGTATTTTAGTCTAATGTACTTTAATTGAATGGACTAAGATAGTGGCCTGAATGGAAAATTCACGTGAAGTAGATACTAATAGAAGAATTTAACTATCCTTCTGTTCAGGGTTTCACAACAATATCCTCTGATAAACAATGGAAAGATTCAGAATTCTAAACTTCTGATGCCTTTCCAAAGGATGTGGTCTGTTGGACTCACTAGGTTGCTGTGTCTTGTTTAAGCACCAGTTCCCATGCCTACACAAATTTCTAGCCTGTGAGCCCTCATTTCACAGATTAAAAGTAATATCTAACCTCCATTATACTAATTAACAAGGCAACTGATATTAATTAAAATAAAGAAGTGAAACATTCTGAATGCCCAGGACTCTGGTCTTTGGGCCTCTACTTAGAAATTTTCATGTACTAACTAACCATCCCTGGAGTGCATATTCCTGATTAAGGTACCTAACATGTTAATAACGGACCTTAAAGTATAGATTAAGTTGACTACCACCTTCTATGCTGGGTATTTTAATAGCAACCGCAGGCCAGGCATGGTGGCTCGCACCTGTAATCAAGTAGATTACTTGAACTTAGGAGTTCAAGACCATCCTGGGCAACATAGCAAAACCCCGTCTCTACAAAAAATACAAAAATTACCCAGGCACAGTGGCTTACCTGTAGTCCCAGCACTTTGGGAGGCTGAGGCAGATGGATCACTTGAGGTCAGGAGTTCAAGATCAGCCTGGCCAACATGGTGAAACCAAGTCTCTACTAAAAATAAAATAAATAAATAAACAAACAAATAAATAAATAAATAAAAAATATTCAAGTGTGGTGGCATGTGCCTGTAATCGCAGCTACTTGGGAGGCTGAGGCAGAAGAATCACTTGAACCTGGGAGGCAGAGGTTGCAGTGTGCCAAGATCGGGCCACTGCACTCCAGCATGGGCGACAGAGAAAGATTTCATCTCAAAAAAAAAAAAAAAAAATAGCTGATCCTGGTGGCATAAGCCTGTATTCCCAGCTACTTGGCTGAAGAGGGGAGAATCACTTGAGCCAGGGAAGTTAAGGTTGTGGTTAGCCAAGATCGTACTACTGCACTCCAGCCTGGGCGAAACAGTGAGACTCTGTCTCAAAAACTCCAAAAACAGCAGAATATAATATCTAACTTTACCTCCCCCTATTTCCCAACACACACATTCATCTAGAACAGAGTTTCTCAATCTGGACACTACTGATCCTTTGGAC
The DNA here is from genome assembly GCF_049350105.2 of Macaca mulatta. Classification (NCBI taxonomy): domain Eukaryota; kingdom Metazoa; phylum Chordata; class Mammalia; order Primates; family Cercopithecidae; genus Macaca; species Macaca mulatta. The sequence goes on from NC_133406.1 coordinate 50,222,355, forward strand.
TGGATAATCCTCTGTTGTGAAGGGATGACCTGTGCATTATAAGATGCTTAGCACACCGCTGGTGTCTATCCGTGAGATGCCAGTAGCATCCCTCCCCAGTTGTGATAAACAAAACGTCTACAGACATTGACAAGTATCACATGCTCGTAAAATCACCCCTTGTTGAACATTACTGCCCTACAGCGTGGCTGACCCCCTAAAGCCGTCCCCACCTACCAGGCTATTTTTATTTCTTAATTTTACTTATAATGGTCCTCAGTCTTAGAAGATACCTTCTCCACTGTGCTACTCAAATGTGACCCACGCTTTAAGACAAGACAGCAACAAGAATTTCAAAAAGCAAATGAAGCTCTCAGAAGTGATTTATTCGGTCCATGTAAATGTGGGCTACAGATTTTCATAGATGGCACAGTTCTAGGGATTTACACTTTCTCATTCTTTCTACTTATCTCATTTAAGTTATCTGCCTGGCCCTATGATAATTTACATTAATACTTAATAATAAGTTTTAAGTCATAATAAGCCTAATAAGCTTTATAATAAGCCTAAATCATCCTTCCATGAAATTGTCCACTATGATGTCCATATTGACCTCTTCCTTTTCAGGAGAAGTTTTATGCTATGAAGAAAACTAAAGAAATTCAATACAACTCTAGTACTAAAATTTCTCACAACTTAATGACTCCTGTTAACAGAAGCAAAATATTAAAACAGTGTACTACAGTCATCTATTCTTTAAAATAGTCACAGAAATCATGTTATTAGACTGGCAAAAAACAAAAAACAAAAAAAACAATGCTCACCTGGGTCAACATGAGCCATCCTACAATTTTTGAAAGACCAAAGATCACATAAAACAGAGTTCTTTTTTTTGTTGTTTGTTTGAGACAGTGTCTTGCTGTGTCACCCAGGCTGCAGTGCAGTGGTGCAATCTGGGCCACAACTTCACCTCCTGGGCTCAAGCAGTCCTCCCACCTCAGCCTCCTGAGTAGCTGGGACCACAAGCGCATGCCACCATGCTCAGCTAATTTTTATATTTTTAGTAGAGACAGAGTTTCGCCATGTTGACCAGGATGGTCTTGCACTCTTGTGCTCAGTGATCTGCCTGCCTCAGCCTCCCATAGTGCTGGGATTACAGGCGTAAGCCACCACATCCAGCCAAAGACAAGGTTCTTAACAACTCTTGTGTGAGTGTTCTTTTACACAGGAGATATAAACCTGTTTGTAATAGACAAAGGGTACATACAGGTGATAATTTTTCTTTGAACTACTAATTCTCTTTTTTTAACTCTCTATAGTTCCTAAAAATAGACCCTATAATATTAAATCAAGAACATCATAAGTAAATGTTGGCAAAATACAAAGTTAGGTGAACAGTGGCTGTTCTCAGCAAGGCTCAATAAACATAGTAGGAGCTATAACAAATTAATGATTAATAAAGCAGAGTGAAAATGTAGTGATATATCTGTGGATATTTATGAATGTGGGGTTAAAGTATTTATAAAGATTCTACCTGAGTCTAGTTTATAACATGTAAGATTTTAGTTTTCCCTAAAATACAATTGAGATAAAAATTTAGCAATACTTTGTTAAGACATGACCTTCATATTTATTTTATCTCAAAACATTTTTAACAGGACAAAAAGCACGTTCCAAACTGAATTATATATATTAGGAAAGTCCATATATGTGTAAAGATCTTTATTAACTATTAGAGTTTTTGTAAATATAAATTATGTCCATTGATTATCTCACTCTTTTACTTTTCCAGTTGAAATAATTCTACTTCTCCTTTTTTCTATGATTATATCAAACACTTTACAGTGCTTCAGCAAAGCTATACACCCCCTCCCGCAAAAGAAGAAAATTTCCTTTTAGATAATAGGGCATTTTCAAAAGAAAAGAAAAGGACAAAAGAACTTAATACTTATCACGTTCCTACTGTGCTCAGTTCTATGTAAGACGCCTTTAAAAATTTTTAAAACCTTACAATGATCATCAGAGAGAGGCAGTATTACATTCTGTTTATAGACAGAAAAATGAAGTCTCAGAGAATTTAAGAATATTGTCTAATCTCTTAAATGGAAAATGTGGAATTCAACTCAAGCATATCTGAGTCCAGTCTTTGGTGTTTGAACTACTCATACTGCTCATCAATTTTCTCCTTCTTGGCAAAAGAATCTTGACTATAGTGGTCAGTTGGGTTCACCTAGTTCAGTTATCTATATATGAAATAATATCCCAAATATTCCCTTTTCTAGCATTTTATGAGATACCCAAAACTCTAATTGATAATGAAAATAATAAATAATCCCAAGTATTAATAAGGTACCTATGGATATGTTTATAAATATTTCTATATATATGAATGCATTAAACAAATAGATCATATGCATAGCATTCATGATAAGTATTTGGTAGATAAAAATGAGGATCTGAATAAACTTCCATGTCCTTCTCACAGTGGAACTGGTAAAACACTTTAGCTGGTAAAACAGTAACTGGTAAAACACTTAGCCATACTAATGGCTAAGAAAATAGTCTGTTTTGGTGTTAATTTCTCTTTTATTTACCATCTTGTTTTTCTTTAGTGGGCACTTCACTGGTTTTGTGTAATCCTAATCTACTATGAACACTGATTTCTTGAGTATCCAGATCTTATTTTCAGAATCTAGTTTTTCACATGCTGAAAGTTCAAGTATGAGATCCATCATTACACTGCAATAATATTTACTCGTAATGAAAATATTTGCCAATCACTATGTTAAATATCTTGCATTTACCATCTTATATCCTATTTACAAAACCTTGCAAGGTAGATATTGTTACTTCCCTTTTGTAGTTGAAGAAACTCAAGCTTAGGGGGATTTTGTAAAATCTAAACTCACACAGTTGGGAAATGGTGAACAGTAATTCAGATGCAGACTGTCTAATTCTAAGCTGCATACTCAACCACCTTACAGCTGAGGAGGGAATGTTGTTCTAATAACAAGCTTTGCAAAATGTCAGCTGCATGCTTTACATGCTAACCAAGAGTACATTCTTCCTCTGTTTATGTGGTTTTCTGAGCTCTGCGTAAGGCAACTATTCTCCGTGCCACAAATAAAAGTGTTTTATTCAGTTTTTTCTGAAGGAAATAAGGCTAATGCTGTTTTCTATGGAGAAAAGCATAATTTCCAAATTAGTTATTACCTTGAAAATGGATGATTCATTGGGCGAGCATTTCCTATACCACAGCATTACATGTTTTCCAATTATAGTGTTCAGGAGAGGTTCTTAGTTAATTCTTAGTTCTATCTAGAGGTTATATTTTTATTCATTTATCAATTTTATCAATGTATATATTTCATACAATTTATTTAATTAAATAGTACAACTTACATAGCTAACATCACCTGAAGAGCATAATGTAAAATAATTTTAGCTATATAAAATAAATTAACTGAGTTACACAGAACTTAATTTCACCTTAAGTCCAACTTGTCCTAAATTGAACGATATTAAAGAGCCCTAAAAAATGCTTTAAGTGGTGATTTGAACTTCTAATGGAAAATGTTATAATTTGCATACTGAAAAATATCTCATTGTACAAGGATGGTTTCTGTGACCTCTTTTCAATATGCTATATTGAGTTTCCCAAGAAAAAGGAGGAAGAAGGATTTTGCTAATCTGTCTGTATATCTCACCTGGTTCCTGCTCAAAGCAGTGACAGGCGCTTGTAAAAATATAATCCTGAAATATTACGAAGCTAGCTGGCCTACCTGAGCTCCAATTCACAAACTCAATTTTATCAACACCTTCTAAAACCAACTACACTAGCTGATTTTCAAAGCAAGAAAAATTTAGTCTGACAGTCTATATGCCTAGAGGAATAATCATGCAATACTTATTGGGTTTGCAGTATAAATTTACCCAGTGGATATTGAGTCAATTTTTCTTTTCTAAATACTTATAAAGGGGTATGTTAGAAGTCATATATAAGGGATTTATCATAATACAAAATTTAATAGACACGTGGGCATGCCTTAGCCAAAATGTACACACTTGGCTACAGATAAATACATCTACTATTTACAGTTAAATATTTCCTCTACCTGGAGAGATTCCTGTTCTGGAAGGCACTTTAGAACATGAAGTATTAATATTATTTCTAAAAATAGGGTGAGTAGAGTGACAATCTTCTAAAATTCCTGCCAGGAAGAAGAGAAATGCTAAATGTAGATTGAGAAACCCCATCTTATTTGGGAGATTAAATCATATCTGTATAAATTATTAGAGACATAGCAACTTTCCACCACAAACTAGTTGTTACATTTTCAAATTCTATACTTCCTGTGTGTTACTTTGTAATGCACTTTTGTAATCACAGTATCTTTCACAACCTTTTCCAAGTTCCAAAGAACTTCTATTTACATAACTTGATAAAGATCAGTAAAATTGACTCACTAGCTAAAAGGGATAATCATAGAATAATAGACAAAACAAGATAAAAAGCAGAAATTCAGTGTATTCTAATAAAAAAGAAAGAATGCTCTTATTTAGGTTTCAGAGCACTAAACCCAAGTGTCATATAGCATAAATTCTAATACTTAATGTTATCCTATAACTTTACATTGTCTTTCTCATGCATGAGTATGTCATCCTTATAGCCTTCCTTGAGGACAGTATTATTGTTATATCTATTTTATAAAGGAGCAAACAATAATTAAAAGCATTGAAGTGGTTCAGGCATAGTGGTTTATTGCTCTAATCCCAGCACTTTGGGAGGCTAAGGCAGGCAGATCACTTGAGGTCAAGGGTTCAAGACCTGCCCTGCCAATATGGTCACTTGAGGTCAAGAGTTCAAGATGAGCCGAGCCAACATGGTGAAACCTTGTCTCTATTAAAAAATACAAAAAGTAGCTGTGTGTGGTGGCAGGCACCTGTAATTGCAGCTACTTGGGAAGCCGAGGCAGGAGAATTGCTTGAACCCTGGTGGCAGAGGTTGCAGTGAGCCAAGATCACACCACTGCACTCCAGCCTGGGCAACAGAGTGAGACTCTGTCTTAAAAAAAGAATTGAAGTGTTTCACAGGAATTGAACTCAGGTCTCAGACTAGATCCTTTGCACTTTCTAAGGCAAGCCTCATCAAAAAGCCCCATCAAAAAGGAGGATAAAGCATTGCTTAGGAATGAAGATAAATCAATAAAGACACAAATCAAATTGCACTTTAGGGAACACAGCTGTTGTATTTTATGATTATTTTGTGGTTCTATAAAACAAGATCATCCCCATATTTCTTCATATGCCAGTCTAATAGTAATAAATTTTGCCTCTTTGATTATAATTAATTCTATTAAATAATAGATTTAATTCCACTCTTTATAGATTTCTGTCTCAATGATAAACATGTTACCCTCATATTTGAAAGTTTCTAATTGCTGAGTAATACAGTAGGTGATACATTCCAAGACCCCCAGTAGATGCCTGAAAACATAGTACCAAATCTATTTGTTGTCAATCAATCAAAACACATTTCTGTTCATATTTCTACCCACAAGTTTACTGCCTTTCCATCTCAACTAAGCACTTATCATGCACTGTGGCTGTAACTTTTGTAGTTTGAGGTGCGACAGCATAACTAGCATGAATTTCTTTCACTTTTCTCACTATTTCACAGATGGAAGATTTGTTCTTAGTAAACTTAGCAACCTCAGTATATGATTTTGTTTTCTTTCCTTATTGAGAACTTTTACATTTTCTCTTAAAGGAAGCATTTTGCAGCTAATCTTTGGCATATTTGAATTGTCAGCATCACTACTCTTGTGCTTTGGGGCCATTATGAAGTAAAATAAGGCTACTTGAACATAAGCACTGGGATACCAGGACAGTCAATCTGATAGCCCAAATGGCTACCAAGTGACTATCTGGTGGAGAGCATATATGGCGCAGATACACTGGACAAAGGGATGATTTACATCCCAGGGAGAACAGAGCAGAATGACACAAAATTTCAAAATGCCATTTAAGGGCATACAATTTGAAACTTGTCAGTTATTTCTGGAATCTTTCCATTTAATATTTTTGGACCACAGTCAACCACAGGTAACTGAAACCATGGAAAGCAAAACCACAGGTGAAAGAGTACTTCTGTAGTCATTGACCATGGAAGAAACAGAAAAACAAGGCCTGTCTTAAGATTTTTAGCAAAAAAAATCATTTTTTATACATGCAATATTTTTGTATATGCAATGTTTTTGCAATTACAATATATGTAATTCTACTCTCCCCCATCTCTAGGTATATTTTAGCAATAGCTATATCACAAGGTCTAAATAAAGTCTAAATCCATCAACAAAATTAACACAGTAGTCTATCTGCCTTTTTATTTTTATAAAATGAACATAATGGAATTTAGGCCTTACACAGAGATTTCTGGAATGCCATGAACTTAAACAATTTGATTTTTAATTGATACTAACAGGATGCTTTTGCAGTAGAATGCAGCATGATTGACTACTTGTTATTTGGTTGTTGTTGTCGTTTATATCTTTTATTGACATAATGGTACATATTTTGGGAGTATATGTGACATTTTTATACACGTACACAATGCATAATGATCAAATCAGGGTAATTGAGATATCCATCACCTCAGATATTATCTTTTCTTTGTGTTGAGAGCATTCTGATTTTTTCTTCTAGCTATTTAGAAACATAGGACAAATTATTGTTAACTATAATCTCCCTACTTTACTATCAAATACTAGAACTCATTCTAACTCATAAAAATGATATTTTGTACCCATTAACCAACTTCTCTTCATCCTCCTACCCCTATCGTTTCTAGCCTCTGGTACCATTAATCTACTTCTTAACTTTATGAGATCCACTTTTTAAACTCCCACATATAAGTGAAAATCTGTAACATTTGACTTTTTGTGCCCAGCTTATTCTCTTAACATAATGACCTCTTGTTACATCCATGTTGCTGCAAATGGCAAGATTTCACTCCTTTTTATATAGCTGAATAATATTCCATTTGTATATGTACCACACTTTCTGTATTCATTCATCTATTGATGAACACTTGGATAGATTTTATATCTTGGCTTATGTGAATATTGCTGCAATAAACACATACTGAATTTATTTTTGAAAATAGATCAGATGGATCTATTCTCTTTCACACCTGAAACAGTTTGAGTAAGCCACAAATTAGTCCTTTGAAATTATACAGTTTGCTCCTTTTTGACCTCTTCTGTATTAACTACCTCATTTATATTCCTACAAACTCATGTGTATGTGTACACACACAAATCTGATTGTCTAAGAATTTTATCTAAACCTCAGTACTTTTCTTTCTTCTTTTTGAGCAATTTCATCTCCAGTTGTTACAATTTCACCATCTACTTTTAAATCTACATCTCTTGCCTTGTGTGATGATTAACTTTATGTCAACTTGACTGAGCCACGGGATGCCCAGATATCTGGTTAAATATTATTTCTAGGTGAGTCTGTAAGAGTGTTTTCCATAAGAGATTCACATTTGAATTGGTAAACTGAGGAAAGCAGACAGCCCTCCTCAATGTGGGTGGGCATCATCCAACCCATCCAGAGCCCAAATAGAACAAAAAGACAGAGAAAAGTTAAATTCATTCTCTCTCTCTCTCTCTCTCTCTCTCTCTCTGCCTCTGCCTGACTGCTTGAGCTGAGACATTGGTCTTTGCCTGTCCTTGGACTGGGACTTACACCATCAGTGCTCCCTGTTCTCAGGCCTTTAGACTCAGACTGAAATTTACATTATTGGCTTTCCTGAGTCTCCAGTTTGCAGATGGCAGACCGTGGGAACCTCTCAGACTCCATAATCACATGAGCGAATTCTTTACCATAAATCTCATTCAACACACACACATGTGTGTACATATATATATAGAGAGAGAGAGAGACAGAGAGAGAGATAATAGAGAGACAGAGAGAGAGAGAGAGAGAGAGAGTAGATGTATTGATATAGGCAATGAATATAATGCCTTGCAAGATGAAGGAAGGAATCTGAGACAGGTGGTAAAACATGTGTAATAGGAATAATGAATCACAGTAGAGACCAAGGGAAAATCAGGAGACTGTTAAATAAAGCTGAGAAGTTGTTTTGAGTCTATAGGGAAAGATCTTGAATACCAAAATAAGATAGTTGAATACTCAAACAAGATATTTGTATCTTACTCTTTGGATGTTGGGACCATTGCAAGTTTTGGGAAGAGTGAAATAACCAGATTTTAATTTATGGAATGTAACTATGACATCATGAAAGGTAAAAGGATGGGGAAAAAGCCTGCGCTCAAGGTGGATGAATAGTAGGAAACTTGGTGAAGTGAGGTGGGAAATGGTGAGGGCTGAATTATGGACGTGACAGTGGAAATGGTGAGAAAATGAAGGCAGCAACACTGTGGAAGTGGAAGTAACGAGACTGGAAATTGATTAGATGAGGAGGGTGAAAGAAGGGAAAGCGGACAATTTGAAATTCTGAGATTTCAGACATGTGCAATTGAGACTGTGATAATGCCATAAAATGAAATATGAAACACAGAAGGAAGAGTGGATATGGGGAGAGGAGGAGGACTTTGATTCTGGATATGAGACATTTGATCTGCTTCTGGGAATATTCATGTTATGGAGGTCCAGCTGAAAACTAGACACATAGATCTGGAGTTAAGGAGAACACATAAAGTGTGTGTGTGTGTGTGTGTGTGTGTGTGTGTGTGTGTGTGTGTGTGTGTTTATATATTCATTTTCTCTTATCCTCACATTTTGAAACCCTGGCTAACTAGAATGTCATCTAAGAAACTCTCCTCAATTTCTTGAGTCAGAACGATTGTCCTTTTCATCTTTTCTTCATTACTCTTCATTTACATCTCTGCCATGGTACCTATTTATATACAATTTTAAATGATATGAGGTACACAGTTCAACTCACAGACATTCATTGATGGCTTCCTCTGTACCAGGCCAGTACTAGGAGGAAAAAAATGAGTCAGACAGTGTCTCACCTCAAAAATTTACAAACTAAACACTGAACTATGGCAGGCAGATTTTGTACCATAAAAAAGATACAAACAAGGTGCTGTGAAGGCTTAAATAAAGTAAATCTTTATTATGTCTGTCTTTTCCACAAAAGGTCAAAAACTATTTCTCATTCTCTCTCTGTTTCTTTCTCTCTCACACACACAGACACACCCCACAACCACTGTGTGTGTCACACAGTAAATATTTTTTGATGCTAATTATTTAACTCAGTAAGTCAATCAAAATAGATTTACTGCATGTTATAGACTGAATTATATTCCTGCAAATTTCATAGGTTGAAATCCTACAAAAAACCACCCAATCCCTAGTACCTCAGAGTATACCTATATTTGGGGATATAACTACATTTGGAGATAGCTACTCTCTGAGGTACTAGGGATTGAATGGGTCTTTTAGGATTTCACATTTGAAATGGTAGACTGAGGAAAGCAGATGCCCCCCTTCAATGTGGGTGGGCATCATCCAACCCATCCAGAGCCCAGATAGAACAAAAAGGCAGAAGAAAGCTAAATTCTCTCTTTCTCTCTCTCTCTCTGTCTCTCTCTCTCTCTCTCTCTCTCTCTCTCTCTCTCTGCCTGACTGCTTGACCTGAGACAGTCATTAAAGAGGTGATTAAGTTAAATTAGGTGGGGGCCTACTCCAGTTTGACTGGTGACTTTATAAGAAGCGGAAATTTGAACACACACACAGACACCAGGGATGTGGCACACTGAGGAAGACTAGATGAGGACTCAGCAAGAAGGCAGCTATCTTCAAGCCAAGGAGAGAGGACTCAGAAGGAACCAAACCTGCCAACACCTTGATCTTGGATTTCTGGACTCAAGAACTGTGAGAAAATAAATGTCTATTGTAAAACTAACACACAGACAACTATCTAGAAAATGAGCACATAATTTTAAAATAGGCTATTTAATTTATATAGGTCTATACATTGTAAAAGCAAATATAACGCTCTGACTGGGTGAGGTTTACATAGCCACAAAGGAGAGTTACAACATGGTGTATGTGGAAACATAGGTTGGATCAGGAAAGCCCTATCATTTTGCTACAATGTACTTCCTTGTTATTTATCCCCTACACTGAGCTTTAAGTATTTAAGTTGCTGATTGTGTTTGTTTGCTTGTTTAATCTGACAAACACAATAAAAATCATTTTCTCATACACTGTAGAAAATGTGTGTGTGTGTGTGCATGCATGTGTGTGTGTGTGCGTGCGTGTGTGCGTGTGTGTATACTTGACTGTACATTCCATTAAGGTGAGATTAGCTTGACATTTCATTTGATCTATGCCATCATAATGAAGATAAGTGCATCATTCTAGTAGGCATTTTAAAACACTGAAGCAGTTTGAATAACATCCCCTTTTGTAACTTTCTTGGTTATTAATAGTTTTGTGCTTTGTTTCCAGTTTGAGCTCATCAGATCACTAAAATTTATACTTTATGTAGATCTGAATTTGAACTTTCTTTGAGAGTACATTCCCATGAAATCTTCCTAAATTGATGCTACAGTGATAATTATTAGATTTTTATTGCTATGACCTTTTCGTTTTTAGACAGGCCTCACTCTGTTGCCCAGGCTGGAGTGCAGCAGCACAATCTCAGCTCACTGCAACCTCTGCCTCCCAGGTTTGAGTGATTCTTGTGCCTCAGCCTCCCAGATAGTTGTGATTACAGGCGTACACTGCCACACCCAGCTAATTTTTGTATTTTTAGTAGAGACGAGTTTTCACCATGTTGGCCAGGCTGGTCTCGAACTCCTGACCTCAAGTGATCCTCCCACCTCAGCCTCCCAAAGTACTGGGATTACAGGCATGAGCCACCGCACCTGGCCTGCTATGTCCTTTTAAAATATACAGGCATAACTTTCAGGTTTCTTGTTCAAATTAAATAAATAAGTACAAACCTACTGCTTCATTGCACAACCTATATTATAGTCTATGCCATAGAAAGAACGTTAAACAACATTACCTACGGTGAACAAAATATAAAATATAACAAATTAGTTGTAAATAAAACTAAACAAATTATCAAATGAATGATATTAAATTATCATTAGGATTTGACAAACTAGTAGACTTAGACACTGTCTACGATCATTGAAAATAAAGAGGTATACTCACTCATATGAGGTTCAACTCAGAGGCCAAAACTTCATTAGCACCATGTCCTGGCTACACAGGACAGATGTTTATGAGCAGCAGATACCATTGTCAAAATTCTCAATTGACTTTGCAAATCCATTAGTTGATATGATAAATTATTAAAGAAAACACAAAATAAACAAACCCTAGCACCACTGAATTGACTGTTAATTCCCTTTCTTAATTATAATAGTTGTGCAAAAAGCAACAGATTTAATTGCCACGCCATTAATTTATTTCAGTCATTAAAGCAGTATAAATAAAACCATGTTAGCAGTTAAAGTAGTTTGTTCAAATGATGACGATCCTTCCAATTAAGCTGTCAACTAATAGAAAGAACATTCATGGGACCCACATTTCTCCATTTCTAAGTGAAGCTGGTCAGGTTCATTCCAAAGGGTTCTACGGGTTTTTCTCTGCACATAGGCACAAAGCCAAGCTGGTGAGTGGGGCTGAACGCCAGCCTGAGCCTACTCCCTAAGCCATGCATCTATTGGCCTTTGGAAGCCCAGAGGAGGTGCTTTTGAGTAACACACAAAGGAGCCCTTGTGCCCTCTCAGCCCTAAGGCTGCCACTATTTTCTTCGATTGAATGATGCTACAAATTCCACTTATTCTTAGAATCCCGTCTAACAAATATCTAAATAGAATGTGACTCATGAATAATTTAACCATAAGATTCCTTTGAACATGATTTAAATATTAACAATTGAAAGTAATTTTAAAAATTGAATGACTAACTTTTTAGAAAGATAAATTTTACCTTCTAAATATTTTCCAAACCTTAAACTGTCAAACTTTGATTTCACAAATTAGTAGAACAGAAAGGCAATTAGTGGACTAAAAAGATATTATCTCAATGACAAACTAATCATCTCAAGATTGCTCAAAATTAAAGATCAAGAAGTAATCTCTGCCCTACAGTTTCTAACATTTTGCAACAAACTAAGCTTCTCAACATTTGAAACAAGTAAAGCAACAGAGTATCAGATTATGACTGCTACTTTCCTTCGATCTATGCCCTTTATCATGAGAGCCTAACCATGAGAAAAATTCAGAATCATGAGAATAAACTATGTGCCATTAAATATTAAGATAGTTTTAAAATGATACTTCATTAAAGAAGCAAATGGCAATATTTCTTTTTTTTCCTTCAACTTTTGAGTTCAGGGGTACATGTGCAGGATGTGTAGGTTTGTTAAATAGGTAAACGTGTGCCATGGGCAAATAGAGATACTTCTTTTCAGTCATTCTTTATTTTGAAATTCTTTTTTAAAACTGTTAATCAGGTTAATCATCTAAAGAAAAAGTTTCCAACCCTTTCCTGGATAGTAATATATTTTGCAAGGAGAAAAAAGTGGTTGTCTGAATCACCATTCTACATTTATCCAAAGGGTACGTATCATTTTAGCATTTGCTATATAACTTGGGACAAGTAAGGAAAAAGATTGACTACTTGTGACCATAGCCCTTTAGAAGCGTTTTTGATTCCCTGGGAAACCCAAATTCTTGTAATTTATCAGAATTGTTATAAGAGCAGCAGAATAATATTTTGTTTCTTTCACTCCTCAGCCCCACTGAATTTTGCTAACAAGTTGGAACTTTGAGTTATTTTGGCTCAGAGGGCATTTTTTAGGATGGAAGTGCATTGCTTATTATCCTTTTATTCTTCAGTTCTCTCTTGGGCTTCCTAATCACAAAATATTCATTTAACTGCCATTCTCTTCATCATTAACAGATCAGGTAACTTTAAATAGTTCTGTATTCTTAAGCAAAGGGAAAGTGGTCATTGTGGGCACCTGTATAAATGTTAGTTTTTAAAGCTTCATCAGATAGAACCAAAAATAAACTACAGAGTGTGGACCACATCTCAGAGGTTTAATTAAAACTCAATTAATCACATTATATGGATTGAGTGAAATAAATCATCTGTGATAAAAATATATGTGTTCATATGTTTTAGCCAAAAAAATAAAATTCTTGCTTAAAGCAAAAGTTTAATGAATTCAAGTGTATATTTATATGATGTTATTTTTAAAATAGCAATGATGCAGCTATTACTTGTGTGAGTTTTTATCATCTATCAAGAATTCTATGAATACATTCCGGTACACATGTCCCTTCGGTTTTATTTTGATTTTGATTCTCTTAGCTAAGGATAATAACATTATTACCCCATAAAAATTGTATATGTTCATTATAAGTAATCAAAAACAAAACCATGTAGTACAAAGGAAAATATTCTTAAATTCCTTAAAATCTCAACATTTAGAAATTATTTTCTGAAAGTTTATTAACACTGTGGACATTTTTCCTATGTACAGACAGAGAAGAAAAGGTAGAAATATATATAGATAATTGATTGTCCCACTTGTTAAAAAGATAAGGCAGTCAAGTTGCTAAGTAAATTTATATTAAACTTACAGCCTGGAAAATTATCTTGAAAGATAAATATTTTAGTTTCAAGAGCAAGGCACTGAATACACACAGAAGTTTTTTCATTTTCCAATGATCTGGACCTCGAGATTCAAGAGGCAAAGCCATCAAGAAACAAGTTATAAAGTTTGCACCATAAACAGGAAGTTTAATTACTTTTGAGAAACTGAATCCTGCCAAGCATCATGTGAACTGAGCTTGGAAGCAGATCCTTCCACACTGGAACCTTGAGATGACTGCAGCCCCTAACTAACACCTTGATTGTGGCTTTCTGAGAGACCCTGAGCCAAATGACTTAACAAAACTACACCTGAATTTCTAATCCACAGAAGCTGCTAGACAGTAAATGTTATTTAAGCCATTAAACTTTGGGGTAATTTGGTATATAGCAGCAGCAAACTAATCTATCATCCACTACATCAAAACCTAAAATGAGAAACTGGAATTAAATAATATTGAATTAAAATTCTCTTATAGAAATGTATGCATGGATTGGACTCCCTATAATCATGTTTATATCCTTATTTTTTTCCATTTCATTTTAGATCATTTTATTAAATCTATTCACTATGTTACTGATTCTGTTTTCAGCTGTGTATATGTTCTTTTCATTGCTTCTAATATGTTTTTCGTGTCCACACTGTTTTCTTTTTTATTCCATTTTGTTTATAAGCTCTTCCAGCTTACTTCCACCTCATTCCGTTTTCTTTATGATATTATTTTGGAGATATTGTATTCTCTGCTTTTTTTTAAATAGAGGGAAATTATTTATCTTAACATCATTGAAAAATTATTTTTTCTGTCACTTTGGGTAATTCCCCTCACAATATATGCTTTTCATCTAGTTTTAATTATATTCATTTCCTCATTTTGCATTTGTATGCATAGGTACTGTGCTAGTCATTTCTAGTTATTACTTTTTAAATAAATGGATCTGCTATTTGTTCTAAAACTATATGAAGGAAGGGTTAGAATAGGTAACAGGCAATGAGTGTTCTGGGACATTACATAGTCTCTGCTTAAGGCTGAAAGTCTGTGTGCTCCCAAAATGCATGCACTGAAATCCTAAGCCCCAGTGATAATATTAGTGGGTGAAGTCTTTGGGAGGTGATTAGGTCATGAGAATGAAGTCTTCCTGAATGAGATGAGAGCTCTTATACAAAGAACTACAAAGAGTTCTCTTTCCATCCACCATGTTTCCATCCACAGACAGGAGACAAACACTTATGAACCAAGAAGCAGACCCTCATCACACCTGGAATTTGTTGGCACCTTGATATAGGATTCTCCATCCTCTAGAACTGTGAACAATACATTTCTGTTGTTTCGAAGCCACCCAGTCTATGGTATTCTGTTATAGCAGCCTAAATGTATCAAAAGACAGCCTCCATTATTATACATCATCCCCAGCAATATTCACCATCTCACTAAAACTGCTATTTTCTCTGCATTGGGGGCACATCTTTCCTCAATTTTTAGCACTCAAGTAAATAGTGTGTAATAAAGACACTCTTTAGCAGTGCTTCATCCACTTCACTTCCAAAAAGAAGCCTAGTTCCCAGGTAATAAAACGTCATTTGTCCTGGGATCTGCCTTACTTGGTATTCCTTGGTGTCAAATTGAGTCACTCTAGGAAGGATTCTAGTTTTCCTTACATAAAAATTACTGAATGCTCTTTTCAGAATTGTAACTATTTTTTTAGGACAAATATGTAACTTCCTCAAGGTTCAAGCAAGTATATGATGGCTCACAACATAATCGTCACAATATATGACCAATAAACAGTTCACGGTTTCTAATTTGGAATTGTGGCCATTTTTCAGGTCATTTTTATCTCTAGTTATAATTCTTTTTATTGACTTTGTAGGAAAGAAATAAAGTTAAAAATTCCTTGACTCCATTATCAATAAATCAAGTTCTATTCTTAAAAATTAAAAGAAAAAAGAAGGTAAAGCAAGATGGGCAAATGGAAGCCTTCACCAATTGCCTCCCCACCCCATACATACACAGGAACAGTAAATTTAACAAGTATCTACACACACACAAAAGCATCTTCCTAAGAACCAAAATTCAGGTGAACAATCTCACAGCACTTGAGATCACTGGTGCTGTGATAACTGATGCTGTGATAATTTCGCATCGCTGAAAGAACCACTGAAGAAGGTAAGAAAGACAATCTTGAATCACCAACATCATCCTTCCCCTATCCCCCTGCAGTGGCAGTGTAGCGTGGAGAATTTGTGCATTTGGGGGAGGGAGAGTGCATTGAGTGTGGGACCCTGCAATGAACTCAGTGTTGCTCTGTCACAGCAGAAAGCAACACTAGGCTAAACTCAGCCATCAACTCACCCATGGAAGGAGTATTTAGACCAGCCCTAGCCAGAGGGGAACTGCCACTCATCCTGGTGGTTGGAACTTGAGTTTTGGCAAGCCTCACCACTGTGGGCTAAAGTGCTCTGGGGTTCTAAATAAATTTAAAAGGAAGTCTAGGCCACAAGGACTGCAATTCTGAGGCAAGTCCTAGTGCTATGCTGGGCTTAGAGCCAGTGGATGTCAAGGGTATGGAACCTAGTAAACATTTGTTTTAGGCAGCCAGGAAGGCTAAGGAAGTGCTTGTGCCATCCCTCTCCCAATCCTAGGCAGCACAGCTTGTAGCAACAAAGTGGCTCTTTCCTTCTGCGTGAAGAGAGGAGAGGGAAGAATAAAGAGGACTTTGCCTTGCATCTTGGATACCATCTTCACCACAGAAGAACATGGCAATAGACAAGAGTTGAGCAGCCTAGCTCTTGTATAACATATCTAGACACACCCTGGGCCAGGAAGGAACCCATTGCCTTAAAGGAAAGGACCTAGTCCTGGCAGGATTGATTACCTGCTGACTAAACAGCCTTGAGCCCTGAAGAACCAGTAGCAATACCATAAGTAGTATGTCATGGGCCTGGGGAGAGACTCTGGGATGTGCTGGCTTCAGGTGAGACCCCAGCACATTCTGAGGTATGGTGGCTACTGTGAGAGATTCCTTCTATTTGAGAAAAGCAGAGGGAAAATTTAAACAGACTTGGTCTTTCACCTTAGTTACCATTTCAGCCATGGTGAGCGAGAGCACCATGCAGGCTCTTAGGGCTCCTGATTCCAGGACTTGGCCCTTGGATGGCATTTCTGGACTTGCCCTGTGCTGGAAGGGAGTCCATTGCTCTAAAGGGTAAGTCCCAGACCTGACAGCATTCATGACAAGCTGACTGAAGAGTACTTGGACCTTAAGTGCACATCGGGGATAGCCTAGTAATACCTACCATTGGTCCGTGGTGGTGGTGACCATGGCAAGAGGCTCCTCTGCCTATGGAAAGGAGAGAAAAGAGTGGGAAGAACTTCATCTTATTCGGTAGAATAAAGAAGCAGGTGGATTTCTTAGGTTTTTGACTCTAGTCCCTGGCTTCTATATGGCATCTCTGGACCCACCTGGGGCCTGGGAGAACTCATCACCCCAAAGCGAAGGACATGAGCCTGGCTGACTTCACCACCTGCTGATTGTACAGGCTTAGGGCCTTCAGCAAACATAGGCAGTAGCCAGGGAGTGGTTACGTCAGGCTTTAAGTGAGATACAAGGCTGTCCCGGCTTTAGGTATGACCCAGTACAGTCCCAGTGGTGGTAGCCACAGGGGTGCTTGTGTCATTTCACCCCCGAGCTCCAGATGGCTCATAAAAGAGAGAGAGACCTTGTTTCTTTGGGAGAAAGCAAGGGATGGGGACAAGAGTGTCTGCCTGGTAATCCAGAGAATTCTTCCTAACCTTATCCAAGACTGACAAAGTGGTACCTCTATGAGTCTGCAGGAACCATAGCATTACTGGACTTAGAGTACCCACTGATACAGATATGGCATAGATCACAACACCCAAGTCCTTTCAAATACCTGGAAAGTCTTCCCAAGAAGAACTGGTACAAACAGACCCAGACTGCGAAGACTACAGTAAATGCCTAACCTTTCAATACTCAGACACTGAAGAGTATCCACAAGCATCAGTACCATCCAGGAAAACATGATGTCACCAAATGAACTAAAAAAGGCACCAGCAGGCCGGGTGCGGTGGCTCAAGCCTGTAATCCCAGCACTTTGGGAGGCCAAGACGGGCGGATCATAAGGTCAGGAGATCGAGACCATCCTGGTTAACACGGTGAAACCCCGTTTCTACTAAAAAATACAGGAAAAAAAAAAAAAAAAGGCACCAGCAACCAATCCTGGAGAAACAGAGATATGTGACCTTTCAAACAGAATTCAAAATAGCTGTTTTGAGGAAACTCAAAGAAATTCAAGATAACACAGAGAAGGGATTCAGAATTTTATCAGATAAATTTAACAAAGGGATTGAAATAATCAAAAAGAATCAAGCAGAAATTCTGGAATTGAAAAATGCAAATGACATACTAAAAATGCATCAGAATCTCCTAACAGCAGAATTGATGAAGCAGAAGAAAGAATTAGTAAGCTTGAAAACAGGCTATTTAAAAATACAGTCAGAAAAGACAAAAGAAAAAAAAATAAAAAACAATGAAGCACATCTACAAGATCTAGAAAACAGACTCAAAAAATCAAATCTGGGAGTTATTGGCCTTAAAGAGGAGGTAGAGAAAGATATAGGAATAGAAAGTTTATTCAAAGGAATAATAACAGAGAACTTCCCAAACCTAGAGAAAGATATAAATATCTAAGTACAAGATGGTTATAGAACACCAAGCAGATTTAACCCAAAGAAGACTACCTCAATGCATTTAAAATCAAACTCCCAAAGGTGAAAGATAAAGAAAATATCCTGAAAGCAGCAAGAAAAAATAAACAAATAACATAAAATGACACTCAAATAATTCTGGCAGCAGACGTGTCAGTGGAAACCTTATGAGTCCGAAGATTTGCATGAAAAATTTTAAGTGCTGAAGGAAAAATGTTTTACTCTAAAATAACATGTCCATTGAAAATATCCTTCAAATACGAAGGATAA
This sequence comes from Macaca mulatta, assembly GCF_049350105.2. NCBI lineage: Eukaryota > Metazoa > Chordata > Mammalia > Primates > Cercopithecidae > Macaca > Macaca mulatta. The sequence goes on from NC_133406.1 coordinate 50,240,990, forward strand.
ATCAAGACTTTCCCAGACAAACAAAAATTGCAGGATTTCATCAACACTAGAGCTGTCCTACAAAAAAATGCTGAAGGAATTTTTTCGATCAGAAGGAAAAAAATGTTAAATAACCAGTAAGAATCATCTGAAGGTACACAACTCGCTGGTAATGGTACACAGAATATTATAACACTGTAATTGTGGTATATAAACTACTCTTATCTTAAGTAGAAAGACTAAACAATGAACCGATCAAAAATAATAAATACAATAAGTTTTCAAAACACAAACAGCACAATAAACTAAAAATAGAAACAACAAAAAGTTAAAAGTGGGGGGACAAAGTCAAAATGTAGAGTTTTTATTAGTTTTCTTTTCATTTGTTTGTTTGTCTATGCACTCAGTGTTAAGTTCTCATCAGTTTAAAGTAATGGGTCACAAGTTAGTATTTGCAAGCCTCATGATAACCTCAAATAAAAAAAAAATACAACAGATACACAAAACATAGAAAGCAAAAAGTTAAATCATACCACAAGAGAAAATCACCTTCACTAAAAGGAATGTAGGAAGGTAAAAAAGAATAAAGGGAAGACCACAAAACAACCAGAAAACAAATAACAAAATGGCAGGAGTAAGTCCTTACTTATCGATAATAACATTGAATGTAAATGAACTAAATTCTCAAAAGACATAGACTGACTGAATGAATAAAAAACAAACAAAACTAAGACCCACTGATCTGTTTCCTACAAGAAACACACTTCACCTATAAAGACACACATAAACTACAAATAAAGGGATGGAAATAGATATTCCATGCCGACAGAAACAAACACACAAAAATAGAGCAGGAGTAACTACACTTATATCAGACAAAAGAGATTTCAAGACAAAAAACTATAAGAGAGACAAAGAAAGTTATTATATGATGATAAAGGGGTGAATTCAGCAAGAGGATATAACAATTGTGTATATATGTTTTTATATATATTATATATATATAATATATATATGCACCCAACATTGGAGCACCCAGATAGATAAAGCAAATATTATTTGAGAAAGAGAGATAGACCCCAATACAATAATAGCTGGAGACTTCATCACCTCATTTTCAGCATTGGACAAATCTTCCAGACAGAAAATTAACAAAGAAATATTGAACTTAATTTGCACTACAGACCAAATGGGCTCAATTGACATTTACCAAACATTTCATCCATCAGCTGCAGAATACACATTTGTCTCTTCAGCACATGGGTTATTCTCAAGAGTAGGCCATATGTTAACTCATAAAAAATATCTTAAAGCATTCAAAAAATTTGGAATAATATCAAGCCTCTTCTGGGACCACAAATGGAATAAAACTAGAAATCAATAACAAGAGAAATTTAGGAAACTATAACAAACACACAGAAATCAAACAATATGCTCCTGAATGATCTGTGGGTCAATGAAGATATTAAGAAGAAAATCGAAAAATGTCTTGAAACAAATGATAATGGAAATGCAATATACTAAAACCTACAGGATACAGCAAAAGCAGTACTAAGAAAGAAATGTATATTTATAAGCACCTACAGCAAAAAAAAAAAAGAAGGAAAATGTCAAATACATAGCCTAACCATGCATCTTAAAGAACTAGAAAAGCAAGATAAAACCAAAGACAATATTAGTAGAAGAAAATAAATACTAAAGATCAGAGGAGAAATAAATGAAATTGATATAAAGAAAACAATACAAAAGATCAATGAAATGAAAAGTTGTTTTTATAAAAGATAAACAAAATTGACAAACCTTTAGCCAGATTCAGAAAAAAAGAGATGACCCAAATGAGTAACATGAGAGTTTAAAAAGAAGCCATTACAACCAATAACACAGAAATTCAAAGGATTTCTGCCTACTATGAGCAACTATATGCTAATAAGTTGAAAAATCTAGAAGAAATATGTAAATTCCTAGACACATAAAACCTACCAAGATTGAAGCATGAAGAAATCCCAAACCTGAACAGACTAATAACAAGAAACAAGATTGAAGCCATAATAAAAAGTCTCTCAATGAAGAAAAGCCCAGGACCTAATGGCTTCACTGCTAAACTCTACCAACCATTTAATCCTTTTCCTATTTGCCCAAAGAATACTGACTAGCAGCACTTGGAGCTACAGTGTTTCCCCTGAAATAATTTTACCACAAAATATCTTGCTTTCATTATTATTTTTGCGACACTCTAGTGTATCAACTTCAGAAAGAAAAAACGTCATTCTATTTATCGCATTCTGGTAAAATAAGAGTAAAGAATAAAGTAATTCTTGACAGCTAAAAATGTCCAAACCTAGAAAATGTGGAATTCCTATGCATGATGTTCACATCATTCTTGAACAGTTGTTGGCTGAAGGTTTATTTGATGAATCTAATTATTCTGAAATAGATGATTCTGATGATTCAGACTACTCTGATATTAGTTCTGTTTACAAATAACTTCATGAACAGGTTATATATTTTATTTTCACCTTGCAAATTAGTCAGATTTTCTTCAGCCTCTGAAAGCATGTTTATGTATAATAAAATTAAATGAACTCTGGCAGCGAGCTATACTTTTCTTTTACTAAACAGGTAAAGGAATAAAAAAGAACTAATACCAACCCTACTCAAACTATTCTCAAAAATAAAGAAGGAGGGAATACTTCCAAATTCATTCTATGAGGTCATATTATTCTGATGCCAAAACCATCAAAGACACACCACAAAAAAGAAAACTACAGACCAATATCCCTGATGAATATGGATACAAAAATCTTCAACAAAATACTAGCAAACCAAACTCAACAACATGTTTAAAAGATCATTCATCATGAGCAAGAGGGATTTATCCCAGGGATGTAAGGATGATTCGACTTGTAAGAGCTCTCACAAAGTCAGTCTTTAGAGACTAAAACAAGTCTCTTCTTCTTCAAATGTGCAGCCATCAACGTAAGGCAACAAAAAACATAAAAATCTAAGGAGATATAACACCATCAAAAGACTTTGGTGACCCTAAGTAAATGGAGATACGTAAACTATTTGACAAAAAAGTTTAAAATAATTGCTTTAAGGGCATTCAGAGAACCTCAAAAAATACAGAGAAACAATTTCATGACACAAAAAAAAATGACCAAAATTAGAAATTTAGCAGAGAGATCAAAATTTTTTTTTAAAAAGCAGGAATTCTGGAACTAAAAATTATAAATGAAGTTAAAAAAATAATAGAAGGCATCGATAGCAGAACTGATTAAGCTAAAAAAGAATCTGTGAACTCAAAGGCAATTTATTTTAAAATATGCAATCAGAGAGAAAATATGAAAAAGGAATGAAGAAAGTTTATAGGATTCATGGGACAGCATTGAAAGAGCAAATGTTTGAGTTATAAGAGTGCATGAAGAAGAGAAGGACAAAGGGGTAAAAAAATTATTTTCTAAAATTAATTGCAGAAAATTTCCCAGTTTGGAAAAAGTTATAAATATTCAGGTACATGAAGGTCAAAGGTCTCTAATCAGATTTAATCCAAACAAGATGACACCAAAATAATCAAACTGTTGAAAATCAGGACAATGAGAGGATACTGAAGGCACCAAGAGAAAGGAAATAAAAACACATAAGGGGAAAACAATAGGGCTAGCAGTAGGTTTCTCAGCAGAGATGTTAAAGGCCAGATGAGAGTAGGATGATATATTCAAAGTGCTGAAGAAAAACTGCCAACCAAAAATGTGTTGCCCAGCAAAACTGTCCTTCAGAAATGAAGAAACAAAGACTTTCTCAGGCTAACAGAAGTTGAGGGAGTTTACCACCACCAAACCTGTCTTATAAGAAATGCTGAAAGGAATTCTTCAATCTGAAAGAAAAGAATGCCAATAAGTAACATGAAAACATACGAAAGTATAGAATTCACTAGTGAAAGTAAGTACACAATAAAATTCAGAATACTCTGATACTATAATGAAAGTGTGCAATCATTTGTGTCTTTAGAATAAAGTATAAAAGACACAACTGTTAAAAATAATAATAGCTGCAATAATTTGTTAAGGGTAACACAATATAAAACCATGTACATTATAACACTGAAAAATTTCAATGTGGGTGTGGGGTGGAGTAAAAGTATAGAGTTTCTTTTAAAACATAATCAGGTAAGTGTTATCAGCTTAAAATAACCTGTTATAACAAGATGATCTTTAAGTCTCATATTAGTCACAAAGCAAAAAACCTATAGTAATTACACAAAATATAAAAAATAAGTAATAACTGGCCGGGCGCAGTGGCTCATGCCTGTAATCTCAGCACTTTGGGAGGCCGAGGCGGGCGGATCATGAAGTCAGGAGATCAAGACCATTTGGCTAACACGGTGAAACCCCGTCTCTATTAAAACTATAAAAAAAATTAGCCGGGCGTGGTGGTGGGCGCCTGTAGTCCCAGCTACTCCCAGATACTTGGGAGGCTGAGGCAGGAGAATGGCGCAATCCCGGGAGGAGCTTGCAGTGAGCTGAGATCCGGCCACTGCACTCCAGCCTGGGTGACAGAGCAAGACTCCATCTCAAAAAAAAAAAAAAGTAGTAATTGAGGGATCTGAGATAAAGAAAATTAAGTGTCCAGAAAACTAAATCAGATTTTAATATGTTACAACAGCCAGAAGAAAGTTCGTATTTTTTAACAATAGTACCCTTTTCACAAAAGTGCACACAATATTTTTGTGAGTCAGCTCTATGTTGTCTTGAGAATTTAAAGGAACATTTTGACCTAGAGTACATAATACCTTAAAACTACATCACAACTCAATTTTTAATACTTTTTATTAATCTTCTATAAAATGGTACATTTCTAAAATAATGACAGTTTTAATTAATTAATGGAAGACTTTCAATATTAATATGGTTTCCAATTAAATATTTTTAAATGCTTAATATTTTTATTTATTCTCTTTTTATAAAACTAATTTCCCAAGTTTCTATTATTCAATACTAGATTATATAATCAAGCTTGAAATTAGTCATCATGTCAGCTTCTTGGAGTTTATTATAATTAATATTTAAATACACTGTGCCAAATGTTAGAATTGTTTAATAGAGAAAGTAACATAATAAAAATGCTGAACTATCATCACTAATTCCAAATCAATAATGGAAAATAATTCCAAATGACCTGTGAATAGTGTCATTTGTAATTAATATCTGGTTTTTCCCCTGATTTTTTTTTATCATGCCCGTAAGGTAATAAGCCAGAAACCAGACAGCCTTCCCCAAAATATCACACGTTCCTCAAAACATGTGAAGAAGCTCTTTGTTATGGACTAAAAGTTGCCCCACCTTTGGTACTTGCCCTTAAATTGCTTCATTTTTCATCTGTTGTAGTAGATCAAGTCAAGTCCAATTATGAAGCCTTCATTTATCTAAAAGTTCCACTGATTATTTGCTGCGGTACATGTGACTCAAGAACACATTTACTTAATCTCCAAACTTTCCCTCTATTTCTCATGTCAGAAAGTACCAAGTAAGGAAATGGAAAATCATAACAGTAGAAGGCTGCTTGCCAAAATTAGCGAATGTGAATTACAATGACACTCCAGGTCCAAAAATAGACTGAATTTTAATTATCTCCTTTGAAGGAAAATAAAATAACAATGATATCTAAATATATGTCTCAAATAAGGCATCTGTTTTCAGGAAATAAGAAATAATAGAGTACTATTTGAAAATGCTTCCTGGTACCCAGTGAGGCTGTATTATAAACAGCCACAGTTGGATCTCTGCTTCAGGCATTGCTGGGAGCCAGAACAGAGTGAACTTATCAGAATAGACTATCTACATCTCCTATTCTACTCCTTTTATTCTCTCCACATAAATAACACACACAATAAATTTAGATCTCACAAATAGGTGCTAAAAGGGTCAGCTCTCAACAATATGCATTTTATCATAAACACTGCATGGTTTTAATTTCTACCAGCCAACTCAGTTCAAGATTGAACCAGTCTTGATGTAATATTAGGGGAGTTAAATTATTCTTTGAGCTTCATTTCTGCTCGGAAAGATTGAAGAATCTATTAGTGACACTTGATATTGTTCCCTTTTTTTTTTTTTTTTTTTTTTTTTTTTTTTTTTGAGACAGAGTCTCGCTCTGTCGCCCAGGCTGAAGTGCAATGGCGTGATATCGGCTCAGTGCAAGCTCTGCCTCCCGGGTTCACGCCATTCTCCTGCCTCAACCTCCCAAGTAGCTGGGACTAAAGGACTCCAGCCACCGCACCCTGCTAATTTTTTTGTATTTTTAGTAGAGATGGGGTTTCACCGTGTTAGCCAGGATGGTCTTGATCTCCTGACCTCGTGATCCGCCCGCGTCGGCCTCCCAAAGTGCTGGGATTACAGGCCTGAGCCACCACGCCCTGTGAACGGATGCTGTTTGGACACCAAGCTGCTATGCGCACCTCTTGAGGCACACACTGATAAATGGGGCTTATTCCTCAGAACCAGACAACCATCCAAAATGTGTCAACTTACACCATGGCCCTTTCTCACAAGTTTGTTACAGAGTTATGGTCAGAGTTCTTGTTGAAAGACTTCATAAAGTTGTTTTCTATTGTTGATTAATTTCCCACAAGAAAAAAAAAATAGTAAATTCCCAGCTTGATAATTTCACTAACTTTTAAAATGACGTTCTTCAGAATTCATATTCAGACTGTAGCCCGGTGTACCACCTCTTTCCATACTCCAAGAAAATATCCAGATAGTGTACAGTTGAAGGGCTTAGGCTTGCACAGGCCTGGGTACGAAGCCATCCTCTGGAGTCAGGCTGCCTACTTCAAATCCTGGCTCAGAAAATGACCAGTTCTGTGACCATGAGGAAGCTCTTTAGTCTCCATACCTTGGTTCTTCCAAATGTATGGGAAAATGAGGACCATAATGGAATTGTTCTGAAGATTAAATGAAATTACCCACATGAAACTATTAGTAAAGCAATTGAAATGTTTCTCCCTCATGTATTTTTTTTATTTTCATTCTACAAATCTTGTCATAAAATCCATGGAACACAAGTTACGTTGTATGTGATTAAACTGGCAAACTAGAGGAGGCAAAATCTGCATGATTCTTAACTAATTTAGTTCTTTTAAACAAATACCAAAGTGTACTGTCTATGGAGGAACCCTAAGGGGCAAAAGCAACTGCTTCCCTCTGTGTGTGCTGGAGTTAACAGAATGCTTCAGGATGCTCAGTCATACTGGGAGAAACGATGCATTCAATAATGCTTTTCTCAAAAATCAGAGAAAACATTTGTATTTTAAGTGGTATCCTAAATCAATTTTGCAGCATATTTTTAATAAATCAGCTTTGAAAAGCCCTCTATTGTTTAAATAATAGACAATACGAGCTGTGTGCTTACGAAGACAATCATTCACTTATGTACCAGTTTAATTTCAACATCATAGTCTGGCATTAATTCAATAGAAGCTCTTTTCTCCTTTACATGAGGTGTGATACTTAAATCTTACTAAATTATAACAGTCATTAAAATAAGGGAAAATATTGTATACTGTCAACCTACAATAAATACACTAACACATCAGTTACTTGTCTATTTAGAGGTGGGGGTCTCACTTTGCTGCCCAGGCTGGAGTGCTATAGATATTCACAGATGGGATCACAGCCTACTACAGGCTTGAACTCCTGGGATCAAGTAATTCTGCTGCCTCAGCCTCCCAGCTAGCCAGAACTACAGGCATGCCATTGCACCCAGCTATGTGTGTCTAATTATTAATGGCCCATTGATTAGTAAATTCCATGTCATTGTTCCAGCAGATCCTTGAGTCACTGTAGCTTCATGACTGAGAATTAAGGCCAAGCCAAATTCCTCCTAAAACACTACATAATCGTGTGTCTGACCCTCTCCCCAAACTGCAACATATACCAATGATGAACTCAAGAATCATGGCACTCTCTGCTTAAAGATTACCATAACCCTTTCCAAATTAACAGCATGCTCAAATGTTTTACAAAATTCTAATACAATGAAACCTACAGAGGCTTATTCATATTTTTCATGAAAAAAGTAATGTAACAAATTCCATATTATGAAAAGAGCATAAGACTAAAAGACAGAAGGTTCAAATTCTAATCCCAGTTTATCATTAACTTGATGAGTGACATTGAGTAAAAGCACCTGACCTTGCTGTACCTCAACTTCCCTATCTTAAAAAGTGAACATTATAGTACTTGTCCTACTACTGCAACTGGTTGTTAACCAAATTAAATATAATAAATTATATATATTATAATAAATATATTATGTATAGTATATTATATTATGTTATATTTATTATGTAATATATAATTTATTATAAATATAAATATATTTATTATAAATATAAATTATATTTAACTTATTTTCAAATATATATTTCAAATACATATTTATCTTCAAATCATGTATATATTTGAAAATTGTGTTGTACAAATGTAAAATATTACTGTCAATTTTCTTAAACATTTTCATTCCTTCTATAGCATGTCTCTGTTACCAACCATATCATTGCATGATGTTCTCCTAAGAGCTCTTTATTCTTACCAATGACCCAAGGAGTTGTAATGCTGCATTGTAAAAATTTGCCATTTAAGGATATTTTTAAAGTAACAAATTGGCATCTTGGCTATCAATCTATAATATAATATAACATAATCTTGATGTTTCCTGCTTTCTGTAAATATTATCTTCCAGCATTACCTTGAAAGAGTAATTTCTAAATTTTACTGATTACAGTTCTATTTCACAGGAAAATGACATAAGAGAATACAGAATTAGCTTAATATGAAAATATTTTCTGGGCCAGGGATTTGGATCTCAAGTTGCAGGTGTGAAATTCTCATTTTCTTTTTTGGTTTTTTGTTTTTTCAATGTCTTATTCTAACACACCAAACATATATATGAAGAGAAAAAACAAGTAAACAACAGAGAGTATGGTAGCAAAAGCCTGGGTTTGTAGCTGCTGATTTCAAGTCTGGCTTTACTACTTACTAGCAAAGGGTAAATAATTTCACCTTGCTTAATCTAAGTTTCCTTATAGGTAAAATAGGTACACATTTTATATAACAGTTATAAAGTTTAGAAATACAGCCAAAACATCTAGTTTTCATAAACTTGGAAAACAGTATCGCATGATATTCCAAATGCAACACTGAGCACTTATGTGCTCCAGTGAAAAGAAACCTTCTTTTCTTCAGGCTCCAACTCTCTTAGCCCTTTAAGCTTCAGCATCTTCAGAGTTACTTGTTCATATTCTTGACAGCTGCAAAAAGAGCAGAAACTGCACCACCAGGCATGGTGGCTCACACCTGTAATCCCAGCACTTTGGGAGGCCGAGGCGGTGGATCACCTCAGGTCAGGGGTCTGAAACCAGCCTGGCCAACATGGTGAAACCCTGTCTCTACTAAAAATACAAAAATTAGCCAGGCGTAGTGGTGGGTGCCTGTAATCCCAGCTACTCGGGAGGCTGAGGCAGGAGAATCACTGGAATGCAGGAGGCAGAGGTTGCAGAGATTGCACCATTGTACTCCAGCCTGGGCAATAAGAGTGAAACTCCCTCTGGAGAAAAAAAAAAGAAAAAGCAGAAACTAAGATGTATGAAATTCTGGGAGGAAGACTTAACTTCTTGCTCAAATACTGACCACTCCAGAAGCAGGCTTCCCATGAACTACCATATTTTCCTGCCACCTGGGAATTAGCACATCTCCAGTTTGTTTAGGGGTCCAATCCTGAGATCCAGCAATTGCTCCCACAGAGGCAGGAGAGAGCTCTGAGTTACAAGCTGTTAAAAAAAAAGCCGGGCGCCGTGGCTCACACCTGTAATCCCAGCACTTCGGGAGGCCGAAGCAGACGGATCACGAGGTCAGGAGATCGAGACCATCCTGGCTAACACGGTGAAACCCCGTCTCTACTAAAAATACAAAAAATTAGCCGGGGATGGTGGCGGGCGCCTGTAGTCCCAGCTACTCGGGAGGCTGAGGCAGGAGAATGGCGTAAACCCGGGAGGCGGAGCTTGCAGTGAGCTGAGATCCGGCCACTGCACTCCAGCCTGGGCGGCAGAGCGAGACTCCGCCTCAAAAAAAAAAAAAAAAAATAAATAAATAAATAAATAAATAAATAGGCAAGAGTAACAAGAGGAGAGGTTGGCGATCTAGGAACAAGGTCATTTGTGGCCCAAAGTGATCTTAGTGCTATGTACTGACATGGCTGTTGCTACAGTGACCATCTGCCGTGAAGATGGGGCTTGGCAGAGAACATCTCTCAGTACCTCCCATTTCACTGTCCCTAAAGCAGAAGCTGGGTGTCACCATTTGTTAAAATTGGGGAAGTCTAGGAGGTGTGGGTTCATCAGAACAATAGCCACTGTTGCTTATGGTCACAGTCACTGAAGCGGGGGTCCTGGTCGCTTCTCCAACAGCTGGGAAGCAGCCCCTAGCAATTTCCTCAGGATATAGTAATTCGTCAAGGTTTCATAAATGCTCCTTGTGTAAAAGACAGGTTCAGACAGGAGTATTTCATGACAAAATTGGCCTGAGTACAAAGTGTAATAAGGTCTTTGATTCACTATCAAAGACACTCATCGCCTCAGAACCAGTGCTTCCTTTCTACCTGAAGCTGGTGAAGGCAGAGCCTCGCTCACTGGCCACATCCAGTCCAAGGATAAATTCACTCTCAGGATCCTCACTGCTCTTTCTTATAATCAAGCTGCAATAAAGGTTACAAGTTCAGTAAAAATGTTAAATCACTGAATTTCAAAAGGATTGCATCAGTGTGGGCCCCTTTCCTTGGAGAAAGTTCCTCTACATCTGTGTAAATTTATGGATATGGACAGATTCTAGAATGGAGGGTTTCTTCCAGTGCCCCCGGGGAAACAACTAAACTCTGTAGTCCAAAAGGTACCAGAGAACTGGAGTAAAATCTACTCCCTCCATTCTAAGCAGATATGCTAGCGCAGCTAAAATGTCTTTTTCAAAGACAATATATATAATATGTCCTGCACATCATACATAAGTGTTCAACAAAAGGTAGTTATTGTTATTAGAAACATAAAAGCACAGTGTGCAGTTTCTGCTGAGCAGCTCCTAACTGGATATAGGAATAACCATGTAGAATGGCAATCAGCATTTAGTTCTCTTTCTTTAGCCTCCTACATATTAATTGAAAAAAATCAGAGCTGAGGTCAGTACAACAAAGACTTTTATAATAGTCCAGGTTAAATTCTTTCTATTTTTCCCCATCTCTAAATTTTCCATTTGCGAGTACACAACCATAATGTGTTGACTAATAACATAAAATGATAACAGTGTGTATTTTTGTCAGTAAGTAGAACTGTTCTGCCTCTAAAGATTCTCGGAAAAGAAAAAAAAAAAAAACAGACAAAGCTCATAAAAGTAGGATAAATTGAAAGCAAAGACTTGTTCTCTGGAAAAATTCTTCAACTGTGTATATATCCTCCAGTCCCTTACAACCAAAACAGAAGACCACACACTTCTTTTAATCCTAGAATCTAAAGGCTGAATCCTAACTCCCTTTCATTTGTCCAAAGAGACTGGTAGACAGAAGGTACTCTATAATAAAATATGCTTAATCAATTGGAATCTAACTGGCATTAGCATTCCAGGCTCTGGTCCACTCTGGAGACATAGAAGAAAGTGGATAACAAGGACACATACCCACAGCTCTGTTTCACAAAATGCATGAAATATAATAATAATAATAATAACAGTTCACACTTACATAACACTTACTGTGTGCCAGGCATTTCTCGAAGCAGTGTGTGTGTGTGTGTGTGTGTGAATGAGTGTGTATCATATAATCTTGACAATTCTGTGAGAAAGTTGCTATTACTTCCCATCTTTACAGATTGGAAAATTAAGGCCCTTAGGTCACACAGCTTAAAAATGGCAAAGCTGACATTTAATCTCAGGCCATCTGAGCTTTGCAGCCTGTGCTTTTAACCACTACACTCTACCACCTAGAGTGGACATTTACCCAGGAATGGTATCAGTTGGAAGGCCCTCCTCAAATCATTTCCCCTGAAGTGTCACCAGAGAACATTTTGTCATTTCTGAGGACAATGGTGGTGTTGTTACCTCCCCTTCCTTCAGGTGATCCTGGGGCCTAAGGATTTTTCAGATTTACAGTGTCTGCAGTTCACAATGGCAGAGTTCTTGTGTCACTCCATGCAGTTCAAAGATTGAACTGGTCACTACTTAGGCATCAGTACAGTTTTGATGAGCTTTTCTTTGGGAAGCACTGCACTGAGTGCCAAGAACGTACAAAGGTAAAGGGAGAGAGGTCCTTGTGCTCAGACACTGCTATAGATGCAATTGTATCCCCGCAAAATCTATATGTTGAAGCCCTAATTCCCAACGTGATGAGAACGGGGATGGAGGCTTTGAAAGGTAATTAGGTTTAGATGAGCTCCTAAGGGTGGGAACCCTATGATGGGATTAGTGCCCTTATAAGAAGAGATAGCAGAAAGCTTCCTCACTCTGTCTCTCCTTGTGCCATAAAAGGACGAAGCAAGAAGGCAGCTGTCAGCAAACTAGGGAGAGAGGCCTCTCCAGAAAGTAACCATGTCCATGCCTTGGACTTCTAGTCTCCAAACTGTGAAAAAAACTAATTTCTGTTGTTTAAGTCTCCCAGTCTATGGTATATTGCTATGGTAGCCTGAGCTGACTTAGATAGACACTGACTTACATAGGACAGGACAGACACTTATATCTGGGTTCATGAAAGAGATTCAGACAGGATGAAGAAGTTGTACATAAAGCTCGTATATAGAAATACTTATGCCCTTTAATAGAGAAGGTTTAGTGTACAGATAATAATTATTATCATATTACTATTGCTACCAATTACTAATATTTAACACATTTTCTCTTTTAGTTCTCAAAACAATCCTATGAGAAGCTGAAATCTAGAGAGAGTAGGTAATTTCCCCAGAGCACACAGCAGTAACTGGCTGACAGAGTCAACCCCAGCGATGACTACAAATCCCCTGACTCCATTCTGGCATCATGCAGCAGGGGGCAAGGCAGGACTTTAGTAGCAAAGCTTCCAGCACTGCTGAAATACAGCAGTTTGAAACTCAGCAAACAAGGCCTAGATTCAAGGCTTTCTAAAACAACAATAGGGCACTTATTTTTAGCTCCTCTCAAGACAAAGGAAAATAGCAGCTTCTTATTTGTGAAATGATTGTCCCTTTTAAATTAATCCAATGTGAATAAAAAGGTAGCATCAAAATTGGACTTGGATATTGCAGCCAATCTCAAAAGATTTTGGAGGGGACTTTGTATGATCAAGGATAGTCTTAAATCACAATCCCTTTCAGGTAAATGTGAAAACTGGTAATGCTTTAATGCTTTAAATTGAATAACAATACATTTCACAGAGTTTAGATTTGAAATGCACAGCACCCTGTTCTCCCTGCTCTCAGAAAACCTGTGCTCTGAAGTGAATTCACTGAGGGCTAAAAAGTTCAGTAACACCTATTGAATTATTGCACAATGGCTATTTTTTTTTTTTTTGTCTGAAGCTCTCTGTTTATTGAGCATTATGAATCAAACAACCCCATCAAAAAGTGGGCGAAGGATGCGAACAGACAGTTCTCAAAAGAAGACATTTATGCAGCCAACAGACACATGAAAAAAATGCTCATCATCACTGGTCATCAGAGAAATGCAAATCAAAACCACAGTGAGATACCATCTCACACCAGTTAGAATGGCGATCATTAAAAAGTCAGGAAACAACAGGTGCTAGAGAGGATGTGGAGAAATAGTAACACTTTTACACTGTTGGTGGGACTGTAAACTAGTTCAATCATTGTGGAAGACAGTGTGGCAATTCCTCAAGGATCTAGAACTAGAAATACCATTTGATCCAGCCATCCTATTACTGGGTATATACCCAAAGGATTGTAAATCATGCTGCTATAAAGATACATGCAAACGTATGTTGACTGTGGCACTATTCACAATAGCCAAGATTTGGAACCAACCCAAATGTCCATCAATGATAGACTGGATTAAGAAAATGTGGCACATATACACCATGGAATACTATGCAGTCATAAAAAGGATGAGTTCATGTCCTTTGTATGGACATGGATGAAGCTGGAAACCATCATTCTGAGCAAACTATCGAAAGAACAGAAAACCAAACACCGCACGTTCTCACTCATAGGTGGGAATTGAACAATGAGAACACTTGGACACAGGATGGGGAACACCACACACCTGGGCCTGTCGTGGAGTTGGCAGAGGGATAGCATTAGGAGATATACCTAATGTAAATGACGGGTTAATGGGTGCAGCACACCAACATAGCACATGTATACATATGTAACAAGCCTGCACGTTGTGCACATGTACCCTAGAACTTAAAGTATAAATAATTTTTTAAAAAGAACAGTGTAATATTTAAGAAAAATTGTCTCACAAATCAGTAAAGGCATGTTTTGTCAACCATCTGGTAAGCTGTTGAATGGATGCTTTTTTTGTTTTTTCTTTTTTCCAGCCAAATGATTTCAACACAGTCTACTACCAGATGTCTTCTGTTTCTGAACAAATGATAGGAAGCAATTTCTGTCCATCTACAACGGTATAAATAGCAAATCATCTTGGCTCCATTTAAAGTGTAATGCAACAAACTGTGGAGCCCTGAACCCAACATACACTATTCAGTTTTCTTATGGTTATTTTTTATTTCCCAAGATTATTTCAAAGAATAAGAGAAATAAATGATACATTCATAGATAAACAGATGATAAATGTTAGTTCTATTTGTTTTGTTATAAAAATAAAAGTTTACCTCCGGAATTATAAATTGTGTTTATAGAGTAGAATTCAATATTATAATGAAATGTGCCATAGGAAAATGTTCAGCTGATTAGCATTTAAAGATATGCATTATGGTTGGTGCTCTGCAAGCTAATTATGCAAAGCTCAAATTCATATCAATAGTGTAATTTTTATTTTTCTAAAAACTTACTTTTATGTGTCAAATGACATATCCCTCATCCTTCTAAAAGAATTTAAACTAGATTGCAACAAAAGATATAACAAAGAAAAATAGAAAATGTTCAGGCAAAAAATTAAAAGAAGATGCAAATATTTTGATTACAAATAACATCACTGCTGCCACTGGAATTTAAATTGGCCCTGCACATTTTCTTAACAAGGCCAAACACATAGACAGATGATAGATAGATAGATAGATAGATAGACAGATAGATAGATAGATAGATAATAGGCAGACAGACAGAGATAGAACTCAGTAAATCGTGTGCCTACCCTTATACCATTGTTGCCTAGGAAGAAATATATTAACCCTTCAGAGAAGAAGAATTCTTTTCTGGTACTAAATTTAAATCAAATTTATGGGCAAAGGGAAGGGAATTGCTGAATAATAAAGACACATATTCTTAAAGCCCCTTTGAATCATCTTCAAAACATCAACCAGAAGTTTCTACACAGATAGACCAAAATGACAACTTAAATATTCCAGGTGCTTCGAGACAACAGGATCATCTTCAGACATTGAAACAGACAGGATTGATTTTATTTTCTCAGGGCTGCAGTGGATGAGGATCACAGACAGGTGACTACAGGACCCAGGTAGGTAACAGAGACTGTAGATTCAGCCAGAGATAAAACAACAGGGATGTGGTAAGGCCTCCAGCAAAAAGAGAGAAGGCAGGTCCCAGCAGAGAGTATGTGCCTAGCCCTAGAAGAAACAGGATGCTAACAGCACATTCTCTGGGAGGAAATTCAACTCATAGGTGGTGTGATTATGTTCTGAGTTGCAGGAAAATAAAAATCATTTGCAAAATACTTCATGTCAGATACATTATTGGTAATAATACACAACTTCAAAATGAAGTTTTAAATATGCACAACTTTAAGTATCCACACCATGAAGGATGTAGTAGGTCATGGCAAGGTAACTCTTCAGTAATTAGAAAAAGCCAGGTAAATAACAAGTATTATACCTTTAAATATGTGGAAGAGCTGTGGAAGCCATTAGGACTACATACACTAAAATCACAAAAAGGGGTGGGTGCAGTGGGTCACACCTTTAGTCCCAGCTACTCAGGAGGCTGAGGTGGGAGGATTGCTTGAGCCGAGGACTTCAAGGCTGCAGTGAGCTATGATAGCACCACTGCACTCCAGCCTGGGTGACAGAGTGAGACCCTGTCTCAAAAATAAATAAATAAATAAAATCTGATAGGTGACTTCTGGTTTGAGAAAAGAAAGCAAAAGAGCTAAGCCCAAAATGTACTAGGGTGAAACTGAATCTCCTGTTATTTTAGGACTGAGAAGGATTTATTTAAATTCTTTACTAATACGTTTGCATTTTAAACCTTGCTACCACTATAAAAATTTGGTCATCAAAAACACTATTTTATAATTTCTTTTATTAGCTAATTCAATTTATAATAGTTTTAATCCAGTCACTTCTAATTTCTACTTTATTGCTGCAAGGCGTTAAAATACTTAATGTTTCTCATTGTATCTTTTTTTGCATCTTGTTGAAACTTATTTTAACTTAATT
This sequence comes from Macaca mulatta, assembly GCF_049350105.2. Classification (NCBI taxonomy): domain Eukaryota; kingdom Metazoa; phylum Chordata; class Mammalia; order Primates; family Cercopithecidae; genus Macaca; species Macaca mulatta. The sequence continues at coordinate 50,257,574 of NC_133406.1, forward strand.
AACATGTAAAGATATTCTCTGTGTTAAAAAACTTCTTAATAGATATCCTGTGACCTTATCCAATATTACTGTCTTCTTTGGAAGTAGTCTGGTGTGAATACCTCCAGGCCTTTTAAAAATACATTTAGAGTTATGTAAGTATACTTGGAGATATATTAAATTTCTTATATGAAACATGTATGCTAGCATTCCATAATATATTGCAACTTGGTTTATTCAGGTCAAAATAGAAACTCTTTATCTTAGTTTGGGGTGCTATAATAAAATATCACAGGACTGGGTGGCTTAAACAACATTTATTCCTCGCAGTTCTGGAATCTGCCACCATAACCAAGGTGGCAGCAGATCCAGTTTCTGGCAAGGGCCACTTCCTGTTTGCAAATGGCTGCCTTCTCCTTGTATCCTCACCTGGCAGAGAACAGAGAGAGAGAGAAATTCTATGCCTCCTCCTCTACATAAGAGCACTAACTCTATTATAATGGCCTCACCTTCGTGACCTAATCTAATCCTAATTAGCTCCTAAAAGTCCCACCTTCAAATATCATCACATGGATGATTGGGACTTCAATTTATGAATTTTGGGGCCACAAATGTTCAGTTTATAACACTGCTCATATGGATCCATGCCTCTGTATTGAATAACAAGAACCCTTGGATAGAAAGTGATTTGTGTCAAGTAAGAAAACAATCATCCAACCTGTAGAATCTTGGTCAGAGAGAGAAGTTCATTCAGTCTATTAGTCTTCCATTTAAAAAAGAAAGTTTCTAACTGTATTTCTCACAGCTGTTCTTCATGTTGTCTATTTTCACTAAAAATGTTGTTATCCATACATTTATTGTCCTTTTTTTGCTTGTATGTTGGTCACCTGCCTCTTCTGGCTGCAAGGCCCTTTTCCACAACAACACATGTTTAAGCCCGCAGGGCCTTCAAGAATTGCTCAATGACCCCTTCTCCAAAGCCACTTTACTTTTCCATATGATAATGGTGCTCTCTTGGAAATGTCACTAAAACTTAAAACTATTTCCCCCTTGAATTAGAGATTCACTTGTTTCCCAGTCATCCCCTCCCCCGCCCCAGTCTTTATGTTCCATGGTCTAAGAAATCCCCCTTTTGATGAACTCCCATTACATTTCATATGTTCCCCTCTGTGGAATCAATAAAAAGTCTACCTTGTAAAACAAGGCACATTTCACAAACTAGATGGCAGAGGGAGGCCCTCTGGCTACTTGGTTAGGACTCACAGATGAGTACTTTACTTGAAGGCCTCACTATAACATTAGTGCTTACTATTTTTTCTTTCCTTTTTTTTAACTTTCCTTGTCTCTTTTCTGATAGTTCAACAACTTTATTTAAGTATAATGGACATGTAATAAACTGCATGCATTTCAAATGTAGAATTACATGTTTTGATATATTTATTCTACTGAGAAACCAGCAACACAATCAAAATAGTAAACATATATGTTCACCACCCTCAAAAGCATCGTCATTCCCCTTTGTATCCCTTTTGTTCATAAATTATTTCTTTAATTAGATTGCCATACAATTGACAAATCATAGATTCTTTTATATATTAATGATATTTTACTTCTTCAGGCTAAACCTTGCCTTAATTAAATTTTAACAAGGCCTTTTTATCTTCTACCTCTCATTAGGAATTATCTTATTCCCTAAAATACTGTTTTTCAACCTTTTTTCCTACACAACCCATTCCCATCAGTAACTCTTCTCACTACATAGTCTTATAATAAAAATGCTTACTCTTAATATGACTTAACTGAGAGACTTAACTGAGAGAAAGATCTCAGCAGATTTTTTTTTTTACATAGACAGTTTTGTTGTTGTTGTTGTTTTTGAGACAGAGTTTCACTCTTGTTGCCCAGGCTGGAGTGCAATGGCACAGTCTTGGTTCACTGCAACCTCCTCCTCCCAGATTCAAGCAATTCTCCTACCTCAGCCCCTCAAGTAGCTGGGATTACAGGCATGCACCACCACAGCCAGCTAATTTTTGCATTTTTAGTAGAGACAGGGTTTCACCATGTTGGCCAGGCTGGTCTCAAACTCCTGACCTCAGGTGATCTGCCCGTCTCATCCTCCCAAAGTGCTGGGATTACAGGCATGAGCCACCACGCCTGGCCTTATATACTCTGTATAATAAAAAGCAACTCTATAAACTATCCAAACATAACAATTTACTATACTATGAATGTAATATTTTAGTATAAGATGGCAGTAATAATTTGTGAACTTTTAAAGAAATGAATTCCTAGACAAAACAGACCCTTTAACAGTTTATAAAATAATTCACTCAACAGGTAATCTCTACCATCACCATCACAAATAAACCCCACCTAGAAGAACACTGCCAAAGAAAACTTCTCAACCATTACATCGTCCATTGTATTATTGTAACTATATCCCTGGAGTCTGAAAACTTTAATATTCAAGAAACAAAGTTATTTGAAACAAATCTTTTACCATCATATATTTTTAAACCAATGGTTATTATAAAAATTGTAGAATGGTTTTCATAGGGAGCATCACATAATGATGATGTAATTCACCAGGCCACAAAAGGGCAGCCCACAAGGTACAGATGGAGTTATGCAGATTTTAACAGATGATGGCAGGCAGGGTCATCGTAGCAGACCTCGGGTGATGCATGAATTGTGACAATTTCCAGTTGTTATATTTGAGGAGGGGATAACTGTGTGTGCGGATGTGTGTGTGTGTGTGAGAGAGAGAGAGACAGAGGGAGGGAGGGAGAGAGGGAGGGAAAGGGAAAGAAAAGGAGAGAGAGGGCGGGGGAGAGAGGGAGACAGAGAGAAACAATGAGTTTTTTGAGAGGCCAAAATATTTTTAAACAATTTAGAAAATGTCTTAATCTAGAAAATATCAGCATGGGACTGATCATTTCTGGATTAAACATTTTCTAAAGTGTTTAAAACATGCTTTTCCACTAAACTCTAATTCCTAGTTGATGGGCTCACCTTAAAATTCTGAGGGTACTCACACACAGCTACTTGGCGCTGATTTCAGAGTGAGTTCTTGTTCCTAATTTATGTTTGGATCTCCCACAGTGCAAAGTCTTTATCAAACTTTTGTTGGTTGAGATGTAAACAGAATTAGTAATGCAGACAACAACCCCAATGCTGAACACAAGCACATAAACTAATGAAACAGGGCTGTTGCTTTCAAAACAGGCACTTCTGTTTCATTTGCTCATTTAATAATTGCAAGATGGTGTGGCAGTCACGGACAGAAATATATGAAGAAAGAAAGCATACCAATCAGTGGCAGAGAGTATAGTCATAATGGCATGGCAGAGCCAGACTGTTTGGGTTTGAATGTTGACTCTAACATTTACAGATAAACTTAGAAAAAATACTTAATCTCACTGTGCTTCATTTATAAAATGCAGATCATACCAACACCTACTTTACAAGATCATTTTGAGGATTACATAAATTAATATAAGGTGCAAAGAATAGTGCCTGACATAGCATAGCATTATGTAAGTTCTACCTATTATTGTTCTAATACTTCTTTTTTATTAATTTGGATTTAACATTCAAATAATTAGAAAAAAAGTAGGTAGATATCAGATAATTTGTGTCCTGGGTTGTAAGGCACAGATATCCAACTGGGACTGGCTTTTTTTTTTTTTTCTTTGAGACGGAATTTCACTCTCTCACCCAGGCTGGAGTGCAGTGGTGCGATCTCGGCTCACTGCAACCTCCACCTTCCAGTTTTAAGCAATTCTCCTGCCTCAGCTTCCCAAGTAGCTGAAATTACAGGCCCCCGCCACCATGCCTGGCTAAGTTTTGTATTTTTAATAGACATAGGGTTTTACCATGTTGGCCAGGCTGGTCTCGAATCCCTGACCTCATGATCTGCCCGCCTCGGCCTCCCAAAGTGCTGGGATTACAGGCGTGGGCCACCGTGCCCGGCTGAGACTGCCTTTTTTAAAAACGAAATTATGCTTAGAGAACTTTAGGAAATTATGTGTCTCATGGATTAGCCTCAGCAAACAGTGAAACCAAGAACAACTCAAATACCATCATCCTCTCTCCATCACTCTCTTCAACATCAGTTTCATTTCTCTTTCTCTTCAACAACAGCTTCATTTCTCTTTTTCTTTGCAAAGTGGTTTCTTCCTCTCTGAAATTTTAACTAGAAAAATGGGGCTGACGTACCATGAGCCTTATATTCCATATTCTAGGAACTCAGAGACTGGTATACTTTTCTCAGTGTTAATTAAAATAGTCATACATTGGTTAACAATGGGAATATGTTCTAAGAAATGTATCATTTGGCAATTCCATTTCTGTGTGACGTCACAGAGTATATTCACACAAACCTAGATGGTTTAGCCTGTTACACACCTAGGCTATATGGCATAGCCTACCAATCCTAAACTACAATTATGTACAGCATGATACTGCACTGAATACTGCAGGCAACTGTAACAGAATAAGTATTTGTATCTCTAAATATATGTAAACATAGCAAAGGTACAGTAAAAATATAGCATTATCATCTTATGAGACCACTGTTGTATTTGCAGTTTGTCATGAACCGAAATGCCCTTATGTGATGAGTGAGGGCACCTTCCCAGGGAAGGCCTCCTATTGCTCATTCCTAAGGCAGCTCCCCAAGGTCCAGATGGATGAGGAAAGGAACAGCTCCCAATGTGATGAGGGCTGCAGGGTATTCCAGAGCACTCTTCAACATCAGTAAAAATGTTTTGAAATATAAACAAGATCATTTAAGGGCAAAAATAAAGTTCTCCCTCTGCTAGCTTTCCTCAATTAGCTGTTCTCCTCAAGCTCGATAAGACTCCAGGAGCAAAAGAACATCTCTCAACTTCCTGACACTTTCCAGCACTTGGGACAGGACTGTAGCTGAAATGTTATGGCTGTGTATTATAAACTCAGAAATGGGGTTTTAATAAACAAAAACCACTTTATATGCTGTTTAAAACTTGCTGCAATCTGTTAAACATATGGGTACATGTGTGCATCTGTGCGTGTATTTTTAATGACATTCTTGGAACTTGTACTTTCATCCAAAGAACAATGTTTTCTTCAAAATAATTCCTGGCGCATCATAGAGAAGACACCATGTTATCCTCTTGCGTGTCCAGCTTTAAGTGCAACGTGTGGCACACAGAAGAGGCTCAACAAATAATCCCCTAAAAGGGGAAGGAGCTGATGAATGAAATGAATGGATGAAAGGGGTGGGGGAAGAGGTAAAATCTCTTTGATTCTATTAGTTGTAATTCAAAAGTTACCATACAGGGGATAAAAAGAAAATGAAAGGAGAAAGAGTACTGTTCTAGGTTAAAACTTGGGCAGGGAAAGTAGCGTTCTAGATTTAAAGCAACTTCAAAAGCAAATGCAAAGTGGTGCTTAATTACATCTTGTTTTTTTGTTTAAAGCAGCTGTATCAAGCAATATGGGAAAAGTGGGGAAATTTAAATACATGCCAGGTACTAGACAGTATGAGACAATTGTATTAATTTTGTTGTTTTGATAATGATACTAAAGTTAGGTAAGAAAGCATTTTCTTCTTAGATCTGTATAGTGAAGTATTTGGAATAAAAAGTAGGATGTTTAATATTTACTTTTAAATATCTTAACAAAGAAAAAGCAAAGATAGCCAAAATGTATGGTATATATACATGGGAAAGAAGCTCCTGAAAGCAAAGGTGCTCAAGTAGCTCTAAAATTACTTCATTATCTTGAGGGTTCATTGTTAACAGGTATAAAAAGTACTTTTCTTTTTTATCTATAGAAAGAAACCAAGGACACACTCAAAATGACACCAACTTAATTTTCTAGTAGTTTTTAAACACCACACCTGAGACAAACCAAAATACTCACTCTTCCAAAAGAAGATAAGTTGGCACGTTGTTCATATCCTGCATCCTTCTGTAATATCCCCGGCTCTCATCTCAACCTCTGAAGATCCAAGCCACCAATTAAGGTCCAGGTGAAGTACAACCACGACTATGAAACAGTCCCAGCTGGAGGTCATTTCTCACTGCTCTAACCCAAGGCTATTAGCACTTTGGTGAACATTGGAATCACCTGGGTTGCTTTAAAACATTTCCAATTCCGAAACCATCCCTCCAAAGACTGAGATTCAACTGGTGTAGACTGGAGACAAGAAACTTGCATTTTTAATAAGTGTCCTAGGTGAATTTAATGCAGGTGTTCTAAGAACTACATAGTGAAACAAATGCTTGAGTAAACACAGTTTTAACCCTTTTAAATGCATGTTCTTTCCACCATATATTTAATGAGCTTAAAAACAAAAATCACAATTTATAGGTTTTGTTGCTCCCAAGAATCTGGCATAGTATCCTCTCATATAAGGCAATATTAAATATTTATTGGAAAACGTTACATTTAGCAAGAAAAGAGTACTGATTATCCCTAAGGATTGATATTCATTTAAATATTGTTCTATTTCAGTTTAAAAACATATTTAAATTTGTTGCACTAGTACCCCTAGGTTTTAAAACTTCTCAGTACATTTATAACTTTAGGTTGTAACTGAATTGCAAATCAACAGATGAATTGATTTTTAAAATGTGACATACACACACACACACACACACACACACACACACACAAATCGGCTTTTTTAAAAAAGGAAATTCTGTCATTTGCAACAACATGGATGAATCCAGAGGTCATTATGCTAAGTGAAATAAGCCAAGCACAGAAAGACAAATACTGCATGATCTCACTTACATGTGAGTCCAGCTCATAAAAGTAGGGAGTAGGATTGAGACAGGAGAATAGAGTCTGGAGGCAGGGAACTTAAGGCGTTTCGCGCTGACTTCTAGAACTAAAGTGAAAGGAAAACCCTAACTTTCCATACCTGAGTAACAAAGGAACCAGAAGCTACTCCCTTTGTAGACCCCCACCTTTTCTGTGGGGCAGATGGGAAATTGAAAGTATCTCTGATTTGTTGCTTTTTGCAACCAATCAGATGTTTGCATGGGAGTGTAACTTTGTAACTTCAGCCTCTTTGGTCGCTGTCCACAACCAATCAAACTGATGGCCGGCCACTACTTCATTTACATGAGATTAAACACCAAGTTGCCAGTGGAAAACCTCAAGCGGGTATTCTGTATCTGGGCCCTTGAGCCGGCTGCTGGGCGGCTCCCACAGCGTGGAGTGTACTTTCATTTTCAATAAATGTCTGCTATCGTTCTTTCGTTGCTTCATTGTTTCTTTCCTTTGCTGTGCGTTTTGTCCAATTTTTTGTTCAAAACTCCATGAACTTGGACAATTTGCAGTCAAGACCCTCTACTGGTAACAGAACGATGGTTACCAGGCTGGGAGAAGGGGCTGACCAGGGAAAGAGGAGACGTTAGTCAGCAGCACAAAGTTTCAGTTATACAGGAAGAATAACTTCCGATGATCCATTGCACAACATGGGGACTATAGTTAATAATGTATTGTATATTTCAAAATTGCTACAAGAATAGATTTTAGATGTCCTCACTACAAAGAAATGATAAGTACAGGAGGTGGAAGATATGTCAATCAGCTTGATTGAATTATTCCACAATGTATGCAGGTATTGAAACACCACATTGTACCCCATAAATATATATAATATTATTGTCAATTAAATTTTTTTAAAACCTTAGGTCATATATACACACAAACTATTATGGTCAGCATTTGTACTTGTGTTTTTTTTTTTTATACAGTCATTTATTTACAATCACTACAATTTAGATAATGGCTAATCAGCCTTTCACAGATTTTTTTTTTTTTTTTTTTTGCTGATAGTTTCAAATTTTCTTTAATAGCATTATCATATTTTTGGTAGATTTTAGAAACTGTGATAATTTCTTAAATTATAGAGAAAATGTGTGTGTGTGTATATATATATATAAACATTGTAAATATATGTACAAATTTCCTCCACAATTTAAGAAATTATCATGTTTTTAAGTCTACCAAAAATACATACAGACATATATTTGTATATATGTATGTGTACAAAAAGAAAGGAGTTGACTTTAGCTAATTAATATTTGATGTAAATGAGACAATGACTCCAAAATTAGCCTCCTGGTATTTATACCCTAAATGTCACCAGCTGGCTCACAAATAGCAGTTGGCTTGGACATAAGGAAACTAGTGAAGGACATGTAGACAAATAGAAATTTATCCTCATCCTTCCATTTTGTTCAATGTACCCTTCATTCTTAGTAATACTGTTGACACCTATATTACATCTACAGACAACATAAAACCATCAATAAAATATTATAATTTTCCCTTAAGAAGGCATATATATTTTTAAAAATTAAGAAGAGAAATATATATAAATGTTATTTTTTTTTTTACATACTTCCTCTTCCTAGTGTTCTTCATGTCTTCCTGTAGATATAAGTTGGCATCCCCATATTATTTCACTTCAAATTAAAGAACTTCATTTTAGCATACCTTGTGGTGCTGGTGTGTAGAAAATTCCATTTTGTTTATCTGTAGATGTCTTTATTTTGCCTTTACTTTTGAGGAATAGCTTCATTGAACAAATAGTTCTTGTTTGGCAGCTTTTTGTTTTCCTTCTGCACTTTGAATCTATTGTTCCATTGTCTTCTGGATTCCATAATACACCAAGAAATTAGTCATTGTTATTATTATTATTTTAGGAGACAGGGTCTCACTCTGGGCCCAAGTTGGAGTGCAATAGCATAATCATAGTTCACTGCAGCTTAGAACTCCTGGGCTCAAGAAATCCTCCTGCCTCAGCCTCCTGAGTTGCTGGAACTACAGGTATGCACCACCCCAGGTAATATTATTTCTTTCTTTCTTTATTTTTTTGGAGGGACCATCTTACAATGCCCCAGCTGTTCTCAAAGTCCTGGCCTCAAGTGATCCACCCATCTCAGCCTCCCAAGTAGCTAGGATTACAGGTATGAGCCACTACAGCTAGAAATCATTATCTTATCAGTAATTTCCCTATTTGTATCTCCCATTTTTTTCTGGACTGGCTGCTTTCAATATTTTTCTTTCAGCATTTTGATTATTATGTGTCCAGGAGTAACATTCTCTGTTTATTCATCTTCAAGTTTGTGGAGTTTCTTAAAACTGTAGATTAATGTTTGCTTAAACTGTGGTGTTTGGGGCATTATTTAATCAAGTATTTTTCTAATTCGTTTCTTTTCTCTTCTTCTGGAATTCCAATTACACATATCTTAGACGGCTCCATAATGTCCCAGAAGTTTATGACGTTCTGTTTACATTTTCTACCTTTTTTTCTCTGTTCCGGATTGTGTACATTTTATTAATCGTTTTTCAAATTCACAATTTTTTTCTTCTTTTTTTTTTTTCTTTTGAGACGGAGTCTTGCTCTGTCACCCAGGCGGGAGTACAGTGGCAAGATCTCTGCTCATGGCAAGTTCTGTCCCCCAGGTTCATGCCATCCTCCTGCCTCAGCCTCCCGAGTAGCTGGGACTACAGGTTCCCGCCACCGTGCCTGGCTAATTTTTTTGTATTTTTAGTAAAGACAGGGTTTCACCGTGTTGGCCAGAATGGTCTTGATCTCCTGACTTCGTGATTCGCCCACCTCGGCCTCCCAAAGTGCTGGGGTTACCGGCGTGAGCCACTGCTCCCGGCCAATTTTTTTCTTCTTTTACTTTCAATCTTCTGTTAAGATTATCTAGCATTTAAAAAGTATCAGTTACTGTATTTTTCAGCTCTAAAATTTTGCACTTTGATGAAGTTACCATTTCTCTATTTAGAAATAATTCTTTTAAATATTTGACCATATTTTCTTCAATTTTAAAATGTATAATCGCTGCTTAGAAGTCTTTTTCTAGTAAATTCAACACCTGGGTCAACTCAGAGTCAGTTTCTATCAACTACCTTTTTTCCCTAAGCATGGGCCACAATTTCCTGGGGGTTTTGTTTTGCTTTGGTTTTGGTTTTGCATGTCTTAGACATTTCGGTAGAAAACTGGACATTGTATATAGTATGTTATAGCTACTTATAATCCTGTATTGTTCTTCCAAGAATTATTGGGGTGTTATTCTAGTATGCCATTAACTTGCCTGGATTCAAACTAAAAATACTGCATCATCCTATGTTAGGTAGCTTATGGCGTCTTAGAGCAGTGGTTTTTATTTTGTGTGTTTGTTTGTTTTTTGTTTTGTTTTGCTTTTTTCTTTTGAGACGGAGTCTCGCTCTGTCGCCCAGGCTGGGAGTGCTGTGGCGCGATCTCGGCTCTCTGCAAGCTCCGCCTCCTGAGTTCACGCCATTCTCCTGCCTCAGCCTCCCGAGTAGCCTGATCTCTGTAAGTCTTCCAGTTCCTGCAAAGTTCTGTGGTAAGTCAAGCATTTGAGCAGAGATGATTCTCACTCTCTGGTTTGGTACTTCTATTAATTGCTCTCTAATTTGAAACAGCTCTACTGGCTTTGTACTCTATATAGTGATACTCTGAATCCATCCGGATTCAGCTTTCTGCCATTTGTGCTGTGCACAGCCAAGAAATACATTCAGTTAAGAAGTTTCCCACTCAAATCTGTATACCTATATTTTTAAAAGTGGATTTATCTTTAATATCTGCTTGCTTTTTCATTAAGCCTCATCTCTGTACCTATGTAGCTCACTAGTGAAACATGAATTTACACAGCTTATGTTCTGAATTTGTGTCTTACTTTTTCTGGGGATTTTATGCTGTTCAGTATTTTTCTTTAAATTTCTGGCAACTTACCTAGTCCCATATTGATCTTAGCATCATTAGCTGGTAAGGCTGCAGTTTATTTTCACCACCATTTTCCATAGCCATATCTGTGATAATTGATCATCATTCTTGACCCATAATCTGCATATTCACAATTCAAAACCATTGCAATTGCAAGTGTTCAAAGCCATTCCAGTTGCAGACTTCTGTTTCCTTTTCAATGGTCTTCAGTGTCTTTTCAGTCCAGTATTTTACAGTTATTATCTGCAACTATTTTACTTCTCTGTCATTAATTACCATCTTTTTTTGACTTATCATTTATCACACATCTAATAATGACAAAATATGTATTAATAAGTTAAATAACTAGCTTATTCAGCACAACAATTCTATTAGATTTCTACTAAGATTGAACTCAAACAAGTTAACTAACGTACCCAACATCATTAACTAAAAAAATCCAGGATTAGTAATTAAATCTCTCTGCCTCCAGCATTATTCAGTAATACACTCGCCATAATCAAATAATAATAACAGTTAATCTTTAATGCCCTCTTGCTATGTACCAGGCATGGTACTCAGAAATTTAGACTTAATTCTAATTAATACATTTAGTCCTCACAGTAAGCCTACGAAATGGGTACTCTTGTCAACTGTCTTATAGATGAGAAAACGTTAGCCACAGCTTAGCTTATTTGAAGTCACAATAATATTAACTAAGAGCAAAAGCCAAGATTCAAATGTAGGTTATTTTACTATAGACTGAGAAACGAATTAAACTTGGAGCCTAAGATACTTTCTGGAACTGAAATGATTCATTATATGTAACTATAAAGATAATTGACTATAGCTTCCTAAACTACAAATTGTGATAAAAATTATATCTGTCCTGTATCAATCAGAAATTGATATTAAAATTGAGTATTTTAAGACAATAGAATGTCTAGAGCTTTTAATACATTGATATCAATATCAATTGATAGACTTCAAAAGCTTCATAATTTATTCAAATAAACAGACTTCGAAACATTGGCTTAACAATGACTTTTTAAAAATCTATAATGGGTGGAACTCTTTAAAAAATAATTTTTGTTTTATATCCAAGTGATATACTCTTATAACAACTGAAAATTATTTCCTTAATAAGATATGTACCAAAAAGATTAATAATTTAAATGTTGCTATTGTATACAGTTCTTCCAAACACACAAGCACCATTACCAAAATCAACATTACCACTTTACCATTTTTATTGCTTGTTTACCAGAATTTCACACATTGATTTTTCAATTTGTCATGTAACTTAACAAATATTTTTTAAGTAAACTTAGCAAAAGAAGTAACTTTTGAGAAAGCCAATTTTAGGCAATAAACTTACTACATAGAATCAACTTGTGGAAGATGTAGTAATCTATACAAATCAAGAACTAGGGAAATGAAAACTATCTTAAGGTGATTGCTAAATTTAGATCTCCTGGAGTAGACTCTTCAAGTGAGTTGGAAACTCCCAAAGGTAAGTTTATTTGTTTCGGGTAACTATTTTCCTAATGCAAACATAGCTACAGTTTTCATCCATGGATTCCAGAAAATGATATTATCACCTTTTCCTATGTTCCAAAGAAGCCCACAAGGCTGATGATAGTCAGTTAACTTATTTCTATAATTACCATATGCTTTGAATTCCAGTAAGGAAATAACTGAGAAAACTAGGGAATAAATACAGAGAAGTGTTACACCTGGGGAAAGTATTGGTTAAGCTTCTTGGCCCAATGGGCTTTAATACAAAATTAAAATCAAAGCAAGCAATCCTCCAAAGAAATCCACTCTAGTTATTCCTTACTGCAAGTAAATCCAAATCAAATTAACAAGGGCTTTGACTCTACGTAAGGTAGCTCTATCTTAAAGTAACTAATATTTTGCGACGTGATGTATAAAAGATAATACAATAGACAAGACCTCTTTAAATTGTGAGTTGGCTGAAATTGGACTATTTCCATTTCATTTCCTGAAACATACATTTCATTATTGCAAGTAATTTCTTTAAAAACAATCTAGCAACACATTTAAAAAATTATAAGCACTTCAGGGTATTTTTCTCAGCCATTGAAAACTATCTAATTAAATACTGTCATGTACAGCATTCATAAAAGAAACATGAAAATAGTCCCTTAAACCAATTATGTTCCCTTCCCTAGAATGTTTTACTCTGAGAAAGTTCTCAACTCATCTGCACCAGGCCATAGTTGTTGATATTGCTAAAATAAACAGTATTACTAATTGTCTCTCAGTAATAGATTATTTAGAGTTGAAAGTCCTTCTAGATACAAAGAAATAAATCATACTGAGAAATATAGACACAATGAAAAAACAATGAGTGAACTACCTTTTCTGAGCAAAGGACATTTATTTCTCAGTATCTTCTTTAATCACACTATGTGGGTAACCCTCTAATTTATCAGTTCATTAACCTGGCCAATGAACTGGCCAGGACCTACTGGACCTGAATGAATAGGACCTACTGGTAAAGACTAATTTTGCATTGGGCCTATTTGTCACTGTACTCTTACTCAAGGAAGAAAAGCTCAAGAGCTTTGACTGTTTCTGAGACATAAGAGGAAAAGGAAGAGCAGAGAAGCAGTTGATAGTTGAAATGGGATATTGGAATGTACTGCAAAAACAGGATAAACTCTTAAATTTGAATTAAATATCTCACATATAAAACTTCCTGTAATGTTCAACTAAGCAAAAGTCACATTAGGCATAATGTCACCGGCATGTTACCAGATGCTCAGATCTTTTTCTCATCACATTTCAAGGGATTTTATAATGAAAATGCTTCATTGTTTAACATAGAAGTAAGTAGGAAATCCTATTAGTTTGCCTCTTAGAAATATATAGGATTACTTCATAGAAATATATTTTATAGCCAACTCCATCATAACAAACTATTCTACAAAATAAGTGATACCTTTTATACTATATACTACATATACTTCCTTCTCCTTTCCATGCCCTCCCCCTCACTGAGATGGAGCTTCACTCTTGTCGCCCAGACTGGAGTGCAGTGGTGCAATCTCAGCAGCTCGCTGCAAAGCATTCAAGTGATTCTCCTGTCTCAGCCTCCCAGGTAGTTGGGATTACAAGCACCCACCACCACGCCTGGCTAATTTTTTGTATTTTCAGTAGAGACAAGGTTTCATCAAGTTAGCCAGGCTGGTCTCAAACTCCTGACCTCAGGTGATCCACTCACCTCAGCCTCCCAAAGTGCCACTACGCCCAGCCTACATATACTTTCATTATTATTTTTCACAAACTCTACCTCACTTTAACACATTTCCCAAGTATTACATCAACTAAAAGAAATACAGAAATTCAATCTGATGTTGATCTAAAATTTTGTTTATATAATTCGTAGGTAAAGAAATGAGAGTATACTCTTAGCATGAAGTACACACAAGTACCACATGAGGTCTAAAAGCAACTTTTTCCTTCCACTCACTTGCTGGGTCACCTGACTTTGATCAGCATTTAAGTGAGTAGGATGCCACCTAAGTGAGTAGGACACACACAAGATATCTGAGAATAAATGATCTTACCTGTAACTGCTTTGAAATCCCTGGAATATATCCTCTTACTCAGTAGAAAACAGTTTTAGTGTGTTTCTTTCATTGTTTTTCAAGCTTTTCATTTGTTTCCTGTATCAAATGAGGGGAAAACTCAAAGTTCTTTTTACTTTATTTCTCACCAAATATGACAAAGTTACTCATATCAAAGCTAAAAAGTAATATTCTCCCATTCATCACAGCCCTTTAAAAGTAACACACTTGTTGAATTATCCTAAGATGAAATTTCAAAGACAATTTCAACTGTGGTAAATACATTTAGCAAAAACTCTCGGAATACTTGTCTATAACAAAAAATAATTTCAGAAGAACATGAGTTTAATTATCATGTATATCACTCAAGTGCAAAGACTCAAAAATATATTGATAATCTGAAAGGTTTTTTTATATAAATTTAAAAATAGCTACTCATAATATCATGTATTCCCAGTAAGCATGTTCAGTAAAAATAAAAATAATATTCATGGAACGTCTGTGGCTCCTCTTTATTTAAAAGCAGCTTAAATAGATATAAGGAGGCAATATTTTAAAATATTGTTTAAAAGAGGAGACCATATGAATACGAACATGTTTCAGATTTCATTTTATTCATGAATTCTTGAATATTTAATTTATCTGAATGTCTTCCCAAGGGAAGTCAGGTGGTATTACCATAATCAAGTAAGGATTTCTCGGTAAGTAATCCCAGCAGGAGAGCTAACAGTCAAGATTTCCTATCTGGTGGTGAAATGGAGAGAGTTAGGGATGTGAACCAGAGATGAAGTTCTGAGCTGAATCACCCCCGGTGAATATAAATGAGGCCTCCATCTGGGATTTTAGAGTATATTATTTCCTTCACTACCATGAGTTTATAGTTTAACTCATATCCAACCAGATGTATTTAATTCATATCTAACTAGATGATAGGCTGGTTTTTACTTCTATAATTATTAACAATGATATATACAGCCTAGAATTAATGCAACAAGCAGCTCTGGCATTTGAGTAGAGTTAATAGTCCATGTGCATTAATGATGTATCCACAAATAATATATTACCATCAGCTTAAGGGCCAGAAAGCATTTTCAACACAAATCGTTATATGTATCTTTAAGAGTCTTTAATGTTTTAATTCTAAAATGGAATATAAGCATATTTGCCTATACATGAATAATCTTCCCATTATAGCCTTTAGATACTGATTCTTCACACACAAAGACACCCCAATAGCCTGTTATTCAATTTGGAAATGTTTTTTAGCAGAAGTTCTGCCTGCCAACCCAATTAATAACCAATTCACCCCAAAGTGAATCAGAAATAGACTTAGGAGGGAAGAATATTTTATCTGCCTAAGCGATGCAATGTGCTTTTGTTTACACCTTTTTGTTGATAGTTACCATGCAACACAAGAAGCCACAGCAGCCCCTGTGGAAGTAAGATGAGATTAATCGTATATGATGAAATGCTGACACTGTATTACATAATATTTCAGTGCTACCATAGATACACCCATTTTAGCTTCAGATGAATAAAACATTTTATTCCATATTTATAATGATAAGTAGTAAGACGTTTTAAAGGGATTCTGTAAGAATGGTATCAAGGTTTTATTGGCAAAGGTCACTAAAAATTGTTATATACACAGCCATTCTATGTAATTTCGCTATCTTTGGTACAGTTGTACTTCTGTGGTTTTAGGTCTTATTCATTCATTTATTCTTTAAAAAAAATATTGATCTATGACAATGTAAACATACTTTGCACTGAATAGGATTTTGCCTAAGGTTTATCCTATACAAAGTCTATCTTATGATTACATTAATAAAGTTTCCCAGAGTTGAGGATATTTCAATGTTTCCAGGGTAAAAAATTTGGTAACAGGCCGGGTGCGGTGGCTTACACCTGTAATCCCAGCACTTTGGGAGGCCAAGGCAGGCAGATCACAAGGTCAGGAGATCGAGACCATCCTGGCTAACACAGCGAAATCCCGTCTCTACTAAAAATACAAAAAATTAGCTGGGCATTGTGGTGGGCACCTGCAGTCCCAGCTACTTGGGAGGCTGATGCAGGAGAATGGCGTGAACCCAGGAGGTGGAGCTTGCAGTGAGCTGAGATGGTGCCACTGCACTCCAACCCGGGTGACAGAGCGAGACTCCGTCTCAAAAAAAAAAAAAAAAAAAAAATGGTAACATATTTAAGGCACTCGTAGACTGAATATTTCATGTCACTGAGGTATATTAATGAGTAATTACTTATTACAGAGAAAAATATAAGTTTCTAAAAAAGGTAAAGAAACAAATTATAAATCTATGTAGAAGTACACTGATACATGATTTTCTTTCTTCAATGAAAAAATACTTATTGAGATTCAACCAAATGCCGAGCACTACGTTAGAAGCCATGTGCAGGAGACAGGCAGTGTCAGGGAGGTTGGAAAATATAAATTGCAATCCTCCAAAATTCCAAAAGAACTTAAAATCTCGAGGAGGAAAAGATTAAAATGGACGAAAGGTTAGCTCCTAATTTAAGGTAACATTATTTAATAGATAAGAATATGCATTTTAATCTAGGTTTCACCAGTTTAAATGGTGGCCTACATTTAAATTATTTGAGATGTTTCCTAATCAAAATTAGGATAACAATGGTACCTTTTTCTGATTAGGTTTGAGGAGTAAATGAGGAAATAATCTTAGCACAATGCTGGGATTTAGCATTCAGGAAATGTCTATTGTTATTTGATTCCAAATGAGTAATACATACAAGATGAGAAGAACTTGGAAATGGAGTAGAGGTAGAAGTAGTACACAGCAGAACAAAAGAAACGTCAAGCATGGGGAAGGACTTCAATGGCAGCTTGAAAGGCAGTTAGGATATAAATGGGCAAAGATAAATAAGGTAGTACTACAGTCTGTTGGAGAGGAGTAACAGAGGACAGACACAAATGTCATGTTTGCTGAACCAATCTAACTAGAATAGAAGGTGTGGGTTGCAGTTTACTAGGATGTAATATTGTAAACAAGAGTGGAGGCCAAATTGAGGCACTTTGAATAGAAAGGCTAAATGATCTGCACTTCACAGGTTATAGAGAGTAAATTGATTGCTGGTTTTGCATATTAATTGAAAATATTCATGTTCAGAGACTGTCAAAGAAATATAAATAAATAAATAGTCATACTGATTTATAGAATCTAGTTTTTGACACCATACTTTCAAAAATAAAATCTAAAGTATTAAGGGAAAGAATTGACCCTTTCAGAAGCATGTTTAGATTTTATAAGCCATGCATCATAATTATATCTCTGCATCTTCACATTCCATTTTCAGATAAATATATAGGCTCTTTGACTTTCAATGCAAAAGTTAATCGCTAATCTATTTTTAACTAGGATAGCAAGCATGCTTGTCCTACTGAGTTCTATAAGTGGAGAAGGATAACACAACAGTAAACAGAAATTACTTAATGAATCAACTGTGCACGTAGTCTTGAAAAAAATGTCTTCAGTGTTACATCACTTCAATTATAAACCAGCAATTCTTCAGATCTCATTAATAGATAAGCATGCCAAATTAAGTTTCATAATACTTAACTCACAGTGATTTTAGGGCATGTCAAAGATTCTTATGTATGTTTTGACTTCTGAAATATTAAAAATTTTTAAATGGAAGTTTCTAGATTTAAAATTATAAAATTCTTAAAAGTTTCAAAGTCAACACAGACTTACATGTACTTCATTTCAAATTTTAAAATAGTTTTGTCTGTGATTAATTAAAAATATTTAACTGAAGTCAACCTGATGAATTAAATAAGACTCATAAGACTCAAATGTATGATAATAACATAAATTACACCTTAGGAGGGCATGGGGACTGAGGGATCCATATATTAATAGCGATGCCTACAGACAAACTGCTTTAACTACTAGGGGAAAAAAATGAATTGCTGACTCTAAGAACCAGAAGAGTATTTGAGGAGAGATGCTTTCCGGCAGAGTCCCCTCAGATCAATTCATTCAGATGACCCAGTCATTCTACCAGTGATGTTAGCCCTGCTTAAAGATTAAAAAAAACTTACTTTCTTTTCTTTTTTGAGACGGAGTCTCACTCTGTCACCAGGCTGGAGTGCAGTGGCACCATCTCGGCTCACTGCAACCTCCACCTCCCAGGTTCAAGTAATTCTCCTGCCTCAGCCTCCTAAGTTACTGGGACTACAGGCACACGCCACCACGCCTGGCTAATTTTTGTATTCTTAGTACAGATAGGGTTTTACCATGTTGGCCAGGATGGTCTCAATCTCTTGATCTCGTGATCTGCCCGCCTCGGCCTCCCAAAGTGCTGGCATTACCTGCGTAAGCCACTGTACCAGGCCGATAAAGGAACTTTATCCCTATACCACATCAGGCATGATATAAAAGACAATCATCAATTAGGTGCTGACTCATGCACCTTAATAAACAGCTGAAAGATGTGTATAGGAAGGACCTCTGTTCCTATTCAGTTCAGTTCTGCAAACATGTACTCAAAATCTAAGGGCAGAAAATAAAGCACTCTGTGAGGTAGTAGCTGCAGACTTCAGCCTGGCTGTCCTAACACAGTGGCCTGCTACAACCAACCATGGGAAAAGGAAGGAATTATGACTAATGCGAAAGGAATCGCTCATCCCTGGAAACTGATTTTAGTTCATCTTTGTCTCGACGGCCAAAATCTCAGTAAATCCCTGGCATGCATTATGCGTGAACAGATGGCACTACATGACAAAAGTTGAGTACCACTGATTTGCAAGGTAGGAAATACTCCATAATTCTCCTGTGTACACAGCAACTGCTGTTCCCAAAAGTCTCTCCACTGGCCCAGGACTATGCTCTTTAATTCAGTGGCACAGAAATTTTGCAAGTGGTTTCACAGAATAGCTGTAACCTGGCAGGGGTCACCCCGGTACCCCTAGTCATATGGTAGTTGAAACCATATAAAGTACTGTTCGATTTTTAAACCTCAAGAATGTAATGACAATGTCTTATGATCCATTGTAACAATAAGCGAAAAACGAAAGAGACTGGGAAAGGTAGGACTTGGAATAGTTAGACTAACTAGATTGTGAATTTTACACTGGGTTGGCATCAGGATCTTTTATGCAACTGAAATCTTTCAAAGTAGCTAATGGGTAAAAAGAAAATGTGCAATTGATTGAAGTTTCAAGAAGAGACAGAACAGGAACTCCCAGCCCGTCTCCTCCCATTTCATTTACCTCTATCAATTGTCCCTTGAGGGATCTCCTAAAACCTTCAGCATTTCTCAGAGCACAGGTTAAACAAAATCACACCAAACCAAATTCTATAACTACAAGAATAAAATGTACATGGTTTAGCACTGTAATCCTAACACATAGGTACTAGCTTTTTGTAAGTGCTCAATAAACATTTACAGAATAAATGAATGTAGGGTTATGACATTTAGAAAAACTATTTGAGGAAAAAGGAGTAAATTTACAAAAAGATTCAATAGTGAACAATTTATTCATCCCAAGATCCACATAAAATTGTCTTTAAAAACTACAAAGATATAAACAAAAATAGTCTCAAAACGCATTTGGAGAAATTTTATTTTACTTTAGTAATATGATATTCATTGGGTTGTGAGTCTTTAAGTATGGAAAATAAATAAATGATTCCTTTTTAGAAGCAGCTATTCTGGTGTGTTCACGTAGACTGAAAATTATGTGTTAGGATTACAGTGATAAACCACGTAAATTAGGACAATTGATAGAGGTAAATGAAATCCGGGATTTATCTGCAAACTCATTTATGCTCATAGTTAGCTTGAGATAGAGCATGCATTATTTATTGTTCTTTTAGAGAGTTTTGTTTCTCTGATCACTGGCTACAGCTGCTTAAATGAATGATTCTTTCCTTAAGTTCCTGATACTGCTTTGTTCCAATTTGACATTTCCCTTGTACTACTCAAAATTAATCTTCATGTTATATGTTACAGGACGTTTTCCCCAACTCAGGGCATTGTACTCATGTTTCACTTAAATGTAGGTATTCTTGTTTCAAGTTTGCTAAAATGCAGAAACTTCCTAGAAGCTCTTCAGTGGCGTTTCTTAATTAGAACAACATATACCGATTCTTGAAGACAAAGAACTGTATAATATTTGATGACTTAAATTTTATTGACTATATAAAGCAACTTAACAAAGGAAAAACAGTTTCTCACTGAAGACAGAAAGATGTTTTTCACAGTGAGCTACCCAACCAAAATCCTTTTTCAGCAGAGCCTTTTGGACGTTTTTATTTACTTGATAATAGAATGTTATAAATAATGCAAAGTGATTCCAAAAGTTTAATTGAATTTATGTATACAAAACTTTACCATATAGGACCAATATTGTTCATAACTTAACTCTGATAAAGTTTATTGAAAACATTAGGCCAGGTGCAGCGGCTCATGCTTGCAATCTCACTGCTTCCTGAGGCTGAAGTAGGAGGATTGCTTGAGGTCAGGACTGCAAGACTAGCCTGGGCAACATAGTGAGACCTTATCTCAAAAAAAAGAAAAAACAAAATTAGCCAAGCTTGGCAGCACATGCCTGTAGTCCTAGCTATTTAGGAGGCTGACGTGGAGGATCCCAAGCCCAGGAATTGGAGGTTATGTTAGCTAGGATTGCACCACTGCATTCCATCCTGGGTAGCAGAGCGAGATCATGTCACCCCACAAAAAAAAAAAAAAAAAAAAAAAAAAGTTTCATACTTTTGAGGCCCAGTGGCAGGTAGAAAGAAATGAATTCTATTACAGAATATCTCACTTGTGACTCAAGATTTTTTTTATAAGTCATATTAGCTTTTACTTTGATTTCAGCAATTTCACGCAAGAGAGTATGTAAGCCATGGACTTCGGTCTATAGTCTGGTCATAGTTCCAAAAACGTAAGGATATTCTTAGGATTGATGCACTCATTTCAAAAAGTGAAAGTCTAGGAATTTAAAGATTCATTTTCCTTTCTTCCATCAAAGATGGGTACCTAATAATTCAGACAGCTTCTAGCTCAAGAAATATGCCTGCAAAAAACTGAAGATAATTGACACTCAGAAACTTCAAATCATCTTTGAAAATGTGGCTTTGTTTTCACTGGAAACTGTTGAATTTTTCTAAAATCTTTTGTTCCATTGGAGGTAGAACATTCAAGTGGTGAAAGAAAATTCAGCTTTCTAGTAGCTCCTAGTCAATCCATACACCTAGTATCAGCCTGAATTACCTGAATTTCTTTGAACAAATTAGTTCTGTTTTTTTTTTTTCTCTGTTGTTTAAAGTTCAGTATGTTCAGATTTTTGGTCACATTAATATGAAGTACTATTTAGGAACCACTCCTATCCATCAAATTGGCTCTCTCAAAATCCTTTAACAAAAAAAAAAAAAATGACTTGTGTTTCACATGTCGCATGAAGACACCACCAAACAGGCTTTGTGTGAGCAACATGACTGTTTATTTCACCTGGGTGCAGGCAGGCTGAGTCCGAAAAAGGGGTCAGCAAAGGGTGGTGGGATTATCATTGGTTGTTATATGTTTTGGGATAGGCGGTGGAGTTAAGAACAATGTTTTGAGGGCAGGGGGTGAATCTCACAAAGTACATTCCAAGGGTGGGGAGAATTATAAAGAAACTTCTTAAGGGTGAGGGAGATTACAAAGTACATTGATCAGTTAGGGTGGGGCAGAAACAAATCACAATGGTGGAATGTCATCAGTTAAGGCTATTTTCACTTCTGTGGATCTTCAGTTGCTTCAGGCCATCTGGATGTATACGTGCAGGGCGCTGGGGATATGATGGCTTAGCTTGGGCTCAGAGGCCTGACATTCCTGTCTTCTTATATTAATAAGAAAAAATAAAACAAAATAGTGGTAAAGTGTTAGGGCAGTGAAAATTTTTGGGGGTGGTATGGAAAGATAATGGGCAATGTTTCTCAGTGTCGCTTTGAGCAGGATTAGGGGCAGCGTGGGAACCTACAGTGGGAGAGAGTCAACTGAAAAAAGATTTTGGGGTAAGGGGTGATATTGTGGGGTTGTTAGAAGGAGCATTTGTCGTATAGAATTATCGGTGATGGCCTGGATGCAGTTTTGTATGAAGTGAGAAACTAAATGAAAGACACAAGGTCCAAATAAGAGAAGGAGAAAAACAGGTATTAAAGGACTAAGAATTGGGAGTACCCAGGACTTCCAATTACAGAGTGTCAAAGGGGGTTCAGTGTAATTATTTGCTTGGTTGGTGAGTTTTTGGGCTCTATCCTTGAGTTTTTTTATGTTGTCATATACTAGGCCAGATTGATTTAGGTAAAAACAACATTCTTTGTTTAAAAATATACAGAGTCCCACTTTTTTTTTTTTCTTTTTTTAGCAGTGAGTAAGTCAGGGCCTCCTTGAATTTGGAGGAAAGAGAAATGCAAAGCCAGTAATTGTTTGTTAAAGAAGGATTAGAAACAGCTAGGAGAGAGTGAGTGAGATTGATAGGGTGGTGGAGATAGCTGGGGAGAGGTAGAGGGCGGCATAAGAATGGGAACCAGAATAAGAGTAGGTATAAAGGTAAGGAATAGGACTTCATCAAGGTGAAAGTATTGGAGTGTACTTTGTCACTGAAGGTCTTCTATCCACTTAAAGAGAGACTTAAGGGTGGCAGTTTGAGGTAAAACCAGGAACCATTAAATACTAAAAGCCTGAGAAACTGCTTGGGTGATGTGACTAATAAAGGCCGCTCCGTTATCGGACTGTATAGAGGTGGGAAGGCCAAACAGAGGAATTATGTCTGACAGAAGAGAAGAAATGACTACAGTGGCCTTCTCAGACCCTGTGGGAAAGGCCTCTACCTATCCAGTGAAAGTATCTACTCAGACCAAGAGGTATTTTAGTTTCCTGACTTGGGGCATGTGAGTAAAGTCAATTTGCCAATCCTAGGCAGGGGCAAATCCCTGAGCTTGATGTGTAGGGAAGGGAGGGGGCCTGAACAATCCTTGAGGAGTAGTAGAATAGCAGATGGAACAACTGAGAAGTGATTTCCTTGAGGATAGATTTCCACGATGGAAAGGAAATGAGAGGTTCTAAGAGATGGGCTAGCGGCTTGTAACCTACGTGGAAGAGGTTATTAAATAACGATAGAATAGAATGGGCCTGTGAGGCTGGAAGAAGATATTTTCCTTGGTATAAGAACCATTTGCCTTGTGTGGGAAGAGATTGATAGGTGGAAGTTTCAGTGGGGGAGTAGGTGGTAGTGACCAGATGAGAAGGAGAAACACTGCTATAAGGGATAGAAGTTGAAACGCTAGCTGCTTTTTTAGCTACCTTATCAGCATAAGCATTGTCCTGAGTGACGGGATCTGATGCCTTTTGATGGCCTTTGCAGTGAATGACTCCAGCTTTCTTTAGAAGTGGCCTTGAGAAGAGTTTTTATTAAAGAGGCATTAATGATGGAGGACCCTTGTGTAGCGAGGAAACCTTTCAGCTCATGAAACAGAATGGTGGTGCAGGATATGGGGTCAGGATAAATATTGACGCATAGTCCTTTTACAAGAGTGAGGGCCTGAATTAAGGCTAATGAGTTCGGCTTGCTGAGAGGTAGTGGAGAGGGGCAGAACAGTAGCCTCAATGATAGATGTGGAAGATACTATAGCATAGCCTGCCTTTGCTGGTGTGTGGCAATTAGGCCTGGTGGAACTGCCATCAATAAACCAAGTGTGATCAGGGTGAAGAACAGGAAAGAAGGAAATATGGGGAAATGGAATGAATGTCAGGTGGATCAGAGAGATACAGTCATGGGGGTGAGGTGTAGGAGGCCGGACTGAAGTCCGGGCCAGAACAATGGTAATTGTGGGAGACTCAACAAAGAGTGAGTACAGCTGAAGGAGCCGGGGAGTAGAAATTATATGTGTCAGGTGTGAGGAATAAAATAGATTTTGGAAATTATGAGAACTGTAGAGAGTGAGTTGAGCATAGTTTGTGATTTTGAGGGCCTCTAAAACTATTAGGGCGGCAGCAGCCATTGCACGGAGACATGATGGCCAGCCTAAAATAGTAAGGTCAAGTTGTTTGGACAAAAAGGCTACAGGGTGCAGTCCCAGTCCTTGTGTAAGAATTCAGACTGCACAGCCCTGCACTTCAGCTGTGTGTAATGGAAAAGTTTGGGATGAATCAGGGAGAGCTAGTATTGGGGCAGTCTCTAAAGCTGTTTTCATGGAAAGGAAAGAGGAGTGGGGAAAGGATTTAGGATCTATGGGGTCAGCTAGGTTTCCTTTTGTGAGTTTATGTAATGGTTTTTTAGGATGGCAAAACAAGGTATCCAAAGGCAAAAGTATCCAACCATGCCTCGGAAGGAAAGGAGTTGTTGTTTTATAGAAGGGATTGGGGTTTGGGAGATTGGCAGGACATGATCAGCAGGGAGAGCACATGTGTTTTCATGAGAATTATGCCAAGATAGGTAACAGATGAGGAAGAAATTTGGGCTTGACTGAAGTAATGGGGGCTGTCTGTGAAGCCTTGTGGCAGTACAGCCCAGGTAATTTGCTGAGTCTGATGGGTGTCAGGGTCAGTCCAAGTGAAAGTGAAGAGAGGCTGGGATGAAGGGTGCAAAGGAATAGTAAAGAAAGCATGTTTGAAATCCAGAACAGAATAATGGGTTGTGGTGGGAGGTATCTGGGATAGGAGAGTATGTGGGTTTGGCACCACGGGGTGGATAAGCAAAACAATTTGGTTGATAAGGCACAGATCCTGAACTAACCTATAAGACTTGTCCGGTTTTTGGACAGGTAAAATGAGGCAATCGTAAAGAGAGTTTATAGACTTTAAAAGGCCATGCTGTGACAGGCGAGTCATAACAGGCTTTAATCCTTTTATGCTGCGGGGTGGGATATTGGCGTTGAGTGGGGGTAAGGGTGATTAAGTTTTAATGGGATGGTAAGGGGTGCATCATTTGTTGCCAAGGAGGGAGTAGAGGTATCCTATACTTGTGGATTAAGGTGGGGAGATACAGGACAGGATGCAAAGGAGGCTTTGAACTGGGGAAAAAGGCAGCGATGAGGTGTGGCTGTAGCCCAGGAATAGTCAGAGAAGCAGATAATTTAGTTTAAATTTCTCGACCTAATAAGGGAGCTAGGCAGGTGGGGATAACTGAAAAACAGTGTGTAAAAGAATATTGTCCAAGTTGGCACCAGAGTTGGGGAGTTTTAAGAGGTATAGAAGCCTGTCCGTCAATACCCACAACAGTTATGGAGGCAAGGAAACAGGCCCTTGAAAAGAAGGTAATGTGGAGTTGGTAGCCTCCGTATCGATTAAGAAGGGTAGAGACTTACCCTCCACTGTAAGAGTTACCTAAAGCATCTGTGATGGTCCAGGAGGCTTCCGAGATGATGGGGCAGCGTCAGTCTTCAGCCGCTAAGTCGAGAAGATCTGCGAAGGAGTCAGTCAGAGAGTCTTGGGCCAGACTTCCAGGGGCTCTGGGAGTGGCTGCCAGGTGAGTTGGACAGTCTGATTTCCAGTGGGGTCCTGCACAGATGGGACACGGCTTAGGAGGAATCCCGGGCTGCAGGCATTCCTTGGCCCAGTGGCCAGATTTCTGGCACTTGTAGCAAGCTCCTGGGGGAGGCGGTCCTGGAGGAACACCTGGCTGCTGCGGTTCAGGTGTTTGGATGTTCTTGTGTGCTGGAGATGTGGCTGGGGTTTCTCTCACAGTGGAGGCAAGTAATTGCAACTCAGAAATACGGTGTCTCTACTCTATTATTGTACACCTTGAAGGCAAGGTTAATTGAGTCCTGTTGTGGGGTTTGAGGGCCAGAATCTAATTTTTGGAGCTTTTTCTAATGCCAGGAGGGGATTGGGTAATAAAATGCATATTGAAAATAAGACGGCCTTCAGGCCCCTCTGGGTCTGGGGCGGTAAAGTGTCTAAGGGTTGTCACTAAGCAGGCCATGAACTGGGCTGGGTTCTTTACCTTGGGTAGTTTCTTTAAGTTTGTCATAATTGACAGCTTTGTAAGCTGCCTTTTTAAGCCCTTCAACTAGGCAGGAAACCATGTAATCTCGCCTAGCTATACCTGGGGAATCGGCCAGATAGTTCTACTGGAGATCTTCTCGGGGAACTGCTCTAATGCCTTCCTGGAGGGCTGGCTCATGAAGCCGGTGGTTATCAGCGTGAGATTGGGCCAGAGAAAAAACTCTTTCCCGTTCATCTGTGGAGAGGGTAGAAGTTAGGATGACATTTAAGTCACTCTAGGTTAAATTGTAGGACAGAGTTAGATATTGGAATTCCTGTATATATTTAGTGGGGTCTGATGAGAAAGAGCCTAAACACTGGCTGATTTGGGAGAGGTCTGATAGAGAAAAAGGCAAATATACCTTGACTATGCCTTCAGCTCCAGCCACCTCTTTAAGAGGAAATTGCTGGGCAGGTGGGGGAGTGCTAGTCACGGAATGAAACTGTAAGCCAGACCAGGTGTGAGGAGGGGAGATGATAGAAAGATTTATAGGGTTGGGGAGCACAGGCTGAGCAAGAATCAGGACCTGGCTTGGCGTGGTGAGGAGCAGCCTGGGGAGAAGGGGAGAGGTCAGATGAGTCCATAGAAAAGAAGGTTTCAAAGGACTCAGAGCTTGGGGTGGAGACTGAAGGAACAGATAGGAGAGAAAGAAGAAAGATTTGGGATGAGTCTCATTGGGAGCAGAGACTAGGGAGGGACCAATGTGTGAAAGAATGCCTGGACGTCAGGCACTTCAGACCATTTGCCCATTTTTCAATAAAAATTATCTAGATCTTGTAGGATAGACAAATCGAAACTGCCATTCTCTGGCCACGTGGAACTACTGTCGAGTCTGTACTGGGGCCAAGCAGTATTGCAGAACAAAATAAACGCTTAGATTTTAGGTCAGGCGAGAGCTGAAGAGGTTTTAAGTTCTTGAAAATACAGGCTAAGGGAGAAGAAGGAGGAATGGAGGGTGGAAGGTTGCCCATAGTAAAGGAGGCAAGTTTAAAGAGAAGGGTAGAGACACGGAGAAGGGGGTGGGGAGCAGCCAAAGCAGGCGTCCCCACAATTGACTTGCCACCAAGGGAACATGGGTGAATGATCAAGGCAGGCGCCCCCATGGAGATCAGACACCAATGGAACGTGGGTGAAAAATCAGAGAGGCGTCCCCGCAATGATTAAATACCAAGGGAAGGCTGCCTTCTAGAGTCCATGACTGGCGCCGGGGTTTTGGGTCCACGGATAAAACGTGTCTCCTTTGTCTCTACTAGAAAATGAAAGGAATTGAAATTAAGAGAAGGGAGAGATTGAAGGGTGGCACCAAGATTGAAAGGAGAAAGAGGTTGAGGGATAGTGAGAGAGGTTAGAGAAGAGAGTGCAGTTGATCTGCACCATCTTGTCTGCTTCTTACTGTATACGTGGCTGACAAAGACAAGGGAAGATGGAGCTGCCGTCTTGAACATGTCTAGTCCTTAGTTTCTGCCTGGCATTCACCTGTGAAAGCTCCCAGCTTGCTTGTCTTATGTCTGCAGCCTGACTTTACATGCTGCTCTTTGTTAGAAAATGATTTTGAGCTGCTTTTCATTAAAAAGGAAAGCCTTATCGAGGACTCCCATACCCTTACTATCTGCCTAAGTGATTTCTTCTTAACTCCTATATCAACACTAGGTACCACTGAACTTAAGAGAGTTTATATACATTTTTATTATTTTCAATTGCTTGGAAATCTCTGCATAGTTACCATCTTCTTCCTGCTTCCTTTGTCCTGGCTGTGGTAATGCATATTGCTGCAAACCTCTTCAACACCTATTCAGCTAAGTAGATCTTGGTCTGGCACCTGTATTACTCTTCAGACGTGAGCCTGCTCTGCTGTAGGGCTGAGGTCAGAGTCTGAATGCTGGGCAGGCTACCAGGAACCATTTTGTCTGCCTTTTCAGAAAACAAGCATTGACTTTCTGAGCCCACTTGAATTTCAATATAGACTTGTAATAGAAAACCCTTTTTGCCCAAGGGTTGTGTCCTAAATGGTACCTCAGGTCTTTTCTTCTTGTATTCTCAAAAGAGAAAAAGAATAAAACCTAAGTAAGCTGGAAGGCTCCCCTGGTGACCAAGCTTTAGCTTTCTCTTCTCCCTTTAATTTTGAAATTCGAATCTATTTTGAAAACAAGTTTGTGCCGAAAGCTAGTGATTATGTTTTGCTCTAATATTGAGATTTGTAGTAACATTTTGATGACTAGTGTTAATGACTTTCTTTTCTTAAAAAAACAAGTCCTAATTCACCCTGCACAATTTAAAACAATGATTTACATATAGTAAAACAAATTTTAAGGAGACATATGCAATTATTTCTTCACAGAATGTTAACATTTTAAACCTAGTCAGTTTGTATGATAAGCCTCTCTCAAGCACTTTCTTTTGAGCAAGATAAATGTGCCTTTATAGAAAAACTTCTGTAAAGTTTTCTATAAACTTTATAGAAAAACTTCTGTAAAGTTTTCTATAAACTTTATAGAAAAACTTCTCCACTGGAAGCTTTAACAATATTTTCCAAATGGTTTTCCTAATCATCAGTTTAATTTTATGGACTGGCCTTTTATGGGACATTGCCAGACACGGTTAGAGTTTTCACCAAATTACACTGAATTCGTCTTAAAGCTGAAGTCAGGGAGTCAATAATCTTTTTTCTTTTACTAGACTCTCTCTTCTGGAAAAGTTTTAGATGCATAGCAAAATTGCATCGAAGGTACAGAGATTTCCCATATACACCCTACCTCCACAGCCTCCCCCTTCATTTGGTACAAGTGATGAACCTACATTGACACATCATTACCACTCGGAGTCCATAGCTAACATTAGGGCTTATTCTTGGTGTTGTACATTCTGTGAGTTTAAATACATGCATAATGACATGTATCTACCTTTACAGCTTCATACAGAGTATTTTCACTGCCCTAAGAATCCTCTGTGCCCTGCCTAGTCTTTCCTGCTTCACCCCTAACCCTTAGCAATCACTGATCTTTTTACTGACTCCGTATATTTGTCTTTTCCAGAATGTTATATTGTATGTGGAATCATACAGTGTGTAGCCTTTTCAGATTAGCTTCCTTCACTTAGTAATATGAATTTAAGTTTTCTCCATGTCTTTTCATGGCTGGACAGTTCTTTTCGTTTTAGCAATGAATAATATTCCATTGTCCGGATGTAGCACAGCTTATTTATCCATTCACCTACTGAATGACATCTTGCTTGCTTCCAAGTTTTGGCAATTATGAAAAGAGGTACCACAAACACCCATGTGCAGATTTTGGTGTGGACACACATTTTCAGCTTTTTGGGGTAAATACCAAGGAGCGATGATTGTGGGTTTTATGGTAAGAGTATGTTTAGTTTTGTAGGAAACTGTCCAACTCATAATAGAAAACCCTTTTCCAAAGTGACTATACCATTTTGCAGCAATGAATAAGAGTTCCTGTTTCTCCACATCCTCTCCAGCATTTGGTGTTGTCAGTGTTCTGGATTTCAGCCACTGTAACAGGCGTGTAAAGGTAACTCATTATTGTTCTAATTTGAATTCCCCGATGACATATGATGTGGAGCATCTTTTCACATGCTTACTTGCCATCTGTATATCTTCTTTAGTGAGGTATCTGTTAAGTTCTTTGGACCATTCGTTAGTTGGGTTGTTAGTTTTCTTGTTGTTGAGTTTTAAGGGTTCTCTGTGTTTTGGATAACAGTCTTTCATCAGATATATCTTTTGCAAATATTTTCTCCCAGCCTGTGGCTTGTCTTTTCATTCCCTTGATATTGTCTCTCATAGAGAAGAGGCTTTTCATTTTAATGAATTTCAGTTTTATCAATTCTTTCTTTCATGGATCATGTCTTTGGTGTTATAGATAAGAAGTCATCACCATATCCAAGGTCATCTAGATTTTCTCCTACATTATATTCTAGGAGTTTATAGTTTTGCATTTTACATTTAGGTCTGTAATCCATTTTGATTTCATGTTTGTGTAAGGTATGTGTCTCGACTCACTTGTTTAATGTGGCTGTCCAGTTGTTTGCTCACCATTTGTTGAAAAGACTATCTTTGCTCCATCATGTTGCCTTTGCTCCTGTGTGAAAGATCGGTTGGCTTTATTTATGTAAGTCTATTTCTAGGATCTCCATTCTGCTGCATTGATCTATTTGCCTATTCTTTTGTCACTATCACACTGTCTTGATTATTGTATCTTTACAGTAAATCTTAAAGTCAGGTAGTGTGAGACTTTCAACTTTCTTCTTCTCCCTCAATATTGTGTTCATATTCTGGGTCTTTTGCCTCTTTAAATAAACTTTAGAATAACTTGCTGGGATTGTGATTTAAAGTGAACTGAATGTATGTATCAAAGTTAGGGAGAACTGACATGTTGATGGTATTAAGTCTTCCTATCCAAGAACAAGGAATGGTGTTCCATTTATTTAGTTCCTCTTTGATTTTTTCATCATATTTTTAGTTTTCCTCATATAGATTTTGTGCATTTTTTTAGATTTAGATATATACCTAAGTATTTTTTAGATGCTATGTTAAATGATATTGCGTTTTTATTTCAACCTCCACTTACTAATTGCTGGTAAGTAGGAAAGCAGTTAACTTTCATATATTAACATTGTATCCCACAACCTTGCTGTAATCCTTTGTTAGTTCCAGGAGGATTTTTGTTGATTCTTTTGAATTTTCCTCATAGACAATCATATCATCTTCAAACAAATAGTTTTATTTCTTCCTTCCCAGTAAGTATACTTTTATTTCCTTTTCTTTTCTAATTTCATTAGTTAGGATTTCTAGTATGATGCTGAAAAGGAGTGTTAAGAGGGGACATCCTTGTTTAGTTCCTGGTCTTAGTGGTCAGCCTTTTAGTTTCTCACTATTAAGTATGATTTTAGTTGTAGAGTTTTTTGTAAATATTCTTTATGTATCAAATTGAGGAAGTTCGCCTCGATTTCTAATTTAACTGACAGTTTTTATCATGAAAGGGTGTTGGATTTCATCAAGTGCTTTTTTGGCATCTATTGATATTATTATGCCATTTTTCTTCTTTGGCCTGCTGATGTGATGAATTACATAAATTGATTTTTAAATGCTGAACCAGTTTTTCATACCTTGAATAAATCCCACTGGGTCATGGTATATAATTCTTTTTATACATTGTTGGATTTGACTTGCTAATATTTTGTTGAGCCAGTGATTTTTCTGCATAAATATATTAGTTTCATCAAAGGGGAACTTTTAAGATAATTTAAATTCACGTATTTCCTAACATGCAGCATATTCAAATATCTATGAAAAGCTATTTACATCATTTTTTATTTTCTCTCAGCTACTGATTTTTTGAATAGGAAATAATATGAGTTATTCATGAATTAAAAATTAATATTAGGTAATATTTACTGAGTCCTTACTATGCCATGCACTATGCTAAATTAAATCATTTAATCCTTAAAAAAACACTATAGGTATGCATTACTATCACTAGACCTTGTTCTACAGATGAGGAAATTGAGGCTCAGAGAGGTTAAGTAACTCACCCAAAGTTATATAGAGCCAGTCATTTGCATCCAGGTAGTATAGTCCCAGAGAGCCTACATTTAACTCTATGATTTACAGTTCAACAAAATCATCCACCACTCATTCACGACTCAACAAGATAGTTTCCTGACAGATAAATCAAATAACAAATTTGAAAGGCACAAAGTATCCATGTGTTGCTTTCATCTTTTCATCAGCATTTCAAATTATTTCCTGGATGACCCTCATGTACCAGGCACTGTTTTAGCGACTGACAAGATTCCTGTACTAACTTCTTTCTAGTAGCACCAGGAAACAGAATGGTCAGGAAAGATTTCTTTGAGGAAATAGCATTTGAGCTGAGGAAAAAAAAAAATATCTTTGGAAGACTATTGGAAGAAACTAGCTATGCAAAGAGCAGAGAGATTAGGATTTGTGCAAAGGAAATATAGTTATGAAGTCCTTGAGACAGGAATGCACTTAATTTGTACAAAATACTGAAAGAAAAAAAAAAAAGATGACCTGTATGGCTAAAATCTAGTAAACGATGCATATGTGGGACACGCTGAAGTTAGCAGGCAGAAAAGCAAGCTCAGACATGGCCATGTGGGCAAAGTACAGATTTTATTCTAAGCACAATGGGAAACCACTGGAGGGCAATAAACAAAAAGGGTGACATGGACCACTCTGCCTTGTTTGTGGCTTGTAGCAGAGCCACAAGTAGAAGCACAGAGATCAGTTAGGAGTTTATGGTAATCTAAGTGGAGTGGTTTGAGTCATGGTAACATAAGTGAGAATGAAAGGAAGGAAGAGTTTTTGAGAAATAATTTGAATGCATATTGACAGGTGTTTTGGCTAAAGTAACTGAATGAATGGTAGTAACATTTGCTGAGATTGAGGAGCTTCAAAACGAGATGGGAGAGGAGGCAGGAAGGCTGGAGGATGAGGAAAACAGATGAAAGAGTTCTGTTTTGGATGTGTTTAGTTGGAAATGTTTAATTCATATCCAAATAGAAATTATTTACATCAAGTATTTCTTAGTCTTTGACCTTGAAGACAAGGCCTGGTACCCACTGCAATGCATGAGCTCAAACTATATTTCTAGCTCTAGTACAGATCAAACGTATACTTCAACACAAATGATAAAGTTGATAGAAATTTAGTCTCAGTAGAGCATTGCTGTTTCAAGACTTATAATTATTTGAAAGCTCTTTAGATGATGTGGAAGGCTGAAATGTTTACATAAATTAAAAGAACTAATCCTCTGTGTGTTCTAAGCACTACCTGGAGAGGGCCTTTAGAGCTGCCCAGCAACGATATCGTATTTTCCTAATTATTCACTCTCCTACTCTCCTAACTGCTTTTCTCTTTTCAATTTTTTTTTTTTCCTGAGACAGAGTCTTGCTCTGTCGCCCAGGCTGGAGCACAGTGGTGCAATCTCAGCTCACTGCAACCTCCATCTCCTAGGTTCAAGCAATTCTCCCGCCTCAGCCTCCCAAATAGCTGGGATTACAGGCATGTGCCACCACACCTGGCTAATTTTTGTATTTTTAGTAGAGACGAGGTTTCACCATGTTAGCCAGGCTGGTCTAGAACTCCTGACCTCGTGATCTGCCTGCCTCGGCCTCCCAAAGGTCTGGGATTGCAGGCGTGAGCCACTGCACCCAGCCCTCTTTTCAAATTTCTAACAGCTCTTTCTCACTCTTACTCTTAGATGATTCTATTAAAAGAGAATGTCCCCCACCACAACAATCCACCTAATTCTCTCTGTGCCCATATTGCCTTCTTTCTCTCCAGTTAAAAATCTAGAAATGTCTCTATTCCTAGCAGAACTAAATGAGATCCCCCTCCTCTGTGGCTGCCCAAGGACTTTTCCCAGCATTTCTCCATTTCCTGTCCTCTATCACTGATCCTTCCTTTCATGCTGGATATGTATATCCTATCATACTAGAATTGTAGATCACAACATTAAAAGCATGCTGTCTGGAGCCATACTGCCTGGATGCAAAAACCTTTGAAATGTTTTTATCCGCTCACCAATATTGCTATTTTTCACAGCCAAAAACAAAACAAAAAAGTTGCCTGCCCCTTTTACTGCCTGCTACAGCCCCATTTCTTTGCTCTGTTTGCAGCAAACTCCTAAAATGTATATTCAACATCTCCAATTCTTTTTCCTTTCACCTCTCATTGTCGTAAATACACTCCAAATTTTGTCCCTACCACTTCTTTATAGATTCCTCTTTTGGTCTCCAATGTCTTGTCCTCAGAATGCTTCTTTTCTACCTGCACTCAGTCTCTTAGTGATGGCTTTGATTACTATCCATATGCTGTCAACTCCCAAATATTTATCTCTCTCCCAACCTCTTTCTAAACTTATCCAGCTGCCTACTTAACTTCATTTGGGTGTCTTCTAGACATCTTACATCTAATATAGCCAACACTGAGCACCAACCCCAAACATTGATTCCCAGCCTCAAACCATTACCTCTATGAATGGCAACTTTATCCTTCCAGTTGCTCAAGTCAAAAAACTGGTATCATTCTTGATATCTATGTCTGGCTTACACACAACACTCAACCCACTCTTGTCTTCCTCTGATAGCTGAGGCCTAGAGAAGCTAACTGACTTGCCCACAATTCCTCAGCTAGCAAGTTACTGCCAAGATTCATTCCAGTGGTAAAGTTCTCTCCAGTGCTAAAGTCTGTGCCAACTAGTGAACAGCTCACCTTCAGTCTAGGTTGGACGCTAGCCTAAAAATGAGTCATCCAGCCAATCATAAAAATAGAAAAGAAATAGGTATAGTGTTTATATATTCCAAAGAGTCTCTGAAGTGACTGAATTATAACTTTAATATATGGCCTCTCATATATTACATTTGCACAGCTGGTAAAAGAAATATGTTCTGCAATTTGTGAACACACTGACAGGACAATTTATCAAAGATTTAGTAAGGGCTTCTTTTCCTTCCTGACTTCAGATAAAATTGTCAGGCACAAAACCTTCTGTATCACATTGTCTAGACTTCAGATGAGCAGATTTCCCAGAGCTCTTACCAGAAGTGACTGTCAAAGATATCCTCTGATCTTTCTTACTCTGCCCATCTGTTTTCACTTGACTTTCCAAATTTGGCAATTGTCAGCAGATTTATGAAGTTGTGGGAAGACACCAATGACCCATCTCATCTTCCTTCCCTCTGTAATTCTCAAACGCAAGCAATATCAGCTTGTCTCAAAGATGTTATCTGTCCAAATTGTTTTGATTCTTTGCCCTCAGTGTTTTTGTTACACATATTTTACATGATGTCAGAACATAACATTCAGAAAAAAAACAGCTTAGGGAATCCACAAAGTTCACTGAGCATAAACATGGTTTACTAGCATCATACTAGGTCAGTTCCTTTAAAAGAGGCTACCTAGAATATTTAGTGGCCTCTCTAAAGTTTTGTTTTTTGTTTTTTGTTTTCTTTGCAGCATTTTGTTTTAAAATCCCAGTGTTTAGCTTCATGATCCTTTGGGCTTTTAAAGAATAGTTGCCTTCATCTTTTAAGGATGGCAGTGGTATACTGGGAGAATATATTTTGAGAACAGTCATTTTCATGGCTCAGAATCCTTCTTATGTGGTGTTACAAAGAGTGGTGATATTTTTGTTATGATTTGTAGTAATTCTAACAATTTCTTCATTCTCTTACTAAAAGAATCTGCCATCTCCATTCCTTCCTCACCATGTTTCGAATTTGCTCATTCACCCTTAGAAACAATACTTCTCTGTTAAAGTCACAATGTGTGACAGTGAGGTTTCAAGAGTTCTGGTTAGGCATTTTGTAGAATGGCCTTCATTTTGCATTTGCCTCACAATTTCTTATTATTGCACTGAGGTTATGAATTTCTACAAAGAACCCCACTAGGTGAAGCATCT
Source organism: Macaca mulatta (assembly GCF_049350105.2). Lineage (NCBI taxonomy): Eukaryota > Metazoa > Chordata > Mammalia > Primates > Cercopithecidae > Macaca > Macaca mulatta. The sequence continues at coordinate 50,293,343 of NC_133406.1, forward strand.
TTCTCATTGCATCATGTCAGAGGACAGATGATATTAATGTGATTTATCTCTGGTGATTTTAACTTTGATCACTTGGTTAAGGCCGTATCTGTCAGGCTTCATTCTTATGCTTTTCCCATATTAAATAACAATTGCAAGGCTTACCTATGCTAGACAGTGCCTCCTGAGTATGTTCTGTCTGATGATTTACATTCACTTCTCACGAGTACCTACCTGTGGCTATCAGTCTTCTCCATGAGCTTGAATGTGCCTGCCTCCTCCTCAAAGCTACATGTACGTTACTTCAACATTATTTTAAGGGGAAAGAAAAAGTGGTTCTTTTACAAAGTTTGTGTGAATTGTCATCAATATTTGACACACACGTCTGCCCGGCAGCCTCAAGCTAGACAGCATGTGTGTGGGAAGGAGCATGGCTTATAGTTGGAAGTACTTTGTGTTGGCAAGTTATATTGATGCTACTGAATCTAAACATTGAGACCTGGACCAACACACTAAGAACCATTCCATGCAACTCCCAGTGCACATAGCTGCTGCATATTAATTATTGAGCATTTACAGCACCCCTAATTAGAAAGTTCTGTGACTTTTTATAGCTAGTACTTGGCCAGGTGGTGGTAACGCTTAATATTATAAGGGATCTTGTAACCAAAGTGAAAAGTCCCAAATCCAGGGAGTCTCCCACTTTGGGCAAGCCTTCTCAGAGACTAATAAGGATATAGAAATCAATAAATTTCATGCCCAATGTTTAGCTTAGTTAGTAATGCCTTAGAAGTTATCCTGTCTATCCTTTCACCCAGTGAAGAAAATTACTACTCCTTAGTATTTTTTCTACATAAAGAAGTTGATTTATGATTTGATTTTTACACGTTGTCTACAAATTAACATATGATCATGAGGATGGGCATGGTGGCTCATACCTGTAATACCAATACTTTGGGAGGCCAAAGCAGGCCAATCACTTGAGACCAGGGGTTTGAGACCAGCCTGGCCAATGTGATGAAACCCTGTCTCTGCCAAAAAATACTAAAATTAGTCGGGCGTGGTGGTGCGTGCCTGTAGCCCCAGCTACTTGGGAGACTGAGATGGGAGAATCACTTGAACTTGGGAGGTGGAGCCTGCAGTGAGCTGAGATTGTGCCACTGCAATCCAGCTTGGGCAACAGAGACTCTATCTCAAAAGAAAATATATATATAGTCATGAGAACAGGCACAAAAAATCATATTTGTAGATAACAATTATCCTTCCATTTGACTTTTCATTTAGGAAATTTATCCTTGTGCTATTAGCATAAATGATAGTTTTTCTAATAAGAAGAAATTAATTTTTGAGGTTTTATTATAAGAGGAATTATTACCTTTTCTTTCTAGAATTGGAGATTCCAGCTACTATTATGGAAGCATGGTTGCAGTGGGTTTTCAGTGACTTATGGTTCAACACAGAAATGATACTGTTGTAGTCGGTTTAGAGTTTCTCTTCTTGCAGAAGGCGCTGTCACTGCCGTATGGTGCTGCTGTGAAAACAGGAAGATTACATGCTGACCTTATTCACTGCAATAGTGATATCTCTTCTGATCAGATGGTAGCTTCTCAGAGTGTACAGGGAAAAGCAAAGTCTCAGCTCCCAGGGTTAGTCTCAGCTATGTTTGTCCCAGGTTACTGTAGCTGTGGCCTCCCAGTGTTACAGCTTTTTATTTTATATTTAAAGTCTTGGTCATTAATCCCAAGGTATGTACACAATGCTATAGTGGCTGAGTCATTTATACAATGCCTAGAGCCAACCCCGCCCCAGGAGAGGCTGTCACCAGTTCAAACTCCTGAATTCCTCATCTCTCATTTCGGTGATGAGAGATATTCTAACAATGTTGAACATCAAAATAAAAAGTAGTTGGGGTCTTAAGCTCTGTGTAAATTCAAACTGACCTTTCTCCAATAGATTTTGTGTCCCATATTATAAAGGATGTGGTGTTGGGATGACTTTTATCAAAGTCTAAACTTTTTGTTACACCATGAAATTAATTTAGACTTTCTATTTTATTTTCTAAATTACTTTTAAGAATTTTCCTTATTTTGCTGTATGTTATAAAATGAAATCTCCATAGTCATCAGTCTATAGATTAAGCAAAACTTTCTCCCTTTTTCTTCATTATCCTTAGACATTATGTTTACCATGTTCAATTTAAAACACCATAAGGGAAACTACCTCAGTGTATAATGGACTGAAGTGAAAAATATACTACAGAGAAATTCTCAAGGACCATCTCAGAAATTTAAGGAAAAATGGAAAAGGAGATTGTAGGGGGAGGGGTATTGGGTTTTCATGTGTTTAAAGGTACAGAACAAGGAAGGTGAGAAGCAGCTAATGGTCTCTGTGTGGCCTCCAGTAGGGTCACAGAACAATGGCAGTTCTGCTGGGATGGTTCAGAAGAGGTTCTTTGCCTGGCCTCAAGTTTTAGCGTCAACAGCGCATGAAAACAAGCCTCAGGAGAGGAACAAATGACCGAGATGCTTCTAGTAAGGACCTTAATGAGGATGGAAGTGAAGACAAAAGGGAAGCTATGAGACTTGAAATATGATGCACCATTCCACAGTTTTGAATGTGGTCCTGTGGGAGAATAAAGACTGTTGTTTATTTACATTAATTTGACAGTCACAGATTATTTAAGAGTTCTGATTGCCTACATGCTTAATATTTGATAAACACACCCTGAGATACTTGAGCTAATTCACCTTCTTACTCCAAGTTTGTGGTAAAAGTTTATCCTGTATTTTAGATATCCTTAATAACTGAGAAAGAGTGATTATGGCAAGACGTAATATTCAGTGCAACTAATGATCAAGGAATTTAAGAAGAGTGTGCTGATAGAGGTTCTTTACATTAACTTGTAGCAGTAGCTTTAAGGAATTGTTAAAGTGACTTCTTTCACAAATAGGAAAGGAAAGGACAGCACCTAGAGGTCTAAATGTCATTTGTTCATTTGAGAACAATATACAAAAAGTATCAGAAATCAGTTTCTTTGCATTAAAAAGTATATGTGATAAGGTGAAAGTATCAGATTTGCATATTAAAAGCAATGGCACTCAGTGTCAAAAAGGACTGTGGATAAGGCAGAATCTTATCAATTACAATAAATAGAATGAAAAAAAGATGTAAGCATAACTCCAGGTGGCATCAAAATCTACTAGGCTAAGTCTATAAGTGCAAATGTGTATGTTAATTGCTAATATGTCTCACTTAGCTGAATGAGCCGGTATGTTCGGAATCCAAGTCATTCAGCTCTGCACTACTTCAGTGAAGCTGAAGTGGTTGCAGTGGAAGCACACACTTAGGTCTCCCAGGACAACCAAAAATACATGCACTTGCCCATCATCTTGATGTATTCCTAAAGAAATATAAACCCTATTTAAAACAGCTCTTAGGTCTAATGAAAATCTATGATATATATATTCAGATATATGTAAGGCTACATTTTTCAGCCCAGCACCTTTTCCCAACATAAATTCCTAAATATTTTAACTGCATTCCTTTTTCAGCATAGAAGAGTTATGTTGTTAACTACTGGCATGGGAAGAGTGATTTTTCAGGAGGGAGTAGGGAGTGAGATAGTGCAAGGTGAAAGAAGGCATATTAGAATTACCAAGGGAGAATTTTCAAACTACCTCACATCCCCACTTCCTGACTTTGGGAGTCTGATGTGTGCCTCAGGAGTCTTAGGACCTAGTGGGGTGTGCAGAGGGGGATGCAGCTTGTTGGAGCCTCTCTGATCCAGTTCTGTTCCCACACATTCCCTCATGTAGAATTCCCGAAGTGAAGGAAAAAACACTTCTTCTCTGAAAGATTATTTAAAGGCGGACTCCTGAGGGAACAAATAAAACAAAGTAATCAGCGGAACAGTCTCAGTGTTCCTGACTGAGATTGAACCAAATGTTCCTGAGCATTCTTCTTCACACCTTTATTATCTTAGGAAAAAACAAGCTGTTCCAACTTTCTCACTTGACTGTCACATTCTAGGTAACAGAATGTCTCAGAATGCTCAATGGTACTGGAGGGATTATGCTGAATGCCTCTTACTGAGGGCTTCATCAAGTATTAATGCAAATAAAAAATTTAATATTATTATCTAAATATAATGCCCTAAATCTCACCCCCAGGGTTTCTCTTCTTCAGATAATTTTACTTATTCATGGAAATAAGTTAATACATGCCTATGGTACACTTTATAGTATCAACCTTTGTCAGAAATATTTAATTAATTGTATTTCATTCAATTGTGTAATTTGACTCCCAGGCCTCAGTATTGATTCAACCCCAAAAATATTTTGAATTATACCTTTCCTCAAGAAACAATAGAGGAAGCAACTTAAGTTTCTATCCACACAGTGGAGAAAATGTGGTACATATACACAGTGGAGTATTACTCAGCCATAATAGCAGAATGAGATCCTGTCATCTGCAACAACATGGATGGAAATGGAGGACAGTATGTTAAGTGAAAGAAGTCAGGTGCTGAAGACAACGTTCACATGTCCTCATTCATTTGTGGGAACTAAAAATGAAAACAATTTAACTCATGGAGATAGAGAGTAGAATGATGGTTACCAGAGGCTGGGAAGGGTAGTGGGGGATGGTGTGGAAGGAAAGAGTGGATTGTTAACGGGACAAAAATATAGTTAGAGAGAATAAATAAGATCTACTATTTAAAGCCTGAGCATGGTGGCTCACACTTGTGATTCCAGTGCTTTGGAAAGCCAAGGAGGGAGGATCGATTGAGGTCAGGAGTTTGATACCTATGCCTAGGCAACATAGCAAGTCACATATCTACAAAACAAACTTTAAAAATTAGCCAGGAGTGGTGACATGTGCCTGTAGTCCCAGCTACTCAGGAGGCTGTGGCAGGAGGATTTTTCGAGCCCAGGACCTAGAGGGTGCAGTAAGCCATATTCCTGTCACTGCCCTCTAGCCTGAGTGACAGAGCAAGACCCTTTCTCTGAAAAAATTAAAAATCAATCAATCCATCAATAAACCTAGTATTTGATTGCACAATAGGGTGACTACAGTTGAAAGTAACTTATTGTACATTTTAAAATGCTAAAAGAATACAACTAGATTGTTTTTAACACAGAAAAGGTCAAATGCTTGAGGTAATGGATATCCCATTAACCCTTATGTGATGATTACACATTACATACCACTATCAAAATATCTCATGTACTTCATAAATATTTATACCTACTATGTATCCATAAAAATAATAATTTTTGTAAAGAAACAATAGCACCCAGGCTGCCGTCTAGAGTGAATCATAGATACAGGATCTAGGAAATGACCTAACTATAAATAAATATATACATACACATAAATACTAATCTTTTTAGATATATAAAGAAATATGTAACATATAAATAGAGGCATCAATTTACATAAAACAAATTAGAATAGAAATGTTTATATATACAACAATAGAGGGTTGTATGCCATTCTGTAATGATATTTTGCCATATAGGAAGGAAGCAAAGTACACTATTCAATAAATAATGCAGGCACGTATGCACAGACACGCACACACACACACACACTCACACAAGGTCCCTACCTTAAACCATACACAAAAGTAAATTCCAGGTAGATTTTAAAACTAAATATAAAAACATCAAATTTTACAGACTTTAGAAGAAAATATTTTAAAATTCCTTGATAACATCAAGGTAAAAAATATTTTCTTAAATAAGACCCAAAAATCTACTACTGTAAAATTTTATTTTACATTCAATTACTTAAAATATTAAAAGTTAATATTAAAATAATAAAATGATAAGGCTCAGAGTAGAAGAAATAATTTATAACTCATATAACTGACAAAGACAGTACAGAATATATAAAGAACATCTATAAAATCAGTATGAAAAAAGACAACACAAAGGATATAAAGTTTCACTCATGCAGCATGAATAAGTTCTGGCGATCTAATGTAAAGCATGCTAACTATAGTTAACAATACTATATTGTGTACTTGAAATTTGTTAAGAAGGTAATCTTATGTCTTCATCAAAAAAAGGGGGTAACTCTGAAGTGATAGGTATGTTAATCAGCTTGATTGTGATGATCATTTCATAATGTATACTTAACCAAAACATTAAGCTGTATACCTTAAATATATAGAAATATTTTTATCAATTATACCTAAATAAAGCTTTTTAAAAAGACAAACAACAAAATGTAAAAATGAGAAAATGACCAGATCTTTCATAGAAACAAAAACCTAAATTGGTAACAAATGTATGAAAACATGTTCAACTTTGCTAATATTTATGTAAAGATGTATTAAAGCTACAGTAACATACCATTTAAACCCCATAAGGTTAAGGGAAAAATTAAGAAGACTGATAATACCAAGTGTCTGTGAAAATGTAGAGGAATGGGAACTCTAACAAACTACTGATGGGAGTTTAAGTTGACACAAGAACTTTGGAAAAGTTTGGAAGTGTGTGAAAGATGTACTCACTATAATTAGGGGAGTTAGAGATCACCTCTAACCATCTTTAAGCTCTTACGTGGGCCCTTCAGCTGAATCTATAAACCAAATTGACACCGGGCAGATTAACAAAACAAAAGCATACACATTTTATTAGTTTTGCATGTACATGGGGACTTCACCAAAGAGTAAAGTCCAAAGAAGTGGCAAAAAAAAAAAAATGCTTCTATACTTTTTAGACAAATAATGATAAATTTGAGAAGAAATGACAGGACAAAGAAAATCTGACTAGGGACAGTAAGTATATGAAGGCTCATTGTAGCCCCCAGTTCCCAGTCTCTGGTGATAAGGGTTATTTTCTAGCCCTGGTACTGGGAAGGTGCTCCTCCCAGAGGAGTCGTTATGGCTTGCTGCCTGCAGGAAGAGATAGGTCAGCTAGACCTTTCTGAAACTATCATTTCTGCCATGTTTTCAACTCAACGTAGTCAATACATCAACCCAGCATATTTCGGGATGGTATATCATTCAGTCCTTCACATACAACCACAAAATTCCACTCAGTATGTATCTTAGAGCAGTGGTTCTAGGATATATGTGTGGCCTGAAGAACCCTAGAGGCTCCCTAAGACTCTTCTTTCAGGGAATCTATAAGATCAAAACTATTTGCATAATACTAAGATATTTTTTGCTTTTCCACATTCATTGCTTCACAAGTGTACAATTAAGTTTTGCAGATGCTACCTGCTACACACACATACACACACACACACACACACGCTAAACACCGTCTCTTAGGGGGAAGGAGGTGAAATGGCTTATCAGAGAGGGCCACATAGAACTGATTATCTTGTAACCCTGAGTAGATGTAAAATGTTCATCATCAGCTTTACAAAATTCTATTTTCTGGATCACATATTAAAGAGATAAAGTCTCCTATTGTGTATTTATATAAATAAACTATATTTACCAGCCTCACATTCTTTTATTTAACCAACAATCCTGGTAGTAATCATAAATTCTCCTATGATAGCCTGTGGCTTTTTTACATGAGAAAAATGAAAGGACTTCCTCTGCTGAGGAAAGGTACCTCGGTGGAGAGAAAAGCACAAAAGCCATGGATGAAAAGAATCTAGATTTTTATAACCATGCCTATTGCTCATCCACTGGCCTGAGCAATTTACACATCTGTGAACCTCCTCCATTTCTTATTTGTAAAATGGAGATAACATTTCTTAGATAGGATTATAAGTATGAGGGGTACCTAATGTGAAAGGATTTTTTTTTAATTAAGGAATAGCCTTTGGAGGTAGATTTATTCATCTCTTTGGATTCCATGTTAGTCAGCATAATCCTCATTTCCATTCTCTGTAAATATTCGTAACTCCCTTATAGTGGCCCAGGGAGGGTTCATAGTGGGAGTCATCCTTCTCAGGTGAAGCCAATAAAGGCTATATTACCTAAAGAGAATTTTAAAACAATAATAAAACCAACTAAAAGTCCAAATGCTGTTTATTACTACCACATGCTGCTGATTCTAAATATTGCCAACGCTGAAAAACTTTGCTCCGTGGCAGACCACCCCTACTGCCCACACTTCCGTTACGCCACTGCTCTTATACACCTTCTTCTCTCTGTAGGACTCAGCAAAAATACTGGCTTTTTTTTTTTTTTTTTTTTTTTTTTTGAGACAGAGTCTCACTCTGTTGCCCAGGCTACAGGCTGGAATGCAATGATGCGATTTCAGCTCACTGCAAGCTCTGCCTCCTGGGTTCAAGCAAGTCTCCTGACTCAGCCTCCCAAGTAGTTGGGATTACAGGTGCCCACCACCACGCCTGGCTCATTTTTGTATTTTTAGTAGAGACAGGGTTTCACCATGTTGACCAGACTGGTCTCAAACTCCTGATCCCTCGTGATCCACCCACCTTTGCCTCCCAAAGTGCTGGTATTATAGGCGTGAGCCACGGCGCCCAGCCCTGGCCCTATTTAAATACAGCATCTTGCATATTCTGCATCTAACTCAGAAATGAAGAAAACACACAATAAAGCTAAAAAATTCCATTGTTACATTCATAATCTCAAATCTTAAATGAACATTCAACACTGGTGGGCACTGCACTACACTTTTCTGGTATATTTGTTCCCCTACTATCCAAATTACTATTTCGCGCATTTTTCTTCCTTCTCAAATACACGACACTCCTGACCATCCCTCTCATTATTTGCTAATGACCTCATACCTCATTAAGCAAGGAGAAAGAATGCAATGGGAACGCCCTCATTTTCCTACCATTAAATACACCTTTCCTACTAGTAAATTCTACCTTTTCTCCTCCTCTCCCAATAGATAAGGTATTCCTGCTCATAGATGACTGTCCCCTTGTGCTCTGGATCCCCTATGACTTTTTCAAGGACTTGATATATATAATTACTGCCTGTCAATTGGATTATTATACATAATGGAAGAATGGATGGATAAATAGATGAATGGATAGATGGATGAGAAAGAGATGTTCCCTTGTTCACACCTCCTTTGCAGCTACAACCTAATTTCTCTGCTTCCTTTCCAAGAGAAACATCCAAAGTGATGTCTAAAGTCATTTTCTCCATTTTCTCACTTCCTATTCTCTCTTCAATTTGATCTAACTGGACTTTGTCCCCACCATTCCACAGAAATTGTTCTAAGCAAGATCATCAATAATCTCCATCACATCCAATCCAATGTCACTTCTCTGCCCTTAAGCCCTCAGCAGCACACAGCTACTGTTAATACTCCCTTCCCTTTGAAGCATTTTCTTCTTTTGTAGCATTACATTGTTCTGGTGTTCTTGCCTAACTAATTGCTCACTGTGAGTTCATTCTTCAAATCTTTAGATACAACCTTTATATTCATTCTCAAAAATCTATTTTTACAGCTCCAGCCTCTCCCTTGAATTCTCTGTCTAAAAATGGCATTCATTTCTATTTTAACATGTCCAAAACAGAATTTTTGCTTCCTCACCATATATGTTCTTCCACCATCTTCCCTTCATCAGCAAATGACACAATAGCTCACCCAGTTGCTCAAGCTGGAAACCTAATGGTTACCTTTTTTCTCACACCCCAAATTAATCTCATCAGCAGCCCCAAAATGTATCTTAGATCTAACCATTTCTTTCCATTCTTTATCATGGTAGTCTAAGCCATTATCATCTTTACCTTGGGCTGCTGAAATTTCCTTCTATTTGCCCATCCATCATTCTTTTACCAAAAATGCTATATTCTACATGAAAGCAAGAATCAGTTTGCTTTCATGTAGAATATATAACTTTATAAGCAAGCTGATTTGCTTACAAAATGCAAATTAGATCATGTTGCTTCCCTGGTGAACATCTTCCCATTACTTTCCATTATACCTAGAATAAAATCCAAAACCGTTACCATGGCCTAGAAGCCCCTGCACTATCTGGCTCATCTCTACCTCTGTGATCTCATCTCCTGCTGCTCTAGTCATTGCTCAACACATTTTAGCAATATTGACCCTCTTTTTCTTTCCTGGATATGACAGGACCCCTTTCCTTAGAGTGAGTTTACATCCCAGTTTCCCTGAGTGGTCCAGGTTTATGCCTATTGTTCTGATGTCCTATTCACTTTTGCATTTGCACTTGAGCATTTGTCTCAGGCTCATCTTTTGTTTTAAAACCAAGGCTTATTCATAGTTGCATTAAAATAAGCCAGAATGGGTTTGGTAGATCTTCCATTTGTACTTCCAGTGGCTACCCTGCTGTTGTCTAATAGTGTGTGAAACGTGCAGCAAACTGAGTTCTCACTCTAACAAACTGATTAAATCTGAAAGGTGACGATCAATAAGCATTCTCTTTTTTCAGATGCTTTCAAAGGAAAAGTAACAATCAAGTTAGACTCTTCCTAAAGTAATGCACTGGGACAGAAGAGGGTAGGAAGAGTCAAGTGTTCCAGGTCTCTGGGGGTGGTCGGAGATGTAGTAAATCTCTCTATCTCTGGTATACTAGCCAGTGGGGCAAGATGTTGGAAAATATCCTGTGGCTTACTGGTCTTACCTTGTCTGAATGTTGGAGTCTCCTTTAGCAGTGCTTTTAGGGTGAGATTGTGTTCCTGTTTGTAGAAATCTAGTAAGAAACATCTGGTTCTAAACACAGACTGTGGCTGATGACTTTTCACTCTGATGCAGCCCTCTGAGGAACTACTGTGTGGATTGACTGCAATCTCAGTGAAAGGACGTTTGCTCTGGTCTGCCCAGACTCACCTGGGTTTCAGATGTAACACCAAGAGCAGCAACGTTTGCAATAGCAACTCAGAATGATGCCATTCAGCCAATTCTCTCAATTTTCTGGAGATAGAAACTTGGGACAGTCTTATTAGACTAAGTAAATAACCCTGGGGGTCCAAAGGGAAATCTGGAGATAGGAGAAGAAAAGGAAAAAAAAAAAAAAAATAGGCTGCTGCAGATTGTGAGATATAGGTGGAGTCATATTCATTTTATATAAAATAATATAAGCATTTTTTTCTAAACTCTAATCTGAATCATTTCACTTATATGCAGATCTCCAAAACACATAATAAATCTGAACACATTCAATGCTAGTGAGAGAATTTCTACAAAGCACTTGATGCCCGGTAGATGCTGAGTAAACAGTAGCCAATTTCATTGAGTACCTAGGTGGTACCCAGTATAAAGAAAGTCCTAGAAGTTCACAAGAAATTACAAACCCTGTTTTGTGCACTCTTGAAGTTGATATTCCACTTTGATTGTAACTTAAATACATACAAATTTGAATAGCAACAAAAACCAGAATGTGATTAAGTCTAAAAGTAAATAATCCCAACACTAAATGCTGCAGGAATTAGAGGGAAAAAGGCATTATTTTGAGCTGGGTAATACCTTTTTATATAAACATTATTGAGCTCTTGATTGCAATAAGCTATACAAATCTCAATCATCAAAAAATTAATGTTAACAACATGCCTAAAAGGAAGTATGTAAGTACTAAGAAGTTTAATGTTTTAATCTATTTTTATTTTCCTCTTAAGAATAAATAATTTACTGTTAGAAGTTCAATTAAAGAACATGCTGAGAAAGAGTAGGACCTTAGAAAAAAATAAGATTGCCATTCATGGAGGCCCACATACCACATGTACCTCAGAAAATTGCTCACTATCTGGGGTCGCTGGCACACAACCATGTAGGACCAGAAACTGGATCTCACCAATATCTCAGAGTGATAAAACTCAGGAATGCTAATTAATGCAAAACAAACCTATATGACAATAATGCTAATGGATTACTTCACACAGATAAATGTAATTGTCAGTCGAATAGGGGCATTGGCCTAAATAGTACAATCTTTTTTTGGACACATGCTTCACGGAAACAAAATTTTCAAAGAAGCTTGGTAAACCTAGGCTCAGAATGGGAAGCAGATGCAGTTAATTTTACTATTTGAATGTTTGATAATAGCAAGTCTAATGGGCTTATGGGTCCATCTCCTTAATAAGGAAGAAGACATGCAATAATGCCATAACTCATGTTGAACTCCTAGAATGTAGTATGGCTAACAGTAAGCATTCAATAATATTTGCTGAAGGAATGAAAGTTCCCCCTGAACACTGCCTGGATAGGTATTGCCAAAGTTTATCTTTTAAAAACATTCTAAATTCATTACTCTAATCAGGACAATTTTCATGATATATTAATACCTTCAATCCCTTATAGTCAAGACTCACTAATTTCAAAGCCAGTTGGTCTTTTTAAAGCAAAGTTTCTCAAACTTAGCACTATTGACATTTTCTACTAAATAATTCTTTGTTATGGCAGGCTGTCTTGTGCCTTGTAGAACGTTTAACTGCATCACTGGCCTGTATGCCCCAATGCCAGTAGCACATACATACCCTCTCCTGTGTGTCCTGTTAACATTTACCTTTGAAATGCATGATTGTATTTTGTTTCATGATTTTGACATAGTTCACTTCAATAAGACTAAATGAAAATAGGATTGGCTTGGGGTGGAGTAGGGTAGAGTAGAAGGAGGAATTTGAGAAGGAAGAACGAGTAAGAACATGTAAGTCAATAAAAATATCTTCGGGCATTGCCAAATATCTTCTACGGACAAAATCCATCTTGTTGAGAACCAGTTCTTTAAAGTGATATCTCTGCTCTGATCTTTCAAGTACTAATTTCAGAACTCAACCATCAAAGACAAAGTCCATGAGTTCTTACAGTCATCACTGTTCTTTCTCCTAAGCTCCACTTTAACCCTTATTGTCAAACATTATTGTCAATGTTACCAGATGATTATATAGATGCTGTATTACTAGTCTCAAGGGAAAGAGAAAATAAAATAATTAGGAAAAAGTGCAAGTTTCTCACTTCCACTCACCCCCACTCAAATACCACCAAGAGTCCTTGGACATACAGTGAAGGCAGGTAATTATTTTGTGAGTGTGTCTTACCAGCACACTTGGTGAGCTTTCATCCAGAGGATAAGCAGCAGCAAAGGAAAGCAAGCAGAAATCAAATTTCAAAAAGAAGCAACATAAAGAATTTTGACTATATGGCCATTCCTTCATTACAAAGATTGATATGATCAATGGGTTTTCTTTAACACCCATCATGCTTCTCTTACTTACACCACACTCTTCTCCCCAACCCCTTTTCCTATTTAGCATTTTTTTTTTTTTTTGAAACAGAGTCTTGCTCTTTTGCCCCAGCTGGGGTGCAGTGGCCTGAACTCGGCTTACTGTGGCCTCCGCTTCCCCATTCAAGCAATTCTTCTGCCTCAGCCTCCGAGTAGCTGAGATTACAGACATACGTCACCATGCCCGTCACTATTTTTAGTACAGATGGGGTTTCATTATGTTGGTCAGTCTTCTCTTGAACTCTTGACCTCAAGTGATCTGCCCACCTCGGCCTCCCAAAGTGCTGGGCTTCCAGGCGTAAGCCACCATGCCCGGCCCATTTAATCTTTTTGGTTTTATTGAAGTGAACTATATTTCTTTTCCTTTAGTCTTATTGCAGTGAACTATGTCAAACCCATGAAACAAAACATAATCATGCATTGCAAAGGTAAATGTTAACAGGAAACACATGGTGCATTTTTCATAGAATTGGTCCTTCTGCCTGAGTCTTTGAGCTGCTCTCTGTGAAAGTATTTAGAAACTTATCTGACCTTGCAACTCTTTCATGATCATAAATTCATAAATTCTTTTATGATCATAAATTCACACTCTCTTTATCCACTTGTTGATTGATGGACATTTGGTTTGGTTCCATGATTTTGCAATTGTAAATTGTGCTGCTATAAACATGCATGTGCAAGTATTTTTTTCGGAAAATGACTTCTTTTCCTCTGGGTAGAAACCGAGTAGTGGGATTGCTGGATCAAACAGTAGTTCTCCTTTAGGTCTTTAAGGAATCTCCACACTGTTTTTCATAGTGGTTGTACTAGTTTACATTCCTACCAGCAGTATAGCATTCCCTGATCATCGCATCCACACCAACATCTACTGTTTTTTGATTTTTTGATTATGGCCATTCTTGTAAGAGTTAGGTGGTATCACATCATGGTTTTGATTTGCATTTCCCTGATCATTAGTGATGTTGAGCATTTATTCATGTTTGTTGGCCATTTGTATATCTTCTTTTGAAAATTCTCTATTCATGTCCTTTGCCCACTTTTCAATGGGATTGATTGTTTTTTTCCTTACTGATTATTTGAGTTCATTGTGGATTCTGGATATTAGTCCTCTGTCAGATGAATAGATTGTGCAGATTTTCTCCCACTCTGTGGGCTGTCTGTTTACTCTGCAGACTGTTCCTTGTGCAATGCAAACGCTCTTTAATTTAATTAAGTCCCAACTATTTATCTTTGTTTTTATTGTATTTGCTTTTGGGTTCTTGGTCATGAAATCCTTGCCTAAGCCAATGTCTAGAAGGGTTTTTCCAACATTTTCTTCTAGAATTTTTACAGTTTCAGATCTTAGTTTTAAGTCCTTAATCCATCTTGAGTTGAGATTTGCATAAGGTGAGAGATGAGGATCCAGTTTCATTCTCCTACATGTGGCTAACCAATTATCCCAGCACCATTTGTTGAATAGGGTGTCCTTTCCCCACTTTATGTTTTTGTTTGCCTTGTCAAAGATCAGTTGGCTTAAGTATTTGGGCTTATTTCTGGGTTCTCTATTCTGTTCCATTGGTCTATGTGCCTATTTTTATACCAGTACCATGCTGTTTTGGTGACCACGGCTTTATAGTATAGTTTGAAATCCAATAGTGTGATGCCTCCACATTTATTCTTTTTGCTTAGTCTTGCTTTGGCTATGTGGGTTCTTTTTTGGTTCCATAGGGATTTTAGAATTGTTTTTTCTAATTCTGTGAATAATGATGGTGGTATTTTGATGGGGATTGCATTAAAATGAATTTGTAGATTGCTTTTGGCAGTATAGTCATTTTCACAATATTGATTCTACCCATCCATGAGCATGGGATGTGTTTCTATTTGTTTGTGTCATCTATGATTTCTTTCAGCAGTGTTTTGTAGTTTTCCTTGTAGAGGTCGTTTGCCTCCTTGGTTAGGTATATTCCTAAGTTATTTTATTTTATTTTATTTTATTTATTTTATTTTTCTTTTATTTTATTTTTCAGCTATTGTAAAAGGGGTTGAGTTCTTGATTTGATTCTCTGCTTGGCCACTGTTGGTGTATAGAAGAGCTACTGATTCATAAACATTAATTTTGTATCTGGAAACTTTGCTGAATTCTTTTATCAGTTCTAGGAGCTTTTGGAGGAGTCTTTAGGGTTTTCTAGTATACAATCATATCATCAGCAAACAGTAACAGTTTGACTTCCTTTTTACTGATTTGGATGCCCTTTATTTCTTTCTCTTGTCTGATTGCTCTGACTAGGACTTCCAGTACAATGTTGAAGATGAGTGGTGAGAGAACTGGAACTGTCTTGTTCCAGTTCTCAGAGGGAATCTTTCAACTTTTCCCCATTCATTATTATGTTGGCTGTGAGTATGTCATAGATGGCTTTTATTACATTGAGGTATGTCCCTTGTATGCTTATTTTGCTGAGACTTTTAATCATAAAGGGATGCTGGATTTTGTCAAATGCTGCTTCTGCATCTATTGAGATGATCATGTGATTTTTGCTTTTAATTCTGTTTATGTAGTGTATCACATTTATTGACTCCCATATGTTAAGCTATCCCTGCATCCCTGATATAAAACCCACTTGATCTTGGTGGATTATCTTTTTGATATGTTGTTGGATTCACTTAGCTAGTATTTTGTTAAGGATTTTAGCCTCTATGTTCATCAAGGATATTGGTCTGTAATTTTCTATTTTGGTTATGTCTTTTCCTGGTTTTGGTGTTAGGGTGATGCTGGCTTCATAGAATGAGTTAGGGAGGGTTCCTTCTTTCTGTATCTTGCGGAATAGTCTCAAAAGGATTGGCACCAATTCTTCTTTCAATGTCTGGTAGAATTCTGCTGTGAATCCATCTAACCCTGGACTTTTTTTGTTGGTAATTTTTAAATTACCATTTCAATCTCACAGCTTGTTATTAGTCTGTTCGGGGTATCTAATTCTTCCTGATTTAAGCTAGGAGGGTTGTATTTTTCCAGGAATTTATCCATCTCTTCTAGGTTTACTAGTTTATCTGCATAAACATGTTCATAGTAGCCTTGAATGATCTTTTCAGTGGTGCCAGTTGTAGTATCTCATGTTGCATTTCTTAATGAGGTTATTTGAATTTTCTGTCTTCTTTTCTTGGTTAATCTTGCTAAGGGTCTATTAATTTTCTCTTTTCAAAGAACCAGCTTTTTGTTTCATTTCTCTTTTGTATTTTTTTGTTATTGTTGTTTCCATTTCATTTAGTTCTGCACTGATCTTGGTCATCTCCTTTCTTCTGCTGGGTTTGTGTTTGGTTTGTTGTTTCCCTAGTTCCTTGAGATGTGACCTTAGAATGTCATTTATGCTCTTTCAGTCTTTTTGATGTAGGTCTTTAGGGCTATGAACTTTCCTCTTAGCACCACCTTTACTGTATCCCAGAGGTTTTTGATATGTTGTGTCATTATTGTCATTCAGTTTGAATAATTTTTTAATTTCCATCTTGACTTTGTTTTTGATCCAAGGATCATTCAGGAGCAGATATTTAATGTCCATGTATTTGCATGGTTTTGAAGGGTCCTTTTGGAGTTGATTGCCAGTTTTATTCCACCGTGGTCTAAGAAAGTGCTTGATATAATTTCAATTTTCTTAAATTTATTGGGGCTCGGTTTATGGCCTATCATATGGTCTATCTTGGAGAAAGTTCCATGTGCTATTGAATAGAATGTATATTCTGCAGTTGTTGGATGAAATATTCTGTATATATCTATAAAGTTCATTTGTTTAAATTCATTGTTTCTTTGTTGACTTGCAGACTTGACAACCCGTCTAGTGGAGCACTTAGGCTCCTATGTTACTACTGAGATGTGAGGTACCGTTGCATTCATTGTGCTGTCTATTGCCTGTGTACTTTGGTTTTTCTGTAGTTTGTTTTTGCTTTTTAACTTGTTTTTGTTTTATAGGTCCTGTGTGATTTATGCTTTAAAGAGGTTCTGTTTTGGTGTGTTTCCAAAATTTGTTTCAAGATTTAGAGCTCCTTACCAGTTCTTGTAGTGGTGGCTTGGTAGTGGCAAATTATCTCAGCATTTGTTTATCTGAAAAAGACTGTATCTTTCCTTCATATATGTTGCTTAGTTTCGCTGGATACAAAATTCTTGACTAATAATTGTTTTGTTTGAGGAAGGTGAAGACAGGGCCCCAATCCCTTCTAGTTTGTAGGGTTTCTGCTGAGAAATCTGCTGTTAATCTGATAGATTTTCCTTTGTAGGTTGCCTGGTGCTTATGTCTCACAGCTCTTAAGATTCTTTCCTTCATCTTAACTGTGGATAACCTGATGACAATGTGGCTAGGTGATGATCTTTTTGTGATGAATTTCCCAGATGTTGTTTGTGCTTCTTGTATTTGGATGTCTAGGTCTCTCTCTAGCAAGGCTGGGAAAGTTTTTTTGATTATTCCCCCAAATATGTTTTCCAAACCTTTAGATTTATCTTCTTCTTCAGAAACACCGATTATTCTTAAGTTTGGTCATTTAACATAATCCCAGACTTCTTGGAGGCTTTGTTCATATTTTCTTATTCTTTTTTTCTTTGTCTTTGTTGGATTGGGTTAATTCAAAGACCTTGTCTTCAAGCTCTGAATTTATATCTTCTACTTGTTCAATTCTATTGCTGAGACTTTCCAGAGCATTTTGTATTTCTATAAGTGTGTCCAGTGTCTCCTGAAGTTTTGGTTGTTTTATTCTTTAACCTATCTATTTCCTTGAATATTTCTTCTATTATTTTTTGGATTTCCTTACATTGGGCTTCACCTTTCTCTGGTGCCTCCCTGATTAGCTTAATAACTAACCTCCTGAATTATTTTTCAGGTAAATCAGGGATTTCTTGTTGGTTTGGATCCACTGCTGATGAACTAGTTTGATTTGGGGGGGGTGGGGGGGGGTGGGTGTTAAAGAGCCTTGTTTTGTCATATTACCAGAGTTGGTTTTCTAGTTCCTTCTCATTTGGGTAGGCTCTGTCAGTGGGAAGGTCTAGGGTTGAAGGCTGTTGTTCAGATTCTTTTGTCCCACAGGGCGTTCCCTTGATGTAGTGTTCTCCCCCTTTTCCTATGGATGTGGCTTCCTGAGAGCCAAGCTGTAGTGATTGTTACCTCTCTTCTGGGTCTAGCCATCCAGCAAGTCTACCTGCTCCAGGCTGGTACTGGGAAGGGATTGTCTGCACAGAGTCCTATGATGTGAACCATCTGTGGGTCTCTCAGCCATGGATACCAGCACCTTCAGCTTCGCCAGTGGGCATGTGTGTTCAGGAGAAGAGGATCTCCCTTTCCCACTTCCGCAGTTGGGGCATTCACAGTATTTGGGGTGTCTCCCGGGTACTGCAAGAGCAGTCCGTTTCCTTGAGAGGGTCTGTGGGTCCTCTCAGGATTGTTGGTTTGTTCTTGCAGTTGATCTGGAGCTAAAATTCATGATGTGAGCCTCTGCACACTGCTCTGTCTGTCCGAGTCAGAGCTGCAATCTCCACACCTTCATTTAAATTCAGAAGCTACGCGTCTTCCAACTAGTCTCATCGTGCGTAGACTTGGCCCGCCCGTTCAGGATGTTCCACACTCCGCACCTGGTGTACGAAATGTGTGGCATGTACACGCATGTATTTTAGCAGGATACATAGCTAATAAGCACTGCTAGTCTAGAATATGAATCCGATTGTGTAGTATGAATACAAAGTTAACTGGTAACAGTGAAAAAAAAAGAGTTTTGAAAAGACAGGATTTTTGACCAATTGACCCTAAAAACAAATTTATGAAACAACTATAATATGAAAAATATGTATAACTTTTAGGAATTTAAAAAGGCCATAAATTAATATAATCACATTTAAAAAAAATAAAATATCACATATATTAAATACACGAGAAGACAGAAATTAATATTTGTGGGACATCCAGCATATGCCTTGGCACCATGTGCAATAAAGATTATTTTACAGTTGAGGGAACATGGACCCAAACTAAGTAAATTATTGCCTCAGATAGCAAAGATAGTAAATAATACAATAAGAATGTAAACCTCACTTTTTTTCCCAATCTTACGGCACCTCCCACTTAAACAAACGGCATGATTTTTTCTTTGATGTCATAAATACTGTTATACCTAAATTGCTGATATAGCAAACACGATTTTATATATTTAAAAATACAATATAAACCTTAAAGGTAAATATTCTCAATGTTTTTCAGTTGGTTAAATTAAATTTTGTTAAATATAAGATTTTGGTGGTCTTAACAAAAAATTCTGTGCAAGAGTGATAAAAGTTGAAAACTTAGCCAGAAATTCTATTTAATCTATGTTAGGAGGATTTAGCTATATAAAGTTAAATAAATCACGTATATGACCAAAACTTAATATTTTGATAAAATAAATGATCAATGAAATACTATGTATAAGATATTAACACAGTTGAGCCATGTTTGAGTCCTATTCCGTGGAATGAAATGTTTGGTTGCATGTGTTCTCCTTGACAAAATGGCTACTTCAATCCCAAGCAAACTCTCTGCCTGTCAGTCAGTCTCAGAAAGTCTCAAGTAATTTCTGTTTTAAATTCAGACATGATATTTCCACAGCCTTTCTTTATATCTTAGAATTAAATACAACTGCCTTCAGAGTCATTTTTTTCTTTATCCTCAATGTTTTCTTAATTTGTCCTCAAATGACCAGTCAGGAAAATCAGAAAGTTTAATGTGCCAAGAGTCACAAAAATGTCATTCCGATAAGCACTCATGGCAAGGACATGTGTCTAAGAAAAGCCTTGATTTATTTCAGGAGCTTGTTAAAAGGGGTTCATAAGCTAAATTTTTCAGTCAATAAACTCGGTTTCAATATGATATGGGTAACAGGACAACATTAGTCCAAATTTCAGGAATTTTCCACCTCAAATAATTGCCTATAATAAAACTATGAGTTATAATTATTACCATAATCAACCATTCTACAGAAACCACTCTTTTCTGAATACATGCATGTAAAGAAAAATAAAGAGCATGAGTCAGAAATGCAGAGACTCACAGTTTTTTTATTATTGTTCTCTCCGTAGCACCCCACAAAAAAAAAGTCCTGGAACCTGAACTATGATTAAATGTAATATACTGCATGCCAGTGATTTTGAACATAAGATGCAATTAGTGTGTGATAAGCTACCAATCACCCCAAGGGTCAGTCTTCTCCAGCTGGTGTTATTTTGTTTTGTTTTTAACTTTTTAAAAAGTATTACTATTAAATGCTTAGGACAAAGTATTATTTTTCCCAATAAGAGCAGTGTAAAAACTGTTCTGACCTATGTGATTTACCATAATTAATAAGCCAATTTTAACGAAGAAAAAATTAAAATAAAACCGATTGCTGAAGCAAGATGAGAAAACCTGACAAGATTCTAACAGCTGCCCTGGGTAAAAGACACAGCTAATTAGTCTGGGTAAATCCCCTGTTGTTAATTATTTTAATAATTACCTGATGATAAACACATAACTAAATTAATAATTTTTAAATTATTTAAAATTTTTAAATTAATAATTAAAAATTAATAAACACATAAATTCTAATTAATTTCCCAACTGATTTTCCTAATGTGTCTACATTGTTTAATATTCTACAATTTCTTCACTTACAAAGTAGATATGATATTGATCTTGCTGATTCAGAGAAAAGAATTTAAAGCATGTATTCTGCAACTATAATATGCAAAATAATTGAAAATTAACTTTCTTAAATAGTGTATTAAGCACATGGTTGGTATTTAACAATTATTAGGTATCTTTCTTCTTTTCTTCATTATCGTCTTATTCTCCTTTATTATGGGGAGTGGAAAAAGCACTGAATCAGGAATTGAGGGAATTATTCTAGTGTTGGACTGTCACTGCTAGACATCAGAACAACCTCAGTATCCTCACCATAAAAACAGAGTAATGCCATTTCCCTTTTCTACACCATATAGCTTTGTGACCATGAATGAGATAATAAATGTAAGAAAATTCTCAAGTCGTAATATCCTATATAAAAGTAAGGTGTTATTAGCAGGACTTTAGAGTGAAAGCTAAAGAGATTATTTGGGCCTATTAATAATTTGTCACAGCCTTTATCGTTTACAAGTCTTAGATGACTTTCAGTTTCTAAGGGCTCCAAGTAGCTATTCATGTTTCTCTAACCCCATGAACATATATCACTCAAAAATCACCAAAAGCCTAATTCTTATTTCATAAAAAGGTTGGAGACCCGAAAAAGATAAAAGTCTGGCCTATGTTAATGCCTACATTCAATCATATAATACTGAGCACACCAAAGATTTCTAAAATGTATTTCAGAAGAGCAAAATAGAAAAATCAGTTTTCAAGTAGCACAATTAACATAGTCCTTGAGAGTGAGAGACAGACTGTGTCGAACAGTGGGTAGAATAATGATGTCTTCTGTTTATACTCATTCCTGTGAAGTCTTAGTGCCAACATTCTTATTCCAGTTCTCTGAGTTACCAACAAAAAAGGTAAAGCTATGAGCAAATCTTCCATTTAGATAGCATATTCAAAAAATGTAGATATTAAATAGCCATGCCAGGAGCCTGTGTATTATTTGTCCCTTTTTTTGAGAAGATGTAAAATGAGTGCCACAACCAAAGTATCTTTCCAAATGATTAAAGACAATTCCTTGAGAGTAAGTAGCCATGCATTATGTAACCTTGCCACTAAGTTAGGGGCAACTGATTGAACCAGAGATTTGGGCCTTAACTTCAGAAGAGCTATTTGGAAACTGACAGCAGCATAAGAATGTTCTGGAACCAGAGCTGTGTCGAACTGGTGTACTCTAAGCCAAATAGTGATGAGTCAGCCTAAAAGAAGCTTCCTGAAAATTTGAATTTGAGATATAAAAAGGGAATTGATAGGGCACAAGGACAGTTTAACATGGTATTTAAGAATGTGGTATGTGAAATCTTAGTGCCCACATTCTAATCCCAGTTCTCTCAGTGACCAACAAAAAACCTTAAAGCAAGTGAGTGAACCTCTCTGGACTTCATTTTCCTCACCTGTAAAATTAGAAAAATAATAGTATAGGAGGTTGTCATTTAAAAAGGGCAATGGATAATTGTTTGGCACCTAAAATAAATCCACTAAAACAGAGTCCAAAAATTTTGAGCAAATGGTCAAAAGTATGATTATGACTTTATCTTAAAAATAGAATTATAAAAATAAATATCTTAAAATATTACTAATATTTTTATTATAGCTTTCAGTATATACCAAGTATTAGAATGAACAAAGTGCCAAGTCATGGAGTTAGGAGGACAAAACAAAATGCTAGGATAATACAGTTCACGTTGCATTTCACATTTTTAAAAACATATTTCAAGACTTCTAAAATTATTCCAAGACTTTATTACTCAAATCTTTCTTTTTTAGCATGTTTGTTATGTTGTGATCCATGTCAATTTTATCTTCTCCAATTGTTAACTGGCCACACTCCCAAATTCTCACTTACCAATGGCTTTTCTGTTGACAACTTCATTAAATTCTACATCTTTTGCAAATTTTACAATTATGCTTTGAATTACATTTACATTGTATATGAGTGGTTGTTAATCACCAAGACTAATAATAAATGGGGAGGAGCTTTTGGGTGGGAAATATATCGTTTTCTGTTCATTCATGAATATTTTCTTATTGTGATGGCTTTGGGGCTCCCTGCACACTCATTGTGGGGACTAAGGTAATGAATGGTCAGAAAAGAAAGACACCCTGTACCCTGTGAGAATAAAAATGAGATTTTGTTTGGCACACAGTAAGCCTCTAATGGTTTCTTATTTTTTAAAATAAATGGCAATAAGCAGAAGCCACTGGCAGAAACAAGGAGAGAAGAAAGGAGTAACGAACTGGTGATGGAACAGGAAGAAATCAACCGAGGGAAGCAAAGAGCTGCTGAGTCACAAGTCTGACAGGCAACTAGAATCAGCCCAGGCTCCCCAGAGCTGCTGCTCATCCTGAACGCTGCCGGCTTGCTCAGAATTTCCTGGCTGTCCTTTCAGACCTCGTGTGCGTCGTGACAATACGCCACTCTCACCTAAGGAAATCTAAGGATGTCGCTACCCTGAAATAGCCAAATACTCCGGTTGAATCTATTTGTTAAAGCTTAGTCAACCAGATTTGTTTCTAAGGAGCCACTGACAAGAAAAAAAATAAAAAACAGAAAACATTATTTTCCCTGCATAAAAGAGCCCTTTTCTTTTTAGATCTTCCTGAGTCTCAAAACTGTTCTCTTCCTTGAGTTTCAACAAATCCCAAAGGACACTTTCTTCAACTTTCACTTAACAGAAAATAATTCCTTAATAATATATTAAGTGTATTATTAGCAATTTACAATTCACAAAGCATTGTATATCACATTTACAAATGGAGGGTTTAAATATAACAAACCCTGTAAATGGAATGTAGAAGTGTTCATTTTTAATAAGATCCCTAGTTAACTAATCAATCCCTTATTTCACATTTTTCACTACTAAATGAGAATCCAATTCCAGTTTTACCTTTCTAGGAATATTTGTATGTCAGCTAAAGTTGTGAGCATGTGTTTGTTTGTTTGGAGACAGGGTCTCGCTCTGTCACCCAGGCTGAAGTCCTATGGCAGCTCACTGCGGCCTCGACCTCATAGGCTTAAATGAACCTCCCACCTCAGCCCCCTGAGTAGCTGGGACTACAGGCACACACCACCACGCCTAGCTAATTTTTGCATTTTTGGAGAGAGAGGGTTTCTTCATGTTGCCCAGGTTAGTTGTGCTTAAAAACTCTTCAGTCACACATACATGAAGAGTCTCTTGGTTTATTTCATAAGTTACTAGTATCATCTATAAGCTTTTCATTCACTAATTCAGTATTTTGTTCAACAATTACATATTGAGCAGACACTTACCATGTACTCAGTAATACATTAGGGACTGGATCTCAGTAGCTTAACTTTCAGGGCCAGACTTTTGGAGACCATCGTGGCACAGCCAGGATAGCCATGAGGAGACCTGTTGATGGCAACCCAAGAGGAGCTTCCTATGGAAATATTAAACGCATGTGACTAAATTCTATAGTAGAAAAATTACAGACTTGGAATTCAAATCCCACCTCTGCCACTGCCTTGCTTGCTATTGATTTGGGGCAGTGGTTTCACCTCCCCAAACACCTATAAAATGGGAACAATAGCACCTATCTCTTTGTGGCACAATGATAGGACATAATGATAATATATGTGAAGTGTCTGGTCAGTGAACATCTAATAAGTGTTCAATAACAAACAACTGCTGTTCTTATGAAAGGGGGTAGCCTTTTTTCTAAGGGAGGTTCTTGGAAATCCCAATATTATGTATTATTAACATTGTTATTTTTAGATGGGAAAAACTTAAGCACAGAGAAGCTAAACCATTTATTCACATAACACATTTTTTAGCACTATGGGGGGTACCAATCTCTGCAAACACAGGATTCAGAGGATAGAGTTTGAACCGAGCACACTCACTGTCTCACAGAGGAGACACAGGAAAGTGCTAAGTGCCCCAGAAAGGGAAGAACAGGTTTGTGGGAAAACACAGAGAATTAGCTCATTCAGAATGCAGGGTAGAGTGGGTGGCAAGGAGGTCCCCCAGAGAGGAAGTCCTAGTTGAGCTGGAAAGGAAGCATCCTGACCAAAGCCTGGCCTTGAAACCGAATTGCTATCTCCAAGACCAGTGAACTTCCTACTATACCAATGCCTCTTTAATTAAATTCAATTAAGTGTTTTCTTAGCACCTGCTCTATGGAAAAGTCTGTCCTAGATGGAAACAAAGGTGAATCATTATAGTTCTTATCTCTTGAAAGCAAAGGCAAATAAGACAGGCATTCAGATAACCAACTCAAAACATAAGAGACAAAGGAGAGTTTCATATTAAAAATCAGGTACTGGGCATCCTACTTCGGCTTTCACCTATTCTCAGACTTTCAGTCTAGATGCTAATCTAGACTAGCAGTCTGATTTCTCACAGCCCACGTGATAACGGGTCACTAAATAGCCACAAAGGTGAATTCCACGACGTCACTATCATCTGTGCTGTTCCGGACAAAGCTGAATGGATATTATTCACCACCTTGTCTGTGAATTGTAATACAATTTATTTAATTTAAGATTAACAGAAATTGAAAGGAGCTTCTTTTATCACTTGTAGGTGAATTTTATTTTTCACTGTAAACAATGTTTCTGCTTATTTTACTATGTTTACTGGTGAAACCTACTTGAACATATTTTATTTGAGGTCTCTACAAATTTATCTTTAGTTTTTCTTTCTTTTTTTTTTTTTTGAGACAGGTTCTCACTCTGTCACCCAGGCTGGACTGGAGGGCAGTGGCACAATCTCTGCTCACTGCAACCTCTGCCTCCTGGGTTCAAGCGATTCTCCCACCTCAGCCTTCCAAGTGTCTAGGACTATAGGTGCATGCTGCCATGCCCATATAATTTTTGTATTTTTGGTAGAGATGGGGTTTCACCATATTGGCCAGGCTGATCTCAAACTCCTGACCACAAGTGATCCTCCTGCCTCAGCCTCCCAAAGTGCTGAGATCATAAGCATGAGCCACCATGCCTGCCCTTTAGTTTTCTTTTGAATGCTTTCTTCCTCAGATTTGGGTATCAGAATTATGCTTGCTTCAAAAAATAATTGGGAAACCTCCTCTCACTCTGAGCTTTGGAGCAATATAAGAATTATCTGGTTCTTAGAAATCCATTTGACCCAGCAATCCTATTACTGGTTATATACCCAAAGAATTACAAGTCACCCTACTATAAAGACACATGCACACATATGTTTATTGCAGCACTATTTACAATAGCAAAGACTTGGAACCAACCCAAATGTCCATCAATGATAGACTGGATAAAGAAAATATAGCACATATACACTATGGAATACTATGCAGCCATAACAAAGGGTGAGTTCATGTCCTTTGAAGGGACATGGATGAAGCTGGAAGCCATCATTCTCAGCAAACTCACACAGGAACAGAAAACCAAACACCACCTGTTGTCACTCAGAAGTGGGAGTTGAACAATGACACAGGGAAGGGAACAACACACACTAGGGCCTGTCAGGGGGTTGGGAGACAAGGGGTGGGAAAGCATTAGGACAAATACCTAATGCATGTGGGGCTTAAAACCTAGATGATGGGTTGATAGGTGCATGTATACCTATGTAACAAACCTGCACATTGTGCACACGTATCCCAGAACTTAAAGCAAAATTTAAAAATAATTTAAAAATTTAAAAAATTATCTGGTTCTTAATGGCTTTATACAGTGCATCTAACAAAATCCACTGAACGCTGTTTTCTCTACTCTCTAACAGCCACACTCAGTGGTCAGCACAGACTCATCTTTAGAACCCTTCTTAATACAGCACTCCTCAAAACCACGGATTAGTGACCAGCATGGATTAGTTCATTTATTTTCAATCTTTCTGCTCTATTATGAAATTAACTTAAGACTTGGATTATTTTCTGTGTATATCTTTGAACACATCCCATAGATTTTCATATATGATTATTTCACTTTTAATAATTTCTAAATAGCCTTTGAGTTTTATTTTTATTTTATTTTCTCCTCAACTTATTAGTTCTTTATTTAGTACACTATCCATATAAAGTAATACCTAAGGAAATATATGATATGGGTCACTAGTAAAGTTTCCAAAATAATATAATTTAACCCTCACCTCTTGCCCTCAGTACATCTCCGTTTAAACCTCTGTTGCTCCAAAATGAAAACTCTTTCAGGGTAAGTTAAAGACATTACCCACTTACTTGCTTCTGAAGAGGCTCCCTACTTACCTGCTATACAAGTCTGATTAGTTTGGTTTCAGTGTGGTTCCCTGTGTTTCACACACTCCAGAAGTTTTACATTTCTTATATGTCAATGGTATAAAGTTACCCTTTTCTGTCTTTCCCAGTAGTCCTAGAGCAGTTTTCTTTTTTTTACAATTTTTATGATTTCAATGGACTGTAAGAGGGGGAGGCAGAGGAGGAGAGGTAAGTACATAAGCTCCAGATAAAAACCTAAAAGCAGAAATCCACAATGTGCTTTTCTTTTGGAGTCCTTATCACTGACTCTACTGTTAAGGTTTTCCTATTTGTTTTCCTCTTCTTGAACCTCGGTACATTGTCTAAACTGATAATTTTGCGTATTATATAACTGCTATGATAGATTTCAACATTTGAATCCAAATAATGCAATAGTGCATTATTGTAAGTACAGAAATTCAGAGCTTAAGTGTAGTAAAAGTATGAAGAAAGTTGTTTTCTATAATTATGAAAGATTTAAAACCATTAGGGAATGTTCTGTCCTCTAAAGTCTGTATTGTGTTAGGCCTCAGTCCATTTGCCTGACAGAAGATACAAAGAGATGACTAACCTATTATATAATGGTTGAAAATGGAAATTCTTTAAAAGTCTCAGAAATAAGCTACTTTTATATTAGATTTTATTAATTATTAAATTAATTAAGATGTATAGCTTTATTCAAATATATATTACAAAAGATCATAAAATGAAAATAAATAATAATGTCATCTGATTTTTTAATCCTGTGGAGTATTTTTAAATGTTCTTACTAGAGGAAAGATGAGATCATATACCTGTTAATAATGCTTAAATGAGTAGCCTGTATATCACTGCCTTGTCAATTTTCCCCTTGATTTGAATCTCCGTTAAGTAGTTTTGCAAAGTGTTCCATTTACAACAGGTAAGAACCATACTTTTTAAAAAAAAGTTCTGCCTTAAATTGCAAACAGAAAAAAACTAATAGGAAAAAATAGAAAATTAATTTGTAAGCAATGCAAAATTCAATGTTAATATGGAAACCTTATAAAGTTACAAACAGAATTTAATTATAGAAATCATGAACATATGAACCTCTGAACCAAGTAACACTGATACAGAGAGCAGACTCCCTGGAAAACTAATCATGCATTCATACTTCCGTAACCAAGTATCCTAATTTTTCTAAGAAAAAAAGAAACAGTTACTATTTTTTAACTATTTTCTCTTTTCTCCATTTCTCCCTATCTCCCACTTTCCATTTAGCCTTTTAGAAATGCAAGGATAACCTTTTACCTTCCCTTCACCAGACACTCCCTACAGGGCAAGTTGATCTAACTATGTGCTTGGAAGCTCCAGAACAGAACTCTCACCCACCAGTAGGAAGGTTGCCTCGAGAGATAATAGTCTATTTACACCCCAAAGTCCTGCTACAAAACTCTCACCTGGAGAGTTTGTGGCCACTTTACAACCTATTTCTGCCCATGAAGACAGCAACTTGACTGCCCAGTAGATAAGGCACCAAGCTGGCACATGGAGTCCCCACCTGTTTACTACTACTGCTGTGTGCCATTCATGATAGACCCCCTTTAAAAGCACCCACTTTCTGCTTCAAAGGCAAAGTAGTACCCTTAAGGCAGGAAGCCTGTACTTCTTCCCTGAGCTAGCTCTGGAATAAAAAGTGACCTTCTTTATACCAGACGTCCCTCTTGTTAATTGGACTCTGCAAGCAGTGAGCAACTGAACCTGAGTTTGTAACACTGTCATCCATCCATTCCCTCAGCAATGGCTGAGTATCCTCTATATATGTGCCAACATACAAAAATAAACACAATAACTACAGTCTAGTCAGAGGTACTGACAAGACACTAGGTAATTGCAATTCATTACGGTAAGTAAATTAATAGTTGGTGTGAGAAATGATAGGTGCTGTGAGAACATGTAGGAGAGGCATCTCACTCAGATGTGTTAGTGGAGGGAGGAAAAGTCTCCAGGAGAGGAAGTTTATTTAAGCAATATCTGAAGGAGTATGAATAATATACAAGTTAGTCAGATGAAGAACGGGATGAATAAGGAAAAGATCCAAGACAGAGGAACAAGGAAGCATGGCATGTAGAAGGAACTAAAACAATTTAATAGGATAATAGCATAGAGAGCAAGGCAGAGGCACTAAAAGATGAGGCTGGGAAGGCATTCAGGAGCCAGATACAAAGACTTTTGTAATTCAAATTAAGGAATTTAGAACTTAAGGGCAATGAAAAGTCATTAGTAGTTTTAAGCAGAAAAGGAACAATAATCAGATAAGTGTTTTAGTAAAATCATGCTGACTGAAAAATATATAATTTAGAAAAAAAACAGACAAAGATAAGAAGTCTTGATTCAGTTCATAAGAGAGATAAGGAGAGAATTAGAAAAGTGGAAATGGTAGTGGAGAGGAGAAGTTCATATTTAAGAGTAAAATTCAGCCTGGACAACATAGTGAGACCCCATCTCTAAAAAAAATTTTTTTTAATTACCCAGGTGTGGTGGCATGCACCTGAAGTCTCGGCTACTCCACAGGCTGAGGTGGGAGGATGGCTTGAGCCCAGGACTGCAGTGAGCAGTGACTGTGCCACTGCACTCCAGCCTGGGTGACAGAAGGAGACTCTGTCTCAAAAAATATTTTTTTAATTGAAAAAAAAATTGTAAAAAGAAATAAAACTTTTTTTTTACAAAGTTGTAAATTTGTATAATGGGCAGAAATAAGCAGGATAGATTCAATATGGGATTAGGAGAGGCTAGGACTCAAAGGTGACTACTCTCTCCCTCCCGTGTTTTGTCTCAGGTATGGTACCATTCACTGAGATAGAGAACAAAGGCAAAGAAATAGATATAATGGCAAAGATAGGAAATGCTAAATGCTGTGGGGTTTTTCTTTTGAACTGCCTTTTTGTCATCTAAGTGAATCAGTTAGGACAATGAGCTGTAAGGGTCTGAGATGAGCAGAGATCAGCACAAGGATTCTTCAGTATACAGATCACACGTGAATTTATGGGAATGGATAGTAAATCTGAGAGAGAGAGTAAATCTGCAGAACGAAAAGAGAAGACATCTAAGGAACTTCAACAGCTGAAGGACAAATAAGATTACATCTCAACATAATAGCCAAACTATCACACACGTCATCTCATTGACAACAAATTGTAGGAATTTTTAAAATTCCACTTATTTGTACCTCCTTCTTCTTTTTTTTTTTTTTTCTTGGAGATGGAAGATTGAAGGGAGACAACCTCTTCCCAAATAGAAAGAAAATCTGATATTTCTACAAACATTCCCTGATTTGGACATAAAAGACCTACGGAGAAAATTTTCCTGACCACCTTAAACTCACAGCTCTGCTAAGCCTTTAAATTCTCATAACCATCATCACTTAACCCTACTCTCTACCCTCCCCCAAAACACATATGCTCACAAACACACTTCCTTATTTTCAAGAACCTGTGTTCTTGACTGCTTCTCTCTTTCAAACCAAAAAGCAGTCTATTAAGGAGGTCTGTTTATGTGCTACATGGCAAAAAGAAACCCTAAATACTTAATTTTTTGTATTAAAAAAATGGGTGGATCAGAAGGATAGAAGGCATGTGGGAAAAACAAGTTATTAAAAAATGAAAAAATAAGAAAAAGTAAATAAATTAAAAAGGGGCTTCACAAAGCATAGACAACTTCCTCCAGACATTCTTTATGTTTTATCAGTCATCTGCCAGCCCAGGAAGGAATCATGGTGTTCCCCAAGAGGCAGGACAGCCAGGAGCTGTGCACCTCAGATATGGAAATGGGAATATAAAAAACAACACGTCATGTTGGCTGAAATTCTGGAGCTCTTACTTGCTGCTGGTATTTCAGGACAAGAAGTAATGACTTACCACCTTTTGGCAAGGTAATAGGTTTTGGAAAGACTTGGTCCATCATTCCTTGCTCTCTTGGTATCAGTGTTGATTTATTCTTTCAGGAAAACTCTACAATCAATTAAAAAAAAATTTAAAAATTAAACGTACTAGAAAAAGTATCTCAGCCCTTTCAAAGATGAAGTATTCACACCAGCTTGAACCCCACTGATTCAGGATATAGATTCTATTCACATATTTCCTCCTCTTTAAAGAAGAAACTGAGGCCTATAGCTATGAAGAGCTCCCTGGAATCCTGCAGTTACTCAGCACTAGGCCTTGCTGCATCAGCATCTTGGATACCTAAGTTGTCGCTCTGCCCATAGGACAGTATGTGCTGTGGAGGGCCACTCCTCACCTGGTCAACAGAGTGTAGTCATTTCAGAATACATGTGTAGCCATCTCTGGGTTGGTGTTTATTGTGATCTCATCTCTGTCAGCTCAAATATCCCAACTTTTCTTGACAGTGACTGGTGAAGTGAGCCACATAAACAGAAGAAATGGGTGACTATATCAGCTCCTATTCTATATCCTACTTCCAGAAAACCTACAGGCTCCCTGAGGATCATGACTTCATGAAAAGGCAATCAAATGAGATTCTGACATCTCATAGTCAGGGTGAACTTTTGAAAATGTAGATTGGATAACTGCTCCCCAATGGCTCTTTTGTGCCTCTGCCGTTACCATGGGCAGAAAAGACCGGGCTTGTAACACAGGTTATAAAACAAGGGTAAGAAATATGTGGGCCAGAGCCAAGGCTGGAGCTGCACTTGCCCATATCAGCTGACCTCAGCACACATGAGGGAGCTCAGACAGACCTACAGAGCCATTCATCCCAGCCCAGCCTGGCCCTGCCAAAACCAGTGGGCCCCACAAAGGGTTGCAACTTACTTCACCAATTTTACCTTTTAAAATGAAGGAAGAGCTGGGCACAGTGGCTCCTATCTGTAATCCCAGCACTTTCGGAGACTGAGGCAGGAGGACCCTTGAGCTCAGGAGTTCAAGACTAGCCTGGGTGACATAGCAAGACCTTGCCTCTACTAAAACTCAAAAAACTTAGTCAGGTGTGGTGACTTACACCTATGGTCACAGATGCTCAGGAGGCTGAGGAGGGAGGATCACCTGACCATAGGAGGTCGAGGCTGAAGTGAGCCATGATCATGCCACTGCACTCCAGCCTGGATGACAGAGACAGATACTGTCTCCAAGAAAAAAAAAAAAAAAGAAGAAGAAAGAAGAAATAAGTAGAATTTTTAAAATTCCTACCAATTTGTTGTCAATGGGATGGTGTGTGTGATATAGTTCGGATGTGCCCTCCAAATCACCTGTTTCGATATAATCCCCAGTGTTGGAGGCAGGGCCTGGTGGAAGGTATTTCGATCATGGGGGCAGATCCCTCACGGCTTGGTGCTGTCCTCACCATAGTGACTTAGTTCTTACAAGATGCAATCATTTAAAAGTGTGTGGCACCTCCCCTCCTTCCCTCTCCCTCTTGGTCCTGCTTTGACCACGTGACATGCAAGCTCCCACTTTGCCTTTCGCCATAAGTAAAAGTTCCCAAGGCATCCCCATAAGCAGTCGCAGTGCTATGCTTCCTGTACAGCCTGCAGAACCATGAGCCAATTAAACCTCTTATAAATTACCCTAGTCTCAGGTAATTATTTATAGCAACGTAAGAATGGCCTGATAAAGTGACTTTCAGAGACAGGGTCTCACTGTTGCCCAGGCTAAAGTGCAGTGGCACAATCAGAGTTCACTGCAGTCTCAAACCCCTGGGCTCAAGCAATCCTTGCACCTCAGCCTCAGAATAGCTAGTACCGTGGGAAAACACCACTGTGCCCAGCTAAGTTTCATTTGTTCGTTTGTAGAGACAGGGTCTTGCTATGTTGCCCAGTCTGATCTAGAACTCCTGGGCTCAAGTGAGCCTCCCACCTTGGCCTTCCAAAGTACTGGGATGCAGGTGTGAGTCACCAAGCCTGGCCAAGACTGAGTTGTTAAATTCAGTTGAACAAAGCCTGGGTCCCCCACTGCCTAGGGATCAGTCCCTGTGAGGAAAGCTGCATCAGCATCTGATACCCTCAAAGATTATCATTCTGAAAAGAAGTATCTTGAAGGGCTTCTGCATCATCAAACATTTTACCACATGCAAAAAGAGTTTGAGAAAATTGAGTTTTCCTAGCTCATAACTACAGTACAGGCTTCAGTTGTGAAAACTTTCTAAAATTCCAACTTATTTCTTCCTTTGTTTTTCAAGGTATAATTGGTGAAGTAAGTTGAAACCCTTTGTAGGGTCCTTCATAATCTTTTCCCCACTTGTGTTCTGCCCTCTCTGTGAATAGTCAAGGCCAGCCAGACATGAAGAGGCTCTGAGAATAAGAAGTTTTTGGTGCTCTGTGGCTAAAAGATCCAGGGCCACAAAATGATAAGTTTATTTAAGAGAAGGAGAAGCCAGGTGCAGGGGTGCAAACCTCCTCCTAGCTACTCAGGAGGTTGAGGTGGGAGGATTGTCTGAACCCAGTCTGAGGTCATAGTATTCTATGATGGTACTTGTGAATAGCCATTGCACTCCAGCCTGAGCAACATAGCAAGACCCTGTCTCTTTAAAAAAAATAGAGAGAGAAGGAGGAGAATTAGCCAGTAATTTACTGTATTTATTCCTTCTCTCTCACCTCCACTGAAGTCTACCAGGCACTGATTTGGTTCCAGCCGAATACTCTCCGGTGCTCTATGATGGTCTATGAGACCTAACAAACTGAAGTGCCTCACAACAGCCTAGGGGATCACAGAGAGACTGATCATGGCCGTGATGTTCAGTGTTGCACTGGTTCTAGGGGACACTGTGCCAGCCAGCGGCAGCCCTGCCAGAGGACTTTCTTTTTTTTTTTTTTTTTTTTTTTTTTTTTTTTTTTTGAGACGGAGTCTCGCTCTGTCGCCCAGGTTGGAGTGCAGTGGCCGGATCTCAGCTCACTGCAAGCTCCGCCTCCCAGGTTTACGCCATTCTCCTGCCTCAGCCTCCCGAGTAGCTGGGACTACAGGCGCCCACCACCTCGCCCGGCTAAATTTTTTTTGTATTTTAGTAGAGACGGGGTTTCACCGTGTTAGCCAGGATGGTCTCGATCTCCTGACCTCGTGATCCGCCCGTCTCGGCCTCCCAAAGTGCTGGGATTACAGGCTTGAGCCACCGCGCCCGGCCTAGGACTTTCAACCAGATCCCGATACCCATGGATTGCTGTGGAAGATGGTGTTATTTATAGTCATGATCAGATTTTTAATAATTAAAGGCCTATCTTATACAACTAAAGACATAGAACTAGGCACTGATGTTTCTGTTCTTCTAGAGGAAAGACTTTCAAATTTTTTACACATTTAACCTTTTTCAAAAAGAATTTGAAGGCCTTGAATTAACTTTAATGGAATCCATGCTCCAAAACAAACTATCGGAAATGGAAAAACCGGAAAGCATTAAAAAAGAGCTGAAAATCTCCAACTCTTTGCTTGGACTTAGAAAATACATTCTTTTAGAAAACGACTTAGCAAAGAGTGACCTGAACATTTAGAACAAGTTGAACCTGACATTACAAGAAATATCCAGAAGATTCATCAAGCAAAATAATAGACAATGCATTAAAGACATTCAATTTCAAGTAGCTACAAGCAAACAGCCTTCAAAATATATCAGAAGACTGAAGAACAACTTCAGACAGCACTGAGGAGATGTTTCTGATGAAAATTTCTATATTATGAGAAGTAAAAAACTGCTTTCACAAGAAACTAAGGAGGTGTGCAGTGCTCTGACTGTAACAGAAACATAGGCGGTCCTCCGCCTATGCTCCGTGTTGACGTACATTGTTTCTATAAAAAGAACTAACTATGTTAGGATGAAAGGAAGCTATCTGTGCAGACCTGTCTTTAGAACCTTTGAAGATAATAAAATAATATTTGATTCTATGGTGATATTCTCTAGATGAAGCTATGGTGAAAAATGTTTTGGAAAGGCAAAAAAAAAAAGACACAGTAGTAGCAGTTCCCAAAGTGGTGAAATCAGTACTAAGAGCAAGTCTGTAGATTCTAGCATTGGGGGCCTTTCATAGTCCAGCCCTGTGGCCAGTCTCAATGTAAATTCCACCAAGAGCTCAGGACAAAGCAACAATAATTCAAATACGTGTGCAGAATTTCAAATAAAATGTGGTGGTGCCATTAAGATACTGAAACTCTCTCAGAGAAAATGTCTTGAAGGGCTGCTAGACCTGATAAATTATATAGATGTTGCCGAGCAAGATGAAAAGTTGCCTCTTGTTCTTCCGGAGGAAAAATTTATAATGGGAGTTTCCAAGTGTGATATAAGTATCAACATCAGATCAGTATGATATATTGTATAGGCATGTTCTATATTTAATCCTCTGGATGGTGTGTTATGATGATGGTCTGAGGGTGGAAAAAATCTTATTGGCTCTGAAGAACACAGATGCAAGCAATGATGAATACAGCCTGTGTGTTCATCAGTGCAACCAGGTGGAACAAACATAAGCAATTTGAAAAGTTCTATCTGCCACTTTTGACTCTGTATTAACATCTGAGAAATGTTGAATCCTGCAATCAAGTGAAAGTCAATTTATCTGAAAGTTCAGCTGTGTTCAAAACAGTTGTTTTCAATCTGCAATGTTGTACTATTACGGAAATATGAAGTGATCCCTTTTCTGGATTTTCTTAAGAAAATGCAATAAATAAAATATTGATTTTTTTATATTAAGATGTTTCATATTAAACAGTGGGGGAAAAAAGAAGCTAAAGAGTGGATAGAAAGATGAGCAAACTTATTAATCAGGAAAATAAAGTTTTAAAAAGCTAGTGCGTATGGAATAAGCTTTAAATAATAAAGTCAGATCCACCATTTGCTAAAGATGACAGATAAGGCTGCTGTTGATGTAGAAGAAAACATGAACAGTGGAATTCTGAAATTAGATATAATGAATGCATCAGAGTATGGGTACTTCTAAAAATAAATCCAAAAGAATTCTGAAAAAATATGAGTAATGTTGCATAGTTAAATACAGCTCATCTAGGCTGGGCTAGGCCAAGTGGCTATCCTGGCTTCAGCTGGGCTTATTTTCAAATTTATTTTAGAAACTCTTAACCAGATGTTCACTGTAAATTAACTGAAGGAGATAAAATAGTTGACGCACTGAAAAATTATAAGTCTCCAAGTGAGAAATCTTCACTACAATCAGAAATGGGGGGAAATGCAGTCAGAAAGGGAGAGACAAAAGCTCCAGTGGCAACTTTAAGTCCTTCCTACAGTGCCCTGAGAAAGAGAAATGTTTTCACCAAATATCTAATGTGGAGATAATTCACTCTGTAAAGATAGTGAAGATGCCTACAAAAAAAGATGAAAAGATTAACATGTAAAGAGCTGCACATTTCCAAAACATTTTTAAGGAAGAACATAAATATTTGGGGAAGTAACTTCATTCAGAAAAATAACTCAAAATGTATCACCAACCTAAAAGTAAAATGCAAAACTATAAACTCCTAGAAGAGAATCACCAAGGAGAAAATCTAGATGACCTTGGATATGAAAATGAATATCACATCAAGATACAATCCATGAAAGAAAGAATTGATAAACTGGACTTCATTAAAATAAAATAAAATAAATCTCTGCTCTGCAAAAGACAACATCAACGTAATGGAAAAACAAGTCACAGACTGGGAGAAAATATTTGCAAAGGGGATATCTGATTTTAAAAAACCTCTAATCCAAAATATACAAAGAATTCTTAAAACTCAACAATAAGAAAACAATTCAACTAAAACACGGGCCAAAGAACATACCAGACATCTCACCCAAGATAATAAAGATGGCAAATAAGCATGTGAAAAGATACTCTACGTCATATGTCATTAGAGAAATGCAAAATGAAACAACAATGAGATACCAATACACACCTTTAAAATGGCCAAAATCCAGAACTGACTACAGCAAAT
This sequence comes from Macaca mulatta, assembly GCF_049350105.2. Taxonomy (NCBI): domain Eukaryota; kingdom Metazoa; phylum Chordata; class Mammalia; order Primates; family Cercopithecidae; genus Macaca; species Macaca mulatta. The sequence goes on from NC_133406.1 coordinate 50,330,199, forward strand.
GTCAAAAAGGACATGCAACAGGAATTCCCATTTGTTGCTGGTGGGAATGCAACATAGTACAGTCACTTTGGAAGTGGTTGGTGGTTTCTCATGAAACTAATCATACTCTTACCTTATGATTGAGCAATTATGCCCTTCAATATCTGCCCAAAGGAGTTGAAAACTTGCACCCACACAAAAACCTGCACATGAATGTTTATAGCAACGTTTTCATATTTGTCAAAACTTGGAAGCAACAAAGATGTCCTTCAGTAGGTGAGTGGATAAACTGTGGTACACCTAGACGATGGAATATTTCTCAGCACTAAAAAGAAATGAGCTATTAAGCCCTGAAAAGACATGGAGGAAACATAAATGCATATTACTAAGTGAAAGAAGCTAATCTGAAAAGGCTACATATTGTGTGATTCCAACTATAACACTCCGGAAAAGGCAAAACTATGGAGACAGAAAACAGAAAATTGGTGGTTGCTAGGGGTTATGGGGTTATGGGGTAGGGAGGGAGGAATGGGCAGAACACAGAGAATTTTTAGGGCAGAGTGAAAATACTATGATGCTATAATGGTGGATACATGTCATTATAAATTTGTCTAAACCCACAGAACGTACAACACCAAGAACAAACCCTAATGTCAACTATGGACTCTGGGTGGTAATGATGTGTCAATATAAGTTTATCAACTGTCAGGTATTAGTAATGGGGTGGTTATGTATGTATGCGAGCAGAAGACATATGCGCTATCTCTGTACCTTCCTCTCAAATGTGCTGTAATCTGCTCTACAAAAACATTCTTTAAATTAAAAAGTAACCTTACACCACTGATGTGCCCAAAGGAGCATTTGAAAGGGCCCAAGACGACCACCAGGAAACTTCATAAATGAACAGATCCCCAAAAAGGAATGAGGATTCTGCACAGGAGCAAGACAGAAAAATGGACAAAAGAGTCACCTAGAAGAAACTAGTCCTACTACAAAGTTTAGCTGAAGGCCAGTCCTGAGAACTATGTACTATCATCTACCAAGCTGTCCAGGACATTTCCAGTATTGTTTTCTTTTAAATTCCTACAAAGGAAGAGTGCTATAAGTACTTGTGCATGAAAGATAAGTAGCCTAAGCACAACAAAGCCAAACAATGTGCCTGAGTTCTAAACAAATTAGGGCAGAGACTAGGAACAAAAACCAAGTATCCCAATTATGGACAACCCCTCCGCCATCCCACTCTCCTAAGGGTACTTCATGAAAAGAAATGCAAAATTATTCTGTCTTTTGAAACTGGGAACTTTTGAGGGGACTAGTGCCACATGGCAACTGTGTCAAGGCCTACAGATACCTCCTTAAAAGCATTATATTTTTTCTAATTAATTCTGTTGAGATTTTGGAATTTTTGTTTCAAAAATGTGTTTGGGAGAGAAATCCACAAGGTTTTAGGTTATTAGGAAGTAGTCCATGAATAAAAACCTGTGAAAACCAATTCTGAAATGGATTAATGCTCTCTACATACAAATAGTCATCAGTATACTGAAAAAGAAATACTAATATAAACAGATTCCTTATTTATTAGATGAAAAATGGCTTTCTTCAGACTTTTTTTAAAAAGGCTTTGTGATTATTATCACATAGATACTTAAAATTTTGTATTTTGTTAACTTACTATCCCCACATTTCAAAAAAGTAGTCGATAGGACACTTGACACTCCAATGGTTTGGCAAAATTTCATGGACAGAAATTAAAATCCCAGTCAAAAGAAACACCAAAAAAGAAATTCCTAGCTTTACCCTCATAGACAATATGCCAACTATGTAACCTATTTTATAAGAAAGCATTTATATCACCTATTCTCCCCTGGTATTCCATGCACAAAAAGAGTGCAGCAGCAGGAACACATTGGAAACAATTCCCTTATTCAGACCTCATACTTATAGTCCTTTACCTTACAGACCTAATAGCTACAACAACCTTTCCAAGGTATTTCAATACATGTTAGTATTTTTTAGGAAAAAAAAAAAAAACAAACACTTCATGACGCTCTTATTGCTGGTTTATGAAGGGCATCTAGATGTTTTTGTAAACAGGGGGCTATTAAATTTAAGCAGGACCTGCCTGCATTGGAAGTATGACATACTCCATATCATATACTTGGCATAAATTTAAGACAGAACCATGGAATTACACTAACTGGAAGTATCAACACAAGGACTGGTAAAATTATTAACTTAGCTATAATACATGTCAAAGAGGTTTAACCTGTGATTTATTTCTGACAAAAACACTCATTTTCTCTCAGCTTCTGGGTATGAACATTACATTCTCAAAAATTAATCATAATTTTTAAATCTCAGATCATATTGGGGTTAAGGAGTAAAGTACAAAATCTCATGGGGTCATAGTTTCATTCTATTAAAGAATATTTCACCAACTAAAGTTAAATCGGACAATTTTTTTTTTTTAAAACACAGGCATTATACTTCTTTAAATATATTCGACAATTAGGGTAAAAAAAGTTTTCATTTTTTCCAATTACTCATCACCACATAGCATTTAACTTCCTGATTCTTTTTTCTTTTTTTTTTTAACTAACGCACCTATTTAACATTTCATAAGGTAATCAATAGGTTTACAGCTCTCAGAAATTTGGAAATTAAAATATCTTACTAACTGAAAAAAGCAAAGCACAGAATAATACACAGAATTATACTTTTGTGTTTTTTAAAGCAAGTATCTTTGTTCCTAAATTCCTTTTTTTTTTTTAATCTCTTTTTTTTTTTTTTTAAGAGGCAGGGTCTCCCTCTGTCACCCAGGCTAGAGGGCAGTGGCACCATCATGGCTCACTGTAGCCTCAAACTCCTTGGGCTCAAGCAATCCTCCCACCTCAACCGCCTGAGTAGATGGGACTACAGGTGCATACCACCATGCCTAGGTAATTTTTTTAAAATATATTTTTGTACAGACGGGGTCTAGCTATGCTGCCCAAGCTGGTCTTGAACTCCTGGGCTCAAGCAAGCCTCCTCCTTTCTTGGCCTTCCAAACTGCTGTGATTACAGGCGTGAGCCACAGCATCCAGTGGTTTCTACATTTCTAAAGCATAAGTAGGAGAGTTATTTTATATAAATATTTTTAGTTAATAGGAATAGGAATTAATAATTTTTATTAATAAAATTAGCATAGAATGGGAGCAGAAGGGAGAAGTATGATGGGAAATTTTTACTCTTCATAATTTAAGACACGCAAAATATATCATACAAGAACCTAAGATATGTTATGCAAGAAACTTGTATTTTTTGTTTGCCTTCTTCTATAAACTTTTAAAAAATTATAAAAAGTTCATAAACTATCTGGAAAACCTCCACCACTAATCTGTTCAATCAATCTCTCCAGTAGAGGGCATGGTAGGTTCAACACAGAAAATGTATGGTTCGTTTATAAGCCACTCTCAAACTATGGTTTTGCTGCGCAACTTTTACAACCCACTGCATTGTTTCCTCCTCTACCACAGGATGGAAAATATGTGTCATCTTTATGTGGAGCAATTCTATTTACCTAAAAGCCAGTTGCAACAACAAAAAGGGAAGTCATCAAAGATTCCAGCTTTCGTTTTACATATATATACGTAAATATACATGTAATACATATTACACATACGCGTGAAATATATAAGATGTATATATTCATGTTATATATAACATGTATATGTAAATATACATATATTGCCCTGTCTTTTAAAAGACATTAACATGGCAAGTTTTTGAGGAAAAGGTTTCTATAGCAGGTACTGCCTTAACTCTTAAAATTACACAGAGATACAAAAATTGCAAGTTGATTTATATCCAGATTTATTAACCAACCACATAATTTTCAGAGAAAAATTAATTTTCTGCCACCTGACATCAGCCACTGATCTGGGTTTATGAAAAAAGCAAAGAATTATATTAAATACAAAAACATCAAGAACAATCTATATTTAAACCAGTTGCTTACACAGGTACATGTATATTCACCTTCATTAATATATTGAGATGATTAAACTTCCTTGGTGTGGAGATCTCTGAAAAGTGTACTTAATTATTATTATTTTAAGAGACAGGGTCTCACTCTATCACTCAAGTTGGAGTGCAACGGCACAATCACAGCTCACTGCAACTTGAATGCTTGAGCCTCGAACTTCTGAGCTCAAGCCTTCCGCCTGCCTCAGCCTCCCAACGTGCTGGAATTTCCAGCATGAACCACAATACCCAGCCTGAAAAGTTTAAATATTAATCAGTTTCCTTATTTTTCTGATTTATTATCCAGTGAGCATTTATTAAATATCTATAATGAGCTTGATCTTCTACAAATTTGTGTATCTTGTGTATTTGTGTACCTACAAATTTAAACATTTTGATATTTAATAGTACCTACACATTTATAACCTAATTACCTCTGAGTTAATCCTCGTATGATTTTTCCATCGTGAATAGCTATGGTTTGAACATTTCCTTTTTCCACACATATGCAAATCAGCAATAAACTTTTGTACAGTACTTTAGAGCTTAGAAAAGACCTTTCATGTAAGAGTCACATAATATCCTCTGAGGCTGGCCAGAAACTACATGTTACTCTTATTACAGATGAGAAACTGGGACTCAAAGAGGTGTGAAGCTACTGTCCCAACAGTTACTTATCATTTACTGGTTAAGTCTAGGCTCTAATTAGGTCTCCTGACAGAAGTCCAGCTCTCTCTCTCTTTCTCTGCGGCCTCTTTGCGAGAACTCCTGGCCTACCAGCGAATTTAACTGTCTATGAGTGAATTCTAACATCTAAGGTTCTAAGTATAAAATATATTGAGGTTTACATTGGTGAGAAAAAGCAAGTGTCTGCGTATTACAGACAGCTGATAAATACGTACTGAGTCATCAGAAAGTGAAAATAGATGTAGGAATATTATGCAAAGTTTAGGAGAGGAAGAGCATATGCTTAAGGAAAAATGGCATTGAGTTAACAAGCATGTTTCAAAATATCTGTTACTGAAATCTACATGATTTTCCTCTCCACAATAAAGTCCACAACTGTTGTCTTAAATAACTGCAGGTTTTGCCCTCTAAGTCAAACTTGGAGCTCCAACTACTGGCAGCTCACCGTAAGAATATATTAACTATTTCCAATTTTCTTTTAACAAGTCGAATACTATCTAGAGAAAATATCTGCAGCTTGGTTGCAAAGCCGCTTAAACATTTCATTGGCTAGTTCTGGTAATATTGTACGAAATCAACTCATTTTGTGGTTGAGGTAATCTATTTGTTTTTACCAATCAAGTCGTTTTAAAACCTTCAGGAGTAGAGATGATACTTGAAGAATTAACAAAAAACTTAATGAAGGAAACTGTTAACTCCTCCTTCCCCCTACTTTTTGCCAGTTATTAAAAGTTCTGGTAAATCCTAACTCAAAACAAGAATGACTCATGAGGAAATCCTGACTCCTTGAACTCATGATTCTAGTGCATTACAGCTCTGAAATATCTGTGTCTCCAGCTTTCTCTCCCACCATAAGGAAACTTGTGATTTCCATTTTGGCAGATGTGACCAAGGGCTCCTGAGGAATGACCCTATAGACAGACCCAGCCACTTGCCTAGTAGTGATCAAAAATGCAAATCCAATTAAAGCACTGTCTTCTGATAAAGTCACCTTCTCTTGTTCAATCCCTAATGTTCATTCCCAACGTGTTTCAAGACGCCCCAGCAAGCTGCAGAGCAGGTCCCACCCTGCCCCCGGGCAGTCAACGTTTCAGGTTACACCTTCCTTAAATTAAGTGGCAGAGAGAAACGGGGGAGGGTCTCCCCGTAGCCTCAGTTCATTGACCAGGGTGTGTCGAATGAGTCCCTACAGTAGGACAGCAAACAAGAAATGAGGCGCGGGGTCAGGGAACGCGCTCAAAAAAAGAAGAAAAATCCCACTCTTCATTCAAAATCAGGCCACTGAACTCCGGCCTCGCGGCGGGCGACCTCCTCCTGCCAGGGAATCGCCGCTCTGGCCTGGGGCTGGGGAGCCCGTCAGGGTGGGTGGGTGAGGGAGCGACGTAGCCTCCGCCAGGCCGCAGCCAACTTCGGCTCTCTCCCTCCGCCGCAAGCCCCCGCCTGGCCACCACGCTTCAGCAAAAGGTCGTGGGCAACAGCCCACACTGAAAAGTCCCTGTCTGCTCGCACGCCGGCCCCAGCTGGCCGCTGCTATGTAGTCCGAGTGCGCAAGAAGCCCGGGCCGCAGACGTCAGCAGCGCCCTGGCTTCCAGACCCTTCGGCGTTAACCGAGACTGCCGCTGGCGGGCGCTGACCCCCATCCCAGTGCCCGTTTGCAACCAACCAATCCGCGTCCTCTTGAGGCGGGGCCGGAGCCGCGAAGCCCCGCCCCCAAGTCGCGGCTTCTTATAAAAGCTGCGACGCACGCCCAGCAGCCAACAGCCGCGGCCCCAGCGGGAGGACGATAATGCAAAGTGCTATGTTCTTGGCTGTTCAACACGACTGCAGACCTATGGACACTAGCGCTGGCAGCGGCCACAAGAGCGAGGAGAAGCGGGAAAAGATGAAACGGACCCTGTGAGTATGGCTTTCTTCCCTCTCCCGCCACCCCTGCCACACACTGCGAGCTGCAAACGCGGTACTTTGGGCTCGGCTTTGATGTTAGGAAACTAGCCCGAGCCTCTGCAGGGGAAAAAAAAAATCGAAAAGGTCAGTTTGTTAAGGTTAAATCTGGGTGATGCTCGGGTAGAGTTTAGGAACCGAGGGAGATAGTTGATATGAGGGCCGTGGTGGATGCGCTAAGAAATTGCGGGTTGGCTTTTTGTCCTCCTGCATTCAAAATGACATCAGAATCCTGCGGCTGAAGCGCGTCCCCAGCATGCATACGTTGCATGATGAGTTCTCATCAGCTTACACAGCTCCTGGAAGGAGATGCTCTTGCTGGTTGTGAATATACTCGTTTAAAATCCATTTTTGTTTTTTAATTATAGAGCAGATCTCACCCAGTCATGAATGTGGAACAAATAATTGTTCTGCAGCGTCTGCTTAAAAGAAGTGTTGTAGGTGGGGAAGGAAGAGCGCAGGGGAATCAGTCACCCACCTCCTTGTACACTGTCTCTGGCATGCTCCAGAACCTCTTGCTCTAAAGAGAGAAGCGTGGGCCGGCTCCAGACAGTTCCACGTCTGTCCTTTTCATTAAATTGTAAAACCCCTCGGAATTGTAATTAACCTTGCAAACAAACTGATGCCCTTTGTGAGCCAGAAATAGTATCTGCCTTTTGAACTAAATTCATTAACAATTCTTTAAAATACCCTAGTGATTGTAGGTAGCCCTGCCCTTAGTTGTAAAACTAGTAGATACGATCAGTTTAATGGATGAAACTGCTCAGTACATGAGGTTTAAATGTTAAGTGGATAAGACTGTTATTTGAAGAGTTCTTGCTTTGCCTTATGCGGTTTGTCTCTAGTTACTGGGTGACTTTATTTGGTAAAAATGCGTTCAGCTGCAGTAGCATATTCAAGTGTTGCTACTTAGTGATTATCTTTTTTAAATTTTTTTGTTTGTTTTAGTTTAAAAGATTGGAAGACCCGTTTGAGCTACTTCTTGCAAAATTCCTCTACTCCTGGGAAACCCAAAACCGGCAAAAAAAGCAAACAACAAGCTTTCATCAAGTAAGTTGAGAATCCTGTACTTGCAAATGTTAATAGTTAGTTGCTGAACTGAAAAGGGGAACTCTGATGTGCATAAGCTAACATGCAGAACCTCTCTTGCAGACCTTCTCCTGAGGAAGCACAGCTGTGGTCAGAAGCATTTGACGAGCTGCTAGCTAGCAAATGTAAGTTAACTCTTGAACTTTAGCCATTGCTAATATTGCAAAAGCCTGCAAAGGCTGGGTCCACACAACAAAAGAGCAGCTTGCCTGAGGGGGATTAGACTGCAGTCACTATTGGATAAAGCCTGTTTTTCTCTCCTTTATTTCCCAGGGTTTAACCATGGAAATAAATGCATGTATTTCCTCCAGGTGGGGAAGAAAATCAGCCTAAAAAAATTAAAGTGGCAGTTGCTTATAGTTAAGGTTGAGTCAGTTTTTCCATTGCATACAATGTTTTCAAGAGGCTTAGTTCCCAGAGAATTTATGTCTCCCCTATAAATATTTACTTTGCATTGACAGCAAAGTACTTATATTTTTGCAGCAGAGGGCCAACATAAGCATTTTGCCTACTGGTATCTTCGTCTTTAAAAAGCTAAATTTTGAGAATTACAGGTTTAAGCGAAATCTAGAAAATTGCTGTCATTTAGAAATAATTAAAATGTGAGGGAGAAGTACTAGGAGAAACATAAAGAATCATTTGGTCACTCGGTTCTTCACATTCTGCATGCTTTCTTTTCTCCCCCCTTCAGATGGTCTTGCTGCATTCAGGGCTTTTTTAAAGTCGGAATTCTGTGAAGAAAATATTGAATTCTGGCTGGCCTGTGAAGACTTCAAAAAAACCAAATCACCCCAAAAATTGTCCTCAAAAGCAAGGAAAATATATACTGATTTTATAGAAAAGGAAGCTCCAAAAGAGGTAAGGAAACAAGTTCCTAAACTGAGCACAATCTGGACATTTTTAGCACAAAAGTGAAACAAAATAAGGGCAAAGTGGGGCTAGAAGGAGGGGTAAAAAGTCCCCCCATGTTGTAGCTTTCAGTTATGTTAAAGTTCTTCTGTGACTTAGGTAGTAAAGCTAATCACACATAATTTTTATTTTTTGTTTTCAAATACTAAATTTTAATCTTTAACTCTGAACACCAAATAAACAACTTTTTTGTTTTATTTCAGATAAACATAGATTTTCAAACCAAAACTCTGATTGCCCAGAATATACAAGAAGCTACAAGTGGCTGCTTCACAACTGCCCAGAAAAGGGTATACAGCTTGATGGAGAACAACTCTTATCCCCGTTTCTTGGAGTCAGAATTCTACCAGGACTTGTGTAAAAAGCCTCAAATCACCACAGAGCCTCATGCTACATGAAATGTAAAAGGGAGCCCAGAAATGGAGGACATTTCATTCTTTTTCCTAAGGGGAAAGACTGACCTGCCATAAAGACTGACCTTGAATTCAGCCTGGGTGTTCAGGAAACATCGCTCAGAACTATTGATTCAAAGCTGGGTAGTGAATCAGGAAGCCAGTAACTGACTAGGAGAAGCTGGTATCAGAACAGCTTCCCTCACTGTGTACAGAACGCAAGAAGGGAATAGGTGGTCTGAACGTGGTGTCTCACTCTGAAAAGCAGGAATGTAAGACGATGAAAGAGACAATGTAATACTGTTGGTCCAAAAGCATTTAAAATCAATAGATCTGGGATTATGTGGCCTTAGGTAGCTGACTGTACATCTTTCCCTAAATCGATCCATGTTACCACATAGTAGTTTTAGTTTAGGACTCAATAACAGTAAAGTGTTTACTATGTGCAAGGGTATTGGAGTTCTTATGACCACAGATCATCGGTACTGTTGTCTCATGTAGTGCTGAAACTGAAATGGTCCATGTTTGCATTGTTAAAAATGACATGTGAAATAGAATGAGTACTATGGTGTTGAAAACTGCAGTCTCCGTTATGAGTGCCAAAAATCTGTCTTGAAGGCAGCTACACTTTGAAGTGGTCTTTGAATACTTTTAATAAATTTATTTTGATAAATAATATTGAACACTTGGAGTCTAGATGTGATTTTATTTTTGATAACTGGAAATGTGGCAGATAAAGGGAAAACATCTTTATAGTGAAAGACATTTCAGTTTGCCTGCCTAGTAAGAACTGACAGTCTTCAGAACTGAAAAATGATAGTTGCAGACAGACAATTCTTTTTTTAAAAACCTATAAGCATTATGTAGGCCTAAGGAAGTCACATCCTTAGAACCACTGCATTTATGCTTTCTAATCTTAAAAAAAATCAAGCTTGTTGTTAATGAAAATAAACACTGATCTAAAGCCTCCTGTGAGCATCTAAGTACCAGCTAAACACGAGAAGTAAACGTAATGGAGACAAGCACAAAAATTCATATAATTAAGCTTCTCAAATCAAGGAGCCAAATAAGGTCAATGTAGGCCTGTCTTCATCTACTTTTCATTGGTTCCAAGCTCACCCACAGGTACTGGCATGGGCTTCCAAGATACATACCTGAAATTGTTCCTTTCCATGATGTATCAATACAAAATCTCAGAATTTTCCTGACTTTCATGCCTTCATTTGGCCAATAAAGAATCTGTGTTACTTTAGGTAATGATAAAGTCAAAAGAAGGGCGCTTTTGTTTCTTAGACTTAAATCCAGAAATATGCTTTTTTCCACTTGAGAGAGGAAGCCCTTGAATCTGTTTTCAAACTGGTGAATTATTAAAAAACACCCCTTCCTCAGCGGGCTGTTTTTTAAATGTCCTTGATTATGGTCTTAATACAAAAGGAGGAGGAACCCTGATTTTAGAGTTGGAAGACCTGACCCAAAGTAATCATTTCTCATAGCTTTGTGACCTTGGGTGTCCCCATTGTCTTCCCTGACTCTTCATTTTAAACCTTCCTGCCTTTCTAGTTCTATAAATTAGTAAGGGATTTTAGAAATCATAAAGCACTAAGAATTTTCTGATTTGCCAAAAGAAAAATTGACCTCCAGTAGTTTACCATTTCCATTGTGATTGCACTAATTTTCACCTTAGCCAGAGTTTCTGGCACTAACAGGCACAAGCTCTATTAGAGAGACTGCCTTGTCTACTCCTGTATCACCAGCAGCCAGAATAATACAAAACAAGTGCTCCATAAATATTGATTGAATAAATGAATCCAAAGAGTCATTGAAACAAATATTTCTTTGGAGAATAAATGTGTCAGGTCTAGCATAATCCTTAATTTGGAAAGATTTTGGCCAACAGAGGAACTCAGGAGTCATGCCACATATCATCCTATTTGTCACCAAGTCATTTATTTTACTTCAAACCTCTCTACAGCCTACTCTCTGTTACCACTCTGATCAAAGACACCACCATCTGATGATGCCTAGATTACTGCAATAGTCTCATCTCTCACCCACACTTCCCACTCTCCCACACCAATGTGTTCCTGCCTTTTAACTCTAGGGACCCCTTCAAGACAAATCTGATCTTGTCTCCGGTTGCTTATAAACACCTTGACAGGTTTTGCAAACAATTAGGATAAAGACAACATCCCTAACAGGGCCTAATACCTGCATGGCTTGACCCCTCCTTTTTTTCCAACCTTGACTCTACCACATTTCTCCCAGCTCTTTCTGCTAAGCCATACTGTCCTACTTTCCTAGCAGGTGCCATACCCACTGGCCTCACAGGACCTTAGCACCTAATAGTTCCTCTGCATGGAATTCAATTTTAGCTCTTACTCATGCACATATCAATGCAATTGCCACTTCCTTAGGGAAGCTTCCCTGACCTCCTTACCTAGGTCAGATCCCCTTTTAGATGTTCTCATAGCACCGGGTTCTCTAATTTAGAGCACTTAATGGAGTTGTGAGTTCTCATTAATTTGTCTGATTATTTAATAATTCTATGTCTTCCTCTACCAAATTGCGGGAACCACAATTTGAAGACCCTTGGCCTTTTTCTGCTCACCACTGAATCCCAACACCTAGCATAGTGCCTGGTGTACAATGGGAGCTGCATAAATAATTGTTGAATGAATAGATGAATATTAAAAGATCTTGCAAACAAATTTTGATGAAACAAGGATCTACCAATGCACAAGTAATTAAGGAAAAGATTTTTTTAAACCCCACTGGCTCAAATGTCTGAAAATATCTGTAGAACTTTTTACTTTGGCAAAAATAACTACCTCTTACTTGGCAAAGTCTCTATAACTTTTGACCTTTAATAAAAGAAGAGGCCAGATTATACTAACAAAAAACAAAAGTGTTGATTTTCAGGGCTGCTAAAAGCACACTTTATTCAGGTAGTATTTTCCAATGTTCTCTAGTGTGGAACAAACTGAAATAGATTTAAGATTAGAAACCACATTCGTCCACAAATAAATATTACTTAATGTTCCAGTTTCCCAGAGTTCACACACGTAGGACCCACAGTCCACTCATTTTGATAATATTTCGTTGTTCATATATTTTCAGCCCAAGGATATTTAAAAATATATCAATTTCATACGATCTCACTGAAAAAAAATAGAAAATTATATGTTATCTGTCATGTGAGCACAGGGAGACAATAAATGAGTTTCAATAAAATTATCTATAGTGGTCACCCAAAATGTCATAGGAAGCAGGTCTTTGGTAGATGTGTTTGTGTTGTGTTGTTGTTTAATCACAGTATTTGATCATGTATGGTAGTGATTCTCACCTTGTGGGGTTGGACAGTGAAGGGAAACAGTGATTGTGCATTTCTCTGTGTCTTGAGAGGTGTTATGCATGGGAGTGCGTTGCGTATTTGGACAATATAAAGACTAGAAGTGTCTGCCCTGTGCCAGCCACTAGACTGTTTGTTTTCCTATGTTAGCTCAAAATTGCAGCTAAAGGACTTAGCCTGACTTCACAGAGAATGTCACCATTATTGAATGTAAGTATTGACATGTGTAGACATTCCTTGGGTCTGACTTTGATGCTTTTTGACAACTTTAGGAAACCATTTTGGCCAATGGCAGTGAGCACAAGTGTTTTATCTAATTTCTGACATCTTAGCTAAAGAGCAGCTTGGAGCTGCTTGAGGTAATGATAACAACCCCAAAGAGCTTCTCCTGTAGCCTAAAGGATAAAAAAAGGCATCAACAGGTGATAGCCTTAAATACTAGTGGTTGGGATATTATTCTGCAGGAATGTGACACCAATCTCAAGTAAAATTTATGGAAATGACTTGGGTAGCAATATAAGCCTGGATTGGAGACAGGGTGATGAGTTAGGAGACTGCAATGATAGCTCACGTGAGAACCAGCCATGTGCCTGAACCAGGATGGTGTCAAATAATTCAGTGTAACTTAATAATAAATTATACATCACCTACTCCATGCAGAACACTGATCTAAACCACATAGGGAATAAATATAAAGACCCGTGAGACACATTCCCCATCCTCCAAGAAGTACTAATTAAGTAACTGATAAAATAAATATACCAATTAAAACAGAGTGTGAGCTATGATTGCTGATTAATTATGAAAATAAAAGTGCAGATATCTTTAGCTGGAATAAATCAAGAAACAGTGAAGTGGCATTTTTGTCGGTATTTAACAAATGCGTTGAATTTAAGAGAGATAAAGGAGAGATTATTCAGGGTGGAAAAACAGTCTAAATCTAAGGAAAGGGGAAAAGTAGGATTACCTGTTGCATTGTGCTATGGTATTTTTGTAGGCAGACATTTTTAATGGGGATGTATATTTGAAACCTAGTCCATTGATTCATTTTTTAACAAATATTAAAAGTAAATATCTAGATAAATATTTATGAAGGACTTCTCTGGGTAAGACAGGTCTATAAGAGTAGAAGACTAGAAGCTCAAAACACAACTAAAAGCTGCACTTAATTTTTCTTAAAAGTTGATTTTCATAAGATCATCATCACAGTTATTAACCTTTATCAAATTTTTCTTCATGATTTCTCAGGCATCTTTCCCTTCCCTTACTACAGCCAAGTGCTTATTCACCATGGTCATCCTCCTCTCACCTATCTCAATAGGCCTCAGATCCTGTATTCTGCTTCTCATCCCCTCCCTAGAATGCCATTTGAACACTAATTTTCTCACACGGCTGTTATGCTCAGAAAAGTACATAAACTTCCTGGAATCTCCCAAATCAAGAGAAATTCCTATGCCTAAGGCAAAAAACTCTCTACCACTTTTGTAAAATTTTGGCCCATCCAATCTTATTTCCCACTGTTGACATGAAACATTTGATAATGGTTTTTCTTATTGCCCCTGAGATATATTATTCTCCTATTATTAAATCAAAATTTCACTTTGCCCAAAACCTCTCTCTCTTCCCTTAAGTTGTACTCATTTTTTAAGGCTCAGATCAAGTTTCACCTCCATAAAATAGTTCCATAGGTGCATCAGTCATATCTCCAATTAAATGGTCACTAACTGGACCATTCCGACTTACTCCATTTTCAGAGTGACTAATAAAGTTCCATATATGAGAGATACTCATTGCTTATTGATGATCTTATTAACTTATTGATTGGTTGATTGACTCACAAACTCTTAAGTAAAAATCCATGCAGTGATATAAATGATTTCATTTAAATAGACTAAACTCACTTGTAAAAAGTGACTTGAAAAAAGACTTTTTCAGAAGTCTACATCGTTTTCATCTTGGCTCTACATTTTTGCCTTGCAAATTTACAGTAAAACTGAACTATGTGGATCTTGGATCAGATCCTAATGTTAGATTTCCTCAAACCCCAAATTAATCTGATATTTGTACGGTTTTAAAAGCACATTGACCTATAAGGAAGCTTCCTTTAGGAGTGATTCTGTGTGTTTATTAAGCTGGTGTATATCTTAGACATGTACAGATGTCACACCAAAATCAAAATAATGAAAAAGAAAAATGGGCCAAAAGGAAGAGTGACAAAAAATAATTTCCTGCTGTCTATCTGGAGTGAAGAGGGAGTTGATATATATATATGTATTTTTTTAACGCGTTTGTGACTTCCAGTCTCATAGGCCTATTCCCACCTCCTCCCCCAATTACTCTCCCAGTCTTTAGCTTCAGAAGCAACCACAGGTAATCGACAATGAGTGCATTTGAAACTGCACTGTCAAAAGAACTAAGAAAAGTATGCTGTTTACATGAGCTGTGGTGCAGTCTGACAAAGACCAGATATAAAACTTTTGCTTGAAAAGCAGGTGGTTACTTCGTAGACCTTTTCCCTGTTTGCAGGGAAGCTTACAGTATTAAATCTCCACTCGGCACAAACCAACAGATTCTCACATAGGGTAATTTTCTTGCGAAAGTGGTCACTGAGCATTGTAACATAAATGTCAGGACTTAAAGTTTGACTTCTTTCTCATTCCTTCTACTTCTGTTTTTCAGATTCTAGAGCTCCACAACTCCTATAACAATCTATAAAAGTTCTAGTAATGGCTGGGCACGGTGGCTCACACATGTAATCCCAGCACTTTGGGAAGCCAAGGCGGGCGGATCACGAGGTCAGGAGATCGATACCATCTTGGCAAACATGGTGAAACCCCGTCTCTACTAAAAATACAAAAAAAAAAAAAATTAGCCGGGCGTGGTGGCGGGTGCCTGTAGTCCCAGCTACTCAGGAGGCTGAGGCAGAGGAATGGCGTGAACCCGGGAGGCGGGGCTTGCAGTGAGCCGAGATCGCGCCACTGCACACCAGCCTGGGTGACAGAGCGAGACTCCGTCTCAGAAAAAAAAAAGAAAAAAGAAAAAAAGTTCTAGTAATATGATTAACATTTTAAGAGCAACTAATAATACAACTATTTCAAAAATAATTGTAGTCATCACACAATTATTTTCAGAAAAACCAGTTACCACTGAAAATGTTAATACTAATGAAGTACTTCTGAACTTTGAGACATTAACCAGAGAATATAAAAAATAACTCAGAAAGAATATGGACCACAAAAGCAGTAAAGTAGTGCTATACAATAAAAAAGTTTTTATAATATGATATATTATATTATATATCATTATATATTGTATTATAATAATATGATATAAGACTATATGCCGTAGGGCAGGGTGGCTCACGCCTGTAATCCCAGCACTTTGGGAGGTCAAGGTGGGTGGATCACCTGAGATCAGGAAATCAAGATCAGCCTGGCCAACATGGTGAAATCCCGTCTCTACTAAAAATACAAAACAATTAGCCGGGCATGATGGCATACGCCTGTAATTCCAGCTACTTGGGAGGCTGAGGCAGGAGAATGGCTTGAACCCAGGAGGCAGAGGTTGCAGTGAGCTGAGATGGCGCCACTGCACTCCAGCCTGGGGGACAGAGTGAGACGCCATCTCAAAAAAAAGAGAAAAAAAAGAATATATGCCACGTATGTAATGTTAAATATTATAACCAAATTTAAATAATTTAAAAGAAATAGGTAAAATGGATTTGAATAATATATTTTATGTAACCCAGTATATTTATATTATCATTTCAACATGTAATCAATATGATAAATTATGAAAGAGATAGTTTAATTTTTTTTCATTTGTTCTTCAAATTCTGGTGCATGTTTTACACTTGCAGCCCAAGAAGATCCACGTCAGACACATTTCATACTAAACAAGTTTTAGGCAAGGCAGTCCCCAGTCCTATATCTTTGATTTGATAAGCTCTCAGTTATGATTGATATGATTTAAAAACCTAAGGTAGACCTCATGTTAACATATTATTTTTGTGTTCTAACTACTTAAAATATAATACACATTTCTTTTTTAACTTGTGCAAAGGCAAACTGTTAACCACTTCCTCACTCAAAATGCATTCTAAAAAGTAAATATTCAAGATGGGACTGAATAAAAATATCTTAGGGGTAAGAATTAAATACTTTCTCACAGAAAGTTCCATTTTAGAAACAGTATAACTTAATTTAGTTCTACCTATTTGTCCTCTAATGACTATCTGTTCTTTCCCTGCTACCACTCTGCTACCATTATCTAGGCCTTCTGTATATCATACCACTATTACTCTATAGTCTTTTCCCTGTTCTCTTGGAATTAGAGTTGCCTCGGTCCAATTCGCCCTGCATATGGAGCAAGACTATTTTTCATAAACACCAATTTTACCATATATTGTTTACCATTCAAAAAGTTTTATTGTCTTCCTATTTCCAAAGTAGCATGCAAAGAGTATCGGATTAAAAACCAACAGAATGAGATTCTGGTCATAATGCCATTAATTTTCTAGCTAACTTGGGAGTCATCACCTCTTATGACCTCAGCTATTTCACTGTAAGAGAGTTGACTGGATTGCTAACATCTCTTCCAGCTCTAAAATCTTGCTTGGCTTTGGATTATTTTCTGCATTCTATCCCTACCCTGACAATTTTAATTTTTTTTCTTCAAACAATCTAACATAAAAATACCACTTTATTCCATCTGCCTTCCTTCCTATTCTCATTAACAAAACTCCTATCATTTCACTCATGTTGACTTTCTGTCTGGATAGGCCCCTACTCCATTTATTCTACCCATAACCTAATATTCCTCAAGACCCAACTCAGCTTCCCATGACACAAATTTCATTAATCTCTGCACCCAATCTTGCATTCAACAATACTTGCTCAGTGCCTACTCTATGCAAAGCACTGGGACACCATGCCATATAAAAAAGAGAGGTTGCCTGCACCCGTGGAACCTATATTCTGCTGGGGTCAGTGGATAATGACCAAATGAGCAAATAAACAAATAAGATAATTCTAGAGTATGGCAAATGCTGATGAAGGAAATAAACTATGCAGTGAGATAGGGAAGACACTAGCTGGTCTAGAAAGGCACATGTTTGCCTGTGCAGAGGGTTCCTAGAGGCTGCGTGAGTTTGTGTTCACTGACCAATAAATTAAGGTAAAGCCTGCTTCTGCTTTGCAATAATAAATATTCTTTGAATGGAACAGACATAAAAGTTGTTTTAGCTAAGCCATAACTTTCTATTAATTCCAAAATAATTTTTATGTTTAAAAAGAATAATCTTTTCAGCAACTCATTACATCCAGTATTATTAAAGGCCTAAAATATAAATAATCCTTGAGAGTTATCTCTCAAATCACCAGGCCTACCAGGTCTACCCAAATATTTTGCTAACGTTATTATAATATACCAGGTTAATGTTTCTAGATAACCTTTATCCTTCTAATTGTTTTTTTAAATAGCATATTTCCTTAGGTGCCATCTAACATGCTTCTCTTTCACGTCCTGTCATGTCACTGATGTTTTCATCCACTCTATCCTTCCAGCTAAAAACCTGCCATTACACAGGGATTTTTTTTCGAAAGCTGTAAATCTCAGCCATTCAAACTTACTGAGTCACAAAACTCCAGAGGTTCCCCCTGAGAATTCCACTCCATTAAATTAATGTGAAGCCAGTCTACCTATGGGGAGTCCATCACCATCTCTTATCTGGATTCTTTTTTTTTTTTTCTTTAAATAGAAATTGTCCTTTTTGAATTACCTAGATTCTTGACTACAACTTTTGCCTGAAAGCTCTCCTGCCTCCAAAAACTGAGTCCATTTCATCCCACCAGAAGACTGGAGTGGAAAGAATGTGGAGCTGAAAGGCTGTGAAGACTTCTACTGTCATCTTGATTCCACCAATTGAATTAGTTGCTCAGCCTTTGGCACAATACTGAGCTTCTATCAGGACTGTTTTCTTACTTGTTAATTAAGGACAGAACAGGTTGATTATCCCTTACCCAAAATGCTTAGGACCAGAAGTGTTTTAGATTTTTGTATTTCTTTGGATTTTCAAATATTTGCATACATATGATGAAATACATTGGGCAGGGGACCCAAGTAAAACACGAAATTGATTTATGTTTCATATACACCTTATACTTATAGCCTAAACATAATCGTATGCAATATTTTAATAAGTTTGCTCTTAAAACAAAGTTTGTGTACATGCCATCAGAAAGCAAAGGTTTCACTAACTCAGCCACCCTTGTGGACAATCCGTGGTTGTCTGGCATCACTATCATTCCTGACTCTGAATGTATCTGCTACCAATAAGTAATCATTTTCTAATACTTATTCACATAGCAGTATGTAACAGTAAAAAATATGACATATCATTAATACGGTGAAAAAATAATGCACTCTAGGGAACTAAGCAGTGCAGTAGCATCACCAGAATATCTGTATCGGCTGTTAACCGCAGCAACAAACAATGGCAAGCTTTTGGTCTCCACTCATGATGCTTGCTTTTATTAAAAAGTTACTGTGCACTGTATTTTATTTTTCTAGGTGAGAAGAAACTTCAGAAACAGTTGAAGGACCAGGAAGTGGGTCCTCTAGGGAGGAGGAGGCACTCTGCTGGATGGCTTTTTAAAATGTTTCCTCCAGAGTCATCTGCTTCACTAACAACAGTTTTTATCTTAGACATCTCTCTTTGTTTTTGTAAACTGATGTGATTTGTTCTTTTCTGTCACAAATGCATGCTGCTGTAGTCCTTCAATAAGCCCATCACACATGTTCACCATGTCATCTGTGGTCACTTTTCTGCGGTGTTAACAGCATTATCGTCGTTGTGCGCCCACATTTTGACAGCAACCCATCATATGAGGTCAGGTGTAGAATTGTTTACCTGTAGCATCATATCAGCACTCATAATGTGTTGGATTTAGGAGGTTTTTTATTTCACATTTTCAGATTATGGATCCTAACCCTATATCACTATCAACTTTATAAACAGTTTTAAGAAATGTAAGAAATATTGCATAAGTTGTACTTAATCACTATGCTGGGCAATTAGTAGACATCCAAATTTGTCTACTTAAAAATCTCATCAGAACATTTAATTTCTCCATCTAGGAAAACCTGTACAGCACCACGAATAACTTACAGAATCAACTCCAAACCTACTAGCAGGCTCTCTCATTTTGGCTCTCAACTTCCTTTTCTAGCTTTCTGTCATAGTTTCTTAATGATCCTCTTCACCCTCCACTCACTCACTCTGGCCTGCCACCAAGCAGACATCTCACTGTTCCTTGACAGCACCAGGTTCTCGGGCAGCTCCACTCCTTTAGCCCTTTGCATGTACTGTTTTCTTGCCTGAAACGCCCTTTTCTTCTCTGATTGATATTTTTCTTGTTTTTCAAATCCTTGACAAAATTTGACTTCTGCAAAATTTCACAGATGAACCCTAGAGAATGAATACTTCCTTCTTCTGGTTGTCTGCATTATTTTGTTCATACCTCCATGATAGCATTTTTATTGAAATAACATCTCTCTCAAAACATTAGTGTTTTCTGTATTTACATTTCCCCTGTCAATCAAATTGTTCCAGAGGAGGAAAGGGGCCTCTATATCTTGGTCAGTGTCCACTTGGTTTGTTATTTTTTAACATTTAAAATATAGGCTCTAGAAAAGGAGTTCTGGACCTGTCCATAGACCTTTTAGTGGTCTCTGCCCTTGGATAAGAAAAAAACTACACATTATTTTTTCTAACCCCTAATTAAGTGTAGCATTTTCTTCCTTTGTGAGTCTAAGAAACAAGCCAGGCCAGTCGCAGTGGCTCATGCCTGTAATCCCAGCACTTTGGGAGGCTGAGGCGGGTGTATCACCTGAGGTCCGGAGTTCAAGACCAGCTGGACCAACATGGTGAAGCCTGTCTCTAGTAAACACACACACACACACACACACACACACACACACACACACTAGCCAGGTGTGGTAGTGCGCGCCGGTAGTCCTAGCTACCAGGGAGGCTGAGGCATGAGAATCGCTTGAACCCAGGCAGTGGAGGTTGCAATGAGCCGAGATCGCACACTGTACTCCAGCCTGGGTGACAGAGCAAGACTCTGTCTCAAAGGAAGGAAGGAAGGAAGGAAGGAAGGAAGGAAGGAAGGAAGGAAGGAAGGAAGGAAGGAAGGAAGGAAGGAAGGAAGGGAGGGAGGGAGGGAGGGAGGGAGGGAGGGAGGGAGGGAGGGAGGGAGGGAGGGAGGGAGGGAAAGAGAGAGAAAGAGAGAAAGAAAGAAGCCATAGAAGCAGTAGCAGTACATGTGACTGCCACAAACAGAATTTGCAGATCTTTTCACATTACAATTGTTGAAGATGGTTATTTCCAAAATTCAATAGTAACTAGACCTAAAAATAAATCTTGTTTAAAGTGTTAATAAAATACAAACAGTATATTACTCTATCATAGTTTTTTAATTAAATGTTTTATTTTGAAATAATTGTAGATTCTCAGGCAGTTGTAAAAAAAAAAAAGTAGATCCTGCATACTCGCTACCCAGTTTTCCCCAGTGATAACATCTTGCAAAACTATAGTAAAATATCAGAACTAGGATATGGCTACTGATACGGTCAAGATATACAGAACATTTTCATCACCACAAGGATCCCATGTTACACTTTTATAGCCTCATATACTTCCCTCCCATCCCATCCCGTGCTTAAACCCTGGCAACCGCTAATCTCCTCTCCATTTCTGTAATTTTGTCATTTCTCAAATGTTATTGATATGGAATCCCACAGTATGTAACGTTTTGTGATGACCTTTCCACTCAGTACAACTCTCTGGAGATTCATTCAAGATGTTGCATGTATCAGTGGCTTGTTCCTTTTACTGCTGACTAGTATTCCATAGTGTCACTATACTACAGGTTGTTTAACCCATTGAAAAACATCTGGACTGCCTCGGTTTTGGCTATTACAAATTAAACTATTATAAACATTCATGTACATGTTGCTGTGTCAACATAAGTTTGCACTTCTCTGGAATAACTGCCCGGGAATATAATTGCTAGGTCACATACTAGTTGCATATTTAGTCTTATGAGAAAACCACCAAACTTTTTCAGAGTGGCTCGGTACCATTTTACATTCTCACCAGCAATGTATTTATGAGTGATCCCGGTTTTACCCATCCTCAGAGCAGTTTGTGTTAATGGTGACATGTCTCTTCACATCTTTTTTCCATTTTCTAATTGGATTATTTATTTTACTGTTGAGCCTTGAGTGTTCTTTGTATTTTCTACATACAAGTCCTTCATCAGATATGCGGTTTGCATTTTCTGCCCAACCTATAGCTTGTTTCTTTATCCTTTTAACAGAGCAAAAGTTTTTAATTTCGATGAACTCCAATTTATTAATTTTTCCTTGTATGAATCATGCTCCTAATGTCAAGCTTAATAACTCTTTGTCTAGCCCTAGGTCCAAAAGATTTTTGGATGTTTTCCTTTGTCTATAGTTGTAATCTTTAGTTGTAAAGTGTGATCATGAGGTGTCTTAATGTAGATTTCTATGAGTTTATCCTTTTTGAGATTTACTTGCCTCCTTGATTATGTAGGTTTAGCTCTCTTGCCAACTTTGGAAGTTTTCAGCCATTACATTTTTTGGTTCTTTTCCAGCTCCACTCTCTTTTTTCTTTCCTTTCAGAAGTCTAGTGACACAATTGTTAGTTTCTTTTTTGCTGTAGTCTCAGAGGTCTCTGAGGCTTTGTATTTTTTTTTCAGCCTATTTTCTCTTTTTTTCAGAATGGGTAATTTCTATACTATCTTCAGTGTTACTAACTGCTTCCTCTGTTTCATCTATTCTGATGTTAGGTCCATTCATCGAGTATTTTGATTTAAGTTTTTGTATTTTTCAGTTCCCATTTTCCCATTTAGTTGCTTATATATCTTCTATATCTGTGTTGAGACTTCCTATTTCTTTGCTTACATTTTCTATTTTTTCATTTGTTTTAAGTATGTTTATATTTGTTTATTAAAGTATTTTCATAATGCCTTCTTTGAAATCTTTGTCAGATAACTCTAATATCTTTATCATGTCAGTGTTGGCATCTACTGATTGTCTTGTTACATTCAACTTGAGATTTTACTGGTTCTTAATATGCCAAGTGATTTTCTATTAAAACTTGAAATTTTTGAATATCTTATGATGAGACCTTGGATCTTATTTAAACTTCTGTTTTAGCCGGCTTCATTTGATGCTACTTCAGCAGAAGGGGGATGCTGCCTTAATTTTTCAGGTGGGATGTAAGTCCAGGTTTCTTGTTTAGCCTTTATTGATACCCAGTAGGAAGAGATTATCCTTTTTACTTTTTGACAGGGGTGAAAATTTCAGCTTCCCAGTAGGTTGCCACTGATGGTCATCTGTCTTACAGCTTGACAAGGCTAGAAGATTATACTTCCCACTCAGCCTTTACTGGCTTAGGAGGAGGTGGGCAGTTATTGTTTAAAAGTATCTGTCTTGTTAGGCTTCCCCTTTCCTAGTTCTTTGGCTGAAGAAAAAAGGCTTTTCTTGGGGCACTTTTTTTTCTGTTTTCCTTGGCTATCGTAGATTGCCAATTTTCTGGCTCCAGGTCTGAGATATATAAGGCAAAAAGATAATCTAAGGAACTAACCACCATATCATTCATTGGGACTCAAAGTATCCAGCCAGCCTTCCTACTACCTCTCTACACTTGCTAGAGTTTTTAATATTTGTTTCATACATAATGTACAGGGTTTTTAGTTGAATTTGGTGGGAGAAAGAGGGAAAGATATGTCTATTCCATCTTCTAAAAAGTAGAAGTCTTCTCTATCACTATTTTTTAATAGTTTGATTACTATATTTAAATACAATTAGTTTCTTTTGCAATCCCATAAATTTTGTTTATGCATTTACAAACAATTTTCTGAGAATCACCACATGGCCGTTGAGGTCCATGGCATGGAACCACCATGGGCCACTTTAGAGAAAAATCTTAAAAGTTAGAGACCAGAAAGAAGCAGCACAGAATTCTATTCCAAGATGAAGCAATGGGTACAACTGCCTTCTTTAGAGCACACGTTGGCTCTTCTAACTTCCAGGTACCCTCTCTAACACCACCAAGGGCCACAGGGAGAAGAGTAACTAGAGCTAGAGTGATGACTTGGAGAGGAGTAGGGAGACATCTATTATCTTGCAAGCCTGGTGGCCCAAGCCTACAAACTCAGAGATCATCACCTGTCACCCTACTTGAGCAGTAAAGCTAACCATTCTTCCATTGCTTTGGGTATGGGCTTTCCATTCCCCAGGATAGTCCCTTCTTAATTTCCACTACATTGGAAATCCCTTTTCAATGGCCCAGAATATTCACAGGCATGCCTTCCACTCTGAAGGGAGGTACAGGTGTTTGTCATCCTGTTGGCAAGTGGTGAAGCAGCAGGGAAAATTCATACACCCATTTTGCATTTAAATGTGTATCTACTCTTTCATTAGATGGTGAATTCCTCAGAGGAAATGAACTGTGTTTCATTTTTTTTTTCCTTTTATTCTCAGTGTTTAGCAGAGTATAAAGCACATGGCAGATGCCTAATAAATGTTACTAAATGAACAAGTAAGTCTATACTGGAGAAAAATGGTATATTTAGGATTTATCAAATACCTCGTGTTTGTGTATTTCTATTTTAATTTTAAAAAGCATTCTTAGATTATTTAAAACAAATATTACTAGTTATTTATTGGGCTGTAACATTTTTAGTATCTTCTTACTTATCCACCACTACTACTGATCTGAGTTTGGACAACAAAATGTATGCACATTTTCTCGATTTCACAGACCATCTGGCACAGATGTCATGCATGTTGCTACCTCATAGATATGTTAATGAGTGACACAAAGTTTCCAGGTCCAATCACAAAAATGCCATTCCCTCCTCCACTTCCTTAACCACATTCTAAAGGCCAAGAGAAACACGTCCTAGGGCAACAGTCTGGAGAGTATAACCCTAGAAATAAGATTGATTCAGATAAACCCCCGAGTGATCTGCCAGTGACTAATGGTAATATCTTTAGTTAGCCAGAGTTCAAAAATACAAAAAGATGAAAATAATCTCATAAATCTTAAACTCATGTAGCCCTACTCCATAGCAAAGACTTCCTGAAAGCAAATAATGATTTAAAAAATTAACTTCTTATGTTAACTAGCTACCCAGATAAGTTCAAGAAGTAGAATGAATACTATCCAGGAATTGAAAGGAAATGACTAAGAGTTAGGAAATGGTTCCAGCATCAAGTATGACAATTTGTAAAGAAGGGTGACATTCCACGCCTCCTATCTGGGTAGGGCTTACAGGACATCCTATGAACTGTCATAAAAGATAAATCTGGGTTTGTCTTACTAAGGCCAATGACAAAGACAGCTTGGCAGTGAAACTGACAGCTAATACTGTGAGTGAGGCCACTGACGACAGTAATGAATGAATAACCTGTCCGGAACTCTTCATCAGTGAGATAGGAACCATGGAAGAATTAATAGATCCAGTCAGGTTTCAGAGGGCACACCTTCTGCATAGCCCAGATAGATAAGAAAAGAGGATTTTTAAGGTAGATGATTTGATTTCTATGCTTAAATAAAAATAGATTTGTGGTTTGAATTAAAATAAAACAAAAATGGAAGTAAACAAAGTTTCAATAAAATACAAAACATATTTTAGATATGTTATAAGCACAGTGCATACAAAACACAGATATTTATAAAGTTAGTTAGAAGTCCTTATTACTTGCTAAGAGGAAATTCTGTGGCATGTACAATAAGTGCTGCTATCAGGAATGCTTTGATAAAGAAGTTTGGGTATAGGCAGTTCACTCAACATACTTTTCTAAAGAAGCTAGACAACATTTTTTTAGATTTGAAGAGAAAATATTGCTTTAAAAATTATGTATTAACTTCCAATAGAAAAATCAGTAATTAAGTCAAAGTGGAGTTAGGTATTTAAATAGGCATCAAGGCAAATTAGTATTGATAACTTCTTTTCATTTCTAAATAGAAAAAATTATTTTGATTGGCCTTATAAATGTGCTTATTTAAATGCTGCAACCAAGATTGCAGTTTTAAACGACCATTTGGCTAGCATGCCTTGAGGGAGTATCTCACAATGCTCCCTAAAGTTTCTGTGAAGAATATTTTTAAAAAAGCAAAACAGCCACCCGAATCCAGCAGCACATCAAAAACCTATCCACCACAATCAAGTCGGCTTCATCCCTGGGATGCAAGGCTGGTTCAACATACACAAATCAATAATCGTAATCAATCACATAAACAGAACTAGTGACAAAAACCACATGATTATCTCAATAGACGCAGAAAAGGCCTTTGATAAAATTCAACACCACTTCATGCTAAAAACTCAATAAATTAGATATTGATGGAAGGTATCTCAAAGTAATAAGAGCTATTTATAACAAACCCACAGCCAATATCATACTGAATGGGCAAAAACTGGAAGCATTCCCTTTGAAAACCATCACAAGACAAGGATGCCCTCTCTCACCACTCCTATTCAACACAGTATTGTAAGTTCTGGCCAGGGCACTCTCGAAAGAGAAAGAAATAAAGGGTATTCAAATAGGAAGAGAGGAAGTCAAATTGTCTCTGTTTGCAGATGACATGATCGTATATTTAGAAAACCCCATTGTCTCAGCCTGAAATCTCTTTAAGCTGATAAGCAATTTCAGTAAATTCTCAGGATACAAAATCAATGTGAAAAAATCACAACTATTCCTATACACCAATAAGAGACAAACAGGGAGCCAAATCATGAATGAACTTCCATTCACAATTGCTACAAAGAGAATAAAATACCTAGGAATCCAACTTACAAGGGATGTGAAGAACCTCTTCAAGGAGAGCTACAAATCACTGCTCAAGGAAATAAGAGAGGACACAAACAAATGAAAAAATATTCCATGCTCACAGACAGGAAGAATCAATACCATGAAAATGCCCATAATGCCCAAAGTAATGTATAGATTCAATGGTATCCCCATCAAGCTACCAATGACTTTCTTCACAGAATTAGAAAAAAAAACTCCTTTAAATTTCATAGGGAACCAAAAAAGAGCCCACATAGCCAAGATGATACTAAGCAAAAAGAACAAAGCTGGAGGCATCATGCTACCTGACTTCAAACTACACTACAAGATTACAGTAACCAAAACAGCATGGTACTGGTACCAAAACAGATATATAGACCAATGGAACAGAACAGAGGCCTCAGAAATAATGCCACACATCTACAACCATCTGATCTTTGACAAACCTGACAAAAACAAGCAATGGGGAAAGGATTCCCTATTTAATAAATGGTGTTGGGAAAACTGGCTAGCCATATACAGAAAACTGAAACTGGACCCATTCCTTACACCTTATACAAAAATTAACTCAAGATTAATTAAAGACTTAAACGTAAGACCTAAAACCATAAAAACTCTAGAAGAAAACATAGGCAACACCATTCAGGACACAGGCATGGGCAAAGACTTCATGACTAAAACGCCAAAAGCAATGGCAACAAAAGCCAAAATTCACAAATGGGATCTAATTAAACTAAAGTGCTTCTGCACAGCAAAAGAAACAATCATCAGAGTGAGCAGGCAACCTATAGAATGCTAGAAAATTTTTGCAATCTACCCATCGGACAAAGGTCTAATATCCAGAATCTACAAGGAACTTAAACAAATTTACAAGAAAAAAACAAACAACCCCATCAAAAAGTGGGCAAAGGATATGAACAGACACTTCTCAAAAGAAGACATTTATGCAGCCAACAATCATATGAAAAAAAGCTCATCATCACTGGTCATTACAGAAATGCAAATCAAAACAACAATGAGATACCACTCATGCCAGTTAGAATGGCGATCATTAAAGAGTCAGGAAACAACAGATGCTGGAGAGGATGTGAAGAAATAGAAACGCTTTTACACTGTTGCTGGGAGTGTAAATTCATTCAACCATTGTGGAAGACAGTGTGGCGATTCCTCAAGGATCTAGAACCAGAAATACCATTTGACCCAGCAATTCCATTACTAGGTATATACCCAAAGGATTATAAATCATTCTACTATAAAGACACATACACATGTAAGTTTACTGCAGTACTGTTCACAACAGCAAAGACTTGGAATCAACCCAAATGCCTGTCAACGATAGACTAGAAAAAGAAAATGTGGCACATATACACCATGGAATACTATGCGGCCATAAACAAGGATGAGTTCATGTCCCTTGCAGAGACATGGATGAAACTGGAAACCATCATTCTCAGCAACTAACACAGGAACAGAAAACCAAACACCGTATGTTCTCACTCATAAGTGGGAGTTGAACAATGAGAACACATGGACACAGGGAGGGGAACATCACACACCAGGGCCTGTTGGGGAATGGGGAACTAGGGGAGGGATAGAGAAATACCTAATGTAGATGACGGGTTGATGGGTGCAGCAAACCACCATGGCATGTGTATACTTATGTAACAAACCTGCATGTTCTGCACATGTATCCTGGAACTTAAAGTATAATAATAATAATAATAAAAAATAAAGCAAAACACTAAAATCTATGATTGACAGGCAATTTATTACCAGCTTCTGAGAGGAAATTCTGCTACTCTAATGCCCCAGGCAGCTGATTTAGGAATCACAGTCTTTCGATGATACATGGTTTATAACCTGAAAGAGAAGAAAACTGCCTGCAGAGAAGTAGAGAGATTTTATTAGTGCCTGCCTTTCAGCACAGAAACCAGAGGACTATTTGCTGAGGTTGCTAGGATACTACTCCCTTCAGTTACCTCCCTCCACAGACAAAGGCAGAGATTGCAACCCCTTTCACCCACACTCTTCCCTCTTCATGAGAAATCAAGAAAGAAGAAAAGAGAAAGAGAAAGAAAGGGAAGGAAGGAAGGAAGGAAGGAAGGAAGGAAGGAAGGAAGGAAGGAAGGAAGGAAGGAAGGAAGGAAGGAAGGAAGGAAGGGAGGGAGGGAGGGAGGGAGGGAGGGAGGGAACGAGGAAGAGAAAGAAGGAAGGAAGGAAGGAAAGAAGGAAGGAAGGGAGGGAGGAAGGGAAAGAAGGAAGGAAGGAAGGAAGGAAGGAAGGAAGGAAGGAAGGAAGGAAGGAAGGAAGGAAGGGAGGGAGGGAGGGAAAATAATGCACTTGAGGGGGCTGGTAGAGAAGTACTGAGTCCTGGAAGGTAGAGCACATTGGAGGAGAGGGTAAAGGAGGTGGGCCGAGTCCTCACAGCAGGGCTTGGGGAGAGTTAACCGCACTTCACACATTCCACTGCTTCAGAGAGACAGAGGACTATGTATAAGAATAGACAATCCCCCTCCATACAGCAAGCCTGGCAGGGATATATCTGAGAAGTAGCCTATACGAAAAATATGTAGGAGTACAAGTTAGCATAAATTGACAGCTTTTTGTCATCCTCCAAAATCTGATGCAGTATCAGGCTGTGTTCACAGAGACAGGGTATTTAGGATGCAGGAGGTGACAGGCTCACTCTGCTATGGATCTGTCATGGCCGGAGCATCTCTACAGTCTGGACACCAGGCTGTGAAAAGGAGATGTGGTCCTTGAGGTTCTTCCCAAAGCCCTCTTCTTTTCTCAGTCTGCCACTCCCCAGGACCATCTCATCCCTGTTGCCACATATCATTATGAAGGGAGTTTCCTATATGGAGACACCTGGTCAGGGGAGGAGGGGAGTTATTCACCACTGGAGTCTTAATGCAGGAGCAGGGCCAATCTTGGGGGAAAACGGGATGTAGGGAAGATTTCAAATTATTTGGTCCAGAGGGAGAGTCCCTTCCTAAACATCACAATTAACGTGCTTGCCAGCAGGCAGCCCTACACGTCACCCACCCCCATGGCGCCAATTACCATTTATGTATTGATGGTGCCAATTACCATTTATGTGTTGATGTCCCCTTGAGACCATACCTACAACCAACTGGACAGGAGAAGGTCGGCAGGAAGCTTCTGGGAAAGTTCTACCTTAATTTTAAAAGAATGACAGGAGATGTCTTTCTCTTTCTGCTAGATGTGAATAAGACAGTGAGTAATCCTATTTGCTACAACCAGCCTCCTTGTTACCACAAGGAAAACCGGCTTACAGATGACACTGATGCTATGGGTCATGGAGTAGAGGAGAAAAGAACCTTTTTTCTTGATAACATCATTTAGCTGCTGAATCAACCCTGAAGACCACCCTATGTCTGAATCTCCTTTAATGTGAGCTAACAAATTTTTTAATTAGTCAAGCCAATTTGAATTGAATTTTTAGTAACTTGACGTCAAAAAAACATCCTAACCAAAACATCATGTATTCTCTACCAGGAATCTGATTGTGCAAGGGCTTTGCACTGAACAATCCACATTTACTAAACAGGCCACTAAAGAGTCAGATTCACCATTTAGTCTTATTAGAAAGGTGTCCTAACTGTGGACATAAAACCAGCTGGGTTCTTGTTTCCTAACTACAGACATAAGACCAGTGGGGTTCTTTTGTCCAGTTCATCTTATATATGGTGCATAGAGTATAGTGCCAAAGAGGGGGTGTTAGAACCCCAGCTTTACCATTCATTAGCTATGTGACCCCAAGAAAGTGACTTAGGTTCTCTGGGCCTCATTTTCTTCCCCTGCCAATGGAGATCATCATAGTGTTACCTCAGAGGGTCATTGTCAGGATCACATTAAATGATACACGTGGATTAGTTAGGATTTATTTCAGCTATGAGTAGCAAACAAAATAAGTCATGAATATGATTTAACCAAGAGAGAAATTTCTTTTACTGTCACATTCAAGGATCCAAAGATATTTATTCCAGGACGGACATGGCCCTTCATAATATCAGAGACCTACCTTATTTACTCATCCTGAAGGTTCCCTCACAGTACACAATGGTTCCTAGAACTCCAGTTATTCAGTCCCCATTCCAGGCAGGGGGGCAGAAATAGAAAAGAAAGGCATGTTTCTACTCTTTAAGAACATTCCCTGGAAGTCATACACACCACTTCTGCAGGTGTGACCCGATAAAAAATCAAGGAATTTGTTATGGAAGAAGGGGAGAAGGCATCCAACTTCTGCAACAATCTGTGAAGTATGAAAACCTTGAGATGGAACAAAGTCAGTAGCATTATCTGGCAGTTATTCTTATAAAAAACCTCCAATTCTCTTCCCCACAACAGGTCCACCTCCCACACCCAAACTCCCACCCTCAGCCTGGCTTCAGTCAAAATCCCACCCTGTCTTGCAGGCCCATGAGGGTCCATTTAAACTAGCAGCTATTGCAATGTCACACTGTCCAGGCACAAGACACACAAAAATAAAATTATTCCTACTCTCAAGAATCTCACTGGAAAGTAAGAGACTGCCAAATTACTGCACGTGAGGCTGTGCCTGGCTCATAAGAAATGCTCAGTGTGAGGGCCGGGCACAGTGGCTCACACCTGTAATCCCAGCACTTTGGGAGGCTGAGGCAGTCAGATCACAAGATCAGGAGTTCGAGGCCAGCCGACCAATATGGTGGAACTCCATCTCTACTAAAAATACAAAAATTAGCCATGGTGGTGCACATCTGCAATCCCAGCTACTCAGGAGGCTGAGGCAGGAGAATCGTTTGAACCTGGGAGGTGGAGGTTGCAGTGAGCTGAGATCGTGCCACTGCACTCCAACCTGGGTGACAGAGCAAGACTCCATCTCAAAAAAAAAAAAAAAAAGGAAAAGAAAGAAAAAGAAATGCTCAATGAGTCTTTGCAATTATTATTCTTCTGGTTAAGGACCCTAGACTATAGGCTAGGAGGACCTGAGCTTGAACTCCTGCTCCACCACTTACCAGCTGTGTGACCAACTAAACCCTTCTGTGCAGTAGCCCTGTTTCCATATCTTTGACAACTGTATTCAGCTCTCATTTAATGTATTATAAAAGAACATGGCATCTCAGCTTCTTTTCTAAACTTGATTATTTCAGTCACAAGTCTTGTAGATCACAACACTCTAAGAAGTTATTGTCTGGCCAGGCCCAGTGGCTCACACCTGTAATCCCAGCACTTTGGGAGGCTGAGATGGGTGGATCACCTGAAGTCAGGAGTTCAAGACAAGCCTGGCTAACATGGCAAAACCCCGTCTCTACTAAAAATACAAACATTAGCTGGGCTTGGTGGTGCATGCCTGTAGTCCCAGCTACTCAGGAGGCTGAGGCAGGAGAATCGCTTGAACACGGAAGGCAGAGACTGCAGTGAGCCGAGATGGCACCACTGCACTCCAGCCTGGGTGACAGAGTGAGACTCCACCTCAAAAAGATAGATAAATAAAAAAGTTATTGTCTGGAGTGTGACTTCTAAATGTCATTATATAAAAAAATGTTGCTCAGATCTGCTTTTAACTAGTAATACTAAGAACATGTCTTGTCAAGTAGTTGAGGTCCTAATACACCAGAAGGATACTGTAATAAAAGAACACACAGTCTAGAAAATAGTTAAAACATGTTTGTCCAAATTATCTTCCAAGGAGAGAAAAGGCAGCTATTATTTATGATCATGTGGCTTGGAAATCTAAAAATAGTTTTAGGCCAGATGCCTAAAACATGAAATAGAGAAGTCAGTAAGCAGATAATTTAGGTTTGTCATTTTATTCACAGTTATCTGGTAATTTGAGTTAAGCATAAATAAATAATTGGCTGGATGTGTTTGCAGTCAATTCATTGGTTTTATCATGAGAAGTTTAAAGAGAGATTGATGTTTCCAGTAAAAAATATTTTTTGAGTTCATTATAATAAGAAAGGAAGAAAGAAGAAAAAGGAGAAAGAGAAGAAGGAAAAGGAAGAATGAAAGGGAAGAGAATTTTAACTTGTCTGCATTTACAGGAAATATGAGAATTCTGACTCCTCCAGCAGAGAAATAGAAATGCAATGCTTGATGCTAACAAAGAAACACATAATTCACTCTCATATTTTCTCAGATGCAACTGGCTAGCTAGGAAGACAAGCTCAATTATAGAATATCTGTCCTCCAGAGGCACAGTTTGATCTTAAGTTGTCAGAAAATTTTATCACTCCTTTTTACAACAAATAACTGTCTAAGTTAAAGACTATCATTTAACAATATATGGAGAGGTGGCCTGCTTCAGGAGAGGCAAGCTTACAACACGCCTGGCCAGAAGCTTTCCAATCCTTAATGAAAGCCTAAAAATCTAAAAATATTAGTTGAAAGTATTCACAAAAAAAAAACAGTGTCCTAAAAACTAACATTTCTAAGGTCACTCCAATTCCTGAGTACAGAATACTGTATTAGGATATCCCTGATCAAAAGAGCACATCTCATTCTCTGCTCTCATCTCTAACATTCTGTTCCTCATTTGTTACCGTGACCTGTGAAATGGAGTCTCACTGTACTATATAAGAGCAACACTAGAAGACCAATATTTCACAAAGAGCAGCCCAGAGGTGATTAAATTTATAAACCCATAGTCCATACGCCAGAGGGATTTTAGGCCCCAAGATGTTAGGGGAAAAAAAAAAAAGTTACTGTTGGTTATGTTGCTTTTGATTAGAGATAAGAGTAAATCTGATTCAAATTTCTTAAACCAAAAAAAGAAATAAAGGAAAAAATAAATGTACAGAAACAGTGTTGACTTCCAGAATCCACCATGTCTGTTTCTCTGTGTGCTCTCAGCTCCGCCCTCCTTCTGTGTCAACTTTGTCCTCTTTCTAGCTTCCTTCCCAAAAGAAAGACCTACAGGAGTTCCAGACCTCACATCCTCATGGCACATTTTCTGTAAGAAATGAGAACGTTTCTCCCAGTCACTCTTTCCAAAGAGAATGGGAGTATTTTTCCAAAATCTCTTACTTGACATCTTACCTCATCCAGTTAAGAAGAAATGAAGGGAGATGGTCACAGCCCCGCTCTTAAACCAATTACTATAAGCAAAGAGTAAGGGGCTTTGAAGACGGGCAGTGAGGACCCTCCCTGGACCTGAAGGTGAAGTCAGGCCTAAAATGGGTAAGAATGTTAAAGAAGTTTCCCAAAAGAAATAGCTGGATGCTAGTAGAAAAGGGGAAGGCAGGCGGGTGGGAGTCAAGGGAGAATTCTGAGGAGTAAGCAACAGATGCCCATTGCAAGTTATTTAGAATACTTTTTAAATTGCAGAAACCACTTCTAATTAGCCTAAGCAGAAAATGGCACTTTATTATAAGGCTCCCCCAAAATCACTTAGGCTTAAGAGTATGAATGCTACCAGAAGGATCTGGAACCAGGGGTACAAAGTCACTGAAACTTTCTCTCCATCCTTTGTTTCTCCTCCTCCATTGGTATATGGTCTCTTCTGTGTTTGAATTGGTCTCCTTTATCCTTAAATCCACATGGTAGCGTAAGACTTCCAAGTCTCCTGATTAGACAAATGTCCAGTTCTCAGAGAAAATGAATCCCATTCTGTGGGTCTTAGTAGTAGAATTCTATGAAAGAGATTCGAATTGAATTTGGATCCGGTGATTGTCCCTCATCAGGAGGTAGAGTTATAATTTACAGAATGACTCCAAAAAGTTCACTTCTGTGACGGACGTATGGTGGGATGGACCATGGTGCAGTTCCCAGAGAAGGGATGGCTGAGAAGACCATGCAGTAAGTGTCCAGTGTGTACCCCTTACAACATGTTTTGCATGATATTGGCCACATGAAACATTTATAGCATAAATTTTGTTCTAAAATTGAAAATGTATATAAAAAGGAACAAACTATCAAATCCAGGACTTTAAGGAAAGAAGCAAGAGAAAGATTCTTTCTTCCCCAGTGCTTGGCCAAAACCCTCTGAGCATCTTTTTTGCTCCAGAAACAGTTTGCCTGAGGCCAGTTAGCACACCTTACTGCATCATCACAGTTATTTCCATGCATGTTCCCTGAGAGGACACCATTCTTTTTTTTTTTTTTTTTTTTTGAGATGGAGTCTCGCTCTGTCACCCAGGCTGGAGTGCCGTGGCATGATCTTGGCTCACCGCAACCTCTGCCTCCCGGTTTCACACCATTTGCCTGCCTTAGCCGCCCAAGTAGCTGGGACTACGGGCACCCGCCACCACACCCAGCTAATTTTTTGGTTTTTTTAGTAGAGACGGGATTTCACCATGTTAGCCAGGATGGTCTCGATCTCCTGACTTCATAATCTGCCTGCCTCGGCCTCCCAAAGTGCTGGGATTACAGGCATGAGCCACCTCGCCGGGTCAAGGACACCATTCTTTTAGAGCTGGAAATGTGATTTTTATATTCACACATGCAACTACATTAGTACCTATCTCAGAGTTAAAGTTCAATCATATGCATTCAATTCATGTATTAATAAATTAATGAGGCTGAGATTATCTTGTTCCTTCATTCACTAAACATTTGAATAAATGCTTTGTTTGAAGAACTATTTGAGAAATTATAGAAAAAAATTAAATATTGAAGACATTGGTAGTCTTTCATGACTTGTGCTTAAATGAAAAGATGTTCAAAATGTATCAAAATTGAAAAGCAACATATGATTCGCGATAAGTGTTTTCTTATTCCCACTCAAAGTATTTAGTCAAATATTAATAAGGGTGTTTTTTGTTGGGAAACTATAACAATGAGCCCAATACTATATATTTAGAATACAGTTGGACTTCAGGCTGGTCGTGGTGGCTCACGCCTGTAATCCCAGCACTTTGGGAGGCTGAGGCGGGTGGAACACCTGAGATCAGGAATTCGAAACCAGCCTGACCAATATGATGAAACCCTGTCTCTACTAAAAATACAAAAATTAGCTGGGCATGGTGGCATATGCCTGTAGTCCCAGTTACTTGGCTGAGACAGGAGAATTGCTTGAACCTGGGAGGCAGAGGTTGCAGTGAGCCGAGATTGTGCCATTGCACTCCAGTCTGCACGACAGAGCAAGGCTCCATCTCAAAAAAAAAAAAAAAAAAATAGAGTCAGACTTCAATAAATATTTGTTAGTGAATGAATGTTGACTTTAAGCATACATTACAAAAATGTTTCCTAACATTTTTCACATCATGGCACACTTTTATAAAAATTCTTTTATTTGGTCTGGACCATTGGGTGTACCCTGAGGTCATTCCCAATCTGAGGTGATTAGGAATGTGTGGCTCTGACAATCCTTGGCACTGACTGCAGGTATCAATATCTAGCACATTTTTATATGGTAGTTAAGAAGAAGAATGAATAATGTAGGGCCCAAATTTTTCACCTTAAACGTCTCAACTCCTTTTGGACTGTAAGACTGTAGAGGACTTTTTTTTTTTTTTTTTTTTTTTTTGAGACAGTCTCACTCTGTCACCCAGACTGGAGTGCAGTGGTGCAATCTCAGCTCACTGCAACCTCTGCCTCTTGGGTTAAAGCAATTCTCATGCCTCAGCCACCTGAGTAGCTGGGATCTGGGATTACAGGTGTGCACCACCATGCCTGGGTAATTTTTGTATTTTTAGTAGAGATGGGGTTTCACCATGTTGGCCAGGCTGGTCTTGAACTTCTGGCCTCTAGTGATCCACCCACCTCAGCCTCCCAAAGGACTTTCTTTTTTAAAACTACCTCTTAGGTAAGTCATTTTTAGCCCTACTGTCTATACAAATATTTCTTTACATGAGGGACCATTATTCCAAACAAATTGTGGGGAAAATTGACTTAAAAATTATGCTGCCAAGTTATCTCAGTTCCCAAAAGATCAGCTACTAGACATTTGGATTTCTAGAAGATGAAATAACATGTGCTTTTCTTGGTTCTCTCTGTTTTTCTCCTACTTTTAGGAGTTAATCCAGCTGCAAAAATCTGGGAATGTTCAATTCAATTTCCTGATGTGAAGAGAGAATATACAACTGCATTTAGTGACACTCTCAACCAGACCCATGTGTCCTTTTCCTACAAAACGTGTCCTCCTGAATGATCCATGGGCACCCCAGCCATTGTTCACTCTTAGCCCCCTCTCTTACACATATTTGCTCTCCACAAAGTTCCTGTTTTCCTCCTTCCTTTGAGCTCTTCTTGTATGGTTTCTTGTGGGTAAGAACAGTCACCCATTCCAGAGTCTTGGAGTCATCCCGAGTCCCTCCTTGACATCACCCTGCCCCTACTTCACCTATTTTAGCACAACAGCCACGCAAAGCCCCATTTTTTTAACCATATAAACAGTCTCAAAATTGCCCTCCATTCTCAATGCCACCCTTACCCATCATGTCTTGTTAAAGCTCTTTTCAAAATCTCCCTGCCTTTCTTTATTCCACCTCCTTTAATCAATTTCCAATACTTTAGCTAAAGAGATCTTCTAAAACATGTAAATCTAAACAAGTCATTCCTCCACTCAGAAATCTTCAGTGGTTTCCTATTTCCTGTAAGGAAGAACTGAACACGGCATAGCACACAGAGCCCTGTTTATGTGGTGCAAACTATCAGTCCAGTTTCATTTCTCGGTGCAACCTCTCAGACTTGAGGAGCATTCAATGACCTTTAGTTTCTTAAGTTTGCATGTTCTTTCATGCCTCTCTGTCTGCACATGCTGTTCCTTCTTCCTGGAAAAGATATTCATGATTCTGCCATATCTGCCTAGCGGAAATCTTTTACCATCAACAGTACACTCAAGAATCACTTTCTCAGTGGAGCTTTCCATGATCTCCTCAGTCTGGTTTAAGTACCTCTTTGTAGCAGAGGCTGTGGATGCCTGGTCCATATCCCTAGCCCTTACCACATCAGGGCATTCAAGCCTACTTTCCAACTGCTGGTATCTGCATTTCTTTGCCCAAGGACGCATGTCGTTTGCCTGTGGAGCAAGCCCAAATTGGTCCAAAGGAATACTCTTGGGAGCAACTTCAACTAATGGAAGTTGAGGTATAAATATTCCAACTCCCTACCCATTGGACAGAAAATAAGTTTGGGGCTTGCGCTTTATACTAACTCCCCCAAGCTCCCCAGTGGGGTTTGATTCTAGTCGTCCATAGCAGCTGGCTTGATACTGTCTTACATTGTCCACATGCCCTTTCCCATCTTTCTTAACTACCCTCCTATTGGCATTTCCTTTACTTACCAAAAGCACTACTTATATTTGAATCTTAGGGTCTGCTTCAGTAGAACCTCAACTAGGACATCCTTTCTGCTATCTTACCAGTGCACTGTGTATGTAATTTTACTACATCAGTCATTTAAACTTGTAATTATCTTCCAATGCCAATATATGTCTTAAGATCAGGAATTGTATATAATTCTTCTTTGTTTCTCCACATCTAAAAAAAAATGCTTGACAATATTAGGCACTCTACAAATGCCTATGGAATAAATGAGTGAATATTTAAAGAATGAATTTTAAAAAGGGAAGGAGGAGAGAATAATAAAGTTAGATTATGGTAAGTCATAATACAAAAGTAATTTGTGAGAAATATTTTTATTAAGTTTAATTTATAAAAGCAAAATCCTCCTTATGTTTCACATAATCCATTGGCACATTAAATATCCCTCATTCAGAAATGTTTTGTCATTCTGAGATTAATACAACCTCCTGTAGTGTTTGAGAATTCTGGTTTCAAAATCTCATAGCTGTGTGATTTAGGGTAGTGTGTCTCTAACTTTAATGTCTATATGAATATCTAAGAATCTTGTTATATGCATATTCTGATGTTGTGTGTGTGGGGTGTGGGGTGCGGCTTGAGAGTCTGCATTTCTAACAAGTTCCCAAGTGATACAGATGCTGCTGGTTCATGAATAGCTAGTCTCTAGGGCAAAGGACATCTACCTCTGTGCCTCTGTTTTCCTCAACTTAAAAACAAAAGAATAATAACCCTATTTTGCTGGGTTGAGAAGATAAATGAAATAATACATGAAAAGCACTTTAAACAATATCTACCATCTAGAAAACTCTCTATACATGTTATCCATTATTATTATAAAACTCATGATATATACCGATGCTTTTTATGAATATTAAAGTGCAGGGTTAAAAAATAAAAATAACTGCAAGTATTTTTATTGTTTATTGAATAATTTGCATATTATTAGTTTCAGGCCTCTGAGCCCAAGCTAAGCCATCATATCCCCAGTGCCCTGCACATATACATCCAGATGGCCTGAAGCAACTGAAGATCCACAGAAGTGAAAATAGCCTTAACTGATGACATTCCACCATTGTGATTTGTTTCTGCCCCACCCTAACTGATCAATGTACTTTGTAATCTCCCTCACCCTTAAGAAGTTTCTTTGTAGTTCTCCCCACCCTTGAAAATGTACTTTGTGAGATCCATCCCCTACCCGAAAAACATTGCTCTCAACTCCACCACCTATCCCAAAACCTATAAGAACTCATGATAATCCCATCATCTTTGCTGACTCCTTTTTCGGACTCAGCCCACCTGCACCCAGGTGAAATAAACAGCCATGTTGCTCACCCAAAGCCTGTTTGGTGATCTCTTCACACAGACACGTGAAACAACTAGTATAATACTTATGAGAAAAATACAAAAGTCACTGTTGATTAGAAAAAGGCAAACTCTGTAAACTATTTGAAGACGTTTATTCTGAGCCATCTGTGAGGACCACAACCTGTGACACAGTCTGAGGAGGTCCCAGGAACATGTACCCAAGGTGGTCGGGTTACAGGTTGATTTTATACATTTTAGGGAGACAGAAGTTACAGGTAAAGACATAAATTAATACCCCTAAAGTGGTATATATCTGTTTGGCCCAGAAAGGTGGGACGGAAGAGAGAGAGGATTCCAGGTCATAAGTAGATTCAAAGATTTTCTGATAGGCAATGGATTAAAAGAGTTAAACTTTTCCTAAATGGTTGAAGTCAGCAGAAAGAAATGCTTGAGGTTAGGATATGGGGGGTTGTGGAAGCCAAGGTTCTTGTTATGTAAATGAAGCCTCCAGGTAGCAGGCTTCAGAGAGAACAGATGGTAAGTATAACTTATCAGACCTTAAAACATGTCAGACTCTTAGTTAAATCTCTCCTAGATCAGGGAAAGTCCTAGTAAGGAAAGAGGATTCTCTACAGAATGTAAATTTTTCTCCTAAAAGACAGCTCTGCAAGGCCACTCCAAAATATGCCAAAGACATATATTTTGTGCTAAAATACTTTGATTTACTTTAGGGCCTGTTATGTCATGTGATATTATACTAGAGTTAGGTTGGATTTGCTATTTTATTGCTGTAAAGAGTCTGTTCTGTCAGTCTTGGGATCTCTATTTTAATGTTAACACTAGTCAGTTGTGTCTAAACTACAACAGGGAGAGGGTATAATGAGGCAAGACCTATCTCCTCCCTTTTACTCGCATGACATGAACTAGTTTTTCAGGTGTTTTGTTTTGTTTGTTTTGTTTGAGATGGAGTCTCGCTCTGTAGCCAGGCTGGAGTGCAGTGGTATGACCTCAGCTCACTGCAACCTCTGCCTCCTGGGTCCTTTTTCAGGTATTTTTTGGA
This sequence comes from Macaca mulatta, assembly GCF_049350105.2. Lineage (NCBI taxonomy): Eukaryota > Metazoa > Chordata > Mammalia > Primates > Cercopithecidae > Macaca > Macaca mulatta. Next base: position 50,370,048 of record NC_133406.1, read on the forward strand.
ATCCCTTTGGTCAAGAGAGGGGTCCATTCAGTCCATTGGGGGCTTAGAATTTTATTTTTGGTTTATACCACCTATGTACAATTCAAATATATATGTACATATAAATTGAATGTAAACAATAAACGATTTTCAATAACATAAGTATAAGTGCCAGTTCACAATTAGCTGTCAGATGGGAAAAGACAGAAATGATGAGGTCCTGCCCAAGGCTATGGGTTTTGGCACACGGCAGGCTTAGAATCAAGTCCTATCTCTCCTTAAGCAAGTCAATTAACCTTTATTTTTTATTTTTATTTTTTAATTATTATTATTATTATTTATTATACTTTAAGTTCTAGGGTACATGTGCAGAACGTGCAGGTTTGTTACATATGTATACATGTGCCATGTTGGTGTGCTGCTCCCACTAAACTTTATAAGCCTCGTTTTCTCACCTGTTAAGGAGGGAATACTTTCAGCATTCCAACCTGAAAAGAGACAATATGTGTAAGAACTTAACCCAGTGCCTGACACAGAATAAGCATTCAATAAATATCAATTTGAGGCACTATTGTTAAGTCAAAGAGCTCTAGAATTCATTATATGTCTATTAGGCACCGATTCAAAACTAGGAATTAGTTGTAAAAGCACAGGGTTATAAATACCCCAAGACCTGAGCTGAACTAAATTCTGCATCTGGCTACCTGATGGCATGGAACTGGCAAGACATTAGAAGCAGGGACAATTTGGAAAAGGTTCAATTCAGGAAAATCAATCCATGGTAAACAAGCAGAGTGAAGGAGAGTGCCCAGGGGTGTGTTCCAAGCATGCACTGGGCATTGCTTCAGTATCCGCAGACTTTTAACATGATTTTCATCAGAACAGCACATGTGATACTGGAGGTCACACTTTAGAACTTATGGGAAACATTGAGTAGTTGATAATCTAGATTTATTCTGATCAGCAAGAACTATCTCATTGGGAATGTGAAAATCATGAAAATCCTAGCAGAGAAAAACAATACCACTTTAACCTTCATAAGAGCAAAAGATGGTCAACGTGGACACAGTAAATGATGCTCTCCAGATGATACGAAAGTATATTTCAAAATTCCAGAGCAAAGATATACAATTCCCTAAAATGAGCACTAAAGGAGGAAGATGAGGCTGAGAAAGAAAATAAGTTGAGTCTTAATTCACATTAGCAAACATTTATTGAGAATTCTCAAGATGGAGGTGGAGAAGCCTGTAAGACACTGTAGAAAAAGCCCAAGATTTGAAATCAGACAGACAAGGATCTTCTTGCTACTTTTTAAGATAACTTAAGCTTAGCACATGATTTGACCTCTCTGCCTTGCCTACACCTCAATCTTATAAAAATAGGAATAACAATAAAGCACAATTTTGAGTACTGTGAGAATATAAGAGTATGTAAGTCATGCAACTGCCCCTCATGTTGGGCAAATGAATAGGAATATACTTGCCTGGAATATAGGATAGAATATGAAAATAAAATATTGAGGTTATAGATCAACTTCTGTAGGAGTATTATGAAGGAAGATATTCATTCTGACTAATGAAATCAAGTGTTTAAGAAAGAGATGGCATTTGAGTTTGGCCTTGAATTAGGGGTGGGAGTTCTACCAGAAATAAGCAAGAGAGAAAAAGAGCTAGTAAGTTTAGGGTAAATATTCCAGGCAGTTTTAGCAAACACATAGAAGCATGAATATACGAAAATATTTAGGGACTAGTGAGAAATAAAAAGCATTTAAATGTTCAGAAAAGGATGCAGTGGCAAGAAGCAGAAAACAACATTGGAAAGTAGATCAGGAAGAGAACATAAAAGACTTTCAACAGCATGATAGGGGCTTGACATTCTCTGTATTATCAGAAACTTGCAGTTTTACAGGCCTTCACTTCCACGTGCATTATCTTTTCTAACATGCACAAAACTTTGAAGTAGGTAAATGGATTGTTTTTGTTCTCATTTTAATACAGTTAAGGAAATTGAGTCTGAGTGACTTTCTAAGTTAGCAAACAACAAGTATCAGAGTCGGACTAGAAACTAGACCTACTGCCTATTTGACAGATGCTCCTTCCACATTGCCATGCTTTCTCCATAAGCACTTTGGAACCACTAAAGTGCCTTATTACACAGGATTTTGAATGTCAAGCCAAAATGTTCGTCTTACCTTGTTTTTTGGGCAGAGGACTTACATAAACAGAATGGAAATATCAAGTCTGGCAGCAGTCCATAAGGATGCACTGGAGAGAAGAGATGCTAAGACTAAATGTAGAAGACTTAAGAACAATCCTGGCAACATGAAATCCAAAAAAACGTATTTGTAAAACTGTGCAATTGAGTTTCAAAATATGCACTTTACAAGCTCAGGCTGCAAAAGAACCAAGTTAATAGTTAATAAGAAATGGATCTGTGATTTAATTAAGATTAATGTAAGCATTAGTGTTAGGTAGCTGCTAAAAACCAATGTCCTGTTGGCTGTGTTACCGGAAAATTCATGTTCAGAATAAGAAAGGCATGAGATCAACATGTTGCTTGTATCACCCCCAGAAGTGTGTTCAGTTCCAGGAGTCAAACTTTAAGAAGGACACTCCTGATAAGCTGAAGGAGTATAAAACAAATCTATTAGAAGGATGGTTGACAGCCAAAAAAAAACTATGTGAGTTTTTTTTGAGGGGGAAACTAGAAATTTTAACAGAACAAAAGAGAGTGGAGAGGGAGGTTGATTCGAAGGGCAAGACAGATTTTACAGGGCAGAATGAAGACCAACTGTGGGACTGCATAGAATGCAGGACATTTACTGCCAAATTAAGAATCGTTTATAAAACACTAAGCTTGATGCTCCAAATGTATGTGCAATAGCTAAGGGGCTATGTTAAGCCGTGTTGCTGTGAATTGCTACAGTGGGAAACAGATTTGCCAAGAGGGTTTTAAGGAGGTCTCTAAAAAATTTTGAGTCTATAATTTTATGCACACTCACACAATGGTTATTATAAACTTTCAGCAAATTCAGAAGGAAAGGGTAATATAAATCATAGCCATTAAGAAAATAAAGTTGTAAATAAAGTTTTTGCCTTCTAAATAACTTATCAGTGTTACATTATTAAATGTAGAGTAATGCAATATCAAAGACTCATTATTCAAAGCTTCTTGTTCCTCATAATTTACATTTGCTTTAAAAAAAGAAATAGCCAAGAAATCAGACTTTTAAAAAAAGTTTTTCTGGAAATAAAACATTTTCTCTCACTCTCTGTTTAGTGCTATATTGCCTTTTTAAAAAAGTATAAAAGGGAAAAGTTTCTAGAAGTTGTTAAATTTTAAGTCACCCTGGTATTTTTACCAAAATACTCTCACAGATCATTTTATGAATATACTTTTTTTCGGCCGGGCACGGTGGCTCACGCCTGTAATCCTCGCACTTTGGGAGGCCGAGGCGGGCAGATCACGAGGTCAGGAGATCAAGACCATCCTGGCCAACACGGTAAAACCCCATCTCTACTCGAAATACAAAAAAATTAGCAGGGCGTGGTGGCGGGCGCCTGTAGTGCCAGCTTCTCGGGAGGCTGAGGCAGGAGAATGGCGTGAACCCGGGAGGCGGAGCTTGCAGTGAGCTGAGATCGCGCCACTGCACTCCAGCCTGGGCGACAGAGCGAGACTCCGTCTCAAAAAAAAAAAAAAACTTTTTTTCTAATTTGTTTTCTACTCATTTGCCTAATTTAATTCTCCTGTGATTTACTTCTTGTACTGTGATAAATTTGCCTATATAACAAAAGCTTATATATTAGTCATCAGTTTATATACATGATAAAACCAATCTAATTTACTGTGCTGTTAATTTGAGCCTTTTATTAGCTAGTATGTGTGCTATTATGAAATAAAGTAACATCATTCTGTAGCGTCTAGATTAGGCTCTGAGGTATCCATTGAAATATGCTAAAAATAGATTTAGAGTCTATTTTACTATGTTCTTATTTTCTGTAAATTGCTAATCCAAGTAGTACATAAATCATATTTTTAGCCCCACATCTCCTTTCTTAATAAAAATGCAAAACACATTTATTAAGCACAGAACACATACAAATTTCTTTTCTATGCATAAGATAAACGCAAAAAAGTAAAATTTGTGAAAAGCTTTCAATGAGTTTATGAGCTAGTTGAGGAAATATTTGTGAAGACAGAACTAAAATTACTACAAAATATTTTACTATGACAACTAAATGAATAATTACAATTAACATCAAAATTATTTTTTATAAAATCAGCTCATATTTTTCCATCTCCTTATGTCACCAATTCCTCTTTTTGATCAAATAAATTCAAAGAAAACAATATGTAAATTGTAAATCTATATGTTGGCCAGCTAATACTATTGTATCATTTATAGGAAGTGTCTCGAGTAACAGTAAGAATTTCCATATGATTTCATTGCTTCTGTTGTTAAACACTTTATACAATAGAGTAGGAATCCTGTTGAAACATGAAAAGGAATTTTTCGGTTGGCTGTGAATGACTGTGGTCAGTTCAGTTCTGTTGTTGTTGATATTTATCCATTTATTTTTTGAGACAGGGGCTCACTCTGTCACCAAGGCTGGAGTGCAGTGATGCAATCACAACTTACTGCATCCTCGACTTCCTGGGCTAAAGCAATCCTCCCGCCTCGGCCTCCTGAGTAACTGGTATGCACCACCATGCCTGGCTAATTTTTCATTTGTTGTAGAGATAGAGTCTCACTCTATTGCCCAGACTGGTCTCAAACTCCTGGGCTCATGCAGTTCTCCTGCCTCAGCCTCCCAAAGTGCTAGAATTGCAGGCATCTGGCTGTTCTTGTTGGTGTTGTTTCAATGGGCACATTCTGTTCTAGTGTTATTTATATTACGAGGATTTTGTTTTACTGCAGCTCCTCAAAGATTAATTTTATTTATTTTGCTTCATTTGCCAATAATGCATAGTTTAGAGGAGGATCAGACTCAACTGTTTAAAACAGAATGACTTCTATTGTAACACAATGCCCAGTTGAAACAACAGCAATTAATGAATTTCTATATCAAATCTTGTTATCTGAAAGATTTTCAAACAAATTCTCCTCCGGAACTAAAGAGCAAAGTAAGAGTTTCTTTTAATGTGATAAAAGTGTAGTTAGAGAAAAAAAATCATAAATTATTGAATACCAAAAAAAGTGGTTAACTTTTAACACTGATAAAGTTTAACACTGACAAGAGTTTCTCTCATCCCCCAACTTCTCTCCAACTATTTTTATTTATTGTTAGAGTTGCATATTTTAACTTGTCCCCTTATTATGAGTCACTATTAGAAATTATAAATCCTGGCTCATTTTTTAATAATAAATGTCACAATTCACATGCTCTAATAGCTGTTAAGAAGCAAGGATACAAACCAATTAGCTTTTAAACATCTTAAGTTTACTTTTTGTTAAAAAGTAAATATTATCAATAAATATGCACAAACCACTTTTAGAATATGGCATGTATATACCAGAAATTAGAGAAGGGTAAGGATAATAAAAGCCTTCAGCCTGTAGAGTAGATTATCTGCATCATGAAGTCCGGTCCAGAAGGAACCACTCTACAATGTGGTTAGTGATGAGCAAACCATCTGAAAAGTAATCCCTCAAAAGTGGCATGGTCTGGGATGGGTGTGAGGCATACAAAAATAAACAAGACACAGTTCTGTCCTTAGGAAGGTCACAGTCAATTTGGGAAGATAAGATACATGAATAAAAACTTCACTAGCAAAGCAGTGTATGATGTCAAAGTAAAGGGGTAAATCCGTGTAGACTAGGATGAGGGAACAAGGTATAATTTGAGCAGGCATTAAAGGAAAGAAGTGGGAAAATAGGTTAGAAAAAAATATGAACTGGGTAAGAATTAAGGATGCACAAATTGGGGAAAATTAGACATTTAGTCTTAAGTGGAGAGTTTATTTAAGATTCAATGGAGATAAAGTTAGACAAGTAGGTTAGGTTAAGATTTTAAAAGGCATTGAGTGTAAAGATGTCAAATTCCGCCCTTATCCAACCTTGTCAAACTGTATTTGAGGACAGGAGCTATATCTCTTTCATTCTTGTAGTTTCCTGCTAGCTTAGCCTACTGCCTTTTCCTATAAGAAAATACTGAGTAGGCACCCAGTGTGTGTGTGTGTGTGTGTGTGTGTGTGTGTGTGTGTGTGTGTGTGTGTGTGTAAAACTGAGTTAGCATCTATTTGAAATGTAAAACAATTAAAGGCTTTTAATTGTGACATAGCATGAGTAAACAATGTCTTAAGAAGATTTATCTACCTACACCAGATGATCAAGATGGGGGAAAAGCTGATGGTAAAGAGCCTCTTACGAATAGGAAAGTTAACCCTACTCTATATTTGTTTTATTAGAAGTTAAGCACCACCTCTATGGGTTTATTTATTTATTTATTTATTTATTTAGAGATGGAGTCTCGCTCTGTTGCCCAGGCTGGAGTGCAGTGGTGGAGTGCAGTGGCACGATCTTGGCTCACTGCAGCCTCTGTCTCCCAGGTTCAAATGATTCTCCTCCTCAGCCTCCTGAGTAGCTGGATTACAGGTGCACACCACCACGCCCGGCTAATTTTTGTGTTTTTAGTAGAGATGCGGTTTCACTAGGTTGGCCAGGCTGGTCTTGAACTCCTGACCTCAGGTGATCCTCCTACCTCGGCCTCCCAAAGTGCTGGGATTACAGGCGTGAGCCACTGCATCTGGCCAATTTTTAAAGGCAACCTGGTAGTTAAGTTGGCACTCACAAAGATGCTCACATACTAATTAGCTCACCACATGACTATGTGGACACAAGTTGTACTAAATAAATGTCATAATTATGATGTTTGTAATTATTATCAGCAGTAGCATCTAAGTTGCTACCAAACATTTCTACCACATTTAGAAAGTGTTAGGGCATGTACTCACTAGCTCTCAATTATAAGATTTTCCTGGAAGAAAAGAAGCAAAAACACTTTCAAGTTTTCTGTGGAAGGTATGTTTTAAATTTTAAATTATTATTATTGATACATCATAAAATAGTGAAACTTTTAAATAAGGTTTTGGTGGGAGTTTACGCTTAATCTAATATGCAATATACATGAAAAACCGAGGGCAAACATGGCACTTCATGTCCAGACAGCTGATTCATAAAAAGGAGAAGTAAAGAAAAAGGAAGAAATGTTTGAAATTTAAGTTGGTTTTATCATTGTTGATCATCATCACAATTGTACAAATAACTTTCACATATAGGCCTGGCTTTGGAATGAAAGTCACTAGGTAGGTTTTATATTTCATAGTGTTGTTCTGTTCCTAGGAGGATGCTGTGACCCCTCAACAGATATCCTAATCATCACATCAGAAGCACAACTAGCTTCAAATGGAAACCGCATTGCACTTGGTCACTGACCAAGCAGGAGATTCAACAAGCTACACTGTGTCTCTGGGAGAACAAAAAGCCAAAAGGCACATTTATCACCTCTGAATCACAGTAAGGCCTGCCTTCAAACAAGGTTTTCTTCCCCATGCCCATTTTAAATAGTCAATTAGTAGGTGACGGGGAGGAGCCAAGAAAGGAGGGCCTGGGAGTATTTAAAGCCCTGTAATGAGTCATCCCATAATAATATAAATGCATTGCAATGTATAACGATTTAAAGTTGAAACAAAATCTACCATAAATAAAGTTGGATTTTGGAAGTAGGTAGAGCTAGTTATATGCATGGAAGAAAGGGACAGTCACCTACCTAGGGGAATTTGACAGACATCAAAAAATTCAACACTTTTCTATCTATGATACAAATCACTCCACCAAAGGGAGCATTTGTCATTTCTATTAGGTTACTGTTAATAAGCAAAAGTTTAACCTAAGTAGAAAAACTTAGAAGTCAGTAGAACACCAAAATATTTACTAGTCCATTTACTGATTTAGCAAATATTTTTAATGCCTACCATTCTAAGGTCAAGGAGTAAAGAGGTGAATAGAATACAGTCCCTTTCTCGTGGAATTTACTAGTGACCATAAACAAATATATCATGTGTCAGTGGGTGATCGGTAAAATGAAGAAAAATAAACAGGTTAAAGATGATAATGACGGTGATGCGGGGAGTACAATTTCATACTGGATGGTTAAAGAAGACCTCTCAGAACGGAGACACTGGAGACTTGAAGAAGGTGAGGAATGAGCCATGTAAATGTATCTGGGGAAAACAAGATCCAGGCAGGGAACAACAATGCCAAACCCCTGGAGCAGGGCTACCCTTAGACTGCTCTATATATAGCAAGTTGGCTGTTGTGATTGGAGTTGGGTAAGGGAAAGGGGTAGGGGAATAGGTTCATAAAGGTACTGGGGCCAGGGAAGGGCAGAAAGATTCTATAGAACATTCAGGCCATCGTAAGTTATTTAGCTTTTACTCTCAATGGAAAGTGATTTGATGGTTTTGAGGAGAGGAATGAGGTGCCATTTGAAAAGGATTATTCTGGTAGCTGTATGGAAGATAGGAGGGGGAAGTTGGGAGACTAAAGTTACAGCTACTGCAGTAATCACAATCAGAAGTGATCCTGGCTCAGAGTAAGGAGAGCGCCCTTGAGGTGAAAAGAAGCAGTTGTATTCATGATATATTTTTGTAGATAGACCTGCAAGATTTGTTTATGGCCTAAGGCACATAGAAGAATCAAAGATGAGCATAAGGTTTTTGGTTCAAGCGACTGAAAAAGGATGGAGTCGTCATACCAAGATGGGAAAACTGGGGAGGGGGTAAAATTGGGGGAGCGAGAGGAAGCTGGGATCAAGACTACAGATTTGAACATGTTACATTTGAGATGCCTAATAGATACCCGAATGAAGAAACCAAGTAGCCAATTGTATGTATGGAGTTCTACAGAGGATGAACGTGAAAGTATAAACTTGTGAATCATCAGCTTTTGGGGGATATTTAAAGCTATGGCATTGGTTGAAGTTATGTAGAGACTAAAATAAAGAAGGCGAGAGTCCAGTTTAGAAATTGGAAACATGAGGAGGAACTGGCAAAGGCGAAACTAAGAAAAAGCAGGCAGAAGTTAAGTCAAGCAGAAGAATCATCAGGAATGAATGTTGTCCTGAAAACCAAGTAAAAATATTACCAAAAAAAAAAAAAAGAGGAAGTAATTGTCAATGCTGCTATCTGTCAGGCAAATTAAGAACCCAGAATTTAACGTTTGATTTGACAATTGTGTGAAGTCATTAACCACCTTGACAAAGGAAGTTTCTGTGGAGAGATGAGAAGCCAGTATGATTGGAATGGCTTAAGGGAGAATTGGAGAGGAAGAACCAGAGACAGAGATGATGGACAACTCCTTTAAATAGTTTTATTGTAATAAAAAGAAGAGAAATGGGATGGTAATTGGAGAGAGATAGGATTCAAGGTAAGGACTACTAAAATAAAATAAAAATTGTTTCAGCCCATTTATTTATTGGTGAGGATCCAGGAAAGAGATAGGAAGGAAAATGAAAAAAAGGCAGACGATTGCAGGAGCTTGTCCTTTATTATGTGACAGATTGGGGCCTGGTGGACAATTTAAAATGATGATTGCTTTAAACAAAAGCCCTGAGAATAGTTCTTAATCATATTAATTGATTGGATCAGCAGCCTTTTTGAGTACCAATGATAATATGGCTTTATTGAGCATTCCCAGTGTACCAGGCACTGTCTTAATCACTTTATATATGCTTTGACTTGTCCTCAAAACAACTGTATGAATTAAATTGAGCCTACAACTTATTCATTTATTTAATCATTGAACAAATATTTAATAAGAGACTACTGGGTTCCAAGCATTGGATTGGTTGTTGGGGAATAAAAAGTGAACAGCAAAATTATTAGTTAAGAGTTGTGGAATGCTCATTATGTACCAAACGTTATACAAATAACTCTGTATTTATAATCTCATTTACTTCTCACACCAACTCTAGGAGGTTTGTATTACTCTCCACATTTTAAAGATTAGAAAACTGAGGTTTAGAAAAGTTAAACAGCCAGGCGTAGTGGCTCACGCCTGTAATCCCAGCACTTTGGGAGGCTGAGGCGGGTGGATCACCTGAGGTCAGGAGGTCAAGACCAGTCTGGCCAACACGGTGAAACCCCATCTCTACTAAAAATACAAAAAAAATTAGCTGGGCATGGTGGTGTATGCCTGTAATCTCAGCTACTTGAGAGGCTGAGGCAGGAGAATCGCTTGAACCCGCAAGGCGGAGGTTGCAGTGAGTCAAGATCGTGCCATTGCACTCCAGCCTGGGCAACAAGAGTGAAACTTCATCTAAGAAAGAAAGAGAAAGAAAGAAAGAAGAAAGAAAGAAAGAAAAGGAAGAAAAGAAAAGAAAGAGGAAGGAAGGAAGGGAGGGAGGGAGGGAGGGAAGGAGGGAAGGAAGGAGGGAGGGAGGGAGGATAAACAACACCAAGGAGAACACATCAGTAATTCAAACTCAGGCTGTGTGATTCCACTGTGTTACTGGCACATTCCCTGCCTTCTACACAATGTCATCCTTTCCATTTGCATTGTATACAGAGGCAAAAATCATGTTAACAAAAAAAGGAAAGAGAGAGAGAGAGAAGGGAAAGAATTACAAAATGTGTCAAATACAGAAAAACTCTAACTAGATGCAAATGCTGATGAGAATTTAGAAAAATAAAACTGAGAGCATCTATTGGATTTGGCTACATAGAACTCACTAACAAACATGGAAGAGTTCTTTAGGAAGTAATAGTAGAATATGGATTCGAGAAAATTCATCTAACTATGGTTTTCCTCCCTGCAGATCATTTCAAAAACAGTATTTTGGTTATTTTAGCTTATGCCTAGCATTCACTATCAGGATCCTGGCTTATCCTTGGCCATTATCACTCATCTCTCATTTTGCTCTGTCAATTCCACCCACTCCTCATCATTCTCCTCAGCAATCCTGTCAGAAGTACTAGAATATGGATTGGAGGGGGTGGAAGAGTACATGAGAGGCGGGGAGAGGAAGGATGTGATTACAAAAAGGAGTTGTGAAACGAGGAGAGACGTGTTTGCAAGTGAGGTCTTTTTCAACGTAGGAGATATGAAAGCCTGTCCTCATGCTGATAGAAAAGATCCTGTAGAGAGGACCAGTGTCCATCATAGATAATATTGAAAGAACACTGCATTCCTAGAGAAAGCGAGAGAAAATAGGGTCTGTAACTCAAATGCAGAGAACAGCCATTAACACAAGAGGAACACTGCCTCTGTATTGTAAGGGAAATAAGTAGAAAACAGGTGCGTATGTGCGTTGATTTGTACATTTGATAATGGGAAGGAAGATAAAGAAATTCGCTGATAAAAACAAAGCCAGAGTCTGAAGCCAGGTCTGTCTACAACAAAGCAGCACGGCCATTGAATTGACAAAATAGCTTTCTTAAAAACAGTTTTCTCAGTCTGGCCAACATGGCAAAACCCTGTCTCCACTAAAAATGCAAAAATTAGCCGGGCGTGGTGGCATGTGCCTATAATCCCAGCTGCTCAGGAGGCTGAGGCAGGAGAATCGCTTGAACCCGGGAGGAGGTGGTTGCAGTGAACCAAAATCGCGCCACTTCACTCCAGCCTGGGCGACAGAGTGAGACTCTGTCTCAAACAAAACAAAACACAACTGTTCTCAGCTGCTGAGCAGGGTGTTTGCAGAAACTCATTATTTTCTGAGAGCAAAAATGGCCATAACTGCCTCAGCCTAGCTAGAGACATTTCTGCTTGTTCCTCCCTCTCAACGGGGTCACTGCTCAGATATTTCAGGAAAGAACAGAAAGAAGATAGCTTGCTTTATTCTGAGAAAAAGGGCAAGCAGGCAAATTCCTTCCCCACCATTTGTGGGAGAAGAACCTGTCCCACTTGGTTGTCTTTTTCTTGCCTATTTTATGCGATCACTTAAAATTTGAAATATTTACCCTTACTGGACTTTAAGCTGTCAGTGAATGTTGCTCCTGTCAAATTTAGAAACGGTTTCAGAGAATCATTTCTCTGAAATGCCAGTTGTTACAATGTTTTTCTCCTTTCCAGCCTCCCCCCACCTAAGTTTCCTTCTTATTTCTCTGCCCTTATTCCTGAGTGGTCCTCCCAGTCTTTACTGAAGCAAGATCAAAGCCTTTCTCTTCCACCTACTCTCCTTCCTTCTCTTTGCCACCTATATTTTCTAATCTTTCTCTATCAAGAAATAGCATTCTTCCCATCAAAATCTTCAGGTTAAAGTCCCATATCCCACATGGTAGTATTTGACATATGCCACATTTTGTTTTACAGAATGGTTTCTATGATGATCACAGAAAAGTCTTAAATTTAATTGTTTGAAAATCCATCTACATATGGTTTTCCTCCCTCTAGACAATTTCAAAAACAGTTTTTTTGTTATTTTAACTTATGCCCAACATTCACTATCAGGATCCTGGCTTATCCTCGACCGTTATCATTCATCTCTCATTTTGCTCAGTCAATTCCACCCACTCCTCATCATTCTCCTCAGTAATCCTGTCAAAAAATCAATTTGCTGCTTCCTCTGCTGTTAAAGTGGATTATCCAGCAATTCTTTCCTTTTAAGGAAGAGAAACGAGGGTGGAAATAAGCTTGCCCCTGTTGATCCCTAACATAGGCATGACTGAATTTCTAATGCAGGTACTGCACCATTTTAGATAATTTGCAGAGACTGCTGCACTTTAGTGGAGCCTTATTAAAATGGAAATGCTTGTTATAATTCAAGAGCACTTGCTGAGTGGTACATTAATGTGTTCACTGAAAGCATTTACTTTCACGTAATATGTAATTACTAATATGACTCTAATAAATGCTATTGAAGGTGATGCCCAAGACTAGGCCAGGGACAAAGAAATCCAGTAATAAGTAAAGATTATAAGCCTGTAGGGAACTCAAAATGTTAAATAATAAAGCAGTTTAGTTAGGGCTGTGGCTGCCATGGATTTAGTCCACCTAGGAGAAGAGAGGGTAAAGATATTATCCATATTTGGAAGTTACACTCTAAAACTTGACATTCAGGACCGCCGCCTGAAAAAAGTTAAACTGAAATTAACACTGAGAGGTGGAAGTTGTTCCTAAAAATATCAGGCACTGCCCTAGGCAATGACTTGTAAATAGGAAGCTGAAATTGTCCTTGAATCAGAGTGCAGCTCTAGTAGGGATCTCTTGGTATTTAAAACTGTGGCACTGATAACCATATTAAGATATCTAAGGAAGAGAACAAAAAGAAAAGGAAAAATACAGCTACCAGATCCTCTTGCATTCTTCACACTAACTCCAGAGATTCACCCAAAGGACTTCAAGAGTTCCGTTTCTGGGTATAAGTTCTTTGTAGAGAGCATTGATTCACACTAGTGACTGTTTTCACATTTACATTTTGATATAACTTCCAACTGACAGAAAAGCTGCAAGAATAGTATAAGGAATTCTTGTTTACTCTTAACCCAAATGTTAATGTTAGTATTTTACATTTGCTTTATCATCTTTCTCAGCATATGTGTGTAATTTTTTTTTTTAACTATTTGATCGTAAGTTGCAGACATAATGCCCTTTTACTTCTAAATATTTCAGAGTATATTTCTTATCTAGCCATGGCACAATTATCAAAATCAAAAAATTAACATTGGTTCAATACTGTCACCTATTCCACAGACCTTATTCAGATTTCACTAATGTCCCATTAATGCCCTTTGTAACAATAACACAAATCCCAGCTCAAGCATTGATTCCATTGTCATGTCTCTTTAGCTTCCTTTTATCTGAAACTGTTCCTCAGTTTTTCATGGCAGTAACATTTAAATCATACACATCACTTGTTTCATGAATGGCCCACAGTTTGGGTTTGTCTGGTGTTTGTGATTAGGTTACCTTTCTGCATGTTTTGAGGAATATCACAGAGTGATGTTCCTATCTTTCTAGTGCATCATATCAGGAGGTACTCATGTTGATTTGCCCTATTATTGGTGAGGTCAACTTTAATCATTGTGTTAAGGTATCTTCTGCCAGATTTCTCCACTGTGAAATTATTATTTTCTCCTTTGTAATTAATAAAAATTTGATGGGGAGCTAATTTCATAATATGGAACTATCCTATTATTTCTCAAACTTTTACCCATTAATGGTAGCATTTATCAGTGATTTCTGCCTGAATTAATCATTATTATCATGGCTGCCAAATAGTCATTTCCCCCATTCCACTGTCATTTGTTGTCAGGTTTCTACTATAAGGAAAACCTTTCCCTCCTCTCCTTTGATTTTATTTACTTACATATCAGTATCAATTCATTCAATTGATCATAATTCATACATATAAATACAATGGAGAATAATTTTGCTATCATTTATTTCGATGCTCAAATTTGAAACAGATTTAACCACAATGCAGTGATTTTTTCGAAATTCAGAGTTCCGACATTTATTGAAAAGTCAGTGCTCTGGCAAAACTGGGGCAATAATGCTTTGGATCAGAGTGACCGAGAGAACCTTAAAGAGGCCTGACTTCTCCAGTTTCCAAATCCCCCTCCAGGTTGAATTTACCCATTTACATTACCTAACCTAGATGGATAATTCTTATTCTATATGACAGAGAGACCCTTCATAAACTGATGAAAATTATTTTTATTTTGGCTTTAATCTCACCAGTGGAAATTTCTAATTATGATTCCTGTGTAGATTGACTACACGAAGAACATGAGCTGACTATGAGTTGTCAACTTCTCCCTTCTGCTGTTTCTTACAGTAAATTATTAAATAGGTATTTTGGAATCTACTTAAGTTTTGTTTGGATTTTAGCTATTGTTACTTAGTCTCCCAAGACCCTTTTAGACCTGGACATCAACTAGAGTATGTCGTGGGACTTCAAATGACAGGCCAAGTTCCATAGCAGCTAGTCAAGATTCTACCTGGCCTTCTCCGCTTTAGTCAGAATCCTGTCAGACCACTGGCACACTTTTATCCTCAAATGTCTACAGAGACTGAAGAGTAAATTACAAAGCAAGAGTAGTTGTTTGAGGAGGTGGGATGTTTATGGTGGGCTAACATAGATAGAAAAGATGATACAAATGGAAGCTGGTGACCTTAAGCAAACAACTTGTTTAGGAAAGAGAAGAGAAAACAAGGACATTAGAGAAGAGAATCACAGAAGACTGACTAGAAGCAGTGAAATGATCAGAAAGCTCTGATCAAAAAAGTGAAAGAGGGGAAAAAAAGCATCTGAGGAGAGGTTAAGGTAAGTTCCAAGCAAACTACCTAGGAGGGTTTATGGTTCAATGTTGTTCTTTTTTTTTTTTTTTTTTTTTTTGAGACAGAGTCTCGCTCTGTTGCCCAGGCTGCAGTGCAGTGGCACAATCTCGGCTCACTGAAAGCTCCGCCCCCCGGGGTTCACGCCATTCTCCTGCCTCAGCCTCCCGAGTACCTGGGACTACAGGCGCCCACCACCGCGCCGGGCTAACTTTTTTTTTTTTTTTTTTGTATTTTTAGTAGAGACGGGGTTTCACCATGTTTGCCAGGATGGTCTGGATCTACTGACCTCGTGATCCGCCCGTCTTGGCTTCCCAAAGTGCTGAAATTACAGGCGTGAGTCACTGCGCCCGGCCTAAACTCTTACTTTTTTTTTTTTTTTTTTTTGAGACGGAGTCTCGCTATGTCGCCCAGGGTGGAGTGCAGTGGCCGGATCTCAGCTCACTGCAAGCTCCGCCTCCTGGGTTTTTACGCCATTCTCCTGCCTCAGCCTCCTGAATAGCCGGGACTACAGGCGCCCACCACCTCGCCCGGCTAGTTTTTTGTATTTTTTAGTAGAGACGGGGTTTCACCGTGTTAGCCAGGATGGTCTCGAACTCCTGACCTCGTGATCCGCCCGTCTTGGCCTCCCAAAGTGCTGGGATTACAGGCTTGAGCCACCGCGCCCGGCCCTAAACTCTTACTTTTAAGAGTTTAAGAATATGAGGAAATTTCAGGTTGAACAACTGGTCACCACGTTTGTTTTATTTATAAAATGAAGTTGCTGGACAAGATTAGTAAAGGAACTCAAAGAAAAATGTCTAAGCACTAAGCATTTTCTGGTTTTAACTTGTGGTCTTTCTCTTGAACTATTTTCCGTTATCATACTTTAGGGTTTAGAAAAATGTATCATTAGTTATTACTTTCTAACATGGTAATTATTTTTCTGAATATTTTGTCAGTAAAGACAGTGAGACAGAATCCAATCATTTATCAATGACCCAAGTGATCTTTAAACATTCATAGGCCAAACATGTTCAATATTGCTTTGTATACTAAGTGATAAAATAACAAAGGTATCTGTAAACATTGGACTATGTCATTTTGTATCATAATTCCCTAGAGCCTGATACTAAATGTATTTTAAGCCTTTAAGCAATGTGACCCGAGACTGACAAGCAGTATGTACTTAATACATTTTTAATAAATGAATAAATAAAATAACAAATACTCTTAAAATTCAAAATTTTAAATGAATTTAGGACCAAAGTATAGTATTACATTAAAAATGTTCCAAGTTGGCCGGGCGCGGTGGCTCAGGCCTGAAATCCCAGCACTTTGAGATGCCGAAGCAGACGGATCACTTGAGCTCAGAAGTTTGATACCAGCATGGGCAAGGTGGCAAAACCCTGTCTCTACCAAAAATAGAAAAGAAAGAAAGAAAGAAAGAAAGAAAGAAAGAAAGAAAGAAAGAAAGAAAGGAAGAAAGGAAAGGAAGAAAGGAAAGGAAGAAAGGAAAGGAAGAAAGGAAAGGAAGAAAGGAAAGGAAGAAAGGAAAGGAAGAAAGGAAAGGAAGAAAGGAAAGGAAGAAAGGAAAGGAAGAAAGGAAAGGAAGAAAGGAAAGGAAGAAAGGAAAGGAAGAAAGGAAAGGAAGAAAGGAAAGGAAGAAAGGAAAGGAAGAAAGGAAAGGAAGAAAGGAAAGGAAGAAAGGAAAGGAAGAAAGGAAAGGAAGAAAGGAAAGGAAGAAAGGAAAGGAAGAAAGGAAAGGAAGAAAGGAAAGGAAGAAAGGAAAGGAAGAAAGGAAAGGAAGAAAGGAAAGGAAGAAAGGAAAGGAAGAAAGGAAAGAAAGAAAGGAAAGAAAGAAAGGGAGAAAGAAAGAGAGAGAAAGAAAGAGAAAGAAAAAAATCACCTGGGCGTGGTGGAATGTGCCTGTGGTCTCAGTTACTTGGGAGGCTGAGATGGGAGGATCGCTTGAGCCTGAGAGGTGGAAGTTGCAGTGAGCCAAGATTGTGCCACTGCACTCCAGCCTACATAACAGAGTAAGACCCCATCTTGAAAAAAAAAGAGTTCCAAGTGGCTAGTATAATACCAAATAAATAATCCTGAAAATGATATACAGTTTATCTATTTAAAATATATAGAATAAAGATACAGTTAGAGTAGGATTATCCCTTTACCTGATTTTTATCAATGGTTAGTTATATAATTTACATTTTATTTTATTACATTCTTTCAGTACTTAAAAATAAAACACCTTCTGGTATTCTAACAGACCTAAAAACAAAGTACTATCTGTTGAGTTATTGTTGAGGTGGAAAAATTAGGAATCAAAAACTGATTAATAGGTGATTTAAATCAGTGTGTCAAGAAGTTGGGCTGCTTGCTAGAAATAAGAAACTGACATCTGTTTTTCAAGATATAAAGCAGAGAAGTAGAATTGTACATGTAATAGAATGTGATTGATTGACTTTTTTCTTCTTTAAAAATTGAGTCTACAATCAACAAGGTAAAACAATTCATCAACACCTGCCAAAGTAATAACTATGCCAACAACATGCTAACTGGAATTCTTTATCTTTACTTTTACTCATTACTTACATATATTTGGAACTCTGTTAGATAAGAAGCTGTACTTCAGCAAGCAGAACTATGATCCATTAACAGGAAGTGGTGTTGTGAGGAGAGCTGGACATTTAGGATCAAATATGAGAAATTAGACAGAAATGGTGTGAAATAAATCTCACCATATAGACTAGCTAAACTCTTTCAAATATATAACTTAGCTTAGTATTAAATGCATTGAAAAACTAGTAATGATCCTAGCTAGGGGCTTTGAAACTTTTCATCCAGTCATTTCCCCAAGATTGCCCTTAATCTTCCCAAATCTCCAATTTGCCACATAATACAAGTTTGGTGTTTGAATTCTCAGTGCCATAACTAAGCCACTTCCTGGAGAGGGTTCAAAAGTCCAATCTCCCCTTTCATAAAGCTCACAATGCTAGCCTGCTACTACCAAGCTCTTTAAAAAAAAAAAGAAAGAAAAAAACTTTCCTGTAATAAATAATATTTATTATTATAAATATTTTTTAAAGTAGGCCAAGGACCCAGGTTTTCCCCTTTCTCTGAACTCCCTGCATCCATCACTTCTTGCCCTTGTAGCCCATAGGGTAAGAGAGATGATGGCTTCACCAGTTGCTCCTTAAAAAACCTGATGCCTGTTACCCAAGAGGCCCTATGAAGTAGGAGACAGAATGGCTGGCTTTGGAACACGGAGATTAGCCTTTGACCCTGACCTCTGCCGCTTGCTATCTTGCAGCTCATCCTCTTCATGTTTCTCTTCCTCCCAGGCAAAAAAAGTAGTATCATCCTTTCTACCAGGGTGCCATAGAGATTAAATAAGATAATATAAGCAGAGCACTTTAAACAAGATGCTTAATAAGTGGTAGTGATGATGAGTTATTTTAACTACTTAAACCTATGTTAATCTGTGTAAACATATTGCGGGAGAAAGAAAAGTGAAAGATGAGATGATCCAAAACCCCAAAGATAGGCCTGCTCAAAGAGCTCCAATTTCAGTTCATCTCCACCCAGTTAGGGTGGAGGCTATGTCCGTTTTCTCTCTACAGTCTGAAACATGTCCAGCATACAACTGTAGAATTCATTAATTTGAAAACCAATGACCTAATGAAAAAGTAAAAAGTATCTTAAAGAGAAATTATAAAATTAAAGTCCCAGCTGGGCATGGTGGCTCGCCCCTGTAATCCCAACACTTTGGGAGGCCAAGGCGGACAGATCAGCTGAGGTCAGGAGTTCGAGACCAGCTTGGCCAACATGGTAAAACCCTGTCTCTACTAAAAATACAAAAATTAGCCGGGCATGGTGGCAGGCACCTGTAATCTCAGCTACTCGGGAGGCTGAGGCAGGAGAACGCTTGAACCCAGGAGGTGGAGGTTGCAGTGAGCCAAGATGGCGCCATAACACTCCAGCCTGGGGGACCAAAGTGAGACTTCATTTAAAAAAAAAAAAAAAAAAAACTTCTTCCACAAGTCGAATCCCTGAATAGACCAATAGCAGGCTCTGAAATTGAGGCAATAATTAATAGCCTACCAACCAAAAAAATCCAGGACCAGACAGATTCACAGCTGAATTCTATCAGAGGTACAAGGAGGAGCTGGTACCATTCCTTCTGAAATTATTTCAATCAATAGAAAAAGAGGGAATCCTCCCTAACTCATTTTATGAGGCCAACATCATCCTGATACCAAAGCCTGGCAGAGACACAACAAAAAAAGAGAATTTTAGACCAATATCACTGATGAACGTCGGTGCAAAAATCCTCAATAAAATACTGGCAAACCGAATCCAGCAGCACATCAAAAAGTTTATCCACCATGATCAAGTGGGCTTCATCCCTGGGATGCAAGACTGGTTCAGCATACACAAATCAATAAACGTAATCCAGCATATAAACAGAACCAAAGACAAAAACCACATGATTATCTCAATAGATGCAGAAAAGGCCTTTGACAAAATTCAACAGCCCTTCATGTTAAAACTCTCAATAAATTCGGTATTGATGGAACGTATCTCAAAATAATAAGAGCTATTTGAATGGGCAAAAACTGGAAGCATTCCCCTTAAAAACTGGCACAAGACAGGGATGCCCTCTCTCACCACTCCTATTCAACATAGGGTTGGAAGTTCTGGCTAGGGCAATCAGGCAAGACAAAGAAATAAAGGGTATTCAATTAGGAAAAGAAGAAGTCAAATTGTCCCTGTTTGCAGATGACATGATTGTCTATTTAGAAAACCCCATTGTCTCAGCCCCAAATCTCCTCAAGCTGATAAGCAACTTCAGCAGTCTCAGGATACAAAATTAATGTGCAAAAATCACAAGCATTCTTACACACCAATAACAGACAAACAGAGAGCCAAATCATGAATGAACTCCCATTCACAATTGCTACAAAGAGAATAAAATACCTAGGAATCCAACTTACAAGGGATGTGAAGGACCTCTTCAAGGAGAACTACAAACCACTGCTCAATGAAATAAAAGAGGACACAAACAAATGGAAGAACATTCCATGCTCATGGATAGGAAGAAACAATATCATGAAAATGGCCACACTGCCCAAGGTAATTTATAGATTCAATGCCATCCCCATTAAGCTACCAATGACTTTCTTCACAGAATTGGAAAAAAATACTTTAAAGTTCACATGGAACCAAAAAAGAGCCCACATTGCCAAGACAATCCTAAGTCAAAAGAACAAAGCTGGAGGCATCATGCTACCTGATTTCAAACTATACTACAAGGCTACAGTAACCAAAACAGCATGGTACTGGTACCGAAACAGAGATACAGACCAATGAAACAGAACAGAGCCCTCAGAAATAATACCACACATCTACAACCATCTGATCTTTGACAAACCTGACAAAAACAAGAAATGGGGAAAGGATTCCTTATTTAATAAATGGTGCTGGGAAAACCAGCTAGCCATAAGTAGAAAGCTGAAACTGGATCCCTTCCTTATTCCTTATAGAAAAATTAATTTAAGATGAATTAAATGTTAGACCTACAACCATAAAAACCCTAGAAGAAAGCATAGGCAATACCATTCAGGACATAGGCATGGGCAAGGACTTCATGTCTAAAACACCAAAAGCAATGGCAACAAAAGCCAAAATAGACAAATGGGATCTAATTAAACTAAAGAGCTTCTGTACAGCAAAGGAAACTACCATCAGAGTGAACAGGCAACCTACAGAATGGGAGAAAAGTTTTGCAATCTACTCATCTGACAAAGGACTAATATCCAGAACCTACAAAGAACTCAAACAAATTTACAAGAAAAAAATCCCATCAAAAAGTGGGCAAAGGATATGAACAGACACTTCTCAAAAGAAGCCAACAGACACATGAAAAAATGCTCATCATCACTCACCATCAAAGAAATGCAAATCAAAACCACAATGAGATACCATCTCACACCAGTTAGAATGGCAATCATTAAAAAGTCAGGAAACAACAGGTGCTGGAGAGGCTGTGGAGAAATAGGAAACTTTTACACTGTTGGTGGGAATGTAAACTAGTTCAACCATTGTGGAAGACAGTGTGGCAATTCCTCAAGGATCTAGAACTAGAAATACCATTTGACCCAGCCATCCCATTACTGAGTATATACCCAGAGGATTATAAATCATGCTGCTCTAAAGACACGTGCACATGTATGTTTATTGCAGCACTATTCACAATAGCAAAGACTTGGAACCAACCCAAATGTCCATCAATGACAGACTGGATTAAGAAAATGTGGCACATATACACCATGGAATACTATGCAGCCATAAAAAAGGATGAGTTCGTGTCCTTTGTAGGGACATGGATGCAGCTGGAAACCATCATGCTCAGCAAACTATCGCAAGAACAGAAAACCAAACACCGCATGTTCTCACTCATAGGTGAGAATTGAACAATGAGAGCACTTGGACACAGTAAGGGGAACATCACACACCGGGGCCTATTTTGGGTGGGGGGAGGGGGAGGGATAGCATTAGGAGATATACCTAATGTAAGTGACGAGTTAATGGGTGCATCACACCAACATGGCACATGTATACATATGTAACAAACCTGCACGTTGTGCACATGAACCCTAGAACATAAAGCATAATAAAAATAAAAAATAAAAAAAATTTAAAAAAGAATATTAGACCCCTAATAGTTATTGTCAGATAATTCTGTACTTTTAGATATGAAAACAGTTATGAAAAGTCTAATTTATTGACTACTGGACTTTGGGATTTAAGAGACCACTTAAATATAACAAGCATGATAAAGTGGATGGCAACAATAAAATTATCAACTTAGAATTTTCTCATATAAAGATATTTCCTTACTCATATCTTATTCATAGAAGATAAAAATTAAACTGTAAATAATTAAAAAAAAAAATAAAGTCCCAGTCAGAAGTCTGATTGATATTTAAGCAAGTTATTTAGCTTCATTTGTCTTAGTTTATCTGCTAGCTGGAATTAATAATGTTTACATCTGCTTATCTGAGAGAACAGTCAGGAGAAGAAATGCAAGCAAACCTGCCATAATAGAAATGGAAACTGACAAATTATAACATATCTTACTTTCTTTTGATAAGGATACTATAACGTAAAATAGGTATAATAATACCCAGCTTTTATAGAGTTGCTTTGAGAATTAGAAGTAACGCATGTAAAACCTTTGCACAATGACATAAAATAGGAGACCAAGAAATTATAGGTATTATTTTTATCATTATTATTACTGAGAGACTTTGGAGTAATTTCTGTCTCCTGTAAAAGCGATATGACAGAACAGCTGTGCAAATAATGTGCAAGTTCCTTGAAACTGATAGAAAACGTTCACGTCTCAAGCTTCAGGAGTCCATTGTGTTCTTGTTTGCTAAGTGAGAACACCACGTACAATGGAAGTGAGTCAGTTCTGTCCAACCTTCCTTAGGATGTTATAAAATTTGGCATAATGTTAATTAGCAGTAGTCATTGCTCTTTAAGCTCACAACGATGTATTT
Source organism: Macaca mulatta (assembly GCF_049350105.2). Lineage (NCBI taxonomy): Eukaryota > Metazoa > Chordata > Mammalia > Primates > Cercopithecidae > Macaca > Macaca mulatta. Next base: position 50,392,854 of record NC_133406.1, read on the forward strand.
TATCAGAGCTGCATCACAAAATAAATAGGATGTTTATTTTTATCACCACACCTGTAGAGTCATCAATGATACAGAAGTCAGCCTAAGAAACTAAGAAACTCCCAAAGCAAACAATATAAATATGTCTCTATAGGCTTATCATTTGGCCAGTCTAAACATGTTACAAGTTTAAATGATCTTTTTAAAAGTTCTCTAGCTTTGTTATAGACATAAAGTATATTACACCTATCTAATATGTTTTCATCATCATTAGTCTATTTTATCTTTATACTGACCATATGAGAGATTTAAGTAGGTATCATGATCTCTATTCTACAAGCTGAAAAACTGAGATGTTATAACATTAAGCAACTTCTGCAGGGTCAGTGATTAAGACAGAACTATAATCCAAGTTTCTGGGTCTGGCTTCTTTCCACTGCATTTGGCTATTTTCAGATATCTCCAAAGCTCCAGGAAAATAAAATGCCTCTAAACAATCCACCATTTTTCAAAAGTGACTACAAATAATACATCCAGACAGATATAATACAAATTATTCTAGAGAATTGATCTAATCTTGCTATTAACAATATATAAAATGAGGCTGGGCGTGATGGCTCACGTCTGTAATCCCAGAACTTTGGGAGTCCGAGGTGAGTGAATCACCTGAGCTCAGGAGTTCAAGACTAGCCTGGGCAACATGACAAACCCCTGTCTCTACAAAAAGTACAAAAAATTATCCAGGTGTCGTGGTGTGTGCCTGTAGTCCCAGCTACTTGGGAGGCTGAGGCAGGAGAATCACTTGAGGCCAGAAGGCAGAGGTTGCAGTGAGGCAAGATCATGCCATTGCACTCCAGCCTGGGTGACACAGAGAGACCCTGTCTCAAAAATAAAAAATAAAATAAAATATATATATATACATAGAGAGAGAGAGAGAGAGAGAGAAAATATATATATTATATATATAATAACTTGACTTCTCAGAAGAGAAACTTCAAAAATGCTAAAGATAAGAACTAATCCATGGGAAAACTGACCCCATGTAAGTGTGAAGGCAACAGGAAGAGCTTCAGGCCAGAAATCTGGAAATCTGGATTCCAGGCTAATTCTGGCTCTAATTGTGTGTATGACTTTGGATGAATTCCTTATTTCTGTAGTGTTCCAGTTTTATCATCTATAAAATAAAAGAGTTGGTCTAAGTGTAAAATTTAATTGGCAGAATGTTGAAATTCTCAAATCTGCAAATCAATAGTTGACTCCATTGATGGTGATATTCACTCCTTTAGTAATGATTTACTAGCATAAACACTGATACACATAAATACTAGCTAAAGCTAATAAAGTTTACAGTAGTGTTCTGTATAGAAAAACATGTAAACTATTCTTGTGAATAAGCTGCTATAAAACATAGGGTTGCACCAGCAAGCATTTTAGAGCCTTCTGAAGGTTAGAATTAAAGACATTTATGGGCTAACCAAAATGTCCTTGTCACTGCAACTTTTTAATTTTAAGAATAAATAGATTTTCATTTCCTTTTGTTTTTTTTTTTTTTCCTGAGACGGAGTCTCGCTCTGTCGCCCAGGCTTCAGTGCAGTGGCCCAATCTGGGCTCACTGCAAGCTCCGCCTCCCGGGTTCACGCCATTCTCCTGCCCCAGCCTCCCGAGTAGCTGGGACTACAGGCGCCCGCCACCACGCCTGGCTAATTTTTTGTATTTTTAGTAGAGATCGGTTTTCACCGTGTTCGCCAGGATGATCTCGATCTCCTGACCTCGTGATCTGCCCGCCTCGGCCTCCCAAAGTGATGGGATTACAGGCATGTGCCACTGCGCCTGGCCGATTTTCATTTTCGTGCTCAGCTCATCCTGTGGTTTCCGGACACTGAGGAGAAGAAAACACACCAAGATCATCCTGTGCCTGGAAGAGATCTCAGTTGTATGGAAATAATCAGCCAGTATGACCACCTACTTCTGGAAAAGCATCTGTAAGATGGGGGCGGGGGGGGGGGACTGTATCTCTTCACTTTGCATGCATAGTTCTCAATATGTATTTTTTTAATTGATTACCTTTTCCCCTTGAAGGATTTCCTAAAATCTATTTAAACTTACTTTTACCTGACCTATGTCCCAGAAATTGTCTTTTTTCCTATTGTAATTGCCATTTAAAGTAATAAAAAATACTTGGGGAAAAAGTTCATCTTTCTATAGCTTTATAAATATGGAGCAAATATATCTTCATTTGGTGAATGTCCATTTAAACCAGCATTGAGAGAAATGAATTATCATCTTCCACAAAAGATCATTAAAAAAAGACCAGTAAATGAATAATAGTGGATCCTTAATGCTGCCCTAAAGGAAGAACAATTTCAGATGGCAGGAAAATAACTTTTATCTTTTGTTAAAAATTCAAACAATTATTTTACCAACACATACCATTGCAGATAACCTCAAAAAGAGTAAAACAAATTTTCAGAATTCTATACTTCTATACTAAAGAGTGCTCCAGAGGCAACTGTGGTGTTAATTTAATTAAAAATTGTTAATTCAAAATTCAAAATTGTTCCAAGTACAGGTAGCCTCTCATGTAGTAAATATATAACCTAGGTTTTCTATGACCAGCCTAATATAAACAATTCTGTCCCACTCTATAAATAAGTGAACTTCAGCTTGTCAGACCATGATTTGGATATAATGTCATGATATCCACTGACCATATGGAAAATGCCTTCCCTTGGAAATACTCTAACCTCCTAGTACAGTAGCATAAAGAACTTATAAATACCATAAAGAACCAAAATATTATACTAATAATTCTTAATGATATTTCAACTTTTTTAGGACTATGAAAATCAGACACAGTATTTTTAATTTGCACAGTTGTCTTCCTGTTGATGTTGGTTTTCTAGTCTCAAATGGCTTGCAAATACGAAGTGAAGGTATCTCTATGCTATAGAGTTTCACCAGGTGACGTTTTACACTCCCCTGGCCTAAGCTACATCTCTGTGCAGATGGCTCTTTAATCTATACTTTGTAGTCTACTTTTTCTTTGACCTGTCTTATGAACTCCAGAACTCTATTTTTAGTTGACTTATCCGACTTACATCCTAAATTCAACAAAATCATACTCTAATCATCAGACATAGATCCTTCAGAGTTATTTCCTTCCATACACTGAGTAGTCCATTGGTCACCAAATTAAGAAAAACGTTCATAACCTTTACAGCCCTTCAAACCAAACTGTTATGCAGTCACCACAGGAAGGTGGTTCAACACATGGATTTTTACGTCAGACAGAGCTGGGTTTTAACCACCATTTTTCCACTGCTGGTGTGAGAGTAGACTCGTTATTCAGTTTCTCTGAATCTCAGTTTTGGACAGATAATGGGGATAAGAAAACTATCCTTTAGGGCTGTGTGAGAATTTATTTATTTATTTATTTATTTATTTATTTATTTTTTATTATTATTTTGAGACGGAGTCTTGCTCTGTCACCTAGACTGGAGTGCAGTGGCACAATCTTGGCTCACTGCAGCCTCTGCTTCCCAAGTTCAAGCGATTCTCCAGCCTCAGTCTCCCAAGTAGCTGGGATTACAGGCATGCACCACCATACCTGACTGACTACTTTTTGTATTTTTAGTAGAGATAGAGTTTCACCATTTTGGCCAGGCCAGTCTCGAACTCCTGACCTCAAGTGCCTCAGCCTCCCAAACTGCTGGAATTACAGGCATGAACCACTGCACCCGGCCCTGTTTGAGAATTTTTTTTTTTTTTTTTTTTTTTTGAGATGAAGTCTTGCTCTTGTCCCGCAGACTGGAGTGCAATGGTGCGATCTCGGCTCACTGCAACCTCCGCCTCCCGGGTTCAAGTGATTCTCCTGCCTCGGCCCCCGAGTAGCTGAGATTACAGGTGCCTGCCACCACGCCCGGCTAATTTTTGTATTTTTAGGAGAGACGGGGTTTTACCATGTTGGCCAAGCTGGTCTAGAACTCCTGATCTCGGGTGATCTACCTGCCTCGGCCTCCCAAAGTGCTGGGATTACAGGCATGAGCCACTGCACCCGGCCCTGTATGAGAATTTTAAAAGGTAACACATGCTAAGAAATTAGCATAGTACCCAGGGTGCTCAGAGTACGATCATCATCATCTCTCTCTTTTGTAGACAACTATAGTAAATAACTTTGATAGTCTCACTGCTTTCTCTTTTCTTCTCTTAGTCCCTCCTACAATCTACACTACCACAGTGAAGATCTAACTACAGTACTCTCTGAATTAAAAGCGTCCTGGTTGCCAAGGGAAAATTATAACTCTGTACTGGGGAAATGAAGCTGCTCTCACTGCAATCCAATGATCAAACTTGGCACCACTAATCATGGTGAAATCTTACATGTATTATCTCTTGAAGTGAAAAACGGGATGTACCCAATATTGCATGTGTTATATTAAAGAAAAAAATGTTTTACTAGAATCTACTCAGGCTTATAGGTCTAATTCACACTTGATATGAAATACAAAGAATAAAGTAAGAAGCTAAACAATATAAACAAACCAGAGAACCCAGAAGGTAAAAGATGGGCATCTGCACTGGTCTTTAAAGTTAGTGACTGCCAAAAAATAAGGGGGAGGGAAGGAGCTAATCTAAGTTAAAACAGGTTCAAGGACCATAACAACAAATATAATAGTGGTCCCGGATTGGATCCAGATTTTGACAAAGCAACTATAAAGACATTTTGGGGACCACTGAGACATTTTTAATATAGACTGAACAACAGACAATGTTAAAGAGTTATCTGTATTTAACAATTTGATAGTGTTATTTGTTTATATAGAAAAACGGTTTTTTTAAAAGATACAACCTAAATCATGATAGGTAAAATTATGATATTGGCAACTTTGAAGTACTACAGAACTAAAATCAAAAAGTAAATTTTAAAAGTCTACAATTTGAGTACATTACCATTGTCCATAAAATAATGCCACTAAAATGGAAATACAATGTGAGCCATATATGTGATTTAAATTTTCTAGCAACCACATTTTTAAAAAGCAAAAAATCTGAAAATAATTTAGTAATGTATTTTCTTTAGCATATCTAAAATATGATCATTTTAACATATAATCAGTATAAAACATTATTAGTGAGATGGTCGACATTCTTTTCTACTAAATCTTTAAAATTCAATGTGTATTTTATACATACAGCACTTCTCAATTTAAAGTAGCCATATGTAGTTACTGTCTTTGGTACTGGGCTGTAACCTGACCTCAGAGCATGTTTCCAACCCTGTCTCCGGCTCTACACACTGTGCTTCAGCCACTCCCTGACTTGACCAGTTTATCCACACTCACATGCTTTAACATAGACCACAGCCCTCAGATAGATTTAGCCCTCTGCTTTTCTCAATCTGAAGAACTTCAACTCATCTCGCCCTAAACATGCTCCTTTTATTGCATCTCATCACGGCACCTGCCATTTTTCAAGTATTTGTTGCCTTCTGACTCTGGCTAAATAGTGAGTTCTGTGATAGAGAGCCTGTCATAATTATCTCTGTACTCCTAGCATTTTTGAGGAATAAATTAGTGAATGAATCAATAAACAAATGAAGCATGCTACTAAAACACGGATGTAAAATGTAACATTTTAGGTTTTCCTTTTTTCTCCCTATCTGAGGTTCTTTGTTCCTTCTAGTTCTTCATAGTTTTATTCCTATCTTATATAACCACAGAAACGTAGAATACAAATATGTTTTGAATTAGAAATACCAAAATTAAGACATCAAATTAATAGCATTGGCTATAACAATGATCACTTACAGATGCTGATGTGATTAAAGTGGACACAAAAATAGTTGTTTCTTGGGAAAAAAACTTTTTTTATCTTTTAATTTTGTTTTTATGTTTTAGAATAGAAGAATAACTAGCAGTTGGAGGTTTGTGGACCTGAGCAAGTCAATTAACTTAGGCCTTAGTATACTGAGGAGGCCCTAGTGAAATGAAGAGGTTGAATTAAGGGATCATTACAATTTAGTTTAGCTTTAAATGTTTATGGTTTCAGGATTTGTCTGTTTGTAACATATTCCCAAAGTAAACTGATTTATAACCATTTGTGAGGATAGATACTTGCCTCAGGATGTGGTAAAATGTTAGTTTTTTTTTCAAAGGCAGAGAATATAGAATTGGTTCATTTAAAAAAATAATTTACAAATTTAACTTCATGGTTTTACTAATTCTGCAAGCTTATAATGTTTTTGACATTCTGGAGTGAACTCAGCAAAGTAGCTTTTCTTATGACTCTTCAAAGAACATCTGGTGGCAATTTATACAATTATTTGTGTTTAAATTTTAGATAACTAAGTGTTGGCATTTCATTTATTTATTTATTTGTTTATTTATTTATTTATTTGAAAGGAGTCTTGCTCTGTCGCCCAGGCTGGAGTGCAGTGGTACAATCTCAGATCACTGCAACCTCCACCTCCCGAGTTCAAGTGATTCTCGTGCCTCAGCCTCACAAGTAGCTAGGATTACAGGCGCCTGCCACGACACCTGGCTAATTTTTGTATTTTTAGTAGAGATGGGTTTTCGCCACGTTGGCCAGGCTGGTCTTGAACTCCCGACCTCAGGTGATCTGCCTGCCTCAGCCTCCCAAAGTGCTGGGATTACAGGCGTGAGCCACTGCACCCCGCTGGATGTTGGCATTTCTGTACATATATGTAAAATATTTATGATTGCACTAAAAATTAATCATCATAATACTTTGTGGGCAGAGAGTGTGGGGACTGAGTGAAAACAATGTTGCTTTCAGGGCCAAAAGAAAGGATTTCAATGAAGCCAGGTGGGCTTTGGCTTGGCTGTAGGACCCTCCCACACCAAACAACATTCTAGAATTATCTCTGCCTTTAAAAACACGCAACATTCTAGGTTGGCATCATCTCTTTTTCTGTCTAAGTCCACGCCCATTTTTTGGTTAAGACTTGCCACCCGCTATATCATGAAACACTTCCGTGGAGTAAGCATGGCACCATTCGTTTCCAAGACACGTAGTTAAAGTCCAACACTGGACTTCTAAGACGAGAAAAGACTCCTCACATTTTTCCATTGGGCCTTTAAGAAACCAGGTATCCAGTGGACAATGAATTAATATATTATTATGAAAGATAGGCAATTAAAGGAAACTGAAAAATAAGTCTTTGTTTGTTTTTAAAGATTTTGTTACAGCTGCTTTGTTTTGATCACACTTCTCAAAGCAGTTTTTAGTTCCACAGCTTGGGGTGAGAAGGGTCCAGATTAAATCTTACTAACATTGGTATGATAGGCCTGCAGCACATTACACTGTGTTCCAATAATATATGATATCTGCATTCATTAAGAATCTCTTGTGAAAAAATCATATATATTTATTTTTTTAATGAGGAAAAGGCAGCTAGAGGCTGGAACAGTGTTTCTCAACGTGTGGTTTGAGGTTCACTTGCATAAGATTATTTGAGGAACTCGGTAAAAAGTCAGATTCCTAAACTCTTTCCCAGACCTATTGTATCCAAATCCTTAGGGTGGAGCCTGAGAATCCTGGTTTTTATCAATTTTTAAAAAAACAAATTGCATGCTCAAGGCTGACAAAAACAATCAAAATAATTTCGCATTTGTCCTTTGACTCAAATACTCATGCTGGGCCGTTGGCCCTGACCTTGACTTACTGCTTGTAGTACAGTCACAACTGTCATCAGTAAACAGAAAAACAAAAGAGCTAACAAGGTACCGGCTACTAAATAAAAAGATCTCATTTCCATGCTTTTCATATACCAGCATTTAACTTTTTTTTTCATCCTTGGGAGGTGTTGTTGCTAATAATCTTATAATAAGCAGTTATGATCATGATAATGAAACATCTAAATTATTTTATTATGATGAATCCAGTTTCTGTAATGAATAAGCATGCTATAAAAGAAATGCTTGTATTGTATCCAATTTCTATCAATCGACCACCAAATATCTGTATGTAACAACATAAATGTATTCATATATTTCTAGATATTTAGATATGTCTAATAATACACAAATAGCTGAAATGTGTGGATTCCTACAAAAAAAGGCCCACTTTTATTATTTATTTATTTGAATTTTTTCTTTGTAGTGACAGTCTTGCTTTGTTGCCCAGGCTGGTCTCAAACTCCTGGGCTCAAGGGATCCTTCTGCCTTGCCCTCGCAAAGTGCTGGGATTACAAGTGTGAGCCACTGCACCCACCCACTTTTCTTAATCATGTTTTTAAGCCCTCTTACTATCAAAAATTATATCCAGAAAATTTTTTGTTGTATACAATCTATTGTAGAACTGAGCTGTACAGATAATAAAATTAAATAGTTGTTTGCCTAAATTTGCTCTTATGAATAAAACTAAAATATTATTAAACAATTGGGAAATTATTATCTAAAAGGTAATTGTATTTATGTTGATTTTCTTTCCAAACAATTCTACCTTGGAACAATCTACAGAAGGGATCTTTGTTGATATAATGTATCCTAATGCTTCTTTGAATAGAAACTTTGTGAGAGCATAATTTTCTTTTAATTTAAGGATATTAAGCTTAAAATGATTCATGATACCCTTTGAAATAACTATATCAATCACACATTTAAGAGTTTGCAATAAATAAGTCTGAGAAGATCAGAATCGGTGTGCTTTTCTTTTATTAAATTATGTAATTTTTTCCCACAAGCACTTGTTGAGCACTTTCTCCATGATATATATGGCATGATGGAGGGAAGGAGATAGACAAAATTCCTGCACTTAGGTGGTTCACATTCTCAGTGGAGATGAAAGACAATACAGATGATGGTAGCTATTAGAAACTAGAAGAACATACAGAAACTGTGCCCATCACTTCTCAGCCTCTCGGCTGAGATCAAGTGTAAAAACTGTGCCCAGCTTTAATCATTAATTGTAATTAATTTCATAACATCTTTTGGAAATTAAGGTGTTACACCTTCCCAATAATATTTACATTTTAATCAACTTTGCAACATCATTATTAACATTTTTGTTATTAGAGAATGTGTTGACCAGATGTGGTAGCTTACTCTTGTAATCCCAGCACGTTGGGAGGCAAAGGCAGGAGGATTTCTTGAGCCCAGTTTTAGACTAGCCTGGGCAATATACAAAAAATTTAAAAAGAAAAAGAAAAAACTAGCCAGGTGTGGTGGTGCATATCTGTAGTCCTAGCTACTCAGAAGGCTAAGGTGGAAAGATCACTTTAGTCTGGGCGCTTGAGGCTGAAGTGAGCTTTGATTATGCCACTGCACTCCAGCCTGGGCAACAGAGTGAGACTTCGTCCCAAAAGACAAGGGGAAAAAAAAAAAGAGAGAGAGAGTGTCTTAATTTGTGTTATCTTAGAAACTTACCCTGAGACAAGATTAAAGTACACATTGTAATTTTGGAGATGATATGGTTTGGCTCTGTTTCCCCACCAAATCTCATGTTGAATTGCAATCCCCGTTGTTGGAAGTGGGGCCCCGTGGGAGGTGATTGAATCATGGGGGTGGTTTCTAATGGTTTAGCTACATCCCTCTAGTGCTGTCTCAGGATAGAGTTCTCATGAAATCTGGTTATTTGAAAGTGTATAGCATCTCCCTCTTTGCTTTCTCTCTGTCTCTCTTGCTGGCCATGTGAAGATGTGCCTACTTCTCCTTCACCTTCTGCCATGATTGTAAGTTGCCCAAGGTCTCCCCAGAAGCAGAAATCTATACAGCCCACAGAACCATAAGCCAATTAAACTGCTTTTCTTTATAAATTACCTAGTCTCAGGTATGTCTTCATAGCAGTGGAGAACAAGCTAATACAGGAGGTAATACCAGAAATTGTAGAGCAGTGGAAGAGTAAGTGGTAGAGAAGTGATAGCAAATAAAGCGTGAATTATCAGACAATTCCCCACTGCGTGTAAATAGTGCATAATCCCTCTGAGGAACACTGGGCACAGGTAGATGACACACCTCAAAATAAAGCCGGAGCTGGGGTATTTATACACCAACTACCACCTACAAGCTGCTCCTGAAGAAACATTCATTCTCTGACACTTTCAGCCTACCACACATTTCACAAAGTTAACTCAGATGACCAGACAATGCCTCAGACAAAGAAATACAGGAGCTGACAGTTGCAAGTTGGGCCATTGTGCCCTGAAGTGAAGGACGAAAAATAAGCAGCAGCATTCGCTACAGAGAGTGAGCACAATTTTAAAGCAGTTCGAAAGAGGTAATTGTTTCAGTCATTTATCATCTTCTTTCAGACTACCCTTATGTAACTTTTTGCATATAACCATCCTCATGTATTTTTTACAAACTTTAAGTCAAAATGTGTACACTATTTTATATTTTATGTGTCACATAATAATCTATCACCTATTTTTGTATTTTCACTTTGAAGATCACATAGTGTTCTTTACAGATCTACTTAGTATTCATTTCTTTTGATGTTTATTGAGTGCCCAGGCTCTTATTGAGAGCTGTGCATAGGTGCTGAGAATGGGTATAGAAATGAACTTGAAAATTTTGAAGAATTGACCTATATACACATGTGCACCAAGTTCAATGCTAGAGATGTGTTCAGTTGAAAGAGATGAAAACTCAGAAGATGGTGGTTAACTGAAGGCCATCAGAGAAGGTCCCATATAAGGGGACAGATGGACAAATATGAAGCAGTGCGGACATGCCAAGCCAGAGGAACACCCTGTGTGAAGGACGGAGGTGTGATGGTTCATTATTGTTAGAGTATTACAAATAAAGAGCATAAATCATTCATTTCACCATTCTCCTCATATTGGCTATTTTTTATTATTTTCCTCTCTCTGTTATTAGAGGTAATATCTCAGTGAGCACCACTGTGCTTCTAGCTTTTTATTTCTCTTAGGTTATTTTTAAAATGTGAACTTCAGAAACTGGAATTACCTGGTCAAAGGAAAGGCTCTTTTGTCAGGATCTTACTTTATGTCTTAACTTTGCAGAATGAATAATGTGGGAATTTCAAGCACAGTGATCCAGTGGGCTAAAGGTAGCAACTCCAGTACAAGACAGAGCCTGCAGAGAATTTTCTTTCTTGCTTGCTCTTCTGCTTCAGTTCTTGGCCTTTCTTACAACTTTCTACAGTGAAGTTCCGCTGTAGGCTCACGTGCTTCCTGAGTCTATTTGGGCAAAAGGTAGTAAATGGAAGAGAACAGCAGAGTTAAGATGACAAATCAACTTAAATTATAATAGGGCTGCATTTTAAATTGCTTCTTTTTCAAAGAAGAAAAAATTTTGTATCATCCTAATTGAGATAGCAACCAAAAAGCAAGTTGTTGCCTTATATAAAAGAAAAAAAAATTAATAACTTTTAAGACTATTTCAATGACTTATATTTTCGATTTCTGAAGAATTTTAATAAATATTTTTATAAAATGAATTTCATGGTTTCTCTTTACTCATCAAATCTTCAAATTAAAAGAAAAGTAACAAGAGAAAGAAAAAAGCTTTCTAAACACTTTTTCTGTAGTTTTTACATAAATAATAGAAAACAGCATAGAGCAAATTACTTTTAAAATTATACAAAAAGTCAGATAAAAATTTTTGTCAATATGTAGAGATGTATAATAATTTGAAACAATATTCACCAAAATCATAGTGTAAATCTGTCATTAAATTTTAACCAAGTCAAATGCTAAAAAAATGCACTGTAATTATATATATCTATACTTATTTTGCTTCATTTTTTTTTTCAGAATTCAAGATGCAATGCTTGATTTGGTTTATTAGTCACATCAAAAAATGAAATTAAGTAAGTGATCCTGATTCACACAATTCCTAGCTCTTATACTCAGTAGTTTTGCTTATTTTCCTGTTTTCAACTTTTCTTGGTGAGTTACATACTGGAAGTAATTATTGCTTCAGATGAAATTGCTTCAGAGCATTTCCAAAATGACTTAGGTAATATTCCTCACTTCTTTGATTTAAAAAAAAATCGTTGTTTTCAAGGGTGTATAAGACAAATGTAACAGAAAATCTCTCCACATCAGTTTACCTAGTCTAGCATCCACCCAGAGTTGAAATTCAAATTGTCTTTTGGGTCATTCAGTCTCCACTCCAGCAAACTTGTTTTTAAGAAGCCGTTGGAGATTTTACTCATCTCTTCCTTCCTTGCTTTGTTTAAACAAAATTTTTGAGACAGAGAATCTCCATACCCACGCCTGGCTACTCAGAGCCACTCTGGCTGCAGCTTGTATCTTATGCATCTCAAATCTATCAGAATGACTCAGTATGTGGTCCTCATAATTGGTGTCACTATTGGATAATTAGTCTTTGCTCAGATATTAAAGGTTGGTAATGGCTCAGTGTAATCAAACACCATATTAGAAAGAGCTGTGTGTCTGGAATCAGAAAATAGTCTTACACCACCACTAGCCAAGTTATCCTGGCAAGTTATTTCAAGTCTTTCGGAACCTCCATTTTAACAGTGTAGCTCAACATTATTGAGCACCTATTACGAGACACTCTAATCTTGGCACTTGGGATACAAAAGTAATTGAAAATGCCCTGGTCAATGCACTTGAGTAGTTTATCAATATTAGACGAAACAGGAAAGTACTACAATATGATACGTAAGGATATTTTCTGCAGGGAGGGAATGAAAATACAATTGTCTTCCAGAGCTTTTTGTTTCTCTCCAAAATATTAAGCTTTGGTAGCACCTCTCAGAAAAGACAAGTTCTCCTCTTACTGGAACTTGAAAGTCTTTTGACTTTTTCTCATTAAATATTCTTTGCCCTAGTTTAAAGATATTGTATGAAGTAGTTAGAAAAAAAAAATGCACATTAAGCACCCTTTAGGGATTTTGCTGCTGGTTTAGGAAAGATTTGCAAGCCCTACATTAAGTCCCTGCCGCATTGGGTGTAGGTCAAAAGTAAGTGGATGAGAATATCTAACCTAAGTATTGAAAGCAAATGAGGAATCATCTGACCCCTCGCTTATTTCCAGGTAAGGAAATGGAGATTGGAGAGATCAAATGGCTCTCCCAAGTCACACAGCTAGTGAGTGGCTGAGTAGATGCAAAGCTGGATACTGACTTTTCCTCATTCTCTCATTCATTCCTTTAATGAACACTCACAGAGTATTCAATGCATACAAATTGTGCAAAACACTTCAGGGAATTTCTTCATGTATGAGACAGGCTCTCTGCTCTTCTCCTTCAATCTAATGCTGAATGTTAGCAGCACTTTATGTCAGAGATGAAGAGATAGTTGGAAGATTGTCTATCTGAAGAGATGAGTTGAACAAAATTAAAAAGTCTGGATTAATGTGAAGTACACAAGGTGACATGAGTCCTCAGGGTAATACAATTAATGAGCCATCACATATTGGTAGAATCTAATGAATATTCAGACTCTAATCAAAATAGTAGCTCGGTTGAGTGAGGATAAGTGACCTGAACTGTGCCTTTGATCTTAATCTTAGGGAAAAAGAAGACAGAAAAGCAGCAGCAGAGAAACGGTTTTCTAAACAAAGGATTAAGGAGAAGGCTAAGATAGAAAATTTGCTGCTGTCAATTGACAAAAAATGGGGAGAGGCTTATTTTGTGGGTCCTATATTTCCTTGAGAGCTTCTTTGGAGGTTCTAGCAGGGGAGTGCAGTTACTTGTATACCCTTGACCAAAGACCAGTCCTCTATTGGAAATGGTCCTCCCTTTTGACCAAGCATGCAGCTTCAGAAAGGATGCACATGGAGCAATGAGGCAGGAAGGGGAGACTCACCTAGGTAGCCAGAGCAGCCAAATCAACCCTGACAATCAATGACATGAAAGACTGTTGCAGCCAGATCGCCCTCACGTGCAAAGTCCTCTATTTCCATGTGTCACCTTTACAGACCTTGACTGTAATGGAATTGTATTAGAGTTCCAATTAAAATCAGCTCTCCTTTAGGGAAAAAAAAAAAAAAAAGGTAGATGAGAAGAAAAAAAATAAGAATCTCTGTGAATACTTTATTATGGTGCATATTGAACCATTCCTGGATGTGTTTCAGTAGATTCCACTGTCAAGTATAGCTAGTGGGAGGGTCAGTAATAACTCTCTTTTCAACACTAAGCAACTGGATTCCAACCAGACATCCTAACTGAAAGATGTGTCTGTTGCTCCATGGATCTTTGACTATTTGAATCTCTTTAGGAACTTTCCCTCTGGTTGCAGGAGACAAAGAAGAGATAATCACAGCTATCCATTTCAGTACAAGACTGCCTGAGATGTTGTCATTTTCTTCAAATCCCAGAGACTGTCAATTTGTGAGTTGCTATTTCCTATCTTTTTCTACCTAAATCTTACTTTGAAACTAGGATTGGTCACTTCATGCTACATACTGCCCAATTTCTTTATTTTTAAAAAATTTTATCTTCGATTCTTTTGTTTTTATTTTCTTATTGTGTGCCTTCAAGCAGATATAGCCAGGACACACTGCATGATTTCATTATGATAAATGGTCACAACAAAAAGAATAAAGCACCCTGGGAAGAGTCTTGGTGAATACCAACCACTGTGTTGGTTGTCCATATACCATGTCAAGTGGCCGCAGAATTCCCACAGTGTGTTCGGAAGGCTCGAAGGCAAGTACTCTGGGTACTGAGACTCTCCAAGGACCAGGACAATTTTGCTGCTGAAAACCCATAGTGGACTATAAGTTGCAGAGAATTCACGTGGCATTTTCCCAGCCCTTGAAATAGGTTGGTTGTTCTCCAGCTGTGATGTCCCCTAACAGCTCACGGTACTAAACCAGAGTTAAAGTCTGTTGTATACCATCTGTGACATGATAAAATAACCTAACATAGAAGTAAGGGCCCTACGTGTGTTTTATCTTACGTGAATTCCTGCTTTTCCAGTCACTGCCAGGCAGGATATTAATATACCTGTCTTTTTTTCTAAGGAAACTTGTACTTGAAGGGAAGAAATATGTACAATTCGATTTCATATAAATATTCAGAGTTAATCCTTCCATAACGCAAATGGAAAGAGTGTGACAATATTAATCCCATTTCTAAAAAATTACATTTGATGAATGCCTTTGAACCACTAGGGTTGTTTTGAGTCTCTTTGGGGAGAAGAAAAAAAAAGTGTGCCTAGAATAAAGCACATCAGGCTTCTTAGCTGCAACAAAATCATCCACAGTTGTAGGAATCTTTTGAGGTAGTTCAAGTCCAGGAACAGTTTTTCAGAAATGAGATTCAGGGTTTATAGTGTAGCCTATAAATTTCCAGTGCAGTTCTTGAAGATACACCAAATTCAGTGACTATATTTGGGCACTAAATTATATACAAACAGGCAGTGGCATGATTTCCACCTTATCTTCATCCAGATCTCCAATGAAAACAAGAATTGCATGAGTGCATATTATTTATTTGTTTTTTGGGGGGCTTGGAAGATTTTTGCTGTTTCGTTTTTTTATTTAAACTGGAGCTTGGGGAACCTCTTAGGAGTTCAGCTACCGGTCAAGCTTTGGGCTGAAGCAAGCTGAACTGAGCCCTCTTTCCTAATATGTTTAGTTCCTCAGACTAGACACATTCTGTGCACAAACAAACCATGAGAAAAGGGCACTAGTGGTTTACCACAAAGCAGATTGGGCCAATTACCATAATGCAAGTTTACTAGGCAAAGACCACAGAGGTGACTGACTCCTGCTTCTGTATGTAGCCCCTGTCACTACTTTATGACAAGATAACTATAAGGAATTTAAGCTATTTTAGGGGCAGTCAGGCTAGTCTCATTGCCTTCTTCACTGTTCTAAACAATTCCAATGTGTGGATAAGACAGGAGCTTTCCTAGTCACCCAGTCTACTACAGGTATTCCTGATAGTAAGTTCATTGTTTAATTCAACCTGGATCATGGAGGTAACATAATGCAGTGGAGTCAGGCAGTCTGAATTCAAATTCTGAACTCAACTCCTTACTCGCTGTGCAACTTTGATCAATATACTTGAAATTCTGAGAGATTTCTCTTTTTCATCTGCAGTTCAATTCTGTTAAATCCAGTGCATTTTGGATCGGTAAGTACTTATGAGATACACAAACTGTGCTGGACGTAGGAAAATAAAAGCTACAGAATCAGTATGGTCCAGGCTTGATGAGTTGGGGAGAGGCACAAAAGTTACATCAGGTGGCTGCAGAATTCCCATAGCATATTCGGAGGGCTCAAAAGCAAGCACTCTGGGTACTGGGACTCTCCAGGGCCCAGGACGGTTTTGCTGCTGAAAATCCACAGTGGACCATGAGTTGCAGAGAATTCACATGGCATTTTCCCAGCCCTTGAGAGAGACCAGTTGCTCTCCAGCTGTGATGTCCCAGAACAGCCCACGGAACTAAACCAGACAGCCCAAGAGGAAACTTGCCAGGAGCTTCTGCCAAGTTTGGATAAGCTCAGACCTGGACTTTCCTCTAGAAACCACAATGCATTTCTCTTTTGAGAAGAAGAAATTAGTAACGGGGCCTAAGGACGAGCGAACTTGGCAAGGAAGCAAAGGGCATCCATAGGAGGATCTCCCCTTTGGATGTACAGAAAATCCTCCTCCCAGAGAGGAAAAGAGAAACATATAATATTGACAGAGAAAAGTCCTGGGACTGATTTCTCTGCCACTGGCCACTGTGGGAACCTAAGTCACTGTTTTCTTATTGGTCCAAAAGTAGGGTTAAACCAGATTACTGTTCAGGTTCCCGAAAACCTCGACATACCCCAAACTATGCTATGCCCAGCTTCCATCAGCTCCCAGCAAAAAATCATTCTAACACACGTTCCTTCCAAATGAACATTGAGCAGGTCCCATATGTAGACTTGCTGAAGAGAAGATCATTGACAGCAGAATCATCACCAAACCTGCCAGAAATGAACCCAGCTACACTCTGACACAAGAAAAATCCAAAATTTTCTCCTCTGCTATGTTGTCTTGTTAAAATAGAACAAGAAATTCCATGGTCCAAATCTCTGGCAAGGGAAAAATACCTTCCTTGAAATTAGGAGAGGAAATTCCTCTCCTCTTCCCAAGGCCTATCACAGGGACCTGTAGCTTGCTTGACTCTAGAGGAAGGGACCTGAAGACCTCTTGGGAAGTCTGTGAACCAAGTGCAGCACTATGGGGCAAGGTTGAACCCCAGAGGCAAGGAAAAAGATAAACAGGTAAGAGCCAGACAGTTACCTGGGTCCTAGCTTGGCCTCTGTGGGCTTTTGGACAAATTACTTTGATTCCCTAAGGGTTGGTTGATTCTCCCTCCGCACCTCACAGGATTATTGGGAGGGTAACTATGATAGTCATTAGGGCTCTTTATAAGTATTCTGGTAACTATTTTCCTTGCAGCCATTTGGTTAAATTGTACTTTCCATCCCACCTCTCCCCAGCAAAAAATAAAGTATGGGCATGTGATTTGGTTTGCTCATGAAATGTGAAAAGCAGCTTGTGTCACTGCTGAGCAGAAGTTTTAGAGGCTGTGAACAGTTCTTTGTGACTCGCCATGCTCTCTTTCTCTCTGTTTGGAGATTAGTAATGTTACAGATAGTGACTGTCACCCCTGGGTCCCAGAGCACACAGCTGACCTCTGATGGTTATGTAGCATACTGTTGTTGCTCTTGACCACCAACATTGGGAATAATTGCAATAACAGCATAATATAACCTATGCATTCTCAACAGGGGCAATATTGCCCCCCAAAAGAACAAAAATCTGTTCTTGAGTTGTGAAACAATATATAATGGTCTATGGCTCTCCAAAAGACCATAGTACATAAACCAATGTAATAAGGTATATTTGTGGTATTAAAATGTCATGGAGGGGAAGGGGAGTTGGCATGGATTTAGAGAGAGAAAAAAAAAAAAAAAGCCTAGAAAGACTCCTTAAGGATGCAATAATGAAAAAAAAGAAAGATTGAGAAGCATTTAAGCCTGTCCTTGCTTATAGAGTAGCATATAGATAAAGGACCTAGCATAGAGTAAGTTATTTCAGTTTGCCTAAAAGAGATTCAGAGAGAGTCACTGTATTATATACAGTATATTTTATTTCTTTCTCCTGTTTATTATCTTTCTCCCCAGCTCATGAAGGTAGGGAGTTTTTCTATCTTGTTAGTTGCTGAATCCCTAGTGTTTAGGATAGCACTAGCACATAGCAGGTGCTCATTAAAACATTTGTTGAAGGAATAAATAAATCATGAAGACAGAAATGACCCCAGTTCTCACTAAACTTCCAAGCATAATGAGATGTCAGTCACATGCTGATGCAGACAGAGCAGGCCACTGCTGGAGCGCATGGGAGAAGGAACTAACCCAGATCTGGGAAGGCTCCTGGGAGGAAACGATATTTAAAGTATGACCTAAGAAATGGAGAAGTTAGACAAACAAAAAGCAAAAATCAAGGGTTGGTGTAAAGTGAATTAAGTAAGAAGAAAAAAAAAATATTTCAGACCAAAGGAATAGTACAAAGATTGCAAACTGGCAGCTATTGAGTTGGAGTTGGATTTCACCAACGGAGATGTTTTATTTGGCCAGAGTTGACTCATGTTTAAAAATCAAAATTTACATTAAGAACATGTAATTCCAGCTTGTCTTTAAATACTTGAAAGATTTGGGAAAAAAAATGGCTACATGTGAATAACACTCCAGCTTTCAGTTACATACGGCCTGTAAGGGAGGAGACCACCTCTCATATTGTCTTATGCCCAATTTCTGCCTCCAAAGAAAGAAGAAGTAAAAACTAAAAGGCAGAAATGAAATCTACAAGCAGACAGCCCAGCATCACACCCTGGGCCTGGTAGTTAAAGATCTGCCCCTGACCTAACTGGTTATGTTATCTATAGATTCCAGACATTGTATGGAGAAGCACTGTAAAAATCCCTGTCCTTTTCTGTTCCGTTCTCTGCGTTCTGGTGCACGCAATCCCCAGTCACGTACCCACCGCTTGCCCAACTGATTACGACTCTCTCACGCGGACCCCCTTAAAGTTGTGAGCTCTTAAAGGGACAGGAATTGCTCACTCAGGGAGCTCGGCTCTTGAGACAGGAGTCTTGTCCATGCTTCCGGCCGAATAAACTCCTTCCTTTAACTCAGTGTCTGAGGGGTTTTGTTTGTGGCTCTTCCTACTATACCTCCATTACGGACCTTGAGACTGAAAGACATTGCTTTTTATAACTGTATATATTCCGTTATTTACTTCAAAAAGAATTAGGACACCAACTGATTATATACCACAGCCATGTGTCTATCAACAGCAGCAAAATGAAAGATAGACTGATAGGGCTACAAATTTCAAGCAAAATATACATACGGATTGATGTTTGGAAGAGAAGAACATGCCTATGCAAAATTCTAACCTGCTTTATTCAATATTTTGAAGGCATTTCAGGTTGTCTTTCTTGGAACAGTCTAAATAAAGGCTGAAAGATGAAAGAGCTAGGGTACATTTAAGGAACTGAAAATGTACTCTGGCTCACATATGTTTCTTGCAGCACTATTTACAAAAGCAAAGACTTGGAACCAACCCAAGTGCCCATCCATGATAGACTGGATAAAGAAAATGTGGCACATATATACCATGGAATACTATGCAGCCATAAAAAAGAATGAGTTCATGTCCTTTGCAGGAACATGGATGAAGCTGGGAGCCATCATTCTCAGCACACAGGAACTAACACAGGAACAGAAAACCAAACACCACATGTTCTAATTCATAAGTGGGAGTCGAACAATGAGAACACATGGGTACAGGAGGGGAACATCACACACCAGGACCTGTCAGGGGATGGGGGACAAGGGGAGGGAGAGCATTAAGACAAACATGTAATGCATGCAGGGCCTAAAACCTAGATGACAAGTTGATAGTTGCAGCAAACCACCTGTGTATACAGGTATACATGTATACCTGTGTAACAAACCTACACATTCTGCAGGTTTGTTATATAAATATATATATAAAAGACTTTCTAGGAAAAACTTACTCTCCCTCCCTCATCTTTATTTGGAAGCCAATGGGTACTGTATGGTGTTAGGAGGGGACTCGAGGACCTATTGCAATTTTAGAGTTTATAAAATGTATCTCTGAAAATCAGAAGAGAAAAAAAAAGAGTGATACAATGGACTTTGGGGACTTGCAGGTAAGAGTAGGAGGGGGGCGGGGGATAAAAGACAACAAATACAGTGCAGTGTATGCTGCCTGGGTGATGGGTGCATCAGGATCTCACAAATCACCACTAAAGAACTTACTCATGTAACCAAATACCACCTGTACCCTATTAACTTATGGAAAAATAAAATCAAAAATATAAAAATAAGTAAAGAAAGAAAGAAAATGTGATCTGCCTAAAACATAATGTGTGACATGGAGATGGAAGATGTAATAAACTCCAAATTTTAAAGGCTTTTGAATACCATTTTAAAAAGCCCGAACTTCGTCCTAACAGCAATGAGAAGCCACTGAAGTGCTTAAAGCAAATGAGTGATGTGTTCCTGTCAGTGTCAAAGAAGACAGATCAATCTGCCAGAATATAAAGAGTAGACTGAGGGCTGAGCGCAGTGGCTCATGCCTGTAATCTCAGCACTTTGGGAGGCCAAGGCGGGCAGATCACAGATCACAAGGTCAAGAGTTCGAGACCAGCCTGGGCAACATGGTGAAACCCCGTCTCTACTAAAAATACAAAAATTAGCCTTGTGTGGTGGCACATGCCTGTAATCCCAGCTACTTGGGAGGATGAGGCAGGAGAATCCCTTGAACCCAGGAGGTGGAGGTTGCAGTGAGCCGAGATTGCACCACTGCACTCCAGCCTGGGTGACAGAGCAAGACTCCATCTCGAAAGTGACACAAAACAAAAACAAAAACAAAACAAAACAGAAAAAAGAGTGGACTGGTGTTAAATAAGACAAGAGGCTGAGTGGTGAATTACAAGACAATTGCAGAAATTCAGGCAAAAGAGGATATCGATCCTAATGAATAAGGGGTGATAATGGTAATGGATAAATTCCAGAGGCATTCATTTTGTCCTTCATCATTAATATTACCCTCACTTATTTACAGTGTTATGCCCAATAAGACTTACCCCCTCAGATGCCTTTGCAGAGCCTTGGTAACTTCCTAGAACAGTTGTGCCAGTCCTGGACTATTTTCCTGGATATTGTCTGTTAGGTTAAAGTAAATAAATCTTTTTATTATCAATATGCATGCAGTGCAATGCAATTATTGAGACACAGAACTGACAGAATTTAGTAGATGTAGGATGGAGACTTACTTTGCAGAATTTTTGTAAGTATTTAGCATAGGGGACCCCAACCTCTGGGCCACTGACCTGTACTGGTCCATGGCTTGTTAGGAACCCAGTCACACAGCAGGAGGTGCGTGGCAGGCAAGCAAGTTTTACTGTCCGAGCTTCACCTCCTGTCAGATCAGTGGCGGCATTAGATTCTCATAGGAGCACGAACCCTATTGTGAACTGTGCATCTGTGCATGCGAGGGATCTAGGTTGCACACTCCTTATGCAAATCTAACTAATGCCCAATGATCTGAGGTGGAACAGTTTCATCCCAGAACCATCCCCCGCCACCACCACATCCATGGAAAAATTGTCTTCCACGAAACCAGTCCCTGGTGCCAAAAAGGTTGGGGACTGTTGATTTAGTGTATCGACTACCTAACAATGTCCAAAATAGAAGTAAGCAACAGGTGTTAATTCCCTCCTTCTCTCTTCCTGTTCCTGATCCTAAGGTCAGAAACCACAAATTCTAGTTTTCTTTGAAAGGTATCTAAACTTAAACAGTATACACACAAAGAATTTGGTACTTGGTTGTGGCTGATAGACTAGCAATTTTAATCAATGTTTAAACATGATTTAGACATAGGGAAAGCAATGTTGTAGCAAATGTTTTCAGACACACACATAAATTACAGATGGATTATTCAGGCTAATGCAGCTACAGAAGATAATTGTACCAGGTGGGTTTTATTCTGTGAGGTATTTAGCTCTTCCAGTAATTTGATCAGTTTTGACTGAGTCATGCTCAAAACTGAAACAAACTTTATTTTTGAAGATTTTAGTCTGATTAGATAATACTTTGGGTAATATCTGATCATTGAAGAGAAAGTACAAAGTAGAAAGCAAACACAGAGAACAGAGAAATAGCAAAATAAACAATAAACTATATTACCTTCTCTCTTAATGCAGTTACATATGCAGTTTTATGTAAAGAAGAATAAAGATCGCTTTTGTAAATTTGTCCTAATCTTCTTTCTGTCTGCTAAGGACAAAGTGTAATAAAGCGAAATCAATTAAAAGGTAATTATAAATATGATCTCAACTCTGTCGCAAAAGCAACTGCTTATCTATGTGCATATTAAGGAAATCCACGCAAAGAGAGGACTGGAAGGAAATGCATAGGAAGTGATCAGATATTCTCATGGATTGATATACTTTCGTGTAGTTTGCTACATTTCTATATTTCCTGTGACGGCATGTATTGCTTTCATAATCAGGAAAAAAATTAACTTACTACGAAAATTTTTATGCAGCATTCCTTTGACAAACAGAGTTGTTTATGGATTTTTAGTCTTGGCAAGCAATTAGAGTAGATTCCATCACTGTTGATATTTATCCCCTCTTCCAAGAATACACAGAAGGGGAGAAAATAGTATATTTCCTATACAAAAGGTGGACAAAAGAATACAGTTAAGAGAACTAGAACAAAACCATAGACTAGGAAAGCTGCCGACAATATTAGCTTTGCAAATTTATCTTAATAAACCAATGAATGCTTTGAGTTTGAACCTGTAAAATTATTTATTTGCAAACCTATTGCTTACAATAAAACAGAATTATAATGTAAAAAATTTTGTGATGAACAGGGTTTATGCACTGTCTTGCTACACTAAGTAGCATATGAATGCTCTTCAGTAACTGAAGCAACCTAGTCAACTATAAATAAAGCATACTATGATGCCCTCAAACCAAAATTCATTCATTTTACTTGAATGAGCAATTCTGTTCAGTGAAACTTGACCCCCTACTGTTAACTAATTATATTTTCCAGAGAAAAACACATTCGCTGAAAAAAATAAGTTGTTCTCTGCAAAGAAATAAGATCTTCCAAGCACATCTGGTAAGATGTATTTCACTTTTAGTTTTTTAATCTTTGGCTACAAAGATTTGACACATTATTTCAAAAGAATACATCTACTCATCCAGTGGGAATAAATTCAACAAACAATTGATGAGCAAAGTACTGGCTTAAAAAAAATAAACTAAGTAAAATTTTTTCCCTTGGATAATAAAATAAGAATAAAAGAAGAGACATTGGGTTAAGAACCCTTAGGGCAAAATAAAAACACAATTGGTTTCTTAAAAACTTGCTTTTGACGTGTCAAAAAGAGTTATGCTAGGGAAATGAGCTAAGAAAGCACATTGTTATTTGTACGTGATAGTATGACATCCTTGCTGTGTTGAAGGTAAGACCATCTAAAGGTCAGGACAGTACACAGGGACTATAAAAACAAAATGGAAATAAAAAGCAGGATAATAAAATGAAAGGAAAAGTAGAAACTGCCAGAAAGAAGCAGCACAACTGTCAAGGAGACAGTGTAAATTCAGATGCCATCAAGTTTTACCACAAAGAGATAAAGGAAAAGGCCAATTTTGATGACAAATAACAAAGTGTAACATCCAAAGAGTAGCGGGGAAGAGAGAGGTCGTATGTCCTCCTGTGAACATCTGAATAGTTCTCAGATGCACTTAGTTTGAACAGAATTATGTGATTGCTGAGTTCTTCCCTCTCTGCTTGGCAAAAATGATGGAAGTCTTGTCTCCAGTTTTAACCCTATTTGCTTTTCTGCAACAATATGGCAGGTTGTTTACATGCTGGGTGGGGAAAGGGAAACGAAGAGTAAAAACCAACCAGTTGTTACTTTGCAAAATGGAAATGTAACTCTGAGGACTAAGCAATCTTGACTGCTAACAAAATTAATTCCTGAACACTATGAAAAAGGAAAAAATGCATAGAAATTGATACTTTAAACATTAAATATTTCAGCTGGTTCTCTTATTTGGCAAAACCTTTTTGAAGCAAAGCTGATCTCATTTTGGTTTAGAGCACACCAAAGAATTTCCACCAAAAATGACTGAATTACTGCTATTTACTAAAATGGTTTTCATTCTGTGACATTTTTCTCTTTCAACCAAAACTGGTATACTAAAAGTCATTTTTGGCACTGACCATCTAGAGTTAGTGCAGGATCCATAAGTCAAGGGCTTAATCCTTCACAAATCTTCCCTTACTTCAGATTCCAGCTGTACTTTGGGGGTCTCCAGGTCACTCACACTTCTGAACAACTAGCTATAAATTTGGTGATTCCCATGACCCTCTTAGGTTCAATAATTCACTGGAACAACTCAGACTCAGGAAAGTGTAGTACTTAGGATTAGAGTTTTATTATATAGAATACATTCTGGATCAGCCAAATGAAAAGACACATGGGGAAGGTCTGGGAGGGTCCCTAGTGCATAACTTCCTTATCATCTTCCCATCAAATCAAGTCATGGCACCGTCCCAGCACATGGATGTGTTCACCAACCAGGAAGCACCACTAAGCTTTGGTGTTCAGTTTTTATTGAGGTTCCATTAGGTAGGCATATTTGATTAAATCACTGGCAACATGACTGAACTCAGCCTCCACACCTTGTCCTCCCTGGAAGTCAGACTGGATCAAAGTTTCAAGTTTCAACCCTCTTATCACATGATTGGTCTTTCTGGTGACCAGCCCCTGTCCCAAAGCTATCGAATAGCCCACCATGAGTCACCTCATTAGCATAAACTCAGGAGCCATCCAGGAGGCTCAGGAATAACAAAACAACTTCTATCTCTCCAGAAATTCCAAGGGTTTTAGAAGCTTCATGTCAGAAACCTGGGGCAAAGACCAGACAAATCCTCTATTATGTAGCAGATATATTAAACCAAGAATGGCAGAATGACATAAAACCAACAAATATTTAAACGACTAATAAGAATTCTGTGTTTGTTATTTGTAGTATACATCTGAAGTATGAAAGTCATAAGTCTGGTGTAGATCACACAAAGATGTTGTGACTTGAATGTGTACCTCCAGGGTAAAAAAGCATTGATTCTATCCTAAGGAGGATTTACTTGGGCAAAAGACAAAGAGAAAACTGTTTTCTCATGAATACACTCACTTTCTATTTCAATGCCCTCCCATTTACCTAAATTTCAGTCTTGCTTATAGGTTCCAGTCAACTCTTTTTCCAAAGGTGTTAAGTTCAATAAACATTTATTGAGCAACTTTGATGTACAAAGCATCATGTACAAAGATCCCAGTCCTTACAAACCTGTCATTCTAAACAAGATGACAATCATGTTGAAAATTAAGTGACACGACAAAGGTGGAAACAAAATACTTTGCAGTGTTTGAAACATAAGCATTTAATGAGACAAATCATGGGGTGGCCAGAGGGAGGAAGCACTTCAAAAGAGTCTTGAAGAATGAGTAGGATTTCAGAACAGGATGAAAAGTCAAGAACTCTACCAAGCAGAGATGCGAAGACCCAGGAACCTGAAAACATGTTTGGTGAACCCACATGGCTGCAGTAAAAGGCATATGGCTGAGTATATTAGGAGCTGAGGCTGAAGAGGTGATTGAGGCCTTATCATGGGGTGCTGTAAATTCTTTGCTGAGGAGTTTGAATGTTCTTCTTCAAGCAATGGAAAGCCACTGGAGATTTTTTAAGGAGGATACTTTGTTGTGTCTCAAATTCCTCTTCTTTAAGTCTCCAGGAACTCATAGACAAAAAGTGAACCAAAGAGGATATTATATAAATAATCCAGACAATAAATGGCAAGGTGCTGTGGTACTGAATACAAAGCAAGAATACCAAAAAAGAGAACAGAATTTAGTAATGGATTGTGAGAGCAGAAACGGAAGTTGAGGATGATTTCCAAACATCCAGCCTGCCTGACTGGGAATATGGTGCCACTGAAAGAAATGCAGAACCATCTTAGTCTACTCAGGCTGTTATAACGAAATACCATAAACTGGGTGCCTTAAGCAAGAAACATTTATTTTTTACAGTTTTGGAGGCTGGGAAATCCAAGATCAAGATCCTGCCAATTTAATTCCTGGTAAGGGCCTAATTTTGGGCCCACAGATAGCCATCTTCTTGCTGTGTCTTTACATGGAAGCTAGAAAGACAGAGAGAGAGAGCCCTGGTCTCTTTTTATAAGAGCACTAATCCCATCCTGAGGACCCCACCCACATGACCTCATTTAAATCTTATTACCTGCCAAAGGCCTTGTCTTCAAATACCATCAAATGGTGGGCTGGCGCTTCAATAAATGAATTTTAGAGGGACAAAATTCAGTCAACAGCAGGAACCCAGAAGGAGAAGGATTGGAATGGAAGATGAAGGGCTTAGTTTGGACACACTGAGTTTGTGGTTTCTTCTCATTACTGAAGTGGCAATATCTAGCTGGCAGCTTGGAGATAAGGAGTAAACAATTTTAAAAGGAGATCAGAGTTCAAGTGTTGTGCCTTCCTGGATACATAAATTTTGGTAGACATTTCTTAGAATGCAAAACCTCATTACCCAAAGGATTAAATATCTAATGGGAGTGGCTACCTACACTGTCTATGTGGTATTATTTGAAAAAGATAAATTCATCCTTACTCATTATAAAGAAAAGTGTGAGGGCTCGGGAGTCAAATTGTTTGGATTGAAATCCTTGCTGTTCTTATTACCATCTGCATGACCTTACATAAGCTACTGAAACTCTTAGTGCCTTAATTTCTTCATGTGTAAAATGAGCATAGTAATACCCTTCTTACACAGTTGTTGGAAAAACAACTTACTGGGACCGCCCCCTCTGCCCAGGAATCTGTCTGCCTCCTATGGCTGTTCATGACATCCAGGCTCCCCCGACTTTGCTCTGAGACCCCAGCAGGTGCCCACAGGAGGGAGAAGTTAGGCAGTGGGAGGAGGCACTTCTGAGCATCCAAAGGCATTGGGGCCTTCCTGGGCTCCCAAGAGAGCAGAGATACCTGTGCCTGCAGCCATGTGGGCAGCTGCAGCTGCGTCCAGGGGGTCACGCTGCTTCCTGCTCCCTGGAGCAGGAAGCCCAGGTCTACAGCTTTAGTTTGGGTGGCTGCAGCTACACCCGGGAGGGCAGGAATCCTGCCCGTTCCCAGTCCCAAGAGCACAGGGAGGCTTGGACATGCAGCCCCAACTTGGGTGGCCACAGCCCCGCCCAGGAGGGCAGGGTCTTCTGCCTGCTGTGTGGAGCACGAGACCCAGGTCTGCAGCCACAGTTTGGGAAACTGCAGTGGCAGCCAGGGAGCTCCCTCCCCAAGTCAGAAAAGGTGGGTCTCCCGCTTGTTCCCAGCTCCCATGGGCTCCATGGAGCATGCAGTCCCAGTAGTGTTCCCCTGCTGCAGCCAGCCAGCAGCAGGCCGTCTGGAGTAGTTGCTGCCATCATTAATTTGAGAACTAGTAAAATTGTAATTAAAACATCAAGGGACCCCAAAGAGGTTTAAAACAAGAGAGATGGTAGGGCACAGTGGCTCATGCCTGTAATCCCAGGACTTTGGGAGGCTGAGGCGGATGGATAACCTGAGGTCAGGAGTTCAAGACCAGCCTGGCCAACATGGTGATACCTCGTCTCTACAAACAATTAGCCAGGCATGGTGGTGGGTGCCTGTAATCCCAGCTACTGGGGAGGATGAGGCAGGAGAATCACTTGAACCTGGGAGGCGGAGGTTGCCATGAGCCAAGATTGGGCCATCACACTCCAGCCTGGGTGACAAGAGCAAAACTCTGTCTCGTAAAAAAAATAAACCAGGAGAGATGTTGTCAGAACATCTCTCCTTCTAGAACAGTACACTTCAATTTCATTTAGCTTTTATTGCAGTATATAACACTCTGGATATAAATTATTCAGAATTCATATTTTTGAAATACCAGAACCAAAATATTACCTCCCCACAAAATATTGATGGTTCAATAACAAATAGCACTATTTACCATAATTCTAAAGCCCAGCATTGCCATCACCCCAAGCACCCTCAGCATGATTCCCAAGGTGTCCCTGACTTGGCCTCCATCTCTCTCTTCAGCTTCAATTTTTATCACTCTTTTTTACTCTCATCACTCCGGGATATTGAGATACATGTAATTCCTGGATATGTCACACTACTCTTACTCATGCTATTCCCTGTCTAGAATGCTCATTTCACATCCACCTCTTTATTCTCCTAATGCTACTCATCTTTCAAGGTCCACTTTGGGCATCATCTCTTTGTAAAATCTTGCAGGGACATGTCTTCCAGGCTGGATTGGGATGCCATCTTAGGATATATTATACCATAAAGTGGTCACTGGTTCATTTTTCTGCCTTTCCCATTAGACCGTTCATTAGGCCTTGAGATCAAGAACTCTGTTTCATTCTGCTTTCTCCCTCCAACACCTAATAGTATATGGCACGTGACTGCATGTAAAAAAATAAAAGCGTGTCCAACTGGTTAGTTAACTGACTTCTCAATACTCAAATAAACATTCATGAGTGATTAATATGTAAAACAACACCCCCGAATGTTCTGCTCCTCTCAAGTGTGCTGGCACTTGTTATTTAAAGATCTATTTAAATGGCCATGTCTAGACTGGCCAAAGAAGGTAAGAACAAAAAAGACTAAATGTAATTCCTCCCAAGAAATGTGATTTGTTTTTAAAACAGTGCTATGGACCAGTCCCAGGACAGCAAATTAGAATAGAGCATCTTCTCATGAATCACCTCACTAAGATGATTATCTCTGAAGGACATGGAAGGAAGTTTATTTGAAATGAAAACACTGGAAAATGAGAAGCAGAAGAATTATGTAGACATGGCTAAACAAGCAAAGAATGCTGAATACTAAAGAGATAATTTGAGTTTGGCATTAAAGCATAGATAGTTCATGCTTTTGAAAGAATATTATGATCAAAGGGATTAAAAGAAAGATGATTTGGGCAGAAAAATCTTGAAGGCATTAAACTAGAAATTTCATTTGTTCAGACTGTACCATATTTTCTTTGAGAATGTAAGTTCCTAATCCCATAACTGTTTTTATTGAACACCCACAGCAAATGAGGCTTTGTTCAGCTATGTCTAACAAAGCACCAGTGTAAATCATTCAGCAAGCATGGCCAAAGGATCACCGTACTAGCAATTAATTGGGCTTTCCTTTCATTCTCATTTCTAAGGGTTAAAATGTTGGAAGCATTATATCTAATAAATTTAAACCTGACATACATATGCTAGGTCCAGAAGAATCTATTATAAAACATAAAACATGCCCCAAATAAAACTGTTTGGCCCCTTGCAGTATTTTCTGAAGCATTTGCAAACACATCCAATCTAATAATAGGGTATAAAAATGTTACCAATTTTAAAAGAACACAAAGTCAACTGCTCTATACGCTTGAACAGAAAAAAAAAAAAAAAAAGGTCGATTTATTGTACAAAATTTAATTTAGCAAAACCTCATTGCAGCCTCCTGCTCAATATCCAGCAAACTAAAAAATATGCATTACTTTTAATAAGAAGATGAATAGTTTCAAAAAGGGCTATGTCAACAATCACATAAAGACCTATATAAATGTAGCGTTTGTTGGAGCTAACAAAAATATTGATAAAGGAACCTCTAATAAGAACTATAAAATTGAGAGCTAAGAGAATGCTTTAAAAAGCATAAGCATAAAAAATGCTTATGATTTCTGATTTTGGGGGGATAACAAGTCAAGAAATTCTGATTCATTCTAATATTTTTGAGAATTTTTTTATGTGTCTGACAGTTCACCGTCATTCAGGGTTTATTTCTTCACTCCAAAACCTAACATTTTGGAGCACCTACTATATGCCAGGAATTGGATGAACACAACGAAAGACGTGCTCTGGGGGAGTTCACACCCTAATAGTGAAACTGATATGTAATTAATTACCAAACTGAGGGACCATTTTAATGAAAAGGTGTTGGCCAAGAAAGAGATCATTTCTCCCCAGTGGCATTCTGGAGGAACTGATAACTAAAGAAATGACTTTAGATAGGAAAGAAGGGGATGGGCCCTCCTAAAAGTGGAAACAAATACTGTATATCACAACTAGATTATCAACTCATTGAGGGCAGAACCCATCTTTTACTTCTTTATATAATTTATATTGCATAGTATTTTTTAAACAATGATATCATGGATAGTTCTGCCTTGCCAAGCTTAGGTGACTTGGAATTTGGAAAACTGGAGACATCAGATGAAAGAAAAATAAACAAGAAAATAAGAAATTAAATTTTTACAAAGTTAAAAATAGTCACTAATATGCCTTAATAAGAAAAAAAGAAAGCAGAAGTAACCACAAGGTGGATAGAAATAATTCTGAAACCAAATACTCTTTTTCCAATTGCACCGATTCATGTGCCTCATAACTCATAGCCATTAACTACTAGTGTGTCCAGAATTGGTTCCTTCTGGGGGATTCTTGGTCTCCCTGACTTCAAGAAGGAAACCATGGACCCTCGTGGTGAGTGTTACAGTTCTTGTGTGTGTGTGTGTGTGTGTGTGTGTGTGTGTGTGTGTGTGTTGCAGTTCTTAAAGATGGTATGTCTGGAGTTTGTTCCTTCGGATGTTCAGATGTCTCTGGAGTTTCTTCCTTCCAGTGGGTTCACGGTCTCACTTGACTTCAGGAGTGAAGCCGCAGACCTTTGCAGTGAGTGTTACAGCTCTTAAAGGTAGTGCGTTCTGAGTTGTTTTGTGTTACAGCTCTTAAAGGTAGTGCGTCCTGAGTTGTTTGTTCCTCCCGGTGGGTTTGTGGTCTTGTTGACTTCAGCAGCAAAGCCGCAGACCCTCGCAGTGAGTGCCACAGCTCACAAAAGCAGTGCACACCCAAGGAGTGAGCAGCAGCAAGATTTATTGTGAAGAGTGAAAGAACAAAACTTCCACAGCGTGGAAAGGGACCTAGACGGGTTGCTGCTGCTGTCTTGGGCAGCCAGCTTTTATTACCTTATTTGGCCCTACTCACGTCTTGCTGATTGGTCCATTTTACAGAATGCTGATTGGTCCATTTTTACAGAGTGCTGATTGATGCATTTACAAACCTTCAGTTAGACACAGAGCACTGACTGGTACATTTTTACAGAGTGCTGATTGGTCCGTTTACAAACCTTTAGCTAAACACAGAGCACTGATTGGTGCGTTTTTACAGAACGCTGATTGGTGCGTTTACAAACCTTTAGCTAGACACAGAGTGCTGACTGGTGTGTTTACAATCTTTTAGCTACAGGGAAAAGTTCTCCAAGTCCCCACCCGACCCAGAAGCCCAGCTGGCTTCACCTATCACTAGTAACAGTCAAGCTCTGGGTTTTACAAACCCACAATATGAAAGGGAGTTCTTATGGTGAATACCAGAAGGTTTTGGCCTATACTTGGCTATAAGGGAAAAAAATATAGGGCTTAAAATAATTTTAACCTTAGGCCAATGGAGAGATTTAAGACTTTATAATTACAGAAAAAGAAAAAAAAGGGGAAAGAAAAAAATGAAGTAAAATAGAAGAAAAGGGGATAAGAAAAGGAAAGAGGGAAGAGGGAGAAAAGAGTATTGTGGGAAACACTAAAACGCCACAGATAGTCTATCACTAGAATCCGGACTACCACAAAAATTCTAGATCAGAAAAATCTCTGCACAATATCACCACTAATCACTAAAGATTTAGGCAGTAATTATATGTCAAAATGTATGGAAATTCATACAAGGTGCACCTTAGTCTTTAAGAAATGTTCTCTTCTTTAACAAACATGGGAATGCAGATGTACCTCTTCTACACACTGATTTCATTTTCATTGACTATATATCCAGAAGTTGGATTGTTGGGTCATATGGTAGTTCTATTTTTAATTTTTTGAGGAACTTCCATACTTTCATCATACTGTTATAGGAATTTACATTCCCACCAACAATGTGTGAGTTCCTCTTTCTCCATGTCCTCACCAGCATTTCTTATTTTTTGTCTTTTTAATAATAGCCATTTTAACTAGGGTGAGGTAATGTTTTATGTGGTACTGATTTCCATTTCCCTGATGATGGGTGATGTTTATTCCTGTGCTAATCACAACAGCCAAGATGTAGAATAAACTTAAGTGTCCATCAACAAATGAATGGATATTTTTAAATGTTTTTTATATATATATATACACACACACACACACACACACACACACACACACACACAATGGAATAATATTGAACCATGAAAAAGAATGAAATTCTGCTTTTGCAACAACATGATTGAACCTTGAGAACATTTTGTTAAATGAAATAAGCCAAGTACAGAAGCACAATACCATGTGATCTCACTCCTATGTGGAATCTTAAAAAGTTGATCTTATAAAAATAATAGAGGGTAGACTAGTGGTTACCAGAGGCTTAGAAGAGTGAAGGGGAAATGGGAAGAGGTTGGTTAATAGGTACAAAGTTATGGTTAGACAAGAGAAATAAGTTCTGGCCTTCTAATATACCATAGAGTGACAATAGTTAACAATAATGTATTATATACTTCAAAATAGCTAGAAGACAGGATTTTGAACGCACTCACCACAAAGAAATAACAAGTGTTGGAGGTGATGGATATGCTATTTGCCATGATTTGATCATTACACAATGTATACATGTATGAAAACATCACACTGTACCCCATAAATAGATACAATTGTTATGTGACAATTAAGAACGAAACTTTAAAATAATTGTTTTCTCCTGTTATTGATGATTTGAGGTGTATATTTGTTTTGACTTTCCAGTTTAAAATGTGTCTGCTTCCTCAAAACTCTCATCAGCTGCTTCTTCCAGTAAACAGTTATAACCTCTAGCACTCATTATTATCTCTAGGTTAGCAGATGCTCTTGTCCAGATAGCAGAAAGGAGCCAAGACAGGTGCAGTCTCTGAGTCCTCTTGAAAGTTGAGAAAATGCTTAGGCTCTCCAATAATGGTGGAATAGCACTTACTTTGGGAATTTTGGTGTAATTGACTGCAATATAATACCTGTTAGATGAGATGCAATTTTTAGCAATGAGTAATGTATAAGGATAATCAGTTTTTAGGACAGTTTTATGAGGGACAAATCCTCAGTCCATGTAACTGTGATATGATGGATATAAAAATTTGAGGGCAGTGCCATTCAACAGCCAATCCATTTCTAATCTCTAAACAGGCTGTTTTCATTGGGTCCTCACTGCTATACAAAACAATCTAGCTCATCTTTTAAGTTGAGATTACCTATTTTTCTTTGTTTGTTTCTTAATAGTATTGAGAGTAAATAAACCTTTTCACCATTTAAGTAACTATCCTGAAATATAACTCTTTCCTCTAGATCTGAATAGATCCAACCATCAGAAGAGCATCCTAATAACAGCAATAGTTTATGTAAAATGATAAATATTGATATTGCTCTGACTCTCTTCTGTTTTCTCAATGAAGAGAATTATGTTTTCCTAAAGATATAGTTGGCCTAAAATGTTTGCGTAGAAAAAATACTTTTAATTAAGTCATCCAGGTGATGAGAGTCAAAAGTAAAAAGAAAAGTCTACTTGTGGTCCCTGAAATATTCTCCATAGATCACCTTACCCAAAATAAATATTTTGTAAATGTGATCATCTTGCCCCAGAGATTTTTATGCATGCAGTGCTTGAAAGTACACACATGTGAATGTAACACTCACCAGAGAGCCATCAGTGAAGTATTAAAATAATGTTTAGTGGTTGACAAATTAAAGATACAATTATTTAAAATAGTATCTAGGCAGTTCATATGTCTGTTGCATTGCAGTGTATATCTTAAATTTCCCAATTGTCACTTAATTCAATAAATAGTCCATCAAAAACTATTATGAGTATGTATTGATTTCTAGATACCATTCTAAAATGATTTGCCAAGTCTCCATTATCTCAAAAGCATGTGAGAAGCTTATATTTCTATGCTCCCCAAACAATGTTCTCCTCATCAGTACACTTGATAGCAACACAATGATCATTAAGTATATTTCGTAGCTTGGTGACTATGCCATTGGACTTTCTTTAAGTTTCAAGGATAGATAGATAAGTCTGCACAATATGGTGGTGGTGGTGGTGGTGGTGGTGGTGGTTGTGAGATGGAGTCTCGCTCTATCGCCCAGGCTGGAGTGCAGTGGCATAATCTCGGCTCACTGCAAGCTCCGCCTCCCGGGTTCACGCCATTCTCCTGCCTCAGCCTCCCGAGTAGCTGGGACTACAGGCACACACTGCCACGCCCAGCTAATTTTTTGTATTTTTAGTAGAGACAGGGTTTCACCATGTTAGCCAGGATGATCTCGAACCCCAGACCTCGTGATCCGCCCGCCTGGGCCTCCCAAAGTGCTGGGAATAGATATGTTTAGATCTAACATCTCTACATCTTCTTTAGACAGCTGTGTTTACTTTTAGAGACAGTAACATTCGTTTTAAGGCCAATTTTTTTTTTTTTTTTTTTTTTTTTTTTTTTTTTTGAGACGGAGTCTCGCTCTGTCGCCCAGGCTGGAGTGCAGTGGCCGGATCTCAGCTCACTGCAAGTCCGCCTCCCGGGTTTACGCCATTCTCCTGCCTCAGCCTCCCAAGTAGCTGGGACCTACAGGCACCCGTCACCCAGCCAGGCTAGTTTTTTTTTTGTTTTTTTTTTTTTGTATTTTTGTATTTTTTTAGTAGAGACGGGGTTTCACCGTGTTAGCCAGGATGGTCTTGATCTCCTGACCTCGTGATCCACCCATCTCGGCCTCCCAAAGTGCTGGGATTACAGGCTTGATACTACACCATTTTTAAGGTCCCACTGATATTTGAAATTAAGTCGGTGGCACCTTCGAAAAAAATATAGCCTTATCTTCTCATCTAAAAGATGTAAAAACTGACTCAGACTGCTAACGTGGGTTGCTTATGAGCACAAGGATAGTTAGAGAAAGACAAACCTCAAACGTCTTATCAAATCCCTGGGCAAACCCTTTGATATTAAACTCAGAGACTATCCCTAAATATCATTTCAATTTCTGTGGTAGGATCCAAACTAGTTCATCAGCAGGACACCTCTGATTTTCTTACACCACCTAGGGCATGCTATTATAAGCAACCACTTATTTCAAGCAGGTTTCTAGTAATAGACATCTCATTATTCTGCAACAAAAGCATTCATTAAATATTGGGCATAACCTAATAAGATCCTTTGCTGCTGCTCTCACTGAGGTTTTAAAGCAGAAGTTGAAAACAGACAATCACGGGCTGGAGTCAATCCTAGATATATTTGTTTGGCAAACAGTAATTTAAATATTTTTTATTGAAAATTTTTAATTTGAGAAATTATAACCAATAATCAAAACTTCTTTCCATTAAAAAAACTGTATCTGTCAACACTGGTACTGTAGTTCCACTTGGCAACAATCACAAAAGCTGACTTGCTGCTCTGCCTTTAGACACGTGTTCCCTGGTTTACCAGGGTCTCCATCTCTTTTTATTGTCTTTTGTTCCGGCTGGCTTGTCCCATTTCTGTACTGCCTGGTTCCTATGACAGCTGAATTTACAATATAAGTTTTAGAGACTTAGTTGACAATTCTTTCCTCATGCTTTAAAAGATACAACAGATTTGCTGGGTGTGGTGGCTCACACCTGTAATCCCAGCACTTTGGGAGACCAAGGCAGGCGGATCGTCTGAGGTCAGGAGCTCAAAACCAGTCTGGTCAACATGGTGAAACCCTGTCTTTACTAAAAATACAAAAATTAGCCAGGCATGGTGGCACGCACCTGTAATTCCAGCTACTCAGGAGGCTGAGGCAGGAGAATCGCTTGAACTCAGGAGGCGGAGGTTGCAGTGACCCGATAACGCACCACCACATTCCAGCCTGGCGACAGAGCTAGGCTATGTCTCAAAAAAAAAAAAAAAAAAAAGATATAAAAGATGCAAAGGTATTTACAGAATGACAATGTTTGAGGGAAAGTAAAGCATTAATGATACACCAGAAATGGTAACTCATTCTGGATTATTATAAGCATATTTCATTTTCTTTCTTTCTTTTTTTTTAGACAGAGTCCAGCTCTGTCACCAGGCTGGAGTGCAGTGATGTGATCTCAGCTCACTGCAACCTCCATCTCCCGGGTTCAAGCAATTCTTCTGCCTCAGCCTCCTGAGTAGCTGGGATTACAGGTGTGTGCTACCACGCCCAGCTAATTTTTGTATTTTTAGTAGAGACGGGGTTTCACCATGTTGGCCAGGATGGTCTCGATTTCCTGACCTCATGATCCACCCACCTCGGCCTCCCAAAGCATATTTCATTTTCTAAGTAAACCATTCACAAGCCCAAGACTACTGTCAGTAATGTAGTCAACTCTAGATTACCTGGGATAATGGGTGGATGTGATCATTCTTTAAAAATAGTTAAACATGGTATAGAATGATTTCATGTTAACTTATTTCATTAAATTTTACAATTCTACATTCTCCATCCAAAAATCTTTAAAAGAATGCCAAAAAAATAAAAGCCAAACCTATGTTCAGGAGCAATGACTATCACATAATATGCTAACTGAAAAAGTGGCTCAAAGTTTCTGCTTTGTCGTATCCTCTATTACAATAGTACCCAACTTAGACACAGACACAGCTAAAGGCAAACGCTCTTCTTTCCCCTCCTTTGTCTCAGAGTCAACAAAGACCTAAATAAATGAAGATATATATTGTGTTCATAAATTGGAAAACTCTATACTTCTAAGATTAAAAATCAGATCTTTTCAAACTAATCTATACATCTAATGCAATCTCTGTCAAAATCCTAACAAGACTTAAAAAAAGAAAATAGAAAGCAACAAGTTGGAAAGGCAAAATATTTAGAATAGCCAAAAAATTCTTTTTAAAAAGAAGAGAAAGCTGGAGGTACCACACTACTCGATTTACAGACTTACTATAAAGCTACAATAATCAAGAAACTATGGCACTGGCAAAAAGATGTGGATGTGGATTCTTGGAACAGAAATAGATCCACACATAGGTGGTCAATAAATTTTCAAAAAGGTGCAAATGCAAGTCAATGGAATAAAGATAGTCTTTTCGAAAAATAGTCTTGTAACAAATGAGATAGTCATGTGCAAAAATACAAAAATAAACTTTAAGCCATACCTTCTGCTTTATACAAAAATTAACTCATAATGAATCATAAACCTAAATGCAAAACCAATAACTAAAATTCCAGAAGAAAATGTAGGAGAAAATATTTGGGTTAGACAGTTCTTAAGTATGACACCAAAAGTTAAATCCATAAAAGTAAATTAATGAAGATTAGACTTCAAAACCAAAGATTAGACTTCAAAAGTTCTACTCTTTGAAAGACACTACTAAGAGAATGAAAACACAAGCCACATATTGGGAGAAAATATTTGCAAAACACATACAGTGTCTGATAAAGACTTGTATCTAGAATACATATATAAAGAAGTCTTAAAACAAAATAGCAAACAACCCAATTTTTTAAAATGGGCAAAAGATTTGGAAAGACATTTTCACTATGGAAGAAACATTGGAGTAGAGTGGGCCCTTAACCAATATGACTAGTGTCCTTATAAGAAGAAGAGGAGAGACAGACATACAAGGAGAATGCCAGTTGGCAATGGAGACAGAGATTGGAGTCATGCAGC
The DNA here is from genome assembly GCF_049350105.2 of Macaca mulatta. Classification (NCBI taxonomy): domain Eukaryota; kingdom Metazoa; phylum Chordata; class Mammalia; order Primates; family Cercopithecidae; genus Macaca; species Macaca mulatta. The sequence continues at coordinate 50,430,545 of NC_133406.1, forward strand.
TACAAGTCGAGGAATGTCACAGATTGCCAGTGATAATAGAAGCTAAGAGAAGGGCATGGGACAAATTCTCCACCACAACTTTCAAAGAGAGCATGACCCTGCCAACACCTTGATTTTGGACTTCCAGCTTCCAGAACTACAAGAAAATACATTTCTGTTGTTTTAAGCCACCTAGTTTGTTTTACTTTGTCACAGCAGTCCTAGGAAATGTGGGGGGGGGTCGGGGGGGTGTATAAATGTGTTGCGTATTTTCTAAAATTCTACAAACCTCATGCAGATTCCCTACCTTTCCTCATATGACCAGTTTCACGTCTTCTTTCAGACATTTCCCAAAGAACTGATATCACTTTATTACTTTCTGTGGTAAGAAACTCATGTGAAATACTAATACTTTTTAAATATTTTATATTTAATAATTTTTATATTTTACTTCTTTTTAAAAGCTTTTATATAACGTATCAGAAGCGCACAATAATAACAGGCTTCATAGCTACCATTTATTAAGAAGTTTTTTTGTTCTGCATCATGTCTAATACTGTAAAGAATTTGGAGGTTATTATGTTAATTGTCCAGAGTAGAAAAGAGGTTTAAAAAGATGAAGTCTCCCACCAGGCTGTTAACTCTTTTAAAGACTGTATCTAATGCATCTGTGGAATCCCTGGACTGTAGTACCAGGTCTGGCTAACATTGTCTTGAGTATTGGGAAAATTAATTAAATTTATCCCAAGTCACATAGTAAATGAACTGTAGAGCTGGAATTCAAATGAGGCCTGTCATATTACGGCTCCATTTAAATGCATCCAATACCATTTAGAATAAACCCAAACTGCTTACTTTCGCTAATAAAGCTCTCGGAATCAGGCCCCTAGGGCTCGTTTTACACCACCCCTCGCTTCCCCTGACCCTGCAGCCACACTTCTGTTCAGTTCCTCAACCTCAGCACTAACTGTGCTCCTGCCGATAGCATCTTCCCTTGTTCTCACTCCTTCATCTTTGCATGGCTCTATCCTTCGAGTTATTTGGATCTCACCTGAAATGCCATCTCCTTAGAAAGGTCTTTCCTGATCACCCAGTGTAAAATAGCCACCCAGTCACTCTCTAGTACTTATAGTCTTGTTTTAATTTTGTTGTATTTAACTTATCATTTTCCAAGTTTTGTTTCTTCACTAGTATATTTAGTCTTTTTCTTCTACTAAACATGCTAAGGTTCGTATTTTTCACTTGCATCTTCTAGATATAATACAAAAACAAACATTAAGAGAGCTGATTATTTTTATTATATACTTTAAGATAACAAACATATCATTTATCGTGTTCATTACTACATCTCCAGAAAATGGAAAGTCTCTGTCATATAGTGTGAACTCAGTTGATAGACTTTGAATAAATAATGAATGCTTCATTTCATGCTGTTTCCCTATGTCCATGCTTATTGCCCCAAATTCAAGAATTAAATTGTGACACAACCTGGTCCATCTGGCCTATCACACTAGATCTCTGAAATGTTCTAGCAACTCCAAGGGCTCTCGTACATCTTCTATTCACATGGCCCTCTATCTTCCTAATCTGGCAACAGCCCCCTAGTAACTGAAGCAAACTGTAGAAATTAACAACTGCACCACTGACTTTAGGACCACATCAGGGAATTCCCCAGCAGGTGCCAAGTTTAAATATAGGCTACAGGGAATGTTCTATTGCCAGTGTGCAGCGGGATGCCAGACAGCTGTGGTACATTGGGATTTCACTGGGCCACGTGTCTCGTTAGTGTTTATATCACCAAGTCATAATGAAAAGGGTTTCTCTTAAGACCACTTCTGCTTCTTTTATAATATTGGAAAGTAAAGAAGTTTCTTGGCATTCTATACATAAATTTGCATGAAACTACTTTATTCCTCTGTCCTGATTTACAAATTACTCAAATGTCTTATTTCAATCGAAAAACCTTGTAACTTAAATGTGGCCTGTTTACTAATTTGCTAATTTCCTAGACTTACTAATGGCTCACAAAAGTAATTTCACTTGTTTGCAAAGTTTCACTCATGGAGGAGCTGTTGACAAAAACCCATGCTTCCCATACTACTTGGTGCAATGCTTCAGAAATTGAAAGTAGAATTCGAAGATGCTTCTCTACTTAAATTGTAAATGTGTTTTTGCCGTGTTGGTTCAGGTCTATCATTACTTGACAGTGAGAACTTCTTGCACTTTTCAATCTGATATTAACTTGAAAATAAAAAGTCCATCTCAATTCAACGAACTAAATGGTCAATTTGGGCACTGAGGAATCACACTGTCATGAAAATTGCCAAGCAATAGATACTTCAAGTTCCCTTGATAATGCATTAGTCTTTTTCAGACTCAGAACTGAAGATTGAACAGCAATGGTACATGGACGTTGTATTTATGTAGCATTTTACAGTTTAAAAATAAAGCTTTATTATTTAGTGACTTTGGATGAATAACTTTCTATAAGATGAAGTGAAAAAAGCAGGATACAAAATTGTATATTTATCTTTTGGTTTTAAAAGAAAAAATTGTTAGTGGTAATCTCTAGGTAGTGGAATAATACATTGCTTTTATTTTGTTCTTTATGCTTTTTGGTATCTTAAAAAATTTTATGGTGAATATGTACTGTTTTACAAATTAAAAAATGATTTTAAAATGCCTTAACATATTTCAGGAAGTGCTGTTATTCTGAAAGTGTTAATATCCTCATTGTACAAATGCAAAACCATTTGAGAAGTAGAGATAGTGACTTACTCCAAAGTTTGAATACTCTTTATTACATTTGCCAACTTTTCACTGAATCCTGCCACCAGCCCCACACTGACATGCCAAGGAAATGAAGTGTGGTTATAAAAAAAGTCTGAAGAAACAGAAGTGGGAGCGTGTATATGTTTTGTTCATGATTTTGACAAATTGTAACTGAGTCAGCGACACATGGCCATCGCAACCTTTTTGAGAAGATCAGTCATGTGAGGCATAAACTCTCATACAGATCAGAACGCTCCTAATAGTTTGGTTTTGGTGATAACAACTGCAACCACTTGCTCAAACGTTAAAGGAAAGCAAAAGGAACACACGTCACTGGCTGCTAGCTTACCGACAGCAGCCTACTGTGATTCATTATTCTGGCAAACATATTAGAGATAGGAATGTTTTATTTAAAAGTTTTGTACAGTTTAGCAATGTTCAGCGGTTGTGTTTCACAGAACTTCACCAGGGGTACATCACGTAGGTTTTACAAACATATCCAAATCAATCATGAATGATTCTCTTAATTTAAGCATATAATATAAAATAATAAACTTCCTTATTTTGTCGTTATATTAAATCTGGGAACTACAAGTGGAAAATATGAACAATAGCATGTTTATTTAATTGATTCAATTATGAAAATATCATATTCCACTAATTGCAAAGCATTTCTAAGTACAAACGCAATTCTCAAAGCAAATTATAAAATTCTTTCACACTATACTCCACATGGATTGAAAAAAAATATTATGCAATAGCCACTGGCTTTGAGGAAAGATGGTCTTTTTTTTTATTATTATTCTCTTCTCTCTTTGTCTCTTTCTGAGAAAAACGTAAGAGTACATAATGACCTCAAAGCTTTGATCACTATGAAGTTTGGTAACTATGTTAACCTGTTTGGACTAAAATTTCCTGTTATCAAATTTTTATAAAAGAATGTGTGTGTATGAGTGTACTGAGGGCCTATTATGTCAATTTCATGTGAATCTTACTTTTTTTTACATTGCTGACCATAAAGAAAATACTAATCCCAAAAACCTATCGAACATTTTAATTAAAATTGCCAAATATTACTAATCTTGTTCAGTCAGGCATTACCCACATAAGGTACTGTAATACTAATTCAAGGTACTTGATGCTACTTTGTGACTATTTTATTAGTATAATTAATTATATATACAGTGATTGCTTGTTCTTACTATAAAAATAATCCATGCTTGTAAGAAATTCAAATAAGGCAGGACATAAAGTAGAAATTTAAAGTCCCATCCTGCCCAATTACACTTGCCATTGGTAGGAGTTTTATGTTCATTTTATATAGCAAACTTTCTGAGAGCACAGAGACAAATTTAGTCAAAGCTGGAGTTCTTTTTTTTTTTTTTTTTTTTTGAGACAGAGTTTTGCTCTTATTGCCCAGGCTGGAGTGCAATGGTGAGACCTTGGCTCACAGCAACCTCCATCTCCCAGGTTCAAGCAATTCTCCTGCCTCAGCCTCCCAAGTAGCTGGGATTACAGGCATGTGCCACCACGCCCGGCTAATTCTGTATTTTTAGTAGAGACAGGGTTTCTCCATGTTCAGCCTAATGGAGTCAGGCTGGTCTCGAACTCCTGACCTCAGGTGATCCACCCACCTCAGCCTCCCAAAGTGCTAGGATTACAGGAGCGAGCCACTGTGCCCCGCCGAAGCCGGAGTTCTTACTGCTGCCTCTACTTCTGACTCAGCAAGTGACCCTGAGCATGTAAAGAACAGAACATTTGTTCATCATAGCAATTCACTCATTCATTGTTTATTCATTCATTCAACAACTATCTATCTCCAAACTACAGTTGCTGCAGTTTTATCCTTGGAGATTCATTTGGGAGCATATAAATAACTTTGCTCTAGAAAATAATTTTTTTTAAATAATAACATCAGCAAAAACATTTATTTGATAATTACCACATACCCAGCACTAGGTTAAGCGCTTTTCATTGGGTATTTTATTTAATATTCACACCAACCCTATGGGATAGGGACTATTATGATGCCTATATTCTAACTGAGGTGGACTGGCTTGCTCAAACCAAGGTCACTCTGCCAGTAAATCCAGGATAACCACCCAGAGCCACCTCACTCCAAAGCCTGTCCTCCCAGCCACAGAGCTACACTGCTCCTCAACGTAAGTTTCCAGTGGATAGAGAATGAAGTCTTACCAATCATTAATACGTGGTCACACTAGCCACATTTCAAGTGCTCAGTAGCTATTTGTGACTGGTAAGTACCTTATTACGCAGCCCGATATAGAACATTTCCATCATCTTAGAAATTTCCACTGGGCAACACTAGTCTAGATATAAACCCATGGAGTAACACAACATTGGGTTTAAGTAGGTAATTAACCTGATGAAAGGAGAGAAATAATGAAAGTCGACGATTTAAGAATAAGAAAAGGGATTTAACAATCTGTATTTATTGGAGAAGAAGAATTCGAGAAATACTAAATGAGTAAGAGACCGTAACTACGTAATATTATTGAATTGTTACTGAGAGAAAATTATTTGTGGCTGTGAATGTGTTATTAGTTGTTGTATATATTGAAGTTGGAAGTTAGATGAAGTCAGTAATATAAGTGAAAAAAACAATTTTCCAACTCCAGAAACCATCCTAGTGCATTAAGCAAACAAGGAAGACTAAGTTGATAGTTAGAAGATGAGATCCAAAGGCTGAGAATCAGGGAAGGAAAGTTCTCAGAAGAGGTGATATTAAAAAAAAAAAAAGTAGATGAATTAAAGCAAGCCCAATGATGTGATAATGGGACAGAGAAATGAAAGAAGGAAATCTGCTGTAAGGAAGCTGTGGAAATGAATGAGATTGTATTTGGTAAGTGAGCTTCCAGTACAGCGAGCTGCTGGTTACTTGGTTTGTTTGATATGTTAGGAATACTGCAAAGTTGTTATAAAAAGAATTGCGGAATGTAAAATTTATCTTATTCATTTTTGCACGGTTGCTATAGGAAACAGACTAGTAAACACTGTTTCTGCCATCTAAGAATATAAAATCTAGAGTGAGACAGGCAAAGACTCTCTTTCACTCAGCTCCTCTTCTGTCAGACATGAGGCTGTGTTCTTCACACAAATATGTGCCATACTCACACTATCTCTGCCCAGTAGGCACAGAAACTCCCTGACTCACCAGTACGACATGTTCCTAGAGGTTGTTCTAAGTCCATTTATGCAAAAGTACAAAATGACTTTATTCAAGCTATCACTAACATCTTGCCGCAAGTTACTTCTGTATTATTACTTAGATTTATGAACTTTCATAGGTGCTCATAAACAAATCTAGTGTTAGAAACAGCACGAAGTGGAAGAAGTTGAAAATGTAATAGAGGAACTTCTCTATTGTTGACCTATTTTACCAATCAGAATGTTGAGACTCAGAGTTTCAGTTGCCTAAGGTCAGGTGATTAGCAAGCGCAGAAGCTAGGGTGAAGCCCTGGGTTTGTGTGCCTACAGAGTTCCTGATGTGAACTGTGTCATGCAGCCTCTTATCAATTGCATCACAAGACAGAATGGATGAAGGAGGCAGAATTGTTCAGCGGAAAGAGCAGAAGTTTTATCCTTTATTTTAGGATGGGTTTCCCTAGAAGCCGACCCTGAGGAAAGGATATGTTCGTGGATTATTTGGAAAGTGATCCCAGATGAGCTCGTGCCAGATGAGCTCAAGAAGTAAGACAGAAAGGATACCCATACAAGGTGTGCTAATGCAAATGTTAATTCTGTAACTGGGAATAAATCCTACTGGGACTTCTGGGAAATTGTGGAGACCAGTCATCAGAACTGTCCACACAAAAGAGGAAGCTGAGACACTTAAACTCCAACGCCTTCCTCTATTGGCTGAGGTCTACTTTCAAGGCCATAGCTCCAATCCTTCCTGGACTGCCCCAGGCACGGGCCAAAAGGCAGGCCCAGGCAGAGAGCCTCAGGTGCTCGAAGTCAGAACCTTTTGAAAGACAAAGGCTAGCATGAGAACAGTGAATGCCAAGAGGATATGAGCAGGGCATGGACAGCATCTCCACAACCTCGGGCAGACCTCGATAAGTTTGAATTACAGCTCTGCTGATACATGCTTTATGACTTTGGGCAAACAAGGATCCCAAAAACCTCTAAACCCTGTAGTTAGTGGTTATAACTGCTATGTCTCTTAATCTAGAATGGTTCTCCATCTCTTTTTTCCTCATAAAATTGACTTTTGGCAGAAATTAGAGCAATTTTCTGATAGGAGTTCCCATTTCATATTTTGGTCTGATTGTCTCTTCTTCAGGTTGTATTTTAACATGATCTTCTATTCTCTATATTTTCTGCAAACTTGTTGTTGGATCTAAAGACTTGACTAGATCCAGGGTAACTATTTTGGCAAGAATCCTTCATAGGAGGTGCTCTGTGCCTCACATTACATCACATGAAGAGGCTCACCACATCAGGCCATTCTAGTATTAGCTATGCTCAGATTCATCAGTGGGGTAAGGTGGTTACAGCCAGCTCTCTCTGAGACTCAGATTCTTTATTTGCAATAATGTATAAGAATAACCATATTGCTGGATTCCTATGACAATTAAATAGTATAATCAAAGCACTTAATGCAATTCCTGAATTCAATAAGGACTACATTGATGACAAGTATACTACATCTGGAATAAGTCCAATGGAAGAAGAGAAGTAACTACATTTGAATGTACCTTTGACTTAAGAACATAATTTTACACTGTTTAAGAACAGATGAGGAAGAATTGCTTTCTGGTATGAGTCATAAAGGAGAATAAAAATACAAAGTATTAAGCCCAAATAATGGCCTGGATTGGGAAAGTTGTGATAAGGAGAGATTGTTGGAGGATTAGATAGCATATTAAGCAGATGGGATTTTATTCTGTAGATGATGGTGAGGTAGGAGGTAGGGCTCGAACTCTGGACCACATTGAAGACTGAAACAGGAAAGAGGTGAAAGTACCTCTCCACAAGACACGCCCACCACTGCCATGTCAGTTTACCATTGCCATGGCAACACCTGAAATTACCACCCCTTTCTATGTTAATGACCTGGATGTTTCCACCCTTTTTCTAAAAATGTCTGTATAATCTACCACTAAGCATGTAATTAAAAGTAGGTATAAATATGACTGCAGAACTGCTTCTGAGCTGCACACTACTTATGCGGCAGCCCTGTTCTGCACAGAGCAGTACCTCTGCTGCTGCTATACACGCCACTTCAATAAAAGTTGCTGTCCGACATCACCAGTTCGCCCTTGAATACTTTCCGGAATGAAGCCAAGAACCCTCGCAGATTAAGTCCTAATTTGGGGGCTTGCCTGCCCTGCATCCATGGAAAGCCATCAAACGTGGAATTCTGTTTTGTCTTAGGAATCATTTGACTGTTTTTTGTTGTTGTTGCTGTTTTTAGGAATGCTATATAACGGTGGCAGAGATCTTTGTTTTCCCTTCAAGATCCTCTCTCACCTTTCTCTAAGTGGTTTCCTGCCCCAAGAACCTGCTCTGTATGCACCCCATCAACAGGCTTTTTAGTTCTCTGGATTCTGTGTGGTTTTGACAACCAGGGAGCCCCAGCAGTGTCGGAGAAGGGAGAGTGAAATAAGGGCACTTCCCCCACATCCTGCCTTGCAGGGTCACTTCAAGATAGTTCTTTCTGCCTACCCAAGAAAACAGTTCTGAAGGTGTGTTCTTCATGGGACCCTCTCATTTCAGATTATAGTAATGAGTCTTTTTCTTTCAGGCCAAGGAGTTTCCCTGTTAGTAGCCTGGGGAACTCCAAAACTATAGCATAGGACTTTCCTATACCCTGTACAATACCTTTGTGCATAGTCCTTTTATTAACCGCTCCCTGAATTATCTTCATGTGAGTTGCCATACGTTTCCTGCTACATTTATTAATAGTACCAAAAATAACCTCAGGAAACAGACACTCAAAAGAAGAATCTGGAATCGATTTGCTTATTTACTTCAGGATCTGAGAGAAATGAAAGTTCAGATTATCCTACCAGGAGAGAATCCCTGTCCAACCATAGTGCTGGCAAAGGGAAAGGAGAACATAAGAGATAGGATGTATGGTACAAAAAGGAATTCTGCTTACCAAATTATGTTCTGTGTCCAGCTACAGATGTGGGGATAGTATCAGCTACTGTTTGTGCTATTTGTTTTCCCTTTTTCCCTCTGCTACCTTACATGGAGAACTCAGTGATCGTTAATGTTTTCACTTCAGGCACAGCTGTGACTCAACTGATGTTACCCTATTATGATTTGGTAGCTGATGGAACTTCCTGTGTCCCCTGTGATGGAGAGACAAACTTTTCCTGCAAACAAAAGTAGATGCTGAGGGGCCAGGAGTGATGGTACCAGATGTCTTGTGTACCCCTCTGGATCCCAGGATGCTATTCAGTGTGGAATACGTCAGTTGGCTCCTTTGCCTCCTAGTCTGCAGTTGAGTTCCTCTAGAGGCCCAGCAGGAGGTCTGAGGGAGGGATGAGAATGAAGTGAGGTCAATTATTCCCCTGCTCCCACCTGGAAGCTCCCTCTGGCTGGCTGCATCCCACATTCAAGGGATACAGTTCCTATAACAGAGAATCTCTCCACAAGACCATCTCTTTTCAGGTTCTTTTGACAACTCACTTTCTACTTCATGCCTAAGGACGGGTAACAGCCTCACTATATTCCTTTTCCTTTGGCTCACCTGCACACACTGCATAAATGGCCCCTTTACGAAACCCTCTTTGATATATCCTATTTTTAATATTCCATCTTTTCCCTACTGGGCCTTGCTTGAAGTAATAACTGTAGAATTCATGTGAAGGGTGTACTGGAGAATATGGGAATTTACAAGAAGGAGGACAGGTTTGGGGTCCTTTCTCTTTCAGCAAGTATTAACCGAGTCCCTGCCTTGTGTCTTGTGCCAAGCAGCATTTTACAGCAGTGAAGAAGAGAGGCAGAGTCCTTGCCCTCAAGGAGTTATTTCGTTATGGGAGACAAATAATAAACAAGTGAACAAATAAATGAGGTAACTTTAGGTTGTAACCTGAGCTTTTAAGGAGACACACAGCATGATGAGATGAACAGTAAATGAGCCGAATCTATTTCAGATAGCTTGGTCCACAAAGGCCCCACTGAGCAGATGATAGAAAAGACATTGAGAAGGTGGAATCCACAGTATTGATTGTTGATTAAATGTGGAAAATAAAGGAGAAAAGAGGATAGAAGTTTATCCCAAGATTTCTGTCTGTGTAACTGCAAGAAAATGGCACCACCTACATTTAAAACAGACATGGAATAGGTTTATGTTTTCTGGCAGGGGTTGCAAATAAAATGCCCCCTCTTTTTGTAAATAAAATGTTATTGAAATGCAGCCACACTCATTTGTTTACATATTGTCTGTGGTTTCTTTCACCCTGCAATGGCAGAGTTATGTAGTTTCAACATTATATGGCCAGAGAAGTTGAAAATACGATCTGGGCCTTTATAGAAAAGTTGACTGAATTCTCCTCTATAGCATGTTGACATAGCATCATAATTTATAGGAAACTGAGGAGGAGTCAATTTCTCTAGGAATTTTCTAGCAGATTGAGTAATGGTCTGTTAAATTAACCTTTTGTGCCCTTGAGTGGGAGGAAAATTCACACTCAAGTTTAATCAGTGAATGGGGAATGGGATAATTTCACTTTCTCATTTCTCAAATACACTAGCCCAGAACTCTATTAGAGACAACTACAGTTAATAATATTGTATATTTCAAAATTGTTGAAAGAATCGATTTTTAATGTTCTCACCACACACACAAAAAATGATGTTGGTGAGGTGATGTATACGTTAATTAGCTGGATCAAATCTTTCTATGATGCATACATAGATCAAAACATTCGGTTGTACCCCATAAATACAGACAATTACTATTTTTCAACTAAAAATAAATTTTTTAAAATTTAAATATACATTCCAAAAAAGAAAAACAAGAAAGAAAAAAAATTCCCATATTCACGATAAACAGGCAGAAAAGAAAGCTCCACCCACTGGTGCTGGGCCGAAGTCCTCCTTGTGAATTCTGCATGACCCAGCAACTTGCAGTTCTCAGCTTGCTGCATATTTCTCAGGTCCCCACCCCCTTGCACTGTTGATTCTAGCTGCTAATAACACCTAGTCCACCAACAACATCTACATCAGAGAAGATGATTGAAATCAGAGAATCCTCCCCCTGCCACCCACTTTGCTGCCTCTGAAGAAGCCTCTGCCACTGTCTGCGAGTTAAGACTTGCTTGAGGCCTTCCACTCCCAGAGAAGGAGCCAAAATTATCCCAACATGGCTCTCAGTTATAGGCAAATCTGTTGATCCACTACGTCATCTACAAAGTAACTTCTTGCAAAGTTGAATTAACCTTAGTCCCAAGGACAGCTGATGCTTGAAATAATGTATTTTATTTCAAAATAAGACTGTGTTCACAGATTATCCCTGCTCCTATTTTAAGATTGGAATCTAATGAACAGCACAGACTGCTCTACCATCATTTGCTGTGTTGCATTTGCTGTGTTACCCCTTGTTTGTATCTATTTTTCTGTTACTATTTTTGGCTATGCTTTTAGCCACAGGATTGAGTCTGAAAGCAGTCAGATATGGACTCAAGAAAGATAAATCATGGCTTAAATTTGTTCTCAAAGGATGAAGACCAAAACAATGTTCTCTATTTAAAGAGCACTCAGATCTGGCTAGCTAATTGCCAGTGTTGAGCAACCTAAAAAACGTGACAAATTTATAGGTGTCTAGTCGTTAATGTTCCTAGTATAAATAAACCCTCATTTGAATCATCTTAAATTCATAAATTTCAGAGCAAAATAGCTGTAGAGTTTGGTGATCAGGAGAAAGAACGCTGGACTTGATATTAAATGATCTGGGCATGAATTTAAGCTTTGCCTTTTCCTCTGTTCAACTCCAGCCAAGTCACTTAATCCCTATAGCATGAAGTTTCCTATTTGGAAAAGGAAGGGACTGGATTGGTTCAACAAAAGTATCTTCCAGTACTAAACATCTATGAGTCGCCGTCTTTTCTAGTTTAATTCCTCATTTTATAAATGCAGAAACTGACACACAAAGGTGAAATCTAAGGCAGCTAGTTAGTAATTTAGCTGTGTTTGGGATCAGTCTTTTGATATTTTGTTTCAAATTAACTGTGTGTGTGTGTGTTTTCTGAAGAGCTCAACATTATAGATATCCAGTACCCCTGGCCCTGGACCTGTCTCCATGTGAATTTCTGCATCCTTCTGTAATTAGGATTTCTGTTCTTGGGACAGAAGGAACCATAGAGATCATACAGTGGCGCCCTACTGTATTTACAGGCAAGAACTTGCAAGACATACCAACTGGAACATCAGAGCTGGGGTCACATCTCAGTTTCTAGAACATCTAAGGGCCTGAACAATGGTGTGGCTTGTATTGACTTTCAGATCAAGTGGTATTTCCCCAGTTTTCTTAGTAACGAATGATTTACCAATAAAGCTAGTGATTAAATGTCATTTGTGTATTTTCGCTAATTAAAAATCATTTTCTTGGAGTCGCTCAGTGCTTAGTATAATGACTTTATTGTGGCATTATTTTAATTTTACTGTGGAAATAAGGATTATACCAATTTCCTTAGCCTCAAAAGCCGTGGAATGGAAAATTCTGCTTGTGGAAACACATGTCTGTTGGATAATTCTAAAATAAAATTGTACTTTTAAATAGCACTGGTCTCCGTCACAGGAGGCATTTCATCAAGAACACAACCACTTACTAAATTTTGTTCTGAAATGTAAGCATACTTTTGCAAATTTTATTCAATGGTAATGACAATCCTGTAACCAAACAATATGAATCCAGTCTATCTATTCAGGGTACTTTGTTTAGTACTGCGCATAATTAAAACGAAAATGTCACTACCCTGCAAATAAATGAAATGCTCAATAGATGATGAATTAAATACATTATGACACATTCATAAAATGGAAGACTATCCATTTAAAGACATTTTAAGAAGAAAATGTTTATAATAGATGGAAACATTCATTAGTATTTTCAAAAAGGTTACAGAACTATTCGCACCTTGTGATCCCATTTTGTATGTCTCTGTGTATACAATTCTACAGATTGATTGCTTTGGAAATATCAAGTCAATTTTGAGCCAAGTATTTCCATTTTTTAAAAAAGGTACTAGTTTTTTCTTTGATCTGGAACAATTCATTCCTGTCATTCTCCCTACCCCACTTCACTGCCACCTACTTCCCCAAAGACACCATTTCCTTTGAACTCATAAGAATTCATATGAATTTAAAACTGCATCATTCTCTTTCTTTTTACAATTCATGTTAAAAGCTTCATGGTTCAATTACAGTAAGAAAATCTGGAGTCTAAAATAGATTTGTCTCCGTTTTTTTCTTTTCCAGTTAATGAGGAAGTCTGCTGGTCTGATACTGTAAAATGAATCAATTTTCAAAATACTATAAATCATAGATATTGCAACTTCAAGGCCCATGTTACTTCCTTGTATAACTGGAAAAGAGGAAACCTACACACACATTGTCCCAATTCCTGGCCCTTGGGGCTGTTTGTACTGAAGAACTGTTAATTGCCTTGTTTTGATTTACACAAAATGATGTGGGGACACCCTTCCCTGCCTAGAAGAGCCATTGGCCTAGAGCAAGGAAAAGAAATGTTAAAGTTTTGACTTTTTTTTTTTTTTTTTTTTTTTGAGACTGTGTCTCTCTCTGTCACCCAGGCTGGAGTGTGAGCTCAGGTAACTGCAGCCTCTGCCTCTGGGGATCCTCCTACCTCAGCCTCCTAAGTTGCTGAGACTATAGGCACAAGTCACCATGCCCTGCTAATTTTTGTATTTTTTGTAGAGACGGGGTTTCTCCATGTTGCCCAGGCTGGTCTTGAACTCCTGAGCTCACATGACCCACTCTCCTCGGTCTCCCAAAGTGCTGAGATTACAGGTAGGAGCCAGCTTTGGCCTCTTTGAGTAGCTACCAATAGAAGGCTTTGTGATGAGCCCTTGTTTTTTGGGAAGGTGGTCCAGGGAAGTGGAGTAGGATGGAGAGTGACCTTGAGCTTGTTAAAAGAAAAACATCAGCCAAATTACATTTGAAAGAGTTTAATTGAGCAATGAACAATTTGTGAATCGGGCAGCCCCCAGAATCACAGTAGATTCAGAGAGACTATGGTGCAGCCACGTGCTGGAAGAAAATTTATGGACAGCAAAAGGAAAGTGACGTACAGAAAATGGAAGTGAGGTACAGAGACAACTGAATTGGTTATAGCTCATTTGCCTTATTTGAACATGGTCTGAACAGTTGGCTACATTCATTGGCCAAAACTCAGTGATTGGCACACGTGTGGGCTGTGGTCAGTTTACACTTCCACTTCTTATAGTTCATGATGCATGGAAAAATCTTCAGGTTGAACTTAAATATGTAAGGAGGCAGCTTCAGGCTAAACTTGGTTTAACAAGCTGCTTAATAATGTAAGTCCCTGTACTGATAATGAAGTAGTTACATGGAGTGCCAGCCTAGCTCTACTCAGATCTTCTTTACTGAGCTTAGAAACCTATTGCCCAGCTGCTAGGAGTATTAGCTGCCAGCAGCTCACACCTACTCCCCTACTCCAAGCCTCTGCCCAGTAGGGTCGAGTGCGAGACCTTAAGTCTCTGCCGTCCTTCTACCAGAGCCCACTGCCCATGACTGTCACTGGCTACAAAAATGAAGCCACCATACCTCAAGGAGGACACCCTCTGGAGTGTGATTTTATGCTTTGGAGCCCAGCCCGCTCACCCCACCCCATCTCCTGGATCAGGCCTGAGACAGATTTCATCTGAGCTCACACCCTTGCCTGGCTCCATGCCTCCCCTGCCCTACCTCTCTCAGTCTCTGAGAGGTTTCTCCTGAACAGTTTATCCTCAGTCATCACAGGTACCCCAGCCCCTGGCACGGGCCCTGCTTCTAGGGAGCCCAAGCTAAGACAGATAAGTTGGGCTCGAGGAAATGATTTCATCTCCTGAGCAAGAATCTGTATTGTCCTGTTTCTGAGAACTAATGTCTATCTTTGAACATATGTGTGTCTGTGGGTGGCTCATTAGTTCACTGCTGATGGTGATGACAAATTGTCCTTCTGTCCTGGCCTTGGAATGCCAAAGGCCACCCCAGAGGGCCCGGTGGAGCCCCACTACCATGGTAGCCATCTAGAATGAATAACTCTGATCCCTGCGTCCTGCTGATCATCTACAGTAGGATAGCTCTCGGGGCAAGATTAGCCCTGTGTGAAGGCACTAAGAGCTCTTAAAGGTGAAGGTGGGCAAAGATTCTGTGTATTGTGGAGTATTTCTCAAACACAATAGACAATCTGAACTCCATTCTTGTTTAGTAATTTCCCCTCCCTAAAAAGCACTTCTTCCTTCTTACAGCTTCTCTAATGGTACTCACCCTTCCAGACACTACTGTGCTCATGTTCTCCATCCTCTATGTCATCAGAAAGACTCCCCGCCACAGAAATCTCTCTCCACCTTTATACAACTCTTGCTTGCCTATGCTATTCTTTTAGCACCTCACATACATTATCATACATTGTTCCTGTCATTTTCATGTGTGTGTCCCTTCTCTTTAACTCCTTTAAATGTACTCAAGGATAAGGACTATGCCTTACCCAGAATCTCCCTAAATATTATGCACATGACACATACTCAGTAAATATTTATTAATCATGTTGACATGTATATTTGCTGCATTCAACTTGTTAAATGATACAGGATTTTGTGAGGAACTGCTTATTAAGATCTTTTCCTAGCCTAGGAGATTACCAAATGATTGCAGGGATTGACAAGGAGTTGGTGTTTTGTTGAAAGCAGAGATATACAACTCAAGTTCAAAGACGGCTCAATTTTTGCAGGTAGAGCCTTGCTCTGCCCTCAGGTACAAGAGAGGATGACCTGCTTTGACATCCTTTAGCCATAAGAGATGTAAGAGGGAACTCTGTGCCCCCCAAACAGGGATGTTGGGGAGGAGGAGGAAGGCAGTGTTTATAAGGAGAGGCTGTCTTCTTTTATTAACAGTTTTTTATGAATGGTTTGTCTTGAAAAATGTGAGCTTAATTCAAGAAAACTTGCTTCTGAAGTTCTTGGGTAACTGAGTGACAGTGATAATGGTACTTTGTTGTCCAGTTGGATATCCTCTGAGCCACCAGAATGGCCAGTCTGTCCCAGTGCTACCAGTGTATAGGAGAAAATTAGCATGGCAGAAGGGAACTGAATTCTCCCGTGGAGGTACACAAGATAGTACTTGTCTGTGTCATCAGGCTCCAGAGTTGGGACCACAGAGGATGGAATGGAGCCCTGGTCAAGCAAATTGTTCCTGCCTGCTTCAGATGAATCCTGCCTGAAACTATCAACTAGAGGCCTGTAGACAAGGAGCCAGAGCAATCATGATGAACAACAGAAACCAAACAACATCCTCACCGTCACGGACATGAAGCTATCCCACTGATGCAGGACAGTCAAACTCAGAATTGGGTCTTAGCCCAGGAAAGTTCCTGGCTTCACACAGGAAAGAATTCAAGATCTAGCCAGTGGTAGAAGAAACCAGTTGTATTGAGGCAACAGCGTTACAGCTTTGTGACTGCTCCAGCAGAGCAGGGCTACCCTCTAGGCAGAGTAGCAGGTCTGTGATGTCATACAGTCATTTTTACACGCACTTTTGATTCCATGCAAATTAAGGGGTAAGTGGGTTGTTTAGAAACTTTTAGAAAAAAGGTAACTTCCAGGTCATTGCCATGGAAAGGGGTGGTAACTTCCGGGTGTTTTCATGGCAGTGGTAAACTGACATGGTACTGGGGCTTGTGTGTTATGGAGATAAGTCCCTGTTTCAGCCAGTCTTCAATCTGGTCAGGAGTAAAGTCCCACCTCCTACCTCACCACCATGTCCACTAAAGCGATGTTGCCTTTCTCCACCCCTGACACTGGAGGAGCGTACAGAAGAGGGAGGAGAGCATGGTGAGTTGAATATGAGATTGGAATTTGTAAGTGGAGAAGACGTTTAAAGCCTAATAACCAGGACCAGCTACATAACTTGCAGAGGCCAGTGCAAAATGAAAATGTAAACCCCCTTGTTTAAAAAGAAAAACATACCCTTAAAAGTACTGAAATGTACAATTTTTTCCCTTCATTCACATGATCTCTCTCAACCTGTGATGGTGGTTTCTTACTCACTGTTTAATGTCATGATTCCTCAAGCACAGGGACACTTTTCTACCTGGATATGTGTAAGGGGCAGTGCTGACCCTCATAGGTTCCTGAACTAAAACGCAGGGTGCATGCTATCCTTGGGCCTGACAGCTCCTGGGTTTCTCCTGCCAGGAGCTGCAGATTCCCAAGGGTATTGCAACTTCAACACCAGGACACACACCCTCACCACCGAACTGCCTGCCAAACACACCTTGGCGCTGCTGGTGCTACTAGTCCGGGCCAGGCACCTTTGCAGAGACACTGTGGGGCCCATGCCCAACTCAACCTTTTTTCCTGCCGCTGCACCCTTACTGAATTTTTTACCTCAGGCAAATTACCTAGCCCTTTTGCACCCCATGGTACTCATCGTACAAAATTGTTTGAGGATTAAGGAAAGTAAAGCATATACATTGGACTTTACCCTCCTCCTCAAAAATCTAGGCAGACTCCTTGGCCACAATGTAAGGAATGAGGCATTCTATAATTGAGTGTAATTCAGTAATTTTCCTAAAGTACAGATTTCCTGACCCTAATAGATAGTTTTTCTGGGAGTGCTGCCTGCTAAGATTTAATCTCATCCCTCTTATATGGGAATATACTGTTTACCCATCAAGGAGGTTTTGGGTTGGGGCCCAGAAGTGCTGTGACTGGCCAGAGAAGGACCTTAAAAGGGCAGGAACAGAGAAGCCCAGGATATAGACAAAATCAGAATTCTACCAATGAAACACTTTGATAATGCCCAGGAACACATAAGGCAAACCACTATTATTTTATAGATATATGTATGATGCACTTCAGAATATTAAAAAATCTGAGTGCAGTACAAAGTTGTTCTTATAGGAGTTTTCTCTTTTGCTTCATAGCGTATTCAATAGAAAATTTTATCTAAAGATCATAAAGTATTCAAGCATTTACACCAGACACTCAATAAATCAGAAAGAAATCAGAACATTTTAATACATGTGCTTGAGTCACAAATAGTTATAAACAAAAAAGCAAAGTCAGTAAATCAATGCTTTTGTAAGAGTTTGAAGGAAATTTGTAAAGTAAGTAGTTCGAGACTGTTATTCTACACATGTGGCTATTTAGGTTTAGCGAAGATAAGCAATTTGTCCAAACTAAGTCATGATAGTAGCAACTATATATTACTCCAAAGAATGTAAGTCATTGCAGATTATTATTTGACATATAATTGTGGAATTTACACATAAATTATATATATATACACATAAATTTTATATATATACACATATATCTTAGATTTGTGAATGTTTTATATTTTATATGTACATAGAATTCTTCACCTTTCATTTTATATTTGTTTTATATAATATGTATAGCAAAGAAATAAACACTTTTCTACCTGGATATGTGTAAGAATATATATACAGTTAGCTCTCTGTATTCTTGGGTTCACCTACATGGATTCAACCAATTGCAAATGGAAAATATTCAAAAAAGAAATTGCATCTGTACACATGCAGATTTTTTCTTGACATTATTCCCTAAACAATACAGTTTTACATAGCACTTACATTGTATTAGGTATTATAAGTCATCTAGAGATGCTCTAAAGTATACAGGAGGATGTTCATAGGTTATATGCAAATCCTATACTATTTAATATGGGGGATTTGAGCATCTATGGATTATGGTATCCAAGAGTTACCAAGGGACAACTGTATACTACCTATATAATATATATATAATAATATATAGATGCACCAGTTCATTAAGTATATATTAATTAATTTAACTCTTCATTCCCTACAGCACTTAATAGAGCACCTTGCACATATGACATACTTGATCAACTTCAAGAAATCAGAAAATTCAAGTTCATCCTCTTTCGTAGTCCATACCATGCCAGATTTACTGCTTCAAGGAGCACCAAAGAAGTAGCAGAAGGTTCCCCAGTCTCCAGACAGACTCTATCCCACCTCCATGTGCTCTGATAAAGAAATGGAAATCTAGAGACACTGAATGGCATGGTCATTGTCACACAACATGGTAGATACAGGACTGGAACTAAAAAAGCACAGATCTTCCACATTAGAAGCACATTCTATCATCTGGAATTTTTTACTTCAAAGGTAGTAGTAGTAATTTTTTCTTAGGAAACTACTGTCTTCCCCAGCTAGAATGTAATCTTCTTGAGAACAGAGATAAAGTCTTTTTCCTTTTTGTACAGCTGCTCTCCCCACCCCAAAGTGCTTACAATAACTTGCCCATGATATTAATTAATAAAGAGAATTTATTGTGAGGCTTGAAGAACGCAATGGTTTTAAAACCTTCCATAAAAAGGTAGAGTCAAATTCTCTCCTTGAACACAAGTGGTCTTAGTGGCTTGCTTCTAATAAAATAAGGCAGCTGAAGCAATACTATGTGCCTTCTGAGGATAAGTTAGAAAAGGGGACATAGCTTTGGCCTGGCACTCTCTGTCTTTCTCTCAAGACACATGCCTTAGAAATTCTTTGCTGATATTTAGGAGGTACAACTACCCTGAAGCTATCGTACCATCTAGAAAGACCATTTGGCGTGCAGAGATAGAGACAGGCTCAAGGATCCCCACAGCCCAGGCCTCAGCTGTTTGAGTCTTCCCTGTGTCACCTACTAGACATGAATGAAATAATGATTCCAGTCCCCAGCCTTTGAAACATTACCAGCCAGGCCGGACACGGTGGCTCAAGCCTATAATCCCAGCACTTTGGGAGGCCGAGACGGGTGGATCACGAGGTCAGGAGATCGAGACCATCCTGGCTAACACGGTGAAACCCCGTCTCTACTAAAAAACACAAAAATCTAGCCGGGCGAGGTGATGGGCGCCTGTAGTCCCAGCTACTCGGGAGGCTGAGGCAGGAGAATGGTGTAAACCCGAGAGGCGGAGCTTGCAGTGAGTTGAGATCCGGCCACTGCACTCCAGCCTGGGCGGCAAAGAGAGACTCCATCTCAAAAAAAAAAAAAAAAAAGAAAGAAAGAAATATTACCAGCTGAAGCTGGCTGGAGTAGAGATGAGCCTTTTCCTTTGTGCCCTAAAATCCTAACCCAGAAACCAGAAGCACAATGTAAGGGTTGTTTTAATGCCACTGACTTTTCAGGATATTGTTGCACAGCATTAGATAACCACAATAGATGGTTAAACAACTTGCTAAGAATAGTAAATAACAGTAAATAGTAACTAGTAACACTAGTAAATAACAATATTGACAAATTTAGGTTTCTGTTCTCATTCCTGCATATAACATTTTTCTGAATACTACACAAAACGAAATTTTTATTAAAACTAATTTGTTACTTTTACTAAAACTGTGTATGTCTTAGAAGGCATTGTGTTATCCAGGGCCTAAATACTCAGGTTCTGTTTTAATTCTCTCATTAATTATATATATATTTTTAAATTGCTTGCTCTAAGCTAGCCTTTGTGCTCAGCTCTTTACACATATTATCTTAGAAAACATGCCTTAGTAACTCCTTGCCCATATGCAAGAAAGACAAAAATTTAATTGAAAGGTTGACAATACCTCTAGAGAGTTAACACTACTACTATTACCCCCACTTACAAAAGAGGAAATTGAGGTATAGGGATGTTATGTTCTCTAAGGTCACACATGAGAACCAGGAATTGACTCCAGTTATGCCTGACTCTTCATCAGCTACACCCTTCCTCTACTTTTGATATCAGCCTACCCAATTAAGCTCTCTGCAGCTCAGTTTGGTCATTTGTGAAGTGGGAATTATTAGAAAGACACTTGAACAAAATCAGTGTAAAAAAAGTCAGCAGCATTCCTATACACCAAAAACATTCAAGAGAACCAAATCAAGAAGTCACTTGCATTTATAATAGCCACAAAAATCTAAAATACCTAGGAATACATTTAACCAAGGAGGTAAAAGATTTCTACCAGGAGAACTACAAAACACTGATGAAGGAAATTGTAGATGACATGAAGAAATGAAAAAACATCCTATGCTCTTGGATTAGAAGAATCAATATCATTAAAATGACCATACTGCCCAAAGCAATCTACAGATTCAGTGCAATCTCTATCAAATTACCAGTCATTTTTCGTAGAATTAGAAAAGAAATCCTGGCCGGGCGTGGTGGCTCAAGCCTGTAATCCCAGCACTTTGGGAGGCCGAGACAGGTGGATCACGAGGTCAGGCGATCGAGACCATCCTGGCTAACACGGTGAAACCCCGTCTCTACTAAGAAATATAAAAAACTAGCCGGGCGAGGTGGCGGGCGCCTGTAGTCCCAGCTACTCGGGAGGCTGAGGCCGGAGAATGGCGTGAACCCGGAAGGCAGAGCTTGCAGTGAGCTGAGATCCGGCCACTGCACTCCAGCCTGGGCTACAGAGCGAGACTCCGTCTCAAAAAAAAAAAAAAAAAAAAAAAAAGAAAAGAAATCCTAAAGTTCATATGGAACCAAAGAAGAGCCTGGCTAGTCAAAGCAATCCTAAGCAAAAAGAACAAATCTAGAGGCATCACATTACCTGACTTCAAATTATACTACAAGGCTCTAGTAACTAAAACAACACGGTACTGGTACAAAAACAGTCACAAAGATCAATGGAGCATAATAGAGGACCCAGAAATAAAGCCACATACCTACAAGCAACTTATCTTCAACAAAGTCAACAAAAATAAACAGGAAAAGGACACCCTATTCAATAAATAGTGCTGGGAAAATGGGTTAGGCATATGCAGGAGAATGAAACTGAACCCCTAGCACCATATATAAAAATTAACTGAAAATGGAGTAAAGACTTAAACATAAGACTTGAAACTATTAAAATCCCAGAAGAAAACCTAAGGAAAATTATTAGAAAATAAGAATTATTAGAATATAAGAAAACCTAAGGACATTGGCCTAGGCAAAGAATTTATGATGAGGAAACCCAAAACAAATGCAACAAAAACAAAAATAGACAAATGGGACAATTAAACTAAAAACTTCTGCACAGCAAAAGAAATAATCAGCAGAGTAAACAAACAATCTACAGAACAGGAGAAAATATTCACAAAATATGCATCTGACAAAGGACTAATATCCAGAATTCACAAGGAACTCAAACAATTTAGCAAGAAAAAAACAAGCCCATTAAAAATGAGACAAACAATATGAACAGACATTTCTCAAAAGAAGAAATACAAGCTGTCAATAAACACATGAAAAAATGTTCAACATCACTAATCATCAGAGAAATGAAAATTGAAACCACAATGAGATACTGTCCCACTCCAGTCCGAATGGTTATTACTATTAAAAAGTCAAAAAACAACAGATGCTAGAGATGCAGAGAAAGAAACACTTATACACTGTGGGTGGAAATGTAAATTAGTTCAACCTCTATGAAAATAGTATGGAGGTTTTTCAATGAACTAAAAATAGAATTACTATTCCACCTGGCAGTCCCACTACTGGGTGTCTACCCAAAGGAAAATAAATCATTAAATAAAAAGTACACCTGCATCCGTATGTTCATCACCTATTCACAATAGCAAAGTCATGGAACCAACCTGTCAACAGTTGACTGGATAAAGAAGATATGCTAGATTTTTTAAAAAATAAAAACGCGGGGGGGGGGTGGGCAAGTTTTCTTTATTTTAAATATGCTATATATACCACAGAATATGATGCAGCCATAGAAAATAATGAAATCAGCCGGGTGTGGTGGCCCACGCCTGTAATCCCAGCACTTTGGGAGGCTGAGGCAGGCGGATCACAAGGTCAAGAGTTCGAGACCAGCCTGGTCAACATGGTGAAACCCCGTTTCTACTAAAAATACAAAAATTATCCAGGCATGGTGGTGCACACCTGTAGTCCCAGCTACTCAGGAGGCTCAAGCAGAAGAATCACTTGAACCCGGGAGGTGGAGGTTGCAGTGAGCCAAGATCAAGCCACTGCACTCCAGTCTGGGCAAATGAGCTAGACTTTGTCTCAAAATAATAATAATAATAATGAAATTATGTCCTTTGCAGCAACGTGGATGGAGCTAGAGCCCATTATCCAAAGTGAACTAACTCAGAAACAGAAAACCAAATGCCACTCTTCTCACTTATAAGTAGAAGCTAAACTGTGGGTACACATGGACACAAAGATGGAAATAATAGACACTGGGACTCCAATATGGGGAACACTGGAAGAGGGGAAGGATTGACAAATAACCTATCAGGTACAATGTTCACTATTTGGGTAATGAGTGCACGAGAATCCCAGTTCCCACCAGTGCACAATATACCTATGTAACAATCATGCACACGTGTCCCCTGAATCTAAAATAAAATAGATTTTAAAATAAAATAAATGTAGATGATCCTTGAATAACCCAGGGGTTAGAGACGCTGACCTCCTGCACAGTGAAAAATCTGCATATAACTTTCGACTTCCCAAAAACTTAATAGCCTACTGTTGACCAGAAGCCTTACCGATAACACAAATAGTTGATTAACACATATTTAGTATGTTACATGTATTATATACTACATTACTACAATAAAGTAAGCTAGAGAAAGGAAAATGTCATTAAGAAAATCAAAAAAATATATATTTACTATTCATTAAGTGGAAGTAGATCCTTATAAAGGTCTTCATTCATCTTCATGTTGAGTAGGCTGAGGAGGAGAAAGAGGAGAAGGTGTTGGTCTTGCTGTCTCAGGGGTGGCAGAGGTGGAAGAAAATCTGCATGGAAGTGTATTTACTCAGTTCGAACCCATGTTGTTCAAGCGTCAGCTGTACTCTGCCTACAGCATAGAGCTCTCAGCAGGACCAATTAACAAGATAGGTGAAGTAATGCATTATAAATTAATCTATAAATAGCTAGCATTTAAATTCAGCTAAATTTAGAATGCTTTCCAGAAGCCTTCCACATTAATAAATATTTAATCTTATTATTTCTGATCTATTTGTTCCAAAGCCCATTAAAACAAATTAATTTCAAAGATCTATATGCTAAGTTTAATGAATTTGGAGGAAAATGCTATTTCTTGAAGCAGATTAAAAAGCATTTTTAGTTTCTTATGAAGCCTTATTCAAATCCTCTGCAAGCAAGCAATAATCCAGAGCAGTAGTTTTCAAAACTGGATCTTTGGTGACCTAAGGGTTCTTCCCCAGAGCTGTTTTCTTTGTGTGTGTGTGTTTACATCTTTTACAGAAGAAATGGCAACATATGTGCATTTGTTCCTAGGAAGGAAGGTGATAGCATTTATTAGATTTTCAAAAGAATCCAAGACTCAGGAAACATCAAGAACTACTGTTCTAGAGTACAAATAGAAACAGAAGAGAGGTGAAATACCATCTCTAATAATCCAGCTGGAAATTAAACCTCCACAGCCTATGCTGGAGCACCTCCAGTGTGTGCTCTGTCTGGAAGCCTCTCATTCTGTCTCTGGAGGAAATCCTTTCTCCTGCAACTTTGTCCAACTCTTGATCTAAATTCCTCCACCTTCCTACAACAATTGGTCCAAATTTCACCACTTGGCATTTATCTCAAGTCTAAGCTCTTGTCCTCATTTTCATCCTTAAAATCTTTAAGGCAAGTGTCCGCTCTCACCTCTTCACCATTCTTCTAACCTTCTCAAAAAATAGCCCCATAAGAGTACAGTATACTCAGCGTATTGCCAAGTCTGCATCGAGAGGGCAATTATTGTTCTTATCGTCCTCTTGAAGGTTTAAAAAAAAAAACCCTATAGTTTAATTTACTTTAACAATTCTATTGATATGGACCTGGCAAATCTGGCATTTCCTCACACTCCTCACTACCTATATACCAAATAAATGACATAAGTTTAAAGAGCTTGAGAATTTAGAATCAGCAAAGACAGCTTTAATAAATAAGGAAATTACCATTTTATTCTCACATCCTCAAAAAATGAAATAGATAGAAGGGTAATTTGTAGAGTCAGATTCAGGTTGGAAATAGGAAAGCCAGGATTCTCATAAGACTAGATAAGACAGAAGTTTCCATGACTCATTTAGATATTTAGTTATTGTTTAAAAGGAATCTCCACCAGTACCCCTACACAGATGCATATGCAGTCTTCATACACACACATTTACCTTAAAACCACCGCCTTAAACTATCACTACCATAATAGAACACAATACTGAAGAACTTAAATTTATCAGCTTCTGTGAGTTGAGAGGACTGTTTCAGCTGGGAAATAAGGAACACGAGATTTACATACTTTATGAGCAACAAATAATAACAATATTGTGCCTGAAATAAACTTTGTCAATAATAATGTCTGCTAGAAAAAGTATTTTAATTGAAATTAATATACCCTCAGGATTCCTTTTAATTATATCTTTAATCAAACTCTTCTAGGTTATTTTTCCTTCTTTGGTGAATTTTCTTTTTTTTTTTTTGCTTCTCTTTTCATTGTTCTGGTATTATTAATACAAAAATTTGAGGAATATCTGAAGTACTTGACCACTTTTTGCTTCATGTAACGCTTCCTTGTGTTTCTTTTTCCAAGGCAGAAAAGATACAGCCCTGCTTCCCATTCACATTGTTTTACAAGTGGATTAAATTGCTTAGTTGGTCTGGTTGACAAAATTCTCTTTCACCCCAGAAATCTGTGTGCCATTGTTCAGGGAGCAGAGAGCACTGAGGATACACAGTGCTCTGTGTCCTTAACTACTTGGTGACTCCAGCAAGAAGGCTGCTGGCACCAGACGCTCACGGCAGCTGCAAGTTTGCTACCATTTCTGACATAACCAGCCAATTCAGATGATATAGATTTATATATTTTTAATTTACTCTTGAATAATTCACATGCCCAAAAATTCAAAAGATACAGAAGGACAGAAATGCTGTCCCAGCTACCCAGATTCCCTGTCTTAGAAACAATGCTCTTGTGTTTCCTCGTAAATACATTTTTTGCCTATAAAAGCAAATACATATTTTTATACCAATAGTATACGGTTATATACACATTTTCTTATACCTTACTTTTGTGTGCTTAACTATTGGATATCATATCATGAAATAACAAAACCAACAGAGGGTGGTATCCTCCCGGATATCCTGGGAAACCATGTGAAGAAAATGTTTCAAAGAGAGAAGTATGTGCTATGTGAAATGCTATTGTAAGATGAGAATTGAGAATGGACTACTGCATTTGGCAAAAAGGAAGTCACTTATGACTTTGACAAGAATGATTGCTAGAGAATGTCAGGTGGGGGAAGCAATAGCCTGATTGAAATGGATTCAGGACAGAATGGAGGAAAAGAAGGCATCATTCACCACAAATAATTTCCAAAGAACTTTGTTATAAAGGAGAATAGAATAATGGGATTGCAAGTGGAGTCAAGAGAGGAGTATTTTTTAGTATCAGGCATATTATAAGATGTTGGTATGAAATTAAGAATGATGCATTTACAGCAGGAAAATTGGGTGATGGAATATGAGAACAAGACAATTACAGGAGCAATGTCCCTCAGCAGGTGATGGGATGGGATTCAGTGCAACAGACGGGAGGTTGGCCTGAGACAGGCATGTAGACCCCTCATTCAGGGCAACAGGAAGGAGAGCAGAGTGTGTGGGCACAGATGCAGATGCAGGGAAAATGGCAGATGTGGTAGTGAGGGCATGTGGACTCATCTGCCATTCGCGTCTAAATTTTCACTCTAGAAAGCTGTAAGTGGGGGTAGGAGAGCATGACATGGGAGTGTTCACCTAGAGGAGGAACAGAGCAAACATACTGGGTTGCTGGAAACCTCGAAGGCCCAGTTGAAGGGTTCAGTTTGTGCTCAAGAATTTAAAGTGAGGGCAATCGGTATGTTTGTGTATTTTTGTCAACCATGTGAATACATATATTTGGGTGAAATGTTAAATATAATTGAGGAGTCTGGGGTTTCAGGGGATGCATGCAATAGGCAGTGCGGTAGAGAGAATAAGATGGCCCCCAGAACTCCACATTCCTTGGTAAACACATCTTCCCCTTAGTGTAGGCAGGGTCTGTGAATATGATGGCACATCACTCCCATGATTACGTTGTTATGTGATAAAGAGATTTTATAGGTCTCTAATCAAAAGGAACTTATTTTGGGTGGGCCTGACCTAATCAAGCAAGCCTTCACAGAAAGCTTAGGCCTTCTCTGAGCTCAGAGACGCTCTCCTGCTGGCCTTAAAGAAGCAACCCAGTGTGAGTTCTACAGATGTAAGCAAAGAATTCTGCCAACGATTGTGTGAGTTTGGGGGAAGACTCCGCATCTTGACTAGTGCCGCACTGTAAGATCAGAGCAGAAGACTTGGTAAACGTGTACCTGGGCTTCTGACCCTTGGAAATGATGCAATCACAAATAGCTGTTGTTTTAATCGATTAAGTCTGTAATTATTTATTACTGCAGCATAGAAAATGAATAGAGGGAGATATCGGGAAAGGAGTGAAGGGTAGACAAAGACTGATTACAATGAAGGATTGCAGGAACTAAGCTGAGTAAGGAGGGAAACGGGAATGTGAGGAAAGTATGGTACAGTGAAAGAAAGGCAGGAGGGATACATTTACTCTTCAAATATTTACCGAGTGTCTAAAATGTGCCAGATTCCATGGTAAGAAAGGGCTCTGAGGGAATCAGTAGTCTCTGCTTGCTAGATGAAGAAGTGGCTTCATATGATATTGTGGCAATTCTTATGGGCTTGAACAACAGGTTCCTCATGACTATGAAGATATCCTGCCATCTAATGTGGTTTGGAACCACAAAAGATAGGAGTGGTGGGGAGTGGTTTCCCCAGAGAAGCAGATCCAATGTCCCGGCACTGGCCAGAATGTTAGCAGGTTTGTTGGGCCTCCCTGAAGGGCCTTAGGGTCAGATCCTAAAGCCCAGCTATTTAAATGGATGTTCCTACTCTGAGGACTAGTTTGTGTAGGCTCCCACAGAGGAAACATTTCTTGCCAAGGCCCTGAAGCAGGAGATAGGAGGGCAATTCCAAAAAAAAAATGCTGGAATACAGACGCCCAGGGGGAAAAAAGCATCAGATGGAGCTAGAAAGAGAATCAGCAGCTTACCATCGACTCTGTAAACAAAAGGGAGAAGCTCTATCTATTATAATATCCAGGGATGGTAAGGCCAACTTACAGCTACCATAGACCAGGACAAGGAATGAATGGTGTTCCAAAACTCTTGACTAAAAAACTAGACTTCAAAGTGATTTTAAATGACAGCAAATCCTAAGAAATGCTCTCAAGTTGAAATGGATTATTAACTCCATTGTGCACTCGTTTTTCCTTTTAGCCTAACTATTCCCATGTGTAGTTTTATAACACTGCAACTATCTCCAGTGACCTTAAGGAACATCCGAATTTTTGTAACACAATTTAATTTAATTAAAATAGTTAAAACTATTTCATTACAACTCTTATAAGAGCGGAGAGTGACTGACGACCAAAAAATCAAATAAACAGGCTGTCTTAACATAGAAAGGTTAGCAATCATTTACTCAAATCTTTAGTTAATAAATGCATAATGAAGTTTCCAGTCTTTCCACTGCAATTGTTGATGCACTCTCATGTGGGATTTTATTGTCATTTAATTATATTGGAAATGTGGCAAAGCAGGCAGGGTACTTTAGTAAACAGTATTTTCCCTAGCTCCATCAAAGTATCATCATTTGCTATTGTCTTTCAAGAGCTATTCCTTACACAAGAGAAGAGCCAAGTTAGTGCTTGTTTTCTGTCTTTTGACCAGTCTTTACTGTCTATAGAACCCATGATTATAAGGGAACCACCAAGAACGAAACAGAGAAGATGCTAAAAGGAGGAAAAAAATTAACTGGGCTGCTTCAAGGTTGGTCTGCTCTAAAATGTTGTTTCTGAGCAATCAAGAGAGATCTGAATTCATTTATCAATAATAGTGCATTAAGTACAACAATCATTTGGGGGGTTTTCTAGGAGCTCTGACCATTTTTGTTTGTATGTTATCTCTAGATAATGAAACAAGGCTGAGAGAGACTTTTTTTTGACAGAGGCGATTCCATCCTCATTCATGAAGCACATTCTTCACTTTGCTTCTGGGACACTCGCCCTCTGAGGTTTTATCCACCTCCTTGGCCTCTCCTTCTCAGCTCCTCTTTCCCTGCCTGACCCCTACTGCTCCAGGGTCCAAACTTTCCACCTACACTCTGTGGCAGAGCAAAGTTCGCCAGTCCTGTGGCTGGAATACCAACTTTATACCGAAAAATATCTCCAGCTCTGACTTCTCCTCTAAGCTCCAATTCAAAGTGCCAAAATGATTTTTTTCCAGCTTTATTGGACTATAATTGACAAATAAACATGGCATGTATTTAATACACACAATTTGATGTTTTGATAAACATTTTCATTGTAAAATGATTACCACAATCAAGCTAGTTAACATATTCATAGCTATGTAATTATTATTTTTGGCAGATCTCTCTTACTCTCTCAGCAAATCTCCTGTGCACAATAGAGCACTGTTAACTATAGTCACCATCCTGTACTTTAGAGCTCCAGAACTTATTCATCTCACGTACCTGAAACTTTGTACTCTTTGACCAGTATCTTCCCATTTCCCTCCCTTCCCAATCCCTGGTACCACCACTATACTCTGTGCTTCTAGGAGTCTGACTAGTATTTAGATTCCCCATATAAGTGAGATCATGTAGTATTTGTCTTTCTGTTTCTGACTTACTTCACTTAACATAATGCCTTCCAAGCCCATCCTTGTTGTTACACATGGCAGGATTTCCTTCTTTTTTTAAGGCTGAATGTGTTTCATTATTCCACAGTATACCACATTTTCTTTATCCAAACTTAATATGTGTGTAGTTTTCTATTGTTGCTGCAAAAAATTATCACAAACATAGTGACTTAAAACAGCATTTGTCAGCACAATTACATTCCTTCTGGAGGCTTCAGGGGCAAATTCATTCAGTGCCTTGCCTTTTTAGCTTCTGCAGCCACCTTCATCCTTTGGCTTGTGGCTCCTTCCTCCATCTTCTATGTACATCATTTCAAACTCGGGCTCCAGTGTCTCATGTCCTCTATCAGATTCTGATTCCTCCTGTATCCCTCTTATAAGGACCCTTTGATGACACTGAGCCCACCTGGATAATCCAGGACATTTTTCCATATCAAGGTCCTCAACTTAATCACATTTGTAATGTAAAGTCGCTTTTGCCACATAAGGCAACATACTCACTCATTCCAGGGATTAGGATAAGGACATCATAGTGGGAGAAGCATTATTCTTTTTTAAACTTGAGCATTTTTAACTCCATCGTGCAAATTCTATGGTTGGTGCTGTCCTTTGAGCCTCAACATACCACCACTCATCTAGTCCTGGCAGAGCTGAGCAGGAGAATCCTGGGCCTGGAGTAGTTCCAAGACTCCAAGGAAGAAATCCCAGTGTTGTAGCAATGATGACATCCTTGATATTCTCTTATCAGATTCTCTTCTCCATCAAGGTATTTTTACAGTATGTTACAAGCAATCCCTGTACCTCCAGAAAAGAATGAATAGATACAGTCTGCTCTAAATGTGGAAATCATAACACATTCAAAAAGAGGGCACGAAGTTCGCTGAAGGGTATTACTCTTAGGACTCTGCACTATGTGAAAAAATAATAATACTGAGAGTCCCTAACATCTTGTGGGCACCGTTGTTTCCTAGATGTGTTCACATATTCATTATGTTATTAATTCTTAATATAATTACAAAGTACAGGTATTATCATTTTTGTTGATAAAGAAACTGATGTTTATAGGCATTGAGTGAATTACCATACAGCTTCAAATGAAGAGAAGGGAGTCTAAGACTGTGCCAGCTGCCTCCAAAGCCCATATTCTTTTCTATAAGGCCAAATACCTTCCAGAGCAAAGGAGAAATTTCCTGCTGAGCTCTTCATTCATCCCCAATAAATATAAGGACAATATTAAAAAGTATGGCACTGGTGAATTGCTTTCTGGAATTATTTTCTTGGGAGCCTCAAAGGAGTGACAGTGACTTGTGTAGATTTTGCAAATTGCAATATCCTTTAGCTCTCATGTAGGTTATCATCATGCTGAGAGCATGATAAATACTCAGTAAATACTTGGTGGAGGTTGTTGAATAAATTCAGGTGCAAATAAGCAAACTTTTTCAGATAATTGGTTATTTTTCATTTTTTCCACGAGGTCACAAGGGATTTGGTTGGGGAAAGAGATGATAAGCCCAGAAAGTATACTAATAGGATTCCTAAACAGAGCAGAGAAGGGATGCTTCTCATTGCAGAGCTCCACACCCCATGGAAATGACAGCTTCTGAAGTAGTTGTAGGGTGGTAACCACCACTGCATAGATCTACCACGTAAGGGTATGAAATCCTTTTGCCCTTACCAATTTAGTTGCTAAACCTCCACCCTCACCACTCTTCATTTACTTACGCATAGGACTAACATATACTAAATCCCTACAATAAGCCAGTCTCAGTGCTGAATTTTAAGGATATAAAGATAATTAGGAATCAGTCCCTGCCCAAAAGAGGGTAAAAACACAATAATAGAAGACAGACATATAAAATAAATTCACTAAAGTATTATAGGGACTACAGCAAATTTTACCATTTATAGTGGGAAGCTCAAAACCAAAATGGTAAATTCTACCCGATTAGAGGTAAAAGTGAGGTCAGAAAAGGCGTCAGAGAAAAGGGGACTTTAAGGAATGTTGAGGTGCTCTCAGGTTTGGGGGAAAGGGTAAGAGATAGGTGGAGAAACAGGGACGTTTCCAGATAGAGGGAATAACATGAGCAAAGGTACAGAGAGATATTGAACTGTTGTGTTTTATAGAAACTGAAAACAGGTTGGTTTCATGGTTACTTTTCATTTTGAGGAAATGATCATTAGTCAAAAAACATAGTTTGATTTAACACAACAGGTGCCTTCCACTTCTACAGTTTACAATTGTTTTGGCCTTAGCTGCAGGTAACTCTGCTAAATTCCCCAGGCTGTATCTCCTTCTAGACAAGCATAGGGCAGGATTTCTACCTAAGAAGCTTCAGCTCTGCAGCTAGGTAAAGTCACCATTTTCTATGCCCAGCCAAGGAATGCATGAAGCTCCCTGCTCTCCCCTCCCTTGTCCTCCTGTATCAGCCTTCATTTTCTTCCTCCTATTGTCTCCTCCACACCCCCACCTCCACTCCATCTCTTCAGTGGAACCTTGCAAGAAGCTAATGTGTACCTAGCTGCCTGTTCTTATGTGAGCCAATAGAACTAATCAAGGTAGCGGTGGGAAAACAAGCAGAGATTTGATCCATCATTAAGCTAAACCAAAACACAGGGTCTCTAGGGATTTTGTGTGTGTGTGTCTTTCCTAGGTTCATAAACCTTAGAAATGAGAATGAGAGCAAAATAATCAAGGGATAAGTCTGAGTTCTTGAACCTTGAATACTTTCCCCCATCTTGTGTTTATTTTTGTAGCCACCACTTAATCTACACGAAGAGAAGTCCATATTAGGGAAATCCCTTATGAAAAAAATCACATCAACAGGTGATTAAAATTTTCTCTTGATATACTTTTACATAAGCACTGCAAGCTTATTGAGGGATAAGCATCTTGGAAATACAGTATTTCCAAGTCTAAATGTCAAACATAATTCAAAAATAGCCCACTGGAGTGTTTCCCCCAAACAAAGCAAATCCTCCTCCAAGCCCAACATGTCATGGGTGTGCAAAGTTTAAAACAAGGGCAGAGAACTCCACAATAAATCCCAAAATATTGGCAGGCCTGAAAAAGATTTATGATTGGCCACGTATTATGAGACTCTATTTCTAGCACATTCTTCCCAAACAACAGGACTTGCTGCATTTTGAAAGAGCTATCCTGGATAATCACCAAAAAGTAAATAACATGAGTAAAGATGTTCAAAAATAGAAGTATAGTCTTAAAAACCCTGATTTTTTTTTAAAAAAAAATACAAGATATTTGTATTTCACCACCACCCATGCTTAGAGTTTTCCTTTTGTTATGTTTAACTCTCAAACTTCTATGTATCTGTGAGAAGTATGGTTTCACTTCAGTGTAGACATCATCACTGTACCTTACAGTCAGAAGAGATTGTCAATATCATTTAATTCAACCTTTTCATTTCACACATGACCAACTGGGTAAATTGTGAGGAGCACCTGCTAAGAGGTACCGTACCAGGGCTGTAGGAGAGATCTTGATGGGAAAAAAAGATGCATGATTCCTTAAATCATTTGGAAAAAAATTATTTCATTTCTACCTTAAAGAAGGTTTATATCTATTTGAAGAGATTCAATAATGTATACATATAGATTAAAGCAAAGAAGGATAATTGCAGAAAGGCTAATCCAAACCAAGTGCAATACATAGACTAAAGGAAGTCATTTTGACTGGTGGAAGGATTTAGACTAGATTAAAAGGATCAATATATTTCCATTAAATAGCAGTGCAATAAAAAGTTACTTTCCACAGATGGAATAGTGTTAGTAAAAATTCCTATATGGTAAAGAATATGTGTGTCCCAGGAGTTCTAAAACCAGATTTGGTAGACGCAACAGAAGGAATCATTAGGACTTCTTAATATTGAGAATTAAGCAGTAAGTTTGCTTCTGGCTACAAGAAGTAGAATCTCAATTTAACCAAATAAAGCCACTTAGTTCAGAGTTAGGTACTTCCAGACATATTTATTCAGTGGCTTCTTAAATTCATCAGGGAAATGCTTTTCCACTTTAGCTCTACTCTGCCATCCTCACCATGTTAGGTTGAATCTCTCCTCATGTCACTAGGTGGCCTCTGCAGTCTGGCATCACTCCAGGTACCACAGCATCCTATGTAAGAAAAAAGACTGTTTCATCCCTGCATCTCCTTTTAATAATGAAGAGATTTTTTCCAGAAGCTCTCCAGCTGAGTTCTCATAAGCTAGACCTAGATCATATACTCACCCCTACAGCAGTCTCTGACAAGAGAAGAGTATTACCAAAATTGAGCAGTGTTTTTACCTTCCAGTCACAGGAAGAGAAGTCAAGGCTTTGCTAACAAAGAAAAAGGGAGACTGGCTCTTGACTAGGCAACTCACAGTATTAAGGAACCATAGCTATTCCCTGAAGCCTGTTGGGGGACAAGGTAAAGAACTTCTCTCCCTATTTAGAACGATGGCTCCTTTACAAAGGCTCAGAAGATGGTGGTTGGGAGTTCCTCTAGGCAACAACAGGCCTGATTCAATGGACAATAGTTTGGGGTTTGGGCCATGGCACCTTCCCATTCTACTCAAATCACTAGGTGGTCAGGTGTATTAGCAGGACAGGAGCAGAGAGACGACATAGTTCAAGGTCAAGATTTTTAGAGAGGTTTGTAAGTTCTTCTCTTCTTTGAAGAGAAGTGTTGGGCAGGTGAGCCTCATAACATAATATCATTAGGCACCAATATGCATGAATAATGAATAAAAATATCTGGAGAGATATGTACACAGTCTCTCTCACACACACACACAGAAAAGGAAACAATGCTTACGCATATATATTTTCCTTTATTGTGAACATCTTTCCATGCCAATAAATGTACTTTATTTCATTATTTTTCTACTAGCTGTCTGGATGACTATATTTTATTTAATTTTTAATTCTTTGTAACAGTGTTCTAGAATAAATATTTGTCAAATATCATAACATTAGGCACCAATCTTAGGCACTCTGAGGGTAGGTCCTTCCCAATTGCATGTCTCTTGCCAGTCATATAATACAATCCATCTATTTAAAGACTTTCTCAAATCAATTCAAATCTCAAATCAATTTATTGTTTTGTCAATTACTTTATTTCACAACATGATGTCAGAATTCTTAATACCTCAGTAAAGGTAATGTTTTGGGTAAAGTAACCGTTGCATCCTGCGTCAAGGGCATATAATCTGGGTACCCAAATCAATTTTCATAATCATATGTTGCTACATTGTCATTTTAGTAAGGAAATGATGATAATGTTTTGTGAAACCACATCTTTTTTTCACCTACTGTTTTTCACTTTGTGATAGGAGAGGGAAAACACAAAAACAGAATGAGTCACTGCATTGCCACCACTTCCCTATCGTTTTCCTTCCTGTTTTCCTATTGGAGGTTGCAGTTAAGGTCACTTCTGGACTCATTTGAGTCTCAAATCAGGCTTAGATAAAAGCACTGAGGAGATGTTTTCTCCTTCATTTGACAAATATTTATTCTAGAACACTATTCCAAAGAATTAAAAATCTAAATAAAATATAGTCATCCAGGCAGCTAGTAGAAAAGTAATGAAATAAAAGTACATTTATTGGCATGGAAAGATGTTCACAATAAAGGAAAATATATATCCATAAGCATAGTTTACTTTTCTGTGTGTATGTGTGAGGAGAGACTGTGTGTACATATCTATCCAGGTATTTTTATTCATTATTCATGCATATACACAGATATATTGAGGGTGTAGTGTGCTATCTTAAACAAACAAAACACTTGCCTGTAGTTACTCTGTCTTCTAGGAGCTGGTGTAGGGGTGGTGGACAGTGATGTAGAAGGTGGTCAGAATCACAGCATTCATGCCAGTGGGAGAATAAATCTCTATACTGCTTTCTTTTGCCCACACAAGCCAGTACAAAAGGAGTCTTGCCTAAGATTTTAATCATGTTAAAAGAAAGATTAAAATTTCGAAATTTAGGGTAAGTTTTGCCTAATGCATTTTGACTTTAGAGCAATGCACATTATTTGCATAACAAAAATCTGAAAGAACATAGTTTCTATCTTTAAGGAGATCTTCTAGAAAAGCACAGAGGAAGAAGTCACTGCCTCTACCTGGAGGTACCCAGGTAGGCTCCCTCAAGGAGTTGGTCTTTAAATTGGGTTTTAAATGAAAAGTCCTCAGAAAATAAACAGCACATGTTAAAGCACAAAGGAGACTGGCAATTCAGTAGGACCGGACCTCAGACAGAGGTGTATGGAGACCCACATATGGAAGACAGTGTAAGTGGTAGCAAGAGGCTGTAATAGTAAATGGGGCCCAGATAATGAAAATGTAAGCCAGCCGGGCATGGTGGCTCACTCTTGTTAATCCCAGCACTTTGGGAAGCCAAGACAAGAGGATTGCTTGAGTCAATGAGTTCAAGACTAACCTGGGCAACATAGTGACACCTCTCTCTCTACAAATTTTTTTTTTTTTTTTTTAAATTAGCTGAGTGTGGTGGCACACACCTGTAGTCCTACCTACTCAGGAGGCAGAGGCAGAAGGATCACTTGAGCCTGGGAGGTCAAGGCTGCAGCGAGCCGTGATCACACCACTGCACTCCAGCCTAGGCAACAGAGCAAGATCCCATCTTAAAAAAAAAAAAAGAAAAGAAAAGGTAATCATTTCCAAATGAGATTTCATCTTCAACATCATGAAGTCATTGAAGATTATATTTCCTTTAGCAAAAAAGAAAACATAACTTAAAAAGTGTTTTCATGTACATTTTTGTAATCATAAAACAAAGGAGATAGAGAACTAACTCTTTGTTCTTAACCTGAAGCTTTAGATCCTTTAGACTAATTCTCTTGGAGTAGAACAGTACATCCAAAGTGGGGCTCCAGACTGGGGTCAGTCAATAACACATTTCTCATCAAACCAGGGGGAAATAACAGGCATAAGAACAATGTAGGGAATTTTCTATAAAACTAAATATATTCTATATTGTATTTTAATGTGTATATATTTAAGGAGCACAAGTGCAGTTTTGTTACATGGATAGACTGTGTAGTGGGCTTTTAGTATAACCATCACCTGAATAGTGTACATGGTTCCCTTCTCTCACCATCTACTCATCTCTCAACCCCTCTCACCCTACCACTCTTCTGAGTCTTTATACAGTATTTTGAAATTTATTTTTGATGTCTCTCATTAGTAAAACAAAAAGGAAATTGGTAATCCTATGTTGGTGCCCCCTAATATATTTTTACTTTCTTGTTCATTAAAGCTGAAGTTCAGGGAACTACTGGACTACAGTTGTGTAGTTTCACTAGACACTGAAACTAGCCAGAAAAAGGAAAATAAGCAGAGCAAAACACATAAAAACAAGTGAGAAATCAAAGAATTACAGGAAATTCCAATGATCTAGGAGAAAATGTGGAGGTGAAAAGGAACTGAATTTAATAACAAATAAAGCATTAGTTTCCTGCAAGGTTGAAATAAATATTCTATTTTAAAAAGAGAGACACTGTACATTCTTCTTTTAAATTTTTCGTGCCAAATATCTATTATACTTTGTATTTTTAGGAGAATCATTTGAGGCTTAAAATACAAGGTGTGTGTATATATAAATGTCTTTCCTTTATGAGATACGTGTTTTCTGCACAGCTGGCTATAAAAAAAATTATCTAAAATTTTTTTAATAAGAAAATTTTTGCCAAATAAATCTTTATTCTCATGTATTTTAAATGCTAAAGAACCTCTCTCAGTAGATTGTGTTGTCAATTCTAGCATGGAAGAATTAGGATCATGTTCTGGCTTGTGCAGTGCAGAGGAATTACAGGATATTTGCTGGGAGTTTCACCTTATAATTCACTTTTCCTTCATGTGATCTTCTCTTTCCAATGTTGTTCTTTTCTTTCTCCTATAGTCAATTCACTTGCAAGCACCTACTCCTAGTTTGTTTCCTAAGTGGTTGTAGTCTATCTGCCACAGGCTGATAAACTCCTCAAGGTCAGTTCAGTTACCTCTTAGTCTTACTCTTCTCTTAGTATCCCTGCAGAGAACCCAGGCCCATAGACTCATTTAAGCTTGTTTATTTACTTTTCCTTCCCTCAAAGAGCGATAAAGAAAATGACCTTAGCTCCATAATCCTCAACCCTGCTTTATAGAACAAGGCATCCCATTAGTGGCTTTCATTTCCATCCTATCAGTCAATTGTGTTTTGGCAGGATACCTCAAAGTTAAACATCATAAAGCTAGATTTAATGTTAACTTGTTGCTATATAAATGGAAATATCCTTTTCATATTTCACTTTCTATTTGTGTTAGATCATAAAAAATTAAATACATCTAGCTCTAGCATATCATAATGCATGTTGAGAGACAAGAATAGGAATCAGAAGGGTAGATTTGAAAACGAGTTTGAAAATGACAAAAAGATATTTAAATCAGACTTCTTTTAAAGAGCAAACATTTGTGCTTGGGAAAATTCACTAAATTTATTTGTTTCCTTATAAATAATAAGAGGATAAAATTAGTAGCTTCATATGCAACTTTTAAAAATACTTTTTTAATGTTAATTCTTTGTTAGATAAGGAAATATTTTGGGTATATATCTTCCACAATTTTATCTTCTTTTAAATAATTATTAACATAAATTTAACTTATAATTCATCATCAAAGCTTTAAGAAATCTGTATTTTTAGCAATATGGTAAATCTTTCTTTTTGTTTGTTTTTGAGACGGAGTCTTTCTGTGTCTCCCAGGCTGGAGTGCAGCGGCCTGATCTCGACTCACCACGAGCTCTGCCTCTCCGAGTTCACGCCATTCTCCTGCCTCAGCCTCCCGAGTACCTGTGACTGCAGGCGACCGCCACCTCGCCCAGCTAATTTTTGTATTTTTAGTAGAGACGGGGTTTCACTGTGTTAGAATAGCCTCAATCTCCTGACCTCGTGATCTGCCCGCCTCGGCCGCCCAAAGTGCTGGGATTACAGGCATAAGCCACCGCACCCAGCCAAATCTCTCTTATTTCTATTCTGCTTTTTTCCATTCCATTTTTTATTACAGTTAAAAATAACTATAATACTAGCCCAGTGTGCATTCTTCCTCTTTAGGTATATTTTAAGCAACTAACAATGAATCCAATTTGTCAATAGCTCAGAACACATATTAGAAAGATGAATACATTAGGCATGGAAATTTGCATTGAAATAAATATACCATCACAATCCTTCTTAAATTAGGATTCACAGTAACTACCATTTAGTGAGTTTTTATCATGTGGCACACATAGTGTTAAAAATTCAATATATATAAATATACACATACATATACACATACCTATATAATCTTGTTTATTCTTTATAGTAACAGTATGAGGTAGGTGCATTTAATGTTCCTATATTACAGATAAGGTCACTGATGCTTATTAAATGAAGATATTTGGTAAGAGGCAAAGCTAGAAATACAATTCAGGTTCTGTCTAAAATCTATAGACAATAACCTGCATAATTGCAAAGTGGGCAGACTGATAACCTTATAAAATCAGGATCACCCAAATTCAAAATGACACGCAACATTCTCTGACCCTTACTACATAATTTCTCTAGTGAGCAAACACTGTCACCCTTTGCAAAGACAATTTCATACTTCCTCAATGTCTGTCTCATAGCAGCTGCTCAATAAAGATATGTTAAATAATAATAGCAAACAGATAATGCTATATACAAAGCACTTTTCTTTTTTTCCTATT
Source organism: Macaca mulatta (assembly GCF_049350105.2). Taxonomy (NCBI): domain Eukaryota; kingdom Metazoa; phylum Chordata; class Mammalia; order Primates; family Cercopithecidae; genus Macaca; species Macaca mulatta. The sequence goes on from NC_133406.1 coordinate 50,469,976, forward strand.
TTTTTAAGTTTTAGATTCAGGAGGGACATTTACAGGTTTGTTACATGGATATATTGTGTGATGCTGAGGTTTGGGTTTCTATTGAACCTGTCGCCCAAATAGTGAACACAGTACCCAATAGGCAGTTTTCAATCCTTGACCCTCTCCTTCCCCTCTTTTAGTGTCCCCAGTGTCTGTTGTTCCCATCTTTATGTCCATGTGTACCCAATGTTTAGCTCCCACTTTTAAGTGGGAACATGCAGTATTTGACTTTCCTTACCTTTATACATTTTAACTCATTTAATTTTCGTAACAAACCTACGAGGGTAGTTACTATTGCTATCCTAATGTTGCAGATGAGGAAATGGAGGCACAAAGAAATTAGGTAACTTCTTCTGGGTCACGTAAGTGGAAGAATTAGACTTCAAGCCCAAGCAGTCTTGTGCCCTAGTTCCACAGTCCATAGCCCAAACAAATAAACGAATGAAGTAACCAGAATGATTTTTGCCAACATACATCAAATTATCACTGCCTTGAATCAAACCATTCACAGATTCCCCATTAGTATGTAGGATAAAAATGTGGAGTTCATAGTCCAGCGTGTAAGGCCCTATATGATCTACTACTTCATCTTTCGCCTCACATTTTGTGCCCTTCTCTCTCCTCAGTCTCATACAGCAGATTTCATTCAGTACTTTCCTTCCAGTCTGGGTCCTGCACACATGCTGCTGATTCTCCCTAGAAGCTCATTCTGAAGACCTTCAACTGATTAACTTGAATTCATCATTCAAGACTCCACCTAAACATAACTTCTTGTGAGACAGTGTCTCTGATATGCCTGTATAACCAAGGTATCTACTCTGGTTATATAATCTTATAGTACTTAGTACAGTTTCAAAGGGTATGTGCCTACCTGTCTCTTTCTCCTTCATTACCCTGTAAATTTGATGAAGGCAGAGACCATGACTTGTTCTGGTACATGTCCTGTACTAAGTACTTGACAGAAGCTTGTTGAAAGTGAGAATGAATAAACAGCTCAATGAAAAGCATTATTCACAATGTATTGCCATAATATTGTGTGTGAATGTGTATGAATGCCAATTGTCAAATCTATCTGCCAAGCACTAATTTAATAACCAAGAATATCCACCAGGTCTCTTGAGGAGCTAAGATTGAATATGGTTATCAAGCCAAAGATATAATGAAAAGAGGATCGGCTTCCTCTTTTCTCTCACCATGTTCAATGCAGTAACTATAGTTTTATCTGCCACATGTGTGATAACAGCACATTCCCTCTTCATTGAGAAAGGCCTTCCCCTTACCTCAGTGTCCTGTCACAGGTACGAGCCAGGGACCATGTCAGGCCAATCAGAGTTGTCCACGCTTCAAGCAAGTGATTCCTTAGAACATGGGCACAAGGCCCCACACGGGCCAATCAGAATCCACCATGTGACTATTAGATTAGTTCAAATTAGGAGCACTTCCTTTTTTGCCTTTGGAGTCACACTTCTAGGAAGAAGTAAATTTAAGCTGCTTAATAGCCATCTTCCCAAGTCATATGGAGGGAGCCTTTCTGTATCACCAGAAAAAGAGGCCCAATGTGCTAACATAAACAGAAATAAGCAGAGATGAAAAGCGGAGAGAAATCTCTAATTCTCATTTAAGCTGTTGTACTCCACTATATCTGAAGTCAGCTGTATCCCAGACTTTCCAGGTAGGTTGGCAAACATATTTCTTTTTGATAAAGGTGTTTTGAGGAGGTCTTTTTGTCACTTGCAGCATGTACCCTGATTCATACATCTTCCCAATCAAATCACACTTCTAATACTTGGAAACACAACGCCTTGGGGGGGCCTGCTTCAAGATTTACAGAAAACTGAAAGATTATAGGCTTGGTTCAGACTTACAGGGAACTTACACACAGTGAATAGAAACAGAAAATCCTGTCATAATCACAAAAACCATAACAGGTCATACAAAAGCCTGGGAAAGTGGAATGTCCCTGAGGAAAGAAGCAAAAAGGAAGAAAAGTTACCCCTTCCAGAGAAGCGTCCTTTTTTTCCCACTGAGGGTTGCTACTATTACAGAAAGAGGCCCAGGAGAAATACTCATGCTTCCTGCACGTCCAAATCAGACTTCTCATCAAAGCAGGCCTCATTTCCTCTACAGAAGCTACAGGGGTTGCTGTTTGTTTCAACCTAAGTCTGGGTTATCACTATTTTAAACCTCAAGAACATATAATCCTGCATCATCTGACTCTTTTGTAGATCTTGTAACATTTGAAATCTTACATCTGTTCCTGTGATGCAATTTTTAGAGTTAGACACCAAGTTTGCTATCCTTGTAATTCCACAGTGTTCTCCAGTGTCTTAGTAGAAAAGAGGCACAACACTACACAGAGAACGAAGAATTTAAAGGAGCAGCGAAATGGATGTTTTAACTCATAGCAGAAGCAACGGTCTGAAAGTTAAGTAAAGGCTTATCTACAAGTGTGGATTTTTGAACATAGAATCCCTATGTGTGTTTTGATTTTTTTTTTTTTTTTTTTTTTTAATTCCAAGAGCTTGGTTTTCCAAAGAAAAAGGGATTCAGGTCATATTAATTGCCAACAGTTACACAGCATTTACTATGAGGCAGGTGCCGCTTATTTGAGCTAATTTAGCATTTTTAATGATTGTCTGATTGTCTTGAATTTACTGTTGAGAAATCTCAAGGTTACACCGCTTGTTGAAATTCACACAGCTGTGTAACCGCAGCTGTCTCTACTGTTGCCTTTATGGCTACCTTTTCCAGAACCACATACTGCCTAACAATCTTGGGTATCTCTGTCAGCTCTTTCTCCTCTTTTGTGTATCAACAACTTCAAATTTTTATGTAAAATATATTTAAATATTTTTTTAGGGATTTCCATGAAATCTCTGCCCTCCATTTAGCTATTTTATGATACTTTCTGGGAGATTCTTCTCAACATTATTTTTCATTTACTTTATCGAATTTTTAGATTTTTTAATGAATATTTTCTATTTCCAGGATCTATTTTTGGTCTCTGAATTTCCTTTCTCATGGCATCCTTAATTCCTGTGAGAATAGTAATTAGAATTTATTTGGTGTTTCTCTTCTCTTCCATTTTCAGAACTCTCTATTTTTCACAACTTAACTCTATACCAATTAAACGATCATTCTCCATTCCCCCCTCCCTTCAGCCCTTGGCAATCAGCTCTCTAGTTCTTTTTCTATGAGTTTCACTATTCCAAGGACTACACACAAGTAAAATCATACAGCATTTGTCCTTTTGTGATTGGCTTATTTAACATGACATCCTCAAGGTTTCTACATGTTGTAACTTGTGTCAGAATCACCCTCCTTTTTTAAGGCTGAAGAATATTCTATTATGGTATCTGTGTGTCTCTGTGTACACACACACACTTTTAAAAAAAATGTATTCATCCTTTGATGGACACGCAGATTACTTCCACCTTTTGGCTGATTTGAATAATGCTGCTATGATTGGGTGCACAAATATCTCTTCAAGACCATGTTTTCAATTGAGTACACACCCAGAAGCAGAACTGCTGAACCATAATATTAATTCTATTTTTAATTTTTGAAGAGCAACTTTACTATTTTCTACAGTGATATCACCATTTTACATTCCCTACAACAGTGCACAGCACTTTCAGTTTTACCACATCTCACCAATGCTTGTTTTCTTTTTTTAAAAAATAATAGCCATCATAGTTGGTATTAGGTAGTATCTCATTACAGGGTTTATTTGCATTTTTCTAATGATCAGTGGTGTTGAGCATCTTCAATTTGCCATTTGGAAATCTGAGCTTGTCATTTGTATATCTCTTCAGTGAAATTGCTGTACAAGTCCTTTGTCAATTTTTTTTTAATAGTTTTTTGAGTACTGGTGATTTTTAGTTATGTAAGTTCTTTAGATTTCTAGGATTTCAGTCCACCCATCACCCAAGCAGTGTACACTATCCCCAATATATAGTATTTTATCCCTCACCTCCCTCCCAACCTTCCCCTTCGAGTCCCCAAAGTCCATTACATCATTCGTATAACTTTACATCTTTATAGCTTACCTCCCACTTATAAGTGAGAATGTATCACATTTGGTTTTCCATTCCTCAGTTACTTCATTTAGAATAATGGTCTCCAGCTACATCCAAGTTGCTACATGTTGTTTCTCTCTTGTTCTTTGCACTAAATGTATTTCCTTGAGGACCTTTGCAGATTTATCTTTGTTTTCCACTTGTGTTCATGTTATCTCAAATCTCTAGCGATCCCTTATTCTTTGTTCATATTTAAGGTTCTGCTAACATGAATGAAGTGTTTCAACTGGCTGATTTGCTTTAGGGAGATGACTCAGTAAACAAGTTATTATACCAGGGTTCTTAAATGACACCATTTAGAAATCATTTCCTGGGGTTGGGGGGGGAATGTCCAATTTGCTTAAAGAAACTTCTGATCTTCTAACTGGGAATTAGAGGAAATTATGCCAGCATTATGTACGTTGCAGTAATTGGCAATTCCATGTATAGACTTCCATCTCCATGTTTTGAACTTTTCTCTGCTGAACCTAACATCCAAAAATATCTTCTGACCCTCACTGGGTTCTGCAAGAAAATCATTTTTCTTCTTACTCATATCTTTTCTGATACCCTCTTGACTGCAGCCTCCCCGCTATATCTGTGAAAGCGCCATTCACTTTCCATCTTCTAGAATTTTGTTGAACTCCCTCTTTTTCCTATTACACCTCTTTCATTCTTGTCTGTGAAACTGTATGAATTTAGTTTGTTGTAATCGCTTTATTATAAGACCAAGAGGAAAGTGACAAATGCTGACTTTAACAGGAAATCATCTCTCTCTCCACCAGTGGTCAGGATCCCACCCCACCTATTGCTGTGGGACTTCACTCTTGTCAGGACACTCCCTCTCCCCTGTATCTTTGACCATTCTTTCTCTGATTGGCTTTTTCCCATATTCATCACATGCTCAGATCTTATCAGCTAAATATTAAAAGGAAATCTTAAAAAAATAAAAACAGTGGTAAGACTGTAGTAAACCCATCCATAGTGGTCTCTTTCATCTCTCTATAGTCAAGAATCTTAAACGAATGGTCTGCATTTATTTCTCCTTATTGTTCAGTGATTCTTTGCAATCTGGCCTTCATTACCACTCCACAGAAACTATCCTGATCATGTGATGCCTTTATTACTAAAGCTGGTTGATACTTCTCCATATCTGCTTGAGCTCTCTGTAGCATCTGACATCAGTGGCCAAGTCCTCGTCCTTCCTCTGCCTTCTATGGATCGTGACACTGAAGTTTCCTTCCTGGTTCTCTATTAGTTTCTTCTCAGTATTTTCCATGAATTCCACTTCCTCTGTATATCCCTTAAATGTTACTATTTTTTAAGATTCTGTACTAAGTTTTTTCTAGTCTTTCTGAAAATTATTTACAAATTATCTCTTCTAATTCTACACCTATATTTATCACCTCAGTCTCAATGACTCAAAAATGGTATCTTTAGTCCAAGGTTTTTCTTTTATTCCAAATGTCTATACCCAGTTACTTTCTGGGGTATGAACTAACATGGCCTATGAACACTCCAAAATCAACATCTTCCCTCACCTCCCAACCATAATCCATTCAGTTGTCTAAGCCAAATACTCGTGTATCTTCCTGGAATTCTAGCTTCCCCATTTACACACAATCATCAACTCTTTGGGAGATCTATTTTATTCTGTGTGATATATCCACAACTGATTCAATTTCATCCAATTTCAGTTAGGCAACAGACATAATTTGTCTCTGTGCCTCAAGTCTTATTCTCTAGAAGGCTTCCCTCAACCTCCACAAAACTAGTTTTCTCCTTACACATTTTTTTTTTTTTTTCCTGACAGAGTGAGACTCTGTAATTCAGTGACTGATCTCAGCTCACTGCAATCTTTGCCTCTCAAGTTCAAGCTATTCTCTTGCCTCAGCCTCCCAAGTAGCTGGGATTACAGACGCCTTCCACCATACCTGGCTAATTTTTGTGTTTTTAGTAGAGATGGGGTTTCACCATGTTGGCCAGGCTGGTCTCTAACTCTTAGCCTCAAGTGATCAGCTTGCCTAGGCCTCCCAAAATGTTGAAATTACACACATGAGACACTGCACCTGGCCCCCTCATTTATACATTCTTATTCAATGCTGTACTCCTCATTCATAGCACTCCTCCCAAGTATAAATAAATTATATAATACTTATTATATAAATGGTTGTCATTTGTCTGCCTCAAAAAATTAAGCTCCCTGAGGGAAGAGAACATTCATAATATTTAATACTTGTTAGATGAACAAATGGGTAAATGCTTCTTAAATTTATTTTCCACACTGTCACTAACCTAATCTTTCTAAAACAAAAAGTCGTGTCACTGTATTGTAAAAAATCCTTCAATGGAAAAAAGAAAAAAAAAAAGTTCTACAGTGGATTCTCCCTGCCTTAAGCAACTGATTTTATGTCTAAACTTTTAAGCATGAAAGACAAGGTTTTCTAAGACCTGGTCTACTTACCTCTACAGCTTTGTTTCTTTAGCTGACTGCTCAGTATCACCGCTCTCCCTCAACTTAACTGCAAAGAAATTCAACACTTCAGAAATAACAAAGGAGGAAAAACACTCTTTTAATATCTCATGATGCTCAAATTTAAAAATATATAAATACGATTATTGAATAAAGCCCTAAACCTTTTTTCAAATAAGCACCCTAAATTATCTAAATCACCTAGGATGCTTGTTTTCATAAGAACCAGGGAATATTTCACGTGATTTAGCATAAAGTATAGCACGCCCAGACAAGATCCCATAACAGGAGTTACTTACCCTGGTCCTACTTATTTTGGATATCAGAATTTTAAAGGAAATGAGGTCCATTTGGTTTAGGCATCTATATATATATCAATATGTGAAGGACTAAATGAGGGTTTAAAAGAATTTGTTGATATAACTGAACCAACTCTAAAACGAAAAATACGTAAGATGGAATCATGATTAAACGGAAATGCTTAACTCAGTAAATGACCAGTTTCTTATTTCTAAAGGACCCAAGTCTGCACAATTCAAAATTGGGACGAGGCATACAGTTTTACATGAAATACTCTGTGTATTATATCAATTACACCTCAAGAGAAGAATTTGACTTTGCAAATTACATAGTAAGAAAACATTTTTTTTCTTTCATACGGGTTTAGTCTGTCCTTAAAAGCAAGGTTTGGAGGTAGACATTGGATTCAACCATTGTTTGTCACACAAGTGAAAGAATAAAGAGAAGTGTGTGACACACTGGTGGAGAAGCCTTACCTGGGACCAATCTGAAGTGCCATTGTGTTCTGCAGTATCATAAGTCGCCATGGTCTCTCTGTCTGGTATAGCTATTCTCATTCACAAAGTGCCTCAGGGATTTGGATCAAATCCTAAGACTATTCTGCTTGTTGAAGAGATTAATTCAGATTTGGCTAAAGATACTGCTGAGAAAAGAAGGGCGAATCCTGAGGGAACGTCAACTTTCATGACTAAAGATAGAATTACCTAAAAAGTACATGGGGAGCTATGGGCAGAGTTAGAAAGTTACACGCTTACAAGAGATCCAAACTTAAAGGAACAAGGACTGGTGAGAACTATAACTGCCTATGACAGTGAGTTTCTTTTTTTTTTTTTTTTTTTTTTTTGAGATGGAGTCTTGCTCTGTCGCCCAGGTGGGAGTGCAGTGGCTCAACCTCAGCTCACTGCAAGCTCCACCTCCTGGGTTCACGCCATTCTCCTGCCTCAGCCTCCCGAATAGCTGGGACTACAGGTGCCCACCACCATGCCCGGCCATTGTATTTTTATTTTTAGTACAGACAGGGTTTCACCGTGTTAGCCAGGATGGTCTCGATCTCCTGACCTCATGATCCGCCCGCCTTGGTCTCCCAAAGTGCTGGGATTATAGGCGTGAGTCACCACGCCCAACCGACAGTTGGTTTCTTACATGTTTTTATTTTAAACTATGCAGAAAAATTACACAGAAATAGCTCTTTCAGCCAGGCACGGTGGCTCTCACACCTGTAATCTTGGCACTTTGGGAGGCTGAGGTGGGTGTATCACTTGAGCTCAGGAGTTCAAGACCAGCCTGGGCAACATGGTGAAACCTTGTCTCTACAAAAAATACAAAAATTAGCCAGGTGTGGTATACCTATAGTTCCAGCTATTTGGGAGGCTGAGGTGGGAGGATCTCTTGAGCCCGGGGGTTTGAGGCTGCTGTGAGCCGAGATACTGCCACTGCACTCCAGCCTGGGCAACAGACGCTGTCTCAAAAGAAAAAGAAATAACTTTTCTTCTCACCCTACATTATAATTTTCATCAGCCACCTCCAACCAATCAGTAAAACCTAATATATCTGTGCAGTCTTCTGTGTAATATGATAAAGGGGCAGAGCAATAAAAAGAAATGAGAATTGTCCCGTATTTTCCCATTTTTGGTACTCATGAGAACGGAGATGCTACCTCTCAGGGGTTTCGGACTAGCAAGGAGGAAAACTTTTGCCCATTAGCGGAGCTAGAGATGATGAAAAGAACTTGATTTAGAGAACAATTGCTGGATGGACAACTTGAGATTGGATACATAACACCCTCCTATTTTACGCTAAAATGCCAGCATAAAGACTTTTAAGGAGAAGCAAAAATTGGCACCTTTGCTTTAACGGATGTATTGAATAAACTATAATGTAATATCCATTCCAGCTCTTACTCACCAAGGTACTGGTGATCACAATTAAGTAGTTTGGATGAGGGCACTGACTTTGGGCTAAGACAATCATCTTTTTTTGCCTCAGCTGTTCTGTTTCTGTTAAGATACTGTCTGGGCTGAGATATTTAAATCTGGTTTCAAGACTGAGTGTGGTGGATGATGCCTGTGATGCCAACTCTTTGGGAGGCTGAGGTGGGTGGCTTGCTTCAGTCTTAGCGTGGGCAATGGAGACAAAACCCAAAATACAAAAAAAAAAAAAAATTGTATCTACAGAAAGCTAGCCAGGCATGGTGGCATGCATCTACAGTCCCAGCTACTTGGGAGGCTTAGTGGGGAGGATCAGCTGAGTCCAAGAAATGGAGGCTGCAGTGAGCCATGATCCCACCACTGCACTCTGGCCTGGGCAACAAAGCAAGACCCTGTCTCAAAAAAAAAAAAAAAAAACTTGCTTTAAGGTTCTATGCAGATTAATCTTTGCTTGTAAACCCTAGGAGCGATGATGTAATGCTTTGTGCTCCTCTCACTGGAATTATCTTATTCCTTATCTCTGTTTGCTTGAGTAACTGCCTCCTCTAACCAGGATTAGCATTCTATGATCTGACCCCTTTGTTTTCTTGCCTGTTGTAACAACAGGAAACATTTAAATGTTCTCTGGCCAGAAGAAACTGTTGCTGTATGGAGACCAAAACGAAACTAGTCCTGACATTTGTGTAGTGTCATGATACGTCTTTCACATGGGAGTCTCTGTAGTGGATGCTTTGGTGTGCTACTTAGATACTTGTGCAGCTCTGAGGCACTCACTCCCCCAGCTCCCAGCAGTGTTGTCTGCTTAAAGTTCACAGCTGAGTCCCCGCCTAGGAATTGCCCTCGGCTGAGAGTTTCCTGGACCACGTTTACGTACCTATCTCCACCCTGGGTCAGCCTGCATTAAGTAACTGGTCAATGTAGAAGTACAAAGGCCTGGTCCCCTTACCTCAATTTAGGAACTTAAAAGGGCCACACCAGCTCCAGAGCTACTATGGATGGGCTGAGATTTCACTTGCAATTGTATGGCAGATCAGCTTTTCCTTCCGCTTAATCCTGCTTTCCTCCCTTTCTTATAAGTCTGCATGTCTTTCATCTGAGTCTGTTCCATGGAACGCACTCTAATTACTAATTCCATTAAGGTTAATGAGCACATCATTTCCAGTATCTCCTGGGTTACATTAGATTTATTCAAGTGTGGAAACAAATCAATAATTGAGGATGGATTCTGCCATTAGAAAGGCATTGTCTAATTCATAATTTAAATTTTCTTCTGAATTATCATTTTACATTTAGCAAGTTTTACAAACTTTCAATAACAAGTTTATAGGAAAAATATGAATTAGGTGAAAAGAGCACACTACCTACTTTAAGTTTTATTCTGTTCTAATTATTTTATTTATTCTAATTTTAGGGCAAAGTATCTGGGGATAATTTGTAAAAGCTTGTCCATGACTCACTTTCCATTTTAGTTCTTTAGCTAAAGCTAAAGGTATAGTGTTAAATATGAAAACTTTCTAAGAGATTTCAAGAGAACCTTCAAGTAGACCTACGATTTTGTCTGTCCAAAATCCCTTACTTTGGGTAAACTCCCTACCCCTACAACGTAAGTTCCCAATGGAATGTCTGTCATAATGCTACTTTAACCCAGGCATCAGCAGTGACCCAGGCTGGCCAATAAGAGTACCCCATCTCCTTGGCACAGTGATCGATCCAGGGTACGTTTATGAACTAAACAGGGCTGATCGGATGGTTTCCTAGAATTTACACATACTTCCCTGGGGAGGAAAAGGATACTGCCTTGAGCTTCTCTGTAGCCACCTTTTCCAGTGTGTGTCAAGAGCTTACCCACAGAAGGAAGCCAATATCCACCAAGAAGCAGAGCTGAAAGATGAAGTCATTTAAGTGCCTGGTTACAGTCAGGAGTTCAGCCTGCTCTTTGGACATCCCATTTATATGAGCCAATAGATTCTATTTTAATTGACTAGTGTAAGTTGGGTCACTTAGAAAAAGACCTAACACACAGTTTTATATCACCACCTTTGCACTTCATTCATTCCTCTGAGGACTCAATTTCCAGCATCTGTTTTTCTAAGAATAAAGGCAAAAACCACTATATTTCACACTCAACTAGACTTTCTCCAATCTTTTTCCCATAACCTTTTAGTTATTTTCTTTATGTAGCCATAAATTCTAATATTTCTAGTCAGCCAGTGCTTAAAACTCTTCATAAAGCATTATCTTATACTTTACGATTTCTCTGGTAGTATCATCCCTTGCTTTCTAACATAGTCTAGTTTTTAGTTCAGAGATTTAAGTCCTGCTGTGCTACATTGACTTAATAATTTGTCTGTGTGAAGACAAGCTTTTGGACTGCAAAACTGCAGCCAAAGCACATGGTTTCCCTGACGGCAATTGTCTGAAAACTACTGACAAATTGCTTAGGAGAAAATAGTTTCTCTAGTGCTAAATTTGCAAACCTAAGCTTGTTGAGGTAATAAGTATCACATGCTTTGTTAAAACAGTGAAGGGTAATCAGTCATAGAACAATTACTTGTGAAAACTTGCCATTCAAGTGTATAATAAATAAGCATCTTGAAGACTCTGTAAGACTGCCTTTTGATGCCCGTTTAAATGTGTTCTAAGAATCACAGTGACAAAATTAGCTCATCAACGAATTTTTGCAGCTCCAGAGTAAAATTAATCGGCAAATGAGAAGCCCATGACTTGGGTTATAAAGCTAGTTTAAGTTGATATTCAACCCATCTGTTAACTGCTAACATTTTCACAGGTGTTCACGAGGCATGAATGTGGAAACTAAAATAGAACCCCAGCAGAACATGCACAGTGTGTTGCTCTGGTAGTCACCAGAGAAGCCTCATAGTTTATATAATACATGATTTGTACCTTATTTGCATAAGCATTCTCAGTTGCAGAGCCATAGTGCGTCCGGAATTGCTGGGTTGTTGGTCTCACTGACTTCAAGAATGAAGCCACCAACCCTCACGGTGTTACAGTTCTTAAAGATGGTGTGTCCGGACTTTGTTCCTTCAGACGTTCAGCTGTGTTTGGAACTTCTTCCTTCTGGTGGGTTCGTGGTCTCACTGTCAGGAGTGAACCTGCAGACCTTCCTGGTATTACAGCTCTTAAAGGCAGCGCATCTGGACTTGTTCATTTTTCCCAGTGGCTTCGTGGGCTTACTTGCTTCAGCAGTGAGGCTGCAGACCTTCGTGGGAAGTGTGACAGCTCATAAATGCAGCATGGACCCAAAACAGTGAGCAGCAGCAAAAAGCTAAAGAACAACACCTACCACCGTACAGAACGAGATTGTAACTGATTGCCGCTGACTAGCTCGGGCTGCCAGCTTTTATTCCCTTATCTGGCCCCCACCCACATCCTGCGGATTGGTCCATTTTACAGAGAGCTGATTGGTCTATTTTACAGAGAGCTGATTGGTCCGTTTTGACAGAGTGCTGATTGGTGCGTTTACAATCCTTGAGCTAGACACAGAGTAACAGAGTGCTAGTTAGCTAGATACAGAGTACCAATTGGTGTATTCACAAACCCTGAGCTAGACACAGAGTGCTGATTGGTGCATATATAATCCTCCAGCTAGATATAAAAGTTCTCCAAGTCCCCATCCGGTTCAGGAGCCCAGCTGGCTTCAGCCGGTAAATCGTGCAGAGGGGTTTCCGGCGGAGCTGCACCCCAGTCCCGAGTGGCGCCTGCACTTCTAAGCCGTTGGGCTGTTGATGGGACTGGGCGGCAGGGAGCACGGGGCGGCGCCGTTGGGGAGGCTCAGGCCCAGCGGGAGCCCAACGCAGCAGGGGAGCTCAGACATGGCGGGCTGCATGTCCCGAGCCCTGCCCCTCAGGGAAGCAGCTAAGGCCTGGAGAGAATTTGAATGCAGCGCCGGGGGCGGGCACTGCTAGGGGACCCGGTGCAACTTCCGCAACTGCTGGCCCGGGTGCTAAGCCCCTCACTGCCCCCGGCCAGCGGCGCCAGCCAGCCGGTCCATGTGCTGGGCCTCCGCGCCCCACGCCAGCGCCGCCGGAACTTGCACTGGCGCGCGAGCCCGCTTCTCAGCCGTGGTTGCCACTCGCGCCTCTGCCTCCACACCTCCCCGCAAGCAGAGGGAGGTGGCTCTGGCCTCAGCCAGCCCAGAGAGGGGCTTCCACGGTGCGGTGGCGGGCTGAAGGGCTGTTCAAGCGCCGCCAGAGTGGACGCTGAGGCCGAGGAGGCGCCGAGAGCGAGGGCTGCTAGCACCCTGTCACCTCTCAATAGGATGATAGAATCGGGAAGCACATAATAGATTGTTTAGTGTAGTTCCTAGAAATTGTGGCTCAGAGAAATAAAAATGACTCAGCTAAGTTTTCACAGCCAGTGAATGACACAACCCAGAGCAGATCCCAGTTTCCTTGCAAGTGGTCTGGAGCTGCCTTCCTACTTCTCTTTTGCAAACATTTCCTTCATCATAACTCATAGGTTTGCTCCAACCTCTAGCTGTGATTTGATGGAAAGAGCACTAGATCAGAGGACTTAGACTTAAGTCCTCACTACGACACTTTCTAGATTCATGGTGTTGGTCAAATACTGTAATCTTTCTGTGCTCCATTTTTCACATCTTCATCTTTTCCTCTATCTCACAGGACTGTTAATAGAGTTAAATGACACACAGCAATTCGCAAACTTTAAACTATTTTGCAGTCAGAAGTTATAATAATTATAATCAAATTGAAATGGTGATTAGTAACTTTCTCAGTGTAGCACTGGACTAATTTTTCTGCAGGGATTTTTTTTTCCAAAAAAAAAAAATTCTGGGAAGTGTTTTAAGCCAAAGGGTAACAAAGTAACAAAGGGATTTCTCGAGGTTGAGTAAATCAGGGTATTTTGCCTCCTACACAATGCTATGGTGAATTTTGGAGACTGTCATTTAGATGCCTTTGACGGTAAGTACCAGAAAGCCCTGACTCAAAGTGCCTAAAACAACGGAGATAGGACAGCTCCAGCGTGGTTTGTCAGGATTCCAACTCAGCTTCTTCGCAATTCTCTTGATTCTGTTCTTCTCCACGTTTTGGCTTCTTCCTCAGCTGGTAGCATTTCCAGCTGTCACATCCAGACAGACTGAAGTGGAGAAGTTGAAAAAGTCTGACTTTTCAGTGTTACCTACTTAAAAGTGGAGAAATTTTTCCAGAAGCCTTCATCCAACCCCTCCTTATATCTCTTTGGCCTGAAAAGGATACCATGGAACTAAGGTAAGTGGTTTAAAATAATCAGAATACATTTGCCTGAGTTGGGGATGGAGCCACCATTTCCTTAAAAATAGGTGGTATGGTAAAGGGATGGGTACTTCAGCAAAATTAGTAAGGAGAGATTCATAGAGTTCTGACGTGGTGCTTTTCTCACTGTTCCGTCTTTGTCACTAGTCTTCTTTCTACGGCAGTGAAGTTACAAGTCAATTAATAATTAATTAATAATCAGTAAAATTAATACTCAATAAAAGTGATGACCCTGGTAGCGATAGAAGGAAAACTATTTATTAATACCAGTTTGGTGTCCAGCCAGCTTATCAATTCTAGAGCAATGTGGAGTACTTAGAAATTAAACCAATTTGAGGCTGGAAGCAGTGGCTCACACCTGTAATACCAGCACTTTGGGAGGCGTAGGCGAGTGGATCACAAGGTCAGGAGCTCAAGACCAGCCTGGCCAAGATGGTGAAACCCCGTCTCTACTAAAATTACAAAAAAAAAAAAAAAAAAAGCTGGGCGTGGTGGCGGGCACCTGTAATCCTCCAAGGAGGCTACTCGGGAGGCTAAGACAGAGAATTATTTGAACACGGGAGGCTGAGGTTGCAGTGAGCGGAGATCACGCCACTGCACTCCAGCCTGGCCGACAGAGTGAGACTCCGTCTCAAAAAAAAAAAAAAAAAAAGAAACAAATAATTAAAACTGAAAACTGAAAAAATTTGAGTTTGGTCAGCATTCTGTTTCTTTGTACTATATTTTCTTGCTGTTGTGACATTAGATAGGCATGCTGGAAAACAGAAAAGCAAGTTATAAAATCATTACTACAAATCTAATGGAGAAAGCTAGATAGGCATGCTGGAAAACAGAAAAGCAAGTTATAAATCATTACTACAAATCTAATGGAGAAAGCAGGTTTTCAGGAATCTAGAAAGAAGAGTAGCCGCAGTTCGAAAGATTGAAGAAAACAGTTATCTGAGATAGAAAAAATGGCATCAGATGGACCCTAGTGTGACATGGAAAATGCGACTGAACACATTAGAAGGTCAAGCAAAAAAAAAAGAACAGGAAAATAAAAATCAACGTTAGTAGAAAACACCAGTTGGAGAAAGAAAGACATTCACATTGAAAACAATTATAAGAAACTGTAAATGTCAAAAGAAACACATTTGAGATGTGACCCTTTGTCTGTCAATCTATGGCTGTTAGTAGAAGAATGGAGGAGAATCATTTGAACATATCTAGTTTCTAATATACAAATGTAGAGACAGCTGCAGAAATCTGAAGTTTAATCACTATTCTAAAACATTTCTGTCCTTTATTTTAAAAAAGAAAAAATTAATTTTCAACATATTCAAAACCAATTCTGTTTGGCTGTATTTTGTATGGATTTTTTTCATATATAATTTCAAACAGAAGAAGTTTCCCTAAATTTTTATGCCCAATAGTTTTATGTTTTCCAGACTAATTCTCAACAGAAATAAAATAGGTCCTGCTCCTTAATGGTAAGTTTTTAGAAATGCCCAGCATACATTCAATTATCGTTCTCATTTCTACTCAAGTGGTATTGTATCTAATAGGAATTCAATATTTTTATTTTCTTGGCTAGTGTGTCAAAGATGGCTACTTTCCATCTCTCTTTTAAGCACTCTAAACTGTATATACCCTCTATATGCCAACAAAGAGGCATGAGCGCTTTCCTGTGCCATTTTACAGTGGATTTTGTTTTACAGTCATAGTGCTAATGGTCATTCTACCGTTTAGCTTTGCAATCTTACTTCTTCTCAACGTATTCTCACCCCCCACTTGAATTATCATGAAAAACAACTGAAGCCACTTTTTCAACGATGTCAGGGGACCAGAGAGATGATTGCATAACTGTCAACATTATTAAGCGCTCACAAATGCATTGAGACAGGACAAATGTACCTGAATCTATTTTGGGCTGGTGAAAATTCTTACCATTTTTGGAAGTGTGAACAGTTCATGCGCCTGCAATCTTAGCTCAAAGCAAACATGGGCCGTAGCTTTGATTTGTTTCTATGGTTTCAAATCACCACAAATGACACCCGTGATGCAGCTTACTGTAATGTAATGCCTCCTGCTAAAACTCTGGTTGCAACACCCTCCTTGTCCATCTTCCTTTAGGAAATGCTATCACAAAACTAGCAATTCTGATTTTCTGAGTTTTTTAAATCACAATTTTGAAAAGATAGCCCCTTTAAGTGCTTGATATGTTTTTGATTATGGTGGAGAGAAAAAGAATTTGCATTGGGTTGATAGAATCTTTAAATGTTATAGAGAAGAAATGTGCATTTTGAGTTTTAAGAATAAAGTACTGGGCCTCCTCTTATATTATCTGGCTGATTCTTTTGACTCAATATGTTATCACCACTGATATATAATGAGTTATCAACAAGCTTACTCCAATCTTCTGGTAAGATGGTGTTCTGCCATGTAACCGTTTACTTTGGTCAGCTGAAAAAATTTAAATAGGTTACCACATATGTTAAATAAATTAGGCTCCACCTACAAAATTTGAAGAGCCACAACCAAGGTTAGATGTATTTGTTACAATGAGTGTAGCCAGAAAAAAAGGCATTTCTAAAATCTGGATCTACCACTTGTCCCACAGTAAACTTGTGAGATATTTGTAGTGTGAAGACTCTGCAAAAATATATACTTCATTGTACAGGGCTTTGACTAGAAACTCCTTAGGAGACTCCCACGCTTATGTGGATTGAATAGTCTCCCCCAAAATTCATGTCCACCTGGGGCTTCGTTCATGACCTTATTTGGAAATAAGGTCTTTGCAGATATAATTAATTACAATGAGGTTATACTGGGATAGGGAATGAGTAGGATACTAGGGCTAAGTTCAGTCACTTAATGTTTTTATAAGAAGAAGACAGACACAGAGACACACAAGGAAGAAGGCCATGTGACAACAAAGGCAGATATTGCAGAGATGAAGCTACAAACTATTAACACAATAATTGCCAGCAACCTGCAGAAGCAAGGAGAGAGGCAGGGAACAGATTCTCCCTCAGAGACTCTAGAAGGAACCCACCTTGCCGACATCTTGAGTTCAGACTTATGGCCTCCAAATCAGTGAAAGAATAAGCTCCTGTTGTTTTAAACCACCCAGCCTGTGGTATGTTTTCACAATAGTCCTAGTAAACTAATACACTTGGTGAGGCCTGAGCAGTGTATATGCTTTAAGGACTCCCCTGCCAATATATCTAAGGTCTATACTAGAAATTGGCCCCCTTCCTCCTAGCCTATGTTCCTTTCTCCTAGCCTACATCCTACCTTTAGCCATCAAGGTCTTCCACTCCAACAAAGGAATGATCAACCTGAAGAAGAGTGTTTTCTTAGAGACTAGAGCACAGTCAGTCTAATAGCCCATCCCACATCCTTCCCCTTGGATTCCACCTTGTCCCTAGTAGAGAAATAGAGAATCCCTGCCAAGTCAGATGCTCTACCTCTCCCAAAGCCTTCTGGTGATATCAGCTACTTGGGGATTCAGAGAAAGAAGCAATTCAAAAAACAGTCCACATAAAAGAAAGAGTTTTAGACTGGGCACAGTGGCTCACACTTGTAATCCCAGCACTTCAGGAGGCCGAGGAGGGCAGATCATGAGGTCAGGAGTTCAAGACCATCCTGGCCAACATGGTGAAACTCCGTCTCTACTAAAAATACAAAAATTAGCCGGGTGTGGCAGTGTGTGCCTGTAGTTCCAGCTACTTGGGAGGCTGAGGCAGGAGAATTGCTTGAACCGGGGGGGCAGAGGCTGCAGTGAGCTCATATGCCACTGCACTCCAGCCTGGGCAACAGAACGAGACTACATCTCATTAAAAAAAAAAAAAAAAAAAAGAATTTTAAATTTGTTTTCCCCTCATTCCAAAATCTCTGAATCCTAACAATTGTACATAAGCCTCTTCTTCTCAAATAGTATAAGAAGAAGAGTTGAGCTCTCAAGGGATTGGAGTAAGCCAAGAGGGGGTCTTCTCTGAGTTAATGATACACATGCTCAATTGTAATGTAATTCAAAAAATACTGATAGTTACCTTCATTGTGCCAGGTTCTATGCTAAGTAATGAGGAGTCGACAATGAATAAGATGTGAACTCTGACCTCACTAGGGGTGAGACAAACAGACCAATAAAATACACTACAATAATTTGTATGTTGAGGTAAGAGAAGATCACTTAAGCCTAACAGAAGACTTAACCAAAAAACATGATATTCTGGAACAGGATTTCTTAACCGCAGGTTTACTGACATTTTGGACTGGATAATTCTTGGTCATTGGGGGCTATTCTGTGCACTGTAGGATATTTAGCAGCATCCCTGGCAAAATGAGATTTGCATTTTAGAATAACTTTTACTGCAGTATTGAGAATGTCCTAAAGTAGAGCAAGACTAAATACGTGGAGATCAGTTTTAAATGTTTGCTACGGGCCGGGTGCAGTGGCTCACACCTGTAATCCCAGCACTTTGGGAGGCCGAGGCAGGCAGATCACCTGAGGCTGGGAGTTCGAGGCCAGCCTGACCAACATGGGGAAACCCTGTCTCTACTAAAAATACAAAATTAGCCAGGCATGGTGGCGCATGCCTGTAATCCCAGCGACTCAGGAGGCTGAGACAGGAGAATTGCTTGAACCCGGGAGGCAGAGGTTGCGGTGAGCTGAGATAGCTGCCATTGCACTCCAGCCTGGGCAAGAAGAGCGAAACTCCGTCTAAAAAAAAAAAAGTTTTCTACAATAATCTAGGCAAATCCTGTACTAACATATGGCAGCAGCATAAAGAGAAGTAGATGGACTGATGCAATGTTAAAGAGGTATTAGGAGGACAGGGTCATGAAGGAGATGGAAGAATTGAATTTCACTCTGTAATTCTGGTTTGAGATCCTGGACTAATGGTAGCACCACTCATGGATATGAGAGAAGGTGAGAAGTAAGAAGAAAGGTGAGAGACATAGGATAACGTAAGTTAGAGATATGTTGAGTGTAGCTGTTAGTGAATACAGGAAAATCTAATGTAGTGGTTAATTCTTATTTACTCACATAGCAAAAACCTGGGAATGTGCAATCCAGGCTGGATTCTGTATCTAAATAACGCCATCAGGTACCCAGTTCCTTTAGTTGTCCTGCTCTTCATCTCTATAGTATATTCAGTCTCCATGGTCTCAAAACAACTGCTGTACCTCCAGAGTTTTAGGAAGGAAAAAGAATAAGGAGAAGAGGTTACTCCCAAATATGTTACATTAGCAAAACTTTTAGCATGGCCACCTTTAACTATAAATGTGTAATGGTTAATTTTATGTGTCAACTTGACTAGGCTAAGGAATGCCTAGATAGGTGGTAAAACATTATTTCTGGGTATGTCTGTGAGGGTGTTTCAGGAAAAAATTAGAATTTGAATTGATAGACTGAGTAAAGAAAATCTGCTGACATAGGTGAAACATGATCCAATCTGTTGAGAACCTGAATATAATAAAAAGGTGAAGGAAAGGCTGGATGATCTCTAGAGGTCTTTGTGATCAGCACGTCTGTGTTAGCCCTAAATCACATTCTTGTGCATTCTAAACCAGGCTTCATTTCTGTTACTCAGATTCCTAATTAGTAAAATATTTTAGAATAAATAAAAATTTTTAATTACAAAACAGAGAATAATTCTAAGGAAATATATATAATTAGATCGAAGGCACAGATTATCCTTAGACTGCTTGATACCCGAATAGTTACTTGAATAATTAAGTTTTAATGATAGCAGTTACTGAATCTTCGGAATATAATTGAATAACTCAGTAAAATAATGGTGAACCCTATTGTTACAGATTATAGTACAAATTATCTTCAATGCATTTCTAAATTATGTTATCATGAAACTGCACATCCCTAGGGGTAGAAAAGACAAAGCTAAACCAAATGTTGAAGACATTATTGTAATGAGTCAGGAGAAACCTGAACCTAGCCTGTGATGTCATTTGTTCTGCTCAACTGCAGTGACTTAAATAGTAAGGCTTATTTTATTTTTATTATTATTAATCAAATAAGTAGAAAAAATCAAGATAAATTATTTGACTTTAGTCAATAAAAAGCTATCAAATTTACAAAAACGTAAAGCTCCTCTTTCTAAATATTATAAAGAAAATATCAACCTGAAATAGTACATTGCATTAAACTTCTCTAAATGCAAGTGCCATAGTTAATTGTCCATTTCAAAATGTTTCAAGCTACCTCCTGTTAGGAGAAGCAGCATTATTAAAAGAGTAAATTAAATGTGTGGCTTAAAATCTCTCCTGAGTTTTGAAACAGGGTTTCAAATTATTTCTAATTACTTAGAATTAGTTGGTTCATTCCATTTAATTAAATTTAACAAAATTTATTGGTATATCCTATGCACAAAACACTAAAAAAATTTGAGAAGTCACAAAGATGAATAAGACATCAACTCTGCACTTATTTATCTGTTTATGTTTTACTGATACATAATAATTTTACATATTTATGGAGTACATGTGATACAATGTGTAATCACCAAAAAAGGGTATTTAGGATATCCATCAACTCAAACATTTATCATTCCCTTGTATTGAGAACATTCCAAATCTTTTCTAGATATTTTGAAATACATAATAAATTACTGATAAGCATTGTCACGCTACTACACTATCGAACACTAGAACTTATTCTTTCTATCAAAATGTACTTTTTGTACCCATTACCTAACCTCTTCAGGAAATCAACATTATTTTAAATGAAATAACACTTGTTGAATGCCTTCTGTGTATCTTTCATGCACTACAATAAAACTTCATAACACTCTTTTTGACCTGTTTGACAGAGGAAGGAAATGAAACCCAGAGAGATGAAATGACTACCCAAGGGCATAGGGGTAGTAGTGGTGGAACTGAGATTTTAAACTAAACTTGCTTTTCCTAAGTTCATTTTTTACTTTACTATACCACATTTAGCTGTAAGGAAAAATAAAAGAGAGAAATGGCATCAGCACTGGAAACTGAAAAGAAGAGAAAAATAGATTAGGTTCCAGAAGGCAAAATGCTAGCCAGAACTTCCATTTGGCAAAGCCCCTGTAGAAAATGAGCAAACGGAGCAGCACTAAAACAAAACAAACAAAAAAAAGCCAACAGCAGGAATCCAGGTGGGAAAGGGAGGGAAGTGTGGAACAGAACATGTACCAACCTCAAGAATTCAGTGTGAGCCTTTAAGAGTGAGGCTTACAGGAGTAGGGAGAAATAATTCTGTGTAAAATTGTATTTACAGAGAATGTGGTTTGTGAACTAGACTCCAAGGATTGGATAATTTTAGTAGGTGAAGAAGGGAGGAGAGGAAATTTGAGATGGGTCCCAGGAATCTACATTTTTAACAAACTCTTCCCAGTACTTCTAGATGATGCTAAAATTTGAGAACTGTTTAGTCAGATATTTGGCGAGTATATCACGGTAATAAATAACTACATCTAATTTAATGGAAGAAAGATTATTAAAAGGGAAAGAGCTCATTAATTTTAGCTGTAAGATCAAATATTAACAATTTCAGAGGTGTACCTCCTTGATACGGTTTGACTGTGTCCCTGCCCAAATCTCATCTTGAATTGTAGTTCCCATAATCCCCACATGTCATGGGAGGGACCCAGAGGGAGGTAATTGAATCATGGAAACGGTTACCCCCATGCTGTTATTCTCATGGCAGTGAGTTCTCAGGAAATCTGATGGTATTATAAGGGGGTTTCCCCCTTTTTCTGGGCACTTCTCCTTGCTGCCACCATGTGAAGAAGAACGTGTTTGCTTCCCCTTCCGCCTTACAAAAATCATTGTAAGTTTTTTGAGGTCGTCCCAGTCATGCTGAACTATGAGTCTATTAAACCTCTTTTCTTTATAAATTACCCATTCTCAGGTATGTCTTTATTAGCAGCATGAGAACAGACTAATACTCTCTTATATACAAAAAAAGTGCACTTTAGGTAGAACTGGGATTTTGATATAAGTACTTTCAACTGGCACTGATGTTAGCAAGATGGCAGAATAGGAGTTTCCGTTTATCCCCTCACGAAACATCAATTTGGAAAACCATTCAAGGCCAGGTGTGGTGGCTCACGCCTGTAATCCCAGCACTTCAGGAGGCTGAGGCAGGAGATCACTTGAGGTCAGAAATTTGAGACCAGCCTGGCCAACATGGTGAAACCCCATCTCCACTAAAAATACAAAACTTAGCCAGCCATGGTGGTGCCTACCTGTAATCCCAGCTACTCTGGAGGCTGAAGCAGTAGAATCACTTGAACCTGGGAGGTGGAATTTGCAGTGAGCTGAGATCTTGCCACTGCACTCCAACCTAAGTGACAGAGCAAGACTCCATCTCAAAAAAAAAAAAAAAGAAAAGAAAAAGAAAAACCATTCAAAATACATACACCTACTATGTACTCACAAAAATTAAAAATTAAAAAAGAAAAACCACCCATGCACAAAAATACCTTCAGAAGAGCTAAGAAATCCAGGAGAGAGTTTATAGCACTTGGATGGAGCAGAGAAATAAGGAAAGATGTATTGAAGAGGATAGAAAAAACTGTTTCACATTACCCATGTCACCCCTCCCACAAGCCCACACAGCACAGCTTGGAGAAAGTCCCCCTTCTTATAGGGGAAAAAGAGTAAAGTGAGCGCTTGATTTTGCCACAGATCCCTTCACTAGGCCTACCCCAATACTATGATTTCAAATAAAAGCATAAGATTACACCACAAGGAACTAAGCCCAAAGATAGCAGAAGAAAGGAAATAAAGATCACAACAGAAATAAATGAAATAGAGGCTAGAAAAACAATACAAAAGAACAATGAAACTAAGTTTTTTTTAAAGATAAACAAAATTGACCAATATATGAACAATTATATGCCAGCAACTTGGTTAACCTAAAAGAAATGCATATATTCTTACAAACATACAACCTGCCAAGACTGAATCATGAAGGAATAGAAAATGTAAACAGACTGATATTATCTAAGGAGATTAAATAAGTAATCAAAAACCTCCCAGCAAAGAAAAGTCCAGGACCCAGTGGTTTCACTGGTGAATTCTACCGAACATTAAAAATGAATTAACGCCAATATTTCTCAAACTGCTCCAAAAATTGGAGAAGGGGGAACATTTCCAAACTCATTTTATAAGGCCAGCATTATGTTGATACCAAGGGCAAACAAGAACACTATAAGAAAAATGAAATATTACAGGCCAATATTCCTGATAACTGAAATGCAAAAATCTTCAAGAAAATGCTAACAAATTTATTTCAATCACACATATACCATGATCAAGTGGGATTTATCCCTGGGATGCAAAGATAGTTCTCCATAAGAATTTATTACATTTGCCAATAAATGTGATAAAACCATATTAATGAAATGAAGGAGAAAAGTTATATGATCATCTCAACAGAGGCAGAAAAAGCAAGTTTTTAAAAATAAAATCTAACATCATTTCATGATAAGAAACACTTAAAAATTAGGTATAGAAGGAATGTACCTCAACATAATAAAGGCCATAAATGACAAGCCCACAGATAATATCATGCATAATGGTGAAAACCTACAAGCTTTTTCTCTAAGATCAGAAACAAGATACGGATGCCCACTCTCACCACATCTGTCCAATATAGCACTGGAAGTCCTAGACAGAGCAATGAGGCAGGAGACAGAAATAAAAGTCATTTAACTAAGAAAAGAAAAAGTAGAACTGTCTCTGTTTGCAGATGACATGTGTTAAAGCAAAATAAGCCCGAGGCCGTTAGCCTGGAATTGTTTCTGTACCTGGCACCTTTATGCAAGCAATCCAAAATTTAACTTAGAGGCATTCCTTGTAACTGACTAATTTTGAATCAAGTTTCAGCCAATAAATAGCCAAGTAGCTGATTGGTTATATAATTTGGAGTCTCCAATTAAACCATATCCAAATAAGGTATATACCTAGCTGTGGTCAATCAAATAGTTTCTTTGTTTTCATGTTCAACCAATAAAAGCTCACTGCTCACACTTCTAGAGCAAGGCCCATGACCTCCTTTCAGTTTTGGTGCTTCCCATTTCATGAACTGTTCTTTGCCAAATAAATATTGTTAAATTTTATTATGTCTCAAGTTTTTCTTTTTCTTTTTTTTTTTCTTTTATTTTGAGATAGAGTCATTCTGTTGCCTAGGCTGGAGTGCAATGGTACAATCTTGGCTCACTGCAACCTCCTGAGTAGCTGGGAATACACACATGCATCACCATGCCCAGCTAATTTTTGTACTTTTACTAGAGATGAGGGAGGTTTCACCAGGTTGCCCAGACTGGTCTCTAACTCCTGACCTCAAGTGATCCACCTGCCTCAACCTCCCAAAGTACTGGGATTACAGGCATGAGACAGCACACCTGGCCTCATGTTTTTCTTTTAATGCATAATTTTACATACAGAAAACCCTAAAGACTGTATGAAAACTATTAGAACTAATAAATGAATTCAGTAAAGTTAAAGTTAGGTGAAATTTCTGTACATTGAAAACCATAAAACACCAATAAAAGAAATTGAAGAAGACATAAACAAATGGAAAGATATCTTGTGGTTATGAATTAAAAGAATTGATACCAGCCTGGGCAACATGGCAACACCCTATCTTTAAAAAAAAAAAAAAAAAAAAATTAGAACTGGAGTGGTGGCTCATGCCTATAATCCCAGCACTTTGGGAGGCCGAGGCAGGCAGATCACCTGAGGTCAGGAGTTCGAGACCAGCCTGGCCAACATGATGAAACCTCATCTCTACTAAAAATACAAAAATTAGCTGGGGATAGTGGTGCACACCTGTAATCCCAGCCACTCGGGAGCCTGAGGCAGAATTACTTGAACCCAGGAGGCAGAGGTTGTAGTGAGCTGAGATTGTGCCACTGCACTCCAGCCTGGGCGACAGAGTGAGACTCCCTCTCAAAATAATAATAATAATAATTTTTAAATAACATTAAAATAAAACGACCATATAACCTAGAAATTCTACCTCTGGGTACACATCCACAGGAAATGAAATCAGTATGTTGAAGAGATAGCTATACTCCCATATTCATCATAGCATTATTCACAATAGCCAAGATGTGGGATCAATATAAGTGTCTTTCAATTGATAAATGAAGAAATAAAATGTGTGTGTGTGTGTATTGTGTATATATAATGTGTGTGTATACACCTTATACATGTTATTATATATAAAATATTATTATAATGTAATATAATAATAAAATATTATTCATCCCTACAAAAGAAGGAAATTCTGTCATTCACAACAACATAGATGAGCCTGGAGGACATTATGCTAAGTGAAATACACCAGGCACAGAAAGGTAAATATGGCATGATCTCACTCATACGTGGAATCTAAAAATGTCAAACTCCTAGAAGCAGAGAGTGCAATGGTGATTGGCAGGGACTAGGAAGATTGTGGTCAAAAGGCACAAAGTTTCAGTATGCAAGATGGATAAGTCCTGGGGATATAATGTGCAGTACTGTGACTGTATTTAATATTACTATATTGTACACTCGAAATTTAGTAGGATCTTAAATGTTCTCACCTCAAAAAAAAAAAAGAAAAAGTAACTCTGAGGTGGCAGACACATTAATTTAGCTTAACAGTGGTAATCATTCCACAGCATAAGTGTATATTAAAACACCAAGTTGTGAACCTTAAATATATACAATTTTTTCATCATTTGTGCCTCAATAAAGATTTTTTAAAAGTACTCTCAACTGCTATTAACAAACATTTAATAATGTTTGTTATTCCACAAAGACTGTATTAAGAGACTGACAAAAATGAATTAGACATTTTGTCTGTTATTAACTATGTCTCCATCTAATAAAGGAAAAAGACAGGTATGTCACATTGGGTTTGCAGGGTAATAAGTGCTAAAGATGTTTATGCAAGGTATCTTGTAGAACAATGGAACTGGTGAACAGCTCTGCTTAGTTAGTAAAGGGGAAGGGACAGGATGTAGAAGACAGACACAGGTTATGCCTTTAATGATGAGAAGGTATTTACCAAGCATGTAAAGGCAAGAATAAACTTCAAACCAGCAGAGGGACTAAAAAAATAGGATAATTTTTAGAAACCAAAAACCAACTGTCTTAGTCCTTTTGGACTGCTATTACAAAATACCATAAACTTGGTGGCTTATAAACAAACAAAAATATATTTCTCCCAGTTCTGGAGGCTCGAAAATCTGAGATCCAGGTTCTAGCAGATTCAGTGTCCAGTGAGGGTTCTCTTCCTCATAGATGGCACCTTCTTGCTGTGTCACATGGTCGAAGGGGCTAGCTAGCTCTCTTTGGTCTCTTCTATAAGAGCATAATCCCAATCATGTGGGCTCCACTATCATGATCTAGTCACTTCTCAAGGGTCCTGCCTCTTAATTCTATCACCTTGGGGGTTAGGAATTCAACATATGAATTTTGGGCAGACACAAATGTTCAAACCATAGCACCAACTTAAACCAACAGAAGGCAAGAAAAGAAAAACAAGTATCAATCAAATGAAATAAATAGAAAATGCAAAGTAAAACAGTAGATTTGAAACCAAACATATCAGCAATTACATTAAATATAAATGTACTAAATACTCCAGGTAAGAGTCAAATATTGAGAGCCTCGATTTAAATTATACTATGTGTTGTTTATAAGAGACATCCAAAATATAAGAACAAAAGAGTGGGGAAAATATCTCATTCTAATAGTAACTGAAATAATGTAATAACTTTGTTAAAAGCAAGATAAATACATTATTGAGGATAAAGAGGATTCCCTTATAACAAAAAAATGTTTTAACATGCTGAAGATTAACATTCTAAATATAAATGTGTTTACCAATAAACACATTACCAATGGCTTTAAAAGAGTAAATACAGCATAATTCTATTTATGTAGCGTTTTAATACAGACAAGATTATATTTTTAGACATACATACTTAGGTTGTAAAACAAAATTTTAAAAGTAAAAGAGGTATTATTACCACCCACACTATAACAACGGTTACTTCTAGGAGCAAGGAATGGTGGTATAGTTAGTAAGGAATAGTCTGGAGTCTTCAACAGGGCCAGTAACACTCTTATCTTTTGGATATGTTTCCATAGATGTTCCATTTTTATTGTTCATTACACTGTGCACTTATGCTTTGTGCACTTTTCTGGCATTTTTATATTTCATGATTTTTAAGTTTTAAAAAATTAAAGACAGGGAATTCTTCAGTAGGTGTCTGCATACATGCATAACAGCTTAAGAAGGAAAGCTTGTGTTGGAGAAGTAGATCTGGGTGTTGTCTTCTGCAGCAGGTAGCAGCAGAAGCCATGGGAATAAGTAAGACTGTGCATGGAGAACACACTGAGAGGAAGTGAGCTCTCGTGACAGAAGGTTCAGGAACATAAGCAGAAGCAGAAGAGGTGCAATTGCTAAGAAGGAGCAACTCAGAGGGTGCAGAAGAGCAAATTGAATTTTAATGTTTCAGAAACTGAAGGAGTAGAATGTTTCCAGAGGAGAAAATAATCAATATTGACAAATTCACCAGGGAGGTGAAGGTAAGAAATGACAAGTAATCATGGACATGGCAATTAAAATGTCAATTAACTTAGTACCAGTAGTTTTAGTTTCTATCAAAACCATAATATAAAAATCAATTTATTTTCAGATATTATTGACAGACTTTCACTATCATAAAGAGTCATGAGTTTTATCACATGAGTCATTTTACCTTGGATATAATTAACTGATTATAGTGATTCACAGTTTGACAAACCCAGCCCTTAACTACTTGAGATGCTGGTAAAGAAAGTGTTAGTATCCAGTCGTTTAACCACATAATGTGAAAGAGATTGCCAGTTTCCTCTCAATATTCACTGTCCCCAAAGTACTCCAATTGTTTAGTTACTTTGTCACCCAACCAAAAGAAAACATTTCCTAGCCTCCACAGAAGTCGGGAGAAGTTGAATGACTAAGTTCTGGCCACTGATACGTGGAGCAAAGATTGCTAACAATATGACTACATATATTATTGCTAATTATAAGATTATATTGATAGATCAGCCTCCTAAAAATTTTGCTTTGTTCCTATTCCTTCCTTTCCTTTTTATTGACTGAAAGTGGCAATTGGCAACAGCAGCAGTAAGTAACCTTGTAACCATCATGTTGCTAGAACCACCTTACTAGCTTAGGTTTTTGGATTACTTCATGGAGCAGAGTCCTACCTAGGTGGCACTGTATTTTGAGCTCTTTTTATGAAGCATATTAACCAGTTTCCTAAATATTACATCAAAGTAACCATGTTGTGTGGCATTTCCAGCAAATTGCCTTAAAAGGGAGAGGACTCCTTCTTTTAATCTTCACTGCCTTTCCTCTTTCCTGGAATATGGTTTTTGTAAGCAGAGCCCCACCAATGCAGGTAAAATGCCCCAGGAAGTGACCCTGGGAATTGAAGCCATATTTGGCAGAAGGAACTTCAGCCTTTGATTCCATGGAACCAGCATGCCTGCCCTGACCAACTTACCTCTGGAATCATTTTTCCTTTTTAAGCCACTACTCTCCATGTTTTGTTACTTTCGACCTAACCTAATCATTACTGTGACATATATAGTATATGAAAATGAATGGAAAGATGGACAAAATGACATAACATTGCTTCCCATGGCCGAGACACACAACAAAACTAATGTTATTAGATCCATTTAATAGGAAAATGAGACATAAGAACAAACATTTGTTAAGATTTCATATTTATCATTTAAACAGAGACTATAATCTTCACAGTAACCCTACAGGGTAGGCAACATCATCACTATTTTAAAGAAATTGAGACCTAGCAAGGGAGAGCAAGTTGCTTGGCATCACTCAGTGTGTAAATAACAGAATTTGAACTCACAGTTCTCATGAACAAAATCCGTGCTCCATTCTGTGCCTTACCTTATTTCCACAATGAAAAAAGAGGAACAGAAGGCAAATTAACTAGAACAAAAATTGCTTTTGCACAAATACACATAACTCCGATTCAATCGGAATAAAAGGTTTCCTGACTCACTGTAGACTCACAGGGCCTTGTTTTTCTTTTATAACCTCAAGTTACCACGCTTTTAAGAAATAAATTATTTTGTAAGTTTATAAAATAGAACTGAATTGTGTAGTTCCCAGAAGAATTTCTTAGAGCAGTCTGTTCCCTGAATCAAGGTGAAAAACAGACCCTGTTATGTGTAACATATGCTTCTTATTTTCGTCCTGTAACAAGTGCTTTTTTCAAATGTTGAAGGTTGGGACTAAAACACAACCACCTGGGCCACTAAAATAGCCCTGCTGCCACTGTTTCTGTTATTTCAGATTCTACTTGGAATTTCTCATTTTTCAGTATTCTTGGAAGTTCCTAAATGCTAAGTGCTTTTATTACTTGGAAAGGAAAAGACTTGGGAGTGTTCTGTATAAGTTTCACAACTTGTCTGAATATTAAAACAGGGCAATAAATTTATTAATGGTAATAAATTGCATCCTAATCTTTGCAGTGAAGTCATGTAAATTAGCACATGACTGTTTACTTGTGTAATAAAAAGTCATGGCTTTAAATGAGGACTTGGACTTTAAAAACATCTAATAAACTATGCCTATTTTCATTGTCATTTAAATCTGTCCTCCATCATTGTTTTATTCATTCGACACACCTACAATGAGAAGGAGTACCGTGTAATGGTCAAGAGCACAGACTACATTTCAAATCCTGGCTCCTCTTTCAGTTGGTTCTTTGACCTTGGTCAAGTCACTTAGTCTTTCTGACCCTCTATTTTCTCATTTGTAAATCAAGATAATAGTATTATACTTCCAAGAGCTACTGTGAGCACAAAATGAGTTGATGTGAGGATTACATGTATGAACAGTAAATATATAATAAATGTTTATGAAAAATACATACCTGCATACATATATGCATACAATATATCAAGCTTTAAAGAGCTGGGATATAGCAATGATCTAAACACACATATTTTGTTCCCATGTAGCATATATTCCAGGCAGACAGAGGCAGACAATAAACAAATAATTAGATAATAGCTCATGTGTGATAAATGTTCTCAGGAAGAATAAAGGAGATAAAAGTACACAGAGAATGATGGTAGGACACTATTTTTTACAGAATGGTTCAGAAAGGATGCTGTAGAATACAATATTTATGTAAAGATAAGAAAAATATGCAGAAGCCAGCCATGCTGATGAAGAATTGGGCTTCTAGGTAATGGAAAACAAATACAGAGGTCCCAAGGCAGGGACATACTTGAAGCATTTGAAGAAGAACAATAAAGCCAAAGGATCTGGAGAAAAGTAAGCACAATGAAGAATGGGAGGAGAGAAAGAGACAGGAATAGCAGGGTCTTATGGTCATAAAAGGCTTTGTAGCCAATGGTAAAGGATTGGCTTTTACCCAGATTTGACTGAAAGGTCTAGCAGGGTTTACAGCCATACCACCCTGAACGTACAGATCTTATCTGAAAGATCTTGCAGGACTTTGAGCAGAGGATGGATATTATTTAATACAGATTTGTAAAGGTTCCCTCCAGCTGCTCTGCAGGAAATAAATCATAACAGAGGGGCAAAGATTGCTAAAAGGAGACCAAAGTAATATATACTGCAATATCCAGGTAGATGGACCCCAGAGAAATACTTGCATATATGTACAAAAAGGTATGAACTTAGCTGTTCATTCTAGTATTGTAACAAGGAAAATTTAGAAACAACCCAGTTATCTGTCTATGAGGAAGTAGTTAAATAAATTGTGATATACAAAATGTCACATATTATCTATTAATAGTATATTAATAAATCAAATACCATGCCTTCAATAAGAGTAGGCAGTGGAGGTGATAAAAAAAAAAATTGGTGTAATTCTGGATATATTTCCAAAATGTAGCCCACAGAATTTGCCATTGGAGTGGTTGTGGGAAGTAAAAGAAATAAAGGAGTAAAGATGACTCCAGGGTTTTCTGTCCTGAGCCAGCAAGGATGCAGTTGCTCTACTGAGTTTGTGAACACTAGGGGAGAAGCAGAGGATTCCTGGGGGAGTGGGAGGGGATGTGGTTCAAGAATTCAGCCTTGGACGTGTTAAATTTGACATCAGAGAGTATGGATATAGGAGACGGAAGTTCAGAAGAGCAATATGGGCAAGAGGTGAATGTTTGAGACCCATGGTGTATTCATGGTATTGAAGGCCATGGGTTTGGATAAGATGAACCAGTGCAGTGGTTCTCAAACCCAGCTGTGCACTAGATTTTTTTTTTTTTTTTTTTTTTTTTGAGACGGAGTCTCGCTCTGTCACCCAGGCTGGAGTACAGTGGCCGGATCTCAGCTCACTGCAAGCTCTGCCTCCCGGGTTCACGCCATTCTCCTGCCTCTGCCTCCCGAGTAGCTGGGACTACAGGCGCCCGCCACCACGCCCGGCTAATTTTTTGTATTTTTTTTTTTAGTAGAGACGGGGTTTCACCGTGTTAGCCCGGATGGTCTCAATCTCCTGACCTCATGATCCGCCCGTCTCGGCCTCCCAAAGTGCTGGGATTACAGGCTTGAGCCACCGCGCCCAGCCGCTGTGCACTAGATTTTTGATCAACTAAGTCAGAATCACAGGAGTGGGACCTAGGCATTGTATACTTCAAAATCCTTTGGGTTGAGAATCAATGACTTTAGGAAACAGCATAAAAAGAAAAGAAACGGAAAAAATTGAAGAGAAAATGCCCCAAATAGAAAATACTATGGGTTGGAGGGGCACAGTGGCTCACACCTGTAATCCCAGCACTTTGGAAGGCCGGTGGGGGTGGATTACTCGAGGTCAGGAGTTCAAGACCAGATTGGCCAACGTGATGAAACCCTGTCTCTACTAAAAATACAAAAATTAGCCTGGCATGGTGGCATATGCCTGTAATTCCAGCTACCAGGGAGGCTGAAGCAGAAGAACAGCCTGAAACCCGGAGGCAGAGGTTGCAGTGAGCCAAGATCACACCACTGCAGTCCAGCCTGGGCAACAGAGTAAGTGAGACTTCCTCTCCAAAGAAAGAAAAAGGAAAATACTATAGGTCAACAAATTTGAACAGTAAATTGTCAATACTAAAGTTGAAGATGCACATACTTTTGGCTCAAGAATTTACTTTTAGGTTTATAACCTTAGAGAAATGCTTGCATATATGCACAAAAAGATACAAACTTGGCTCTTCGCTATGGTATTGTAATGGGAAAATTTAGGTACGGTCCAAATATCTGTCTATAAGGAAGTAGCTGAATAAATTGTGATAACTTAAATACTATACATTATATATTAATAGCATGTAAATGCAATATAATACCATATAGCAATTAAAAATGAATGAATTTGATATATATGTATCAATATAGATTGATATTGAAATCATAGAATGAAGAAATCTAACTAAAAAACATATAGATATGTTTAATATATTATATAGCTTATATATAAAATATGTAGATTTTTATATATTTAATATATATTAAATTATATTTATATAATTTACATAATTGTGTTTACTATATAAATATATTAAATGTGTAATATTTAATACAGATTTTAAATCTATATATTTTATATATTTATAGACATTTTATATTTTACAAATAAAATATATCTTTACATAGGGATATGGCCACTCAGAATTTTTTTCATTTGCTTTAGTTGGATTTTTCAGTTTAGTTTTTTTAGTCAGGTTTACTGAGATATAATTTACATACAGTAAAATTCACATCTTTAATTGTACAGTACAATGAGGTTTAAGAAATGTGTACAGTCATGTAACCATCACCAAAAACAAGTGTAATAGTTTGATCACTCCAAAAGTTTTCCTTGGGTTTCTGTGTAGTGAATCCCCTTACCCAACTCCACCCCTGAAAACCACTGATCTGATTATTTCTCTATTGTTCTTTTTTTCAGCATGTTATATAAATGGAATTATATAGTATGCAAGATTTTGTGTTTACTTCCTTTTTTAATTTTTATTTCAGTAGCTTTTGGGGTACACATGGTTTTTTTACATGGATGAATTATATAGTGGTGAATTGTGAGGTTTTATTGCATCTGTCACCTGAGTAGTGTACATTGTACCTAATGTGTAGCTTTTTTATTCCTACCCCCACCACTCTCACCCTTCTGAATCCCCAAAGTCCATTATGTCACTCTATGCCTTTGCATACTCATAGCTTATTTCCCACTTATAAGTGAGAACATACACTTTTTGGTTTTTCCACTCCTGTGTTACTTCACTTAGGATAATGGCCTCGTGCTTCATTGAAGTTGCTGCAAAAGACATTATTTCATTCCTTTTTATGGCTTGTGTTTACTTCTTTTACCTAGTAAATGTCTTTGAGATATATCTGTATTGTCTCAATAATTTATTTCTTTTTATTACTGAGTAGTGTCCACTAAATGCTTGTAGCACAATTTGTTTACTTATTCACCAGTTAATGGACATTTGTGTTCTTTCAAATTTGGGGCCCTTATGAATAAAGCTGCTGTAAACATTCAAGTACCAATTTCTCTGTGGACATATGTTTTCATTTCTTATTTCTAATATAATAATATAAATATTAACTTTATACCAAATAATTTTTTTTCTTTTCTTTTTTTTTTTTTTTTGCAAAGGATCTGTCATGTTCCACAGAATTCTTTGGGAATGAAGTAGTCTGACTTCTGACCTGGCAAGCATAGGGCCCAAAAGGAATCTCTCGATACATTATGAAAATAGATTTTAAATACCAAATGGGCATTGTCTTTGGGCTAAATATACAATATCCATGACATATACCTACTACTATTTTCAAGCATAACAATTTTTGTGTTTTTTTTTTTTCGAGTCTCGCTCTGTCGCCCAGGCTGGAGTGCAGTGGCGTGATCTCCTGTTCACGCCATTCTCCTGCCTCAGCCTCCCGAGTAGCTGGGACTACAGGGGCCCGCCACCACGCCTGGCTAATTCTTTTTTTTGTATTTTTAGTAGAGACGGGGTTTCACTGTGTTAGCCAGGATGGTCTCAATCTCCTGACCTCGTGATCCGCCCGCCTCGGCCTCCCAAAGTGCTGGGATTACAGGCGTGAGCCACCATGCCCGGCCTCAAGCATAACTATTATACTGAACTAAAAGATATAAACTTATTTCAAAGCATTAATACATTCAGGGCAACTTTGCCATTATGTGTTTCCAAATCAATGGATATGAAAAGCATAACCACTATCATATTTGAGTCTACAAATCTTTTTTACTTTATTAATATTAAAAAAGATAGGGAATAAAACCTGGAGCAGAAATGGGTTGCTTCAGAATCACCTAAGGTACTGGTTCTCAGCCTCCACACCGACCTACTGAATCAGAATCTAATATAAAGCAATTATAATAATAGCTACCTTCTATTGAGCACTTACTACTTCTAGCAAGGTGCTAATTGCTTTACATAATGCCCTTCATTCCATCCCCACAACAACCCAGTGAGTCAGGTGGTATTATTACTCCTGTGATTCAGGTGAGAACACTGATCCCTCTTGACTCAACGTTAAGTAATTTACCCATGGTTGCACAGTTTGTAAAAATCC
Source organism: Macaca mulatta (assembly GCF_049350105.2). Taxonomy (NCBI): domain Eukaryota; kingdom Metazoa; phylum Chordata; class Mammalia; order Primates; family Cercopithecidae; genus Macaca; species Macaca mulatta. The sequence goes on from NC_133406.1 coordinate 50,504,634, forward strand.
CTATTTTTATTCATCTATCTCTGCCTTTTAAAAAAAAATCAGTAGTAAAACCTTTACAATGATGCAAGACTATGAGTAGAACTGAGGAAATTACTTTTTAATCCTTAGATAAGGAATCAATTATGAGTAAAAAAAAAATGAGTGAAAAATATCAGCTAAATAATGGAAATGAAAACAAAGAGCAAAATCTTCTTCCAATCTTTGTTTCCAAAATAAACTGAAAAGTGAGATTAGGAGGATGCAGCTGACATTGGGTCCACAGGCAAAAAGAAGCTGTGCAACTGTGTCCAGTGCAAGAGACCACCAATCAATCGGGAACGTGTTTCAACCTGACAATATCGCAGCGGTTATTTCTGTATTCTAACTTATGGAGGTTCCAAGAAAAGAGAGTTGAGAAAGATGGAAGAAGGAGAAGTTGGTCAGGGAAGGAGAAACAAGAGAGAGGAGCTCTCAGGCACCATCTGTTCAGATTCCAGTCCAAAAGATCCTTGGGCATTGATGGAAGCGTCTGCTGCAGCCCCAAGGACTAAGTAAACCAAATTGCCCACGGTACCAAGGCAATCACCTTCTATTCTTTGATAAGCTTACTTCCACCCCCAAACCTGATCTTGCTTAACCAAATCCACTTACTCCAATCACTCATAGTTGCATAAGGAAAGAAGACTCACATTAGACTTTGCTTAATGTAGTTTCTTTGTTATGAGTCATGGCACTAATTAAAACTTAACTAAGAATTTTTAAAATATGAATTAATGTAGTGTGAAGCAAGCCATTTCAAGTGTTATTCTCAGGGATAGTTAATCATTTGCATGTGAAGTCTACAGATGAAACAAATGACTTGAGTCATTTACAGGGAGTAATTCCAACAAAAGTGCCTCATCGTGATCAAAGTGATAACTGTTTTTAATCATTAGTATCCCTTGGTAAGGCACTTAAGCATTCTCAACCCTCAGTTTTCTCATCTTAAAAATTAGTCCAGTTAATCTCTAAATAATTCTTTAATTTTAAAATTTATGAAATAACCAAAATATGAACAGTGGTCTTTAGGAACTGGGACAATCAGAAAACGTATTTTATATTTTCTACAAGTTTTAAACTTTTTCTAGTGGACAAATATCACGCTTATAACAGGAAAATCTACCTTTATTTGAATCCATGGTAGTAATTCCATGGCCAGAAAAATATCCCCCAGTCCGAGAATGCATCTTGACGTCATTGACTATTTTCCTAAAGTTTTGAAAATTCTAAATGTATTTACACGGAAAAAAAAAAAAAACCCTACAAAAACCAAATACTTGGTGCTGGCCTGATATTTCATTTTTTAGTCTATTTCATTGAGGCTTATTTGATCATTAGGATTCTTTGTCCATTTCCAAAGTCTCTTCCTTGGTACAAAAGCCCTCCGTGGACACACCTGTGTGACCTATCTGGTTACACTCACTGCCCTAATCGCCATGCATATAGGATTGTAGAGTTTCAGAAAGTCACATATTACATACAGACAATTCATTGATCTTAAACAAGAACTAAAAGCAGTAGGAGTTTTGAGGATAGATTGGCCTGGGTAAAATTCTGATTTTGCCACTTTCTTGCTGTGTGACTTGGATAATCCACTGATTATCTTCATTTAGCTTCCAATTAGCTTCATTTCCACATGTGTAAAATGAGAATGATAATACTGACCTCATAAACTGTTGTAAGGAATAAAATGAGATAAAACATATAAAATACTTATACAATGCCTGGGACATACACAATCAACATTCCCACTACACAATTCTGATGAAATCTTTTAAACTCCCATCAGAAAACAGAAGAGCTAGCTTGGGTTGCACCTATATGATGCCAAACACAGAGGAAAATGAATAAAGTGATATAATTGTCAAAGTTTCTGAACATTTGTGTTACACAAAAAGGATTATTCAATTGTGTTGAGTTGACACAGGATGTATTTAGTGTTTTATCTTCTGCAGTAGCAAATGGGATTTGTTACTCCTCTGAGATAATATAAAGTCCAAAAATATTTAAGAAATGATAGAATAAACTTAGCTTAACATGTATCTACATAACTTTGGGAAACTGATATACATGCACCTTTCTCCATGTTCTCCATTCACACAGTATACTTAAAAACTATTTTTCTCCTATCCTACAAGTCAAATAGAGATATTAAAAATATAAATTTTAAATGATAAACATGAGATAATTTTTGAATACTACTGAATTCCTCAGAGATAGGCACAATACGCCTAAAACTGCACATGCTATGAACAATATTGATAACTACTGGGAGACTTTGGCTAACACTTGGCAGCTGGTGTGCTGCAAAAATACTCTCACTCTTTAAAAAATCTGTTTGTTTCTCTCCAGCAAGAAGAGGAATGCTCCTGCACCCAACAGAGGTGGGTTCCAAATTGTTTCACCTTTGACATTCCCCTTCCCCAGTCTTTCACAAATTCTCACTCTCAGCCCTAAGGGAGTGTGTTTGGGCTTGAGAGTTGGGACAGGCTCTGGAGTTGTTGGCAGAGATAAAGAGTGTTGAAACGAAGGCAAGTGAGATAAGAAGGGAAAGAAAACGAAGAAAAAAAATATATCATAGGACAGGTGAAGAAATACTCTCCACTTATCAGTTTAAGTTAATTTAAAAAAGGAAAAGGAGAACCCAAAAATAGGTTCTGAGCTGCTTAGTATGATGCAAATTAATCTCATTCACACCCCCTAATTCGCTGGGCACTTCCAAGCTTCTCCTGAAAAATTCAATATTTTTATAAGTGTTTATGAATAAGGGGCCCATTAATTTTAAATTTGACAGCATGTAGGAAGAGAAGACTCTGGTTAGCAGAATTTAAAATAGAAAGAATCAAAAGCCTAGGTCAGAGTTGTATCCTTCAAGTTTAGACAAAGTTAGCATCCAGCTTTATTTACATTTCAGTGAATACTTGGGACACCTTTTATGATGAATTTACAAGGGTCCCCAACCCCCTGGGCCACAGACTGGTACCAGGGTCTGTGGCCCATTAGCAACCATGCGGCACAGCAAGAGGTGAGTAAGCATTACCTGCTGAATCCCACCTCCTGTCAGGTCAGCAGCAGGCATTAAGTTCCCATAGGAGCACGAACCCTATTGTGAACTGCGTATGCGAGAGATCTAAGTTGCATGCTCCTTATGAGAATCTAATGCCTGACGATCTGAAGTGGAGCTGAAGTGCTGATGCTAGCACTGGGGAGCAGCTGCAAACACAGATTAACATTAGCAGCGAGGTTTGACTGCACAGAGACCATAATAAATCAACTGCTTTCAGGCTCATATCAAAACCCTGTCAGTGAGTGGCAAGTGACAAATTAAGCTGCATCTGGTGGCAGGCTTTATAGTGACCAGTGAATTGATGTACTTCAATTGTACAGCTGCATCTAATGGCAGGCTTTAAGTCAGAATCAGACACATTTTAGTCCGCTCATGGCTCGCCCATTGTTTTATGTACCACTTCCATTCGTGCCCCTTTCCCACACTGCACACTTGTCTCAGTCACAGTTTTGGTAAACTCACAAGCTAACCCTAGCCACAGTGAGTAAAAAACAAACATCACTGGAGAGCTTCTTGGAAAAGGGGGTAAGACCCAATGATGAGACAGCAGAAGACGCTAAGACTGCCAACAAAAAGAAAGTTGCATTTAAAAGAAAATACCAAGACTTAAATTATGGGTTCATTCCAACAGTTGATTCACATTCTCCAACCTGGCTTTGTATATGTGGTGACTGGCTACCCAATGAAGCCATGAAACCCTCGAAACTTCTTCACCACATGGATACCAAGCACCCTGCATTAAAAGACAAAACCTTTGAGTTTTTCAAAAGAAAAATAATGTGAACATGAAGAACAGTAGCAATTATTGAAGGCCACCACTTCATCAAATGTGTCTGCGCTGAGAGCATCATTCTCAGTGGCTAACGGCATCGCTAAAGCTAAGAAACCCTTTACTATTGGTGAAGAGTTGATTCTGCCTGCTGCTAAGGACGTTTGTCATTAACTTTTAGGAGAGGCTGCAGTTAAAAAGGTGGCACGTGTTCCTCTTTGGGCCAGCACCATATCTAGATGAATTGATGAAATAGCAGAGGACACTGAGACACCACAGTTAGGATTATTGAGTCACTGTGGTATGCAATCCAAGTTGAGGAGTCTGTCAATGTTGACAACAAGGCAACAATGCTTGTTTTTGTGTGATATATTTTTTTCAGGAGAATGTGCATGAAGATATTGTCATGCGCATCCGTGTAAAGAGACCACCAAGCAGGCTTTGTGTGAGCACTAAAGCTTTTTAATCACCCGAGTGCAGGCGGGCTGAGTCCGAAAAGAGTCAGCAAAGGGAGACGGGGTGGGGCCGTTTTATGGGATTTGGGTAGGTAGTGGAAAATTACAGTCAAAGGGGTTTGTGTTGCCGCTTGGCTGCCTCTTCTCTATTATTGTACGCCTTGAAGGCGAGGTTAATTAAGTTCTGTTGTGGGGTTCGAGGGTCGGAATCTAATTTTCAGAGTTTTATTTAATGTCAGGAGCAGATTGGGTAATAAAATACATATTGAGAATAAGATGGCCTTCTGACCTTTTGCGGTCTATGGCTGTAAAGCGTCTCAGGGTTGCTGCCAAACAAGCCATGAACTGGACTGGGTTTTTATATTTGATGAAGAAGAGCCTAAACACTAATTGATTTGGGAGAGGTCGGATAAAGAAAAAGGAGCATTAACCTTGACTATGCCTTTAGCTCCAGCCACCTCTGTAAGAGGAAAGTGTTGGGCAGGTCGGGGAGGGCCAGTCGCGGAACGAAACTGTAAGCTGGTCTGGGTGTAAGGAGGGGAGGTGATGAAGGATTATAGGGTGGGGAAGCAGAGGCTGAGGAAGAATTGGAGCCTGATTCAGACTGGTGGGGAGTGACCTGAGGAGGAGCAGTCTGGGGAGGAGGGGAGAGGTCAAATGGGTTGGTAGAAAAGGAAGACTAAAAAGACTCAATGACGCATTGGGGTTGGGACTGAGGGGACAGGCGGGAGGGAAGGAAGGAGGATTACGGACAAGTCACATTGGGAACAGAGACTAGGGAGCGACCGATGTGTAAAAGAATGCCTGGACGTCAGACACCTCAGAGCAGTTGCCCATTTTATGACAAGAATTATCTAGATCTTGCAGGATGGAGAAATTGAAAGTACCATTTTTCTGACTCTTTGGAACAATTGTCAAGTTTGTATTGGGGTCAAGTGGCATTGCAGAAGAAAACAAGGCATTTAGGTTTTAGGTCAGGTGTGAGTTGACACAGGCTAAGGGAGAAGAAGGAGGAATGGAGGGTGGAAGGTTGCCCATAGTAAAGGAAGCAAGCCCAGAGAAAAGAGAGGAAAGAGACACAGAGGAGGGGAGTGGTGAGCAGCCAAAGTATGCATCCCCACAATTGACTTGCCACCAAGGGAATGTGGGTGAATGACCAAGGCAGGCATCCCTGCGGTGATCAGACACCAATGGAGTGTGGGTGAATAATCAGGCAGGCGTCCCCGCAGTGATTAAACACCAAGGGAAGACTGTCTTCCCGAGTCCGTGACCGGCGAAGAGTTTTGGGTCCACGGATAAAATGGGTCTCCTTGTCTCTACAAGAGAGGAAAAAGAACTGGAATTGGAAGGACAGGGAGATTGAAGGGTAGTGAGAGAGGGAGATTGAAGGGTAGCGAGAGAGGCTGGAGAAGAGAGTGAAAAGAGCCAGCTTACCCAATTTAAAATTGGTGAGATATTCCTTGGGCTGGTTTGTCTGAGGACCAGAGATCATAGGTGGATCTTTCTCACGGAGCAAAGAGCAGGACGACAGGGGACTGATCTCCCAAGGGAGGTCCCCCAGTCTGAGTCATGGCACCAAATGTCACACACATCCATGTGAAGAGACCACCAAACAGGCTTTATGTGAGCAATAAAGCTTTTTAATTACCTGGGTGCAGGCAGGGGCTGAGTCTGAAAAGAGAGTCAGCAAAGGGAGATGGGGTGGGGCCTTTTTATAGGATTTGGGTAGGTAGTGGAAAATTACAAAGGGGATTGTTCTCTGGTGGGCAGAGGCAGGGGTCACAAGGTGCTCAGTGCAGGAGCTTCTGAGCCAGGAGAAGGAATTTCACGAGGTAATGTCATCAGTTAAGGCAGGAACCTACCATTTTCACTTCTTTTGTGATTCTTCAGTTGTTTCAGGCCATCTGGATCTATACATGCTAGCTTGGGCTCAGAGGCCTGATAGATATGTTGTGTTAACTTTTGTTGCCGACCAACACCACGGCTGCAGAACTATTCAAGTCTTTATATGATTACATATCAGGAAAACTGAATTGGTCATTTTGCAATGGTATATGCATGGATGAAGTGGCTGCCATGACTGGATGGCTTTTTAGTTTCACTACCCGGACTAAAGAGGTCGCTTCTAAATGTGAGTCTATGCACTGCATCTTCCCATAGAGAAATTCTGGCTAGCCAAAAAATGTCGTCTGAACTTAACCATGCTTTGCAGGATGTGATTAAAATTATCAACCACGTTAAAGTGCATGTCCTTAACTCACATCTGTTCATGCAGCTCTGTGAGGAGACGGATGCAGAGCACAAGCATCTTTTCTTATATACAGAAGTGAGATGGCTTTCTAAAGGTAGATCACTGAACAGACTTTCTCAGTTATGAGAGCCACTCCAGAGATTTCTTTTAGAAAAACGATCTCCACTGCTAGCACATTTCAGTGACACAGAATGGATCACAAAACTTGCTTACTTGTGTGACGCATTGAACCTGCTTAATAAACCCAATCTGCCAGTTCAGGGGAGAACAACCACCATGTTCAAGTCAGCAGATAAAGGGGCTACATTCAAAGCTAAATTGGAATTATGAGGGCAATGAGTGAACATTGGGATTTTTGACGTATTTCAAACATTAGCAGAGATTTTGAAAGAGACTGAGCCAAGGCCTTCTTTCTCCCACCTGGTTCGTGATCTCCTATCTCAGCTTTTAAAAGAGTTTGAGCATTACTTCCT